>NC_053397.1:115887877-117295377 GCF_905171765.1 Bufo bufo | reverse complement strand
GTCAATCCCTAATAGAAAGTAAAACTTGTCCTGCAAAAAATAAGCCCTCATATAGCTATGTGAACGTAAAAATTGAAAAGTTGGCTCAAGGAAGGTAGGGAAGAAAAATGAAAACACAATGAAAAAACCTCCGGTATCCTAAGGCAGGTTTTTTTCTTTAGATCCAGTGATGCCATAAAGACCCCCTCTTGTAAAACATTTATAGTGGATTGACTCCATTTTGAACGTATTTTATCGACTTTTTTCAGATTTATAATAAGGCGTAGTTTTCAGTTCGGTTTGGATACCAGAAATATAGTGGAGTAATAACCGAGACCCAACTGATCTTTTCGAACTGGCAAAAGTACCTCCATTTGTACTAAGTCCAGAATTGACTGCTCCAGAGACCATTGTAGAGCTTGAGAATTCTGAGGAAGATTAAGAAATGGAATACTGTAAAGCCTCATGCACACGTCCATGGAACACAGACCGTATGATACCGGCCTGGATTTCTTACGAGTGCAGGAGCACACGGTGTCATTGGTTGCTACGACGCCGTGTGCTTCCTGCTGCCGCCGCAGTACAGTAATACACTGGTATGATCTATACCAATGCACTACTGTACTGCGGCAGCGGCAGCAGGAAGCGCACGGCGTCATAACAACCAATGACGCCGTGCGCTCCTGCAGAAATCCAGGCCGGTGAAGGGAATCCATGTTATACAACATGTAGAAGCTTCTTTGTTTGTGTATCAGTTTCTGTTCTCTGTAAAATGAATCTTATCTCTTTGGCACTACGCCCAGATGTTTCCCCCAAATATGGAAGTTCCGCTCTTTGCTCTATTTGCCTGTAGAATAGAACATGTTGATTTATGATAGGTTGAATAAATAACTTACATAGATATGCTAATATGGGGGCGTAAACCCCTCTATATAATCTGTGTGTACTAATAATAAAATTTAGAGCGTTCATTCAGTACATCATTGTTGTGTCTGTTATTCCCTACTGAGTGAAGCGCTCTCCTGACGTCAGAACAAGACTCAAAACAAGCCGATACTAGAAGTTTGATACCAGGGGTACCAAGTGGGATGTTGAGATTTCCTAACAGTTTGGGGGCTCGTCCGGGATAGAGAAGGTCATCCTCGGGTCCGGTAAGAAAGACATCTGTTATTGTCCTCTGGCAGATCCAAGGACCACGTCTTGATCTAGTAAGTAGAAAACAAAACTTCTAGTATAACTACTGTATCAGGGATACAGGGAACAGACTGGGGAGTCTGGGGAGAAGTGACCCGGGACCTTCGGGAGTCCACCGTGAGGATCATTTAGAGAAAATATAGTGCGCACTAGAAAATATTGTCTCAGGGAGACAAGGATGGAGCTTGGTTTGACTCTTTTTAAATTGTTTAGAGTATAAGAATATTAGAGTTGATAAGGATACTGATGTCCGGGTGGTAAGTGTACGGACTGAAGTTGACTATTTGCATAGAGTTATAAGAACATTGTATTGTTGTTTTACTGTGTTGCGGAGGTCTGCAAAAGTAAAAAAAAACAAAAAAAACAAAAAAAAAAACACATTTATCCCTGATTAAAAATTAAAAAAATAAAATTCCCTACACATGTTATATATCACCGCGTCCGTAACGACCCGATCTATAAAACGGTCATGTTATATTTCCCGCACGATGAACGCCATAAAAAAAAAAAACTATGATGAAATTGAAATTTTGCTCACCTTACTTCCAAAAAAAAGGTAATAAAAGTGATCAAAAAGTCGCATGTACGCCAAAATAGTACCATTCAAACAGTCGTCTCATCCCGCAAAAAATGAGACCCTACCTAAGATAATCGCCCAAAAACTGAAAAAAAAAATGGCTCTCAGACTATGGAAACACTAAAACATGATTTTTTTGCTTCTAAAATGAAATCATTGTGTAAAACTTCCGTATCGACCGGCTCTATAAAAATATCACATGACCTAACTCCTCAGATGAACACCGTAAATAAAAAAAAAAAACTGTGCTAAATAAACCATTTTTTGTCACCTTACATCACAAAAAGTGTAATAGCAAGCGATCAAAAAGTCACACGCACCCCAAAATAGTGCCAACAAAACAGTCATCTCATCCCGCCAAAATCATACCCTACCCAAGGTAATCGCACAAAAACTGAAAAAATGATGTCTCTCAAACTATGGAAACACTAAAACATGATTTTTTTTTGCTTCAAAAAAGAAATCATTGTGTAAAACTTACATAAATAAATAAAAGTATACATATTAGGTATCGCCGCATCCGTGACAACCTGGTCTATAAAAATATCACATGATCTAACCTGTCAGATGAATGTTGTAAATAGCAAAAAATAAAAACGGTGCCAAAACAGCTATTTCTTGTTATCTTGCCTCACAAAATGTGTAATATAGAGTAACCAAAATTCATATGTACCCTAAAAGTAGTGCCAACAATACTGCCACCCTATCCCGTAGTTTCTACTCTAGGGGTGCATCAGGGAGGCTTCAAATGGGACATGGTGTCAAAAAACCAGACCAGCAAAATCTGCCTTCCAAAAACCGTATGGCATTCCTTTCCTTCTGCGCCCTGCCGTGTGCCCGTACAGTAGTTTACGACCACATATGGGGTGTTTCTGTAAACTACAGAATCAGGGCCATAAATATTGAGCTTGGTTTGGCTGTTAACACTTGCTTAGTAACTGGAATTTTTTTTTTATTAAAATGGAAAATCTAACAAAAAAGTGAAATTTTTAAATTGTATCTCTATTTTCCATTAATTCTTGTGGAACACCTAAAGGGTTAACGACGTTTGTAAAATCAGTTTTGAATACCTTGAGGGGTGTAGTTTCTAGAATGGGGTCATTTTTGGGTGGTTTCTATTATGTAAGCATCGCAAAGTGACTTCAGACCTGAACTGGTCCCTAAAAATTGGGTTTTTGAAAATTTCTGAAAAATTTCAAGATTTGCTTCTAAACTTCTAAGGATTGTAACATCCCCAAAAAATAAAATATCATTCCCAAAATGATCCAAACATGAAGTAGACATATGGGGAATGTAAAGTAATAACTATTTTTGGAGGTATTACTATGTATTTTAGAAGTAGAGAAATTGAAACTTGGAAATTTGCAATTTTTTACAAATTTTTGGTAAATTTGGTATTTTTTTATAAATAAAAATGATTTTTTTTTTACCCAATTTTAGCAGTGTCATGAAAGACAATATGTGACGAAAAAACAATCTCAGAACGGCCTGGGTAAGTCAAAGCGTTTTAAAGTTATCAGCACTTAAAGTGACACTGGTCAGATTTGCAAAAAATGGCCAAGTCCTTAAGGTGAAATAGGGCTGAGTCCTTAAGGGGTTAAGACGGTTGAATGTCATGTGGTGGGCTGATTCACTTTCCCTGCCTTAACAGAGAAACATTCCGGCGTGGTCTGGCTGCCTAGGCGGATGGGTGCATAGAACTTGAGCTCCCTTGCCAGCACCGAAATAAGCAACGATTCTAAGCTCAGCGATATCCTATTCTACATAAATAACGAGGGGATCCTCTCCAGACATGACGGGGCGAAGAAAGAAAGCGGCCAAACAGCCCAAACTTACTAAATTCTACTTTTCCAGAGACGCCGGAGAAATCCAAGATGGCTCTCCTAGTAAGCGCTCGGCGACAGCAGACCTGCCACTGAACTCTCCAGCTACAAGCCTGCGGAGATCACTGTTCGACTCAGCGCTTCACTCCCAGCTGGAACTGGGTAAAATCGGCACAACTACAAGTGGACCGGAGAAATCCCTGGGCCTGGATGACATACAAGGCCAGGTGAGCCACAGCCCATTGTCCTGCCGCACATTAAGGGAGCTTCCCTCCGCTTCTCCCCCTTTTCACCGCGACATTTTACTGCCACAGACCAACATTGTGGCTACCAATACACCCTCAAACGGGACCGCCAAGCACGCACCTGCAATCCCAGATGAGGATGGGGAAACAGCGCTGCAAGCGTTAACGGTGTCTAACACCGCCCTCACAGATACAGCCATGAGAGACATGCTCATCCTACAGCAGAGATCCATGCTGCTGGACATAAAGTCCATTATAGCTCCTCTGACATAGATGATCTGGGGGCCCGGACGAACCACCTAGAAAACAAATTTGGGGACTTTGCAACCTCACATAATACCCTCATTGACGCTCACACAGAGCTAAAGGCAGAGGTCGAAAGCATCAAGGCCTAAATGGCTGACCTTGAAGACAGGAGTAGGCGCAACAATATAAAGTTGAGAGGGATCCCGGAATCAGTGACTCCTAGAGAAATCCCTGAATATGTGCGGTCTCTTCTGAAAGCAGTGCTACCAGATTGCCCTGACAGGGACTTGGAGATAGATAGGGCGCACCGTGTACCACGACCGCGTCATCTGGAAGAATCAGTGCCACGAGATGTACTAGCCAGAGTGCACTTTTTCAGGATCAAAGAACAGCTGCTAGCTTCAGATGACCCCAAAGATAAAAGTCTAAGGGGGTCAGATCGGGAGAACTTGGGGGCCATTCAACTGGCCCCCAAGGTCTCCCAATCTGACCCCCTTAGACTTTTATCTTTGGGGTCATCTGAAGGCAATTGTCTATGCTGTGAAGATACGAGATGTGCAGCACCTGAAACTATGGAAACTGGAAGCCTGTGCTAGCATTTCTCCTGCGGTGTTGCTATCAGTGTGTGGGAGAAGAGGGTTGCATTGACAATCCAACACAATGGGAAGCACTTTGAACACATTTTATAAGTGGTCAGAAACTTGTAAATAACTTATGAAAGAATAAAGTCACGTTAAAACCAAGCACACCATTGTTTTTCTTGTGAAATTCCCAATAAGTTTGATGTGTCACATGACCCTCTTCCTATTGAAAAAACTAAAGTTGGATTCAAAATGGCCGAATTCAAAATGGCCGCCATGGTCACCACCATCTTGAAAAGTTTCCCCCCTCACATATACTAATGTGCCACAAACAGGAAGTTAATATCACCAACCATTCCCATTTTATTAAGGTGTATCCATATAAATGGCCCACCCTGTAGATCAATTATAGAATCGGATCTAAGAGATTTTTTCCAGTTTAACATTTCCTCACATACAGATCCAGTGACTCTTTGGAATGCTCACAAAGCTTGTATCAGAGGGTCCTTTATACAGCAGGGTGCGATACTGAAAAAGCGTATAGAAGCTAAAATATCAGACATCTTATCCCAATTGCAGCAAGTGGAGGCGAACAACAAAGCGAACCCTACCCCGCTATTAGCTGAGATCAGACGCCTTAGACAGGAGCTGAGAGGGTATATGCTTTCCTCCTATGAGAAAATCCATCGCAAGTCGAAAGCGACCTATTATTCACAAGATAATAAGGCGGGTAAGCTGCTGGCGTTGAGATTTAAGGCCCGTCATACAAAAAGCAGAATTCTACATATTCTCCACCCTCATTCTCAGGAGAAAGTCTACTCCCCCATAGATATTACTAATGGCTTTAAGGCATATTATGCAGACCTTTATAACTTACGTAGCCCCAGGGGAGCTTAATGAACGAGTCAACCTTTATCTTAAAGCCCTACAATTACCCACACTGAATAGTTCCCAGCTTCAGGGTCTCAATTTCCTGATTGAAACCGGGGAGGTGGAAGCAGTGATTGCGTCTCTTCCAAGAGATAAAGCACCTGGCCCCGATGGCTTTGCTAGCCACTATTATAAGCAGTTTAAACAGATCATTAGCCCTTACCTAAAAGACTTCTGCCAAGCAGCTATGTCCCAAGGATCCCTGCCAGTTGAAAATTTACAAGCCCTAATAATCACACTCCCTAAACCAGGCAAATCACCCGACAGACCCCAAAACTTTAGGCCCATATCCCTACTAAACCAAGATGTAAAAATGTATGCGAAACTATTAGCCACCCGTCTAGCAAAAATTCTCCCTTCTATTATTCATGTAGACCAGGCCGGATTCGTCCCGATCAGGGAGACTTACTATAACATGAGACGCCTTCTGGGTATTTTACACCATGTTCATAAGTATGGAATCCCCACATTGCCCCTTGCATTAGATGCAGAAAAGACGTTCGACAGACTCCGTTGGTCTTTCGACTTCTTAGTACTCGAACGAATGGGCTTTACAGGGCATATACTTACCGCCGTTAAGGCACTCTACAGCAATCCCACAGCCAGAACATTTGTAATTCGAACTTACGAACGGAACCCGGCAGGGATGCCCTCTTTCCCCCCTTATCTTTATAATAGCCATGGAACCACTGGCCCAGGCGTTTAGACAGGACTCGCGTATAATAGGGGTTAATGTAGGTGGAAGCTCCAATGTCATATCCTTGTATGCGGACGACGTATGTCTGACCTTAACTAAAAATGAGGAATCCTTAAAGGAGGTTATGGCCCAAATTTCGCTCTACGGTGACCTCTCATATCATCTCAACTCCTCAAAGACGCAAGCCTTACCTATTCATTTGTCAGAGAACCTAGTGGTGAAACTCCGCAGCACATGGAATTTTGATTGCCGGCTTGATAGTATTTAATACCTGCGCGTCAATATGTGCTCTACCCAGAACCAGCTATATGCACTCAATTATGACACCTTACTACTTTCTACAGAAAAGGAACTCACAGAATTTGCCAGACTTGACACCTCGTGGATGGGGAAGATTGCTACATTTAAAATGTCCTTCCTAAGTTTCTATATCTGTATCGCACCCTGCCTATCACCCTCCCAGAGAGGTTCTTTACCCGAGCGCAGTCACTTCTCTCTAACTATATATGGGACAAGAAACACCCCACGATAGCCCGAGACATCATAATCAGGGAACGCCGTATGGGAGGCTTAGCATTGCCAGATTTAAAATTGTACTATATAACCTCTATGGTCTCCATGTTGAAGGGTTGGGCCCAGCCTTCCCAGGATCTGCCCTTAGTCCAGCTTGAAGCATCTCAAGCTGCCCCATACTCTTTGGAGGGGTTATTAAACTTGCCATTTTGGAAGATCCCTACTCCCAAAAATCTAGGCCCGACTGTGTTAGCATCACTGAAAGCATGGTCCACGTATCATATTAGCAGATGCTGACGCTCCCCCCACAATTGCCCCTCTCCCCTTCTCATTGCTCCGGACCCTACTTCCTCAAACAGATCTGTCACTGTGGGCTTCAGCCGATTTACATAGGGTGGGGGACCTGTTAAATCATGGTGTACTACAACCATTCCAATGGATCAGAGAGAAGTTTTCTATTCCTAGCAGGGAGTTTTTCAAGTATCTCCAGATTCGCCATTTATTACAGGACCTGCAGCCATCCGGAGTGAAACTAGACAGATTAGCAAAATTGTATATCACAAGCAATGTGAAAGGCTTGAAACCCCTTTACAACTCCATTCTGCAATCGGGGTCTTTTAAACGCTCTTACCTAATGATAGCGTGGGAGAAAGATTTAAATTTGTCTATTTCTGACACGGAATGGTTGCAGGCCCTTAGAATGATACACAAATATCTGAAGTGCATCTCTCATGTAGAATCAGCGATTAAAACTGTGCTAAGATGGTATTACACGCCGGATAGACTGGCTCTTATGTATGACTCTGTATCTAATCTATGCTGGAGAGGATGCAGATGTAGAGGAACCCCATTTCATATATTATGGCAATGTCCTAAGATTCAACTGTATTGCTCCGCCTATAGAGACTTACTGGCCAGGATTGTGCCCTATGGGACGACATGGTCACCACAACTAGTCCTGTTATTGATAGGAGTGGATGCCCTGCCCGTCCGCTTAAGGGCCTTACTCTGTATATTCTGCGTGACAGCAAAATTATTATTGTTGCGAAAGTGGAAAACCCCAGACTTACCAAACATCTCCGAATTGATATCTACAATCAATACCACCTACTCATATGAGAGAATTATTGCTATGGGGGGGAGAGGAGTATGATAGATTCCTCCAAAATTGAAAGCCTTGGTCGAGCTTCCCATATAGTTCCCAATTTTAGGGACTCCTTAGTCCTACCACTTATATGGTCCTAAACCAATCCCTTTATAGAGCTGACAGGCTTGAAATGTAGGACTCTTGCAATTGGTATCTGAATATGACATTGGTGGCCACTTATCTCAACTCAATGATTTATTTGCTAACAGCAGGCATTATTAGAAATTGTAATGCATAATGGTTTCTTCGTATTGAAGAATGTTTCTTTTGTTATTAACTATTGTTTACCCATCGGGAATGCCCGATGCCTTTTTACATTGTTAAACACAATAAAAAACGATTGAAACGAACAGAGAAACATTCCTAAGATAAGAGAAGCAGGCAAAGAAAAGGGGGGAGGGAATCATGCAGAATAAGTGATGTTATATGTGTAATAACATTATAAAAAGATGAAGAATTGTTTAATAATTTTCTTTCTTCTTTCCCAAGCAGTGTAATGTGGGAATCCAGCTTTTAACAAAAATGATTATATATGTGCAACACTAACTAAGACCACCTGGCATATAAGATGATTTGGGTTTAACAAAATTACTGTAGGATTATAACATGTATATTGTCTTCTTATAAGAGTTGATTAATCACAGAGTGAAGACCAGAAGACATTGGAAAACACAGCACAACAGCGACATAGACCATCAGCAATTCTGGGTGTGGTGTGGCTGTTTCCAGGAAAGCTGTGTTTGTCTGTGCTGCAAGTTTTGGAATGAAACAAAGAAAACTGTGTGGCTGGGTTGGAAGACATAAATGATTCAGTGGAATGCTAATGGGTGTGGCTTTGAGTTGTAGTTTAGTGAAGACTGATGGATGTTTTTAGCAGAGCTGTGTATGCAATTCATATTTTATGTATAAGGGCGTGGTTATGAGCCGTTTGTGAAAAGGAGTACATGAAAATGTGAATGTGTATGGAGTACGATATTTGTTTTCATATAATATGCGCATTGAGAATTTAATTATATTTTTCTTGGAAGATTTTTGATTTTTATTGGTGCCAACAGTGTTGATTGAGCTGTACATTTTTTATTTTATTTAAGTCAATGAAAAGTTTCTTATGGGCCCTTTGTGTGTTCATGTCTGTATTGTCAGATCTGTTTGTTTCAATGTTTGAAGTTACGTGTTACATGTTATGTGTTGTGCTTAACATCAGAGCTCTGTTCTCATGGACAGCTGGGACACTACTGACGGACAGAAGGAGGACCACAGCGTCCGACTAAAAGGGGTGGACTTAGATGACAGAGTGGGAGGAAGGAGAGTAGGTTTTATGGTAGATAGCGGTGCAACCTCAAGTGTGTTAAGTAAGGATTTGTACAAAGGACCATTGAGAAAATCTGAGCCCTCTATGGGAATTAATGGGGTATTGACAAAAACTTACAAAACTGACTCACTACCACTCGAGACCATGGACAGGGAATACATCACAGATCATGTATTCAGCATTAAACCAGATTGCCCAGTCAGCCTGTTAGGGAGAGATTTGTTCATTAAGCTTGACTTGCAGGTATCAGGGCATAAAAGTACACTCAGATCTCATTCCAGTCTCTACACCCGTGCCACAGATTTTTGCAAACATACAGGACCACCCAGAACTTAACAACATTAACCCTGCATTACGGTCCTCAAATGAATATGACACGGGGCTCATAGATTGCACACCTTACAAAGCTACTGTAAAACCAGGTGTCATCTCAGTGTTCCAGAAACAATACCCGTTGTCCACAGAGAAAATTGAGGGCTTAAGGTCAATGATCGAGAAACCTTTGAAGGGCATTTTAGAAGAGGTTATTTCACCCATCAGCACTCCCATAAATCCTGTGGCAAAAGCAGATAGTTCAGTTCGCTTTGTACAGGATTTAAGGGCCATCAACAACATCATTGTGCCTATAGCCCCTGTTGTACCTGACATCACTCAACTACTATCTGCCATCCCAGCAGACGCTGTTTGTTTCAGTGTGATAGATCTGAACAAATGCATTCTTTTCTATCCCAGTTGACAAGCGGATCAGACTACTTTTTGCTTTTTCCTTCGAAGGGCGACAATTGACCTGGGGTCACCTGTAGTGTTCAGCATCGTCCTCCAAATGACTTTAAAACCATGGCACCACCCCCCCCCCCTTCCCCCCAAAGTTCCGTGTTGTTGCAATATGTGGATGATTTACTGTTATGCAGTTTGTCAGTGGAGGCCAACATTGAGGACAATGGTTGTTTGAATGTGGACACAAAGTGTCATTAGGGAAAATGCAATGGTGTAAAAAGCAAGTTGAATAGTTGGGATTTGTCCTCACAAAAGGGAGAAAGGAGGATCAGTCCGGAGAGAGTCCAGTCTGTATGCCGTCCTTCCTTGGTATGATTAACTATTGCAGACAATGGATCCCCGACTGTTCCTACTCAACACTGGAGGACAAACCAGAATTGATAAGGTGGTCTTCAGAAATGTACAATGCATTTGATTATTTGAAACGTTCATTAATGTCAAGTCCAGGATTGGGCCTCCCTGACTACAAACTGCCCTTCCACATGTTTGCACGACAAAATTGTAAAACCATGGCGGGCATACTGACACAAGAACATGGAGGCAAGTTGCGCCCATGTGCATTTTTCTCGAAAGGTAATGCACACCTCTGTCCAAGGGATGCCGGCATGTCTGCATTCTCTTGCAGCCTGTGCTATGATGGTAGAGTTGGCAACTCCTTTCACAATGGGACATTACACCATTTTGCACACCACTCATGATGTTGTAGGCCTACTCAAGGGCATCCACACTCAACACATGTCTGCACAGAGGCTTTCAGGATATGAGGTAATACTACTCGGTGATCCCTCACTCGAAATCAAGTATGCTTCCCACACTTCAGGTCCAGCACCAATACTGAATGCTCTCTTAGGCCTTAAAGGACAAGAAGATTGCCTTGCAGACACAAATGACTGTTTACAGGTACTAGAACATGAAACTTCTCCAAGACATGATTTGTCATCTACACCTATTAAAAGGGGCTCCAGAGGTTTTTGTGGACGGGTCATGCACCAGACCAAATGATACCAGATACTGCACAGGCTACGCTATTGTTATGCTCCCAGATGTCGTCCTAGAGGCGAAACCCATAAAATTCCAGTCTGCACAGGCAGCTGAGCTCATTGCACTCACTAGAGCATGCATTATACACACTGACAGACCTGTCTCCATCTACACTGATAGTAGGTACGCACATGGGGTAGTGTGGGACCATGGTATGATTTGGCAGAGAAGAGGATTCACGGCAGCAGATGGTAAGCGCATCTCACACTCACAGTTGGTCACAGATCTACTTGAAGCCATCAGACTACCCTCACAATTAGCAATTGTCCACTGCAAGGCACACACCAATGACGAGGATCATGTCTCACAGGGCAATGCGCTGGCAGATAAGGTGGCAAAACAAGTGGCCAAATGCAACCCCACAGGTCCGTGTAACCATTGGGAGATGCCATGTCTGGCACCTCCAACCCCTGAGATGTCGTAAATGCTTACTGATCTTCAAAGGTATGCCACTGAACAGGAACGGCAAGACTGGTGTTATCCAGTATTGCAGAAAAATCCTAAGACAGGATTAGTCTGCAAAGAGGGGAAGCCATGCATTCCCCAACACAGTGCTTCCATCTTTATAGCACATTTCCACGGAGTAGGACATAACAGCCTTCACCTCTAAACTCAACAAGGAAATTGCTAAATTACTACAGATGGAATGGAAATTTCACATTCCATATCACCCAAAGAGCTCAGGAATTGTGGAAAGCATGAACAGGACAATTAAAGATAAATGGAGGAAGGCCACTGCAGGTACCTTTGAAAAATGGAAAGAGAACCTACCCATAATACTTGCAGAAATAAGGATGACACCTAATAAGAAGTTAGGGTTATCACCATTTGAGATACTCATGGGAAGACCTTTCCCCACCCCCTGGGCCAAACGCCCAATGATATTAAATCAAGGTCCCCTTCCTGTACTAAGAGAGGAATATGTCACCAAATTGATACAGGAACTTAATAAAACTGAGGAAAAAGTTGCTTGTAAGTCTCCCTCTCTTCCACAGGAACCCACCCACCCATACAGGGTGGGGGATGAGGTGGTGGTCGAAACACTGAAGAAAGGAAGAGCTCAAGGTGATTTTGTATATGGCCCACCTACTACCGTGGTCGCAGTAACCAGAACAGCCGTGCTGACTGAACAATCTGCAACGTGGATCCACGCAACCCGAGTGAAGCTTGTGAGAGCAAGAGAGCAGGCTGAAACGAGGGCAGACAGCCCTGACCTCCAACGAGGCTCAGAGGTACTAACGGGGGCAGACAGCCCTAACCTCCAACATGAAGATCCTCTCCCCCTGTTTTTGATTAAGATTGCAATGGCCTCAATGACTTTATTGAGTTTACTAAACAATAGTAATAGGTGTAGTAGCATTATGTGTTCTTCCTTGTGTGAGACGAATGCTTGAAAAGGGGATCTCTAATATGTCATTATATCAAACTCTCTTATCCCAGGAGGACCGAAGCCCAGAAGGGTATAAAAATTATCTAACATCATATAGAGAGAAAAGGGACAAGAAAGGAAAGAACCATGTAGTGTGATACACTAAAGGTTCTAAGAGGGGATTTGAAGGGAATCCATGTTATACAACATGTAGAAGCTTCTTTGTTTGTGTATCAGTTTCTGTTCTCTGTAAAATGAATCTTATCTCTTTGGCACTACGCCCAGATGTTTCCCCCAAATATGGAAGTTCCGCTCTTTGCTCTATTTGCCTGTAGAATAGAACATGTTGATTTATGATAGGTTGAATAAATAACTTACGTTGATATGCTAATATGGGGGCGTAAACCCCTCTATATAATCTGTGTGTACTAATAATAAACTTTAGAGCGTTCATTCAGTACATCATTGTTGTGTCTGTTATTCCCTACTGAGTGAAGCGCTCTCCTGACGTCAGAACAAGACTCAAACCAAGCCGATACTAGAAGTTTGATACCAGGGGTACCAAGTGGGACGTTGAGATTTCCTAACAGCTGGTATCACACAGTCCGTGTTCCGCGGACGTGTGCATGAGGCTTTACAGGATTCCATTTCTTAATCTTCCTCAGAATTCTCAAGCTCTACAATGGTCTCTGGAGCAGTCAATTCTGGACTTAGTACAAATGGAGGTACTTTTGCCAGTTCCAAAAGATCAGTTGGGTCTCGGTTATTACTCCACTATATTTCTGGTATCCCAACCGAACTGAAAACTACGCCTTATTATAAATCTTAAAAAATTGAACAAGTCGATAAAATACGTTCAAAATGAAGTCAATCCACTATAAATGTTTTACAAGAGGGGGTCTTTATGGCATCACTGGATCTAAAGAAAAAACCTGTGCATGAGGCTTAACCCTGTAAGCCAGAGACTTGAAGAAATGTTTTCCCAGGATTCCACAAACAGTCTCAATCTTCCCCCTACCAGACTCCTGGTGTCACTCTTGGAAGAATCGTTGATACTAGAATTCTGTCTATTAGGCCTCCATCTTTCCGTTTTTCAATTTTTTGTTTTGAAACCGATCGTTTTTTTTCTTGGTTATCTTCTGGTAAACTCTTCTTAGTCTCAGAAGCTTTTTCCAGAATTTTTCCAAGATTCTTTACCAAACAGTAACTCTCCATAAAAAGGAATATTACAAAGTTTAGACTTGGTGCTATATCAGTCGACCAAAACTTTAGCCACAACTCTTTCCTAGCATTGTTGGACAAAGCCGTGGTCGTAGCAGTGAGCCTAACAGAGTCCGCAGTGGCATCCAATAAAAATAAAAAAATAAAATAAAAAGGAGTCTGCAAAATTTTAATGGGGAACGTTAGCTTTTAGAGGAGTTTCCAGATGTAAGAGCCGACTTAAGAGACCTGGCGACAAATGTGGCCACTAGAATGGGCTTAAACAGTGATGCTGCCGCATCTCAAGTCTTCTTGAGACTTGCAGCAATCAATTTGTCCACGGGATCACGTTTTATTCATCAAAAGGCAATCTTTTTCTCATAGTTCTAGGTAATAAAGTTTTCCTATCCATTCACTTAAAATTAGAGATAGCACTGGGAACACCCTCTTTTTTCTTTCTTCTAAACCTGAAAACATTTGGTCATGTGCTGACCTCCTTATTGATTTCCATTGTAGCCCTGACCGCCTTTAATAACTCATTAATATATTAAGAGGAAAACATACCTCTTAGGCCTCTTGCACACGAACGTGTGCGCCCCGTGGCCGTGCTGCGGCCCGCAAACTGGGGGCTGCAATTCACGAAACATCAACCGTGGGGCAGCCGCAGCGGATCAGGGACCCATTCACTTTAATGGGTCTGCGATCCCCCCGTTCCGCAAAAAGATAGAACATGTCCTATCTTTTTGCGGAACGGAAGTACAGGACAAAACCCCACGGAAGCACTTCGTAGTGCTTCCGTAAGGTTATGTTCTGTGCTTCCATTCAGCATCTCCGGATTTGGGGACCCATTCAAGTGAATGGGTCCACATCTGTAATGCCCACGGAACGGCCTCAGTGTATTGCGGATCCGCAAATGCGGTCCGCAATACGGCCACGGAGCGCACACGTTCGTGTGAAAGAGGCCTTAAACTCAGAATCTCTACTAGAGTCAGAGCCAGAATAACTTGTTTTCCCCCCCCAATCTGAGAAATCCTCAGAGGAGAAAGACAAGGGAGATCCCTTCTAGTCCCATTCTTAGAGGTGTATGGGCAACAAGAGGCACTATTTAATCAGTACATTTTATACTTTTTTATTTTTGTACATTTATCTGGAAGCCTAGCGGCACACACCTAAATCTAAGAGTTTCAGACCTCTGTGCACATTTAGGTTTTAGCCACCACATCCTTGTCACTCTTAACAATAGAAAAAATAATGAGAGAAAAGGAACCACTGATAATTGGAGTCCAATACTCACAACCTTGTCATGGTGGTCTTTTCCACTCACTGCCAAGGCTGCTTCACAAATTCCCTGCTCCGACATAATGCTGGTAGGAGACGTGGGTGAAGGATGCTCAGAGACTGCAATGTTGCACAGATGCTGGTTAGAGGGAGACTTCCACCTTGACCAGCGCAACAGATTTTAAGGCAAATCAGCACATCCGTCCAGCATTAACCAGAGCCGAAAATCTCAGGTGGCGAGTGGCCCTCAGAAGCTGGAGGAACTCCACTGAGCTTCCAGCTGCTGCGACCCGCCCCTTCCACTGGTGCAAATGAGGGAGCAAAATAAATCGTGGTGGGCGTATATGCACGGAACCTACTTGCCCAAGGTAGGCCCCGTATTGGCCACAATGCAGCCGTATATTCCACAGGTTATTTCTTCATCTTTACTGCACTACATACGACCACAGCACAGAGATGCTGCTTCTCCTACCCGACTGGCAGGGACAAGAAGACCCTGAAGAGTAGATGGAAGAGGGCACCTTTGAAGCTTCCTGTCATTGCCTGGTAGGAGGAGGAGGAGGATAATCTCAACGTAAGGTGCCATCATGAAGGTGAAGGGAAAAATAAGTTATGATTTTCAAAGACATATGTACTGAAATAAATTGAAAATCCGCCTGGTAAGGGGTGCAAATGTCCTGGTCTTGAACTGAGAGAGGGATGAGCTTAATAAAACATGCAGCCCCTGTCTCTGGACGATGAATAACAGTTTTCTTTCCTATGCACAATATCACGCAGAGACGGGCAGTGTTCTTCATCAAGGCTAATCTCTCTTAATGTTGTCACAGCAGTGACAGACTGGTGAAAGCAGCAGGTCTCTCACTATACTATGCTGCCCACAGTGAGGGCAGCATCTGAGAGCTGACAGGTTTCCTTTAAAGAGAATATGCAGAATCTGCCAGCAGGATTAACAATATTAAACAAGGCATAATTCCTGGTAGGATTGATGGTGGTGAATAAAACAATATCTCATTCATGTTGCCCTGTTGTGCTGTTCCTGAAAATATTGCTTTCTCTTAACATGCGAATTAGGACTTCAGTGCACAGAGTGGTGTGCTTGAGCATTTCAAATGTGCAATTAGAGCCAGTCTCTTTTTGTGGGACACTATGTTTACGGCACTATCAGTGTCTGGGACACTATTTGCAGGGCACAGTACTTTTTAGGGCACTGTGTGCCAATAATTAACGTGCTGGTATTTTCAGGGGGGTTATCCGTTTCTGCAGTACAGTATTGGGGAGCATAGTGGGCACAGTATTGGTGGTGACATGATGGGGGTGTTCAGAAGGTTGGAGGATGTTGGAAAAGTAGGAAACTAAGATGTCTGTTTGTCAAACTCTGCAGAGACAAAAGATGACTGAAAGAAATTAACATGGTGGTCTGGTCTGAATGGAGAAGAGAACATCTACATCCGAGGTATGCAGTGCTGTATTATCCTGTTTTATTTTGTAGCGCTGTCTAGATTGCTTTCCAATAATGTCCAGTAGGGCTGGAGGAAAGGGGTTAGGTTGAGAATTTGGCATGGGGCGGATGCGTTAGGGGAAGCTAGGTGCACCCCTGCTGATAATGTAAATACACATTTCTTATTTTTAATCCCCAAAAATGTGTCACTTTAACCTGCATATAGAGTACCAAAATATAAGTTATTGAATACTTAAATATATACTCAAGTATGAAAAACTGCAGCGGGGGGGAAGCTGCAGACACTTAAAAATCCTACACCCCACAAGGAACGACCTGTCAGCACTGCACTAAAGTAATAACGCTTTTTTCCCCCTCTTTCTTTTTTCATTCCTTCCTTTTTGGAATTAATGGGGTGATTAAAGGTCAATTTTTCAACATGTCATAACTGAGAGGAAACAATTATAACATGAAAGAATGCCACTTCATGGAAACTTTTCTTTTTTTAAACGCTATGGACACCTTTGCCAACTTTTTGCCTTGTCATTGCATTTATAATATGGAGAAAGATTTCTCCAATTGTACAGTTTTGGCTCTGCAGCTAGCATGTGCTTCCGATGCACAGAAAGCTGCTCTGTTCACTTTTGTAGAATACCGTCAGGCTGGATGTCAGACGTGGAGCCTGCAGGACCTCCCATTTGCTCTAGATGGTGTACCTTTAATGTCTGCATACTGCCCATGTGCCAGGAACCAGTGCTTATGCACACACCTTCCCAGCTGCACACTGATATATAATTATACTGGCATCGGCAGGCAGGAGATCTTCCCTCTGCTCATACAGTGTAGGAGTCTTTGTAAAGCAGCTCTTACTGACTGCTCTGCCAAAGACCACCATATTACTTTCTCGCAAATACAGCAGAGCTCGATGGTAGTGTAAGGCTCCATTCACACGTCCGCAATTTTGTTCTGCATTTTGCGGAACGGAATTGCGGACCCATTCATTTCTATGGGGCAGCACGATGTGCTGCCCGGACACGGAATTGCGGATCCGCAATTCCGGGTCCGCACTTCAGTTCCTCAAAAAAATAGAACATCTCCTATTCTTGTCCGCAATTGCGGACAAGAACAGGCATATTCTATTAGTGCCGGCAATGTGCGGTCCGCAAAAAACGGATGACATTTTCAGGAACAACGGATCCGCAAAAAACGGACCGAAAATCGGGATATAGAAAAATACTGACGTGTGAATGTAGCCTAACAGTGAGTCGGCTGGGTTATGCAAATCCAGAGACTGCAGGAGGAGGCGAGAGAAGAGCTGAAGGGAACTCCCACATAGCCAAAAGTGGTTGAAAACCAGGTAAAAGGGTTGCTGCATGCTTAGGAAGGGGAGCTCAATGCAAACAACAGTGTATAGATATATTTTCTCCACGGTAGTTTAGTAACATATGTGTTTAAGGAATTTTCAAGCACAAAGGTGTCCATAACCTTTCAATTTGGAATAACCAAGAATGAGAACTTACCAAACTCTATAAAGGAGTAAGGTCTTGATACTGTGGGGACTTTCTTTCCGTGCTGCTCATCAAATTCATTGTACAGATCTTCAAGATAAGCAAATGCTAATTTCTTCGGAAATGACATTTCACACAGCACCAGGTAGCAAACGCCCTTTTCTATTAAGTAGCTGTGGTAAAAAACAAAAATGAATTAGAATAAGCTTTATTCTTCTTTGACTGACTTATGGTCTATATAGTGTTCCCGATTGGCTACTTTGCGAAACATTAACATCGGTCCAAACATTAATTGATTCGCATAAAACTTCGGTCCAATACTGTACAGAGCAGGAGCTCCATACAGTATTAGGCTACTTTCACACTTGCGGCAGAGTGATCCAGCGACGGAACTGCTTGCAGGATCCGCCAATCTGCATGCAAACAGACAGCATTTGTAGGCGGATACGTCTTACAAATGCATTGCAAGAACTGATCGTCTCTCCAGATGTCATCTGGAGAAACGGATCAGTTATATATCTTTTTCACATTTTTACCGGTCTGCGCATGCGCAGACCGGAAGGACGGATCCGGCATTGCAGAATTTTTAATGCCAGATCAGGCACTAATACATTTCAATGTAAATTAATGCCGGATCCGGCATTCTGGCAACTGATCCGGAATTTTGGACGGAGATAATACCGCAGCATGCTGCGGTATTTCCTCCGTCCAAAACGCCATTCAGTGACTGAACTGAAGACATGCTGATGCATCTTGAACGGATTTCTCTCCATTCAGAATGCAGGGGGATAAAATTGATCAGTTCTTTTCCGGTAGTTAGCCCCTATGCCGTAAAAGAAAAACGCTAGTGTGAAAGTACCCTTAGAATGTATTGGCTCCGATAAGCCGAAGTTATTACTTTGCGAGACTTCGCGTAATAACTTCATAAATTAATTTGTACTGTAAAAAAAACATTTCACGAACTTGGGTTCGGTACCAAGTGGTAGTCGAAGTCGATTTGCTCATCCCTAGTAATATTCCAAGATCCATAAAGAATATTACATACTTTCAGTATCTAATATATAAAGCTGAGTATATGTGTATGTCCACTTAAGGAATCCGCACCGTCATTTACAATCACAAAATTTGGCACACAGGTACATCAGGTATCCGGGAAAGTTTTAGACCGGGTATCAGCTCTCTAGCATGTACCGTTCCTGAGATATTCCCCAAAAATGCATAAGCCATCAGCCAATAGAAGCTCGCAGGCCCTTAGTCTCCACATACACACAGTTTTACACCAGGTTTCCATAACAACCCAGCTATTTTTCTTCACTGCTGTAGGTCAGCTTTAAAGGGGCAGGGCGCTGTGAATGACACTGTTAAGGGAGCGGAGTGCTGTGGAGGTTACACTTAAGGGAGCAGGTAGGGTGGCCATTCAGGCCACCCACAAAAGACAGACTTAAACCCCACCCCCTCCCCCCAGGTTCCGCTAAGCCATGCCCCCTCCCACTCTGCAGCCGACGGGGATTGAAAAAATGGAGGTAAAATCAACTTCTGTCAGCTGCAGGGGTGGAAGGGAGGGCGACTTTCTTCCTGCAGCTCACGCTCAGACAGCACAGTCCTGCTGTCTGAGAGTAAGCTGTTCAATAAGACATCCCTGTGACCGTTCAGGCCCTGTGCCGGACAGAGGACAGGGAGTCTGAAAGCCGAACTGTCCTGCCTAAAACCGGATCTCTGGCCACCCTAGGGGCAGGCTGCGGTGGAGGTCACAGTTAAGGAGATGGGGTACTGTGGAGGTCACTGTTAAGGGGCCGGATTATTGTGGAAATCACTGTTAACGAGACTGGGTACTGTGGAGGTCACTAATAAAGGGGCAGCCACTGTGGAGGTCACTGCTAAGGGGAGGGCGCTGTGGATGTTACTGTTATGGGGGCAGGTCGCTGTGGAGGTCACTGTTAAAGGGTCAGCTTACTGTAGATGTCACCGTTATAGTGGATACTATCGATATTTTAACACACGCACAAACATTAAATGAAATATAGCCGTGCGAAGCCGGGTCCTCCTGCCAGTATAACAAAGCAGAATTCTAGTCATAGTTTGCAGTCCTAAATTTGCAGGGACTGTACCTAATTTTCATAGACAGTCTTGGCAAATTTTGGATGTGCTAGGGCCTAGGCCAAATACAAGAACTATCCATAAGTGGGTGGTCAGGGGCTTACATGCCCCAAATTGACAAATTACAATGTTAACAAGTAGGTCTAGAACACCAGTTAAGGGCTCACGCACACACCGTATGTATTTTGCGGTCTGCAAAAAATACGGATGACATCCGTGTGCATTCCGTATTTTGTGGAACGGAACAGGTGGCTCCTAATAGAACAGTACTATCCTTGTCCATAATGCAGACGATAATAGGACATGTTCTATTTTTTTTTTGCAGAACGGAAATACGGAAACTGAATGCACACAGAGTACCTTCGTTTTATTTTTTTTGCAGACCCACTGAAATGATTGGTTCCGTATACGGTCTGCAAAAAAAACTGAACGGAAACGGAATGAAAGTACATTCATGTGCAAGAGGCCTAAATAAATCCGTCTAGGCGGTCAGCAAACATCTCTGCACGGTTGCTTGAAAACATCTGTGCAAAGACTGCAGCTGCATGCTAATCATGCAGCTGAGGAGCAGATTGCCAGTTGTCAGTGACAGAGTGGCTCTCCTTAGAAAAGGCAGGGATTTTTATTTTATTTTTGTTTCTTTAGGCTACTTTCACACTAGCGTTTTTCTGGATCCGGCAGGGTTCAGCAAAAATGCTTCCGTTAAGGAGAATACAACCATCTGCATCCGTTATGAACGGATCCGGTTGTATTATCTTTAACATTGCCAAGACGGATCCGTCATGAACTCCATTGAAAGTCAATGGAGGACGGATCAGTTTTATATTGTGGCAGAGAAAACGGATCCGTCCCCACTGACTTACATTGGGGGTCATGCCGAATCAGTCTTGCTCCGCATCCCAGGATGGAAAGTAAACTGTTGCGGTTTGCTCTCCGGTATGGGAACGCAACTAAATGGAACAGAATGAATTTTGGAGCATTGACAATGAATGGGGACCAAACTGAAGCGTTTTTTTCCGGTGTTGAGCCCCCTATGACAGATCTCAATTCATGGAAAACTAAAACGCTAGTGTGAAAGTAGCCTTACTCTGCCTGCCTTCGCAAACACTGTATACATAGTGCTCAATAAGCACTGTCTAGAGATCAGGAAGCGGCAATGACACTTTCTGCTTTGGTTCCAGTGGTCATGTGACCGCCTGGAGCTGGGTGTCTGTGGGAGCTGTGGGTCTTAGCAGACCCAGATCAGCCGTGCAGTGAGGTTTTACAGTGATGTATAACCTCTCTGGGGAAAGTTTTTCCCCTGATAAATTAGAAATAAAAATAAAAAACAATGTTAAATGTCTCTCAAAGGCCTTGTATGATTCTATTGGGGGCATAAAGTGTAAAAAATAAATAAATAAATACAAAGCCACTACACACCACATCTTCTAGCCTGGACGACTATAACTCATGCTTCCTATATAGTGAAGTTAACATCACAGAATGGGGACAATATATTATTTTAAAAAAAATAAATAAACATTTTAAAAACATTAAATATTTTTAACATTTTTCCTGTCTATAATTTTTTTTTAAGAAATACTAAAATAAAAATGACAAAGCTCCACATAACAGAACGGAAGTAAGTTATGGCATTCAAAGACGTACGTGCTAAAGAAAAAAAAAAAAAAAAAAAAAAAAAAAAAGGATAATGCACTGGTCAGGAAGAAGGGTAAATGGCCCAGTCTGGAGTTAAATATATTAGCAGCTCAAACCTCTCTAATAGCATTCTGGAATTCAGACTGTTTGGAAAACTGCTGCAACAGGTGACCATTACTGTTTTCTAATTAAATCTTAAGTGGATGCTTACTCTAGGCTCACACTTGCATTAGGCGATCTGGCAGCCTGTTCCAGTAGGCTGTTGTGGCATATGCTGTCTGTCAGCCAGACAAAAAACTGTGCGAGTATTATGAGGCTATGCTGGATACAGAGAACCATTCACCTGTCTGCAGTCCCATGCTGATGCCCCAGTCACGACTGCTTCTGGCCCCTGCATGACCCGGAAGTGGCTTGGTTACATGACTGCTGAGTTCAGTGACTGGTGTCAGTGGTCACAGGATCAAGCTACTTCATGGTCCTACGGAGACTGGATGCGGCCAGGAACATGGCAGTGGCGTGGGCATGCCTGTGCCGGCCGAGTGTTTTTTTTTTTTTATGGGGCACAGGACCACTGTGTTTGATGTAGGGGTGGGCAATATAGACGATATGCAATATAAACTATATAAATTTGGCCAACGATAGAGATTTTGTTTATATTGCGGTAGAACATGGCATGTGTGGAGAAGGAGGGAGTCCCTCCCTCCCCACTGTGTGCAGCTACCGCTGATTACCAATGAGAACGGAGGAGGAGGGGAGGGACTGTGGTCACTGCGCCACCAATGAGAACAAAGAGGAGGAGGAGGGGAGGGACTGTGGCCACTGCGCCACCAATCAATATAGTTAATAATTATGATTATATAACCAAGTGGTACTCAAACATGTACTTTGCGAAAGGAATGATATGAAAGTTGTTTTTGTCTCTGCATGAAAAATTCTTGCAAAAGTGGAACTTATATTCAACTCACTTGATAGAAGGAACTTTTTCTTTAGACTATTGGCGGACTATTCTTTTACAAAGTATCCTACACCTTTGCCGCACTTTACCAGCTGGTTCAAATCATAGATCCCTATTTACCTTTTATTCTTAGGTTTTATAATCATGTATTTTCGGTGATTTTATTGTAATTTTTGTTTTTTGTATATTAAAACTGTGTGATCACTTTATATTGTATATTTTAGTCTTTATAGCCATATTTATTACCACACATACGGAGTGCCAGTCCATACTATTTATTTATTTCCAATATACACTGCTCAAAAAAATAAAGGGAACATTTAAACAACACAATGTAACTCTCCAAGTCAATCACACTTCTGTGAAATCAAACTGTCCACTTAGGAAGCAACACTGACTGACAATCAATTTCACATGCTGTTGTGCAAATGGGATAGACAACAGGTGGAAATTATAGGCAATTAGCAAGACACCCCCAATAAAGGAGTGGTTCTGCAGGTGGTGACCACAGACCACTTCTCAGTTCCTATGCTTCCTGGCTGATGTTTTGGTCACTTTTGAATGCTGGCGGTGCTTTCACTCTAGTGGTAGCATGAGACGGAGTCTACAACCCACACAAGTGGCTCAGGTAGTGCAGCTTATCCAGGATGGCACATCAATGCGAGCTGTGGCAAGAAGGTTTGCTGTGTCTGTCAGCGTAGTGTCCAGAGCATGGAGGCGCTACCAGGAGACAGGCCAGTACATCAGGAGACGTGGAGGAGGCCGTAGGAGGGCAACAACCCAGCAGCAGGACCGCTACCTCCGCCTTTGTGCAAGGAGGAACAGGAGGAGCACTGCCAGAGCCCTGCAAAATGACCTCCAGCAGGCCACAAATGTGCATGTGTCTGCTCAAACGGTCAGAAACAGACTCCATGAGGGTGATATGAGGGCCCAACGTCCACAGGTGGGGGTTGTGCTTACAGCCCAACACCGTGCAGGACGTCTGGCATTTGCCAGAGAACACCAAGATTGGCAAATTCGCCACTGGCGCCCTGTGCTCTTCACAGATGAAAGCAGGTTCACACTGAAAACATGTGACAGACGTGACAGAGTCTTGAGACGCCGTGGAGAACGTTCTGCTGCCTGCAACATCCTCCAGCATGACCGGTTTGGCATTGGGTCAGTAATGGTGTGAGGTGGCATTTCTTTGGAGGGCCGCACAGCCCTCCATGTGCTCGCCCGAGGTAGCCTGATTGCCAATAGGTAACGAGATGAGATCCTCAGACCCCTTGTGAGACCATATGCTGGTGCGGTTGGCCCTGGGTTCCTCCTAATGCAAGACAAAGCTAAAGCTCATGTGGCTGGAGTGTGTCAGCAGTTCCTGCAAGGCGAAGGCATTGATGCTATGGACTGGCCCGCCCGTTCCCCAGATCTGAATCCAATTGAGCACATCTAGGACATCATGTCTCGCTCTATCCACCAACGTCACGTTGCACCACAGACTGTCCAGGAGTTGGCAGATGCTTTAGTCCAGGTCTGGGAGGAGATCCCTCAGGAGACTGTCCGCCACCTCATCAGGAGCATGCACAGGCATTGTAGGGAGGTCATACAGGCACGTGGAGGCCACACACACACTACTGAGCCTCATTTTGACTTGTTTTAAGGACATTACATTAAAGTTGGATCAGCCTTTAGTGTGTTTTTCCACTTTAATTTTGAGTGTGACTCCAAATCCAGACCTCCATGGGTTGAAAAATTTGATTTCCATTTTTTTATTTTTGTGTGATTTTTTTTGTCAGCACCTCAGGTCCTGAGGGGTTAATTGCGGCGGATAACGGCGTGCAGTAATAGAGGCCAGGTATGGGATATTGCCGGCACACGCAGGCTACATTTGTATTCAAGCATTAACTATATTCATTGGTGGCGCAGGGGCCACATCCCCTCCTTCCTACTCCCCCTCTTCTAAGTATTATATTAATTGTGGGCCCTCCCCTCCACACAATTAAATCATTGGTGGCAGTGGCCCCAGGGTGGCAGCTTCTGATCGGAGCCCCAGCAGTGTAATCGCGGGGCTCCGATCGGTTACCATGGCAGCCAGGATGCTACTGAAGCCCTGGCTGCCATGGTCAGCTCCCTGCTGCTGTGTGCACTATGCACAGAGCAGCAGGGAGAGTGTGAAGTCCTATTCACCCTAATAGAGCTCTATTAGGGTGAATAGGACAAGGGTTCTAGCCCCTAAGGAGGCTAATCGTTATTAAATAAAAAGTTCAAAAAAAGTTTAACCCGCACATGCTTAAAATTATATTGCACATGCTTAAAATTATATTGCAATATAGATTTTAGGCCATAATCGCCCACCCCTATTTTGACAGCTTCTAGTTCCGTAGACATAAATATAAAAAATTTAAGGAAGGGATAATAATATGGCAATGCAAACCAAAAATTATTTTTCAGCATCAAAAAGCAAGAAAAACAATAAAAAATTAGCTATTGCTGTAATTATGCTGACCCAGTGAATAACGTTAACAGATCAGTTTTACCACATAGGGAATGCCATACAAACTAACTCATAAAATGTGTTTTTTTCCAATCCCACCTCATCTGGATTTTTTTTTCCAGTTTTCCAATACATCATATGCAATATTAAATGGTGCCATTAGAAAGAACAACTTGTCCCGCAAAATATAATACCTCATCTGTCTATCTGAATGGAAAAATAAAAAAGTTATGGCTATGAGAAGCAGAGAATTAAAAAACAAAAACGCATAAATAAATTTAAAAAAAATAAATAAATCGCAGAGTGCTTAAAGTTATGTCAAGTTGATGCAAAAATATTTCAATTACTCTTACCGGTAATATGTTTTCCATGAGCCCATGACAGCACCTGTGAGAGATCGTCCCCCTTCCGGACAGGAAACAGGAACTTCCCAGATCTTTAAATTGGTCCACTGCCTTCCACCACTCAGTATTTGACAAGATTCCTGGGACCAGCAATATATATACAGTGAAACTAAGAACACAAGCAAAAAAATAACACAAGGAAAACTGTGCCAAATATATGCCCAGGCATATCTCCTCTTTGACTCACATATATAGATTTATTTTTTCTATTTTTTTTGTTGCAATATATATAAATTTATTACATACATTTTTTTTTTTTATTTTTTTTTAGGGAGGGAATTATGTAGGTGCTGTCATGGGCTCATGGAAAACATATTACCGGTAAGAGTAATTGAAGTATTTCCATTACGCCCCATGACAGCACCTGTGAGAGATTAGACTAGATGACTATTAAGGAGGGACTACAGCCTGCAGCACCTTTCTCCCAAAAGACATATCCTGCACAGACAAAAGGTCCAATCTGTAGTGCTTGTAAAACATGGAGGGGGAACTCCACGTTGCTGCCCTACAGATTTGCTCAATGGTAGCGCACACCTTTTCTGCTCAGGAAGAGGCTACTGCCCTAGTGGAATGAGCTAAAAAATCCAAAAGGTACCCGACAACCTGACTGTGAATATGCCAGACCTATCGCTCTCTTAATCCATCTGGCTAAGGTACGGCTTGCGACTTTCAAGTCTCTGTTCTGACCCTGAAACTGAACAAAGAGTTGTGGGGTTTTCCTAAAGCTCTTCGTAGACTCTAAATATGCACAGACACACCTTCTCACGTCTAAAGTATGAAAGGACTCTTCCCCCTCATTCTTTGGGTTTTGACAAAAGGAGGGGAAAACTATTTCCTGAGATTTATGGAATACCGAAACTACTTTGGGCAGGAATGCAGGATTCGGTTTGAACACAATTCTATCCTCCAGAATCTGAGTATATAGCGGGGAAGATGACAAAGCGGATAGTTCTCCTACTCGTCTGGCGGATGTAATGGCCTCTAAAAATACAGTTTTATAGGATAGCATCTTTAAGGGGATGTCTCCAAGGGGCTCAAACGGGGCCTTGGTTAGAGCGGATAGCACCAGGTTAAAGGTCCCACGGGGCCGATTTAGATTTAACTGTAGGACATAGTCTAGAAGAACCCTTAATAAACCTTTTGACCAAGGGATGAGTAGCTAATCTAAGGTCAAAGAGAGCACTCAGTGCCGAGACCTGGACTTTGAGAGTGCTAGGTTTAAGTTTTTTGTAGGATCACCGTTGCCTGCTCCCTCCTGTTCTTCTGGATCACTCTGGGCAGTAGGCTGATGGGAGGAAACACATAGACTAGGTCCTTCCCCCATGGTTGTGAAAGCGCATCTGTGCCTATAGAATGATCTTCCCTGCTCAGAGAAAAGAATCTTTCACATTTTTTGTTCTCTATCGAGGCGAATAGATCTATTGTGGGAGATCCCCATAGGGCTTCTATTTGGTGAAATACCTCCTGATTCAGACACCAATTCGCCTGGCTGAATCTGTGCCTGCTGAGAAAGTCCGCCTGGTGATTCTCTGAGCCTTTCAGATGGACCGCTGAGAGAAAAATAGCTTTCCCCTGTATTAGCAAGAAGATCGTGGATGCTAGCTGCATTAGCTGAGGAGATCTTGTCCACCCTTGTTTGTGGATATAAGCTACCACTGAGGCGTTGTCGGATAGGATCCTGACATGTTTTTGAGGCAATGATGGGAGACTTTCCTTTAATGCGCACAGGACTGCCCTTAACTCCATGGCATTTTGGGATTGAGCACTCTGGGTTCTTGACCAAGGGCCTTGGAAAAACCCCAAAACTGAATGGGCCCCCCACCCCCAAGGTCTTGTGTCGGTGGTTATTATTAGGGGGTCCTGTTTCAACCACTCTACTCCCTGACTCAGGTTCAGAGTTTTTAGCCACCACGTTAGGGACCGGGTCACTGACCCCGGGATCACAAGCTTGCGATCCAGGGATAGCAACCCCCCGTCCCAATTGGACAAAATGTGCCATTGAAGGATTCTGGACCTGAATTGGGCCCACATCACAGCAGGAATGCAAGCCGTCATCCGACCCAGAATGGGCATTGCTTTTCTTAGGGACACTTCCTTGGTTCTGCTGAAAACCCTGATTTTCTGCTGAATAGCTCTCCTTTTATCTACCGGAAGATAAGATTTCTGCATCTGGGAATCTAGTAAGACACCTAGGAAAACACATTTGGAGGTTGGAATCAGGGACGATTTGTCCCAATTTATTAACCAGCCGAGACTTATCAGGGTCCCAGGACCTCCTGTACTTGAGATATCAACACCTCTGGGGACTGCCCTACAAAGAGAAGGTCGTCCAGGTATGAGATTATAATGATGTCTAATCTTCTTATCTCTGCCATTACCTCTGCCATTAGCTTCGTGAAGAGCCTCGGCGCCTGCGATATCCAAAAGGGAAGTGCTCTGAACTGCACATGGACAATCGATTCCCCCCATCTTTACCGCTACCCTGAGGTATTTCTGAGATGATGGATGAATGGGCACGTGATAGTAGGCATCTTTTATATCTATTGAGGCCATCACGCAGTTGGGGGGACAGATGAAGGACCGTGGAGGAGATTGACTCCATCCTGAATTTTTGGTATGTCAGATATTGGTTGAGACTCATCAAATTTATTATCAGTCGGAATGTCCCGTTGGGTTTGGGAACCAAAAATAGGGTCGAATAGAAGCCCTCTCCTTTTTCGTTTTCTGGAACTAGTACAAGGACTGCCTTTCCCAGGAGGCTGTTTATTTATTCCATGAGCGCCTCCTGTTTTGGAGAATGTTGGTTTATGGATGTGATTTTTAATGTCCTGGGTGGTAGCTTTTTGAAGTCTAGGCGGTAGCCTTCCTCTATAATACTCCTTACCCAGGCGCTTGCGGTAATATTTCACCAGGCAGGAGAAAACGAAGAAAGACAACCGCCTACCTGGGGCCTGGCGTCATTGGTGAGAGGAACTCGAAGTCTGAGGTCTGGATTTAAACAGCACGCTTTTTGATTTATCCGATCTCCATTCCCTTCTTTTCTTCTGATCCCCAAAACCCTTCCTTCTCTCACTATTGCAAAATGGCTTCCCCTGTCTAGGAAAGGACGGCGTTGGAAATCCATTTTTCTTATCAGATGCCTTATCTAAAATATCATCCAAGGCTGACCCAAACAAAAAATTTCCTTGACAAGGAAGGGCACATAGCTTAGACTTTGATGCTACATCGCCCTTCCACCCCTTCAACCATAGGGACCTTCTGGCTGAATTGGAAAGTGCGGCCGCTCTAGCAGAATGTCTCAAAGCATCAGCGGAGGCATCAGAAATAAAGTCTACTGCTCTGGATATGGTTGGTATAGCTTCCAGAAGCTGATCCCTAGGAGTCTTGTTCTCTATATGAGACTCTAGTTCCTCCAACCAGACTTTTAATGACCTTGCCACTGAAGTAGTTGCTATATTCGGTTTAAAGGCATAAGTGGATGCCTCCCAATTCTTTCTTAAGTAGGCATCTGCCCTTTTGTCCATTGGATCTTTAAGGTACCTTAAATCCTCAAACGGAAGAGCTGATTTTTTATTTATTTTTGCTACAGGGGCGTCTACCCTGGGTACCTCCTGCCAAGCTGATACTTCTTGATCATCAAAGGGGTACTTTCTCTTAACCGCTCTAGGGATAAAGAATTTTTTGTTGGGCTTCTCCTATTCACGTTTAATCAGGTCTCTGAAACAACCCTCAATGGGGAACACCGTAGACTTTTTTGGCTTTAGGCTTTCAAACATGAGTTCTGGCCTAGACCTGGACTCCTTTTCCTCCTCCAGCTCCATCGTGGATCTAACCGCTTTTAATAGTAGAGCCGTATTCTCCACTCTGAATAACGGTTTCCCTGTCAAATCCTCAGAGGAGGAATCTGAGCTTGCAATGGCGCCCTCCTCAGACTCAGAATCCGTAGTATCCTCCACTATCGTCTGAGCCTTCTTATGGATGAGCTAGGCAGGAATTTTTTACGATGTTCCACAGAAGAACGAACTTCCTTTTTAACTAACTCCTGGATGCTTTGCAATAAAGATGGCGACTCGTCTGCTACTAACTTATCCAGACAAGGTTGGCAACAGGTTTTGGGGTAGGACGGGCCCAATTTACGCTTGCAAATTCCACACTCCTTAGCTCTTGTTTTGTGGGTAGCTTTTCTTGGGGCTTCTTTAACCTGCATTTAATAAAATAGCCCCAATCAGTCTAATTCTGACCACAATAATAAGTCCCTAAAGGGAGATGGTGGGGGTTAACCCCTCTTACCCCCAGGAGTACTATGCTGGATTCAGAAAGCAGCTCCTGTCTGTCTGTGCACAGTTGAACTTCCCCTTCTTCCTGCATGATGCTGCTTCAAGGGGGGCAATGGAGGGAAGATCTGGCCGTCCGGTCAAGTATCTGCCTTGCCGCTGCTCCCTCCATGCTGGCTGGCCGGCGTTCCCTTTTTCAAATCGGCCGCGCAACGCCCGCCATATTTAGGCTCCTCCCCTTCCGGCCGGGGGAACGCACGCGTCACTTCCGGTGGATGCGCGCGTCCAGACTCGGCCTGCCGCAAATGAGAGAAGATACACCTCCCCCTCACGCCGAACTTCGCCGGCCTGGCAAGGGACAATGAGGCAGCCACAGGCATCCCCCCATGGCGTTGAAGAAGGGAAAAAACGCCGGGCTTCTCAGCGGCTCCTAGTGGAGACTTATGCTGACAGATACCTTTACTAGGTTTCAGTCCTTTTAACCCTAGAGGTCCTGCAGACCCAAAAACAGACCTGAGAAGAAATCCTCCTGTCTCTGGACAGGAAACAGGAAAGAACTGAGTGGTGGAAAGCAGTGGACTAATTTAAAGATCTGGAAAGTTCCTGTTTCCTGTCCGGAAGGGGGAGGATCTCTCACAGGTGCTGTCATGGGGCGTAATGGAAATTATTAATCAGGCATCATATAGTACATGACAATCTCTTTCTAACAAAGCTAGAACTAGCCCTCTATAGCACCTGGGTTCCAGAGATCTCTACATTCATTGCTCCCAGTGGCGTAGGGATCGCCATAGCAGCCATAGCAATGGCTATGGGGCCCTACGCCACTGGGGGCCCGGGATGCCGGCTGAGGATAAAAATAAAAAAATTCAAGTGGCGGTGCGATCGGGGCCACCCCTCTCCTCATTGGTAGCAGCGGCAGCTCCGATCGGAGTCCCAGTAGTGTAATGCTGGGGCTCCGATCGGTTACCATGGCAGCCAGGACGCTACTGAATTCCTGGCTGCCATGGTCAGTTAGTCATACTTACATGCGCTGTGGCCGCCGGGCGCTCCTCCTTCTTGTAACTCGTCACAGGTCTGTGCGGCGCATTGCTATAAGCATAAGCAATGCGCCGCACAGACCTGTGACGCGTTACAAGAAGAAAGAGCGCCAGGCGGCCACAGCACATGTAATGATGCAAGTATGCTGCAGAGTAACTGACCAACTGCCGCTGACACCACTGATGGGGGGGCAGGAGGGCACACTGCCCACCAATGATTTTGATACCGGGAGGGGGGGCAAACTGCCCACCAATTAATGATTTTAATACAGGGGAGGGGGGCACACTGCCCACCAATGAATGATTTTAATACAGGGGAGCGGGGGGCACACTGCCTACCAATAAATGATTTTAATACAGGGGAGGGGGGGTTTGGGGAGGGCACACTGCCCACCAATGATTTTAATACCGGGGAGGGCGCACTGGGGGCTGATGGAGAGGCTACTGGGGGGCTGATGGAGAGGCTACTTGGGGCTGCTATGAGGCTACTGAGGGCTTTTATCTGAGGTCTAATTGGGGGTCATTCATATTGGGGTCTGATCTGAGGTGTGATCTGAGGTCTTATTACCATTGGGGATCTTATTCGGGCTGTTAGCTGAGGTCTGATTAACATTGGGGGTCTGATTGGTGGTCTGACCTGAGATATAATGAAAAATATTTTTTTTCTGGAGCAGCTTGGAGAAAAAAGGCCTCACAGTCTCCCACGCTCCTTCTGCCCGACCAAGCCTGCCAGCACCCCTGAGACCAAGCCAGCCAGCACCCCTGAGTCTTCAGAACTGTAAGTAAATTATATATAAGGGGAGCTTATAATATGAAAGACGAATTATGTCAAAGCGGCTCTTCACCTACACGTGTATCAGCACTAGATATATACCACTTACTCTCCCTAATATCCAAACTACACAAGATACATATCCCTACCTTCTGTCTAATGCGCATACACACCCCACGATATGTACTTTCACCTTCTTGTGTTACAGACCCCTGTACAATTTAACAATTTTCTTTAATACACAGACATTTAGATTCATACATTTCCTACACTGGCACAAATGCGTTGCCAGTAACTAACTGTATGTGCTCAGTCCTACGCGTAACCGTCTCAAGTGCATGAGGAGCTGCGGATGTGGCGGCGAGGTCCGAGAGGTGTGTGGGGGTGGGAAATCTGGGAGGGGGGGGCCCATAAAATTTTTTTGCTATGGGGCCCAGTCATTTCTACCTACGCCACTGATTGCTCCAATTGTGCTGCTAGATTTATATCAGGCTGACCGCTCAGGGGGAATTTGTCACTTCTGGTGAAGCTCTTTCCCTGTAAAAGCTAACAGAAGGTATGGCTTGTGGCAGTTGAACATTTAAACTGAGCATGCGCGACCACCTCAGTGAGGTGGACAAAGTAAAAAGGAAAAGAACAAACAGCAGGTGGCACTATAGAGAAACATTTTATTGAGTAGCTCTGTGGCTACAATACATTTTTAATCAATGCAATTACAAAAGTATGTAGATTCTGGTGATGGTTTGAAAAACTTATATTATTTTTTGTGGCACAACACCTTTAAAGGACAATTATAGTCAATGGAGCGGTGGTTCGGGGGCACGCGTGCGCTAGCGTCAGCACGGATCCGACAGAACAGCCTGCCGGAGTTAATTGCTGCTAGTGTGAAATGAGCCTTATTTAGAAACCAGGAGTAGCTGTGCATCTCTGCAGCTGCTGGCCATATCATGACTGCCTCATTTGTCCTTACCCTCTGGTTCGCAGAAACTTATCTAACTGGATGTAAACTGCAATGTTCTTATTCAATGCTGGTAAACAAGGATCTTAAAAATAATGAGGTATCAGGAAAAGAAAGTCTTTTGCATACAACAATCATATGTACTGTACAACAACTGTAATAGATTGCATAGAATTGCTCAAAAACAATGCCAATGCGACACATATAATTTACAGCTCAAGTGTGAAACATGATAAAAAAAACAAAGATTTTTTTTATTTTATTTGCTCACTGGAATGTCATTGCTCCTGCCTCTAGAGTACATCGAGCTGGGGACTGTTCATTCAACTTGCGGAACAGCTGCTTGGCTTGGTTTTGATACTGTTGCAAGTCTCGCCCAGACTACAAAAAATATAAATAAATAAATTATTAAGAACGTAAATCTCTTTTTTAACTAAATTAAATAAACACAGAGGTGGTAAAAAGAACTTGAGTAATGAAGATCGCAAGAAAGAAAATGCCCTTATCTGTAAGAGACAAAAAATAGCAGAGGAAGGGAATATGGAAGTACAGGGATAAGTCTAGACTTATGTGACTTGCATGAGACTGGCTAAATGGGAGGTATAGGGATGTGGAGAGGATGCGCCTGGTGTAGTCTTATGGGTGAAGAAATATCCACATAGTAGAGCCTAGGCAGAGGCCAAGGTATTTGCGATAAGAGGGAATAGTCTTCCAGGTCCAGTGTTAACACCTTTAACACATAATGTCGTAAATGTACAGCATTATGCGCCCGCATATGCATGGAGAAGGCTGCTGCAGGGAGCGTGCTCCATAAGAGGTGATTGTCGACTGTATCAGGTTAATATAGTTATGATAGTTAATAAATAAAAAGGAAAAAAATATATATTACATTTTATATATTTCAATCATCCCCTGTTCTCAGATTTTACATATAAAAATATATAAAAAATAAAGTAAAGTAATAAACATATTAGGTATAGCTGCATCGAAAATGTCTGAACTATTAAAATACATTAAAAAAAATTCCTGTGTGGTGAACGCCGTAACAGAAATAAAAATAAAATGAAAGACACGCGATTCGAATTTTTTTTGTCATCTTGTGCCCCCCCTCAAAATTGTGATCAGAAAGTCATGCATACTACAAAAATTATACTAATAAAAACGAGTTTTTTATGCAAAAAAACAAGCCCTCATACAGCTCTGTAAACCAAAATATTAAAAAAAAGTTATGGTTGTGAGAATATAGTGATGTAGGGGTGGGCGATATGGCCTAAAATCTATATTGCGATATAATTTTAAGCATGTGCGATATGCGATATATATTGCGATATATTGTTTTCTATATTTGGGGGGGCGTGTTTAAACTTTTTTTTACTTTTTATTTAATAACTATTAGTCTCCTTAAGGGCTAGAACCCTTGTCATATTCACCCTAACAGAGCTCTATTAGGGTGAATAGGACTTTACACTCTCCCTGCTGCCCTGTGCTTTGTGCACACAAACAGCAGGGAGCTGATCCCCCTCCCCTAAATGGTGCCATCCACAGATCCCCCCCCCCTCACCTAAATGGTGCCATCCACAGATCCCCCCCCCCTCACCTAAACGGTGCCATCCACAGATCCCCCACCTAAACGGTGCCATCCACAGATCCCCCACCTAAACGGTGCCATCCACAGATCCCCCACCTAAACGGTGCCATCCACAGATCCCCCACCTAAACGGTGCCATCCACAGATCCCCCACCTAAACGGTGCCATCCACAGATCCCCCACCTAAACGGTGCCATCCACAGATCCCCCTAAACGGTGCCATCCCCAGATCCCCCCCCCTCCCCTAAACGGTGCCATCCCCAGATCCCCCCCCTCCCCTAAACGGTGCCATCAACAGATCATCCCCCCCCTCCCCTAAACTGTGCCATCCACAGATCATCCCCCCCCTCCCCTAAACTGTGCCATCCACAGATCATCCCCCCCCTCCCCTAAACGGTGCCATCCACAGATCATCCCCCCCCCTCCCCTAAACTGTGCCATCCACAGATCATCCCCCCCCTCCCCTAACCGGTGCCATCCACAGATTCTTCCCCCCCCCCCCCCCCCCGACGCTCACAGGAATACATTTAAAAACTAATCAGTAACTTTAACTTTATTAATTGGTGATCTCTTTACTGTATACCTTACTAGGTCTTAGCTCCGGTAACAGCAGTCAGTGCGGGGGGCGGTGCTCACTCACTGACGTCACGCGCCTGCGCCGCCTAGTGGGAGGAGCAGACGCGTGACGTCAGTGAGTGAGCGCCGCCCGCCCGCACTGCCTACTGTTACCGGAGCTAAGACCTAGTAAGGTATACAGTAAAGAGATCAGCAATTAATAAAGTTAAAGTTACTGATTAGTTTTTAAATGTTCTACTGTCAGCGGCGTGGCCCTGTATGTTCTAACCCCCAGGCAAGCGTCCATGTCACCATGGGAACGCCTGGGGGTTAGAATATACCATCGGATTAGAGTTTTCACGCGCTCACTGAGATCGTGAAAACTCAATGATTTACTGTCAGTCCCTCCCCTCCTCCTCTTTTTTCATTGGTGGTCAGCGGCAGCCGCGCACAGTGGGGAGGGAGGGACTCTCTCCTTCTTCACTGTGCCAGCTCAGGATCATATCGCGGTCCGGCGATATAGGCAATATGCTCAAAATCCATATCGTGGCACAAATTTATATCGCATATCGCCTATATCGTCTATATCGCCCACCCCTATAGTGATGCAAAGAAAATTTTGATTTTTTTCAAATTTTACATTTTTATTTTAAAAGTAATTAAACAAGTTTGATATTGCTGCAATCTTATTGAGCCCCAGAATAAGGGCGTCATGTTATTTTTAGAGCAAAATGAATGTCAAAATGTGATGTCAAAAACCTTGGTGGAATTGTGGGGTGTTTCACAGCCATTGAGAAAAAAAAAAAGCTCACTTTCTCCCTGGCTGCGATGCAGTCCGCTAATACCATCAATTCCCTAATGTGCCGTCCTCTCCTCCCTGTACCCATGCTTGGCATTAACATATTGGCCACCAAAACTTCAGGGGACCACAGTGGGGCAGACAGGCGGTCTTTAAAAAAAAAAAAAAAAACAACTTCTGGCAGCATCAGTGGAGTACCCCCCATGTTAAAAAAAAAATAAATAATTTAAACTGTGAAAGGTCCTCTTTAACCACCTCCGGACCGCTGTACGCAGATTCGCGTTCCGGAGGTGGCAGCGCTGCGCACAATCACGCATATACGCGTCATCTCGCGAGACGCGAGATTTCGCTCAAAGCCGGCGCATGCGCATCGAGGGGCCGGCAAAATTCAAAGAACAAGTTCGTCACCAGCCTGCCAGCAACGATCATTGGCTGGCAGGCTGGCGATTTTCAAAAAATCCAATCAAAAGTCATATAACAGATCATATTAGTAAATATGATCTGTTATATGGCTTGTCTGCTCCTGTGCTGGTCCTTTTCATCGGTTGGATCCAGCACAGGAGCAGACTGAACTGTGAGTACACCAAACACTACACCTTAGCCCCAGATCACCCCCCTGCACCCCAATTAACCCTTTGATCGCCCCTGTCAATCACTAGTGAAAGGAAAAAAAGTGATCAGTGTAAACTGTCACTTTTTATTTTTCACTGGTATTGGCTGTTAGGTTTTAGGGATAGTTTAGGCCCCTTGGTTAAGTAGTTAGCGTCAGTTAGCGCCCACCCCACCGCACCGCAGTCACTTTTATTCGCTGTTTAGCGTATCGCTAATCAGCATTTGTACTTTTATAGTATCTGTAAGTGATCAAAACTGATCACGGTCAGATCTATAATAGTATTAGTGTCACCTTAGCTCGCCCTCCACCCAAAACACAGTGTGTGCCCGATCAGGCCTGATCGGTCGCCCACACGTGCGTTCACCCACGCCCGCCCCACCGCAGTGACAAAAAATATATATTTTTTGATCACTGCACATTCATTTTACACGCACTGCGGCGATAAAAAAAATCAGTTTTGATATTTTTTATCAACCGCAGCGGCCTCCGGTACTTCGCTAGCCTCCCCTTTGTAAGACAGGCTTGCTTTTTTTCTTGGGTAGTCTCAGGGAATACCCCTAAATTTAGTAGTCCAAATGTCAAACAGGGGGTATTCTTCTGAAGAGGCCTACAGGATTCTGACCCAGTCGGATGAGGAGTGGGAACCCTCATCTGACGAATCTAGCGGGTCAGAATATGAACCTGTGGAAAGCAGTGGCTCTCTGACCCAAAGTTCGGACGAGGAGGTTGAGGTCCCTGGCAGCACCAGGCGTACCCGGCCCCGTGTCGCTAGACCACAGGTTATGCAGGATCCGCTTCAAGAGCAGCAGAGTGGGGCTGTCGCTGCCGGATCACGTGGTGAGGCATACACCAGCAGCGCAGCCCTCCCTGGACCTAGTACCAGCACTGCCGTACAACCTGGTGAAGTAGCGAGCACCAGAAGGGCAGTTGAAGCTGGTACGGTGGCACGTGCAATAGTTACCCCGTCGCAGCCACCGCACAGACAGGCCCGTAGAGCCCCTAGAATCCCTGAGGTGCTGGCAAACCCTGATTGGCAGTCACCAACTTCAGCCGCACCAGTAGTTCCCCCTTTCACCGCCCAGTCTGGAGTTCGGGTTGAGACGGCTCAAATCGGTTCGGCCCTGGGATTTTTTGAGCTGTTCTTGACTGCTGAGCTCTTGGACTTAGTCGTGGCAGAGACAAACCGGTATGCCACACAATTTATATCCGCCAACCCGGGAAGCTTTTATGCCCAGCCTTTCCGGTGGAAACCAGTCCAAGTTTCCGAACTTAAAATTTTTTTGGGCCTTCTGCTCAACATGGGCCTGACAAAAAAGCATGAATTGCGGTCATATTGGTTCACGCACCCGATTCATCACATGCCCATGTTCTCTGCTGCTATGTCCAGGGCACGATTTGAGGCCATCCTCCGTTTCCTGCATTTTAGCGACAACACCACCTCCCGTCCCAGAGGCCACCCAGCTTTTGACCGGCTCCACAAAATTCGGCCCCTCATAGACCATTTCAACCAGAAATTTGCAGATTTGTATACCCCCGAGCAAAACATCTGCGTAGACGAAAGGGCCACAGGCTATACCCACAAATTTCGGATCTATGAGGGAAAAGATCAGACCCTGGAGCCGGTCGGTTGCCCTGACTACCTGGGGAGCAGTGGGAAGACAGTCTGGGACTTGGTGTCACCCTTATTCGGCAAGGGGTACCATCTTTATGTGGACAATTTTTACACAAGTGTGGCCCTCTTTAGGCATTTGTTTCTAGAACGGATTTGCGCCTGTGGCACCGCGCGAACTAGTCGCGTGGGCTTCCCCCAACGGCTTGTAACCACCCGTCTTGCAAGGGGGGAGAGGGCTGCCTTGTGTAACGAAGAACTGCTCGCGGTGAAATGGAGAGACAAGCGTGACGTTTACATGCTCTCCTCCATTCACGCAGACACGACAATCCAAATTGAGCGAGCAACCCGTGTCATTGAAAAGCCCCTCTGTGTGCACGACTATAATCCGCTCATGGGAGGGGTGGACTTCAATGACCAGATGTTGTCTCCGTATTTAGTTTCCCGCAGAACCAGACGCTGGTATAAGAAGGTGTCTGTATATTTAATTCAATTGGCGCTGTATAATAGTTTTGTTCTCTACAGTAAGGCTGGGAGAACACGATCTTTCCTCAAATTCCAGGAAGAGATCATCGAGAACCTCCTTTACCCAGGAGGTTCCGTGGCCCCATCCACCAGTGTAGTTAGCCGTCTACACGAGCGACATTTCCCCAGTGTCGTTCCTGGTACCTCAACCCAACCGTCACCCCGAAAAAGATGTCGTGTCTGTTGCAGGAGTGGAATAAGGCGTGACACCCGCTATTTCTGTCCTGACCACCCTGCCCTATGCTTTGGTGAGTGTTTCCGGAAGTACCACACACAGGTACACCTAGCATAGGGATTGCATCTCACAGGACAGGCACACAGGGCTATTAGGGCCCTTTTACTCTCAGCTGCTGCAAACCTCTCCTTTCACCTGGGATAAAGTGCATAACGTACTTCGCCACATCTTTGGGCGATTTGCGCTTTGCACATTGTCCCATGGGGAAGGAGAGGTTTGTTCTATAAAGGTAAAAAAAACTAAACAAAAAAAAAATTACCGGTAAGTAAAAAAGTTAAAAAAGTTAAAAAAAGTTAATATGTTCTGTTCTAAAGTTAATAAAGTTATTGCTTTGCGGCCTGGTTTTTTCTTTTTTGTTTTGTTTTTTTTACCTTCCAGGTGGACCAACCGATCGACCAGCTGCAGCACTGATGTGCATTCGGACAGAAGCATTGCGCTGCTGTCAGATTACACGCAAGTCGGTGTATGCGGCGCTGCAAGACGAGATTTCTCCTCTGCAGTAAAAGATATGTTTGCCGAGGCATATGAGCTGAGGAGGTGGCGGTGTTCATATACTTTGGCAAACACTTTGTATATATAAAAAAAAAAATCCTGGCAATGATTTATTCATCCACATCGATTGATGTGAATGGAGAAATCTGGTTTGCCAGGGCATACGAGCTAAGTGGGTATGGATGTTGGGCGGAGCTCCTATGTCCTGGCAGACGCCTTTCCCCTCCTTTTTCTTTTTTTGGCAGAGATTTTTTCATCCACATTGATCGATGCGAATGAAGAAATCTGTGCCGTTCATTTTTTTCTTTCAGCCCAGAGGCTGAACGGAAAAAAAAAATCTCATTACCCGTATGCTCAATATAAGGAGAATAGCAGAAACTCCTAATGCTGGGCATACATGTAATGATTGCGGAGACCCTCAAATGCCAGGGCAGTACAAACACCCCACAAATAACACCATTTTGGAAAGAAGACACCCCAAGGTATTCGCTGAGGGGCATATTGAGTCCATGAAAGATTGAAATTTTTGTTCCAAGTTAGCGGAAAGGGAGACTTTGTGAGAACAAAATCCAAAAAATCAATTTCCGCTAACTTGTGCCAAAATTTTTTTTTTTCAATGAACTCGCCATGCCCCTCATTGAATACCTTGGGGTGTCTTCTTTCCAAAATGGGGTCACATGTGGGGTATTTATACTGCCCTGGCATTTTAGGGGCCCCAAAGCGTGAGAAGAAGTCTGGTATCCAAATGTCTAAAAATGCCCTCCTAAAAGGAATTTGGGCCCCTTTGCCCACCTAGGCTGCAAAAAAGTGTCACACATCTGGTATCTCTGTATTCAGGAGAAGTTGAGGAATGTGTTTTGGGGTGTCTTTTTACATATACCCATGCTGGGTGAGATAAATATCTTGGTCAAATGCCAACTTTGTATAAAAAAATGGGAAAAGTTGTCTTTTGCCAAGATATTTCTCTCACCCAGCATGGGTATATGTAAAATGACACCACAAAACACATTCCCCACCTTCTCCTGAGTACGGATACCAGATGTGTGACACTTTTTTGCAGCCTAGGTGGGCAAAGGGGCCCACATTCCAAAGAGCACCTTTCGGATTTCACAGGTCATTTACCTACTTACCACACATTAGGGCCCCTGGAAAATGCCAGGGCAGTATAACTACCCCACAAGTGACCCCATTTTGGAAAGAAGACACCCCAAGGTATTCCGTGAGGGGCATGGCAAGTTCCTAGAATTTTTTATTTTTTGTCACAAGTTAGTGGAAAATGATGATTTTTTTTTTTTTTTTTTCATACAAAGTCTCATATTCCACTAACTTGTGACAAAAAATAAAAACTTCCATGAACTCACTATGCCCATCAGCGAATACCTTGGGGTCTCTTCTTTCCAAAATGGGGTCACTTGTGGGGTAGTTATACTGCCCTGGCATTCTAGGGGCCCAAATGTGTGGTAAGGAGTTTGAAATCAAATTCTGTAAAAAATGACCTGTGAAATCCGAAAGGTGCTCTTTGGAATATGGGCCCTATGCTGCAAAAAAGTGTCACACATCTGGTATCTCTGTACTCAGGAGAAGGTGGGGAATGTGTTTTGGAGTGTCATTTTACATATACCCATGCTGGGTGAGAGAAATATCTTGACAAAAGACAACTTTTCCCATTTTTTTATACAAAGTTGGCATTTGACCAAGATATTTATCTCACCCAGCATGGGTATATGTAAAAAGACACCCCAAAACACATTCCTCAACTTCTCCTGAATACGGAGATACCACATGTGTGACACTTTTTTGCAGCCTAGGTGGGCAAAGGGGCCCATATTCCAAAGAGCACCTTTCGGATTTCACAGGTCATTTTTTACAGAATTTGATTTCAAACTCCTTACCACACATTTGGGCCCCTAGAATGCCAGGGCAGTATAACTACCCCACAAGTGACCCCATTTTGGAAAGAAGAGACCCCAAGGTATTCGCTAATGGGCATAGTGAGTTCATAGAACTTTTTATTTTTTGTCACAAGTTAGTGGAATATGAGACTTTGTAAGAAAAAAAAAAAAAAATATCATCATTTTCCGCTAACTTGTGACAAAAAATAAAAAGTTCTATGAACTCACTATGCCCATCAGCGAATACCTTAGGGTGTGTACTTTCCGAAATGGGGTCATTTGTGGGGTGTTTGTACTGTCTGGGCATTGTAGAACCTCAGGAAACATGACAGGTGCTCAGAAAGTCAGAGCTGCTTCAAAAAGCGGAAATTCACATTTTTGTACCATAGTTTGTAAACGCTATAACTTTTACCCAAACCATTTTTTTTTTTACCCAAACATTTTTTTTTTATCAAAGACATGTAGAACAATAAATTTAGAGCAAAATTTATATATGGATCTCGTTTTTTTTGCTAAATTTTACAACTGAAAGTGAAAAATGTCATTTTTTTGCCAAAAAATCATTAAATTTCGATTAATAACAAAAAAAGTAAAAATGTCAGCAGCAATGAAATACCACCAAATGAAAGCTCTATTAGTGAGAAGAAAAGGAGGTAAAATTCATTTGGGTGGTAAGTTGCATGACCGAGCAATAAACGGTGAAAGTAGTGTAGGTCAGAAGTGTAAAAGTGGCCTGGTCTTTCAGGGTGTTTAAGCACTGGGGGCTGAGGTGGTTAAGGCTGGTTTCACACGGGCGTTGCGGGAAAATGTGCGGGTGCGTTGCGGGAACACCCGCAATTTTTCCGCACGAGTGCAAATCATTGTAATGCGTTTTGCACGCGCGTGAGAAAAATCGCGCATATTTGGTACCCAAACCCGAACTTCTTCAAAGAAGTTCGGGCTTCGGATCAGTGTTCTGTAGATTGTATTATTTTCCCTTATAACATGGTTCTAAGGGAAAATAATAGCATTCTGAATACAGAATGCAAAGTAAAATAGGGCTGGAGGGGTTAAAAAAAATAAAAATAAATTTTAACTCACCTTAGTCCACTTGATCGCGTAGCCCGGCATCTCCTTCTGTCTCCTTTGTTGAATAGGACCTGTGGTGAGCATTAAATACAGTTACAGGACCTTTGATGACGTCACTCCGGTCATAAAATGGTACGTCACATGATCTTTTACCATGGTGATGGATCATGTGATGACCGGAGTGACGTCATCAAAGGTCCTGTAACTGTATTTAATGCTCACCATAGGTCCTTCAATAAAGGAGACAGAAGGAGATGCCGGGCCGCGATCAAGTGGACTAAGGTGAGTTAAAAAAATTTTTATTTTTTTTTAACCCCTCCAGCGCTGTTTTACTTAGCATTCTGTATTCAGAATGCTATGCTATTATTTTCCCTTATAACCATGTTATAAGGGAAAATAATACAATCTACAGAACACCGATCCCAAGCCCGAACTTCTGTGAAGAAGTTCAGGTTTGGGTACCAAACATGCACGATTTTTCTCACGCGCGTGCAAAACGCATTACAATGTTTTGCACTCGCGCTGAAAAATCGCGGGTGTTCCCGCAACGCACCCGCACATTTTCCCGCAACGCCCGTGTGAAACCAGCCTAAATGTTTGGGGGGGGGGAGCTCCTGTGACACAAAATTATTATTATAGTTTATGCTAGAAACTGGCGTGAACAATAGCTCAAGTGTTTGGTGGCTATTACCTATTGTAGATTTGCTTTCCTGAGATCTAACTGCCAGAAGATGTGCCAAATTTTACATCTTAATAAATGTCCCTCTTTATCTAAAATACTGCATTTTTCACTCAATAAGATGCATTTTTTTTCTCACAAAAGTGGGGGGAAATGGCATTGCATCTTATGAAGTGAATACTAATGAGCGCACAGTAGACTATAGTGACTGGTGCTAGCTGTACTCACCAGTCCCTGGTCTTCTGACGGCTCCGCTCTGTGCCGAGTCCTGACTGCATAAAGTGTGTACTTTGACCTGACGCTGTGCGACATCAGGTCGCAGTGCAGTGCTGGCAGAAGACCAGCAAGCAGTGAGTGCAGGAAGAGCGCGCTGGATCTCGCGAGTGGCGGCAGGAGACCTAAGTTCTTCATTTATGTCTCATAAGGAATAATGGTCTGATCTGAACTCTGATAAAGACTGGGCATCTGATCTGAGGTTTGATGAAAAAATATTATTTTCTTATTTTCCTCCTCTAAACTCTAAGTGCATCTTATGGAGCGAAAATTATGGTTTGTTAGAAGAGTGTGAATTTTCAATGAGCTTTCAGAGTATTTATAGTGAGCCACATGTCATAGTTACTACATAACATAAAAAGTATAGTTAGTACAGATTCACACCTGTCCACATGCATTCTTTATTTCAGACAATAATTGTCACTTATTGAGATCTGTAGTGTGGCGTTTAAGAACATACAAGGTATTGTCTGAGGAGATTCATGAGATGTAGACTCCATCTGCAATTCCACCACTGGTTTCTCCGTGACCACACATCTGTATTGTAGATCACACATGGACTCTGATGTCATTCGTGTGCTGTCTGCATTCGTATGTCCATCCCGCAAATTATAGACCATGTCCTATTTCTATTAAAGGGACTGAGAAAAATGCAGATTGCACATAGAAAGTATACGTATTTTATGGATCCACATTTCCAGATCTGTTTGACATCTATGAAAAAAATCTGTCTGCGTTTCATCCATGACAGATCTGTTTGTTTTTTGCCCTCCGTGTGTCATCCGTATTGCATGGACACTGCTCAGATGAAAATTCATTTCAAAAGCATCTCATAGAAGTGGTCAATGAACAATGGACCAAACACGGATGCCCATCCATGTTGTGCCCATGATTTTCAGAAAATGCAGACAGAACGCGAGTGAAACGCGGAAATGTGAATGAGGCCTCTCAATCAGCATGGGGAGCCATCAGACTATGTGCTGCAGAGTATAACATCAAGTTCTACCTCTGTAATGGCTCTTTGTCACTTGCTGGCCTCACAGCTAGTCTTTAAAAGCACACTACAAGCCAAACTGACCGCTTAGTTTTGCTGAGTGGTGAAGTTTTGTAACACTCTCACCATGTACTTCAGGACTGCCAATGCTGAGATGAGATAAGGGGTAGACTCCTTTACTGATCCACACCTCATCAGCAACCAAATGCTGCACTGCACACACCAATGTCACACTATGGAGAAAGAAGCTGCCACTCACGTGCAGGCGACACAAACCTCAATGCCCTAACAAATATGTCCTGAGGACTAGTCACTTTACCTGCGCTATGCCACCCACCACCTGCGATACTTCTCACCTACCTGCTCATCCTCCTGCATAGATGCTGCCAGCGGCAGGCCGTCTGCCACCCGGGCAATCATTGTAAGCAACACCATGATTAACACTAAAGCAAATGACAACTAGCAGCGATGAGTTGGCCGGAAGTGTTTCAGTAGCTCTCTACGTTGCACTGGCCATGGTCACCTATAAACTTCGTCCGGTTGTCTAAGAAGAAACGTTCCTAGAGACAAAGGTTCCGCTTTGGAGTTGACTGCAAGGAGAAATCGTTATGAATGCACGATTGCGGTACATTCATTTCAACTTTCCGTGGTACATGTACTATTTATGCTTCCCTTTACCTAGCATTTACTTGCCAGGGGAATATTTATAAAGACTGACGATTGTCAAGAATTAGAGAACAGCAAGAAATTTTAGAGTCTCTATATAACCATACATCCACGTATGGGGAGACTAGTTTTGGACGTTCCTTAAAGGGCTTCTGTCACCCCCCAAAAGTCATTTTTCATTTTTGGGCTAATTAAAATCCTTATAGTGCGATTATTCAATATATAGTGCTCTTACCTTTTTCTGTGGCTTAGTTTCTTTAAAAACCACACTTTTATAATATGTTAATTACCTCGCTACCAGCAAGTAGGGCGGTTACTTGCTGGTAGCCGCCGCATCCTCCTTTCAAAAAAACGTCCCCCTCCTCCTGTTGATTGACAGGGCCAGCGAGCGCTCTCCTCCTCCGGCTGGCCCTGTCTGCGTTCCAAAGCTCGCACCTGCGCCGTACCGGTCTTCAGTCGGCGCAGCCGATGACGTCACATCTACACCCGGCAGAGGCGCACTGAGGAAGGAGCAGCCGAGCGAACGTCCTCCTCTCAGTGCGCCTGCGCCGACTGAAGCACGGTACGGCGCAGGCGCGAGATTTGGAACGAAGACAGGGCCAGCCATGCTTTGCATGCCCCTCACGGAATACCTTGGGGTGTCTTCTTTCCAAAATGGGGTCACTTGTGGGGTATTTATACTACCCTGGTATTTTAGGGGCCCTAAAGCGTGATAAGTAGTTTGGAATCCAAATGCGTAAAAATGCCCTCCTAAAAGGTACTCATTGGAATTTGGGCCCCTTTGCGCACCTAGTCTGCAAAAAAGTGTCACACATGTGGTATCGCCGTACTCAGGAGAAGTAGGGCAATGTGTTTTAGGGTGTCTTTTTACATATACCAATGCTGGGTGAGAGAAATATCTCTGTAAAATGACAACTTTGTATAAAACAATGTGAAAAGTTGTCTTTTACAGAGATATTTATTTCACCCAGCATGGGTATATGTAAAAATACACCCCAAAACACATTGCCCTACTTCTCCTGAGTACGGCGATACCACATGTGTGACACTTTTTTGCAGCCTAGGTGCGCAAAGGGGCCCAAATTCCAAAGAGTATCTTTACGTTTTCACAGGGCATTTTTTACGCATTTGGATTCCAGACTTCTTCTCACGCTTTAGGGCCCCTAAAATGCCAGTGCAGTATAAATACCCCACAAGTGACCCCATTTTGGAAAGAAGACACCCGAAGGTATTCCGTGAGGGGGTATGGTGAGTTCAGGTAAAATTTTATTTTTTGTCACAAGTTAGTGGAATATGAGACTTTGTAAGAAAAAATGTAAAAAAAGCATTTTCTGCTAACTTGTGCCAAAAAACAAAATATTCTAGGAACTCGCCATGCCCCTCACGGAATACCTTGGGATGTCTTCTTTCCAAAATGGGGTCACTTGTGGGGTATTTATACTACCCTGGCATTTTAGGGGCCCTAAAGCGTGAGAAGTAGTTTGGAATCCAAATGCGTAGAAAATGCCCTGTGAAATCGTAAAGATACTCTTTGGAATTTGGGCCCCTTTGCGCACCTAGGCTGCAAAAAAGTGTCACACATGTGTTATCGCCGTGCTCAGGAGAAATAGGGCAATGTGTTTTGGGGTGTCTTTTTACATATACCCATTGTTTTGAGTTGGAGGTCCCAGGAGAGACCTCCGCATCGTCAAGCAAAGACATGCAGCAATACGGTACAGTCACAACAGAGTTTATTGCACAAACAAAATCCAAGGAAGGAAACACAGGGAAATTGAGAGCTCTATGTACCGTCCGCACAGTGGGAGGAATACTCCCACTGCGCCACTGTCTAGTAATACTCCAGAGGGGCGTGACTAAGCAACTCCTGGTATTCACTAGGGCCCCAGATGGTAGGGTTAGGCTTTGCCGCAGGGAGTTGCCAGGGTCCACTCTGGAGCGTGAAATAGACAGTGACACCAGGAGCAAACGGACAACAGGTACCAGAAGATACCGACGGTACATAGGCAAACATAACAAACAGGCAAATACAAACAGCAACTAAAAACACAAGCAGGAGTTAACGCAAGGGAACAGGAGTGGCAATAAGCAGAGAAGGACTAGCTCCACCAGTGGTATACTGCGTGGCCTTGCCCATAGCACTCTGCAGCAGGAGTTCACGCAAGGGAACAGGAGTGGCAATGAGCAGAGAAGGACTAGCTCCACCAGTGATATACTGCTTGGCCTTGCCCATAGCACTCTGCAGCAAGGCACGCTGCAGCAAGGGCTTGCTGAACAGAGACATAGGAATACACACAAGGTGACTAAAACATAACTGGCAGAACAGATAACAGAAACACAGGAAAGAGGACGGGACTGAACAAGAAAGAAACCCACAGAGCACAGACAGACACGGATCCCATGGGTCAGCAGCATGGGAGAGTGAGTACAAACAAGGAGCAGGACAAGACAACACACACCAGTAGAGCTGACACAGAACTGAGGAAACATCAGCCTTAAATACAGGTTCCATGGGTGCAGCAGAGAGGCCACACCCATGGAGCAGACAGAGAGGATTAACTCCTAATAGGCACACAGGTGAGTTAACCCATAAAGAACCACAAATAACACACAGAAACGGAGCTGCAGTGAGAGCATAGACGAAGGTCACAGCCAGAGGTAACGACTGTGACACTCCCACCCCTCAAAGCCCCCCTCTCCTCCCCAAACAGAAAAGGGGAGGAAGTGGGGCCACAAACCAAACAGAACCAGGCAAGGGGACAGAAATCAAAGGGGTGACGAGGTACATGGGCAGGAACACACACGACGACCGCAACCAGCCCAACCCCTGAAAACCAGCCTACACGGAGGGTCTGCAGCCAGTACGCCGGGGGAAGATAGCCAGCCAACATGGCATACACGTCAAGTGAACAGCACCAAGAAGTTACCTCCCCCTCCACTCTCCCTCCAGAGAATGACATGTCTGCCAAGAACTGATTGGCCAGACATGCAGACACCCCCTTCCAGAGGAGTGGGACCGGGAACGGGGACCAGACTCGAATACAAAGAAAATCAGAATCAAAGGAGTACAGAGGTACACAAGCAGAACACATAATACGACTGCAGCCAGCACGCAGCCCCTAGCAACCAGCCTACATGGAAAACGCAGCCAGTACGCCAAGGGGAATGCTGCGAGCCAACACGGCCACAAAAGTCACGGTGAACTGCAGCGTGCTAACACCTCCCCCTCCACTCTCCTTCCGGAGAATGGCATGTCTGCCAAGAACTGATTGGTCAAACATGCCGACACCCCCTTCCGGAGGTGTGAGTACAGAAGCAGATACCTGCACCGATAACGGAAAACACGGCCGTAGGAATAAACTGCAAGCTAAAAAGGCTACACCGGATGTCGCCCCTGGCAACCAGCATACACGGAAAACACTGCAGCCAGTACACCAAGGCAACTAAATCCGATACCTAAAGGCACCATGAAGAGGGAAACAAAAACAGAAAGCACAAACCACAGATATGCAGAAAACAGAACACAAAAACTCTGTGAAAGTTTACTTGTTCATTCTCGTCCTCTTTCCTGTGTTTCTGTTATCTGTTCTGCCAGTTATGTTTTAGTCACCTTGTGTGTATTTCTATGTCTTTGTTCAGCAAGCCCTTGCTGCAGCGTGCCTTTCTGCAGAGTGCTATGGGCAAGGCCACGCAGTATACCACTGGTGGAGCTAGTCCTTCTCTGCTCATTGCCACTCCTGTTCCCTTGCGTGAACTCCTGCTGCAGAGTGCTATGGGCAAGGCCACGCAGTATACCACTGGTGGAGCTAGTCCTTCTCTGCTCATTGCCACTCCTGTTCCCTTGCGTTAACTCCTGCTTGTGTTTTTAGTTGCTGTTTGTATTTGCCTGTTTGTTATGTTTGCCTATGTACCTTCTGGTACCTGTTGTCCGTTTGCTCCTGGTGTCACTGTCTAGTTCACGCTCCAGAGTGGACCCTGGCAACTCCCTGCAGCAAAGCCTAACCCTACCATCTGGGGCCCTAGTGAATACCAGGAGTTGCTTAGTCACGCCCCTCTGGAGTATTACTAGACAGTGGCGCAGTGGGGGTTTTCCTCCCACTGTGCGAACGGTACATAGAGCTCTCAATTTCCCTGTGTTTCCTTCCTTGGATTTTGTTTGTGCAATAAACTCTGTTGTGACTGTACCGTATTGCTGCATGTCTTTGCTTGACGATGCGGAGGTCTCTCCTGGGACCTCCAACTCGTGACACCCATGCTGGGTGAGAGAAATATCTCTGTAAAATGACAACTTTGTATAAAAAAATGGGAAAAGTTGTCTTTTACAGAGATATTTATCTCACCCAGCATGGGTATATGTAAAAAGACACCCCAAAACACATTGCCCTACTTCTCCTGAGTACGGCGATACCACATGTGTGACACTTTTTTGCAGCCTAGGTGCGCAAAGGGGCCCAAATTCCAAAGAGTATCTTTACGATTTCGCAGGGCATTTTTTACGCATTTGGATTCCAAATTACTTCTCACGCTTTAGGTCCCCTAAAATGGCAGGGCAGTATAAATACCCGACAAGTGACCCCATTTTGGAAAGACGACACCCCAAGGTATTCCGTGAGGGTATGGTGAGTTCATGTAAAATTTTATTTTTTGTCACAAGTTAGTGGAATATGAGACTTTGTAAGAAAAAAAAAAAATAATCATTTTCCGCTAACTTGTGACAAAAAATAAAAACTTCCATGGACTCACTATGCGCATCAGCGAATACCTTAGGGTGTCTACTTTCCGAAATGTGGTCATTTGTGGGGTGTTTCTACTGTCTGGGCATTGTAGAACCTCAGGAAACATGACAGGTGCTCAGAAAGTCAGAGCTGCTTCATAATGCGGAAATTCACATTTTTGTACCATAGTTTGTAAACGTTATAACTTTTGCGCAAACCAATAAATATACACTTATTGCATTTTTTTTATCAAAGACATGTAGAACAATAAATTTTGAGAAAAATTTATATAGAAATGTAGTTTTGTTTGGAACATTTTACAACAGAAAATGAAAAATGTCATTTTTTTTGCAAAGATTTCGGTCAATTTCGATTAATAACTAAAAAAGTAACAATGTCAGCAGCAATGAAATACCACCAAATGAAAGCTCTATTAGTGAGAAGAAAAGGAGGTAAAATTCATTTGGGTGGTAAGTTGTATGACCGAGCAATAAACCGTGAAAGTAGTGTAGTGCAGAATTGTAAAAAGTGGTCTGGTCATTAAGGGGGTTTAAGCTAGGGGAGCTGAGGTGGTTAAAGGGGTTGTCATAGTGATCCCCAAGGAGGGACTTTATTAGCTCTGACCCCTACACAGTAAAATGCCCCCTGTAGTGCCCCACATAGTAGAATGAGGTTTGGTGGGGTTATCCCAGCAGCCTGAGCAGGAAGGTAGGCAATTTAATTAAAAAATGGACAACCCCTTTAAAGGGGTTTTCTCTGTGTTTAGTAGAGGTCTGACACTCAGCACCTCTGCAGATCAGCTGTTTGAAGAAGTTGCCGCCTACTCACAGCTTTTTAAGCTAAGCGCCATCCATTGCGTAGCAGCTGTGCTTGGTATTGCAGCTCAGGACCCATTCCCTTGAATGTGACAGAGCCGCACTAGGCGATGTGACCGATGCATGTGACATCACTGGCCTAAAAATAGAATGCGGCACTCACCAGGGTGTCAGTCAGAGGATTGAAGGAGCACCTTCTGTCTAGCCACTCAGATGCTGCGATTGCTGTTGACTATGGCATCTGAGAGGTAAACCATACCTCCCAACTTTAGAAAAGAAGGAAGAGGGACACTAGGTGCATCGTGCAAAGCAAGCCGCGGCAAATTATTTCTGCGTTAGGCCACAGTTCTCACTCCAAAACATAACTAAACACCTAATCCCACCCATAATCAAGTAATGATCAGCCAACACTCCGTTCAAGAGGCGTGGTGCACGAGTCCGAGACAACAATCCCACTAGTATAGATAGACAAGATCGGCACTCACTTTTTCTTCTGCTGTTTAAATCTCTTTATTCGTCACATAAGAGACATTCTGTGACGCGCGTTTCGGCTCCAATACGAGCCTTTCTCAAACAGATATGGCATACAAAATGACACAGTGTACAGGATTTAAATAGACCGCCTAAGCGGAAGTGACATCAAGTAACCATGGTAATCAAACAGAATTAAAACAAAAACAGAAACACTTGAGAAGCAACCAAACTGCAGCAGCATCAATCAAGTTAGTAGTATTTGAAGATCATACAGGATTCTTTCAATGATCATGGTGACTTCTAATTCAGATGATGCGGTTGGGGGTTCCTCACGTTTTCTGAAAATGTAATTTTTTTCAGAAAACGTGAGGAACCCCCAACCTCATCATCTGAATTAGAAGTCACCATGATCATTGAAAGAATCCCGTATGATCTTCAAATACTACTAACTTGATTGATGCTGCTGCAGTTGGGTTGCTTCTCACGTGTTTCTGTTTTTGTTTTAATTCTGTTTGATTGATTACCATGGTTATCTACGCTTCTCTCAGCGCGAGCACCCGTGATGACCTCATTTTCCTATACGGATGAACGGGCACGGGAGATCGTGTCCAATGTGACTGCCAATGTGGACTTTCTCAAAATACCTCCTACGGAGTACCGAGGGAGAGAATTGGAAAAGGAGGTAAGAAGATTAACCTCCTGGGAACTTCATGTTTCTACAATAATATTGCCGCTTGCACCGTATCCCACGGGGACTGCGAGTACACCTGAGACCCACATTTTTTTGTGATAACATTGATTACTGCACCAATTTCTCAAATATATTGAATAAGTGTTCCATGGACCTCATGGTATTAACCATCGAATATTTGACCGAAGCGATAACCGCTAGCAAGCAAAAAGTTGTATCAATTGAGGCGCAACTTAAAGACGCACTACCTGCGGATGAATTAAATGCTTTAAAGTCAAAGGTTGATAAAATTTGTGCTGACCTCAAGCGGGACATTGAAAGCACTAAACGTCAAAAATTCATCAGAGATTCTGAAGATTATCAGAACAAACGTGGGGAGGCTTGATGTCATCTGGGTCCGGAAGTGACTCCACGATTGGAGCTCCACGCTCGGCTTTTTTAGGCAGAAGGAGGCAAAGACCCCAGCCAAGAAAAATACCAGACGAGCAGGACGCCATTATCGGCGACATCGATGCACCGCGGACAACGCGCTCTCAGGTAGAAATGACACTCTAATATTTAATATCTCTTCTAAAAGCTTGAGTCCACTTCAGCTGCATATACTTGAGAAGGGACTATCGTTTTGCCCAACTAGTCTGTTGGACAGTTTTGAGCTTGATATGGACTGTCAGCGTTTCTACCGTAATGTCCAGCTTAAGGCACATTTTTTAGGTCTACAATCTATGAGTTCTGAAAATATGGGTGATAATAGGGTAAATGTGGATGATACTTGTTTGCCATTAAGAGATTTTGGTTTGAGAATAAGAAGTAATTTTCAACCACCAAAAAGTTACCACCCTGTTGAAACGTTTATTTCTTTGGTCCAACGTGATATCTCACAATCATTACAGGTAATGCGACAGTGTGGTTTTCATTTAAGCCACAATTTGTCGCGTCTTGAAAGACAGGCTGTTGAGGATCTGACACACGATAACAGCCTGGTTTTCAAACCTGCTGATAAGGGGGGTGCTCTTGTCCTGATGGACAAAGAATACTATGTCAATGAGCTCCTGGGTCAGTTAGCTAATACTGATGTATACCGTCCTTTGAACGGTGATCCTGTTTTTATCATTAAAAAGAAATTGTGTACTTTGGTTGATACATTTGCTGCAGAACAGATCATTGACCCTAAATTAGGGGAGTACTTAATTAATCATCATCCTGTAACACCAGTGTTTTACACACTTCCCAAAGTGCACAAATCCTTGACTCAGCCACCAGGTCGCCCTATAGTGGCTCTAACTGATTCTATTTTATCCCCACCAGCGATTCTACCTGAAAAAGTCATGACACCTCTTACTGCACATTAAAAAGACCGACAGAAATTCTCTCCTTCATTTCTCCAGTTTTCATCCTCCTACGGTCAAAAAAGCGTTACCGCATTCTCAATTCCAGAGGGTGCGTAGGATTGTTTCCGATATAGGTGTAAAATAGAAACGTCTTGATGAAATGTCTATGAGATTTGAGGATCGAGGGTATCCCGCTATACTGCTGGGTAATGAGAGGAGTAAGGTTACCTCTTTGGCCCCTAAACAGGAGCCAAGGGGGTCGCGTATTCCATTTGTTACCAAATATCACCCATGGGTTAACAAATGTTGCTATATTCTCACTAGACATTGGAATATTTTGTCTCGGGCATACCCCTCTGTGGAGGAGTTTAAGAGTCCTCCTTTAATATGGTACAAACGTAACAAGAATATCCGTGACATGGTGGTAAGGGCCGATGTGGGCAGTGTTCAGACTGAAAAGCGCCAACAGACTTTATCCACTCCTAGGAAGGGTACGTTTCCTTGCCTGGGGTGTATACATTGTTCAAGTGTAATTAAAGGGGAATATTTCACACATCCCCATAAAGGCAAGCGATTCCCAGTTAGTTTTTTTTTTACATGTAATAGCAATTATATTGTATACCTATTAAAGTGCCCTTGTGGACTCCTATACATAGGAGAAACATCTATGCGAATGAAAGATCGCTTTTCTAAACACAAGTCCACTATAAGAAAAAATAACTTGCTTTTTCCGGTCCCGTACCACTTTGATCTCTGTAAATATAATATTGCGCTATTGCGCTTTCAAATTATTGAACATGTGGCACAACCTCGCAGAGGGGGTAATCGGACAAAAATGCTGAAAAAACGCGAATCCTATTGGAGTCATACATTGCAGACATTGGAACCTATGGGGTTAAATTGGGAGTATGATCTGAATAGTTTCCTGTAATTTTCCAAGCTCCATTTTATTGTATCAAAATTTCTTTGCATTTACTTGTTTTTTCTTTGTAATTTTTTTCAGAAAACGTGATGAACCCCCAACCGCATCATCTGAATTAGAAGTCACCATGATCATTGAAAGAATCCCGTATGATCTTCAAATACTACTAACTTGATTGATGCTGCTGCAGTTGGGTTGCTTCTCACGTGTTTCTGTTTTTGTTTTAATTCTGTTTGATTGATTACCATGGTTACTTGATGTCACTTCCGCTTAGGCGGTCTATTTAAATCCTGTACACTGTCATTTTGTATGCCATATCTGTTTGAGAAAGGCTCGTATTGGAGCCGAAACGCGCGTCACAGAATATCTCTAATCCCACCCAGTCCCCTAAATGCCCCCATATAGTAATTATTCCCCCCTTTATGCCACCACAGTAGTTATGCCCGCATTGTGCTCCCTTTTCAGTAGTTATGCCCAGATATGTGCCTCTTTCACAGTATTGTGCCCAGATATGTGCCCCCTCACAGTAGTTATGGCCAGTTGTGTCCTCTTACTATAATATGCTATTTGTGCTCCCTTACTGTAATGTGCCCAATTGTGCCCCCTCACAGTAATATGCCCAGCTGTGCCCCCTCACAGTAGTTATGCCCAGTTATGTGTACCCTCACAGTATTTATGCCCATTTATGTGCCCCCTCAAAGTAATATGCCCAGCTCTGCCCCCTCACAGTAATATGCCCAGCTGTGCCCCCTCACAGTAATATGCCCAGTTGTGTCCTCTCACTATAATATGCCATTTGTGCTCCTTTACTGTAATGTTCCCAATTTTGCCCCTTCACTGTAATATGACCAGCTGTACCCCCCTCACTGTAATATGCCTAGTAAAGTGCCCCCTTCACAAGCAGTAAAAAAAAAAACTCCACATACCTCATTTCCCAGCAGCAGCAACACCAACAGCAGGACACACGGGGCTCCCGGCCAGCCTCGTCCCCTGCCCATACCTGCCGCGTGGATCGTAGACAGGAGGAGGAATGATGGAGCAGGGAGCCGATGGACAGCTCTTTCTTCATTATTACAGGCAGCTGTCTCTGCTTCCTATGGAAGCAGGGGCAGCTGCCAGAGAGTAGAACATACCACCCCTGTACCGGGACCGCGGGACACCCACTGAAATCTGGGACTGTCCTGCTGGATCCAGGACGGTTGTGAGGTATGGTTAAACTGCTGGGATTGGAGTTATCTCTGGCATACTTGGCTTTAGGGTAGGACCTGCCTGACTGAGACCACCAGTTTAATGCACATCCGCATATTCAGTTATCATATTGTGCAGGATGTTTTGTATCTTTTTCAGTGATTGATAAGTTTATGTTCTTGAAGGAGTGGCACCTTCAATTGTGAATGCGCTCGTATTTTACCGTGGGAGTAGCATTTTTGTGCACTTTTGCCCCGCCTATCCCATATGTGACTTTGATTAGGTGGTACATATAGGTGTTCGTGCTCCTCTTCTCATTGGTTGCTTGGTGCACACAGAGGTACAGTAACTAGGAGCAGCACACTATATGTGCAGGGTCTGCTCTCCTGAATGTAGATGCACAACGGCATAGATAGATTTAGAGTAGGACCTGTATGACTGAGACCACTTTGGCGCTGGTAGGGGGGCACAGATGTGTTTTCATCAAAATATATTGGCTGAGAGTCTCAGATTTTATTATATCAGAGTGAGGGCTTAGTCCATATATAATGTTTGCATCTATTGTGTTAGTGCATTATTTTCAGTGAATTATCTCCAATACAGGCTGTGAAACTACAGAATCATTTTGACCTGGCTATGTGCTTGGTTTAGTTTAATAGGGGTGTTCCAGGTGAGAGAGGCAATCAGTCTTTGATATGTTTTTCATGTGCGTGAAGAAAAACTGAACAATAACACTAGCATCTCCTAGCAAACTTGCATGCATGCGCTGTGATATAATTTTTTTCCTTACCAATTTATGTCAATGGACCTGCGCAAAAGATTGATAAAGATGGAACATGCTGTGATTTTTCCTGAACCGACAGATGTCAGTAAAAAAACAATGCTCATGGGCATATACCAATTTAAATGAATCGATCAAGGTTCAGTAAAATGAATTGCATCCATATGGAAAACTACGGTAACTCATGTGAAATAAGCCTTAGGTAGGTTAGTTAAGTGGTGGACACATGGGGGTGTCATTTACAAAATCTGGTCTTTGATTCCCCCCTTCACTTCCGGAGGATGCTTATAATTTATGATGAGCTGCACTTTCAGCAGTTCCTGTACCTGGTGTAAAAACTACCCCTGCCCTTCACTGGAGTGTTCATCTACATTTACAGTGCACCTTTTTCGAGACTTAAATGCTAGTAAATTTTTTGGGCTGATGTCCCAGCCCCAGTCACACCCCTTAACCTCTTAAGGACACATGACGTATCGGTACGGCATGTTGTCCTGGTACTTAAGGACACATTACGTACCGGTACGTCATGTATAGTTCCGATCACCGCCGCCCGGCGGGCGGTGATCGAAACCCGGTGCCTGCTCAAATTATTGAGCAGGCACCTTGGCTAAATGTGCCAGGGGGTCCTGTGACCCCCCCATGTCGGCGATCGCAGCAAGCCGCAGGTCAATTCAATCATCCGCCCGTCCCCTCTCTCAGGATGGCCGAGCGGTTTGCAGAGTGTCAGCAGATTGCTGACACTCTGCTTGAAACGCCTGACATCTGTGCTGGCACAGATGCCATGCGTTTAACCCCTTCCATGCCGTGGTCCGTAGGGACCGCTGTATGGACAGCGAGTAATGGGTACCGCGAGTAATGTGACAGCGAGTAATGGGTACCATGGCAACCAGACGCCTTCACAGGCGTCCGGCTGTCCATGGTACTAATCAGAGGCTGTCCAAGGTGCTGATTAGACTTCTGCTAAAGGCAGAAGTCTAATCAGACTTTGTAAGGCTACTTTCATACTTGCGTTCGGGGTTCCGCTTGTGAGTTCCGTTTGAAGGCTCTCACAAGCGGCCCCGAACGGATCCGTACAGCCCCAATGCATGCTGAGTGGAAGCGGATCCGCTCAGAATGCCTCAGTATGGCACCGTTTGGCCTCCGTTCCACTCAGCAGGCGGACACCCGAACACAGCTTGCAGCGTTCGGGTGTCCGCCTGGCCGTGCGGAGCCAAACGGATCCGTCCAGACTTACAATGTAAGTCAATGGGGACGGATCCGTTTGAAGTTGACACAATATGGTGCAATTTCAAACGGATCCGTCCCCCATTGACTTTCAATGCAAAGTCTGGACGGGTCCGTCTGACTAACTTTTACACTTAGAATTTTTTCTGAAATATAATGCAGACTGATCCGTTCTGAACGGATCCCATCGTTTGAATTATAGGAGCGGATCCGTCTGTGCAGACACCAGACGGATCCGCTCCGAACGCAAGTGTGAAAGTAGCCTAAAGTGAAAATACAGTACAGTACACTATATTGTGTACTGTACTGTATTATACAGACATCAGACCCACTGGATCTTCAAGAACCAAGTGGGTCTGGGTCAAAAAAAAGTAAAAAAAAGTGAAAAGAAAGTAAAAATAAAAAAACACATTTATCACTGATTAAAAATGAAAAGAATAAAATTCCCTACACATGTTTGATATCACCGCGTCCGTAACGACCTGATCTATAAAACGGTCATGTTAGGCTACTTTCACACTTGCGGCAGGACGGATCCGACATGCTGTTCACCATGTCAGATCCGTCCTTCCGCTATTTTGCCGTGCAGTCGGACCGCCACTCCGTCCCCATTGACTATAATGGGGATGGGGCGGAGCTCCAGCGCAGCACGGCGGTGCACGGCGAAAGCCGCCGGACTAAAAAGTCAATGGGGACGGAGCGGCGGTCCGGCGGCACGGCGAAATAGCGGAAGGACGGATCCGACATGGTGAACAGTGTGAAAGTACCCTTACTTTACCCGCATGGTGAACGCCATAAAAAATAAAAAACTATGATGAAATTGAAATTTTGCCCACCTTACTTCCCAAAAAAGGTAATAAAAGTGATCAAAAAAGTCGTATGTATGCCAACATAGTACCAATCAAACCGTCACCTCATCCCGCAAAAAATGAGACCCCACCTAAGATAATCGCCCAAAAACTGAAAAAACTATAGCTCTCAGAATATGGAGACACTAAAACATGATTTTTTTGTTTTTGTCTCAAAAATGAAATAATTGTGTAAAACTTACATAAATAAAGTATGCATATTAGGTATTGCGGCGTCCGTAATAACCTGCTCTATAAAAATATCACACGACCTAACCGCTCAGGTGAATACCGTAAAAAAAAAAAAAAACGGTGTAAAAAAAGCAATTTTATGTCACCTTATATCACAAAAAGTGTAATAGGAAGCGATCAAAAAGTCATACGCACCCCAAAATAGCGCCAATCAAACCATCATCTCAACCCGCAAAAATCATACCCTACCCAAGATATTTGCCCAAAAACTGAATAAACTATGGCTCTCAGACTATGGAGACACTAAAACATGATTTTTTTTGTTTAAAAAATTAAATCATTGTGTAAAACTTACATAAATAAAAAAAATAGTATACATATTAGGTATCGCCGCGTCCGTGACAACCTGATCTATAAAAATATTACATGATCTAACCCCTCAGGTGAATACCGTAAAAAAACAACAACAAAAAACCGGTGTAAAAAAAGCCATTTTTTGTCACCTTACATCACAAAAAGTGTAATAGCAAACGATCAAAAAGTCATACGCACCCCAAAATAGTCCCAATCAAATCGTCAACTCATCTCGCAAAAATCATACCCTACCCAAGATATTTGCCCAAAAACTGAAAAAAATATGGCTCTCAGACTATGGAGACACTAAAACATGATTTTTTTTGTTTCAAAAATGAAATCATTGTGTAAAACTTACATAAATAAAAAAATAGTATATATATTAGGTATCGCCGCGTCCGTGACAACATGCTCTATAAAAATATTACATGATCTAACCTTTCAGATGAATGTTGAAAATAACAAAAAATAAAAACGGTGCCAAAACAGCTATTTCTTGTTACCTTGCCTCACAAAAAGTGTAATATAGAGCAACCAAAAATCATATGTACCCTAAACTAGTACCAACAATACTGCCACCCTATCCCGTAGTTTCTAAAATGGGGTCACTTTTTTAGAGTTTCTACTCTAGAGGTGCAGCAGGGGGGCTTCAAATGGGACATGGTGTCAAAAAACCGGTCCAGCAAAATCTGCCTTCCAAAACCGTATGGCATTCCTTTCCTTCTGCACCCTGCCGTGTGCCCGTACAACGGTTTACGACCACATATGGGGTTTTTCTGTAAACTACAGAATCAGAGCCATAAATATTGCGTTTTGTTTGGCTGTTAACCCTTGCTTTGTAACTGGAAAAAAAATATTAAAATGGAAAATCTGCCAAAAAAGTGAAATTTTGAAATTGTATCTCTATTTTCCATTTTATCTTGTGGAACACCTAAAGGGTTAACAAAGTTTGTAAAATCAGTTTTGAATACTTTGAGGGGAGTAGTTTCTTAGATTGGGTCACTTTTATGGAGTTTCTACTCTAGGGGTGCATCAGGGGGGCTTCTAATGGGACATGGTGTAAAAAAAAAAACAGTCCAGCAAAATCTGCCTTCCAAAAACCATACGGCGCACCTTTCCCTCTACGCCCTACTGTGTGCCCGTACAGTAGTTTACGGCCATATATGGGGTGTTTCTGCAAACTACAGGATCGGGGCAATAAATATAGCATTTTGTTTAGCTGGTAACCCTTGCTTTGTTACTGGAAAAAATGGATTAAAATGGAAAATTTGCCAAAAAATTTAAATTCTCAAATTTTATCTCAATTTGCCAATAACTCTTGTGCAACACCTAAAGGGTAAACAAAGTTTGTAAAATCAGTTTTGAATACCTTGAGGGGTGTAGTTTCTTAGATGTGGTCACTTTTATGGAGTTTCTACTCTAGGGGTGCATCAGGGGGGCTTCAAATGGGACATGGTGTAAAAAAAAACAGTCCAGCAAAATCTGCCTTTCAAAAACCATACGGCGCACCTTTCCCTCTACGCCCTACTGTGTGCCCGTACAGTAGTTTACGGCCACATATGGGGTGTTTCTGCAAACTACAGAATCGGGGCAATAAATATAGCATTCTGTTTGGCTGTTAACCCTTGCTTTGTTACTGGAAAAAATGGATTAAAATGGAAAATTTGCCAAAAAATCTAAATTCTGAAATTTTATCACCATTTGCCATTAACTCTTGTGGAACACCTAAAGGGTTAACAAAGTTTGTAAAATCCGTTTTGAATACCTTGAGGGGTGTAGTTTCTAGAATGGGGTCATTTTTGGGTGGTTTCTATTATGTAAGCCTCACAAAGTGACTTCAGACCTGAACTGGTCCCTAAAAAGTGGGTTTTTGAAAATTTCTGAAAAATTTCAAGATTTGCTTCTAAACTTCTAAGCCTTGTAACATCCCACAAAAATAAAATATCATTCCCAAATTGATCCAAACATGAAGTAGACATATGGGGAATGTAAAGTAATAACTATTTTTGGAGGTATTACCGTATTTTTCGCCCTATAAGACGCACCTAGGTTTTTGGGGAGGAAAATAAGAAAAAATATATTTTTAACCAAAAGGTGTGCTTCTGGTGGGTTTGCAACTAATGGTGGTCTGTGGATGGCACTATTACTGGGGATCTGTGGATGGCACGGTTATGGGGGGATCTGTGAAGGACACTGTTATGGGGGGATCTGTGGATGACGCACTGTTATGGGGGATCTGTGGATGACAGACACTGTTATGGGGGGTTCTGTGGATGACGGACACTGTTATGGAGGGGATCTGTGGATGACGGACACTGTTATGGGGGATCTGTGGATGACGGACACTGTTATGGGGGGATCTGTGGATGACGGACACTGTTATGGGGGGATCTGTGGATGACGGACACTGTTATGGGGGGATCTGTGACGGACACTGTTATGGGGGGATCTGTGACGGACACTGTTATGGGGGGATCTGTGGCTTGCACTGTTACAGGGGGATCTGTGGCTGGCACTGTTACAGGGGGGATCTGTGGCTGGCACTGTTACAGGGGGATCTGTGGATGGCACTGTTATGGGGGATCTGTGGGTGACACTGTTATATATGTGAAAAAAAAAGAGACAGGGCTTAGATGGTTTTGTACAAAATGCATTGTCCAAGCATCTCGCTTTTATAAATAAGCGTAGTATTAGCACCATAATTTTTGTAAGCATTGTTGTACTTTGTCTGATTTGCAGAGTGCTGCTGCATTGTCTCTTTTTTTTCCTCTAGGTCTTTGCCATGGCAGCGTGCACCTGCGCACTAGGAGGTGCTGACTAACCCCCCTTTTTTGCAGATTTACAATGCTGGAGATGTGGCACTCCAGCGAGTCGTGCACTCCTGATTAGCCTGTCTGCCCCATAGGCTGATTTTTATTATTTTCAGTATAAAGCTGTAGCCTGCTCTCACTACATTCATTGGAAGCTGTCTAGCACCAGGAAGGGTATAGAGTGGGCTCAGCATACATGTTGGTACCTGCATCCCTTGTAATGGAAGCCATTTTGGCACAAAAAATGGAAAAAGGCAGAGTGGATCCAACATGCATGTGGGTCCAACACTCCCTGAATTTTATGATGGTCATTATGGCACATAACAGGTAGTATTTAGTGTTAGGACCCGTCTAACAGAGATCGCCTTGACGTTCGGCAGACGGGCTTAGATGGTTTTGTACAAAATGCATTGTCCAAGCATCTCGCTTTTATAAATAAGCGTAGTATTAGCACCATAATTTTTGTAAGCATTGTTGTACTTTGTCTGATTTGCAGAGTGCTGCTGCATTGTCTCTTTTTTTTCCTCTAGGTCTTTGCCATGGCAGCGTGCACCTGCGCACTAGGAGGTGCTGACTAACCCCCCTTTTTTACTGTTCTATATGTGCCATCCACAGACCCCCCACCTAATAACAGTGCCATCCACAGACCCCCCACCCCTTAACTGTGCCATGCACGGATATTCCCCATAAAACTGTCATCCACAGTTCCCCCCCCGCCGCTCCAGTATACAAATATAAAATGTCTTATTCAATTAAAAGTTATTTAACATGCCCCCTCACTCCTAATATTACCATACATCCTAACAGCTTCTGTACAATGCAGGCAGGAAAGCCGGACGGCCGGCGCATCACTCACTGACGTCACTTGCCTGCGCCGCCTGCTTCATTCATAAAGTAGGCGGCGCAGGCACCGGACATCAGGGAGTTACGCTGCCGCCCGCCCGGCTCGCCTGACTGCATTCTACAGAAGCGTTTAGGATTTACAGTAATATTAGGAGTGGGGGGGCATGTGTAATCACTTTTAATTGAATAAGACATTTTATATTTGTATAGTGCAGCACTGGACCGGCGGGGCTATAGTACAGTGACTGCACCGCCCCGCCGCTATTGCCGGCCCCCAGTGAAAGGTCCTCTTTAAGGTGAAATATAGCTGTGTCCTAAAGGGGTTAAGGACATCAAGAAAATATTGTCACACAGGCTTTTAAAAAGTAGCAAAACGGTGTCCTATGACTTTTTTTTTTACTCCAAAAGGGCATAGGACTGGTAGTAAATGACTCCCGTGAAGTTTAGTTGCTGTTTTTTTTTAAATATTCAGTTTAACCACTTCCAGGCCAGGTCATTTACCCCTTCCTGACCAATCCTAATTTTGAGAATCTCACATGTCACTTTATGTGGTAACAACTTTTAAATGCTTTATGGGTGGGCGATATGGCCTAAAATCTATATTGCAATATAATTTGAAGCATGTATATGCAATATATAGAGCCAGTGCCATCAGCCCCATGGCATTTTCCATCATCATCATACATGATTGTCCCTAAGAGCCAGTGCCATCAGCCTGTCAAGGTATATCTTTTATATAAAATATAAATATTTTATATAAAAAAAAAAAAATGTTAATAAAATAATAAAATATGGAAATCAGTCAGAAAATCCACTAGGCGGACATAAAACGCCTTTCTTTTATCTTGAGACTCTAAATTTAATTTATGCAATTAATGAAAACAAAGGGGCAATCAATTATGCAAAATATATGTAATAATTTATTTATAAATGAGTAAAAATCCAATATAAAACTGACATAAAATCAATGGATAGACAAGTTGATGCAGTACCAACAAACCACCACTAGATGGTGGTGTAATCCACTATCACTTTCTCACCAGCACAGAATTATTAAAAGTTACATATGATAAGAAATAAATGATATATCTTTATCAAACAGACCAATAATTAATACATCAAGAGAAGCTCAGGATTTTCTGTTTACCAACAGGTTATAACATAACAAAATACAGATTAAACAATAAATGTTGTCCCTTGACTCTGTCTCAGCCTATGACAATCAAAAATATAAATGATATTAATATGATATTATATCCCACTCAGCAACCAGACTATGGAAATATAATTTCCCAGAGTTTTCCTCTACTTAGACAATGTCTAATCTCCCATTAGCAATATGCATCTTTGCTAAGAGGACGACTAGCATTAGGGAGGTGTTTAAAACTATACGTTCCCACAGTATGGGAACTCTTGACTATATGCTGAGAGGAATATCTTAATAATATCACAAGCAAAAAAAAATATAACATACGTTACCAAGTCAAGGATGGACAGGTTTCGGGTGTGATCAGTGCTCAAAACTCTTCCAGTAGACAAAAATGAATTCAAGTTTCTTTTTGTTGTTGAAGTAAATTGTTAGTTGCAGTTGTTTCATTTGAAGAGTGTAGATAGATAGATCCCACCTAACCTTTTACATGCATAGTTTATACCCCATGTTATCTAAGAATTCCTCCCCTTCTAGATTAGGGATCTCCAATCAGACAAGATGGGTGTATTCGTATGCAGATACCAATGATGTCATTTTAACCCTTGGAATACTGGTGAAAATGACATACTATTATCCATTTACCTCTAGATGGCACTGTTGTACCACATGACAATTTCAACATTAATTCTAAATACCTAATAATATATTCAGATGACCTTATTAACCTCCCCAATAAGCTTCAGTATTAAGGGTTTCTTCCTGACATTTTAATTACCCCTAATCTAGACATGTTGGAGTCACCATCTCCTACTGTCTTCTTAGGGACAATGGACAATGGTTCCTTTTACTTGACATCCGGGTTCATTAACTTGCCCACATGGCTACTAATAACATTCAGCTCTCCTCATGAAACCCAATTAGTAGGAAGATAACTTTAATACTTTTCTAAACCTTAAAAGTCTGTATGGTCAGTGAGATATACACGGCATAAAATATATATTCTAAATGATATATATATATATATATATATAGACGTAGAAAAAGGGCAGCACTCCAATAGATAAAATATCAAAAAACTTTATTTACCCATAAGGCTGTAGCGACGTTTCGGCTCTAACACAGGAGCCTTCCTCAAGCAGTGTGTACAGATCAAAATCCAAACATATATAGTGTTACAGATAGCCATAACCAATTACATGTTAAGTGAACATAATTAATGAAAAAACAAAATATAAAATACATCATGCATGTGAATACGAATAAAATCAGCAATACATTATGGTTCAATCATGATGCACCTGATAGCATAAAAATAATTATCATGAATGTGAAACATAGTGAAATATTTCTATAAATACATATTTGATAATATAATCAGTGTCAACTGTAGATAATTACATAAAGTGTCATGTGCTTACTAGTACAGGTGATGCATATTGAGGATGCAGGACGAGGGTCAGTTGTAATCCCTGCTGACATGTGCGGTCCGGCGTGCCTAGATCCCCACTGCGCATGCCAACACGACGTATAATACATGTTGCCGGCCAGTATCAATCTCGTCACATGGCGCATACGCTCTTACGTCACCGCACAAAGACGGCCATTATGGATAAGGGCAAACAGCCCATTCTGTCGCCCTGACGATCATGATAACAACTTAGTCAGATACAGTGTGGAATCGGGGTAGTACTGGCATGGGACAATGCCAGAGTGTCACAAGTGGCTAAGTGGGCTCGGCTAAGGGATACCACAACAATGAAGAGTGGATCCACCAGCCGTGACCACAGAACGGCCGCGCATCTGCACGCAAATACAGAGTCGCGGCCGCACCGATCAAACCCACCTGTTGCCACAACCTGTCACCACAACCTTCAGAGGGCTCTCCTCTTAACCCCTACCACACATGTAGCGGACAATAACAAACACAAAAACAATTTTCTGGAAGGAACACGGAAGTCGTTTTTCGCATAGACAATGGTATCCAGACACCACGACCGCAATGCCAGCATGGATGCCACACCGCCTATCATCACCCCAAGCTCGGCAGCATAACACCTGTAAAAATAAAAATAAAATGTGAACATAAGTGCGCAGAAGTGAATACAAGACTTACAATATTTAAAAGACTATTAGAATAAACGAAAATTTATGTATAGTACACACAAGTCACATAATCAACACTGGGACAGTCGACATTAAAAAATACAAGGATAGAGGGCAAGACACGCAGCTAACCAACCCCAACCTTATAATCCACATTGAGACCATGCGGATGGAGGGAATCAAACGTGTAAATCCATTTTAGTTCTCGCTTTTTTAAAAGGCTAATCCTGTTGCCACCTCTCCTAGGCATTGATACATGATCAATAATACAAAATCTCAGGTCTTTCTCGGTATGTTTCTGGTTGGCAAAGTGTTTAGATACTGGTAAATCCAGTCTTTTTTTCCGGACACTAAGCCGGTGATTGTTAAATCGTGTCTTGAAATCAGTTGTCGTTTCACCGACGTACAACAGATTACAAGGACAAACAATAACATACACAACAAAGCTGGAGTCACAGGTCAGATAATGCCTTATCTGATATGAAACCCCAGTCTGCGGATGCATGAAAGCTCTACCCTTAAGAATGAATTTACAGTTTACGCAGGACAAACAGGGAAAACAGCCGACACTGGCACCTGTCAGGGTCAGTTGTCTCGCTGTCTTCAAAGTTCCCACGTCTGCCCTTACCAATTGGTCCTTGAGACTCTTGGACCTGCGGTAGGACATAATCGGAGGAGAATGGAATTCTTTGACTGTGTTCAGACAACCGCCCAATATCCCCCAATGACGCCGAATAATATTACTTATGTCGACGCTCTGTTCACAGTGGGTAGAAATAAATGGAATCCTGGTCATCTGTTTTTGTTTTGCCTTCCTTTTTAGAGTGTCATCCCTATTTAGTTGACTAACCAATTTCTTTTGTTCATGTAATAACTTAATTGGATACCCTCGTTTCTCAAATTTATGTAACAGTGTATTTAGGGTATTATTGGATGCCACAGGGTCTGAGACAATACGTTTGACCCTCAAAAACTGAGAGTACGGGAGGGATTTTACCATAGACCTAGGGTGATTGCTGCTATAAGTCAGTAGCGTATTCCTGTCGGTTGGCTTAGTAAACAATTCTGTCTGCAATTTACCATCCGACAGGATCACGCGGGTGTCCAAAAACTGCATTTCAACACAAGAATGCACCAAAGTGAACTGTAGTGCCCTATCAATTCCATTGAGGAAATTGTGAAAATCACAGAGTTGGTGGGCATCTCCTGTCCAAATGAGGAAGACGTCGTCTATGTACCGCCACCACGCCCTAACATGTTGGAAGTGGTGGCTTCCATAGACGACGTCCTCCTCAAACTTGCGCATAAAAATATTGGCGTAAGTTGGGGCCACATTGGACCCCATCGCCACGCCCTGTTCCTGCACGTAGTAAGAATCTTGAAATAAGAAATAATTGTGCCTAAGCACAATCTCCAACAAAGATAGTATAAAATGTTGGGAACCATCAGTGAGTGTGGATTTCTCCAACATTGAACCAACCGCAGCCAATCCCTTTTGATGATCTATTGATGTATAAAGTGAAGTTACATCAAATGATGCAAGTATCACATCTGATACATCAACAAGTTCAACATCCTGCAATTTAAGCAAAAAATCGCTAGTATCACGAATATATGAGTTGCCCCCACGAGCGAAACTGCATAAAACCTTATCAAGGAAGATAGCCACATGGCTGAAGATTGAATCGGAGCCCGAAACAATAGGGAGACCGGGTGGATCGACGAGGGACTTGTGGATCTTGGGCAACACATAAAGCACCGGAGTGACAGGATGTGTTACAGTAAGAAAATCCACAAGTCCCTCGTCAATAACCCCCGCATGCAAAGCCTCTGTCAATACACTTTCAATCAATTCAGCAACCTTGAACCTTGGGTCAAAATCAATGTGACTATAGACGGTTCTGTCACCCAATTGCCGCTTGATTTCGGCAATGTATTTCTGGGTGTCAAGCACGACCACCGCACCGCCTTTGTCGGCGGCCTTAATGGTAAGTTCGTGGTCGAGTTTTAATTCTTTAAGAGCAACCATCTCTTCAGTTGTCACATTGGGATGACCAAAAGGTTGTACAGAATTTATCGCCTTCAATCTCTGTATGTCAGATTTAACGGCAGCCATATATGCCTCCATTGCAGGCTCATTGATAACTGGGTTAAAGGTGCTTCTAGTTGAAAGATCGAACATGCCAAGAGAGAAGTCACTCATCTTGGCATGTTCGATCTTCCCCCCTGGCAGGAACAACCCGCCGAGGAAGAAGTAACCGTGGTGAATCTTTCTTCAAAAAATTTGACTGATGCCCAAGTGAGTGTATTAAGTAAGGGGCTTTCTTTTTGCCCTCGAACCAATGCAGACTGGTTCGAACTTGATTTTGACCTGTACAACTTCTTTCGTGCTATCAAGTTGAGGATTTGGTTCCAGAATAGGGGGAAGATCGAACATGCCAAGATGAGTGACTTCTCTCTTGGCATGTTCGATCTTTCAACTAGAAGCACCTTTAACCCAGTTATCAATGAGCCTGCAATGGAGGCATATATGGCTGCCGTTAAATCTGACATACAGAGATTGAAGGCGATAAATTCTGTACAACCTTTTGGTCATCCCAATGTGACAACTGAAGAGATGGTTGCTCTTAAAGAATTAAAACTCGACCACGAACTTACCATTAAGGCCGCCGACAAAGGCGGTGCGGTGGTCGTGCTTGACACCCAGAAATACATTGCCGAAATCAAGCGGCAATTGGGTGACAGAACCGTCTATAGTCACATTGATTTTGACCCAAGGTTCAAGGTTGCTGAATTGATTGAAAGTGTATTGACAGAGGCTTTGCATGCGGGGGTTATTGACGAGGGACTTGTGGATTTTCTTACTGTAACACATCCTGTCACTCCGGTGCTTTATGTGTTGCCCAAGATCCACAAGTCCCTCGTCGATCCACCCGGTCTCCCTATTGTTTCGGGCTCCGATTCAATCTTCAGCCATGTGGCTATCTTCCTTGATAAGGTTTTATGCAGTTTCGCTCGTGGGGGCAACTCATATATTCGTGATACTAGCGATTTTTTGCTTAAATTGCAGGATGTTGAACTTGTTGATGTATCAGATGTGATACTTGCATCATTTGATGTAACTTCACTTTATACATCAATAGATCATCAAAAGGGATTGGCTGCGGTTGGTTCAATGTTGGAGAAATCCACACTCACTGATGGTTCCCAACATTTTATACTATCTTTGTTGGAGATTGTGCTTAGGCACAATTATTTCTTATTTCAAGATTCTTACTACGTGCAGGAACAGGGCGTGGCGATGGGGTCCAATGTGGCCCCAACTTACGCCAATATTTTTATGCGCAAGTTTGAGGAGGACGTCATCTATGGAAGCCACCACTTCCAACATGTTAGGGCGTGGTGGCGGTACATAGATGACGTCTTCCTCATTTGGACAGGAGATGCCCACCAACTCTGTGATTTTCACAATTTCCTCAATGGAATTGATAGGGCACTACAGTTCACTTTGGTGCATTCTTGTGTTGAAATGCAGTTTTTGGACACCCGCGTGATCCTGTCGGATGGTAAATTGCAGACAGAATTGTTTACTAAGCCAACCGACAGGAATACGCTACTGACTTATAGCAGCAATCACCCTAGGTCTATGGTAAAATCCCTCCCGTACTCTCAGTTTTTGAGGGTCAAACGTATTGTCTCAGACCCTGTGGCATCCAATAATACCCTAAATACACTGTTACATAAATTTGAGAAACGAGGGTATCCAATTAAGTTATTACATGAACAAAAGAAATTGGTTAGTCAACTGAATAGGGATGACACTCTAAAAAGGAAGGCAAAACAAAAACAGATGACCAGGATTCCATTTATTTCTACCCACTGTGAACAGAGCGTCGACATAAGTAATATTATTCGGCGTCATTGGGGGATATTGGGCGGTTGTCTGAACACAGTCAAAGAATTCCATTCTCCTCCGATTATGTCCTACCGCAGGTCCAAGAGTCTCAAGGACCAATTGGTAAGGGCAGACGTGGGAACTTTGAAGACAGCGAGACAACTGACCCTGACAGGTGCCAGTGTCGGCTGTTTTCCCTGTTTGTCCTGCGTAAACTGTAAATTCATTCTTAAGGGTAGAGCTTTCATGCATCCGCAGACTGGGGTTTCATATCAGATAAGGCATTATCTGACCTGTGACTCCAGCTTTGTTGTGTATGTTATTGTTTGTCCTTGTAATCTGTTGTACGTCGGTGAAACGACAACTGATTTCAAGACACGATTTAACAATCACCGGCTTAGTGTCCGGAAAAAAAGACTGGATTTACCAGTATCTAAACACTTTGCCAACCAGAAACATACCGAGAAAGACCTGAGATTTTGTATTATTGATCATGTATCAATGCCTAGGAGAGGTGGCAACAGGATTAGCCTTTTAAAAAAGCGAGAACTAAAATGGATTTACACGTTTGATTCCCTCCATCCGCATGGTCTCAATGTGGATTATAAGGTTGGGGTTGGTTAGCTGCGTGTCTTGCCCTCTATCCTTGTATTTTTTAATGTCGACTGTCCCAGTGTTGATTATGTGACTTGTGTGTACTATACATAAATTTTCGTTTATTCTAATAGTCTTTTAAATATTGTAAGTCTTGTATTCACTTCTGCGCACTTATGTTCACATTTTATTTTTATTTTTACAGGTGTTATGCTGCCGAGCTTGGGGTGATGATAGGCGGTGTGGCATCCATGCTGGCATTGCGGTCGTGGTGTCTGGATACCATTGTCTATGCGAAAAACGACTTCCGTGTTCCTTCCAGAAAATTGTTTTTGTGTTTGTTATTGTCCGCTACATGTGTGGTAGGGGTTAAGAGGAGAGCCCTCTGAAGGTTGTGGTGACAGGTTGTGGCAACAGGTGGGTTTGATCGGTGCGGCCGCGACTCTGTATTTGCGTGCAGATGCGCGGCCGTTCTGTGGTCACGGCTGGTGGATCCACTCTTCATTGTTGTGGTATCCCTTAGCCGAGCCCACTTAGCCACTTGTGACACTCTGGCATTGTCCCATGCCAGTACTACCCCGATTCCACACTGTATCTGACTAAGTTGTTATCATGATCGTCAGGGCGACAGAATGGGCTGTTTGCCCTTATCCATAATGGCCGTCTTTGTGCGGTGACGTAAGAGCGTATGCGTCATGTGACGAGATTGATACTGGCCGGCAACATGTATTATACGTCGTGTTGGCATGCGCAGTGGGGATCTAGGCACGCCGGACCGCACATGTCAGCAGGGATTACAACTGACCCTCGTCCTGCATCCTCAATATGCATCACCTGTACTAGTAAGCACATGACACTTTATGTAATTATCTACAGTTGACACTGATTATATTATCAACTATGTATTTATAGAAATATTTCACTATGTTTCACATTCATGATAATTATTTTTATGCTATCAGGTGCATCATGATTGAACCATAATGTATTGCTGATTTTATTCGTATTCACATGCATGATGTATTTTATATTTTGTTTTTTCATTAATTATGTTCACTTAACATGTAATTGGTTATGGCTATCTGTAACACTATATATGTTTGGATTTTGATCTGTACACACTGCTTGAGGAAGGCTCCTGTGTTAGAGCCGAAACGTCACTACAGCCTTATGGGTAAATAAAGTTTTTTGATATTTTATCTATTGGAGTGCTGCCCTTTTTCTACGTCTGCATCATTGGATTGGCTTTTATCCACATTGGGCTTTTTGCACCCTCCATTCCCTTTTTTCTGTGACGGTGCTGCCATCTTTTTTCTTTTTTATATATATATATATATATATACAGGGAGTGCAGAATTATTAGGCAAGTTGTATTTTTGAGGATTAATTTTGTTATTGAACAACAACCATGTTCTCAATGAACCCAAAAAACTCATTAATATCAAAGCTGAATATTTTTGGAAGTAGTTTTTAGTTTGTTTTTAGCTTTAGCTATTTTAGGGGGATATCTGTGTGTGCAGGTGACTATTACTGTGCATAATTATTAGGCAACTTAACAAAAAACAAATATATACCCATTTCAATTATTTATTTTTACCAGTGAAACCAATATAACATCTCAACATTCACAAATATACATTTCTGACATTCAAAAACAAAACAAAAACAAATCAGTGACCAATATAGCCACCTTTCTTTGCAAGGACACTCAAAAGCCTGCCATCCATGTATTCTGTCAGTGTTTTGATCTGTTCACCATCAACATTGCGTGCAGCAGCAACCACAGCCTCCCAGACACTGTTCAGAGAGGTGTACTGTTTTCCCTCCTTGTAAATCTCACATTTGATGATGGACCACAGGTTCTCAATGGGGTTCAGATCAGGTGAACAAGGAGGCCATGTCATTAGATTTTCTTCTTTTATACCCTTTCTTGCCAGCCACGCTGTGGAGTACTTGGACGCGTGTGATGGAGCATTGTCCTGCATGAAAATCATGTTTTTCTTGAAGGATGCAGACTTCTTCCTGTACCACTGCTTGAAGAAGGTGTCTTCCAGAAACTGGCAGTAGGACTGGGAGTTGAGCTTGACTCCATCCTCAACCCGAAAAGGCCCCACAAGCTCATCTTTGATGATACCAGCCCAAACCAGTACTCCACCTCCACCTTGTTGGCGTCTGAGTCGGACTGGAGCTCTCTGCCCTTTACCAATCCAGCCACGGGCCCATCCATCTGGCCCATCAAGACTCACTCTCATTTCATCAGTCCATAAAACCTTAGAAAAATCAGTTTTGAGATATTTCTTGGCCCAGTCTTGACGTTTCAGCTTGTGTGTCTTGTTCAGTGGTGGTCGTCTTTCAGCCTTTCATACCTTGGCCATGTCTCTGAGTATTGCACACCTTGTGCTTTTGGGCACTCCAGTGATGTTGCAGCTCTGAAATATGACCAAACTGGTGGCAAGTGGCATCTTGGCAGCTGCACGCTTGACTTTTCTCAGTTCATGGGCAGTTATTTTGCGCCTTGGTTTTTCCACACGCTTCTTGCGACCCTGTTGACTATTTTGAATGAAACGCTTGATTGTTCGATGATCACGCTTCAGAAGCTTTGCAATTTTAAGAGTGCTGCATCCCTCTGCAAGATATCTCACTATTTTTGACTTTTCTGAGCCTGTCAAGTCCTTCTTTTCACCCATTTTGCCAAAGGAAAGGAAGTTGCCTAATAATTATGCACACCTAATATAGGGTGTTGATGTCATTAGACCACACCCCTTCTCATTACAGAGATGCACATCACCTAATAAGCTTAATTGGTAGTAGGCTTTCGAGCCTATACAGCTTGGAGTAAGACAACATGCATAAAGAGGATGATGTGGTCAAAATACTCATTTGCCTAATAATTCTGCACGCAGTGTATATATCGACACAGTTATACATAGATTACATATTATATAAGTCTTTGGTTAAGATATGTTGCAAATTTAAATACACCACACAAGAATATATAGAATATAATTATGAAGACATGAATGGGACATTCACACACCCAATGCTTTCTAAAAAGTAGACCTCCCTAATGATTTTGTAATGAAGTAAAATAATACATTGCTATTCAAATGGTTGTCTCTCACAGATACATGTCTGTAGGACCCATTATAGTATTAACAGATACACTACATCTGCTCACAATAATTTTAAAAGACAATATACTCTATGTCCCTACAAACATGTTACCCAAACTGAACTCAGCATAACCTCATCTCGGCCTGTTTCAATCCTATAGAGAAATATCAGACTCTGGTTCAATCTGTGATTACACTTAAAGGCAATGGGCATTGATATTTAGACTATAATATCTTCAGATAAGATTGTACATTTATGAAAATGCACGACAAATCCCTCTTCATTCCAAAATATTCCATAAAGTGTGAATATATTTGGAATGTTAAAAAAAACTTTTCATATGTCTTCTTCATGGGTCACGGCGCGCAGACTTTGTCTATGGTGCTTTAGCCATAGTTTACCTAAAGTCTTTTTGAATAATCTTATCCAACGCACTGTTTTGGATGGTCCGAAAACTCAACCATTCCATAGATCTTGCAAAACAGTATTTAAGTTCGATAAATGTTTGATTTGATTCTTCATCTCCGCATGTATACTTAGTAAGTTACTTTTCAACGAACCGATTTCCAGTTCCAATGTTTTAATGGAAATGGAATTGGCAACTGTTACACCTGTGGCAATGACAGCGCCCACTACGCTAAAGATTATAGCGGCAACAATGGTAGAAATAAACCGTCTCGGTCTTTGACTCGTAGAAAACTGCTCTCTGGTCAAGGTCTTTCTCGCTTGTTCCAGGATCTGCGTAATCTGTTCTTGGGAATATCCGATGTGCGTCTGGTACCAGGTTTGGATCTCCGGTGACAGGATCTCGGACATGTTGAATTGTTTTTCGATGAAGACGCGTGGATCCAGGCTGATGTAAATCTTCTGGGACAAAATCCTCTTGTTCGTCAAAATGAATCCCGCGGTGTCCTGCAGCATGATTCCGGACGAAGGACCTGGCACAACAATCGGCTCGGCGTGGAATTCTTTCCCCAAGATTAGGATGACATAGATGATGGCAATCATCTTAGTCGGCATCTTGCGCCTAAAATATTGTATGACAAATATGAATACATATAATCTTTCACTTTTTATCCTGTAAGAAAAGAGTTAATGCTATCATATATTTTTGATTGGCATAGGTTCTTTTCTTGAACAGGGTAAGTTCCTTGTTTTAGAGGTTAGTTAAGAGATGTTTAGTTATATAGGAAACACACATGAGGAGGGGTTAGTATACACGTTTGTTCATACAATACAAATCCTAATTTCCGTCTTTAGCTGGAACTGTAAAATATCTTCACCTCTCCTCCTCATACTCCTTCTATCTCTCGAAGTCGTGAGCTAGGATGACAAACACGTAATTGATTAATGTGCACCCATTTTTCCACAAATTCATCCCCCTTAGGGATTTTTATCTTGTATACCACTGGTGACAATTTGTCAATAATGACATAAGGTCCTTTCCATGAAGGTAAGAATTTTCTCTCCTTCATTTGATCCCGAGCGAAGTTATAGAGATAAACCTGATCGGAAATTTGATACTCCTTCTGAGTAGTTTTCAGATCGTAGTATGTTTTAGCACTCACTGCGGCTTTCTCTATATTCTTCTGGGCAAACGCAAAAGCATGCTGAAGGTGCTTGCGTAAATTTTCCACATATTGATGCGATGTTGTAGCATTTATCAAATTATGATCTGTTGTCCTGTATAATAAATGTTGGGGTAACACCATCTTCCTTCCTGTGATCATCTCGAAGGGAGAAAGTTTGGTTGCTGCGCTTGGGGTGGCCCTGATGGCCATAAGAACCAAAGGCAACTTGACATCCCAGTCTTTACCGGATTCATTGACAAACTTTTAAAACGTTCACAATGGATTGGTTGTAGCGCTCCACTCCACCACTAGAGGCTGGCCGATAAGCTATATGCAGCTTCCTTTTTACCCTCAGTATTTCCCACATCTTTGTCATCACTTCACTAGTAAAATGACTTTCACGATCGGACTCGATGCGTTGGGGAAGACCAAACCTGGAGAATATGTGGTTAATGAGCAGAGATGCAGATACGCTTGAACTGCATGTTTTGCACGGCAAACATTCCACCCATTTTGTGAACAAACAAGTTACGGTTAACATGTATCTGTTGCCTTTTGATGATGTGGTTACTGGTCCAATGAAATCAATTTGGATGTCTGACCATGGCATGGACATCCCCCTTTTCATCAGTGGTGCCCGATGAGTGGGTCCTTGTGGCTGGAATTGAGGGCATATTAGACATCCTTGACAATATGTTCACACGTCTTATAACATATGCGGCCAGTAAGCGTAGTCCCGTAATAACTCGTATGTTAGTTTCTCACCTCGATGTCCAGCTGTTGGGGCATCATGGGCATGTTGTAGCATCAGACCTCGATACGCTGCGGGTACTACCCATTGCGTGATACCGTTCTTTGAGGTCCTTATCAGCAATCCATCATGTAATGAGAATTGGGACTTACCCTTCATCAAAATCCATAACTCCTCCTTACCATCACAGTCTTCCGTATTTATGGGACAATTCTGTGGATCCTGAACGTTGTTATAAAAGATACCAATAACTGGATCCCCCTTCTGGCTCTCAATGAGATCCTCACTAGGGGAATATTGGCTCCATTGCAACACATTAGCTTCAGTTCCCTTTTGGGCCTGACTCCTTGTCGTTGCATCCACTTGGATAGTTCCCATGAGGTCATCAACGTCAAAGACTTCTCCGTCAATGGCTGCTTGTCTGGCGAGGTAATCTGCTAGTTCATTCCCTTCTTTATCCATACCTGGATACCTTGAATGACCCTTTACCTTTTTCCAGTAAATTGTAAGACCGTGGGTGGTAACCATCTCGTCAATCTTACAAAACATCTTGCCATGCTTGACTGGCTTGTTGTTGCTTCTCATCATGTTGGATCTTTTCCATCCGGGGAAATATTCCACAAAGCTATTACGAATATAATTACAAACTCCTTAACATCATATTCGATAGCCATTTGTACGGCTTTGTACACAGCAGTAAGCTCTGCAACCTGGCTGCTTTTGGAACCAATTTTGTATCCAACGGATATCTCTGGGAACATATTATTCCACACGATTCCGACACCTGCAACCAGCGTGCGTTCGGAACCTACATCGGTATGGAAGGAACAGCCGTCATTCTCCTGTTACTCACCTTGATGTTCCGCATTGGTACAATTATGGAGTTCAGCTAATCCTTGAGCAACTGGGTTCATATTATTTTGTTTATACCTGATCTCCAACGGCCATCCCATTAAGGACATCGTCCAGGCGGTTATCCTGCTATTTGACAGATTTCCATCCCTTATCCGATCACTCTGCAAGTATTGCAGCGGTTGGTGTGCAGTCTCCACAATGATTCTTTCACCTTGGATAAAACTCCTGAAATATTGTAAAGCCCACACAGTTGACAGTAAGGCTTTCTCACAGCTATTGAATTTTACCTCTACTGGTGACAAGGACTTGCTGGCATAGGCAATGATTCTGTTCCGGTTTTCCTGTTTTTGGAAAAGGACTGCACTCATGCTTTTGTCAGTGAAACCTGTTTCCACGAAGAAAGGTTTCCCCCCTTCTGGATAGGCAAGGCATGGAGCCTGGATAAGTTTGGCCTTGAGTTCAATCACAGCTTGCTCATGACGCTCATTCCATTCCCATTTTACTCCTTTCTTTAGTAACTGCAAAAGAGGTTTTGTAATTTCGGCATAATTATCTATAAACTTACGTGAATAGTTCATCATGTCCAAGAATGATCTCAACTCCTTGAGATTTGTAGGTGACTTGGTGTTGATCACTGCTTCCACCTTCTTCTTCTGTGGGTTGATTCCATCAGCAGTGATTTTGTGACTTAGGAAATTAACCTTGGCACGACACCATTGAGCCTTCTGAAAAGAAAGTTTCACACCAGCTTTCCTCAGCTGGGTTAGTACATGCCTCAGTTCTACAATGTGTTCCTCAAAAGTCGTGCTTTTGATTAGGATGTCATCCACGTAGGATAAAGTACCTCGTTCAGTGGCATCAGGCATTGCCTTATGCATGAACACCGCAAATTCATGGCCCGCATTTATGTACCCAAAGGGTAGTCAGGTCCATGCATATTGTTGCTTTCCAAATGTGAAGGCCAGTTTGTACTGATCCCTCTCGTCAATTTTAATAGTCCAATATCCTTGTGCACAGTCAAGGGCAGTGAAAATTTTTGATCCTTGAATTTGTGCCAAACATTGGTCAATATACGGCACGGGCCATCCGGACATGTAAACACGTTTGTTTAATTGTCTTAGGTCCGAGCAGAGACGAAATTGACCATTGGGTTTGAGGACCCCAAGTATAGGATGGTTGAACAAGCTGTGTATTGGACGGATAATGCCCCTCCTCTCCAGGTTCTTAACGATTTCCGATAGTGACTCGTAAGCCGCCAGCGGAAGTCAGTATTGTTTGACAAAGATAGGGGGTGCATCTGGATCTGTCTGGATCCTTGCAACATGTATGTCTGTTTCTCCACAGTCATAAGAATCCTTGGCGAACATGTCCTAGAACTCTGTGAAGAGCTCCTTTAGCTGTTGACGCTCTGACTCATCGGAGCATGCATCAGCTATAGAGACTTGTTCTTCCACCCGCTCCTGAAATTCTGAAAAGATTTCAGGCTGACTTAACTCGTAAGCTTCTTCAAGCTCACTGGTTAAGTCATTTTGGGTGTAGCGTACCTTATCCTTTCCTTGTTGGCATGACTCGTACTTCTTCTCATCGATCTCATGGTTAAAAACCAATGATGTTTCCTCGATGTGGCATGTACCTTCTTCAGAGCTGAAAGGATAAACAGAGTGTATATTGAATAACCCCTCAGGGGTTGAGGAAAAACTTTGTTCTACTACCTGTTCTTCCGTCAGGTATTCATCAGGAATAAGTCCAATAACATAATTTTGGAATCCAAAAGTGTAGTATTCTGAATCCATAGCTAAACCAATTATGGTGTCCTTTTGCAAAGATACGCTATGGGGAATCATATTATAGACTACCATCTGTAATGGAACCTGATGGACGTTTATCATGGGAGTAGGCTTTACCTTTAGGCCGAGTTGTTGCATCCGGTTGGATAAACAGATCAAGGCATCTGCATTCTTCAGTTTCTGTCCCTTCTTCACTTGAATGGGGAGAAGAAATGGTTTGCATCCTTCAGGGATTTCAACCTCTTCAGCAACCTCAATACTTACGACATAGGGCATCTGTTGTCCCCCTCTCAAAGCCTGCTCTACATTCTGGAATCCCTCTGGGTTTCCTGGTAATCTGGACCATAAGGTTTTATTCACCAGATCAATCTGTACAGCAAATCGGTGTAGAAGGTCGTTACCTATATACATTTGGTACCGTGGTTCATTTATCACAATGAAAACGTGTTCCGTGGTCTTACTTCTTAGGGAGATATACAAAAGACATCTTGCAACCACATTATGACTCTGGGAATTTCCATCCAGATCATGAACTCATTGTTCCTGTGGAGAGAAACTTTTAATCATTTTAGGATTGGTGACCTGTTTTAAAAGTCTTAAGCTTATGTAGCTGGCTTTGGATTTCAAATCCAATTTGGCATATTTCACCCGGGCTATATTGTTCACCTGTATGGGAATCAATAAATTGTCATTGACCCTTTCAATCTGTACAATGGATTGAGTATGTTTGGTCAGGTCCACGACTTTGTGATTTCCTCCTTCAAGAGAAATAGTTAATACATCATCATCCAAGGTTACCTTTTCGATTCTGTCCCTCTGGATGGTAATGATGTGAGCGGCACCGTTGACAGCTTCCTCGGGCTTACCATTGTTTAGGATCGTGACATCCCGCGTTTGATTGTTCCTGAAATGACCTTTTTGAATCCAGAGGGGAAACATACCAGGCTAGTGTAGTGAGCTGCATTTATATTTATATAAGGAGATATATAACGCGAGTTTGACCGTGATGCGTGGTTGATTAAGTGTGTGGTTGCGTAAGTGTGTGACTTAAGATTAAGTGACTTTAGATTCAGTGACTTCAGTGGGGGACTGCAATTAACCTGTTTCTTATTACTACATTGTATTGTACTTTTTGCTTTTGTGGTGTAATCCCCATTTAGTATGAGTTGCACAATTGACAACGCAGTCCAGTGCACATCTTGCATGATGTATGCAGTCCTGGAACAGCCATTCAAGGGTGTATATCTTTGTTCAAGATGTGAGCAAATTACCCGTTTGGAATCGCTAATCGAGTCTCTAAATGGGCAAGTTGCAACACTGAGAGGCATTGACAATTTGCAAAAAAGTTTGCTTCTCACCGATCAAGCACTCTTTGGGGTAGATGAGGGGGAGGGTGACAGAGAGGAGGCTGAGGAAAGTGAGGTAGCTAGCTGGGTAACAGTTAGAAAGCGGGGTAGAGGGAAGAGTGCCAGGGAGGCTAGCCCTGATCTGACACACCCCAACAAGTTTGCACGTTTGGCAGATGAGGGGGATGTCAGTCCAGGGACGGCACTGCCGCAGCCGGACACTTCCTCTGCCAGTCAGGGGAATGTCAGCTCCGGTAAGCAGGGGACCAGGAGAGCAGGGCAGGCCAGACAGGTGCTGGTAGTGGGAGACTCAATTATTAGGGGAACAGATAGGGAAATCTGTCACAAAGACCGTGATCGCCGAACAGTGTGCTGTCTTCCTGGCGCTAGAGTTCGACACATCGCGGATCGGGTTGACAGATTACTGGGAGGGGCTGGAGAAGATCCAGCGGTCATGGTCCATATCGGAACCAATGACAAAGTTAGGGGTAGGTGGAGAGTCCTTAAAAATTATTTCAGGGATTTAGGTCAAAAGCTTAGGGCAAGGACCTCAAAGGTAGTATTTTCCGAAATACTACCTGTACCACGGGCCACACAAGAAAGGCAGCGGGAGATTAGGGAAATTAACAAGTGGCTCAAGAACTGGTGTAGGATGGAGGGGTTTGGGTTCCTGGAGAACTGGGCCGACTTCTCTGTCGGCTACAGGCTCTATCGTAGGGACGGGCTGCACCTCAATGGGGAAGGGGCAGCTGTGTTGGGGAAGAAGATGGCTAGAAGGTTGGAGGAGTGTTTAAACTAGGGACTGGGGGGAGGGTAATTACACTATAGAAGGGGAAGATAGTGCAGATAGACACCGGGGGCAAGGTAGTGGGACTGGGGGAGGAATGGAAGGAGGGACTAGAACAGTTCAGAAGGAAAGGTGTAGGGTAAAAAATATACCTAAACCTCTCAAATGTATGTATACTAATGCCAGAAGCCTGACTAATAAAACTGGTGAACTGGAATTAGTGATGTGTGAGGAGGACTATGACATAGTGGGAATAACTGAGACATGGCTGGATGATAGCTATGACTGGGCGGTTAATGTAGAAGGTTACAGTCTGTTTAGAAAGGATCATCAAAACCGGAGAGGGGGAGGGGTTTGCCTTTATGTAAAGTCCTGTCTAAAGCCCACACTCCGTGAAGATATAAGTGAGGGCCATGAACATGTGGAGTCACTGTGGGTAGAGATACATGGAGCTAAAAACAACAATAAATTACTAATAGGAGTTTACTATAAACCACCTAATATACCAGAGTCCACAGAAAATCTACTACTAAACGAGATAGACAAGGCGGCAAATCATAATGAGGTGGTTATTATGGGGGACTTCAACTACCCAGATATAGACTGGGAAACTGAAACTTGTATATCTCATAAAGGAAACAGATTCTTGGCAATAACCAAAGACAATTATCTCTCCCAACTGGTTCAGAACTTAAGTAGAGGGACGGCCATACTGGACTTAGTATTAACCAATAGACCTGACAGAACAACAGACGTGCAGGTTGGGGGACACCTGGGAAATAGTGACCATAAAGTAATAACCTTCCAATTATCATTCAAAAGAGCTTTTCTACAGGGAGGAACAAAAATACCAAACTTCAAAAAAGCTAAATTTAGCCAACTAAGAGAGGCCATAGGCCTAACTAACTGGGACAAAGTCCTCAAAAATAAAAATACAGCCACAAAATGGGATATCTTTAAAAACATCCTAAAATCTCATTGTGAGAGGTACATACCGTATGGGAATAAAAGGTTAGGGAACAAAAAGAAACCAATGTGGATAAACAGAACTGTAAAGAAAGCAATAAATGACAAAAAGAAAGCATATAAAACACTAAAACAGGAGGGTAGCACGGAAGCACTGAAAAACTATAAGGAAAAAAACAGAACATGTAAAAAACAAATAAAAGCGGCCAAACTAGAGACCGAGAGATTAATTGCCCAAGAGAGTAAAACTAACCCTAAAATTTTCTCCAATTATATAAATGTTAAAAAGTATAAATCTGAAGGTGTCGGCCCTTTAAAGAGTAATGAGCGACGAGGAGAAAGCAAAGTTGTTAAATAATTTTTTCTCCAGTGTATTCACTGAGGAATATAAACTGTCAGATGAAATGCTGAATGTTGAAATAAATTTGCCATTAAAAGTGTCCTGTCTGACCCAGGAAGAAGTACAACAGCGACTTAAAAAGATCAAAATAGACAAATCTCCAGGACCGGATGGCATACACCCCCGTATCCTAAGGGAATTATGTAATGTCATAGCCAGACCCTTATTTCTGATATTTGCGGACTCTATACTGACAGGGAATGTCCCACAGGATTGGCGCATGGCAAATGTGGTGCCAATATTCAAAAAGGGTCCAAAAACAGAGCCTGGAAACTATAGGCCGGTAAGTTTAACATCTGTTGTGGGTAAACTGTTTAAAGGTTTTCTGAGAGATGCTATCTTAGAGCATCTTAACGGAAATAAGCAAATAACGCCATATCAGCATGGCTTCGTGAGGGATCAGTCATGTCAAACTAATTTAATCAGTTTCTATGAGGAGGTAAGTTCTAGACTTGACAGCGGCGAATCAATGGATGTCGTATATCTGGACTTCTCCAAAGCATTTGACACTGTACCACATCAAAGGTTAGTATATAAAATGAGAATGCTCGGACTGGGAGAAAACGTCTGTAAGTGGGTAAGTAACTGGCTCAATGATAGAAAACAGAGGGTGGTTATTAACGGTACATACTCAGATTGGGCCACTGTCACTAGTGGAGTACCTCAGGGGTCAGTATTGGGCCCTATTCTCTTCAATATATTTATTAATGATCTTGTAGAAGGCTTGCATAGTAAAATATAAATTTTTCGCAGATGACACTAAACTGTGTAAAGTAATTAACACTGAAGAGGACAGTATACTACTACAGAGGGATCTGGATAGATTGGAGGCTTGGGCAGATAAGTGGCAGATGAGGTTTAACACGGACAAATGTAAAGTTATGCACATGGGAAGGAATAATGCAAGTCACCAGTACATACTAAATGATAAAACACTCGGTAACACTGACATGGAAAAGGATCTAGGAATTTTAATAAACAGCAAACTAAGCTGCAAAAAACAGTGTCAGGCAGATGCTGCCAAGGCCAATAAGATAATGGGTTGCATCAAAAGGGGCATAGATGCCCGTGATGAGAACATATTCCTACTACTTTACAAATCATTAGTCAGACCACACATGGAGTACTGTGTACAGTTCTGGGCTCCAGTGAACAAGGCAGACATAGCAGAGCTGGAGAGGGTCCAGAGGAGGGCAACTAAAGTAATAACTGGAATGGGGCAACTACAGTACCCTGAAAGATTATCAAAATTAGGGTTATTCACGTTAGAAAAAAGACGACTGAGGGGAGATCTAATTACTATGTATAAATATATCAGGGGTCAGTACAGAGATCTATCCCATCATCTATTTATCCCCAGGACTGTGACTGTGACGAGGGGACATCCTCTGCGTTTGGAGGAAAGAAGGTTTGTACACAAACATAGAAAAGGATTCTTTACGGTAAGAGCAGTGAGACTATGGAACTCTCTGCCTGAGGAGGTGGTGATGGTGAGTACAATAAAGGAATTCAAGAGGGGCCTGGATGTGTTTCTGGAGCGTAATAATATTACAGGCTATAGCTACTAGAGAGGGGTCGTTGATCCAGGGAGTTATTCTGATTGCCTGATTGGAGTCGGGAAGGAATTTTTTATTCCCCTAAAGTGAGGAAAATTGGCTTCTACCTCACAGTTTTTTTTTGCCTTCCTCTGGATCAACTTGCAGGATAACAGGCCGAACTGGATGGACAAATGTCTTTTTTCGGCCTTATATACTATGTTACTATGTTACTAAGAGAATTCATAGGCATTGGGTGTCTTCACCTGAGTCCAGACTGCTTCATTAATGAAGTCTATTATGGTACTCAACCTTTTCATAAGGTCAATTTCTATGATCAGCTGATGTCACCACCAGACATCTGAGAAGCTCTGACAGACGTCCTTCAGAACCTCCTCCTTGAGGTTCCTTTTGTTTTGCTTTCATTTTCTCATCTCGTTAGCCTCTCTCAGCTGTCATGTAGTTGCACTGATTGCATCCCTTTAAATCCCTTCCCATACTGCATCACTTTGCGGTTTATACAACTTCCTGGAGTATATGCATGCTGGATGCTACTACTGAGTCTTCTACAGATAAGTTTTGTTTATTCATTTGTATTTTCCTGTTTGCTGGATCCCAGGAGACCCTGACTCCCTCCGTATCAAGTGTAGGGAGCCGGTGGTCGTGTCCCCTCACTATTATAGGGTGTTCAGGGGTTATTCAGTCGAGGTACGAGGATATGCGATCTTCTACCATTGAGAATTTTGCATAGGCTGAGCAGTTTAGGGAGAGAGCCAGGTCTGTTGCAGGGCTATCCCTTTGGTTCCTTAGTTTTAGATCCAGTAAGCCGGATCTTCCTTTTGTGTCTTCTAGTTTGCTGTACACCTTCCGTGACAGCCGATCATATGGAAGATCCACAATCAATGTGGGGTGTCTAATGGTCTTTTTGCCAATTCTAAATGTCAACCATGATGTACCTTTTACCTGTAAAGCATCTCCACCTACACTTATCAAAGAGCCATCAAATGATCTTAATCTTGGCATCTTTGTTGTTAAATCCAGAATCTTTTGGAAATAACTATATGATAAGATAGTGGCTTGTGATCCGGTGTCGAGTAAACTTTTGATTGGTCCGATAAGTTCATTTTGGAGATATGATTCCACAAAATATCGGCCGTCAACCTGGAATAAATCACGCAAGAAATTAGAATGTTTGCTCATATGATTCCTCTGGAGGGTTTGACCTCTCTGCAGCTTCGTGACCTCTGCATTCCTGTGTCTCACAGGAGAAGTTGGAGGAGCAGCGTCAGCCCCCACCCTTGGGGAAGACTGGATTATATCACAGTTTACAGCTGATTCATGACTAGAGGCTGGAATGATGGGATCACACTCTGGAATAGACGCATGGTCGCAGGGGTCGACACGATTAGACTGCAAGACAAATAAAATATTAGACACCTCCTTCCTGGCCCCAATATCAGGGTCAGGGGTACTGCAAGGAGAAATGGTATTAGTAATCACATCAGATTCTTTCACATCCATCTTAATAGCCTTGCAGTGGCCTGGGTTCTGACCCGGCCCAATCTGCTTTATGATGTTGAGCTGGGACCTGGAGTTGCCCCTAAAAAAGGTTCAGGCTGTTTTCCTCGGGATACCTAGGACAACTTTCTCACAATGTCATTCAACTGGGCCACTTGTTCTGCCAGCTGATCAACCCTGTTTGGTTTGCGCATATTTTGGTTTTGTGAGGCGCCCTGATTATTGGTGGGTGACCTACTCCTAGGTGAACTTGAGGGTTCCTGCCTATCTTCCCTCTGATGTCTGGGCCTGTTATTCCAGCGTCTGTAACCCTGGGAATCCCTATTGTAATAGGACCTATATCCCTGGGGACCATTATTGTAATATGGGCGGTAGTTAGACCTCCCAGCACCAGAATTATCCCCCTCTGACCCGTTGGGATTTTGGGGCTTGGTTTGCTTGGGTCTTACCTGTTGTTGCTGGGTTTGTTGGACAGGACCTGTAGACTGAGGGTACTTACGTGGCTGTGTTTCAAATCCCAAGCTAGGGTTTACCTTAGCTTCAGCTATATTTTGCTCTGGGTACTTTTTAAATCTTCTCTCACCTGTTTCATGGCATTCACTGATATTATACAGCGTGGTGGCAGCCGTCACCAACCTATCCAAGAGAGCTTCAATATCCAGATCTCTGGCTAGGCTAAGTTTGATCTGGGTTGGCATAGCATCATAGAACAGCTGCTTAAACTCTTCAGATTCCCAGTTTGGGGACCTATATGCTAACCCATAGGCATTTTTAAAGATAGAGAGGAATTCACGGGGACTTTGGTTGGGCCTACATGTAAGCTTATATATGTCCCGTTTTGCAGCACTAATGGTTCGGTAAGGTCCGAATTCCAATTTAACTTCATGCAAAACACTTGGCCAATCTTAAATTCCTCTCTCCCTAAAAGAGGTAAAGTAATGACGATACTTATCATCAAATGCCCATGGAAGGAATCTGATCCTGTCAGCATCAGAGTATAATTTTAAAGAATCCATAGTGGATTCATACAGTTCTAAGTGATTCGCTATCTGAGAAGAACCTTTCTTAGAGAACTTGGACACAGTGGTATTTAAAAACTTAATTATGCTGGATGAACTTTGATCCTTTTCTGAATACTGGTAATTTTTCTTCCTAGAGACCACCTAAGCATATGATGGTTGCCTGGGACCCTGATCCTCTTTGTGGGCAAACACCTGCCTGCGTGGCAGGGAGTAAGATACACGCTTTCCCACATAACTATCAGACTCACATGCGCTTTCCCCACTCTCATGAGACACATATTGCACAGGTGATTTAACCCTAACCCTAACATGTCTATCCAGGGGAATATGAGGAGAGACACTTCTAGGGGCTTCCAGGTTACTGGCACCTAGTAAGGTGGTTACAGTTTGCAATGCCCGACTCAATTGGGTTAATGCCTCCTGTGTTATCACACCAACACTTTCAGGTTGCTGAGTGTGATGACATGTCTGGATGTTGGGGAGTAAGAAATGGAGGGTCAGGAGATCCCACAGTGTTAGATGGATCCCTTTCAGCTTTGACTATATTATGGGCTGATCCATCTGTCTGTTTAATTTTGGAATACTGAAGATATAAATCCTCTAAATCACTTTTTGCCTTTTGGTATGCATCATGGCTGTGATCAAGGTTGTATTTTAAGTCCTTGATCACCGCATCTGCGGATTTTAGTTCTGATTCCATCTTGGATACATTTTTGTACCCATTATAGACTCATACCTATCTTTAGAAAGAGTACTGACCGCCAACAATGCATACAAAACAGGTGGCAATGCAGATAAGAGGTGTTGGTCCCTCTTGGTATTATCATTTGCCAAATCCATATATGTCAGGTATCTATCAACCATGCCACCTAACTTCCATATATCCCCACGTTCTTCATAGGCTCTTGCCTGCAGCTCATTAGTCCATTCATCTATATTTTTATCTAACTTCAAACGGGAATAAACATATTTGATAACCTTAGAGATTATCTTTCCTGGGTTAGATGGACTATCTGCTATAGCCTGGCTATTACCTGGGTCACTGCCTGTTACACTCATGATTCTGATCAATAATCAATACAGATAACAATAACAATCTGACAAGCTAAGAAGAAGTGTAGAATTTTTCACTATTTGCATAAATAATTTATAGAAATATCTCAAGATCTCGCTGGGGCCTCCATATATGTCAAGGTATATCTTTTATATAAAATATAAATATTTTATATAAAAAAGAAATGTTATGAAAATAATAAAATATGGAAATCAGTCAGGAAATCCACTAGGCGGACATAAAACGCCTTTCTTTTATCTTGAGACTCTAAATTTAATTTATGCAATTAATGAAAACAAAGGGGCAATCAATTATGCAAAATATATGTAATAATTTATTTATAAATGAGTAAAAATCCAATATAAAACTGACATAAAATCAATGGATAGACAAGTTGACGCAGTACCAACAAACCACCACTAGATGGTGGTGTAATCCACTATCACTTTCTCACCAGCACAGAATTATTAAAAGTTACATATGATAAGAAATAAATGATATATCTTTATCAAACAGACCAATAATTAATACATCAAGAGAAGCTCAGGATTTTCTGTTTACCAACAGGTTATAACATGACAAAATACAGATTAATACAAGAACAATAAATGTTGTCCCTTGACTCTGTCTCAGCCTATGACAATCAAAAATATAAATGATATTAATATGATATTATATCCCACTCAGCAACCAGACTATGGAAATATAATTTCCCAGAGTTTTCCTCTACTCAGACAATGTCTAATCTCCCATTAGCAATATGCATCTTTGCTAAGAGGACAACTAGCATTAGGGAGGTGTTTAAAACTATACATTCCCACAGTATGGGAACTCTTGACTATATGCTGAGAGGAATATCTTAATAATATCACAAGCAAAAAAAAATATAACATACGTTACCAAGTCAAGGATGGACAGGTTTCGGGTGTGATCAGTGCTCAAAACTCTTCCAGTAGACAAAAATTAAAGTTTCTTTTTGTTGTTGAAGTAAATTGTTAGTTGCAGTTGTTTCATTTGAAGAGTGTAGATAGATAGATCCCTCCTAACCTTTTACATGCATAGTTTATACCCCATGTTATCTAAGAATTCCTCCCCTTCTAGATTAGGGATCTCCAATCAGACAAGATGGGTGTATTCGTATGCAGATACCAATAATGTCATTTTAACCCTTGGAATACTGGTGAAAATGACACACTATTATCCATTTACCTCTAGATGGCACTGTTGTACCACATGACAATTTCAACATTAATTCTAAATATTTAATAATATATTCAGATGACCTTATTAACCTCCCCAATATGCATCAGTGTGGCGAAACCAACCTCGCCACTGGGTTTTGGAGGGGCCTGGCTACTAGCCTCTTGCCCCAGGATTATGGGCCCTCTCATCAGCCAGGCCTCATTTGTTCACAAAGGACTTGGACTAACTTGAACCCTGGTCTAATTCGTGCCATTTTGGGATGTTAAATGTCTGTGTATTGAAAAGGGTGGGACATTGAATACAGTGAGTAGGGAGGTCTGTTCCATTGTCTCTCTGTGTGTATTGGCGATGTCCTTTGTCCTGAGAGATAATTGAATTACTTCTCGGTTGTCTCCAGGACAGAGGATATTGTGTATTCGCCTGCCTGTGATGATTGCATCAACCCAGTGTGAGGTAATTCTATCACGGACAGAGGGGAGGATTTTGTGTGGGCGTGTCTGAGTGTATTGTACGTGGTTATTGGCTGTTTTTACAAAACCCTGGGGTGGTAACTTTGTTGGAAGATGTGTATAAAATGCTTGTGTGTTAAAATAAAGGGAGTTCCTGTTTTATACCTTCATGAAGTCTTGGCTCATGTTTGGGGGATGGAATAACTACACTCTTGGGGATTGCTATATCACAATACTCCCCTGAGTATAAGCTCTTGTAAGAGCTTGCTCACGGTTCCTGTCTCTGGATTTAGGAGAGGTTCACCCACTGGAAGCTGAAGCCCAGTCTTGGGTCCAGCATGGGTGGAGGACGGTGAGACCCCAACCAAGCTGTGGCGTTTCGTGGGGTCTGCAGTGTGTACGGTGTCAAATGGAGTGCTTGGAGTCCTCTGGAAGCACTAGCAGCATATATCGACGGAGGTACCCGGTCGGGGTGCTAGGCGTTCCGTTACATTATGTAACGCAACGCCTAGCACCCCGACCGGGTACCTCCGTCGATAGATACTCCTAGTGCTTCCAGAGGACTCCAAGCACTCCACTTGACACCGTCAGCGCTGCAGACCCCACGAACCGCCGAAGCTTGGTGGAGGTCTCGCCGTCTCCTACCCACCCTGGACCTACGACAAGGCTCCAGGCTCCAGTGGGTGAACCTCTCCTAAATCCAGAGACAGGAACCAGGAGCAAGCTCTTACAAGAGCTAATACTCAGGGGAGTATTATGATATAGCAATCCCCAAGAGTGTAGTTATCCCATGAGCCAAACATGAGCCAAGACTTCATGAAGGTATAAAACAGGAACTCCCTTTATTTTAACACAAGCATTGATTTATACACATCTTCCAACAATGTTACCACCCACAGGGTTTTGTAAAAACAGCCAATCACATGTATTTACAGTATTCAACCTTCCCAGCAATTGTACACAAAATCCCCTTCCCTCTGTCTGTAACGCAATAAACAAAATACAATGAGCATTGTCTGATATGCAATCCACAAAATACAATTACCAAACGTAATGGACTAACTTGAACCCTGGTCTAATTTGTGGGGGTGAGAGTTCAAGTTAGTCCAAGTCCTTTGTAAACAAATGAGGCCTGGCTGATGAGAGGGCCCATAATCCTGGGGCAAGAGGCTAGTAAACACGCCTCTCCAAAACCCAGTGGCGAGGTTGGTTTCTCCACAACCAGTATTAAGGGTTTCTTCCTGACATTTTAATTACCCCTAATCTAGACATGTTGGAGTCACCATCTCCTACTGTCTTCTTAGGGACAATGGACAATGGTTCCTTTTACTTGACATCCGGGTTCATTAACTTGCCCACATGGCTACTAATAACATTCAGCTCTCCTCATGAAACCCAATTAGTAGGAAGATAACTTCAATACTTTTCTAAACCTTAAAAGTCTGTATGGTCAGTGAGATATACACGGCATAAAATATATATTCTAAATGATATATATATATATATATATATATATATATATATCTCTCGACACACTGTTATACATAGATGACATATTATATAAGTCATTGGTTAAGATATGTTGCAAATTTAAATACACCACACAAGAATATATAGAATATAATTATGAAGACATGAATGGGACATTCACACACCCAATGCTTTCTACAAAGTAGACCTCCCTAATGATTTTGTAATGAAGTAAAATAATACATTGCTATTCAAATGGTTCTCTCTCACAGATACATGTCTGTAGGACCCATTATAGGATTAACAGATACACTACATCTGCTCACAATAATTTTAAAAGACAATATACTCTATGTCCCTACAAACATGTTACCCAAACTGAACTCAGCATAACCTCATCTCGGCCTGTTTCAATCCTATAGAGAAATATCAGTCTCTGGTTCAATCTGTGATTACACTTAAAGGCAATGGGCATTGATATTTAGACTATAATATCTTCAGATAAGATTGTACATTTATGAAAATGCACGACAAGCCTCATGGCATTTGCCAATTGACATCATCATATACATGTCCCCCAGAGCCAGTGCCATCAGCCCCAAGCCCCATGGCATTTGCCATCATCATCATACATGATTGTCCCTCAGAGCCAGTGCCATCAGCCCCATGGCATTTGCCATCATCATCATACATGTCCCCCTGTGGCCCAGAGCCAGTGCCATCAGCCCCATGGCATTTGCCATCATCATCATACATGATTGTCCCTCAGAGCCAGTGCCATCAGCCCCATGGCATTTGCCAATTGCCATCATCATACATGTCCCCCAGAGCCAGTGCCATTAGCCACAAGCCCCATGGCATTTGCCATCATCTGCCACCAGACATGTCCCCCAGAGCCAATGCCATCAGATCAGCCCCATGGCCATCCTTTGCAAATAGATCCCCCCCCCTGATCCTCCAGCCCCCCCAAAAGAATTGCTATACTTACCTTTCCTGCAGGGTGCTCGGCAGTCCGCAGGTGTCGCGTCTTCTTCCCAGCATGCATTGGGCAGGACATGACGTCACACACAGCGTCAGCCAGCCATTGACATCATCAATGTATATCTATTGTAGAGTTTTTTTCACTTTCTTTTTTCTGTGTGAAGTATGACTTTCTTGCACCTTATTTATCAAAAAGGCGCAGGCTATGTGGTGAATTTGGCGCAGTGTGGAACTTTATGAAGGCAAACTGGTTGTAGAACGTGTAGAACTTATACTCACACCTCCCTGTACCTGGTGTACATTTTTGTTCTAAATGGCCCATTGCGCCCCAAACTTTGTCAAAAGGCGCAGTTAGTAAATATGCGAGCGCTCCATCGACAAAAGTGAAAAGAGTCACTGCAGGTGAAGAACTGCAGAATTGTCTATTTGAAAAGGCGCAAAGAAGATGCAAATAAACCCTTTTTGCGCCTTATCTGCGCTTTTTCTAGACAAAAAAAAAACCTGTCTAAAGACAATGATAAATGTCAGACATAATGTGATGGCATATAAGGCCTTTCTGTCATCACCCAGGGAGGTCTTGAGACCCCCCCGTAATGGCGATCCCGTGATTGGACGGTCAATTTTGGTGACCCGATAGCCCGGAAAATAAGGGGGATCGGTGCTGTCTCGGACAGGATAGGAGGAGGTGGCAGGGGTGCCACCTCCTCCTATCCCCTGCGATTGGTCGATTGCAGCACAAACGATTGGTGTGTTTCTTTTTAAAATTTAAGAACATGGGGTGGAAAGTGGGTGGGGTTTCAGCAAATGAAGCGCACAATATCTCGGAAACCAAAGCGGCACAAGCGTTCATTTTTGCAGCACAATCCAGCACAAATGAATAGTGTATTTCTTTTTGAAATTTAAGAACATGGGGTGGAAAGTGGGCAGGGTTTCATAAAAATCTAACGCACAATATCTCAGGAACTGAAGCGGCACAAAAGCTCATTTTTGCAGCACAAACGAATGGTGTATTTCTTTTTGAAATGTAACAACATGGGGTGGAAAGTAGGCGGGGTTTCAGCAAATCAAGCGCACAATATCTTGGAAACCAAAGCGGCACAAACGTTCATTTTTGCAGCACAATCCAGCACAAATGCAGCACAAACGAATGGTGTACTTATTTTTGAAATTTAAGAACATAGGATGGAAAGTGGGCGGGGTTTCAGCAAATTAAGCACACAATATCTCGGAAACCAAAGCGGCTCAAACGTTCATTTTTGCAGCACAAACCAGCACAAACGAATGGTGTATTTCTTTTTGAAATTTAAGAACATGGGGTGGAAAGTGGGCAGGGCTTCATAAAAATCTAACGCGCAATATCTCAGGAACCGAACCGGGACAAACGCTCATTTTTGCAGCACAAACCAGCAAAAAATGCAACACAAACGAATGGTGTATTTCTTTTTGAAATTTAAGAACATGGGGTGGAATGTGGGCGGAGTTTCAGCAAATCAAGCGCACAATATCTCGGAAAACAAAGCGGCGCAAAACGTTCATTTTTGCAGCACAAATGAATGGTGTATTTCTTTTTGAAATTTAAGAACATGGGGTGGAAAGTGGGCGGGATTTCAGCAAATCAAGCGCACAATATCTCGGAATCCAAAGCAGCGCAAATGTTCATTTTTGCAGCACAAACCAGCACAAACGCAGTACAAATAAATGGTGTATTTCTTTTTGAAAGTTAAGAACATGGGGTGGAAAGTAGTCGGGGCTTCATAAAAATCGCAGAGTTTCAGCAAATCAAGCACACAATATCTCGGAAACCAAAGCGGCGCAAACGTTCATTTTTGCAGCACAAATGAATGGTGTATTTCTTTTTGAAATGTAAGAAGATGGGGTGGAAAGTGGGCGGGATTTCAGCAAATCAACCGCGCAATATCTCAGGAACCGAACCGGCTCAAAAGCTCATTTTTGCGGCACAAACGCAGCACAAACGAATGGTGTATTTATTTTCATCTTTTGCAAACATGGGGTGCCAACTTCACACAGGTTTCGGCCTGTTATCCTGCAAGTTGATCCAGAGGAAGGCAAAAAAAAAAAAACTGTGAGGTAGAAGCTAATTTCCCCCACTTAAGGGGAAAAAAATTCCTTCCCAACTCCAATCGGACAATCAGAATAACTCCCTGGATCAACGACCCCTCTCTAGTAGCTATAGCATGTAATATTATTACACTCCGGAAATACATCCAGGCCCCTCTTGAATTCCTTTATTGTACTCACCATCACCATTTCCTCAGGCAGAGAGTTCCATAGTCTCACTGCTCTTACCATAATGAATCCTTTTCTATGTTTGTGTACAAACCTTCTTTCCTCCAGACGCAGAGGATGTCCCCTCATCACAGTCCTGGGGATAAATAGATGATGGGAGAGATAAACGGGTTCCGTTTTTCCGTGATTCGTGACCGTTTTTTCATCCGTGGGTCTTCCTTGATTTTTGGAGGATCCATGGACATGAAAAAAAAGTCGTTTTGGTGTCCGCCTGGCCGTGCAGAGCCAAACGGATCAGTCCTGAATTACAATGCAAGTCAATGGGGACGGATTCGTTTGACGTTGACACAATATGGTGCAATTTCAAACGGATCTGTCCCCCATTGACTTTCAATGTAAAGTCAGGAGTTAATATACCATCGGATCAGAGTTTTCTCCAATCCGATGGTATATTTTAACTTAAAGCGTCCCCATCACCATGGGAACGCCTCTATGTTAGAATATACCGTCGGATTTGAGTTACATCGTGAAACTCAAATCCGACAGTATATTCTAACACAGAGGCGTTCCCATGGTGATGGGGACGCTTCAGGTTAGAATATACTAAAAGAACTGTGTACATGACTGCCACCTGCTGCCTGGCAGGTGCTGCCAGGCAGCAGGGGGCAGCCCCCCCTGTAGTTAACACATTGGTGGCCAGTGCGGCCGCCCCCCCTCCCCTGTAGTTAACTCATTGGTGGCCAGTGGGCCCCCCTTTCTCCCCTGTAGTTAACTCATTGGTGGCCAGTGGGCCCCCCTCCCTCCCCTGTAGTTAACTCATTGGTGGCCAGTGGGCCCCCCCTCCCTCCCCTGTAGTTAACTCGTTGGTGGCCAGTGCGGCCGGCCCCCCTCCCTCCCCTGTAGTTAACTCGTTGTTGGCCAGTGGGCCCCCCCCCTCCCCTGTAGTTAACTCGTTGTTGGCCAGTGGGCCCTCTCCCCTCCCTCCCCATCCTAATTAAAATCTCCCCCCCTATCATTGGTGGCAGCGCAGAGTACCGAGAGTACTGAAGTCAATGGGAACCCGAACTTTTGGGCACTAAAAAGGCTGTAAAACAGCCCAGGAAAGAGCTAGAGGGCTGCAAAAGGCAGCAACATGTAGGTAAATCCCATGCAAACAAATGTGGATAGGGAAATAAATTAAAATAAAAATAAAAAAAATTAAAATGAACCAATATCAATTGGACAGAGGTCCCATAGCAGAGAATCTGGCTTCACGTCAGCAGAGAATCAGTCTCTTCATGCCATAGCAAAGAATCTGGCTTCATGTCAGCACAGAATAAGTCTCTTCATGCCATAGCAGAGAATCTGGCTTCACGTCACCCACTACTGGAACAGGCCACTGTCACACATTTAGGCCCCGGCACCCAGACAGAGGAGAGAGGTCCTGAAACAGAGAATCTGGCCTTATGTCAGCACAGAATCTGTCTTCATGTCATAGCAGAGAATCAGGCATCACATCACCCACCACTGGAACAGGCCACTGTCACACATTTAGGCCCAGGCACCCAGGCAGAGGAGAGAGGTCCCGTAACAGAGAATCTGGCCTTATGTCAGCGCAGAATCAGTCTTCATGTCATAGCAGAGAATCAGGCTTCACGTCACCCACCACTGGAACAGGCCACTGTCACACATTTAGGCCCAGGCACCCAGACAGAGGAGAGAGGTCCCGTAACAGAGAATCTGGCCTTATGTCAGCGCAGAATCAGTCTTCATGTCATAGCAGAGAATCAGGCTTCACGTCACCCACCACTGGAACAGGCCACTGTCACACATTTAGGCCCAGGCACCCAGGCAGAGGAGAGAGGTCCCGTAACAGAGAATCTGGCCTTATGTCAGCGCAGAATCAGTCTTCATGTCATAGCAGAGAATCAGGCTTCACGTCACCCACCACTGGAACAGGCCACTGTCACACATTTAGGCCCAGGCACCCAGGCAGAGGAGAGAGGTCCCGTAACAGAGAATCTGGCCTTATGTCAGCGCAGAATCAGTCTTCATGTCATAGCAGAGAATCAGGCTTCACGTCACCCAACACTGGAACAGGCCACTGTCACACATTTAGGCCCAGGCACCCAGGCAGAGGAGAGAGGTCCCGTAACAGAGAATCTGGCCTTATGTCAGCGCAGAATCAGTCTTCATGTCATAGCAGAGAATCAGGCTTCACGTCACCCACCACTGGAACAGGCCACTGTCACACATTTAGGCCCAGGCACCCAGGCAGAGGAGAGAGGTCCCGTAACAGAGAATCTGGCCTTATTTCAGAGCAGAATCAGTCTTCATGTCATAGCAGAGAATCAGGCTTCACGTCACCCACCACTGGAACAGGCCACTGTCACACATTTAGGCCCAGGCACCCAGGCAGAGGAGAGAGGTCCCGTAACAGAGAATCTGGCCTTATGTCAGCGCAGAATCAGTCTTCATGTCATAGCAGAGAATCAGGCTTCACGTCACCCACCACTGGAACAGGCCACTGTCACACATTTAGGCCCAGGCACCCAGGCAGAGGAGAGAGGTCCCGTAACAGAGAATCTGGCCTTATGTCAGCGCAGAATCAGTCTTCATGTCATAGCAGAGAATCAGGCTTCACGTCACCCACCACTGGAACAGGCCACTGTCACACATTTAGGCCCAGGCACCCAGGCAGAGGAGAGAGGTCCCGTAACAGAGAATCTGGCCTTATGTCAGCGCAGAATCAGTCTTCATGTCATAGCAGAGAATCAGGCTTCACGTCACCCACCACTGGAACAGGCCACTGTCACACATTTAGGCCCAGGCACCCAGGCAGAGGAGAGAGGTCCCGTAACTGAGAATCTGGCCTTATGTCAGCGCAGAATCTGTCTTCATGTCATAGCAGAGAATCAGGCATCACGTCACCCACCACTGGAACAGGCCACTGTCACACATTTAGGCCCCGGCACCCAGACAGAGGAGAGAGGTCCTGTAACAGAGAATCTGGCCTTATGTCAGCACAGAATCTGTCTTCATGTCATAGCAGAGAATCAGGCATCACGTCACCCACCAATGGAACAGGCCACTGTCACACATTTAGGCCCAGGCACCCAGGCAGAGGAGAGAGGTCCCGTAACAGAGAATCTGGCCTTATGTCAGCACAGAATCTGTCTTCATGTCATAGCAGAGAATCAGGCATCACGTCACCCACCACTGGAACAGGCCACTGTCACACATTTAGGCCCAGGCACCCAGGCAGAGGAGAGAGGTCCCGTAACAGAGAATCTGGCCTTATGTCAGCACAGAATCTGTCTTCATGTCATAGCAGAGAATCAGGCATCACGTCACCCACCACTGGAACAGGCCACTGTCACACATTTAGGCCCAGGCACCCAGGCAGAGGAGAGAGGTCCCGTAACAGAGAATCTGGCCTTATGTCAGCACAGAATCTGTCTTCATGTCATAGCAGAGAATCAGGCTTCACGTCACCCACCACGGGAACAGGCCACTGTCACACATTTAGGCCCCGGCACCCAGACAGAGGAGAGAGGTCCTGTAACAGAGAATCTGGCCTTATGTCAGCACAGAATCTGTCTTCATGTCATAGCAGAGAATCAGGCATCACGTCACCCACCACTGGAACAGGCCACTGTCACACATTTAGGCCCAGGCACCCAGGCAGAGGAGAGAGGTCCCGTAACAGAGAATCTGGCCTTATGTCAGCGCAGAATCAGTCTTCATGTCATAGCAGAGAATCAGGCTTCACGTCACCCACCACTGGAACAGGCCACTGTCACACATTTAGGCCCAGGCAGAGGAGAGAGGTCCCGTAACAGAGAATCTGGCCTTATGTCAGCACAGAATCTGTCTTCATGTCATAGCAGAGAATCAGGCATCACGTCACCCACCACTGGAACAGGCCACTATCACATATTTAGGCCCAGGCACCAAGTCAGTGGTGTAGTACAGTCGATATGAACCACATGAAGTTTCACCAAATATCCAGTCTGCAGGTTTGCAATGGGGTCATACCAATATACAGGAGCTGCAGCAATGATCACTTGTTAAATATAGTTCCATATATTCATAAGCTGTTAGCAGAGAGTCAGGACATGCTAAATAAACCTCTTCAAATGTGCTATTAGATAACTGAGGAAAGTTTTAACAGACAGAGTCTTTACAGTGGACTCTTCCAGAAAGCCCCCTGTGTATTCTGCTACTTGGTTTGGTCTCCTCAGTGCAGACATTTACTGTGAAGGAGGTAGGATCTCTGTCTAAGTTCTCTAAAGCTAAAGTTCATTTATCTATTGTAAAAAGTTATAATATATACCCATAATAGTTCTGTAGAACGTAAAGAGGTGACTGTATGTTTTTTAGCAGCCTTTAAACCCTGCAGCACATGCTAGGCTGAGTAGATGATGTACAGTTAAAGAGACATGTGTTCTTCCTAAAATGGCTGCAAGACATGCTGTATTCCAGGTCACCCTGCTGCAATATCTTTGTAAATGATTTTCTCTTGTTCATTTTTCTGTATGCTTTGTTATATCCTGTAACATGTATGTGGGAATGTAATATAATGACTGCCTGTTATGATATAGGTGGGCTGGTGACCTGGCTGTATACCACATAGTGGCAGTGTTTCCCTGTTGTATTACAGACTCCAGCCAAGTGCACTCCACCTCAATAAAGCTTTAAACCACAGAAGACCTGAGTGTCGTCCCTTAGAGTCCACTTAGAGTTTATGCCTGGAGGAGCTGGTGACCGAGTGAGTGTGAAAGCTGGAGGTGTCGCAGATGGTGCAAGGAAAAGAGGGTTACATTTGGTGCCGTGACTCGGATGTCATCATTCTGCTCAAAGTGACCAGTGAAGATACCTAAAGTCACCAGTGTGCGAGTTCTGAGGTGATTGTGCCACGGCGGAGCTGCTAGGCGGCAGATTGACCTTATTAGCAGTTTATATCCTCTCAGGAATAGAAGATGAGTGGACGAGCCAGAGCCCGCGGAAGAGCACGTGCCAGGGGGCAGCCCAGCCAAGGACAGCCTGGACAGGAGCAAGAGGCTCAAGAACCTAGACGCATTGAAAGACCCCAGCAGCCACCAGCCGAGCCTTTGCTTGTGGGAAGAGGGCGCCAGAGAGGCCCGCCAGTAGTGGAGAGACCTCCGACTGATGTTCTGCAGCTTTCAGCTGGATTTCAGGACATATCCCTCGGAGAACGGGGTGGCCGCAGGCGTGACTTCCATGACCTTGGAGTGAACACCCGGCAGACCATTGAATAGAAATGTGAGACCTGTTTTTTTTTTGCACTGTGTGACAGGTTAAGGTTTAATCACAGAATCAGACTTCTATCTGCACGGTAGCGTGTGTCTTAGGTTTTTCTGAATGACACTATCAGTACCTTCAATGTAAGATATCCTTTTTGGGATAGATTTCAAGTAGGCCTCAAATACCAGAAACTAGTTATTTTGAGAATGGCAAATTTGGGAATAGTTTTTCAACCCAGAAAAAAAATAGGGCTTTTACGGTCGCTACAAATAACTTGACCAGATTAAACAGTACAGATTTGCTTGAATAGAAATGGGAGACCTGTTTTTTTTTTGCACTGTGTGACAGGTTAAGGTTTAATCTCAGAATCAGACTTCTATCTGCACGCTAGCGTGTGTCTTAGGTTTTTCTGAATGACACTATCAGTACCTTCAATGTAAGATATTCTTTTTGGGATAGATTTCAAGTAGGCCTCAAATACCAGAAACTAGTTATTTTGAGAATGGCAAATTTGGGAATGGTTTTTCAACCCAGAACAAAAAGTGTGCTTTTACGGTCACTACAAATAACTTGACCAGCTAAAACAGTACAGATTTGGTTAAATAGAGATGTGAGGCCTGTTTTTTTTTGCGCTGTGACAGGTATAGGTTTAATCACAGAATCAGACTTCTATCAGCACGCTAGCGTGTGTCTTAGGTTTTTCTGAATACCACTATCAGTACCTTCAATGTAAGATATTCTTTTTGGGATAGATTTCAAGTAGGCCTCAAATACCAGAAACTAGTTATTTTGAGAATGGCAAATTTGGGAATAGTTTTTCAACCCAGAAAAAAAAGTGTGCTTTTACGGTCACTACAAATAACTTGACCAGCTAAAACAGTGCAGATTTGGTTGAATAGAGATGTGAGACCTGTTTTTTTTTGCGCTGTGTGACAGGTATAGGTTTAATCACAGAATCAGACTTCTATCTGCACGCTAGCGTGTGTCTTAGGTTTTTCTGAATGACACTATCAGCACCTTCAATGTAAGATATCCTTTTTGGGATAGATTTCAAGTAGGCCTCAAATACCAGAAACTAGTTATTTTGAGAATGGCAAATTTGGGAATAGTTTTTCAACCCAGAAAAAAATGTGTGCTTTTACGGTCACTACAAATAACTTGACCAGCTAAAACAGTACAGATTTGGTTGAATAGAAATGTCAGGTCTATTTTTTAGGCGCTGGGTGACAGGCTCAACTTGTCCCTGATGTAATATATGGCCAAAAAATAACCACACTGTTGATGGTTAAATGCACTTGGGTGACACAGGCTCAGCCTGCACCAGATGTAGTATATGGCCAAAAAATAATCAGACTGTTGATGGTTAAATGCACTTGGGTGACACAGGCTCAGCCTGCACCAGATGTAGTATATGGCCAAAAAATAATCAGACTGTTGATGGTTAAATGCACTTGGGTGACACAGGCTCAGCCTGCACCAGATGTAGTATATGGCCAAAAAATAATCAGACTGTTGATGGTTAAATGCACTTGGGTGACACAGGCTCATCCTGCAGCTGATGTAGTATATGGCCAAAAAATAACCAGACTGTTGATGGTTAAATGCACTTCGGTGACACAGGCTCAGCTTGCAGCTGATGTAGGATATAGCACAAAATAACCACACTATCGATGGTTAAATACACTTGGTGATAGCTTGTGCTGGCGCACCACAAGTCACAAAATGGCCGCCGATCACCCCAGAAAAAAAGTGATCTAAAAACGCTCTGGGCAGCCTCAAAAAAGTGAGCAAGTCAATAATAGCACTTCAATGATCCACAGCTGCAGATCGATCACAGAATGAAGTCTTTTGGAGGAGTTAATCTGCCTAATCTCGCCCTAACGTCGCAGCTGCAACCTCTCCCTACACTGATCATAGCAGAGTGACGTGCGGCGCTACGTGACTCCAGCTTAAATAGAGGCTGGGTCACATGCTGCACTGGCCAATCACAGCCATGCCAATAGTAGGCATGGCTGTGATGGCCTCTTGGGCCAAGTAGTATGACGCTTGTTGATTGGCTGCTTTGCAGCCTTTCAAAAAGCGCCAAGAAAGCGCCGAATACCGAACCCGAACACTGACTTTTACGAAAATGTTCGGGTTCGGGTCCGTGTCACGGACACCCCAAAATTCGGTACGAACCCGAACTATACAATTCGGGTTCGCTCATCCCTAGTTAGGAGCCAATGGCTCCTTGATATTTTTTTTTAGTCTAGAGCCCTGCTATAGTTTCCGGGCTCTGTTTTTGCACCCTTTTTGAATATTGGCACCACATTTGCTATATGCCAATCCTGTGGAACACTCCCTGGCAGTAGAGAGTCCTTAAATATCAGAAATAAGGGTCTGGCTATGACATTACTTAATTCTCTTAGGAGACGGGGGGGGGGCATTTGGTCCTGGCAATTTGTCTATTTTGATCTTTTTAAGACGCCACTGTATTTCTTCCTGGGTCAGACAGGGCACTTTTAATGGGGAATTTATTTTTACATTCTGCATTTCATCTGACAGTTTATTTTCCTCAGTGAATACATTGGAGAAAGAAATATTTAATAGCTTTGCTGTAACGGGGTTCCGAAGGTGCACTCTGTCCCCAATTACCCGCAGACCTGTTGCTTAGCTTTGGGAATGAGGATCTGTGTTTGACCTCATTCCCAGGGCGGCGTTACTAGCTGGGTGGCTCCCTGCTCCTAAGTCTGCCTTGAGCGCCGAGCTGATCACTCGGTGCTCGACTGGTTGGTCTGTCGGTCATGTGACGCTGGCCACGTCACATGACCCTCACTCCCCACTATAAATACAGGCAGCCTGCTGGCCACAGGTTGCCTGTTAATTTAGGTTCCACCTGTGATTTGGTCTTTCCTGGCGTACTTACCTCCTGCTGAATTCCTGACGATCCTCTGCCTGCTCCTTGTGTACTTTGCTGCTCTCCTGGTATTTATGACCCCGGCTTCTCCTGACAATTCTCTGCTTGCTCCCTTTGTACTTTGTAGCTTTCCTGGTATTGACTCGGTCCGTTCACGTCCTGTTGTTTGTCTCTCTGTCACCCCTGCACTTATTCCAAGTTAGGGATTGCCGTCCAGTTGTCCCCTGTCATTAGTACTCGCGAGGCAAGTAGGCAGGACCAGGGGTAAGGGTGGAGCGCAGTGGTCACTTCCCTTCCCCCTGTGTGTGTGTGTACGCGACCGTTACATTTGCTTTCTCCTCGTCGCTCTCTGAAACTCCCCCCCCCCTCATTGCTTTGTAGAGGGCCGACACCTTCAGATTTATACTTTTTACCATTTATATAATTGAAGAACATTTTAGGGTTAGTTTTTCTCTCTTTGGCAATTAATCTCTCGGTAATCTTTTGGTGGCTTTTATTTGATTTTTACATATTCTATTTTTTCCTTATAGTTTTTCAGGGCTTCCTCACTCCTGTTTTAGTGATTTAAATGCTTTCTTTTTGTCATTTATTGCTTTCTTTGCAGTTCTATTTATCCACATTGGTTTCTTCTTGTTCCTTAACCCTTTATAAGGTATATAAGGTATGTACCTCTCACAACTGGATTTTAGGATGCGTTTAAAAATATCCCATTTTATGGCAGTATTTTTATTTTTGAGGACTTTGTCCCATTTAGTTACGCCTGTGGCCTCTCTTAGTTGACTAAATTTAGCTTTTTTGAAGTTTGGTATTTTTGTTCCTCCCTGTAAAAATGCTTGTTTGAAGGATAATTGGAAGGTTATTATTTATGGTCACTATTTCCCAGGTGTCCCCCAACCTGCACATCTGTTGCTCTGTCAGGTCTATTGGTTAATCCCAAGTATTAACCAATGGCCGTCCCTCTAGTTGGGTTCTGAACCAGTTGGGAAAGGTAATTGTCTTTGGTTAGTGCCAAGAACCTGTTTCCTTTATGAGATGTACAGCTTTCATTTTCCCAGTCTATATCTGGGTAGTTGAAGTCCCCCATAATAACCACCTCATTATGATTTGCCGCCTCGTCTATCTCGTTTAGTAGTAGATTTTCTGTGGACTCTGGTATATTAGGTGGTTTATAATAAACTCCTATTAGTAATTTATTATTATTTTTGCCTCCATGTATTTCTACCCACAGTGACTCCACATGTTCATGTCCCTCACTTATATCTTCTCGGACTGTGGACTTTCGACAGGACTTTATATAAAGGCAGAGCCCTCCTCCCTCTCCGGTTTTGACGATCCTTTCTAAACAGACTGTAACCTTGTACATTAACTGCCCAGTCATAACTATCATCCAGCCATGTCTCAGTTATTCCCACTATAGTCCTCCTCACACATCACTAATTCCAATTCCCCAGTTTTATTACTCATGGCATTAGTATACATACATTTAAGAGGTTTATGTATATTTTTCACCCTACACCTTTCCATCTGAACTGTTCTAGTCCCTCCTTTATCTGTTGAATTTTTGAACAGGAATTATTTTGAACAGGATTTATTTTCTACAGATATCTGGAGTCTCGATGGGAGCTAAATTTTCTCCCTCCATAGCCAATATACAGCTTGGTGGGAGAAGCAATTTTTATTTGCTGACTCTAATCTATATTTTCAGGATGTTGAGTGGTATGGGCGCTACATCGATGACCTGCTATTGTGTTGTCTGGTGATGTGGTGCTCATACCATCCTTTAAATACATATCTAAATGGTTGTTTGAATTATATTGTTTTCAGTATGTCCTATGATACACAGCACATTCACTTTCTGGTCCTTTGTCTGTTTGCAGATGTTATAAACTCCAGGGTACCTAGGGGAGAACTGGTTAGGTTGAGACTTAACTGCTCCAGTACAGACTCTTTTCTACAGGAGGCTGAAGATGTTGGTAATAGGCTGTATCACAGAGCATATACTGCACAATCAATACAGGGAGCTAAGAAATGGGCCCTTGCTCTGGATAGAGAGACTTTTTCCTGAAGAAATAAAATCTAAGAGTAGGAACGGACTTAATTCTAGGTTCAGCCACAGCCAGGTCACGTTTTTCACAAAATACAGTGAAGAATATCAAGAAATTTGTAAAATAATAAAACGTCACATGGCAGTTCTAAACTATGATAAGGAGTGGACCGAAATAGCGGCTGCAGGAGTTCGGTGTGCAGCACGCAAAGCACCGACTCTGGGTTAAATGGTCAGCCCCAATATGTATAGTAAGGATTCCAATAATAAACCAGTCTGGCTCACCTGTAAAGGCAACTACAAATGCGGACATACGAAATGCATATGTTGCAGCCACATGCTAGTGGGTACAACTTTTAAATCCTCAACCACTAGTAAAAATTATGTTATGAGATCCTATCTAAATTGCAATACTGAATTTGCTATCTATCTGATTACATGTACAATATGTTATTTACAGTATGTGGGCTGCACGACAAACTCAATCAAAACAAGAGTTCGTAAACACATATCAGATGTTCCGCATTTGAAAAACCGCAATGTATCTGCAGTTCAGGGAATTGAAAGAGTAACCACGCCTGTCAGGGGCGGTGATCATAGAAGGAAGTTTCTCAGTAGAGAAGCTTGCTGGGACTGGGAACCTGTCTTCCTAACAGTCTCAATAAGCAATATGATCTCATATTGCAATACCAGTAATATCTCTTGCCACCAGTTTTTAAACAAATTTTTCTATTGATGTTCACACTCATATGTGTTTTTTTTCTTTTTCTTTTGTTTTTTTCATTGTTTCTTTTTTGTTTATATGTATTTGAAATAAGAGAAGCTGCTTCAGGTTTTGTATTTTACCCCAGTATAGAAATCACATGACACATTATCCTTTTGAACAGGTGTTAGGGGTTTATAAGGATTTGGAGATAATGTTACCATTGTCATGAGAGTAAGGACCAGGATTGTGAGGTCCGAAACGCGTAGCCCGTCTACCTTGTTTGATTTTGGAAAAAAATATTAAACCGCAGAAAATAAAATACAACGTTTTAGAAGCTGGACATCTTTTTTCTACAACAGTGCAGTGCGATACAAAAAGTACAGAATTTTTCAGACCATATCCAGGACACACCGCTCCATCACTTCTTCTGGGTCCCGCTGAGTACTGTGCCTTAACCGCGCACGGGATCACGACGTAGTGCACGTAGGCGTGCACTATGATCTGACACTGTGTGCCGCCAGATTACAGTACACAGCTGGACCTGGAAGAAGCAATGGAGCAGTGTGTCCTGGATATGTGGCGCCATCCAGAGCAAGCAAGGTAAGTTTATTTATTTTAAGTGTTTTTAAACATCTGATCTGAGGTCTGATGGGGGCTAGGGATATGATCTGAGGCTGAGTGGGGCTGGGGCTGCGATTTGAGGTTGATATGGTCTGATTGGGGGTCATATCTGAGTTTGAGGGGGCTGATCTGAGGCTAATGGAGGCTGGGAGGTCTGATCTGAGGTTCATGGAGGCTGGGGGGTGTCTGATCTTAGGCTCATGGAGGCTGATTGGGGGTCTGATCTGAGTCTGATGGGGGAGCTAATCAGAGGCTCATGGAAGCTGGGCAGTCTGATCTGAGGCTAATGGAGGCTGGGGAGGTCTGATGTGAGGCTGATGCAGGTTGAGGGGTCTGATTTGGGGGGTCTGATAAAGATTGGGGGTCTGATGTGAGGTCTGATGAAGAATGGGGGGGATCTGATTTGCTCTGAGGTCTGATGGAAATTTATTTTGTATTTTCCAAAAACATGCATACAGTTACAATGAATTCAACAGTTTGTGAAAATAAATGGGTGAAAAGAAACAGAAAAGCTTACTGATGTGCAGCAGTGATATCCTGGTTGTGGGAACAGCTGAAAATATGATTTAAAGGAGATTGTCCCACGAAAAATATTCAACAGTTTTCAAACCAGCACCTGGATCTGAATACTTGTGTAATTTTTTGTAAATTTACCATACTCACTGAGTTATTCAATAAAATGTATCTGTATAGCGCCACCTGCTGTTTTTTTTTCTTATTTCTTTGACCTGCTCACTGAGACGGCCGCACTTGCTCAGTTTCATCCTTCAACTGCCTCCTGAGCTGTGATAGGAAGAGCTGAGACACGCCCTCTTAGCTGCAGACACTCCTAATGACCTGTCAGCTTGATATAAATCTAGCAGAGCAATGAATAGGGAGATCTCTGGATCCATGTGAGGTACAGGGTTCGTTTTAGCTTTGTAAGAAAGAGATTGTCATGTATTATATGATGTCTGTTTTTTTTTTTTTTTACATTAGTCATGGGATAACCCCTTTAATGACCAAGCCAGATTTCAAAATTTTGGCATGTACAATTTTAGCAGAGAATAATTATGTAAAGGTTTTTCATATCCAAGTACAGGTAATTCTGACATAGTTTTTTCGACACATATTGTACTTTATATAGGTGGTAAAATTTAGCCGACATGATTTGCGTATATTTATTTTAAAAGATGAAAAAATCTATGTTTCCTATTTTCCACTGCAATTTCACATACAGTGCCTTGAAAAAGTATTCATACCCCTTAAACTTTTCCACATTTTTCCACCCACAAAAATACATGTATTTTTGGGGGGATTTTATACGATAGACCAACACAAAGTAGCAAGTACCATATATGTGAAGTGAAAGGAAGTGGGACTGTTTTTAGGGGGACTATATGGGACTGTTTTTAGTACTATATGATCTGTATGTCCTTGAATGAGTGATACCTTTGTATTCTGACGAAGCTGGGCAGTCACTGTCATTGCCTGCAAGGGACTCTAAGGGACATATAGTGAGGGTCTCATCTTGAGTTAGAACCTAGGGATATATTAGGGGAAGAGACCCAGCATCTGTCTCCCTCTTTATCAGTATCCCTATGTTTGGTCAACTCACCCTCTCAGCAAGTGTTTACACCTCACACTTGACTCTCTTTTCTACCATTTTTCATTTGGTGGTGCATGACTACTAATACATGTAGTCTCTAATCAAACTATTGGGCATACTATTTTAACCATTGACTATTAAAATTTACTTTTTAAGGCAACCCCACTTATCATTTACATTTTTAATATTTATGGGTGCCATATATATTACTGTTGGTTTGACTGGTTATAACTCCAGTTAAGTGATAACTCCAAGTTAACAAGTGGCTCAAGAACTGATGAAGGAAGGAAGGGTTTTGCTTCCTTGAGAACTGGTCAGACTTCTCTGTCGGCTACATGCTCTATTGTAGGGGTGGGCTGCACCTCAATTGGGGAGGGGGCTGTTTTGGGGGAGAAGATGGCTAAAAGGTTAGATGAGCATTTAAACTAGGGACTGTTCTAGGCCCTCCTTCCCTTCCTCCCTCCACCGGTCTCTATCTGCACTATCTTCCCCTCCTATAATGTAATTACATCATAAGAGGGGAAGATAGTGTACCAACTTGGGTACTACCAAATTTTCTGGGAAGTCATGAAACAGAACCACCAGAGGTTCTAGTGGTAAGTTTAACTGCCATATTCTCTTTATCCAGGCAAGAGTTTCCTTCCAGAATATATCTACTTGTGGACATTCCCAGATACAGTGGTCCAATCCCGCTTTGGATAAATGGCATTTAGGGAATTCTGTAATCCTGTCAGGCAGGCTATTTTTGAATGGGATGTTAAAGGCATAAATTGCCCTGTGCATCAGTTTAAAGTGGGATTCTCTCCATTTTTCACACAAGACTGCTTTCCTCACTCTCTCCCATCCTCCCATGATCTTATCAATCCATTCACTAGAGCCCAAGAGTGGCTTCCATCCCTGGAATCTTTGAGTGGACAATCTATTATCGCCCTTTTCTCTCAGGGTTATGTAGATGTCAGAAAGTGACACTTTATTTTCCCTTTGTTTCAGCAAAATGTCGAAGGAATTGGAAATGTATTCATTCTGCAAGTCCCTCAATCTAGACCCGCAAAAATTCTTAACTTGGTAATACTGTAGAAATTGCTCCCTAGTAAGCCCATATTTATTTTGTAGTTCCCCTAGAGATAGATATCTAGGTTCTGTCTCATGAATAATATGCAACATTTTGTCATTTTTTATATTAGTCATGGGATAACCCCTTGGTAAAATACTGAGTAACACTGACATGGAGAAGGACTTAGGAATAGTGGACAGCAAACTTAACTGTAGAAACCAGTGTTAGACAGCTGCTGCCAAGGTCAATAAGATAATGGGTTGCATCAAAAGGGGCATTAAAGGGAACCTGTCACCTGGATTTTGTGTATAGAGCTGAGGACATGGATTGCTAGATAGCCGCTAGCACATCCGCAATACCCAGTCCCCATAGCTCTGTGTGCTTTCATTGTGAAAAAAACCCGATTTGATACATATGCAAATTAAACTTAGATGTGTCCTGTCCCTGAGATGAGTCAACTTTTTTTTTTTTTTTTTATCACTTGCGCCCAGGCTCGGACTGCCACCCTGCCCGGACCCCTCAGCTTTCGGCTCCATCGTGGTTTGGCCACTCTCTCTCGCCGTCTATCGGTCGCAGCGTGCTGATGTCGCCGTGCATCATCTCCAGGGCAGTTGAAAATGGCGAAGCCTTTACCAGTGCCCGGCCGGTACTTATGTGATAACTGTCCGGCAGATATCTGAGCCCGTGTCCCGGTGAGAGAGCCGGGGGAAGAGAAGTTAGTGCGGGGGAGGCAGAGCGGGAGCACAGGTAGCGGCGCTGCACTCGCTGACAAGTAGAGGGAAGACAATCAGCCCATCATCATTCCTCCTGCTGTACACAGCAGGGGACATGATCGGGCAGCGCAACATCCCAGGCCACCAAGTGCTGCCAGGTCTCTGCACGGTGTCATATATCTTCTATATAAAAAGAATCTTCATATAAAAGAGAGGATAAAAAAAAACATAAAAATTATATTATCCTTCGGGCGGACATAAACACGCCTCTAAGTTCTTTTTATCAAGTATCTTAATTTGATTTGTGCAAGCAGTGAAACAAAGGGACAATTGTATATGAAAAAATATATATCGTATTTTTCGCCCTATAAGACGCACCTGCCCATAAGACGCCCCTAGGTTTTTGGGGAGGAAAATAAGAAAAACAATGGATGACGGACACTGTTATGGGGTGTCTGTGGATGACGGACACTGTTATGGGGGGGATCTGTGGATGACGGACACTGTTATGGGGGATCTGTGGATGACGGACACTGTTATGGGGGGATCTGTGGATGACGGACACTGTTATGGGGGGATCTGTGGATGACGGACACTATTATGGGGGGGATCTGTGGATGACGGACACTGTTATGGGGGGGATCTGTGGATGACGGACACTGTTATAGGGGGATCTGTGACTTGCACTGTTTTGGGGGGATCTGTGGCTGGCACTGTTACAGGGGGATCTGTGGCTGGCACTGTTACAGGGGGATGTAACGGGGTTCCGAAGGTGCACTCGGTCCCCCATTGCCCGCAGAACTGTTGCTTAGCTTTGGGAATGAGGATCTGTGTTTGACCTCATTCCCAGGGCGGCTTTACTGCTGGGTGGCTCCCTGCTCCTAAGTCTGACTTGAGCGCCGAGCTGATCACTCGGTACTCAACTGGTTGGTCTGTCGGTCATGTGACGCTGGCCACGTCACATGACCCTTACTCCTCACTATAAATACAGGCAGCCTGCTAGCCACAGGTTGCCTGTTAATTTCTAGGTTCCTGGCTATTTGTTGGACTACTGAATACTCACCTGATTCCGTTCCCTGACGATCCTTTTGCCTGCTCCTCCTGTACTGCGCATCCGTCCTGGTATTGTGACCTCGGCTCCCACCTGACTACTCTCTTAGGACTCCTCTTGTACCTCTCTACTCTCCTGGTATTTGACCCCGGCTTCTCCTGACCATTCTTTGCTTAACCCTTTGTACTGCGTAGCTTTCTGGGTTCTGACCCGGTCCGTTCATGTTCCGTATTTTGTCTTGTCTGTCTTCCCTGCACGTATCCTAAGTTAGGGACTGTCGTCCAGTTGTCCCCTGTCATCAGGACTCGTGAGGCAAGTAGGCAGGGCCAGGGGTGAGGGTGGAGCGCAGTGGTCACTATCCTTCCCCCTGTGTGTGTGTGGACGTGACCGTTACAGGGGATCTGTGGATGGCACTCTTAGAGGGGGATCTGTGGGTGGCACTGTTATGGGGGATCTGTGAGTGGCACTGTTATATATGTGCCATCCACAGACCCCCACCCCATAACAGTGCCATCCACAGACCCCCCAGCCCATAACAGTGCCATCCACAGACCCCCCCCCCTTAACTGTGCCATCCACGGATGTTCCCCATAAAACTGTCATCCACAGATCCCCCCCCCCCGCTCCAGTATACAAATATAAAATGTCTTATTCAATTAAAAGTGATTAAACATGCCCCCCCCACTCCTAATATTACCGTACATCCTAACAGCTTCTGTACAATGCAGGAAGGCAAGCCGGACGGCCGGCGCGTCACTCACTGACGTCACTTGCCTGCGCCGCCTGCTTCATTCAAAAGTAGGCGGCGCAGGCACGTGACACCAGGGAGTTACGCTGCCGCCCGCCCGGCTTGCCTGCCTGCATTCTACAGAAGCTGTTAGGATGTACGATAATATTAGTAGTGGGGGGGCATGTTTAATCACTTTTAATTGACATTTTATATTTGTATAGTGCAGCAATGGAGCGGCGGGGCTATAGTACAGTGACTGCACCGCCCCGCCGCTATTGCCGGCCCCCAGCTCCTCCTCCCAGTCCCTCCCTGCTCGCTCGTACATCGCAGCCTGCGATGTAAAACTGTCAGCATTGGCCCCATAAGACGCAGGGGCATTTTTCCCCCATTTTGGGGGGGAAAAGTGCGTCTTATGGGGCGAAAAATATGGTAATCCTTTATTATAAAAACAAAGAATATAAAATCAATACAATTGCAAAACAAATTAAAAAGTTACAAAATAATACCCAAAATGTACCACACGGTGGTGTTAACACACCCCTATCTGATCAGCACAGTATGATTTAGTGATTTATGACAACCAGTGTCACACTTTTAACAAACAGACTCATATACCAAGAAAAACTTAGGATCTTCTGTTTATCGAACAGGCTATAACGATAAAACATGGATTATACAGGAAAATAACTGTATAATATCCCTTGACTCTGTTTTCCTATGACCAATCAAATATATATGATATTAATATGATAAAATATTCAGCTCGGCAATCAGACTATGGAAAATAACTTTGCAAAGGTTTTAGTCCTCTTTTCAAATAATGTCAGATCTTCCATTAACAATATGCATCTTTGCTAAGAGAATAAACAGCATTATGGAGGCACCTAACACTATATATTCCTACAGTATGGGAACTCTTGGCTATATACCGAGAGAAATATCTTATTAATATCACGAGTAGTAAACAAAATATACGTTACCGGGTCAAAGGTAGACAGAGTTCAGATGGGACCAGTTCTGAAGAACTTTCCTAGTAATCCAAAAAAATAATCCAAGTTTCTTCTGGTAAAGTTTTCTTTTTGATTGAATGAATGGATCTCTCTTGCTGCTCCGCACACGAGTAATTATTCCCCCCTTATCTAAGAATCATCCCCTTTAGATTAGGTATTCCCAATCAGGTAAGGTGGGTGTATTCGCATGCTAATAACACCATGATGTCATATTAACTCCTAATATGGTATAGAACAAATAATGAAATAATATAATATTGTCCCTCTGCCTCCAAATGGCACTGCGGTACTGCAGATGAACATCACAACTTTTAAGCATTAAAACTAAATATCTAATAATACGTTCACATGACTTCCTTGACCTTCTCAATATACATCATTGAGGAAGGTCTTTTCCTGACACTTTTAATTACCTATATCCTGGACTTGTTGGAGTTGGCTGTCTTCTCCTATCTTTTTGAAATATAGGTTGACTTGATGAGAATTTTATATAACGGATTTGATGCTTGGCATCGGAACTTGTACATTTCACTTATCTACATCCATGAATAACTATTGTTTTGAAATAACATTTATTCTTCTCAGAAATCCAATTAACATAAACTTACTTCAATGTTTCTGTACCTTCTACAATACCTTCTAAATGATAAATACATGGTATAATATCTATATAAATCAATACATTGTTACACATAGATAACACATTATATGAATTATTGATTAACCCCTTCCCGACTGCAATCTGTTTATATACGTGATATTTGCACATGCCCCGTGCAGCTACCACGTGTATAAACGTCAAGCCAGCTCTTTAATCCAAGCGCTGCAAAGCGCTTCGATTAAAGCTTCTGCCCCTGTCCTGCTGCTGTCACGGACAGCATACAGTTCAGTAATGCCGGCAAGGGACCAATCAGAGTGGCCCCTTGCCGGCAATCGATCCGATTGGTTAGTCCATGCAGACTAACCAATCGGATCACGGCAGTGAAAAAATGCCGGTTTCAGGCTCTGATCTGCGCTCTGCAGATCAGAGCCTGAAATCAGGTAGTGTCCTCATGCCCCCCGATCTGTGCCCCCTTCCTGCGCGCCTCCATGCCCCCCCTTGTGTCCGCCTGCCCCTGAAGCAGTTTCCCCCTCCATATTCATGCAGCCTTCCCTGATGCGGTCCGCCCCCTCCCCACCCCATACATTCCTCCTGCCCCCATTTGTGCTGCCTCAGCCTCCCTCAATGCTGGCTGTACCGACCCCCCTCCCCTTCCAGCGCTGCCCCCTGCCTCCAATGCGGTCCCCCTGATGTGTGTGATGGCGGCAAATCCATTCCTGAGCCGCCGCCATCAGCAGAGAGTGTCAGCTCTATGCTGACACTCTGCTGTAACCCCATAGATGCCACTGGTTAATAGAGGGAGGGGGCTCCCTCTCTCCACCATCAGGGCTTCTGCGCTGCGATGGCAGCGCCCGATGGTTGCCATGGCAACCGGACGCTTTGCAAAATCGTCCAGTGTTGCCACGTACAGGGCATCTGATAGAATTATACTTTGCAATGCAAGAGCATTGCAAAGTATAGTACAGCCATTAGCCCCACTGGATCTTCAAGATCCAAGAGGGACTTGATAAAAAAAAAAAGTGAAAATAATAAAAGTAAAAATAAATAAATAAATAAAAATGTAAAAAAAACAACTACACATATTAGGTATCACCACATCCGTAACGACCATCTCTATAGATATATCACATGATAGAACCCGTCTGATAAACACTATAAAAAAATTAAATAAAAACTGTGTAAAAGCCATTTTTGTCACCTTACATCACAAAAAGTGCAACAGCAAGTGATGATAAAGGCTTATGACTCCCAAAATATTACCAATCAAACCGTCACCTCATCCCGAAAAATATAATACCCTATTTAAGACAATCGGCCAAAAAATTAAAAAGCTATGGCTCTCAGACTATGGACACACTAAAACATCATTTTTTTGGTTTCAGAAATGCTATTATTGTGTAAAACTTTAATAAATAAGAAAAAGTATACATATTAGGTATTGCCACATCTGTAACGATCTGCTCTATAAAACTGTCACATTACCTAACCCCTCAGATAAATGCTGTAAAAATAAATAAATAAAAACTGCTCCAAAACAGCCAATTTTTTGGTCACCTTGCCTCATAAAGTGTATTAATGAATGATCAAAAAATCCTATGTACCCAAATATGGTACCAATAAAAACCTCAACTCTTTCTGCAAAAAACGAGCCCCTGAACAAGACGATCGGCAGAAAAATTAAAAACATATGGCGTTCAGAAAATGGACACACAAAAAATAATTTCTTTTTCAAAAATGCTTTATTATGTAAAACTGAAACAAACAAACAAAGAAAGTAGACATATTTGATATCATTGCGTCCGTAACAACCTTCTCTATAAAAATAGCACATGATCTACCCTGTCAGATGAATCTTGTAAAAAAAAAATGCCAAAACAGCCATTTTTCAGTTACCTTGCCTCACAAAAAACTTAATATAGAGCAATTAAAAATCATATGTACCCCAAAATAGTACCAATAAAACTGGCACCTTATCTCCTAGTTTCCAAAATAGGGTCACTTCTTGGGAGTTTCTACTGTATGGGTGCATCAGGGGGGCTTTAAATGGGACATGGCATCTAAAACCAGTCCAGCAAAATCTGCCTTCCAAAAACCATACAGCATTCCTTTCCTTCTGCGCCCTGCCGTGCGCCCTTACATCAGTTTACAACCACATGTGGGGTGTTTCTGTAAACCGCAGAATCAGGGTAATAAATATTGAGTTTTGTTTGGCTGTTAACCCTCAATGTGTTAAAGAAAAAAATCTGCCAAAAAAGTGAAATTTTGAAATTTCATCTCCATTTTCCTTTGGAACACCTAAAGGGTTAACAAAGTTTGTAAAATCAGTTTTGAGTAACTTGAGGGGTGTAGTTTCTACAATGGGGTCATTTATGTGGGGTTTCCAATTTGTAAGCCCCACAAAGTGACTTTAGACCTGAACTGGTCCTTAAAAAGTGGGTTTTGGAAATTATCTTAAAAATTTTAAGAATTGCTTCTAAGCCTTCTAACGTCCTAAAAAAATAAAATGACATTTCCAAAATGATGCCAACATAAAGTAGACATATGGGAAATGTTAAGTAATAAATATTTTATTAGGTATGACTTTTTGTTTTAGTAGCAGAGAAATAGAAATTTAGGAAATTGTGAATTTTAATTTTTTTTTGGTAAATTTGGGATTTTTTCATACATAAAGGTGAAATATATTGACTCAAATTTATGACTATCATGAAGTACAATATGTCACGAGAAAACAATCTCAGAATGGCTTGTATAAATAAAAGTGTTCCAAAGCAATTACCACATAAAGTGACGCATGTCAGATTTGTAAATTTTGACCTGGACACTGGGGCATCAATGACCCTTGGTCATGAAAGTGTTAACATATGTTGAAAACTAAATATACCATACAGAGATATATATAATATAATTATGAATATATAAATTGAACCTTATACAGCAGGTGTGCCTCAAGGATATGAACCCTTATCACGTCATGGCTTATCCATGAAACAACCTTGTTCCCTCCAGACAGACATGTCTGAGGAAGTTAGTTTACTCCTTATAGATAATCCCATATCTTTAGTAATAACTTTTAAATACAATGCAAAACAGTAGATAAGTTCGATGAATGTTTGTTTTGATTCTCTATCTCCGCATGAATGTTTATTAGGTTCCTTTTCAATGAACCAACTTCGAGTTCTAATGTCTTGATAGAGATGGACTTGGCAACTGTTACACCTGTGGCAATGACAGTGCCCACTACGCCAAAGATTATCGCGGCTGTAATTGCAGAAATTAATCGCTTTGGTCTTTGGTTTGTAGAAAACTGCTCTCTGGTCAAGGTCTTTCTCGCTTGCTCCAGGATTTGCATAATCCGTTCTTGGGAATATCCGACGTGCGTCTGGTACCAGGCTTGGATCTCCGGCGACATGATCTTGGACACGTTGAATTGTCTTTCAACGAAGACGCGTAGATCCAGGCTGATGCAGATCTTTCGGGATAGAATCCTTTTGTTCGTCAGTATGAATCCCGCTGTGTCCTGCAGCATGATTCTGGATGAAGGCGTGGAACTCCTTTCCCAAGATTAGGATGACATAAACAATGGCAATCATCTTAGTCAGCATCTTGTACCTATAAAATTGTATGACACATATGAATACATACATGTTTCACTTTTTATCCTGCAAGAAAAGGGTTAATGCTATCATGTATCTTTGATTGGCATAGGTTCTTTTCTTGAACAGAGTAAGTTCTCTGTTTTTAGAGGTAAGTTAAGAGATGTTTAGTTACGGAGGAAACACACATGAGGATGGTTAGTACATATGTTTTATATATCTTAGGTACTGCGCGACCTATACCCCCTATTGCTTTCTAAATCAGAATGGCACCATGAAGCTACGCAGTGGTTATAACAGAGACTTACAGTTTGATTGGGATGTCTTTATCCTAGATGTTCCTCTGTAGGCGCTGTTCTTCTGCGTCTTTCTGGTTTTCTTCTTTTTTCTTTTCTTTTTGGTGCCGTTCGAGATGAGGAAAGGTGTAGGGGGCTGAGCCCTAATGGTAATTACTGTTTTTTATAAAAAATATATATGTGGAGCTTGCCCCGGCCGGTGGCACAGCTCGTGTTTAAAAGAAGCCGCTTGTTCGCGCTCGCTCGGAGCGCTGCGTGACGTCACGGCAGTGGCTACGGTGGACCAGGAGGACCAAAGTTTACTCCAACGCGTTTCGATTAGTTCGCTAATCTTCGTCAGGGATGATTCCTCTGGCTCCTGGTGCTACTTTTAAAGGTCTGTAACTCCTCCCTTCCCTAACTCCTGCATCCCTGGCATACTTGATTGATGTTTTAGTTGAAGGCAAATAATTCTATCTCTGAGTTTAATCCCGAGGGTACCAGAGTATTTAAGTTGAATATCCAGCGGCTTTCCGATCTGGACATTTTCTTAATAAAATCTCCTCCTCTTTTGTCTTTTTTAACTATTTCAATACCACGGAAGGTGGTACCGCTGTAGTTTCCTCCGTGTTTGTCCTTATAATGTCTAGAGAGTGGGTGGCCCTCATATTTCCTTCCTATATTGTAAATGTGTTCCCCTATTCTTTTGCTTATGGTTCTCTTTGTACGTCCTATATATGTTTTTTTGCACGGACATGTTATGGCGTATATTGCACCCTGACTTCTGCAGGTTATATGGTCCTTTATTTTATATGTTTCTGTGTCCCCTGTCCATTCATTTTTTATTTCCATGTTGGCGTGCTGTTTTTTGTTTGTTTTTAGTTTTTTACAGACACCACAATAGCCGCATGGGAAAAAACCTCCCTGGGGTTTTTGTCCAAGAATAGTATTCTGATTGTCATTTTGTTTACTCAGGCATTTGTTGGTGGGGGCTATTATACTGCCCACGTTTTTGGCTTTTCTGTAGATAAATTTAGGATTTTTGGGGATTTGGTCTCCTATTATCTTATCTTCCTTCAAGGTTTCGCAGTGTTTTTTGATAATCCTTCTCAATATTCCTGCTTGGCTGTTATACTGTGTGATAATGGGTGGCATTTCAAAGGTTTCCGCTTTTGTACTATCTTCTGTTTTTTTCTTCTTTTTAATTAACTCCTGTCTATCTAATTTTCCTACTAGTTTTTTCTGTATTAGTAGCTTATTCATATTGTAACCTTTCTCTTCAAATTTTTTCAGCATTTTGTCTGCCTCTGTTTGGTATTCGCTTTCCTTTGTACAGTTACGTTTTAGTCTCATAAGTTGTCCTTTAGGAATATTTTCCAACCACTGTGGGAGATGGCAACTTTCACGGGAGATAAAGCCATTGACGTCTGTGGGTTTATTGTATGTCCTGGTTTGTATTTTGCCATCCTCTATGTAGATGGTTAAGTCCAAGAAGTTTATTTTGTTCTGACTGAATGTTGGTGTAAATTCCAGATGGTAGTCATTGTTGTTAATTTCTTTGAAAAATGTATTGAGTGCTTCTTTTTCTCCTGCCCAGATGAATATAATGTCGTCTATGAAGCGTTTCCATAGGACGAGATTCGACCGGAGTTCGCCGTGGGGATAGATGACTTGATGCTCCCACTGTCCGACATATATGTTTGCGAACCCCGGTGCGAATCTCGTCCCCATCGCGGTCCCCCACTGCTGTATATAGAACTTGTCCTCGAATATAAAGTGTAAATACTAGTGTTTTACCTTTACAATATATCGCCAACACACCTAGGCCAGCTGCACACAAATAAACCAATCAATAACAACCAATAAATCCAAAACTAATAAAACGGATAAAATTTTATACAAACAAAAGTAAAAATAAAAACAAAAATCAAATAAAGATAAAAATAAAAATAGGAACAACATAGGAAATAGAAAACTGTGGAACATATACCGCCACACAAATTTATACAGCCCAATAGGACCAAAACCTACAAAGAAGAATATTAAACTTGGAGATAATAATACCCACAACAAAAGAGTAAAATCAATTGGATAAAAAAAATTATGGTGGGACAGAAAAGACAGAATACAGAGGGTACAAACCTTCTTTGGTTCATACAAAAGACAATCCGAAGTGTTCAATCAAGATAATGGTATACAGTTCACATATGTGAAGGATACACTCAGAGAATTAGAACAACTACTAATTCTCGAGATGAAGGACCTCTGGGAAATTACTTCACTGGAGAAATACCTTGAATGGGATATCATACCCAAGGGATTAAAAGTAGAGAAGACACTGTCAGGGGACATGGGAGAACATGGCATAATAAATGAATGGGAACGCATGTTCCATGAATTTTCCCGCAATGCAATCAAATTTATCATCAATAAAAGGGGAGAAAGATTGCGCAAAACTAACAAAATAATTATGGCAACATTTGAAACACTGAGACCTTGGAAAGACCATGCGAGTATCCATCAACTGGTAGAAAATATAAAAAGAAGAATTCACCAGAAAGAAGAGGAAATTAAAGAAAAGAAGAGCAGAAAATTTAACCGTGATGCATTACCAAAAAATCACACGGAATATAACAGCCAGGACTCCTTCCAAACACTGGACGAAGGTAGATATAGCCAAGTGGAGGAACACACATCCATCTTCACAGTACATGAAGAGGATAATTATCAAGATGAGGGGGACATTCAAATAGAACAACCGATACCAATAACCCCAGAAGTCATCATCAGAAGACAAAACGAAGTCACAAATAGAAATGAAATACAGACGGACAACCGCTATGAGGTACTGATGAATTATGAGACAGATGAGGAAGAAATAGCTCCCTCCCGTCAACAGAAGAAAACACAAGAAAGAGACAGACAGGACAAACGAAACCCGTTAGAAGACAATTATCAAAAAGACAAGAAAGAACACAATACTGATGAAAATGATGCGAAGGTTATTACAAATAACCACGACACCAGGAAAAAAGAATCAAGAACCACAAACCAAACAATGGCAACAAGAAATACACACAGAAATAAACCTCAAGAGCAGGAAAGAGGACGTAATGAACAGAGAGAAAAAAGAACAACATTAAAAAAAACTGTGAAACAGGATTTTTTTCTGAGAAGAAAAAGTGCAAGAGGGGTAATAGAAGAGGGAAACTCGCCCAAAAGAAGAAACTAAAACAAAAGGAGATCAGAATGGGGTCAGGACAGAATATTTTTAACCTTAGCACACATATACTAACAAAGGGAGAACAAAATATCCTGGAAAAAGGGTTAAAATTTGCACCGAGTACGCTGTTCAATAAATTTGAAGCGTTCATAGGGATCCGCAAATTTATGAGAAGACTAGCCCTAAAGAAATATTTCATAAAAAAACAACAAAAAAAACAACAATAACAGGAAAGATACTAATAAAATCTACCAATCCGACAAAACAGAAGCAACAGAAGATAACGATTCAGAAAATGGATATAAACACACTGATTTAAAAGCAAAATCCAAATACCATCCAGTGCAAGAATATTCACAGGCACTTAACAGTTTCATGAATATGGTCACTAAGGACATACGAAAAATCAGAAGTCCAAAAAAGCAAAAACATAATAAAAAACATCTAGGAAATATATCCCATGCAGAACGGGAAGCACCAACAAAGATACAAGAAAATGACAAAATCATTCTAAAAAGACCTGCTGACAAAGGCGGGGGAATTGTAATACTGGACAAAGAGAAATACCAACAGGAAGCATACAAACTACTAGGAGACAAGAAAACATACAAAATACTAAAAAATGACCCAACAGAAGGATTCAGAAAGGAATTAGGTGAACTGGTTAAGAAAGGAAAAATAGAAGCCATCCTCAACCCTAAAGAGGCTGAATTTTACTATAATCCAAAAATCCACAAAAGTACAACAGACCCCCCAGGAAGACCAATAATATCAGGAGTAGAATGCCTGACAAGCAATCTATCCGAATACATAGACCGCTTCCTGCAACCGTGTGTAGACCTGCTACCAACACACTTGAAAGATACCCAGCATATCCTGAACATATTAAATCAGGTCAAATGGGAACCAAACTACATTCTAGGCACTCTGGATGTCAAATCCCTATATACCATCATTGAAAATGAAAAAGGGTGTAACGCAGCAAAAACATGCCTACAGAATCAGGGAATCCTCGCACAGAAACAAATAGACTTTATTGGTGCATGCATTATGTTCATTTTAAAAAGAAATTACTTTATATTCGAGGACAAGTTCTATATACAGCAGTGGGGGACCGCGATGGGGACGAGATTCGCACCGGGGTTCTCAAACATATATGTCGGACAGTGGGAGCATCAAGTCATCTATCCCCACGGCGAACTCCGGTCGAATCTCGTCCTATGGAAACGCTTCATAGACGACATTATATTCATCTGGGCAGGAGAAAAAGAAGCACTCAATACATTTTTCAAAGAAATTAATAACAATGACTACCATCTGGAATTTACACCAACATTCAGTCAGAACAAAATAAACTTCTTGGACTTAACCATCTACATAGAGGATGGCAAAATACAAACCAGGACATACAATAAACCCACAGACGTCAATGGCTTTATCTCCCGTGAAAGTTGCCATCTCCCACAGTGGTTGGAAAATATTCCTAAAGGACAACTTATGAGACTAAAACGTAACTGTACAAAGGAAAGCGAATACCAAACAGAGGCAGAGAAAATGCTGAAAAAATTTGAAGAGAAAGGTTACAATATGAATAAGCTACTAATACAGAAAGAACTAGTAGGAAAATTAGATAGACAGGAGTTAATTAAAAAGAAGAAAAAAACAGAAGATAGTACAAAAGCGGAAACCTTTGAAATGCCACCCATTATCACACAGTATAACAGCCAAGCAGGAATATTGAGAAGGATTATCAAAAAACACTGCGAAACCTTGAAGGAAGATAAGATAATAGGAGACCAAATCCCAAAAAATCCTAAATTTATCTACAGAAAAGCCAAAAACGTGGGCAGTATAATAGCCCCCACCAACAAATGCCTGAGTAAACAAAATGACAATCAGAATACTATTCTTGGACAAAAACCCCAGGGAGGTTTTTTCCCATGCGGCTATTGTGGTGTCTGTAAAAAACTAAAAACAAACAAAAAACAGCACACCAACATGGAAATAAAAAATGAATGGACAGGGGACACAGAAACATATAAAATAAAGGACCATATAACCTGCAGAAGTCAGGGTGCAATATACGCCATAACATGTCCGTGCAAAAAAACATATATAGGACGTACAAAGAGAACCATAAGCAAAAGAATAGGGGAACACATTTACAATATAGGAAGGAAATATGAGGGCCACCCACTCTCTAGACATTATAAGGACAAACACGGAGGAAACTACAGCGGTACCACCTTCCGTGGTATTGAAATAGTTAAAAAAGACAAAAGAGGAGGAGATTTTATTAAGAAAATGTCCAGATCGGAAAGCCGCTGGATATTCAACTTAAATACTCTGGTACCCTCGGGATTAAACTCAGAGATAGAATTATTTGCCTTCAACTAAAACATCAATCAAGTATGCCAGGGATGCAGGAGTTAGGGAAGGGAGGAGTTACAGACCTTTAAAAGTAGCACCAGGAGCCAGAGGAATCATCCCTGACGAAGATTAGCAAACTAATCGAAACGCTTTGGAGTAAACTTTGGTCCTCCTGGTCCACCGTAGCCACTGCCGTGATGTCACGCAGCGCTCCGAGCGAGCGCGAACAAGCGGCTTCTTTTAAACACGAGCTGTGCCACCGGCCGGGGCAAGCTCCACATATATATTTTTTATAAAAAACAGTAATTACCATTAGGGCTCAGCCCCCTACACCTTTCCTCATCTCGAACGGCACCAAAAAGAAAAGAAAAAAGAAGAAAACCAGAAAGACGCAGAAGAACAGCGCCTACAGAGGAACATCTAGGATAAAGACATCCCAATCAAACTGTAAGTCTCTGTTATAACCACTGCGTAGCTTCATGGTGCCATTCTGATTTAGAAAGCAATAGGGGGTATAGGTCGCGCAGTACCTAAGATATATATTGCACACATCATTTATTTGATTTCCAACGGTGGCGATACCGTTGCGGTACCGCTGCGTCAGTTCAACTCAGTGCAAGCGCCGGTGTATCACTAGTGTTTTACCTAGTACATATGTTTGTTCATACAATACTAATCCTGGTTTCCGTCTTTAGCTGGAACCGTAAAATCTCTGAACCTATCTTCATCCAACTCCTTCTATCTCGCAAAGTCGTGAGTTAGGATGAAAAACACGTAACTGGTTAATGTGCACCCATTTTTTCTACAAATTCATCCCCCTTAGGGATTTTTATCTTGTATACCACAGGTGACAACTTGTCAGTGATAACATAAGGTCCTTTCCAGAAAGGTAAGAACTTTCTCTCCTTCACTTGATCCCGAGCGAAATTATAGAGATAAACCTGATCGGAAATTTGATATTCCTTCTGTGTGGTCTTCAGATCGTACGTCTTAGCACTTATTGCGGCTTTCTCTATATTCTTCTGGGCGAATGCAAAAGCATGCTGAAGGTGCTTGCGTAGATTTTCCACATATTAATGAGATGTTGTAGCATTTATTAAATTGTGGTCTGTCGTCCGGTATAGCAAATGTTGGGGTAACACCATCCTCCTGCCCGTGATCATTTCGAAGGGAGAAAGTTGGTTGCTGCGCTTGGGGTGGCTCTGATGGCCATAAGAACCAAAGGCAATTTGACATCCCAGTCCTTACCGGATTCATTGACTGAAAATATGTGGTTAATGAGAAGAGATGCACATACGCTTAAACTGCATGTTTTACAAGGCAAACATTCCACCCATTTTGTGAACAACAAGTCACGGTTAGCATGTATCTGTTGCCTTTTGATGAAGTTGTTACTGGTCCGATGAAGTCAATTTGGATCCCCCTTTTCATCAGCGGCGCTCGATGAGTGGGTGTCTGTGGCTGGAATTGAGGGCATATTAGACATCCTTGACAATACGTGCGAACATCTTGCAACATATGTGGCCAATAAGTGTAGTCCCGTAACAATTCGTACGTCAACTTCTCACCTAGGTGACCAGCTGTCGGGGCATCATGGACGTGTTGTAGCATCAAACCTCGGTATGTTGCGGGTACTACCCATTGTGTGATACCATTCTTCGAGGTCCTAATCAACAATCCATCCTGTAACGAAAATTGGGACTTACCCTTCATCAAAATCCGTAACTCCTCTTTGCCATCGCAATCTTCCGTATTTATGGGACAATTCTGTGGATCTTCAATGTGTTTATAAAAAGTACCAATAATTGGATCCCCCTTTTGGCTCGCGATGAGATCCTCACTAGGGGAATCTTGGCTCCATTGCAACACATTTCCCTTTTGGGCATGACTTCTTGTTGTTGCATCCACTTGGATAGTTCCCATGAGATCATCCACATCCAAAACTTCTCCATTGATTGCTGCTTGTTTAGCGAGGTAGTCTGCTAGATCATTTCCTTCCTTGTCCACACCTGGATACTTTGAATGACCCTTTACCTTTTTCCAGTAAATGGTAAGACTGTGGGTAATAACCATTTAATCGATTTTACAAAACATCTTACCATGCTTGACTCGCTTGTTATTGCTTCTCATCATGTTGGATCTTTTCCACCCAGGGAAATACTCCACAAAGCTATTACGAATATAATCAGAATCTGTGATTATGGAAAACTCTTTAATATCATATTCGATAGCCATTTGTACGGCTTTGTACACAGTGGTGAGTTCTGCGACTTGGCTACTTTTGGGGCCAATTTTGTACCCTACGGATATGCCCGGGAATATATTATTCTATGCAATTCCGACACCTGCAACCAGTGTACACTCATTTCCGACATCCGTATGGAAAGAACAGCCGTCTACATATACATATGGTAATGATTTGCAGTACTCCTCTTCATAAGATTTATATGGGGATGATGATTGTTCCTCCAAGAAATCACTTTCTGGTGACTTATCTCCCTGTTCCACATTGGAACAATCATGAAGTTCAGCTAATCCTTGAGCAACTGGGTTCTTATTATTTTGTTTATACCTGATCTCCAATGGCCATCCCATTAACCACCTCAGCTCCCCTACCTTAAACACCCTTAATGACCAGGCCACTTTTTACACTTCTGACCTACACTATTTTCACTGTTTATTGCTCGGTCATGCAACTTACCACCCAAATGAATTTTACCTCCTTTTCTTCTTACTAATAGAGCTTTTATTTGGTGGTATTTCATTGCTGCTGACATTTTTACTTTTTTTGTTATTAATCGAAATTTAACGACATTTAAATGAAATTTAAATGGCATTTTTCACTTTCAGTTGTAAAATTTTGCAAAAAAAACGACATCCATATATAAATTTTTCTCAAAATTTAATGTTCTACATGTCTTTGATAAAAAAAAATGTTTGGGTAAAAAAAAATGGTTTGGGTAAAAGTTATAGCGTTTACCAACTATGGTACAAAAATGTGAATTTCCGCTTTTTGAAGCAGCTCTGACTTTCTGAGCACCTGTCATGTTTCCTGAGGTTCAAAAATGGCCAGACAGTACAAACACCCCACAAATGACCCCATTTCGGAAAGTAGACACCCTAAGGTATTCGCTGATGGGCATAGTGAGTTCATAGAACTTTTTATTTTTTGTCACAAGTTAGCGGAAAATGATGATGTTTATATATATTTTTTTCTTACAAAGTCTCATATTCCACTAACTTGTGACAAAAAATAGAAACTTCCATGAACTCACTATGCCTATCACGAAATACCTTGGGGTGTCTTCTTTCCAAAATGGAGTCACTTGTGGGGTAGTTATACTGCCCTGGCATTTTAGGGGCCCAAATGTGTGGTAAGTAGTTTGAAATCAAAATGTGTAAAAAATGGCCAGTGAAATCCGAAAGGTGCTCTTTGGAATGTGGGCCCCTTTGCCCACCTAGGCTTCAAAAAAGTGTCACACATCTGGTATTGCCGTACTCAGGAGAAGTTGGGGAATGTGTATTGGGGTGTCATTTTACATATACCCATGCTGGGTGAGAGAAATATCTTGGCAAAAGACAACTTTTCCCTTTTTATTTATACAAAGTTGGCATTTGACCAAAATATTTATCTCACCCAGCATGGGTATATGTAAAATTACACCCCAAAACACATTCCCCAACTTCTCCTGAGTACGGCAATACCAGATGTGTGACACTTTTTTGCAGCCTAGGTGGGCAAAGGGGCCCACATTCCAAAGAGCACCTTTCGGATTTCACCGGCCATTTTTTACACATTTTGATTTCAAACTACTTTGCATGCATTAGGGCCCCTAGAATGCCAGGGCAGCATAACTACCCCACAAGTGACCCCATTTTGGAAAGAAGACATCCCAAGGTATTTTGTGATGGGCATAGTGAGTTCATGGAAGTTTTTATTTTTTGTCACAAGTAGAGTTGAGCGAACACCTGGATGTTCGGGTTCGAGAAGTTCGGCTGAACTTCCCGGAAATGTTCGGGTTCGGGATCCGAACTCGACCCGAACTTCGCCCCGAACCCCATTGAAGTCAATGGGGACCCGAACTTTTCGGCACTAAAAAGGCTGTAAAACAGCCCAGGAAAGGGCTAGAGGGCTGCAAAAGGCAGCAAAATGTAGTTAAATCCCCTGCAAACAAATGTGGATAGGGAAATGAATAAAAATAAAAATAAAATAAATAAAAATTAACCAATATCAATTGGAGAGAGGTCCCATAGCAGAGAATCAGGCTTCATGTCAGCAGAGAATCAGTCTTCATGTCATAGCAGAGAATCAGGCTTCACGTTACCCAAAACTGGAACAGTCCATTGTCAGATATTTAGGCCCCGGCACCCAGGCAGAGGAGAGAGGTCCCATAACATAGAATCTGGCTTCATGTCAGCAGAGAATCAGTCTTCATGTCATAGCAGAGAATCAGGCTTCATGTCATAGCAGAGAATCAGGCTTCACGTCACCCACCACTGGAACAGTCCATTGTCAGATATTTAGGCCCAGGCACCCAGGCAGAGGAGAGAGGTCCCATAGCAGAGAATCTGGCTTCATGTCAGCAGAGAATCAGTCTTCATGTCATAGCAGAGAATCATGCTTCACGTCACCCAACATTGGAACAGTCCATTGTCATATAATTTAGGCCCCGGCACCCAGACAGAGGAGAGAGGTCCCATAACATAGAATCTGGCTTCATGTCAGCAGAGAATCAGTCTTCATGTCATAGCAGAGAATCAGGCTTCACGTCACCCACCACTGGAACAGTCCATTGTCAGATATTTAGGCCCCGGCACCCAGGCAGAGGAGAGAGGTCCCATAACAGAGATTCAGGCTTTATGTCAGCAGAGAATCAGTCTTCATGTCATAGCAGAGAATCATGCTTCACGTCACCCAACATTGGAACAGTCCATTGTCATATAATTTAGGCCCCGGCACCCAGACAGAGGAGAGAGGTCCCATAACATAGATTCAGGCTTCATGTCAGTGACTCAGCAGAGAATCAGTCTTCATGTTATAGCAGAGAATCAGGCTTCATGTCACCCACCACTGGAACAGGCCACTGTCAGTTATTTTTAGGCCCCGGCACCCAGACAGAGGAGAGGTTCATTCAACTTTGGGTTGCCCCGCAATATAATGGTAAAATGAAAATAAAAATAGGATTGAATGAGGAAATGCCCTGGAGTACAATAATATATGGTTAACGGGAGGTAGTTAATGTCTAATCTGCACAAGGGATGGACATGTCCTGTGGGATCCATGCCTGGTTCATTTTTATGAACGTCAGCTTGTCCACATTGGCTGTAGACAGGCGGCTGCGTTTGTCTGTAATGACGCCCCCTGCCGTGCTGAATACACGTTCAGACAAAACGCTGGCCGCCGGGCAGGCCAGCACCTCCAAGGCATAAAAGGCTAGCTCTGGCCACGTGGACAATTTGGAGACCCAGAAGTTGAATGGGGCCGAACCATCAGTCAGTACGTGGAGGGGTGTGCACACGTACTGTTCCACCATGTTAGTGAAATGTTGCCTCCTGCTAACACGTTCTGTATCAGGTGGTGGTGCAGTTAGCTGTGGCGTGGTGACAAAACTTTTCCACATCTCTGCCATGCTAACCCTGCCCTCAGAGGAGCTGGCCGTGACACAGCTGCGTTGGCGACCTCTTGCTCCTCCTCTGCCTTCGCCTTGGGCTTCCACTTGTTCCCCTGTGACATTTGGGAATGCTCTCAGTAGCGCGTCTACCATCGTGCGCTTGTACTCGCGCATCTTCCTATCACGCTCCAGTGCAGGAAGTAAGGTGGGCACATTGTCTTTGTACCGTGGATCCAGCAGGGTGGCAACCCAGTAGTCCGCACACGTTAAAATATGGGCAACTCTGCTGTCGTTGCGCAGGCACTGCAGCATGTAGTCGCTCATGTGTGCTAGGCTGCCCAGAGGTAAGGACAAGCTGTCCTCTGTGGGAGGCGTATCGTCATCGTCCTGCGTTTCCCCCCAGCCACGCACCAGTGATGGGCCCGAGCTACGTTGGGTGCCACCCCGCTGTGAACATGCTTCATCCTCATCCTCCTCCACCTCCTCCTCATCCTCGTCCTCCTCGTCCTCCAGTAGTGGGCCCTGTCTGGCCACATTTGTACCTGGCCTCTGCTGTTGCAAAAAACCTCCCTCTGAGTCACTTCGAAGAGACTGGCCTGAAAGTGCTAAAAATGACCCCTCTTCCTCCTCCTCCTCCTGGGCCACCTCCTCTTCCATCATCGCCCTAAGTGTTTTCTCAAGGAGACATAGAAGTGGTCAGTGCAGTTTCTAGGTAAAATTTCTCTCAGGGCGAGTGTCAAAAAAACTCCCCCTCCCCCCCGGTCAAAAAAACTCCCCCCCCCCTTAAAACTGCTCGATGAAATAAGTATCTCCCCATTGTAAAAAATGTGTAACCACATTGCACAGACGGTCACAGTGACGCACTGTCACACAGACTCAGGCTCTCACTCACAGCAGGCTTCTTTTTCAGCACTGCTCCAGGCGGGCGGTAACAGGCAGGCAGTGCGGGCGGCGGTGCTCACCTCACTCACTGTACGTCATGCGGCACGTGACGTACAGCCGCCCGCAAAGCCTGCCTGTGGGGGGACATTATTTTTAATAAGGATCACTATGGACATTATTTAGAATGGAGGCTGCTGTGGGTGTCATTATAACTGTATAATGTCTGATAGGCCTAGTCCTGAGTTATATTACCCTGCCCTGTATAATAATGTACCCTGATACCCCTTAGTTATATTACCCCAGCGGGGTAATATAACTAAGGGGTATCAGGGATGGGTACATTATTATACAGGGCATGGGCAGGGTAATATAACTCAGCTCAGGACTAGGCCTATCAGACATTATACAGTTATAATGACACCTACAGCAGCCTCCATTCTAAATAATGTCCATAGTGATCCTTATTAAACCTAATGTCCCCCACAGTGACAGTGGCCCCCATTTTTATGTCTCCCACAGTGACAGTGGCCCCGCCCCCCATTGTAATTAATGCCCACTCCCCCACTGACCATCCACAGTGTCACTGTCCCCATTGTAAAAAAATTGTTTGTTTAATTTAACCACATTGCACCCGAGTCGACCTACTGTCCCGGATCCTCACAGCAGGCTTCTTTTCAGCAGCGGCGCTCACTCACTCACTGTACGTCACGCGCCTGCGCCGCCTAGTGGGAGGAGCAGGCGCGTGACGTCAGTAAGTGCCGCCCGCACCGCACGTACCGGAGCTGAGTGACTGGACTCGGTACGTACGGACAGAGGACTCGGCACTCGGGCGCAGGTCAGGCGAGATCTCAGAGGGAGGGAGCCAGGGGGGCGCACGAGAGTAAAAACAGGCAGAGAAACGACAAGAGGGCGCCCCTGCCGGCGCCCCCCTTCTGACAGCGCCCCGGGCGGCCGCCCGCCCCGCCCGCCCGCCCCTAGAAACGGCCCTGGAAGTGGTATTGTAACGCTGATAACGGCGTCATCGCCACTGGCCATGTTGGTGGAGTACTCGAAACAGCGCAACAGGGCACACAGGTCTCGCATGGAGGCCCAGTCATTGGTGGTGAAGTGGGGCTGTTCCGCAGTGCGACTGACCCGTGCGTGCTGCAGCTGAAACTCCACTATCGCCTGCTGCTGCTCGCACAGTCCGTCCAGCATGTGCAAGGTGGAGTTCCACCTGGTGGGCACGTCGCATATGAGGCGGTGAGCGGGAAGGCCGAAGTTACGCTGTAGCGCAGACAGGCGAGCAGCGGCAGGATGTGAACGCCGGAAGCGCGAACAGACGGCCCGCACTTTATGCAGCAGCTCTGACATGTCGGGGTAGTTGTGAATGAACTTCTGCACCACTAAATTCAGCACATGCGCCAGGCAAGGGATGTGCGTCAAACCGGCTAGTCCCAGAGCTGCAACGAGATTTCGCCCATTATTGCACACCACCAGGCCGGGCTTGAGGCTCACCGGCAGCAACCACTCGTCGGTCTGTAGTTCTATACCCCGCCACAACTCCTGTGCGGTGTGGGGCCTGTCCCCCAAACATATGAGTTTCAGAATGGCCTGCTGACGTTTACCCCGGGCTGTGCTGAAGTTGGTGGTGAAGGTGTGTGGCTGACTGAATGAGCAGGTGGAAGAAGAGGAGGAGGAAGCCGAGTAGGAGGAGGAGGCGACAGGAGGCAAAGAATGTTGCCCTGCGATCCTTGGCGGCGGAAGGACGTGCGCCAAACAGCTCTTCGCCTGGGGCCCAGCCGCCACTACATTTACCCAGTGTGCAGTTAGGGAGATATAGCGTCCCTGGCCGTGCTTACTGGTCCACGTATCTGTGGTTAGGTGGACCTTGCCACAGATGGCGTTGCGCAGTGCACACTTGATTTTATCGGATACTTGGTTGTGCAGGGAAGGCACGGCTCTCTTGGAGAAGTAGTGCCGGCTGGGAACAACATACTGTAAGACAGCAAGCGACATGAGCTGTTTGAAGCTGTCTGTGTCCACCAGCCTGAATGACAGCATTTCATAGGCCAGTAGTTTAGAAATGCTGGCATTCAGGGCCAGGGATCGAGGGTGGCTAGGTGGGAATTTACGCTTTCTCTCAAATGTTTGTGAGATGGAGAGCTGAACGCTGCCGTGTGACATGGTTGAGATGCTTGGTGACGGAGGTGGTGTTGGTGTTGGTGGTACATCCTCTGTGCCAACGTTCCTCCAGAGGCGGAGGAAGAGGCCGAGGCGGCAGCAGCAGAAGAGGTAGCAGGGGGAGCCTGAGTGAGTTCCTTGTTCTTAAGGTGTTTACTCCACTGCAGTTCATGCTTTGCATGCAGGTGCCTGGTCATGCAGGTTGTGCTAAGGTTCAGAACGTTAATGCCTCGCTTCAGGCTCTGATGGCACAGCGTGCAAACCACTCGGGTCTTGTCGTCAGCACATTGTTTGAAGAACTGCCACGCCAGGGAACTCCTTAAAGCTGCCTTTGGGGTGCTCGGTCCCAGATGGCGGTGGCCAGTAGCAGACGGACTCTCTTGGCGGCGGGTGTTCTGCTTTTGCCCACTGCTCCCTCTTTTGCTACGCTGTTGGCTCGGTCTCACCACTGCCTCTTCGTCCGAATTCTGAAAGTCAGTGGCACGACCTTCATTCCATGTGGGGTCTAGGACCTCATCGTCCCCTGCATCGTCCTCCACCCAGTCTTCCTCCCTGACCTCCTGTTCAGTCTGCACACTGCAGAAAGACGCAGCAGTTGGCACATGTGTTTCGTCATCATCAGAGATGTGCTGAGGGGGTATTCCCATGTCCTCATCATTAGGAAACATAAGTGGTTGTGCGTTAGTGCATTCTATCTCTTCCACCCCTGGGGAAGGGCTAGGTGGATGCCCTTGGGAAACCCTGCCAGCAGAGTCTTCAAACAGCATAATAGACTGCTGCATAACTTGAGGCTCAGAAAGTTTCACTGATATGCATGGGGGTGATGTGACAGACTGATGGGCTTGGTTTTAATGCGCCATCTGTGCGCTTTCTGCAGAAGACTGGGTGGGAGATAATGTGAACGTGCTGGATGTACTGTCGGCCACCCAATTGACTAATGCCTGTACCTGCTCAGGCCTTACCATCCTTAGAACGGCATTGGGCCTCACGAAATATTGCTGTAAATTCTGCTGGCTACTGGGACCTGAGGTAGTTGGTTCACTAGGACGTGTGGCTGTGGCAGAACGGCCACGTCCTCTCCCAGCACCAGAGGGTCCACTAACACCACCACGACCATGTCCGCGTCCCTTACTAGATGTTTTCAACATTGTTACCATTCACCACAATAAGAAAAAAATGATTTGGCCCAATGTATTGAATTCAAATTCAGGCCTTTTTTTACAGGCACCTAACACTATCTGGCTATCTATTTAGGTACCGTATTACACTAATACAGGCACAACAGTAACGACAGATTTAGCTGAATATAAATTGTAGGCCTAGTATTTAGGCGCTGGGTGACAGGTATACGTTTACGGACAGAATTAGACTTGGATATGCACAGTAGTGTGTGTGTGAAGTTATTGAGAATGACCCTATCAGCACCTTGAATCTAATATACCCTTTTAGGGATAGATTTAAATAACCACACTATTGATGGTTAAATGGACTTGGTGGCAGCTTGCCCCTGATGTAGGATATAGTCAAAAAATAACCACACTATTGATGGTTAAATGGACTTGGTGGCAGCTTGCCCCTGATGTAGGATATAGCCAAAAAATAACCACACTATTGATGGTTAAATGGACTTGGTGGCAGCTTGCCCTTGATGTAGGATATAGCCGAAAAATAACCACACTATTGATGGTTAAATGGACTTGGTGACAGCTTGCCCCTGATGTAGGATATAGCAAAAAATAACCACACTATTGATGGTTAAATGGACTTGGTGGCAGCTTGGCCGATCACCCCAGAAAAAAAGTGACTGAAAAACGCTCTGGGCAGCCTAAAAACAGTGAGCAATTGAATAGCAGCAGTTCAATAATCCACAGCTGTAGATCGATCACTGTCTTAAGTGTTTTGGAGGAGTTAATCACTGCCTAATCTCGCCCTCACGTCGCAGCTGCAACCTCTCCCTACACTTGTAACAGCAGAGTGACGTGCAGCGCTACGTGATCCAAGCTTATATAGAGGCTGGGTCACATGCTGCACTGGCCAATCACAGCCATGCCAATAGTAGACATGTCTGTGATGGCCTCTTGGGGCAAGTAGTATGACGCTTGTTGATTGGCTGCTTTGCAGCCTTTCAAAAAGCGCCAAGAAAGCGCCGAACACCGAACCCGAACCCGGACTTTTACGAAAATGTTCGGGTCCGTGTCACGGACACCCTAAAATTCGGTACGAACCCGAACTATACAGTTCGGGTTCGCTCATCCCTAGTCACAAGTTAGTGGAATATGAGACTTTGTAAGAAAAAAAAAAAAAGACTTACATTACTTTTCCCGGTAATCGTTTTTTCCCTTTAGCCTCCACAACGGCAGTAAACATGGAGATTATCCCGCCTTCTCAGGGACAGGAAAACCGCTTTGTGGATCAGCCCATATAAGGCCCCCTCCCTCTTACCTCTCCAGTTAGTAACCTAGTACTCAGAGATAAATGCAAGGAAGGTTTAATAAAGAACATAAGTAACAAATATCAGAGCCAGCATGCTCTAACTTACAGGATTAGAAGAACATATATATTTCACTAATAGAATACATACATATAAGTATGAATACATATTAAATAATGTATATATATATATTTTTTTTTTTTAAATTTTTTTTTTTTTTTTTATTTATTTTTTTATTTATTTTTTGGGGGGGAATTCCTCCTGCCGTTGTGGAGGCTAAAGGGAAAAAACGTTTTCCGGTAAGAGTAATGTAAGTCTTTTCCCCACGCCTCCACAACGGCAGTAAACATGGAGGAAATAACATAGGAAAATAGCGTAGGGTAGGACAACTGCAGATAGGACCCTACGCCCAAATGCTAAATCCCTATTTGCAGAAACATGTAATTTGTAATGTCTAAAAAAATGTACATGGATTGGACCATGTGGCTGCACGGCAGATGTCCTCTAAGGAAGCTGAAGCACCCTCGGCCCAGGACGTGGCTAGGGCCCTGGTAGAGTGAGCTTTGAGAAACGGTGGAGGAGAAACACCCTCTGTCTGGTAGGCTAGAATAGATACAGGACTTGATCCATCTTGATATTGAAGTCTTGCTGGCAGCTTTCCCCTTCAACATGCCCAGGTATTGAATTAGAAGTTGATTAGTCTTCCTAATCTCCTTAGTGGCTTCCAGGTATTGGAGGACACATCTCCTGACGTCCAGGTTATGAAAAAGTCTCTCTTTTTCGTTCTTTGCCTGAGAACAAAAGGAGGGAAGGATAATTTCCTGTTGGCAGTGGAATTTAGAGACTACTTTCGGAAGGAATTCAGAAGCATGTTTTAGCGTGATCCTGTCGTCTGAAACAGAAAGGTATGGATGCAGGATAGAAAAGGCCTGTATTTCGCCTACTCTTCTGGCCGTAGTGATGGCTAGCAGGAATGATGTCTTAAGAGTAAGAATTCTTAAGGGTATATCTGCAATTGGCTCAAATGGAGGGTACATAAACTTGGACAGTACCAAGTTTAAATCCCAGGGAGGCACTAGGGATCTTAACCTAAGGCGAATCCTGGTGGCCGCCTTAAAAAACCTTTTTATTATTTCCATGTTAGCCAGTTTACAGTCCATAAACACACTCAAGGCTGCTATCTGAACTTTCAATGTACTTACTGCGAGACCTTTATCCAACCCTGCTTGGAGGAAGTCCAGTATGAGGGACATTTGAGGTTCTCCTGATGGATCGTATTTGTTTCCCCCAAAAAGTAGAAAGGATTTCCAGGCCCTCAGATATATTTTCGAGGTGACAGGTTTCCTACTAAGTAGTAAGGTGGAGATCACTTTCCCGGAGAAACCTTTGTTCCTCAGGATATTTCTTTCAGCCTCCAGGCCGTCAGATGGAGTTGAGAGACTTGAGGATGGGAAACCGGACCCTGAAGTAGAAGGTCTGGGCGAGGGGGGAGGATCCAGAATTCTTCTCCTGCCAGAATCTTCAGGATCGGAAACCATGATCTGCGGGGCCAAAATGGGGTGATAAGGCTGATTCGGACTTTTTCTTCCAAAATTTTTGCTATGACCCTCTGTATGAGGGAGAATAGCGGGAATGCATATAACAGGATTGGTGGCCAGGGTACCGAAAGCGCATCCACTCTTAAGGGTTGATCTTCTACTGCCAGAGAGTAGAAATTCGGAACCTGTCTGTTCTTTCTTCTGGCGAACAGGTCGATCTTCGGCGTTCCCCATCTGGAACAGATCTGCTTGAATACCTGGGGGTTTAGCATCCATTCTCCTGCGTTTAGTTGGTCCCGGCTGAGGAAGTCCGCCACCTGATTATCTTTTCTTCTCATATGGGCTGCTGAAAGAGACTGAATATTTTTTTCCGCCCAACTGAAGATTCTTCTCACCACCAGGGCTAGCGATAGGCTTCTTGTGCCGCCCTGCTTGTTTAGATATGCCACTGTCGTAGAGTTGTCCAACAAGATCTTTACATTCCTCTGCAGGAGGGAGGGTGCGAATGTTTTCAGGGCTTCCCAAACCGCAGACAAACCGCTTCTTGCAGAACGAGACCCCACTGGCCCTCAGCTAGTTTCCCTTCCATGTGGGCTCCCCATCCTTGTTGGCTGGCATCTGTAGTAATAACTATCTGGTCTGATGGTCTCCAGGGTACTCCTTTCAAAAGGTTTTTCCGATCTGCCCACCAATTCAAGGATGTCTTTACTGCCTGAGGGATCTTTACCTTCTTGTTTAAGGATGTCTGCTTTTTGTCCCAGGTTCTTAAGAGGAATGATTGGAGGATCCTTGAGTGAAACTGTGCCCATTTTACTGAAGGGATAGTGGATGTCATTAGACCCAGGATGACCATTATCTCTCTGAAAGAGACCGAGCTCTGTTTCTGAAATCTCCTCACTGTCGTGATCAGGAAATCTTGTTTCTGCAGAGGAAGAAAAGAGATCATTTTCTCCGAGTCTAACAGCACTCCTAGAAAGCTTATCTGGGTTGAGGGTAGGAGACAGGATTTTTCCTAATTGATTATCCACCCCAGGCTGGTAAGTGTGGTCCGGATTGTCTGGAGCTGCAGGAGTAACCGATACGATGATGGGGCTGCTATTAGGAAATCGTCTAGATACGGAAAAAATAGAATTTCCTTTAGGTGAAAGAACTTTGATACCTCTGTTATGACCTTTGTAAAAAGTCTTGGGGCTGAGCTGAGACCAAACGGAAGTAGCCGGAATTGGAAGTGGCACAGCTCTCCCTCGAACCATGTCGCCAGTCTCAATAATTTCTGATCTTCCTTTCTGATGGGTATATGGTAGTAGGCATCTGCCAAATCTAATGTTACCATAGCGCCGTTCCTTGAGATCAGGCTGATGACTGTCTTTATGGTTTCCATTTTGAACTTTTTGTATATGATATATCTGTTCAGCATCTTCAGGTTTATTATTAACCTGAACGAGCCGTTTTTTTTTTTTTATCAAGAAGATCGGGGAGTAGAAACGTTTCCTCTGTTCCTGCTTTGGAACTGGGATGATGGCCCCTTTCTCCAGCAGAAGTGTTAATTGATGATCGATAGCTTTCTGGCTTATTTCCCCCAGACGAGGGTTCTCCATATATCTGTCTGGTGGGCAGGATTTTAATTCTAGACTGTACCCGTTTTTTATTACTGACAGAACCCATGGAGAGGCCTGGATATTTACCCAGGCAGGATAGAATTGGGACAGTCTTCCTCCCACCACGCCTTTGGCGTCATTGAGAAGAAGTGTGGGCCGATTTGTCAGGGTTAAACAGGAACCCTCTGCCTTTACCCCTATTGGACTGCCAGGCTGGTCTAGTGTCCTTTCTTTTTTGGTCCGGCCTACCTCGTTTTTGGGACCGAAAGGACCGCCTTTGCTGAAAGAATTTTGATTCTGTAGGAAAGCCCTTCTTCCTATCCGAAGCTTTCTCCAGAATGTCGTCCAAGGCCGTACCAAACACCCTATCCCCCTCACATAGTAAAGTGCACAGCTTGTTTTTAGAGGCTGTGTCACCGGACCAGGTGCGTAACCATACTGCTCTTCTAGCAGAGTTAGAGAGGGCTGCAGATCTGGCTGAAAGTTTCACTATATCTGCTGATGCATCTGCCATGAAATTAGCGGCCTGTTTCAGCATTGGTATAGAAGCCAAGATATCTTCCCGTGGAGTGCCTGACTCTAAATGTTCCTCCAATTGTCCCAACCAAAGGCCCAGGGTTCTTGCCGTATAAGTTGCGGAGATCCCTGGTCTTAGAGTGGCCGTAGAAGATTCCCACATCTTTTTAAGGAGGCTTTCACATCTTTTGTCCATCGGATCTTTAAGAAGACCGAGGTCTTCAAATGGAAGGGCAGTTTTTTTGGAGATTCTTGCTACTGGGGCATCTACTTTAGGGGTCTTATCCCGGGCCACAGAATCTTCTTCCGCAAAAGGGTATTTTCTTTTTAACCACTTAGAGGCGGATTGTTTTTTCTCAGGGTCTCTCCATTCTGAGTGTATTAATGCCCTGATGTTAGGGTGGACGGGAAAAACTCGTTTTTTCTTGTCCCCTAATCCAGCAAACAATTGGTCTTGTACTGAAAGGGGTTCTCTGGGTTCTTCCAGATTTATTGTAGCCCTAATTGTTTTCAGGTTTACCGCCTGCTTGGTCTGAAATATCAGAATCAGACTCAGAGGAAATTTCACCTTCATCCAGGTCAGAGTCCTGCACATTAGAGACTATGGCTCCGGAGGTAGATGGTCTGGGAGACAATGTAGATAATTTAGCTTCTACAGCTGCACCCACTTCTTCTCTAATTATGGTTTTCAGACTTTCTATTAAAGATGGGGTCTCCTCTGACACAACCTTGTCACAACACTTCTGGCAGAAGGATTTCTTGTATGCACTAGATAGCGATTTTTTGCACATAGCGCATTTTTTCTTCAAGGGTGGATCTTTTCTTGAGGATTCTTTACCCTGAGAGACACAAAATTGGAGAGGAAAAGTTTATCCTTAGTCTCTTTAAGAAAGGGTAAAGAACCACCACCAAGGAGACCCAAGTGCAGGATAAAGCAACCTGTCATTTAGTAACGGGAGGAGGCTTACCGGGCTAGAGGGCCTGGAGGTATCTGTGGGCCGCCTGGGCGAATCGTCTGCTTGTTGGGACATCTTCTCAGGAGAGGAGCGCAGGAGCTGCATCGGAACGCCGGCAGCCGCGCTCCTTTACTTCCTGGTCCCCAATGATGACGACATATGCTCCGCCCCCCTCCTGCGCCACGCGCCGGCCACTGACGTCACCTAGGATCCTGTGACAAATATGTTGAATGTAGCAGTTTGTTTTTAAATGTAACCAATGTAATTAGCACCAGGAGAACGTCACTGATTGCACAGCTGATGCCTTGACGTGAAGTGCTTTAAGAGGTGGGGTGCAGGTGCACACACCTGTAGCAGCCTGACGAAGCGCATATTGCGTGAAACAGCCGTCGCTGCATCTAGTGTGCAGGGAAGTGACTCCTAGCTCCGGAGCCGCGTGTGCTTTGCTTTATGTGGCAATAAAGGAATATTTCATATCTTCACGATGATTAGTGCCGCCCGCTTTCTTTCTACTAAGAAGAATATTGCCTTGGACTAATTTTCGTTTGGGCTTGTGCACCGCTGAAATCGTGGTATTGGAGGAGAACCGTGTGGGATCTGCAATTCCGGGTTATAGTTGGAGGAGAGACGTGGAGTGTGCGGCTTATAATTCTATTTAGAGTGTGATTTGTGTGGACTTGTGCTGTGGAGCTGAGCACCTCGGAACAAGCGTCTCACCTTGTTCTTGTCTTGATGTGCCAGACCAAGACAAGCAGCTACCTGCAGAACTGCACCGGTGCTAATCTTTGGTAGGACATAGAGCAGGAGACTTGGCTTACTAGAAATATTCCAGTAGGAAATTTTAGATGTGGGGGTTGTACCCTGTGTAGACAGAACTCTCAGTTCATCAGTGTGGCTGATTTGAGCTATAGAGTTCGCAGCTTTATGAATTGCCGCAGCACATGTTGTGTACATGGTGACCTGCGGTTGTGGCCGATTTTATATTGGCAAGAAGATCCGCTGCATGTTTGAGCGTCTTAGAGAACATTTGAGTTCAATCGACACAGGGAAGGGATCCCCCAGACTCATTGAACATTTTAGGGAAGTGCATGCTGGAGATGCAAGTTCATTAACCACCTCAGCCCCCAGTGCTTAAACACCCTGAAAGACCAGGCCACTTTTTACACTTCTGACCTACACTACTTTCACCATTTATTGCTCGGTCATGCAACTTACCACCCAAATGAATTTTACCTCCTTTTCTTCTCACTAATAGAGCTTTCATTTGGTGGTATTTCATTGCTGCTGACATTTTTACTTTTTTTGTTATTAATCGAAATTTAACGATTTTTTTGCAAAAAAATTACATTTTTCACTTTCAGTTGTAAAATTTTGCAAAAAAAATGACATCCATATATAAATTTTGCTCTAAATTTATTGTTCTACATGTCTTTGATAAAAAAAAAATGTTTGGGTAAAAAAAAAATGGTTTGGGTAAAAGTTATAGCGTTTACAAACTATGGTACAAAAATGTGAATTTCCGCTTTTTGAAGCAGCTCTGACTTTCTGAGCACCTGTCATGTTTCCTGAGGTTCTACAATGCCCAGACAGTACAAACACCCCACAAATGACCCCATTTCGGAAAGTACACACCCTAAGGTATTCGCTGATGGGCATAGTGAGTTCATAGAACTTTTTATTTTTTGTCACAAGTTAGCGGAAAATGATGATTTTTTATTTTTTATTTTTTTTCTTACAAAGTCTCATATTCCACTAACTTGTGACAAAAAATAAAAACTTCCATGAACTCACTATGCCCATCACGAAATACCTTGGGGTCTCTTCTTTCCAAAATGGGGTCACTTGTGGGGTAGTTATACTGCCCTGGCATTCTAGGGGCCCAAATGTGTGGTAAGGAGTTTGAAATCAAATTCTGTAAAAACTGACCAGTGAAATCCGAAAGGTGCTCTTTGGAATGTGGGCCCCTTTGCCCACCTAGGCTGCAAAAAAGTGTCACACATCTGGTATCTCCGTATTCAGTAGAAGTTGGGGAATGTGTTTTGGGGTGTCATTTTACATATACCCATGCTGGGTGAGATAAATATCTTGGTCAAATGCCAACTTTGTATAAAAAAATGGGAAAAGTTGTCTTTTGCCAAGATATTTCTCTCACCCAGCATGGGTATATGTAAAAAGACACCCCAAAACACATTCCCCAACTTTTCCTGAATAGGGAGATACCAGATGTGTGACACTTTTTTGCAGCCTAGGTGGGCAAAGGGGCCCATATTCCAAAGAGCACCTTTCGGATTTCACTCGTCATTTTTTACAGAATTTGATTTCAAACTCCTTACCACACATTTGGGCCCCTAGAATGCCAGGGCAGTATAACTACCCCACAAGTGACCCCATTTTGGAAAGAAGAGACCCCAAGGTATTCGCTGATGGGCATAGTGAGTTCATGGAAGTTTTTATTTTTTGTCACAAGTTAGTGGAATATGAGACTTTGTATGAAAAAAAAAAAAATATAAAAAAAATCATCATTTTCCACTAACTTGTGACAAAAAATAAAAAATTCTAGGAACTCGCCATGCCCCTCACGGAATACCTTGGGGTGTCTTCTTTCCAAAATGGGGTCACTTGTGGGGTAGTTATACTGCCCTGGCATTTTCCAGGGGCCCTAATGTGTGGTAAGTAGGTAAATGACCAGTGAAATCCAAAAGGTGCTCTTTGGAATATGGGCCCCTTTGCCCACCTAGGCTGCAAAAAAGTGCCACACATGTGGTATCTCCGTACTCAGAAGAAGTTGGGGAATGTGTTTTGGGGTGTCTTTTTACATATACCCATGCTGGGTGAGAGAAATATCTTGGCAAAAGACAACTTTTCCCATTTTTTTTATACAAAGTTGGCATTTGACCAAGATATTTATCTCACCCAGCATGGGTATATGTAAAATGACACCCCAAAACACATTCCCCACCTTCTCCTGAGTACGGAGATATCAGATGTGTGACACTTTTTTGCAGCCTAGGTGGGCAAAGGGGCCCATATTCCAAAGAGCACCTTTCGGATTTCACTCGTCATTTTTTACAGAATTTGATTTCAAACTCCTTACCACACATTTGGGCCCCTAAAATACCAGGGCATTATACCTACCCCACAAGTGACCCCATTTTGGAAAGAATAGACCCCAAGGTATTCGCTGATGGGCATAGTGAGTTCATGGAAGTTTTTATTTTTTGTCACAAGTTAGTGGAATATGAGACTTTGTATGAAAAAAAAAAAAAATCATCATTTTCCACTAACTTGTGACAAAAAATAAAAAATTCTAGGAACTCGCCATGCCCCTCACGGAATACCTTGGGGTGTCTTCTTTCCAAAATGGGGTCACTTGTGGGGTAGTTATACTGCCCTGGCATTTTCCAGGGGCCCTAATGTGTGGTAAGTAGGTAAATGACCAGTGAAATCCGAAAGGTGCTCTTTGGAATATGGGCCCCTTTGCCCACCTAGGCTGCAAAAAAGTGTCACACATCTGGTATCTCCGTACTCGGGAGAAGTTGGGGAATGTGTTTTGGGGTGTCTTTTTACATATACCCATGCTGGGTGAGAGAAATATCTTGGCAAAAGACAACTTTTCCCATTTTTTTATACAAAGTTGGCATTTGACCAAGATATTTATCTCACCCAGCATGGGTATATGTAAAATGACACCCCAAAACACATTCCCCAACTTCTCCTGAGTACGGCGATACCAGATGTGTGACACTTTTTTGCAGCCTAGATGCGCAAAGGGGCCCAAATTCCTTTTAGGAGGGCATTTTTAGACATTTGGATACCAGACTTCTTCTCACGCTTTGGGGCCCCTAGAATGCCAGGGCAGTATAAATACCCCACATGTGACCCCATTTTGGAAAGAAGACACCCCAAGGTATTCAATGAGGGGCATGGCGAGTTCATAGAAATTTTTTTTTTTTGGCACAAGTTAGCGGAAATTGATATTTTTTATTTTTTTCTCACAGTCTCCCGTTCCGCTAACTTGGGACAAAAATTTCAATCTTTCATGGACTCAATATGCCCCTCACGGAATACCTGGGGGTGTCTTCTTTCCGAAATGGGGTCACATGTGGGGTATTTATACTGCCCTGGCATTCTAGGGGCCCTAAAGCGTGAGAAGAAGTCTGGAATATAAATGTCTAAAAAATTTTACGCATTTGGATTCCGTGAGGGGTATGGTGAGTTCATGTGAGATTTAATTTTTTGTCACAAGTTAGTGGAATATGAGACTTTGTAAGAAAAAAAAATAATAATTCCGCTAACTTGGGCCAAAAAAATGTCTGAATGGAGCCTTACAGGGGTGTGATCAATGACAGGGGGGTGATCAATGACAGGGGGGTTGATCAATGACAGGGGGTTGATCAATGACAGGGGGGTGATCAATGACAGGGGGGTGATCAATGACAGGGGGGTGATCAATGACAGGGGGGGTGATCAATGACAGGGGGGGTGATCAATGACAGGGGTGGTGATCAATGACAGGGGGGTGATCAGGGAGTCTATATGGGGTGATAACCACAGTCATTGATCACGCCCGTGTAAGGCTTCATTCAGACGTCCGGATGCGTTTTGCGGATCCGATCCATCTATCAGTGGATCCGTAAAAATCATGCGGACATCTGAATGGAGCTTTACAGGGGGGTGATCAGGGAGTCTATATGGGGTGATCACCACAGTCATTGATCATGCCCCTGTAAGGCTTCATTCAGACGTCCGGATGCGTTTTGCGGATCCGATCCATCTATCAGTGGATCCGTAAAAATCATGCGGACGTCTGAATGGAGCTTTACAGGGGGGTAATCAATGACAGGGGGGTGATCAGGGAGTCTATATGGGGTGATAACCACAGTCATTGATCATGCCCCTGTAAGGCTTCATTCAGACGTCCGGATGCGTTTTGCGGATCCGATCCATCTATCAGTGGATCCGTAAAAATCATGCGGACGTCTGAATGGAGCTTTACAGGGGGGTAATCAATGACAGGGGGGTGATCAATGACAGGGGGGTGATCAGGGAGTCTATATGGGGTGATAACCACAGTCATTGATCATGCCCCTGTAAGGCTTCATTCAGACGTCCGGATGCGTTTTGCGGATCCGATCCATCTATCAGTGGATCCGTAAAAATCATGCGGACATCTGAATGGAGCTTTACAGGGGGGTGATCAGGGAGTCTATATGGGGTGATCACCACAGTCATTGATCATGCCCCTGTAAGGCTTCATTCAGACGTCCGGATGCGTTTTGCGGATCCGATCCATCTATCAGTGGATCCGTAAAAATCATGCGGACGTCTGAATGGAGCTTTACAGGGGGGTAATCAATGACAGGGGGGTGATCAATGACAGGGGGGTGATCAGGGAGTCTATATGGGGTGATAACCACAGTCATTGATCATGCCCCTGTAAGGCTTCATTCAGACGTCCGGATGCGTTTTGCGGATCCGATCCATCTATCAGTGGATCCGTAAAAATCATGCGGACATCTGAATGGAGCTTTACAGGGGGTTGATCAATGACATGGGGGTAATCAATGACAGGGGGGTGATCAGGGAGTCTATATGGGGTGATCAGGGGTGATCAGGGGCTAATAAGGGGTTAATAAGTGACGGGGGGGGGTGTAGTGTAGTGTAGTGGTGCTTGGTGGGACTTTACTGAGCTACCTGTGTCCTCTGGTGGTCGATCCAAACAAATGGGACCACCAGAGGACCAGGTAGCAGGTATATTAGACGCTGTTATCAAAACAGCGTCTAATATACCTGTTAGGGGTTAAAAAAAACACATCTCCAGCCTGCCAGCGAACGATCGCCGCTGGCAGGCTGGAGATCAACTCTCTTACCTTCCGTTCCTGTGAGCGCGCGCGCCTGTGTGCGCGCGTTCACAGGAAATCTCGCGTCTCGCGAGATGACGCGTATATGCGTCCAGGCGGAATGAATCAACCACCTCCAGGACGCGTCTGTGCGTACAGCGGTCCGGAGGTGGTTAAGATTTACAGGGATTGAGTCCGTCCCTCCTCCTTTGAATGGAGGAGATAGACATCGGCAATTGTTGCAGTGTGAAGCGCGATGGATATTGCGGACGCAGGCATCAGGAAACTCAGGCCTAAATGATAGACTGGATTACAGTGTTTTGTTGTAACTTATATTAATGCTCTGTGACAAATATGTTGAATGTAGCAGTTTGTTTTTAAATGTAACCAATGTAATTAGCACCAGGAGAACGTGACTGATTGTACAGCTGATGCCTTGACGTGAAGTGCTTTAAGAGGTGGAGTGCAGGTGCACACACCTGTAGCAGCCTGACGAAGCGCATATTGCGTGAAACGGCCGTCGCTGCATCTAGTGTGCAGGGAAGTGACTCCTAGCTCCGGTGCCGTGTGTGCTTTGCTTTATGTGGCAATAAAGGAATATTTCATATCTTCACGATGGTGAGTGCCGCCCTCTTTCTTTCTACTAAGAAGAATAGAGCAGGAGACTTAGTCAGTGCGTTTTAGAAACGTGCCCTGATTAGCAGGGGCAGACAGGAGTATATTAGAGGAGAGTAGCTTACATTTTTATGTGTTTGTTGTTTAGAGCGCATTTTGTTTGGATGCAAAGTTCAATTATCCTTCCTATAAATTTATGTAAACCTGTTTACACTGCTTCTGTCATTTGTCGATTGAGCCTCTGGTGCATCGGCATAATACTGGTAATCCGATTTTCCGGCTGTTATATTTTGCCCTTTAATAAAGCCGGAATCTGCTTCAGCATCCTTGTGTGCTGTACTGTATTTGACTCCTGCCCTGCGGTCTTTTCCTCCCCTGACCGCTACACTCCCACATAATGTTACCTGTCTGGCTGGGATCACACTCCTGCCATACGTCCCTTTAATATAGGATCATCAGGAAATACCCTAGATTTTTTTTTCATCCATTTTGGGCTTATCCTCTCTAGGTGCAACCATTTCAAGGTGAGCTAGCACAGCTTTTAATAATGAAGTAAAATGAAGGTACGCCATCATGAAACAAAGATCTTCAGAATCCTCCTGATCACAGAAATAGAGTCCACATTCAGATGAGATGAGGCAGGAGATAAGGTAAAAGGAGTTATAGATAAGTGAGGTCTTATAGATATATGAACAGAAAGGACTTGAGTGAAAGCTTCTGACCACCAAAAAGTAAACCCTTCCACAACCTCTGCACCAAGTTTGCAATGGAGATCTTATGCTAATTTCACACTAGCGGCAGGACAGATCCGACAGCAGGGGCGGGGAGGCAATTGCCCCCCAGGCCGCCCTAAATAAATGGCCGCTGGGCCGCCCGTCTTAAAAAAAAAAAAAATTATTATTTTTTATTTTTTATTCTTCAGGGCTGCACCGCCGATCAGCACCACAGGCGGCGCGGCCCTGGATGTCATTGCGGCCGTGCTGTGTGCTGTGGGGCAGGGAGAGGCGTGTCCCTCCCCTGTTCTTCTGATAGGCTGCAGGCACTAATGCCTGCAGCCTATCAGAGGCCGGCTCAGGCAGTGCGATGACGTCATTATCATCGCGACGCCTGAGCCCGGCAGCACACAGCAGGGACACAGGCCAGAAGAGGCTTGCATCGCTGCTGATGGAGGTAAGTATTAGTGTGTTTTTTTTTTTCTTCTTTGCGGGGGGCTGGCACTATGGGGGGGATCTGGCACTATGGGGGGGCTTGCACTATAGGGGGAGCTGGCACTATGGGGGGGATCTGGCACTATGGGGGGGATCTGGCACTATGGGGGGGGATCTGGCATTATAGGGGAGATCTGGCACTATAGGGGGGGCTTGCACTATAGGGGGGGCTGGCACTATGGGGGGGGATTTGGCACTATGGGGGGGGATCTGGCACTTTGGGGGAGCTAGCACTATGGGGGGGCACTATAGGGGGAGCTGGCACTATGGGGGGGAGCTGGCACTATGGGGGGGAGCTGGCACTATGGGGGGGGATCTGGCACTATGGGGGGGGATCTGGCACTATGGGGGGGGATCTGGCACTATGGGGGGGATCTGGCACTATGGGGGGATTTGGCACTATGGGGGGGATCTGGCACTTTGGGGGAGCTAGCACTATGGGGGGGCACTATAGGCAGAGCTGAAACTATGGGGGAGCTGGCACTATGGGGGAGCTGGCACTATGGGGGGGCTGGCACTATGGGGGAGCTGGCACTATGGGGGGCTGACACTAGGGGGGGCTGGCACTATGAGGGAGGAGCTGGCACTATGGGGGGGCTTGGCACTATGGGGGAGGAGCTGGCACTATGGGGGGGGGGGCTTGCACTATAGGGGGAGCTGCCACTATGGGGGGGGATCTGGCACTATGGGGGGATTTGGCACTATGGGGGGGATCTGGCACTTTGGGGGAGCTAGCACTATGGGGGGGCACTATAGGCGGAGCTGGCACTATAGGGGGGGCTGGAACTATGGGAGAGCTGGCACTATGGGGGGGCTGGCACTATGGGGGGGCTGGCACTATGGGGGGGCTGGCACTATGGGGGAGGAGCTGGCACTATGGGGGGGGCTTGCACTATAGGGGGAGCTAGCACTATGGGGGGGCTGGCACTATGGGGGAGCTGGCACTATAAGGGGGCTGGCACTATGGGGGAACTGGCACTATAAGGGGGCTGGCACTATGGGGGAGCTTGCACTATGGGGGAGCTTGCACTATGGGGGGGCTGGCACTATGGGGGGGCTGGCACTATGGGGGAACTGGCACTATAAGGGGGATGGCACTATGGGGGGGGCTGGCACTATGGGGGGGAGCTGGCACTATGAGGGGAGCTGGCACTATTGGAGGAGCTGGCACTATGGGGGCATTTCTTGCTGGCACATTATGGGGGGGGGCACCATGAGGGAGAGGAGCACTATGGGGGTATCTGGGGGCTCTAAATGGGCTTTTTTTTTAATTATTATTGGCACATTCTGGGGGCACTATAGGGGAGAGCAGCACTATGGAGCATCTGGTGTTACTATAGGGGCATTATTTGGGGGCACTATGGGGAAGTGGGGGCTCTAAAGGGGCCTTTTGTATTGGAACATTATGGGGGGGCACTATGGCATTTGGTAGCACTAAGGGGGCATTTTTTACTGGCACATTATGGCAGGCACTATAGGGGAGAGCGGCACTTTGGGGCATTATTTGGGGGCACTATGGGGTAGTGGAGCACTATTGTGGCATATGGTGGCACTAAGAAGGGGAATTTTTTTACTGGCACATTGTGGGGGAGAGGAGCACTATAGGGGCATCTGCTGGGGGTACTAAGGGGCATTTTTTTTTACATGGGGGACACTATGGGGAAGGGGGAGAGGAGCAGCATGAGTGCATTTACTGGGGCACTATATAGGGGTATTTTATACTGGCATACATTATGAGGACATTAGCTCAACTGTGGGCACTAAGCGGGGGTATTTCATGTACTGTCATATTATAGGGAAAATTAGTACCACTAGGGGGTTTTATGGGGAGCTTTACTACTACTGGGGGGCTATGAGGAACATGATTACTAGGGCACTATAGGGGCATTATTACTACTAAGTGAGCTCTGGCAGAGAATTATTTCTATTGGTGGGATTTTGGGGGCACTGTTACTTTGGGGGCACCCTGGCATAGTATCAGCTTAGCACAATTATTTTTGGGGGACATTAACTTTATACTATTAGTGTCTGAGCGCAGTTATTTTTTAGAGCACTGTGTGCCAATAATTGTTTAAGGGGGCACTATATATGTGGTAGTAGTATTTCCAGGGGGACTGTTTCTGCAGTATAGTATTGGGGGCATAGCGGGTACAGTATTGGGGGCACTATCTGTGTGGTAGTAGTGTTTCCAGGGGGACTGTTTCTGCAGTATAGTATTGGGGGCATAGCGGGTACAGTATTGGGGGCGCTATCTGTGTGGTAGTAGTATTTCCAGGGGGACTGTTTCTGCAGTATAGTATTGGGGGCATAGCGGGTACAGTATTGGGGGCGCTATCTGTGTGGTAGTAGTATTTCCAGGGGGACTGTTTCTGCAGTATAGTATTGGGGGCACAGTGGGCACAGTATTGGGGGCACTATCTGTGTGGTAGTAGTATTTCCAGGGGGACTGTTTCTGCAGTATAGTATTGGGGGCATAGCGGGTACAGTATTGGGGGCGCTATCTGTGTGGTAGTAGTATTTCCAGGGGGACTGTTTCTGCAGTATAGTATTGGGGGTGGCAGGAAACTAATGTCTGTTTCTCAATCTCTGCAGAGACGGAAGATGGCAGAAAAATCATCATGGCGGTCTGGTCTGAATGGAGAAGATGAGGAAAGAGAACGTCTACAACAAAAGTGACATCACTGGATGTAAGAGGTAGGGGGCGCTATGTAGGAGAGGAGATGCTCCGGCTCCTCCCCCTGCCATTTGCAGAAGGAGGATTCAGAGCTGGGTGAGGACGGCAAAGGGGGGCAGCAGGCCACGGGCGGGTGGTAGATGGTGGGGGGGAACCACAGGTCTTGAGCAGGATCAGGGGAGGGAGGAGAGTAGAGGAGCTTCCTGGCTGTAGCTTGTTGTATAAGCAGGCAGTGCAGCCAGGACAGACCCCCCTCCGTATGATGTGTAGACAGGCCGCAACTATAGAATGTCAGCTGTACAGTGTGTGTTGGGAGTGGCCTATTAAATGTAGGAGGGGCTTTTAATAATGGGCGGGGCTAAACTTGACTGGATTTTCCCCCCAGGACTAAGGCTGCCAGCCCTCCCCTGCCCGACAGGCTGTTCACTCTGTTGGATCCGTCCTTCCGCTATTTTGCCGTGCCGCTGGACTGCCACTCTGTCCCCATTGACTATAATGGGGATGTGGGGCAGAGCTCTGGCGTAGCATGGCAGTGCACGGCGAGAGGCCGTCGGACTAAAAGTACTGTATGTCTGACTTTTTAGTCCGGCAGCCTCTCACCGCGCACTGCCGTACTGCGCCGGAGCTCCGCCCCCGCCCCTATTATAGTCAATGGGGATGGAGCGGCAGTCCGGCGGCACTGCGAAATAGCGTCAGGACGGATCCGACAGGGTGAACAGCCTGTCGGATCCGTCCTGCCGCTAGTGTGAAAGTACCCTTAGCTGGGAGGTAATGGTGCAGACATCTACTACATTGCCCACAGTTGGTGCACATACTAACATTTATGGCTTTATGTGATTCTTTGCAGAGTTTTGTAATTGTAACATATTAGTTCACTCACAAATACATACAAGCTACATATGAGCCATTCCAGGACACAGGCTCCTTAAAGCTGCTGTGATTCCACTGCTGCAGTAAGATCTCACACTGTGCAGAGCCACAGATGTAGCTGAGCTAAAAACAACTCTGATAACATGTAGTTTTACGGATTAAAGGGGTTAAAGTTGTGGCAGTGATTGTGCCGGGGGTTCCTCTGACCGCACACCATCAGTTGCAGTCAGTACATTGTTGTGTTTCACTGCTACTATTTGAATTATTTTAAGGCTACAATATGAAATGCAGCATTTGGAGATACAGTGCAACACAGTAAGTAGAGTAGTAGTGCAATAGGGAGTTTGGGTAGAGGAAGGGGCAAAGTTCGTAAATGACAGGAATGCAAAGAACCAAAAATGTCTGGGCAGCAAATTGTGCAAATTGTCTCATGACTTTGAGAGTAATTTATTATACAGAAATACACCTTATCAGGCATATTTCTGGGGCAGATTGCATCTGAAAGCTCCTTTGTGCCACAATCTGTGACTTTTCCCTGCTCAAGCATGGAGGGGGACGAGCTAACATAGGTGTAGAAAATGGTTTAAATGTAAGACAGCAAGGAAGCTGCCTTACATTTAGAGCTGATGCCCACGACTCTGCCCCCTTCCCTGCCCACACCACGCTGAAGTGAATGGGTCCGCATCTGTGTTGCGCTGCCAAAACGGCCGGGCCCATATTTTGCGGGCCCATTGGTTGCGGGCCGCAATACCCGCCCGGCCGGCACACAGTGATGAGCATGAGCCCTTAGAAGTGGTGGTGGATCCACTGAAGTTATGTAGTGGCCTGCACCTCTACATAACTGCAGCAGATCCACCACCAGAATAGGGCTTTATTAAGACAAGTGTCTAAAATGCCAGTCTTAATAAATGTGCCCCTTTATTTTTATGATCTCAAATTGAGTGTGTAGACATTGGACCACAATAAATAAACTGTTCAGCAGGACAGCACTCCTGCACAGCACTGGCAGTGAATATGGGTGACCTCTCATTAGCCACAATATAAAAATGTATGATATGACGGTCACATGCTGAACATAGTCAAGCTGTTGTCTAGAGAACAGTGTGGTGTCTAGGGTTGCCACCTTTTCTTCAAGCCAAACCCGAACACGGGTGGAACGCATCAGGACTAGAAGTTGCATTCCACAGGCCGAAAGTGGGTCCAGCTTTGGAGCGCAAGCTGTAACTGAGGAACGGGCCAAGCAGACAGGATATCAGAGAGGACAGTAGGGTAAAAGGAAACACAAGGAGGAACAATAGTAAAATAAAACATTTAAAGGAGGGAGGGAGTGTCTGAAGACAGCGCTGCCCTGCGCTAGCATCACAGCTGATCGCATCGCCCGCAGTGACAGCTGATCGTCCCCGCTGCTGACACCTCATCGGTCGCCGCCGCTGACTGACACCCGCCGCTCACCACCAGCTGTCAGGTGTGCAAGTCTGCAGTTTGAATCCTGTGCCCGGGTCTGAGAAAAGCTTGTACCCGGGCACAGGATTATAAACCCGGACTGTCCCGGTCATTCCCGTACGGGTGGCAACCCTAGTGGTGTCTGGAGGGTTGTGAAACCATATAATACTAAATATTATTCCGTTTTATTTTATACTAGCTAAAGGAACCGGCTTCGCACAGGTATATTTAATCTATTTCATTTAATGCTTGTGTGTGTCGTTAAAAGATATTGACAGTATCCACTATAACAGTGACGTCTACAGTACCCTGCCCCCTTAATAGTGACCTCCACAGCCCCCCACCCCTTGACACTGATGCCCCCACAGTGCCCCATATCCTTAAAATGGGACTTCCACAGCAGCCCACCCCCTTAACTTTGACCTTCACAGCAGCCTACCCCCTTAACTTTGACCTTCACAGCAGACTGCCCCTTTAACAGTGAGTTGCACAGCACCATACCCCCTTGACAGTGACCTCAACTGGGGCCCCCCCCCTTACAGTGACCTCTACAGCACCCTCCCCTTAACACTGACCATAGCAGGGGCGGACATACCGCATGTGCAGCCTGTTCGGTTGCACAGGGGCCCAGAGCAGGAGGGGGCCCCTTCTTAACGACTGCAGGGGGAGGTAAGCAACTCCCAGGGCCGTCTTTAAAGCGGGGCAAAGGCAGCTGCCACGGGCCCAGTTGCTCCTGGGGGGCCCAAGCAGGGGCGTACAGGCCTGGCAGGGGGAGGGGGCCCGCTGCACTCCCATGTAATGGGAGCGTTCTGACCGGGCCCAGCATGAAGTACAGTGAGAATGCCGAGCGCTCTTCAAACAGGTGACGCAGAGGCAAGGAGGAGGGGGGCGCACTCACCCGGCCCAGCAGTTCTCGTCACTGTCGGGCTGTTAGTTTCTATAGTGAAGCAGGGAGACCTCTCTGCTCCCTGCTTCACTGATATTCAGAGCTCAGGCGCTCCCCCTGCTGGCTGCACATTGCGCTGCTGGCTGTGGGAGGAGCGATGAATGCCCGGGAATCTGCCTCCAGCACAGCCAGCAACACGATGTGAGTGTGGGAGCCAGTCATCAGGGAAGAAGGTAAGTATTAAGTTTTTTTAATTTTTCCCAAAAAGCTGCAAAAAGGGGCAACCACTAAAGTGAGGGGGCACAAAAGAGCCACTGTGAGGGGCACATATCTGGGTTAAACAACTACTGTGAGGGGCACAGATATATAGGCATAACTACTATGAGGGGCACATATCTGGCATAACTGTTATAAGGCAGCTCATATCTGGTATAACTATGGGCACATATCTGGCATAACCACTGTGAGGGGCACATATTTGGCATAACTGTTATAAGGCAGCTCATATCTGGCATAACTATGGGCACTGGGCACATATCTGGCATAACCACTGTGAGGGGCACATCTGGCAAAACTGCTGTAAGGGGGCTTATATCTGGCATAACTAGAGGCACATATCTGGCATAACTGCTGTGAGGGAGGCACATATCTGGCCATAACGACTGAGGGGGCACATATCTGGGCATAACGACTGAGGAGGCACACATCTGGCTATAACCACTGTGAGGGAGGCACATATCTGGCCAGAACTACTGTGAGGGGCACATATCTGGCATAATGACTAACATTTGTGGCTCTATACACAATCACAATGGATTTGAAATGAAACGAACAAGATGTGCTTTAACTTCAGACTGTCAGCTTTAATTTGATGGTATTTACATCCAAATCAGGTGAACGGTGTAGGAATTACAACAGTTTGCATATGTGCCTCCCACTTGTTAAGGAACCAAAAGTAATGGGACAATTGGCTTCTCAGCTGTTCCATGGCCAGGTGTGTGTTATTCCCTCATTATCCCAATTACAATGAGCAGATGAAAGGTCCACAGTTCATTTCAAGTGTGCTACTTGCATTTGGAATCTGTTGCTGTCAACTCTCAATATAAGATCCAAAGGGCTGTCACTATCAGTGAAGCAAGCCATCATTAGGCGGAAACAAACGAAACAAACCCATCAGAGAGATAGCAAAAACATTAGGAGTGGCCAAAACAACTGTTTGGAACATTCTTAAAAAGAAGGAACGCACCGGTGAGCTCAGCAACACCAAAAGACCCGGAAGACCACGGAAAACAACTGTGGTGGATGACCAAAGAATTCTTTCCCTGGTAAAGAAAACACCCTTCACAACAGTTGGCCAGATCAAGAACACTCTCCAGGAGGTAGGTGTATGTGTGTCAAAGTCAACAATCAAGAGAAAACTTCACCAGAGTGAATACAGAGGGTTCACCACAAGATGTAAACCATTGGTGAGCCTCAAAAACAGGAACGCCAGATTAGAGTTTGCCAAATCACATCTAAAAAAGCCTTCACAGTTCTGGAACAACATCCTATGGACAGATGAGACCAAGATCAACTTGTACCAGAGTGATGGGAAGAGAAGAGTATGTAGAAGGAAAGGAACTGCTCATGATTCTAAGCATACCACCTCATCAGTAAAGCATGGTGGTGGTAGTGTCATGGCGTGGGCAAGTATGACTGCCAATGGAACCGGTTCTCTTGTATTTATTGATGATGTGACTGCTGACATAAGCAGCAGGATGAATTCTGAAGTGTTTCGGGCAATATTATCTGCTCATATTCAGCCAAATGCTTCAGAACTCATTGGACGGCGCTTCACAGTGCAGATGGACAATGACCCAAAGCATACTGCAAAAGCAACCAAAGAGTTTTTTAAGGAAAAGCAGTGGAATGTTATGCAGTGAAATGTTATTAGCGCCCATTGCGGTCCCTTTCCTCTGAATGTAAAAATTGTCACCGAACATGAAAAAGTTATGTTGAAGGACAAATTGTAGTAGATGTATACAGAAAGTCTGTGCTAGTGGGGAGAGTTCGGAAGTTCTCAGTAATGTTGTGACAGCTTCAATTCCTTTCAATAGAAAGACCAGCACTCCGTAATTCCAGTGATGAAAGAAGGTTTCTTTATTCGTCACCCATATGTGACGCGCGTTTCGACACTAGTCTGTGTCTTTATCAAAGTACAGGTGATAACAGCTCAAAGTAGTATACAAATAGCACCATTCGGGGTCATTTCACATGTGACAGCAGTTTTGTGATCTATTTACTTAAATGTCCCTGTGGGTTGTGCTATGTTGGAGAGACGACAATGCGCATGAAGGACCGGGTAGCAAAACATAAGTCCACAATTAGGAAAGAAAACACCTTGCTACCTATTCCCCAACATTTTAAAGAAAAAAATCACCGCATCTCACAATTGCGTTTTCAAATTTTAGAAGAAGTGACCTTACCTCGACGTGGAGGAAATCGGATCCAGATGCTCCACCAGCGTGAAGCATATTGGATCTATCGACTTGAGACGCTTGCCCCTAAAGGCCTCAATAAGGAATATTCACTGAGCAGTTTTCTCTGATCCCATGTGTGTAACAGATAATTGTGGACTGTTACTGTGTATCTATGCATGCTGTTGCTTTGTAACCAAATATTGATACCTCAGTTCTCTGTAATATGTTTGAACCTGACATGGATTTTTAATACTGCAGCGCAACCTATCTTCCGTGAAATTTAACATTTTTTTGTAACACTCTTTGGATCGGAGACGTAACAGTGCTATGTCATGTGACATATCATGTGACTGGCATTGTTGCCTCCGTGACTATATGATTTTTTTTGCCTGAGGAGGAGACGGTTTAACTCTAATGTATCGCTATTCACAAATTGTGTAAACCAGATGGGTAAAGGATTAAAAATTGCTCTGATAGATAATAGTACATGGATTAGATACATGTCTTACCGTACTCCACTCTTGATTAGTCTGTTTGGATGGGTTGCTTAGCAGTATGACGCTCTGACCCCGTGACTGATCACATGGCTAGGGGCGGTTTAGTCCGCCCCTTGCCATGTGACCACTGACGTGGCTAGGAGGCGGGTTATTTGAATTGTATTTAATGGTGCCATTTGTATACTACTTTGAGCTGTTATCACCTGTACTTTGATAAAGACACAGACTAGTGTCGAAACGCGCGTCACATATGGGTGACGAATAAAGAAACCTTCTTTCATCACTGGAATTACGGAGTGCTGGTCTTTCTATTGCAAGTATCGAGGTATCTACCTTCTGACCGTGCACCTGGACCGCGACTGATGCGCAGTGCCGCCCATTCATTTTTCTAATTAGCTTCAATTCCTTTGTCATGTGAGATTGAAGTGTATAAGCTGTTTACATCTAATGTCACAAGTAGACTATCTGGGGGCAGGTCTTGAAGATTTGAAATGATAGAAAGAAACTGAGATGTATCTAGTAAGAATGATCGCGTTTGTTTGATGAGCGGAGTAAGTATTTTTTCAAGGAATTTTGATAGTGGTGAAAGTAGGGAGTCAGTGGAGGCTACTATTGGTCTACCCGGTGGATGAGTGAGATTTTTATGGATTTTCGGTAGAATGTAGAACACTGGAAGAATAGGATTGTTGTTGAGGAGAAAAGTATATGTGGATTTGTCAATAGTATTGAGTTGGAGATGGTGGTCTAGGAATGTAATGATGTCCTTAGTCAGTTGAAAAGTAGGGTTGTATTGAACTTGTTCATAGGTGGTAGTGTCAGATAGTTGTCTTAGTATTTCTTGAATATAGAATGAAGTGTCCATTATAACTATCGCGCCCCCTTTGTCAGCTGGTTTAATAGTGATTGTTTTGTCTGCCTGTAGAGTGTTGAGAGCAATGTGTTCCTCACTTTTTAGGTTGGGTGAAACATGTAAATCTCCATTTTTTAGGGCGGTGGTACTAGTTTTGATATCACGATTTATAAGGTCAATATATGCTTCAACACCATGATATGTTTTGGGGGGCATGTAGTTACTTTTGTTTCTAAGGCCCATCGTTTTGATAGATAAAAGAGTGGGTGATGTGGCTGGTACGGGCGTTGTAGTTTGTTGTGCAAAGTGGGTCTTAAGTCTGAGGGTTCTGTAGAATCTGTTAAGTTCCTGCTCCAGAGGGAAAAGTCTTAGATTGCCGTATGGGCAAAATGAGAGTCCCTTGGATAAGACATTCAGTTCAGCTGGTGAAAGGGTTCGTGACGAAATATTCACTATGAGGTTCCTACCTGTAAGCGGGTCTGGATTCCTGCTGGTTTCGGATCGATGGGTGCCTCTTCCTCGGCGTATGTGTTTCTTCGGCGTTGTCGGTAACCGCACCTGGGAAAAAAACGTTGGGAACGGTATGTTGTGGATCTCTCGCTGCCTGAAGAGGACGAAGCGTAGCCTGTGTAGGGGGTATATCCATATCCTGTTCGTGAGTCTTGCCATTGCCATCTGTAGATGGCAATGGCAAGACTCAGGCACAGGATATGGATATACCCCCTACACAGGCTACGTGTCACGGATGGTGTACAGGAAACAAGATAATACAATACAAACAATGACTCACTGGACCCACAACTAAGGAACAAAAGGGAGACCCCTGCAATCGACCTGCCGCTCTCCCTTATTGCTCAGCCTATGCGACCACCCCAAAGGTGGATGGGCGCATATCCACGTACCTCGGCTATCTTAGACCTGAAGGCCCTACAATAGTGAGGGGACACGACCACCGGCTCCCTACACAGACACGGAGGGAGTCAGGGTCACCTGGATCCAGAAAACAGAAAATCATAAATACATAAACAGAACTTATCTTGCAGACGACTGTGGACAGGGAACTGGGAACTGGGAGCTGGGAGCTGGAAACTGGGAACTGGGACAGCATGCACACACACTCCAGGAAGTTGTATCAGCCGCACACTACTGCCTTATGGGTAGGAATTTAAAGGGAAGTAATCAGTCCGACTGCATGACAGCTGAGATAGACTAACGAGGTGAGGAACAGAAACCAAAACAAAGAAACTCAAGGAGGAGGATCTGGACTGCTCCTGTCAGAGCTTCTCAGCTGTCTGGTTGTGACAGTACCCCTCCCTCTAGGAGTGGACTCCGGACACTCAGGGCCCACCTTCTCAGGATGGGACCTATGGAAAGCCCTGATGAGACGAGAGGCCTTAATGTCCGTCACTGGGACCCACATCCTCTCCTCAGGACCATAACCCTCCCAATGAACGAGGTACTGGAGGGAACCGCGGACAAGACGAGAATCCACAATCCTAGAGACCTGAAATTCAAGATTTCCATCAACAATAATCGGAGGAGGAGGCAAAGGCGAGGGTACAATAGGTTGAACATAAGGTTTCAATAAGGACTTATGGAAAACATTATGGATCTTCCAAGTCTGAGGAAGATCAAGACGGTAGGCAACAGGATTGATGACAGACAGGATCTTGTAAGGCCCAATAAACCTAGGACCCAACTTCCAGGAGGGAACCTTCAATTTGATATTCTTGGTAGACAGCCACACCAAATCACCAACATTCAGGTCCGGACCAGGCACACGTCTCCTATCCGCCACACGCTTATATCTCTCACTCATGTTCTTTAGATTATCCTGAATCTTTTGCCAAATAGATGACAAAGACGAGGAGAATCTGTCCTCATCAGGCAAACCAGAAGAGCCCTCTCCAGAGAAAGTCCCAAACTGCGGATGAAACCCATATGCACCAAAAAATGGTGACTTATCAGAGGACTCCTGACGACGGTTATTTAAAGCAAACTCAGCAAGGGACAAAAAAGAACACCAATCCTCCTGATTCTCCGCCACAAAATAGCGCAGATATGTCTCCAGATTCTGATTGACACGCTCTGTCTGGCCATTCGACTGCCGATGGAAAGCAGAAGAGAATGACAAGCGAACCCCCAAGCGAGAACAGAAGGCCTTCCAGAATCTGGAAACAAACTGCGTGCCCCTATCAGAGACTATGTCTGAAGGAATCCCATGCAATTTGACAATGTGGTCAACAAATGCCTGCGCCAGCGTCTTAGCATTGGGCAAACCAGGAAAAGGGATAAAATGCACCATTTTGCTAAAACGGTCCACCACCACCAGAATCACAGCTTCCCCGAGGAACGAGGCAAGTCCGTTATGAAGTCCATGGACAGATGTGTCCAAGGACGGGAAGGAATGGGCAAAGGAAGGAGAGGACCTGATGGCCGTGAATGAGGGACCTTGGCACGAGCGCAAGTCTCGCAAGCTGCCACAAAACCCTCAACCGACTTACGAAGCGCAGGCCACCAGAATCTCCGGGCAATGAGATCCAGTGTGGCTCTTGTCCCCGGGTGCCCAGCAAGGACCGTATCGTGGTGTTCTTTAAAAATCTTGTGTCTCAAAGCGAGAGGCACAAACAACCTCCCAGGAGGACAAAGATCAGGAGCTTCTGACTGAGCTGCCTGCACCCTCCAATTCAGGAAAAAGAGCAGAGACCACCACACCTTCAGCCAAAATGGGACCCGGGTCTTCAAAATTCCCACCTTCCGGGAAACAACGTGATAGGGCATCTGCCTTCACATTCTTAACCCCAGGGCGGAACGTAACAACAAAGACGCTTGGCTGACTCCAAGTAGGCCAGATTTTTATGGTCAGTAAACACGGTAATAGGGTGTCTGGCTCCCTCTAGCCAATGGCGCCATTCCTCAAAAGCCAACTTGATGGCCAACAATTCCCTATCTCCCACATCATAATTTCTCTCTGCGGAGGAGAGCTTCTTTGAGAAAAAGGCACACGGTTGCCATTTGGCAGGAGAGGAACCCTGAGACAAGACCGCACCCACCCCTACCTCAGAAGCATCAACCTCAACTATGAAGGGTAACGAAACATCAGGTTGTACTAGGATGGGAGCGGAAGCAAAACTCTCCTTGATATTAGAAAAGGCCTTACGCGCCTCTACCGACCAGGAAGAAAAATCTACCCCCTTTCTGGTCATATCAGTGAGTGGTTTAACAACAGAGGAATAATTCAAAATAAATTTCCTGTAATAATTAGCAAAGCCCAAAAAACGCATCAGCGCCTTCTGATTCTCAGGAAGCTCCCACTCAAGCACAGCGCGAACCTTCTCGGGGTCCATGCGAAAACCAGAAGCGGAGACAAGAAACCCCAGAAATTGGATCACACATTTTTCCAGTTTCGCGTATAATTTATTCTCCCGCAGGATGAGTAAGACCTGACATAAGTGTTCCTTATGAGTCTTGAAATCAGGAGAAAAAATCAAAATGTCATCCAAATACACTAATACAAATTTTCCCATTAAATGATAAAAAATGCTGTTGACGAAATGCTGAAAAACGGCTGGGGCATTCATCAAACCAAAAGGCATAACTAAATTCTCAAAATGGCCCTCAGGGGTATTGAAAGCCGTCTTCCATTCGTCTCCTTCTCTGACCCTAACCAGGTTGTATGCCCCTCTTAGGTCTAATTTGGAAAAGACTTTCGCCCCAACAACCTGGTTAAACAAGTCCGGGATCAGAGGAAGCGGATAAGGATAAGGATCACGAATAGTGATACTGTTCAGCTCCCTGAAATCCAGACAAGGTCTTAAAGAACCATCTTTTTTCTTAACAAAGAAAAAACCAGCGGCAACAGGTGACTTCGAGGGTCGTATGTGTCCTTTGATCAGACTCTCAGAGATATAAGCACGCATAGCGACCCTCTCAGGTTGGGAAAGATTGTATAAACGAGATTTAGGCAGCTTGGCGCCTGGGATGAGATCAATAGGGCAATCATACTCCCTGTGCGGAGGTAAACCCTGAACTCCACTCTCAGAGAAGACATCCAAAAATTCAGAGAGGAAAGGTGGTACAGTTTTAGTAGAAACCTCAGAAATAGATGTTATGAGGCAATTCTCTCTGCAAAAGTTACTCCAACCATTTATTTGCCTCGCTTGCCAATCAATGGTGGGGTTATGTTTAGTGAGCCAGGGTAGCCCCAACACTAGAGGAGTAGGCAAACCGCTAAGGACGAAACATGACACATCCTCAACATGAGCATCATTCACAATTAAACGGATATTGTGAACTATGCCCTTTAATGATTTCTGAGAAAGTGGAGCTGAATCAATAGCAAAAACAGGAATATCTCTTCCCAAAGTGCATACCTGGAAACCATGAGTTATTGCAAATTGATTATCAATGAGGTTGACAGCTGCTCCACTATCCACAAAAATCTCACAAAAAATGCTCTTGCTCTCTAGCGCCACCCTAGCAGGCAGGACAAAACGGGAACTACAAGCAAAAGGAAAACCTTCAATTTCCGCCTCAACCCTGCCAATAGTAACAGACGGAACATTCTTAAAAGATTTCTTCCTTTTTGTCTCTTTATTACTCCCAGAAAACTGCCTGAATCTCCTAGAGGGACAAACATTTGCCAGATGATTTATACCTCCACAACAAAAGCAAACCCTCCCCTGCGGGCTGAATCTTCTATTGTCAGAGGCAATCAACCCCAGCTGCATGGGCTCCTGCTCAGAAGGGGCTGACAGCGACTGAGACCCCTGTGCACAGAATGAGACCGCTGCACTGTCCCGGGACTGAGTATGACAGGAAGGAGAGATCTCTCCTCTCTCTCTAAGACGCCTGTCAATACGAACAGCCTGAGACATAGCAGAATTCAAGGAGGTAGGTCTTTCATGAAAGGCAAATGCATCTCTCAATCCCTCTGAAAGACCATAGCAAAATTGACTTCGGAGTGCAGCATCATTCCAACCCGTATCTGCTGCCCATCTCCGAAATTCTGAGCAGTAAATCTCTGCGGATTGTTTACCCTGGCATAACAGACGTAGTTTAGACTCAGCCAGAGCAATACGATCCGGATCATCATATATCTGACCCAGAGCTAAAAAGAATTCATCCACTGAACGGAGGGGCCGTGCCCCCTCCGGCAGCGAAAAGGCCCAGGACTGAGCGTTACCCCTGAGCAGCGATATAATGATACCCACTCTTCGTTCTTCATCACCAGAAGAATGGGGAAGAAGGCGAAAATGGAGTTTGCAAGCCTCTCTAAAACGTACAAAATTCTCACTACCCCCGGAAAACGTATCCGGGAGCGAAATCTTAGGCTCAGCACAAACTCCATGAACGCAAGCTGAACCGGTCACTTGAAACTGAGAAAAAGTCTTACGGAGATCAGCTACCTCCAAAGCAAGACCCTGAAAGCGTTCAGCTGTCTGGTTGTGACACTACGCTTCGTCCTCTTCAGGCAGCGAGAGATCCACAACATACCGTTCCCAACGTTTTTTTCCCAGGCGCGGTTACCGACAACGCCGAAGAAACACATACGCCGAGGAAGAGGCACCCATCGATCCGAAACCAGCAGGAATCCAGACCCGCTTACAGGTAGGAACCTCATAGTGAATATTTCGTCACGAACCCTTTCACCAGCTGAACTGAATGTCTTATCCAAGGGACTCTCATTTTGCCCATACGGCAATCTAAGACTTTTCCCTCTGGAGCAGGAACTTAACAGATTCTACAGAACCCTCAGACTTAAGACCCACTTTGCACAACAAACTACAACGCCCGTACCAGCCACATCACCCACTCTTTTATCTATCAAAACGATGGGCCTTAGAAACAAAAGTAACTACATGCCCCCCAAAACATATCATGGTGTTGAAGCATATATTGACCTTATAAATCGTGATATCAAAACTAGTACCACCGCCCTAAAAAATGGAGATTTACATGTTTCACCCAACCTAAAAAGTGAGGAACACATTGCTCTCAACACTCTACAGGCAGACAAAACAATCACTATTAAACCAGCTGACAAAGGGGGCGCGATAGTTATAATGGACACTTCATTCTATATTCAAGAAATACTAAGACAACTATCTGACACTACCACCTATGAACAAGTTCAATACAACCCTACATTTCAAATCTTCAAGACCTGCCCCCAGATAGTCTACTTGTGACATTAGATGTAAACAGCTTATACACTTCAATCTCACATGACAAAGGAATTGAAGCTAATTAGAAAAATGAATGAGCGGCACTGCGCATCAGTCGCGGTCCAGGTGCACGGTCAGAAGGTAGATACCTCGATACTTGCAATAGAAAGACCAGCACTCCGTAATTCCAGTGATGAAAGAAGGTTTCTTTATTCGTCACCCATATGTGACGCGCGTTTCGACACTAGTCTGTGTCTTTATCAAAGTACAGGTGATAACAGCTCAAAGTAGTATACAAATGGCACCATTAAATACAATTCAAATAACCCGCCTCCTAGCCACGTCAGTGGTCACATGGCAAGGGGCGGACTAAACCGCCCCTAGCCATGTGATCAGTCACGGGGTCAGAGCGTCATACTGCTAAGCAACCCATCCAAACAGACTAATCAAGAGTGGAGTACGGTAAGACATGTATCTAATCCATGTACTATTATCTATCAGAGCAATTTTTAATCCTTTACCCATCTGGTTTACACAATTTGTGAATAGCGATACATTAGAGTTAAACAGTCTCCTCCTCAGGCAAAAAAAATCATATAGTCACGGAGGCAACAATGCCAGTCACATGATATGTCACATGACATAGCACTGTTACATCTCCGATCCAAAGAGTGTTACAAAAAAATGTTAAATTTCACGGAAGATAGGTTGCGCTGCAGTATTAAAAATCCATGTCAGGTTCAAACATATTACAGAGAACTGAGGTATCAATATTTGGTTACAAAGCAACAGCATGCATAGATACACAGTAACAGTCCACAATTATCTGTTACACACATGGGATCAGAGAAAACTGCTCAGTGAATATTCCTTATTGAGGCCTTTAGGGGCAAGCGTCTCAAGTCGATGGATCCAATATGCTTCACGCTGGTGGAGCATCTGGATCCGATTTCCTCCACGTCGAGGTAAGGTCACTTCTTCTAAAATTTGAAAACGCAATTGTGAGATGCGGTGATTTTTTTCTTTAAAATGTTGGGGAATAGGTAGCAAGGTGTTTTCTTTCCTAATTGTGGACTTATGTTTTGCTACCCGGTCCTTCATGCGCATTGTCGTCTCTCCAACATAGCACAACCCACAGGGACATTTAAGTAAATAGATCACAAAACTGCTGTCACATGTGAAATGACCCCGAATGGTGCTATTTGTATACTACTTTGAGCTGTTATCACCTGTACTTTGATAAAGACACAGACTAGTGTCGAAACGCGCGTCACATATGGGTGACGAATAAAGAAACCTTCTTTCATCACTGGAATTACGGAGTGCTGGTCTTTCTATTGAAAGGAATTGAAGCTGTCACAACATTACTGAGAACTTCCGAACTCTCCCCACTAGCACAGACTTTCTGTATACATCTACTACAATTTGTCCTTCAACATAACTTTTTCATGTTCGGTGACAATTTTTACATTCAGAGGAAAGGGACCGCAATGGGCGCTCATGTGGCGCCACCCTACGCTAATGCCTTCATGGCACAGTTTGAGGAAGATTGGATCTACCCTAATGATCTATTCCAATCACATGTAACATCATGGCACCGATATATCGACGATATATTCTGTATATGGAGGGGTGACCAGACTACATTTTCTACCTTTCTATTACACATCAACAGTATTGACCCTGACCTGCAATTCACAGCCCATACCGATTCACAATCTATCAGTTTCCTGGACACGGTCGTTATTAAGACACCACATGGCACATTGACCACTGATTTATACCGCAAACCAACGGACCGGAACACTCTCCTCCACTATTCAAGCTGCCATCCCCGCACTACGAAACAATCCTTACCCCGATCACAGTTTCAAAGAGTATCTAGAATAGTCAAGGACCCCATACTTTGCAAGAAAAGGCTAGAAGAAATGTCACAAAAATTTCAGGATAGAGGTTACCCACGTTCCTTACTTACACAAGAACAGACTCTTCCTGTACGCCCAAATTCCTCTTCCAATATCACTCCATTGCCTCCTCGTCTCCCGTTAGTGGTGACATATCATCCCATCATGCCCAAAATCCAAACTATAATAAAAAAACATTGGCCAATTCTTACACAATCATATCCAGATATTCCAGAATTTCAGTCTCCGGTCTGCATGTGTTATAAAAGACCCCAAAATCTGAGAGATAGACTAGTGAAAGCTGATATTAGTCCCATGAAACCCTCCTTAAGACAAACCACATTGGCCCCTTCAAAAACAGGAACTTATCCATGCCTCAGTTGTACCCAATGCAATAATGTCATTCGAGGCAATAGGATCATTCATCCACTTTCTGGCAAAACATATCACCCAAAGGGCTTCTATACATGCGCATCTTCATACGTCGTTTATCTAATCCGTTGTCTGTGCGGACTGGCATATGTGGATGAGACCACCCAATGTGTACGGGACCGCATCTCTAAGCATAAATCGGATATTCGCTGCCAAAAAACCGAACTACCAGTACCACATCATTTTATCTCTGCCAACCACCAGATCAATCAATTAAAGTTCCAAATCCTTGAACAAGTAGGATCGGCAAGACGCGGAGGAAACAGGATAGCACGTTTAAAACAACGCGAGGCGTATTGGATCTTCGAACTTAACACCCTGGCACCCCGTGGGTTAAATAGAGACTTTGATTTTTGTATCTCTTGATTTTTGTGTTTTATACTCTTATTTTCCTAGATCCATATGGCTATATGCTAGCAATCTTACAATTCATTGTTTAACATATTGTATATATATGTGAGATAAATATGTGATATACTTCCAGATATTAATCTCCCCTTTCTCCCCCCTCCCTCCTCTTTATTTTCTACAGGTGAAATGACCACTGTCACACAGGTAGTATCATACCACTGCCATAATATATTATAGTGATACATTATAGTATTATAATATTATAGTGTCATATCGATATAGATGCTAGGATACATAGAGGCATTCCTACTCAGTTACCTTAGACTAGCCAAATTCCTAGTTTTAACATATATTCCTATATCTAACAAATAGATAGCGACTTTGTCCTATTATGAGCAATTTCTATATGATTAATGCTGACTTGATGTCCTTTATGTCGTCCTATTCCTTCTATTAGAATTGTTATTGCCATTGCGCATGCGCACACCTTCCAATATGTGGCTACGTTCTTCCAGTTCCCTTTCTAGACCAGCGCTCTCTACTGCGCATGCGCCCGCACACATCTCATCCGGTCCAAGCTACTCTCCGCCCAAGTCGCTCTGCACATGCGTCCGCTCGCGACGCTTGTCACGTGGACTAGGAAGTCACTTTGCATACGCGCACGCTTTTGGCGCTAGACACGCCCCTCCACGCCTCTCCTCGCTACCTTCATAAACCACACAGGCTAGTAGCGTCCCTATACCATCCCAGATACTTCCCTACTATGCAGACTAAGGTATGTGCGCTTCTAAAATTGATGGCGTATGATCCTGCCAATATCTGTGTTCATGCTACCGTTATGCTACCTTCATGTTACCTTTATTTGACAGTATTTCTATATCTAAGTCTATTGGTATCGTATCTAAGTGGTCTGAACTACATAATTTGTATTACCTATATGGCTAAAACACTATCCTAATTTCTACTTAATAATATTATACTGTTTGGATTCCACAGATACCCTACATCACCGCTATCTGGATATCCCTATTACAGCATCCCATTTTAGACCACTGCTGCGACATACCATGCTATTGATAGACCACCTGAATGAGATATATATGCTTATATGATCTAGGGTCCGTTCTTATATGATTTTGGTCCGTTTGTGTATTCTCCTCTACATGACAGAGATTTTCTTCCCAATAATGACGTTATTATTCATGCATTGTCAACTATATTATGTGATTTGAGAAAGAACCATTTTCTATTGTTGTATATATCTAAATATTAATTTAAAACATTTACTTGTCTATATATTAGGCCGTGAACAAGGTCTAAGACTAGACCGAAACGTTGGCCAGTGGCTTATTTTTGGATGGATACAAAAAATGAAAAAAGATATATAATGAAATAAAACAAGCAACTTAAAAGCAGCTATAGAGTGCCGTGGTTTTTTGATATAAATTATACGCACCTTTACCACTGAGCACCGCCAACTATCTAAAAGAGTGCCGCTCAACCACCTTTTCTCACCAGGGATAAAACCCAGCGTCTGCTGATGTCTATGCGTTCCAGACTTCAGGCTGTAATTGACTGCAAAGGATTTGCAACCAAGTATTAAAGTGTGAAAGTTTGATTTATGATTATTATTCTGTCCCATTACTTTTGGTTCCTTAACAAGTGGGAGGCATATATGCAAACTGTTGTAATTTCTACACCGTTCAACTGATTTGGATGTAAATACCCTCAAATTAAAGCTGACAGTCTGTAGTTAAAGCGCATCCTGTTCATTTAATTTCAAATCTATTGTGGTGGTGTAGAGAGCCAGAAATGCTAGAATTGTGTCAATGTCCCAATATTTATGTACCTGACTGTACATACACTCAGCATATTAGACTATTGCATTGGCTTACTTTTTATCTAAAGTCTTGCATACATTTTTTGTCACAATACTTATTTACTTCAAAGCACTGAATGTAGCAAATGTTCTCACTCTGTGACATGCTGACCAAAGTAACAGCTGCCTCACTGCTTTTCTATTGGTATCAGCTTTCAACACTTGTGCCTGTATAGGATTTATACCAGTTGTCTGCTAGAGATTCTATATATATCTAGCTGAGGTAAAAAAAAAAAAAAACTCAACTGCTCTTCCTGAACGCTTTTCACTAGTCATCAGTACCATAGTACTGGTTGAAAAAGGCTACACAGAGTTAGCTGAGGATTTTCATTATGACTTCATAGTAGCAGAAAATGCACATGCTTATGTTTGTGTTTTGGATTTGTAGACTAGAGTTTATATGCAGTTAGTTCTATTATTTAAAATATGCTAAAGCGTAAAAATTATAAGTGGTGACTACAAAATAATGACCATGTCTATTGGATACCGAACTTTGTCACAACACCTCAATGACCTGAAAAAAGAAAATTTCAGCCTCAAATTGAGGATCTACTTCCTGGAGGAACAAATCCAACACAAGTATGAAGACAGCACCAATGATTTCTACAAAAGTGTGAGTATGCTGGAAAAAAAAAGTCATTATGACATCATTCCATCAGCCAGATATAACATGCTGCTATTATCACAATGTAACAGATCATGTCAGTATCTTTTAAAAAAGGAAATTGCTTAAAATAATTTAGAATATTAAGTGTGTGTGTATATATATATATATATATATATATATATATATACATACAGTACAGACCAAAAGTTTGGACACACCTTCTCATTCAAAGAGTTTTCTTTATTTTCATGACTATGAAAATTGTAGATTCACACTGAAGGCATCAAAACTATGAATTAACACATGTGGAATTATATACATAACAAACAATTGTGAAACAACTGAAAATATGTCATATTCTAGGTTCTTCAAAGTAGCCACCTTTTGCTTTGATTACTGCTTTGCACACTCTTGGCATTCTCTTGATGAGCTTCAAGAGGTAGTCCCCTGAAATGGTTTTCACTTCACAGGTGTGCCCTGTCAGGTTTAATAAGTGGGATTTCTTGCCTTATAAATGGGGTTGGGACCATCAGTTGCGTTGAGGAGAAGTCAGGTGGATACACAGCTGATAGTCCTACTGAATAGACTGTTAGAATTTGTATTATGGCAAGAAAAAAGCAGCTAAGTAAAGAAAAACGAGTGGCCATCATTACTTTAAGAAATGAAGAACAGTCAGTCAGCCGAAAAATTGGGAAAACTTTGAAAGTAAGGGCTATTTGACCATGAAGGAGAGTGATGGGGTGCTGCGCCAGATGACCTGGCCTCCACAGTCACCGGACCTGAACCCAATCGAGATGGTTTGGGGTGAGCTGGACGGCAGAGTGAAGGCAAAAGGGCCAACAAGTGCTAAGCATCTCTGGGAACTCCTTCAAGACTGTTGGAAGACCATTTCAGGGGACTACCTCTTGAAGCTCATCAAGAGAATGCCAAGAGTGTGCAAAGCAGTAATCAAAGCAAAAGGTGGCTACTTTGAAGAACCTAGAATATGACATATTTTCAGTTGTTTCACACTTGTTTGTTATGTATATAATTCCACATGTGTTAATTCATAGTTTTGATGCCTTCATAGTCATGAAAATAAATAAAACTCTTTGAATGAGAAGGTGTGTCCAAACTTTTGGTCTGTACTGTATATATATAAAAAGGCAAAAAGGTCAGCAGCACAATGTAGGTATGCCAGGTGCAAATCCGCAAACGTTCCTGGACCAGGAGCAGTAAGGTAGAAATGACGAAAAATGGGCAGCACGCCGGTCTTGTGGTGAAATCTTAGTGATGTTTATTTACACCCCAAAGCAATGCAGCATTTCAGCTCTCTCAATGGAGCCTTTGTCAAGCTAGTGAACACAGTGCTCTCAACATATTTAAATAGGTGAATCTCATCAATGTGACATGATTGCTCATTAAGAATAAAGTTTACAAATATAGGTATAAAACATAATTATAAATTCATTACAGTGCATCAATACATGTGGACCGCCATAGTGTTTACATAGTATACATGTGTACAGAAAAAAGTGGATCCCACATCCACATTCAAGTATTACATACATAATTAACACTAATTATCACATAAAGTGCAGCTGTGCTAAAATATAAATCAATTATAAGAATTAAAAAAGGACAAACCCACGTCATGAAATCCCATACATGTGATCCGATATTGGCGTCCCCTATCGGGTACTGCGCAGGCGCCGGTATGTATCATTAGTCCGCAAGAGACTACAAACTCCCGCGCATGCGCATGGAACGTCTGCTTCAAGTGTTTCTGTTCTAGTGCCGGGATGTGTCCCGGGCTCGCGAGTTCTCTCCATATCCCGCGCACGCGCACTGTGTGTCCGCAACCAGCGTATCTATCTCAGTGGCTGTTAGCCACTGCGGATGCCCAGAAGATCGAGAACTAATGTTATTGTCACAGCGTGACCATGGTAACTACACTCATACGCGGTCTAAAGGGAACAGAAGTCACACAAAACCGGATAATGTCTATGGTGATACATACACCGGGGGTTGGCCCAGCGTGTGGTCTCCATTGTGATAGGGAAACTCAGGCGAGTCATAGCCCAGGTTCCAATCACTACACCCCGGTCTCATGTGATCATTAGTGGGGACAGTGTGTGGACACGGATGTTTCACACTGGCGCATGCAACCATCCCTGGGTGCACGGACCTGTGCGGATCAGGGGACCGGGGCACTTTCGTGTCACATGTCTCCTGCTCTCCCACCCAATGCCCACACCTCGCCCCCTCTGCCCCATTTGTAAACATCGCAGTGTTTTTAAAGTGAAAATTGATATGCATATTAGTTTCAGATCTCCTGATCATATTCCTCTATGGGTATGGATATAGGGAGAAACCTAAAAAAAAATAAAAAAAAATACAAAAAGCATATATATCGATCACATGGAGATTTCATGTCGGGCGATGTCCTCTCAATCAAGACAATAATCTCCATCAAGATAATCTGAAAAAAAGGGAGAAAAAACGATAAATGGAGAGCACAATCTTAACATATACATTCTCAGATACGAGGCAAAGACCCCACTGGTACATGACTATGTCACTCTGAAGTCAACATTTAATCCACGGGGTTTTAAAGTTTGCAATTGGAAGATCCAGTATAATTCCCGTTGCTTCAGGATCATCGACCTGTCACCCCCTTGTCGCGGCATGGCGACCTGGTCAATGAACCTGAAGCGTAAATCCCTCTCAGTATGTTGTGCTTCTGTAAAGTGCTTAGATACTGGCAAATCTAATCTCTTTTTCCTGATGGTGTATCTGTGGTGATTCAGTCTTGTTTTGACATCCCATGTGGTTTTCCCTACATAGAGAAGATGACAGGGGCATTCTAACAAGTAAACTACATAAGAGGAATCACAGGTCATGTGATGTTTGATCATGTACTCTTCTCCTGTCTGTGGATGCGTGAAAGAAGCCCTCCGTAGCATAAGTGGGCAATTCACACATCCATGGCAGGGAAAGCAACCTTTTTTGGATGCACCAAAGTATTTACTAAATGAAACTTTATTAGTACAAATGTCCGCCCGCACGAGTTGGTCTTTGATATTATGTGTGTGTCTATATGACATCATTGGGGGATTGGCAAATTCGGGGATGTGTCTGAAGTTACTGCCCAAAATGGGCCAATGTCCCTTCAGAATACCACCGATCTTTTCACTCAGGGGTGAGAACCGTGTGACAAAGGGGATACTATTAGTTTCCCTTGTCTTATTTATCTCTTTTTCCAATAGGGTTTTCTGGATTGTTGTGTAGCCCTCACCGTATGCTGTTGTACCAGTTTCTTGGGATACCCTCTCTTAATAAACTTTTGGCCCATTGTAGTAAGCCTATCCACACTTTCCTCCTCCCCTTGCACTATTCTCCTGACTCTGAGTAGCTGGCTGTAAGGTAGTGACTAGGGATGAGCGAACCCGAACTGTATAGTTCGGGTTCGTACCGAATTTTGGGGTGTCCGTGACACGGACCCGAACCCGAACATTTTTGTAAAAGTCCGGGTTCGGGTTCGGTATTCGGCGCTTTCTTGGCGCTTTTTGAAAGGCTGCAAAGCAGCCAATCAACAAGCGTCATACTATTTGCCCCAAGAGGCCATCACAGCCTTGCCTACTATTGGCATGGCTGTGATTGGCCAGTGCAGCATGTGACCCAGCCTCTATATAAGCTTGGGTCACGTAGCGCTGCACGTCACTCTGCTGATTCAAGCATAGGGAGAGGTTGCTGCTGCGACGTTAGGGCGAGATTAGGCAGATTAACTCCTCCAAAAGACTTAATTCAGTGAATTAGCCGCTTCTAAGCAAGCCTTCCATTTTGCCACACTCCATTTTAAATGATCCCTGGCCCAGTGAAAACGCCTGAACTTGTGGATCTTGCTTAGAAATGGCTTCTTCTTTGCACTGTAGAGTTTCAGCTGGCAACGGCGGATGGCACGGTGGATTGTGTTCACTGACAATGGTTTCTGGAAGTATTCCTGAGCCCATTCTGTGATTTCCTTTACAGTAGCATTCCAGTTTGTGGTGCATTGTCGTTTAAGGGCCCGGAGATCACGGGCATCCAGTATGGTTTTACGGCCTTGACCCTTACGCACAGAGATTGTTCCAGATTCTCTGAATCTTCGGATGATGTTATGCACAGTTGATGATGATAGATGCAAAGTCTTTGCAATTTTTCGCTGGGTAACACCTTTCTGATATTGCTCCACAATCTTTCTGCGCAACATTGTGGGAATTGGTGATCCTCTACCCATCTTGGCTTCTGAGAGACACTGCCACTCTGAGAAGCTCTTTTTATACCCAATCATGTTGCCAATTGACCTAATTAGTGTTAATTGGTCTTTCAGCTCTTCGTTATGCTCAAATTTACTTTTTCCAGCCTCTTATTGCTACTTGTCCCAACTTTTTTGGGATTGGTTGACACCGTGAAAATTGGAATCAACATATTTTTCCTTTAAAATGATACATTTACTCGGATTAAACGTTTGATCTGTCATCTACGTTCTATTACAAATAAAATATTGACATTTGCCATCTCCACATCATTGCATTCAGTTTTTATTCACAATTTGTTTAGTGTCCCAACTTTTTTGGAATCCGATTTGTGTATATATATATATATATATATATATATATATATATATATATATACAGATACACATTCTGTCTTATTCACAACAAATTGATTGTAGATTTGATAAGCATTTTTACGTGGTTTTGCCTATATAATGTCTTTTAGCAACTGATGGCATTTTTATGCATACCCACCATTATTTTAGAGGATGTATTTGCCCCCATATTATATCTCTTTCTCTAGTGAGCTGGTACCAAAATGGCAACACAATTGCATATATGTTTTTAAAGCAGCAAATAAACACAATGGAGGTCTATGGGAAAAAATGCTGTGATTGGGGAAAAAATACTATTGTCACAAAAAATGCACCTCATGTTTGCAATGCATCCTATTTCTAGAATAAAGTGCCCCCAGCACTCTTCCAAGTACCATATCTCTGCATCCTTTAGCAATCAGACCTAAAGAGCGTGTGCAAACTCCCAACAATCTACAGTTTTGATAACTGGGGGAAATCGTAAACTAGTCATAAAAGGAAAGCAAAGCTGCTATATGTGAATTTCGCTGAAGATTCGCTGTGTATTTCTGTAACATTATCAGTACAGATGAGCGACGTTTTCAAAAATACTTCGTAACAAACCGCATGCCATTATAATCGCGCAGCCCCCCGTCATTTAACCCCTCAGATGCCACGTTCAACACTGATTGCGTCATTTGAGAGTCACATTCAGCCTATCTGAGGATTGATCACGTGGTGACCCAGCCTCTATATAAGCTGGAGTCACGTAACGCTGCACGTCACTCTGCTCTTATTAGCGTAGGGATAGGATGCTGCTGCTGTGAGGGACAGAATAGGAAAGAATCAGTTATCAGAAGTGCTTGTTAACTCAGCGATCTACAGCGATTTTGTTTTGTGGGTGGGGTGCACAATTTTTTTACCCTGCTCTGAACCCAGTGACACAGAAAAATAACTTTTATCCGTCTTTTAGTTAGGTTGGCATCGGCGGCCATTTTATGCAAGTTTAGTGCACCAGCAAAGCATATTTGCATTTGTGACAGTCAAATACAAGCTTGAAATACTGCAATTTTATTTTCTGAGTTTTAAAAAAACACCCATTTTTTGCAATACCCTACATCTGGGGCCTTTGCTGCATTTGTCACAATGAAATAGAAGCTTGAAATACTGCAATCATATTCTGGGTTTTAAAAAAACACCCATTTTCCCCCCTTGCCTATGACAGCATCCTTGGATAGCGTCCGCCCCCTCCTCAGGACAGGAAACAGGAAACACAGCCACTTTAAAGGAGGTACCAACCTCCCTCACGCCAGTTCTGTTTCCTGTCCTAAGGGACAGAGTTTGGATTCACAACCATGCCAAGGAGAGCTGCGGGCACCCCATGTGAGTACTTATGAGGAGGGCCTACCCGGCGGCATAAGTCTTCTGAGGAATTCGCTGCAGAGCATGGACCTCTGACTCTTCCCCCCACTCCGGTCCCTTCTCCGTCGGGAGGTTTTACAGGTCTCCTGGACGCACGCACCTCTGTGGCCGTGTCCGCATGTTCGGCTGCCGGCGTCTGTCGTCACTTCTGGTTCCGGTTGCTGGCGCCGACGTCACTTCCGGTTTCGTTGCTGGCGCCGACGTCACTTCTGGTTCCGGTTGCTGCCGCTGCCATCACTTCCGGGTTTCGACAGCAGGAGGAAGCCCAATGCTGTAGACCGGAAGTGAGGGGAGCAGGTGCGCACCCGGCAGAGTTTAAGTTCAGCCAGCTCACACTGCTAGCTGGAGAAGAAGCTAGCAGTATCTGTCTCCATTTTTTGCTGACTAGAGCGTGAGATCATGGAACAGATGCAGCGCACAGAACCCACTGAGACCACCAATGAATCTTCGGTACTGTGGTGGGGTAAGGGGGGTGAATACCCCAAAATCTCTATAGCTCAAGTTTCTTATAAGGCTATTTTTATATTTAGCTTTCCAAGGTGAGTAGAACGGTTTCCAGATCTAAAGACAAAGGGTGTGCTATTTGTAAGAAATAGTTACCCTAAGGCTGGGAACAACCTTTTTGTCAAGTCTGCGTAGGCAAGCTACTAGAGGATGAGGCCCCATCTCTTATGACAAGCCTAAAGCAGATGATCCGGGATGAAGTTAAGGAGTCAGTGAGGGAGTCGGTTAATAGCCTCCTGTCACCGCCAGATCTCTGAGAAGTTCTGATAGACGTTCTTCAGTACCTCCTGCATGATGTTCTTTTGTTTTGCTTTCGCTTTGACATCTCTTCTCCCTCTCCCAGCTGTCATCTATTAGCAGTGATTGCCTCCTTATACATCTCCTCCCATACTGCTTCACTTTGCGGTTGGTACTACTTCCTGGATTCTGTTCACTGCTTGAAGTTGCTACTGCTGCTTTCTCAGATAAGTCTATTTCTGTATTTGTGTTTTCCTGTTGGCTTGATTCTAGGTGACCCTGACTCCCTCCGTATTAAGTGCAGGGTGGTCGTGTCCCCTCACTATTATAGGGTTTGTAGGTGTCACTCAGTCGAGGTACGTGGACATGCAACTTTCTATCATTGAGATCTTTGCATGGGCTGAGCAGCCAGGGAGACCTAGGGCTTTAATAGGGCTCACCCTTTTGTTCCTTAGTTTGGGATGAAGTCAGTCAGATCTTTATTTGTTACTTCTTGTTTTCTGCAACACCATCCGTGACATTATAAACCGCCAAAACCGTCTTAAGCATGAATCCGGTTTCAGCCTTGATTGACCACATGCAGGGTCTTTCACTGGAGGTAGCAGATCTCCGTAAAACTGTCTCTCAGTTTCAGGTGACCGTTTCGGCTTGCGTTCATGGAATTTGTTCTGAGCCTAAAATCTCGCTTCGGGATACGTTCTCCGGGGGTAGTGAGAATTTTGTTTGTTTTAGAGAGGCTTGCAAACTCCATTTTTGCCTACTTCCCCATTCCTCTGGTGATGAGGAGTGGAGGGTGGGGATCATCATCTCGCTGCTCAGGGATAACGCTCAGTCCTGGGCCTTTTCGCTGCCGGTGGGGGCACAGCCCCTCCGTTCAGTGGATGAATTTTTTGTAGCCCGGGTACACAGTCCGCAGAGATATACTGTTCAGAATTTCGGAGATGGGCAGCTGATACTGGTTGGAATGATGCTGCACTCCGAAGTCAATTTTGCCATGGTCTTTCAGAGGGATTGAAATATGCATTTGCCTTTCATGAGAGACCTACCTCTTTGGACTCTGCCATGTCTCGGGCTGTTCATATTGACAGGCGTCTTAGAGAGAGAGGAGAGATCACTTATTCCTGTCATACTCAGTCCAAGGACAGTGGGGTGGTCTCATTCAGTGCGCAGGAGCCTCAGTCTCTCTCAATCCTCTCTGAGCAGGAGCCCATGCAGCTGGATTTGCTTGCCTCTAACAATAGAGGATTCAGCTCTCATAGGAGGGTTTGTTTCTGTTGTGGAGGTATAAATCATTTGGCAAATGTTTGTCCCTCTAGGAGATTCAGAGAGTTTTTTGAGGGTAATAAAGAGACAAAAAAAAAAAAAAATCCTCTAAAAACGTTCCATCTGTTACTATTGGCAAGGTTGATGTGGAAATTGAAGGTTTTCCGTTTGCTTGTAGTTCCCGTTTTGTCCTACCTGCCAGGGTGGCGCTAGAGATCAAGAATATTGTTTGTGAGATTTTTTTAGATAGTGGAGCAGCTGTCAATCTCATTGATAATCAATTTGCTATAACACATGGTTTCCAGGTGTGCACTTTGGGAAAGGACATACCTGTTTTTGCTATTGATTCCGCTCCACTTTCTCAAAAATCGTTAAAGGGCATAGTTCACAATATCTGTTTGATTGTGGCTGATGCTCATGTTGAGGATTTGTCATGCTTCGTCCTAAGCGGATTACCTACTCCTCTAGTGTTGGAGCTACCCTGGCTCACTAAATATAACCCAACCATTGATTGGCAAGCGAGGCAAATAAATGGTTGGAGTGACTTTTGCAGAGAGAATTGCCTCTCGACGTCTCTTTCAGAGGTTTCTACTAAGACTGTACCATCTTTTCTTTCAGAATTTTCGGATGTGTTTTCTGAGAGTGGTGTTCAGGAGCTGCCCCCTCACCGGGAGTACGATTGCCCTATTAATCTCATCCCAGGCGCCAAGCTGCCTAAATCACGTTTATACAATCTCTCCCAACCTGAAAGGGTCGCTATGCGTACTTATATCTCTGAGAGCCTGAGAAAGGGACACATCCGACCCTCGAAGTCACCTGTTGCTGCTGGTTTATTTTTTGTTAAGAAAAAAGATGGTTCTTTAAGACCATGTCTGGATTTCAGGGAGCTGAACAGTATCACAATTCGTGACCCTTATCCGCTTCCTCTGATCCCGGACCTGTTTAACCAGATTGTTGGGGCTAAATTTTTTTTCAAGTTGGATTTAAGAGGGGCATACAACCTGGTCAGGGTCAGAGAAGGGTACGAATGGAAGACGGCCTTCAATACCCCTGAGGGCCATTTTGAGAATTTGGTTATGCCTTTTGGTTTGATGAATGCTCCAGCCATCTTCCAACATTTTGTGAACAGCATTTTTTATCATTTAATGGGGAAATTTGTACTAGTGTATCTAGATGACATTTTGATTTTTTCTCCTGATTTCAAAACTCATAGGGACCACCTACGTCAGGTCTTGCTCATTCTGCGGGAGAATAAATTGTACGCTAAACTGGAGAAATGTGTGTTTGCGGTTCCAGAAATTCAATTTCTGGGCTTTCTTCTCTCCACTTCTGGTTTTCGCATGGACCCCAAGAAGGTCCACGCTGTGCTTGATTGGGAGCTTCCTGAGAATCAGAAGGCGCTGATGCGCTTTTTAGGTTTTGCCAATTATTACAGGAAGTTCATTTTAAATTATTCCTCTGTTGTTAAGCCACTGACTGATATGACTAGAAAGGGGGTAGATTTTTCCTCCTGCTCGGTAGAGGCGCATAAGGCCTTTTCTAGTATCAAAGAGAGTTTTGCTTCTGCTCCCATCTTGGTACAACCTGATATCTCTCTGCCCTTCATTGTTGAGGTGGATGCTTCTGAGGTGGGTGTGGGTGCGGTCTTGTCTCAGGGTCCCTCTCCTGCCACATGGCGACCGTGTGCCTTTTTCTCGAAGAAACTCTCCTCCGCAGAGAGAAATTACGATGCGGGAGATAGGGAGTTGTTGGCCATCAAGTTAGCTTTTGAGGAATGGCGCCATTGGCTAGAGGGAGCCAGACACCCTATTACCGTGTTTACCGACCATAAGAATCTGGCCTACTTGGAGTCAGCCAAGCGTCTGAACCCGAGACAGGCCAGATGGTCTTTGTTCTTTTCAAGGTTTAATTTTGTTGTCACGTTCCGCCCTGGGGTTAAGAATGTGAAGGCGGATGCCCTGTCACGTTGTTTTCCGGGAGGGGGGAACTTTGAAGACCCGGGTCTCATTTTGGCTGAAGGGGTGGTTGTGTCTGCTCTTTATCCTGAATTGGAGGCAGAGGTTCAGGCAACCCAGGCAGAGGCTCCTGATCTTTGTCCCCCTGGGAGGTTGTTTGTGCCTCTCGCTTTACGACACAAGGTTTTTAAGGAGCACCACGATACTGTCCTTGCTGGGGGTAGAGCCACAGTGGATCTCATTGCTCGGAGATTCTGGTGGCCGGCTCTTCGTAAGTCGGTTGAGGGTTTTGTGGCAGCCTGCAAGACCTGCGCTCGTGCCAAAGTCCCTCATTCACGGCCATCAGGTCCTCTCCTTCTGTTACCCATTCCTTCCCGTCCTTGGACACATCTGTCCATGGATTTCATTACGGACCTGCCTCGTTCCTCAGGGAAGACTGTGATTCTGGTGGTGGCGGACCGTTTTAGCAAAATGCCGTATTTTATTCCTTTTCCTGGGTTGCCCAATGCTAAAACGCTGGCGCAGGCATTTATTGATCACATTGTCAAATTGCATGGTATTCCTTCAGACATAGTCTCTGATAGGGGCACGCAGTTTGTTTTCAGATTCTGGAAGGCTTTCTGTTCTCGCTTGGGGGTTCGGTTGTTATTCTCTTCTGCTTTCCACCCGCAATCGAATGGCCAGACAGAGCGCGTCATTAAGAATCTGGAGACACATCTGCGCTGTTTTGTGGCGGAGAATCAGGAGGATTGGTGTTCTTTTCTCTCCCTTGCTGAGTTTGCTTTAAATAACCGTTGTCAGGAGTCCTCTGATAAGTCACATTTTTTGGTGCATATGGGTTTCATCCGCAGTTTGGGACATTCTCTGGAGAGGGGGCTTCTGGTTTACCTGATGAGGAGAGATTCTCCTCGTCTTTGTCATCTATTTGGCAAAAGATTCAGGATAATCTAAAGAGCATGAGTGAGAGATATAAGCGTGTGGCGGATAAGAGACGTGTGCCTGGTCCGGACCTGAATTTTGGTGATCTGGTGTGTTTGTCTACTAAGAATATCAAATTGAAGGTTCCCTCCTGGAAGTTGGGTCCTAAGTTTATCGGGTCTTACAAAATCTTGTCCGTCATCAATCCCGTTGCCTACCGTCTTGATCTTCCTCAGACTTGGAAGATCCATAATGTTTTTCACAAGTCCCTATTAAAACCTTATGTCCAACCCACTGTACCCTCCTCTGTGCCTCCTCCTCCAATTGTGGTTGATGGTAATCTTGAATTTCAGGTCTCTAGGATTGTGGACTCTCATATTGTCCGCGGTTCTCTTCAGTACCTCGTTCATTGGGAGGGTTATGGTCCTGAGGAGAGGATGTGGGTTCCAGTGGCGGACATTAAGGCCACTTGTCTTCTCAGGGCATTCCATAGGTCCCATCCTGAGAAGGTGGGCTCTGAGTGTCCGGAGTCCACTCGTAGAGGGAGGGGTACTGTCACCGCCAGATCTCTGAGAAGTTCTGATAGACGTTCCTGCATGATGTTCTTTTGTTTTGCTTTCGCTTTGACATCTCTTCTCCCTCTCCCAGCTGTCATCTATTATCAGTGATTGCCTCCCTATATATCTCCTCCCATACTGCTTAACTTTGCGGTTGGTACTACTTCCTGGATTCTGTTCACTGCTTGAAGTTGCTACTGCTGGTTTCTCAGATAAGTCTATTTCTGTATTTGTGTTTTCCTGTTGGCTTGACTCCCTCCGTATTAAGTGCAGGGAGCCGGTGGTCGTGTCCCCTCACTATTATAGGGTTTGCAGGTGTCACTCAGTCGAGGTACGTGGACATGCAACTTTCTATCATTGAGATCTTTGCATGGGCTGAGCAGCCAGGGAGAGCTCTAGGGCTTTAATAGGGCTCACCCTTTTGTTCCTTAGTTTGGGATCAAGTCAGTCGGATCTTTATTTGTTACTTCTTGTTTTCTGCAACACCATCCGTGACACCTCCTGGAGAATCGCCCCAGCACCTCTGCAGCCGCTTCTATTCCCCCCTCCAGAGACCAGGAACTGTTGTCAGGATTGGAGAAAGACCATCATCAGATGAATCCTTTGATGATCATGTAGCGGGAAAGCCACTTTTTCAGGCCGAAAATATTAGCTCCTTACTCAGAGTAGTGAGAGCCACCATGGGGTTGGATGATTGTAAAGAGCCACAGTCTGTTAGAGACTCCATGTTTGAAGGTCTGCACCCTAGAAAGATTAAGGGTTTTGATGTCCATGAAAATATTGCCGCTGTTATCAAAAAAGAACAGAGTAGACCAGACATTGATGCCAGAGCCCCGGTAGGAGGTCAGCTTTCTCTCTTCACAGAACATTGGAAGAAAAGATCAAACAGCCCTTGGATAATCTCCATCCTGTCGGAGGACTACAAAATACATTTTCTGAGAATGGCGCCAGAAAGATTCGTTATAACAGACTATCGATCCAGTCCCCAAAAGCAAGCGGCCTTGTTTTCAGAAGTATCTTCCCTATTAGAAAAGAACATTCTGTTAGAAGTCCCAATGCAGGAAAAAGCAAGGGGGTTTTACTCAACACTCGTTTCCAGACTGTTTTATGGCATCCCTGGATCTCAGGGATGCATACCATCACGTCCCCATACATCCCGATCATCAGAGATACTTAAGAGTAGCGGTTCAGTTGCAGGACAAAATCCTTCATGTCTGGGGTCAGTGTCTCTGAGGGAGGCCATGTCAGTCTTAGGTCTCATGACTGCGGCTATTCCCGGAGTGGAGTGGGCTCAATTCCACTCGAGACCTCTCCAACAACAAATTCTGGAAATGTGGGACAAAAATACTTTTTCTCTAGACTCAGAGATTCATTTATCACCCCAGACGCTCTCCTTGCCGGAGTGGTGTATGAACCTGTTAAACCTTTAGGGAGGTGTTCCATGGCAGAGACAAAATGCCTTATATCCTGGGTTTAAAAAAAAACACATTTTTTTTGCAATACCTCACATCTTGTGCCTTTGCTGCATTTCTCACAGTGAAATACAAGCTTGAAATACTGCAATTATATTCTGGGTTAAAAAAACACCTATTTTTTGCAATACCCTAGATCTGGGGCCTTTGCTGCATTTGTCACAGTGAAATATAAATGTTAGATAGTGCTGTTATATTCTGGTATTAAAAAGATAATAATTTGCGGCCTTTGTTGCAGTTGTCATAGTGAAATACAAGCTTGAAATAGTGCAATAGTGCAAGATAACAAATTTGCGGCCTTTGCTGCATTTCTAACAGTCCAATACAATCGTGATATACCGCTGTTAAATTCTGGTATTAAAAAAACACCCATTTTGGGCAAGATAATACATTTGCGGCCTTTGTTGCATTTGTGACAATCAAATTCAAAGTTTAAATATTGCAGTTACATTCTTGGTTTAAAAAAACACAAATTTTTTGCAAGACCCTACATCTGGGGCTTTTGCTGCATTTGTCACAGTTAAATACTAGCGTTAGCTACTGCTGTTATATTCTGGTTTTAAAAAAACACCCATTTTGGGCAATACCCTACTTCTGACACCTTTGCTGCATTTGTCACAGTGAAATATAAGCTTGAAATACTGCAATTATATTCTGGATTTTAAAAAAGCACCCATTTTGGGCACGATAATACATTTGCGGCCTTTGCTGCATTTCTGACAGTCCAATACAAGTGTTAGATACTGCGGTTACATTCTCGTTTTAAAAAAACACCCATTTTGGGCAAGATAATACATTTGCGGCCTTTGTTGCATTTGTGACAGTCAAATACAAACTTTAAATACTGCTGTTATATTTTGGGTTTAAAAAAAACACCAATTATTTGCAAGATCCTGCATCTGGGGCCTTTGCTGCATTTGTCACAGTCAAATACAATCAGTCAATACTGCTGTTACATTGTTGGTTGACAAATTAAAAAAATTTGGGACCGTGAAGTAATTGTATAAAATTTGCCTGTCACACTGTTGTGTGACCTCAAGAAAATTTTCCTCTTTATGACACCGGCACTGCATTACTGTCAGTGAATTTAATTGTTGACTATTGGCGGTTACATTGTCGCCTGACAAAAACCATCTGTTAGTTTGGTGGCTGAACGCAAAGAATGAGGAGAGCGTCAAATAAGGGACGTGGCCCCGGTTGTGGTATTTCTGGTGGAGCTCCTTTTGCAGGGAGAGGACGTGGTCGATCTGTGCCAGCTATACGCACGAGTGAAACACCTTCCTCAGGTGCAAGTAGGCGACAGAACCTTCAGCGTTATTTGGTAGGGCCTAATGCGGCTCTATGAATGGTGAGGCCAGAACCTGTACAGGCGATAATAGATTGGGTGGCTGACAGTGCCTCCAGTTCCTTCACATTGTCTCCCACCCAGTCTCCTGCTGAAAGATGAGAGTTGGCACCTGCAGCCCATGTCCATCAGTCCTTCACCTCACCCCCTTTCAAATCAGCCAAGCAGTCTGAGTCCCAAGTCATGGTGCAGTCTCTTCTGCTTTTTGATTACTCTGCTAGCAGGGTTTCCCAGGGCCATCCACAAAGGCCTGCCCCAGAAGTGGAAGAGATTGAGTGCACCAATGCCCAACCACTTATGTTTCAGGATGAGTACATGGGAGGACCACTGCAGCACATCTCTGATGATGACGAAACACAGTTGCCAACTGCTGTGGCATTCTGCAGTGTTGTCGAGTATTTATTTCATATAAGATATGAAATCATAAAAATTATGATTTCATATTTTTATGAAATATAAAAAATGTAATTGGCGGACATATAAACGCCAGTTCTTTTATTGATGAGATCTAAAGTCAATTCGTGCAGCTAATGAAACAGGGTGCAATTAATTATATAAAATATAATTTATTACAAATAAATACAGTAAAAATGGCATACAAATTAATACAAGGGCAATATCAAAATTAATCACAAGATGGTGCTCCACCGTTTACGCCAGGCTAACTTAATTTACTACACCAAGTACAATACAATACAATACTACTCTTCTTTTTATCAAATTATTACTGATTAGTGTACTGGTTATCAAAACATTATGATGCAATCCCTTATGCTCAATCAAAGAGTATGTATGACATTAATATGATATTATACCCCACTCTGCAATCAGACTATGGAAATATAATTTCCCAGAGTTTTTCCTCTACTCAGACAATGTTTAATCTCCCATTAGCAATATGCATCTTTGCTAAGAGGACAACTAGCATTAGGGAGGTGTTTAACACTATATGTTCCCACAGTATGGGAACTCTTGACTATATGCCGAGAGGAATATCTTATTAATATCACAATCAGTAAGTACAAATATATGTTACCGGGTTAAGGATGAACAGAGTTTCGGATGTGACAAGTTCTCAAAACTTTTCCAGTAGACAAAAATTAATCCAAGTTTCTTTGTGATAAATCCTTCTTAATTGGAAATTTTCTCTGTGCCGATGTTTCTTTGTAGCAAGATTTTCTTGTGTTGTAGTTGTATTTTAGTTGTTGAAGTAAATTGAAGTTTTTTCTAACCTCTTACATGCATACTTTATACCCCATGTTATCTAAGAACTCATCCCCTTCTCTAGATTAGGTATTTCCAATCAGACAAGGTGGGTGTGATGTATGTTAATCGTGGTATGATGTCACTTAATTGGCATTCCTTAGAAACTTCTGCCCATCTACCACTTGATGGCACTGTTGTACCACATAATTTCAAATATTTTAAGAATTAACACATATATATGGCTTCATTACACAACTTAAACTTTGACCTCTTGTCACGGAAGGTGTACAGCAAACTAGAAGACACAAAAGGAAGATCCGGCTGACTGGATCCAAAACTAAGGAACCAAAGGGATAGCCCTGCAACAGACCTGGCTCTCTCCCTAAACTGCTCAGCCTATGCAAAATTCTCAATGGTAGAAGATCGCATATCCTCGTACCTCGACTGAATAACCCCTGAACACCCTATAATAGTGAGGGGACACAACCACCGGCTCCCTACACTTGATACAGAGGGAGTCAGGGTCTCCTGGGATCCAGCAAACAGGAAAATACAAATGAATAAACAAAACTTATCTGTAGAAGACTCAGTAGTGGATTCCAGCATGCATATACTCCAGAAAGTTGTATAAACCGCAAAGTGATGCAGTATGGGAAGGGATTTAAAGGGATGCAATCAGTGCAACTACATGACAGCTGAGAGAGGCTAACGAGATGAGAAAATGAAAGCAAAACAAAAGGAACCTCAAGGAGGAGGTTCTGAAGGACGTCTGTCAGAGCTTCTCAGATGTCTGGTGGTGACACCTCTCCCAACTTAAATCAATTAGGAGGGACTCTTCTTTGACACTTTAGAATCACTTTCCCAGACATCATGGATCCATCTTGACAGTTAACAGACCATCTTATTTATGGTCAGATAAGAGAATAAAATCTTTTAACTTTTCTCCTGGTTTTTGTACCCTAACTGTCTAAGCTATTGAGTAATGATGTTTACAATAACATCAGCTCCTCTGAATGGATTCTATTTAGGAAAATTCAACTTAAACGCTCTCTACATCCCCAAGATTATATATCCTACTCAGTGAGATACACGCAGTATAAAATATACATGAATAATATTTGGTTATAATACATCAATATTGCATAGTATATATGAACCTTCAACAAGTTCAAACGCTAAATAAATGCACACAGGAATATATATATATATATATATATATATATATATATGTGTGTGTGAATATATGAATAGATATCTATTCCACACCAGATGTGTTTTATGGACGTCTCTTATCATATCATGGCTCAGCCATGAAACACCCATTGTTCCTCAGACAGACATGTTTAGAGAAACCAGTATAGATAAATCCATGTCTCTAAACAATAATAAAAAGTATAATGTTCTCTATATATTCACTTTTAACACATTGAACTTGCCATGAACCCATCTTGGGGTTTTTCAGGTTCATGCTGATCACATGCTGTTAAAGGCAATGATCATCCATATTGAATATACCGTAGTATCATCAGATACATGGTACACTTATGAAAATGCACAACAAATCCCCCTTCATTCCAAAAACGTTCCATAAAGGATGAATGTATTTGGAATGTTTAAAAGGGCTTTTCATATGTCTTCTTCGTGATTCACGGAGCGTAGGCTTTGTTTATGATGTTTTAACCATAGCTTGGCTAAAGTTCTTCTGGAGAACCTTATCTAACGCATGACTTGGATGGTCAACAAACTCAACCATCCCATAGATCCTGCAAAACAGGATATAAGTTCGATAAAGGTTTGTTTTGATTCTCCATCTCCACATGAATGTTTAATAGGTTCCTTTTCAATGAACCAACTTCGAGTTCCAATGTCTTGATAGAGATGGAATCAGCAACTGCCACACCGGTAGTAATAACAGTGCCCACTACGCCAAAGATTATGGCGGCTACGTTTGCAAAAAGTGAATCGCTTTGGTCTGTAGAAAACTGTTCTCTGGTTAGGGTTTTCTTTGCTTGTTCCAGGATCTGCGTAATCCGCTCTTGGAAATATCCGATGTGCATCTGATACCAGGATTGGATTTCCGGTGACTGGATTTCGGACATGTTAAATTGCCTTTCGACGAAAACTCGTGGATCCAGGCTGATGTAGACCTTCTGGGATAGAATCTTCTTGTTTGTCAATATGAACCCTGCTGTATCTTGCAGCATGATTCCGGTTGAAGGACCTGGCACAGCAATCGGCTCAGCATGGAACTCCATCCCCAAGATCAGGACGACGTAGATAATGGCAATCATCTTTGATGACATCTTACGCCTATAAAATATTATATGACACATATGAGTACATATATTTTTCAACTTTATCCTGCAAGAAAAGCGTTACTAATACCATATACCTCTGATTGGCATAAGTTCTTTTCTTGGACAGAGTAAGTTCTGGTTTCAGAGGTGAGTTAGGAGACATTTTGTTACAGAGGAAACGTATATCAGGATGGGTTAGTATGAGTTAAAGATGTAGAATAACAGATAACACTTTTCCGTTCATACGATACCAATCCTTATTTCCGTCTTTATCTGGAACCGTAAAGTCTCTTCACCTCTTTTCATCCAGCTTCTTCAATCTCTCGAAGTCGTGCACTAGGATGAAAAACACGTAACTGATTAATGTGCACCCATTTTTCAATAAACTCATCCCCCTTAGGGATTTTGATCTTGTAGACCACTGGAGATAACTTGTCAGTGATGACATAGGGACCTTTCCAGGAAGGTAGGAATTTTCTCTCCTTCACTTGATCCCGAGCGAAGTTATAGAGATACACCCGATCGGAAATTTGATACTCCTTCTGTGTAGTCTTCAGATCGTACACTGTGTACAGAATTATTAGGCAAATTAGTATTTTGACCACATCATCCTCTTTATGCATGTTGTCTTACTCCAAGCTGTATAGGCTCGAAAGCCTACTACCAATTAAGCATATTAGGTGATGTACATCTCTGTAATGAGAAGGGGTGTGGTCTAATGACATCAACACCCTATATTAGGTGTGCATAATTATTAGGCAACTTCCTTTCCTTTGGCAAAATGGGTCAAAAGAAGGACTTGACAGGCTCAGAAAAGTCAAAAATAGTGAGATATCTTGCAGAGGGATGCAGCACTCTTAAAATTGCAAAGCTTCTGAAGCGTGATCATCGAACAATCAAGCGTTTCATTCAAAATAGTCAACAGGGTCGCAAGAAGCGTGTGGAAAAACCAAGGCGCAAAATAACTGCCCATGAACTGAGAAAAGTCAAGCGTGCAGCTGCCAAGATGCCACTTGCCACCAGTTTGGCCATATTTCAGAGCTGCAACATCACTGGAGTGCCCAAAAGCACAAGGTGTGCAATACTCAGAGACATGGCAAAGGTAAGAAAGGCTGAAAGACGACCACCAATGAACAAGACACACAAGCTGAAACGTCAAGACTGGGCCAAGAAATATCTCAAGACTGATTTTTCTAAGGTTTTATGGACTGATGAAATGAGAGTGAGTCTTGATGGGCCAGATGGATGGGCCCGTGGCTGGATTGGTAAAGGGCAGAGAGCTCCAGTCTGACTCAGACGCCAGCAAGGTGGAGGTGGAGTACTGGTTTGGGCTGGTATCATCAAAGATGAGCTTGTGGGGCCTTTTCGGGTTGAGGATGGAGTCAAGCTCAACTCCCAGTCCTACTGCCAGTTTCTCCAAGACACCTTCTTCAAGCAGTGGTACAGGAAGAAGTCTGCATCCTTCAAGAAAAACATGATTTTCATGCATGACAATGCTCCATCACACGCGTCCAAGTACTCCACAGCGTGGCTGGCAAGAAAGGGTATAAAAGAAGAAAATCTAATGACATGGCCTCCTTGTTCACCTGATCTAAACCCCATTGAGAACCTCTGGTCCATCATCAAATGTGAGATTTACAAGGAGGGAAAACAGTACACCTCTCTGAACAGTGTCTGGGAGGCTGTGGTTGCTGCTGCACGCAATGTTGATGGTGAACAGATCAAAACACTGACAGAATCCATGGATGGCAGGCTTTTGAGTGTCCTTGCAAAGAAAGGTGGCTATATTGGTCACTGATTTGTTTTTGTTTTGTTTTTGAATGTCAGAAATGTATATTTGTGAATGTTGAGATGTTATATTGGTTTCACTGGTAAAAATAAATAATTGAAATGGGTATATATTTGTTTTTTGTTAAGTTGCCTAATAATTATGCACAGTAATAGTCACTTGCACACACAGATATCCCCCTAAAATAGCTAAAACTAAAAACAAACTAAAAACTACTTCCAAAAATATTCAGCTTTGATATTAATGAGTTTTTTGGGTTCATTGAGAACATGGTTGTTGTTCAATAATAAAATTAATCCTCAAAAATACAACTTGCCTAATAATTCTGCACTCCCTGTAGTATGTCTTAGCACTCACTGCGGCTTTCTCTATATTCTTCTGGGCGAATGCAAAAGCATATTGAAGATGCTTGCCTAAATTTTCCACATACTGATGTGATGTTGTAGCATTGATCAAGTTGTGGTCTGTTGTCCTGAAAAGTAAATGCTGGGGTAACACCATCTTCCTTCCCGTGATCATCTCGAAGGGAGAAAGCTTAGTTGCTGCGCTTGGGGTGGCTCTGATGGCCATAAGCATCAAAGGCAACTTGACATCCCAGTCCTTACCAGATTCATTGACAAACTTTTTCAGGATGTTCACAATGGACTGGTTGTAACATTCTACTCCACCACTAGAGGCTGGTCGATAAGCTATATGTAGCTTCCTCTTTACCCCCAGGATTTCCCACATCTTTGTTATCACCTCACTGGTGAAGTGACTTTCACGATCGGATTCTATGCGCTGGGGAAGACCAAATCTAGAAAATACGTGGTTAATGAGCAGAGATGCACATATGCTTGAACTGCATGTTTTGCACGGCAAACATTCCACCCATTTGGTGAACAGACAAGTTACGGTTAACATATACTTGTTGCCTCTTGATGAGGTTGTTACTGGTCCAATGAAGTCAATTTGGATGTCTGACCATGGCATGGACATCCCCCTTTTCATCAGCGGTGCCCGATGAGTGGGTCCTTGTGGCTGGAATTGAGGGCAGATTAGACATCCCTGACAATATGTTCGCACATCTTGTAACATATGTGGCCAGTAAGCGTAGTCCCGTAGTAACTCGTACGTTATTTTCTCACCTCGATGACCAGCTGTTGGGGCATCATGTGCATGTTGCAACATCAGGCCTCGGTATGCTGCAGGTACTACCCATTGCGTGATACCGTTCTTAGAGGTTCTTATCAGCAGTCCATCCTGCAATGAGAATTGGGACTTACCTTTCATCAAAATTCGTAACTCCTCCTTACCCACACAGTCTTCCGTGGTTATGGGACAGTTGTGTGGATCCTCAATGTGCTTATAAATAAAAGACCAATAATTGGATCCCCCTTTTGGCTCGCAATGAGATCCTCACTAGGGGAATCTTGGCTCCACTGCGCCACATTGGCTTCAGCTCCCTTTTGGGCCTGACTCCTTGTCATAGCATCCACTTGGATAGTTCCCATGAGGTCATCAACGTCAAAGATTTCTCCGTCAATGGCTGCTTGCTTGGCAAGGGAATCCGCTAGGTCATTTCCCTCTTTATCCATGCCTGGATATTTTGAATGACCTCTTACCTTCTTTCAATAAATGGTAAGACTGTGGGCGGTAACCATCTCATCAATTTTACAAAACATCTTGCCATGCTTTACTGGCTTGTTATTACTTCTCATCATGTCGGATCTTTTCCATCCAGGAAAGTACTCCACAAAGCTGTTACGAATATAATCAGAATCTGTGATGATTACAAACTCCTTAATATCATATTCGATAGCCATTTGTACGGCTTTGTACACAGCAGTAAGTTCTGCAACCTGGCTGCTTTTGGAACCAATTTTGTATCCAACGGATACATCTAGGAATGTATTATTCCACACGACTCCAATACCTGCAACCAATGTACGTTCGGATCCTTCATCAGCATGGAAGGAACAGCCGTCTACGTACACACATGGTAACGATTTGCAGTACTCTTCTTCATAAGATTTATATGGGGATGATGATTGTTCCTCCAGGAAATCATTTTCCGTTGACTCACTTTTACGTTCCGTATTGGTACAGTCATGGAGTTCTGCTAATCCTTGAGCAACTGTTTTTTTTAATTTTGTTTGTACCTGATTTCCAATGGCCATCCCATTAAGGACATTGTCCAGGTGGTTATCCTGCTGTTTGACAAGTCTCCATCTCCTATACGATCACTCTGCAAGTATTGCAGTGGCTGGTGTGCGGTCTCCACAATGATCCTTTCGCCTTGGATAAAACTCCTAAAATATTGCAAAGCCCACACAGTTGACAATAATGCTTTCTCACAATCATTGAATTTTACCTCAACCGGTGACAAGGACTTGCTGGCATAGGCAATGATTTTGTTTCGGTTTTCCTGTTTTTGGAAAAGAACTGCACTTATGCTTTTATCAGTGAAACCTGTTTCCACGAAGAAAGGTTTTCCCCCTTCTGGATAAGCAAGGCATGGAGCCTGGATAAGTTTGGCCTTGAGCTCGGTTACAGCTTGCTCATGACGCTTACTCCATTCCCATTTTACTCCTTTCTTTAGCAACTGCAAAAGAGGTTTTGTAATTTTGCCCAGGAATGATCTTAATTCCTTAAGATTTCTAGGAAATTTTGTCTTGGTCACTGCTTCCACCTTCCTTTTCTGTGGGTTAATTCCATCCGCAGTGACTTCATGACCAGGGAAATTAACCTTGGTCTGGCACCATTGAGCCTTCTGCAAAGAAAGTTTTACACCTGCTTTCCTCAGCTGGGTTAGTACATGCCTCAACTCCTGAATATGTTCCTCAAAAGTTGTACTTTTGATCAGGATGTCATCCACATAGGATAAGGTACCTCGTTCAGTGGCATCAGGCATTGCCTTATGCATGAACACTGCAAACTCATGGCCCGCATTTATGTACTCGAAGGGCAGTCGGGGCCACGCATACTGTCGTTTGCCAAAGGTAAAGGCCAGTTTGTACTGATTCCTTTCATCCACCTTTATCGTCCAATATCCTTGTGCACAGTCAAGGGCAGTGAAGATTTTGGATCCTTGTATTTGTGCCAAACATTGGTCAATATATCCCAATAAAAAGAAAGACGGTCCAGCTTCACTGAAAAATACTTGAGGCTTTATTTAATCCCGTGCAGATAAAAACCAACATACAGCAATGCAGAAAATATTGGTCAATATATGGCACGGGCCATCCGGACATATAAGCACATTTGTTCAACTGTCTTAGGTCCGAGCAGAGACGAAATTGACCGTTAGGTTTGAGGCCTCCAAGTATCGGATGATTGAATGAACTGTGTACTGGACGGATGATACCCCTCTTCTCCAAGTTCTTGACGATTTCCGATAGTGACGGAAGTCGGTATTGTTTGACAAAAACAGGGGATGCATCGGGATCTGTCTGGATTCTTGTAACGTGTAGGTCTGTTTCCCCACAGTCATAAGAATCCTTGGCGAACATCTCCTGGAACTCTGCGAAGAGCTCCTTTAGCCATTGACGCTTCGACTCGTCGGAGCATGCGTCAGCCATGGAGACTTGTTCTTCCACCCGCTCCTGAAATTCTGGGAAAATCTCAGGCTGATTTAACTCGTAAGCTTCTTCAAGCTCACTAGTTAAATCATTCTGGGTGTAGCGTACCTTATCCTTTCCTTGCTGGTATGATTCATACTCTTTTTCATCAATCTCATGGTTGAAAACCAATGATGACTCTTCGATGTGGCATTTACCTTCTTCAGAGCTGAAAGGATAAACAGAGTGGATGTTAAATAACCCCTCAGGGGTTGAGGAAAAATGTTGTTCCACTGTTTATTCCTCCGTCAGGTATTCATCAGGAATTATTCCAATAACATCATTTTGGAATCCAAATGTGTAGTATTCTGAATCCATAGCTAAACCAATTACGGTGTCCTTTTGTAGGGATATGCTATGGGGAACCATGTTATGAATTACCATATGTAACGGATCCTGATGGATATTTATCAGGGGAGTAGGCTTTACCTTTAGGCCGAGTTGCTGTATTCTGTTGGATAAACAGATCAACACGTCTGCGTTCTTCAGCTTCTGTCCCTTCTTTACTTTAATGGGGAGAAGAAATGGTTTGCATCCTTCAGGCATTTCAACTTTCTCAGCAACCATGATACTTACGGCATAGGGCATCTGTTGTCCCCATCGTAAGGCTTGTTCTACATCCTGGAACCCCTCTGGGTTTCCTGGCAATCTGTACCATAAGGTGTTATTCACCAGGTCAATCTGTATGGCAAATCGGTGCAGAAGGTCATTACCTATATACAGGGTGGGCCATTTATATGGATACACCTTAATAAAATGGGAATGGTTGGTGATATTAACTTCCTGTTTGTGGCACATTAGTATATGTGAGGGGGGAAACTTTTCAAGATGGGTGGTGACCATGGCGGCCATTTTGAAGTTGGCCATTTTGAATGCAACTTTAGTTTTTTCAATAGGAAGAGGGTCATGTGACACATCAAACTTATTGCGAATTCCACACGAAAAACAATGGTGTGCTTGGTTTTAACATAACTTTATTCTTTCATGAGTTATTTACAAGTTTCTCTTTGTTTACAGCCATTGACATGTCGCCGAGGTTAACACGTGAGGAGCGGATAGAAATTGTGTTGATGTCTGGTGAACGCAGTAACCCGGTCATTACAGTAGATTTTAATGCAAGACACCCTACGAGACCACCCAAGTCCCATGCTACAGTTAGCAAACTGTTTGCTAAGTTTTGTGAAACTGGTTCAGTGTTGGATTTGCCAAAATGTGGACGCATGAAATCTGTCTCTAATGAAGAAACATCAGTGGCTGTCCTAGCTTCATTCAGCAAGAGCCCACAGCGTAGCACTCGCCGCATGTCACTGGAGAGTGGCATTAGTCGAACATCCCTTCGGCGGATATTAGCTACTCACAAATGGCACCCTTACAAACTCCAGCTACTGCAGCATCTCAACGAGGATGACCCAGATCGGTGCACTGAATTTGCAGAATGGGCAAAACAAAAATTGGAACAGGACCCTCAGTTTACGCAGAAGATTTTGTTCAGTGATGAGGCAAACTTTTATGTGAATGGTGAAGTTAACAAACAAAACCACCGCTATTGGTCTGACACTAACCCACATTGGATAGATCCCTCCAAGACTGTTGGAACAAAAAAATTGATGGTATGGTGTGGTATATGGGGTACAAAGATAGTGGGGCCATTCTTTATCGATGGAAACCTCAAGGCCACTGGATATGCGAAATTGCTACATGATGATGTGTTTCCCTCTTTATGCACTGAAGCTGGCACGTTCCCTGAGTTTTTCCAGCAAGATGGTGCACCACCACATTATGGGTGTCAGGTCCGAGCATTCCTAGATGAACAGTTTCCTGGAAATTGGATTGGTCATCGTGGGCCAGTTGAATGGCCCCCAAGGTCTCCCGATCTGACCCCCTTAGACTTTTATCTTTGGGGTCATCTAAAGGCAATTGTCTATGCTGTGAAGATACGAGATGTGCAGCACCTGAAACTACGGATACTGGAAGCCTGTGCTCGCAATTCTCCTGCGGTGTTGCTATCAGTGTGTGAATAGTGGGAGAAGAGGGTTGCATTGACAATCCAACACAATGGGCAGCACATTGAACACATTTTATAAGTGGTCAGAAACTTGTAAATAACTCATGAAAGAATAAAGTTACGATAAAACCAAGTACACCATTGTTTTTCTTGTGAAATTCCCATTAAGTTTGATGTGTCACATGACCCTCTTCCTATTGAAAAAACAAAAGTTGGATTAAAAATGGCTGACTTCAAAATGGCCGCCATGGTCACCACCCATCTTGAAAAGTTTCCCCCCTCACATATACTAATGTGCCACAAACAGGAAGTTAATATCACCAACCATTCCCATTTTATTAAGGTGTATCCATATAAATGGCCCACCCTGTACATTTGATACCGTGGTTAATTTATCACAATGAAAACGTGCTCTGTAGTTTTACTTCCTATGGAGATAGACAAAACGCATCTTGCAACCACATTATGACTTTGGGAATCTCCATCCAGATCATGAACCCATTGGTCCTGTGGAGAGAAACTTTTAATCATTTTAGGATTGGTGACCTGTTTTAAGAGTCCTAGGCTTATGTAACTTGCTTCGGATTTCAAATCCAACTTGGCAAATTTCACCCGGGCTATATTGTTTACCTGTACGGGAATCAATAAATTGTCATTGACCTTTTCAATCCGTACCATCGATTGAACGTGTCTGGTCAGGTCCACGACTTCGTGATTCCCCCTTTCAAGAGAAATGGTTAATATATCATCATCCAGAGTTATCTTTTTGATTTTGTCCCTCTGGATGGTAATGATGTGAGCGGCACCATTGACATCTTCCTCGGGCTTACCATTCTTCAGGATTGTGACATCCGGTATTTGATTGTTCCTGAAATGCACTTCAATAGAATTAGGTTTCTCTTCAATCACATGACAACTGCGTTGTGCTTGCGTGTTGCAAGAGTATTCATAGGCAATGGGTGCCTTCACCTGAGTCCATACTGCTTCATTAATAAAATCAACTATGGGACTCAATCTTTTTAATAAATCGATTCCTATGATCATCCGATCATATGGAAGATCCACAATCAATGTGCGATGTCTAATTGTCTTCTTGCCAATCTTAAATGTCAACCAGGATGTTCCTTTTACCTGTAAGGCATCTCCACCTACACTTATCAAAGAGCCATCAAATGATCTTAATCGTGGCTTCTTTGATGTTAAATCCAAAACCTGTTGGAAATAAGTGCAAGATAAAATGGTGGCTTGTGATCCAGTGTCTATTAAGCCTTTGATTGGTCCGATAAGTTAATTTTGGAGATAGATATCCACAAAGTATCGGCCATCCACCTGGAACAAATCACAGAGAAAGTTAGGATCTTTACCCATCTGCTGTCTGAGAGGTTGACCTCTCTGCAGCTCCGTGACCTCTGCATTCCTGAGTCTCCCAGGACAAGCTGGATGAGCAGCGTTAGCCCCCACCTTTGGGACAAGCTGTGTGACACCACAAGTCACAGCTGGCTCACGGCTAGATGCTGGAACGATGGGATTACACACTGGAACAGACATCTGGTCATATGAATTGACATCATTAGACTGCAAGATAAATGACATATTAGACATTTCCCCCCTGGCCCTAATTTCAGGGTCAGGGCTACTGCAAGGAGAAATGGTATTAGTAATCACATCAGATTCTTTCACATCCATCTTAATCTGCTTTATGATGTTGAGCTGGGACCTGGAGTTGCCCCTAAAAAAGGTTCAGGCTGTTTTCCTGGGGATACCTGGGACAACTTTCTCCCAATGTCACTTAACTGGGCCACTTGTTCTGCCAGCTGATCAAACCTGTTTGGTCTGGGCACATTTTGGCTTTGCTGGGCACCCTGTTTATCGGTAGGTGACCTACTCCTGGGTGAATTCGAGGATTCCTGCCTATCTTCCCTCTGGTGTCTGGGCCTATTATTCCAACGCCTATAACCCTGGTAACCCCTGTTATAGGGCCTATATCCCTGGGGACCCCTATTGTAATAGGGATGGTAGTTAGACTTCCCATTACCTGAATTATTCCCCTCTGATCCATTAGTATTATGGGGTTTGGTCTGTTTGGGCGGTCCTACCTGTTGTTGCTGGGCTTGTTGAGCAGGTCCTGTAGACTGAGGGTACCTTCGTGGCTGGCTTTCAAATCCCAAGTTAGGGTTTATCTTAGCTTCAGCTACCTTTTGCTCTGGGGATTTAATAAACCTTCTCTCACCTGTTGCATGGCACTCACTGATATTATACAGCGTGGTGGCAGCCGTCACCCACCTATCCAAGGGGGCATCAATATCCAGATCTCTGGCTGAGTTAAGTTTGATCTGGGTCTACACGTAAGGTTATATATGTCCCGTTTTGCAGCAGTGGTGGTTCGGTACGGTCCGAATTCCAATTTAACCTCATGCAAAACACATGGCCAATCTTGAATGCCTCTCTCCCTAAATGAGGTAAAGTAATGACGATACTTATCATCAAATGCCCATGGAAGGAATCTGATCCGGTCAGCATCAGAGTATAATTTTAAAGAATCCATAGTGGATTCATACAGTTCTAAGTGATTGGCTATCTGAGAAGAACCTTTCTTGGAAAATTTGGATACTGTAGTATTTAAAAACTTAATTATGCTGGAGGAGCTCTGATCCTTGTCTGACTATTGGGAATTTTTCTTCCTAGAAACCACCTCAGCCTATGTTGGTCGCCTGTGATCCTGTGGCAAGGAATACGTCACATGCTTCCCCACACCACTGTCATACTCGCATGCACTTTCACAACTTTCATGAAACTCATATTGCACAGGTGATTTAACCCTAACATGTCTATCCAGGGGAATATGAGGAGAGACACTTCTAGGGGCTTCCGTGTTATCGGCACCTAGTAAGGCGGTTACAGTTTGGAATGCCCGACTCAATTGGGTTAATGCCTCCTGTGTAATCATGCCAACACTTTCAGGTTGTTGAGTGTCTTGGATGGGGTCTGCTTTAAGAACATGTGATGACATGTCTGGATATTGGGGAGTAAGAAATGGAGGGTCAGGAGATCTCACAGTGTTAGATGGATCACTTTCAGCATTGACTATATTATGGGCTGATCCATCTGTCTGTTTAATTTTGGAATACTAGAGATATAAATCCTCTAAATCACTTTTTGCCTTTTGGTATGCATCATGGCTGTGACTAAGGTTGTACTCTAAGTCTTTGATCTTCGCTTCTGCGGATTTTAGTTCTGATTCCATCTTGGAAACATATATTTTTGTACTCATTATAGACTCATACCTATCTTTAGAAAGTGTACTGACCGCCAAAACAATGCATACAAAACAGGTGGCAATGCACATAATAGTTGTTAGTCCCTCTTGGTATTATCATTTGCCAAATCCATATATGTCAGGTATCTATCAACCATGCCACCTAACTTCCATACATCCCCACGTTCTTCATAGGCTCTTGCCTGCAGCTCATTAGTCCATTCATCTATATTTTTATCTAACTTCAAACGGGAATAAACATATTTGATAACCTTAGAGATTATCTTTCCTGGGTCAGATGGACTATCTGCTAAAGCCTGGCTATTACCTGGGTCGCTGCCTGATACACTCATGATTCTGATCAATAATCAATAACAACAACAATTTGACTTGCCAATAAGGATTAAGGAATATTTTCACTAATTGCACAAATTAGTTATAGAAATATCTCAATCAATCTCAGCAGTGCCTCCAAAATATGTCAAGTATTCATTTCATATAAGATATGAAATCATAAAAATTATGATTTCATATTTTTATGAAATATGAAAAATTTAATTGGCGGACATATAAACGCCAGTTCTTTTATTTATGAGATCTAAAGTCAATTTGTGCAGCTAATGGAACAGGGTGCAATTAATTATATAAAATATAATTTATTACAAATAAATACAGTAAAAATGGCATACAAATTAATACAAGGACAATATCAAAATTGATCACAAGATGGTGCTCCACCGTTTACGCCAGGCTCACCTAATTTACTACATCAAGTACAATACAATACTACTCTTCTTTTTATCAAATTATTACCGATTAGTGTACTGGTTATCAAAACATTATGATGCAACGAAAAACAATAGAAATGAATCTGTGGAAAATCCCTTATGCTCAATCAAAGAGTATGTATGACATTAATATGATATTATACCCCACTCGGCAATCAGACTATGGAAATATAATTTCCCAGAGTTTTTCCTCTACTCAGACAATGTCTAATCTCCCATTAGCAATATGCATCTTTGCTAAGAGGACAACTAGCATTAGGGAGGTGTTTAACACTATATGTTCCCACAGTATGGGAACTCTTGACTATATGCCGAGAGGAATATCTTATTAATATCACAATCAGTAAGTACAAATATACGTTACTGGGTTAAGGATGAACAGAGTTTCGGATGTGATCAGTTCTGAAAACTTTTCCAGTAGACAAAAATTAATCCAAGTTTCTTTGTGATAAATCCTTCTTAATGGGCAATTTTCTCTGTGCCAATGTTTCTTTGTAGCAAGATTTTCTTGTGTTGTAGTTGTATTTTAGTTGTTGAAGTAAGTTGTTAGTTGAACTTTTTTCTAACCTCTTACATGCATACTTTATACCCCATGTTATCTAAGAACTCATCCCCTTCTCTAGATTAGGTATTTCCAATCAGACAAGGTGGGTGTGAATGGCTTCATTACACAACTTAAACTTTGACCTCTCGCAACTTAAATCAATTAGGAGGGACTCTTCTTTGACACTTGTAGAGGGATTAGCTCATGGGACCGCCGTCTCCTGGGATAGACGGGCGCTATAGGCACATAAAACACAGTCCAGTCCAAGCAAGTATGGTGCAACTGGCCTCAGCCAGTTTTATTGACTTTTGCAGAAAAAGAATTAAACAAAACAGTTCAAAACAAATGAAATACCTGGCTGTCTGGCCACTACTTCTAGACAGGCAGTAGTCCCTAACTACATGAAACTGAGCCTTGTGCCCAGCTCCATCAACAAAACACACTGTTGTTTTTACTCACACAGCAGGGTTCTTCCCAGGAGCAGAGAGATCAGCTAGTGAGCTGTTTGCCCTTTTATAGCACACTCAGGTTCCAAGGTGATTAGCCACAGTTACCCTGAATACCTGGAGTGGCTAATTGGAGCAGGGACCCACCCAACTCTCCCTGCTCCAAGCAGCCAGGCCCTTCTAACCAGGTTTTTTAACAAAACCCTTGCAAAGAGAAAACCTAGTTTTCCTTGCTGTCAATTCCCTGGCTGCTTTTTTTAGAACGTATAGGACAGGAACCTAGGTGAAATGTAGACTCCTTCTGCCACTTTCCCCCTGGTCCTATCACACACTTTAGAATCACTTTCCTAGACATCATGGATCCATCTTGACAGTTAACAGACCATCTTATGGTCAGATAAGAGAATAAAATCTTTTAACTTTTCTCCTGGTTTGTGTACCCTAACTGTCTTAGCTATTGAGTAATGATGTTTACAATAAAATCAGCTCCTCTGAATGGATTCTATTTAGGAAAATTCAACTTAAACGCTCTCTACATCCCCAAGATTATATATCCTACTCAGTGAGATACACGCAGTATAAAATATACATTAATAATATTTGGTTATCAAACATCAATATTGCATAGTATATATGAATCATTAACAAGTTCAAACGCTAAATAAATGCACACAGGAATATATATACATATGTGAATATATGAATAGATATCTATTCCACACCAGATGTGTTTTATGGACGTCTCTTATCAGATCATGGCTCAGCCATGAAACACCCATTGTTCCTCAGACAGACATGTTTAGAGAAACCAGTATAGATAAATCCATGTCTCTAAACAATAATAAAAAGTATAATGTTCTCTATATATTCACTTTTAACACATTGAACTTGCCATGAACCCATCTTGGGTTTTTTCAGGTTCATGCTGATCACATGCTGTTAAAGGCAATGATCATCCATATTGAATATAGTATCATCAGATACATGGTACACTTATGAAAATGCACAACAGTGTGCAGACCGACAAAGAGGGCAGGGGTGAAGACTGGGTGGAAGATGATGTGGAGGATGATGAGCTCCTCGACCCCACATGGAATCAAGGTCATGTGAGTGACCTGTGTAGTTCGGAGGAAGAGATGGTGATCGCACAGAGCAGAAGAGGGAGCAGGGTGCAAAATTGGAGCAGCCATCCCCTAGACTGCTACTGCCCACCACAGCAAGGGACCGAGCACACCAAAGCCAGCTCCAAGGAGTTCCCTGGCATGGCAGTACTTCAGATAATGTGCTGACGACAAGACACAAGGGGTTTGCATGCTGTGCAATCAGTGCCTGAAGCGAGGCATAAACGTTCTCAACCTGAGCACAACCTGCATGACCAGGCATCTAAGTGCAAAGCACGAGCTGCAGTGGAGTAGACACCTCAAAAACAAAGAAAGGTCTCTGGCTCCTCCTGCTTCCTCTTCTGCTGCAGTCTCGGCCTCTTCATCCACCTCTGGAGTGACAGTGTCACGACCATGGTATGGTCGTGACTCCTGGATCCCCATGCAGTTGCCAGCGGTTTGGTTTTATTGTCAACCACATGGTGAGGGCTGCTTGTATGTTGCCTCACGTGTGGTTGCCGCTGGTAACATGTTTGTATTTGGCAGTATAGCAGCCTGAGCTGTTGCTGGGCAGCTTGCTGTCAAGTGCATGCGGTTACTCCTGGCAACCTCTCCTTGTATGTATGCACTTTCTATGTCTGGTGTGCACGGGGTTTATGTTATGTGTGCACTGTGACACTTTCCTTCACTTGTGGTTGCCCGTGGCAACGTGTGGTGTTGTGTGCATGTGGTGGCAGTGTCTCGGCCTTCTGGCTGATCCCCAGGACATGGTTGCCACGCATGCCGTAGCTGGTGGTAACAGGTGGAGTGTGTGCTTCTTTGTGCAGTTAAGTAGTTTCCCTCCCTTGCCTGGTATTGGAAGGGTTAACTCTCTTCTTTGTGTCTGAACACTGGGTGTGTCTGTGTGTGGGTGTGGCTACTTGGGGCTATTTAGCTCCTGCTGGATGCCAGTATCTGAGGGGTACTTCAGCCATGGTTAGCTGGAGTCATCCTCCTGGTTATATACCATCTGCCAGTGAGGGCCACCCTTGTGGTCATAAGTTATACATGATGTTATGAAGATGTTTCTTTGGTCTCTTTGTTTATTGCAGCTTATGGTCCTGGGTTCCTGTGTGATGTGTGGTGTGTGCTGTGTCCGTTTGTGTTCTTGTGGACAGCAGCACTTGTACATGGATTCCAGGCTTTGTGTCTGTGGCAGGTAGGTGTTGTACTTGTTTCATTTACCTGCCATTGCCATATGCTGTTTATGTTCCCCTTTCTTTGTAGCTTGGCCAGTGAGACTCCTGTTCGTCCGTATCTAGGAGGAACAGGTCGTCTTACTCTGCTCCTAGTCCAGGGCCACTCTGAGGGCTAGTAGGAATCTTAGGTTCCAGAGTATGAGCCCTCCTACCATCAGGGTTAGCTCATAAGGCTAGGAGACAGGGTCAGAATTGGGGACGTATTAGGAGGTGACCTGCTCCCTGATTCCTGTCCTGGCCTAGCAGTGACCAGCATCTTCTAACATCACACGGATTAGAGTTACCCCCACTCTAATCCGTGACAGTATGACCACAATGGCTCCTCATGTGGAAGAGGGTGCAGCATGCATCGCCATATGTATGTGGGGTGCATGCACGTTCTCCGGAGGGAGAGCGTTTTGGGGATCACCGTTAATGGCGCGGTTGGTGGCTTATTCCCCGCCACCTTACCTTCCATGTCCTTGTTCCTGATCCCTCGTCCCTCTCTATGTTCCTATGTCTAGTCGTCTGCTGGCAGCATTCCGTTAGTATTCCGGCTGTGTGCTGGTTAGGGGTGTCTGTTGGCAGCGGCTGGAGTGGGAACGTGAGTAGAGAGTGGACGCAGTGTCAGTGCGGTCTCCCCGGGCTGTTTCTTTGCTGGTCTCTGGTTCCTGTGTGTTGCTCCAGAGCCTGGCAGTCGGATCCCTGGTTCCTGTGTGTTGCTCCAGGGTCCGGCAGCAGTCCTGGGGAGACTCGCATGTACTGGCGCTGATTCCCCCATTTTTTTCCCTTCTCCCATCCCTTTTTGAGTTCCTCACTAGTTTCCCCCTTTTTTTTTTGGTGGGGGAGGCTTTGAGGGGTGGGAGTGTCACGACCATGGTATGGTCGTGACTCCTGGATCCGCATGCAGTTGCCTGCGGTTTGGTTTTATTGTCAACCACATGGTGAGGGCTGCTTGTATGTTGCCTCACGTGTGGTTGCCAATGGCAACATGTTTGTATTTGGCAGTATAGCAGCCTGAGCTGTTGCTAGGCAGCTTGCTGTCAAGTGTATGCAGTTACTCCTGGCAACCTCTCCTTGTATGTATGCACTTTCTATGTCTGGTGTGCACGGGGCTTATGTTATGTGTGCACTGTGACACTTTCCTTCACTTGTGTTTGCCCGTGGCAACGTGTGGTGTTGTGTGCATGTGGTGGCAGTGTCTCGGCCTTCTGGCTGATCCCCAGGACATGGTTGCCACGCATGCCGTTGCCGGTGATAACAGGTGGAGTGTGTGCTTCTTTGTACTTTTCCTCTTTAAGTAGTTTCCATCCCTTGCCTGGTATTGGAAGGGTTAACTCCCTTTTTTGTGTCTGAAGACTGGGTGTGTCTGTGTGTGGGTGTGGCTACTTGGGGCTATTTAGCTCCTGCTGGATGCCAGTATCTGAGGGGTACTTCAGCCATGGTTAGCTGGAGTCATCCTCCTGGTTATATACCATCTGCCAGTGAGGGCCACCCTTGTGGTCATAAGTTATACATGATGTTATGAAGATGTTTCTTTGGTCTCTTTGTTTATTGCAGCTTATGGTCCTGGGTTCCTGTGTGATGTGTGGTGTGTGCTGTGTCCGTTTGTGTTCTTGTGGACAGCAGCACTTGTACATGGATTCCAGGCTTTGTGTCTGTGGCAAGTAGGTGTTGTGCTTGTTTCATTTACCTGCCATTGCCATATGCTGTTTATGTTCCCCTTTCTTTGTAGCTTGGCCAGTGAGACTCCTGTTCGTCCGTATCTAGGAGGAACAGGTCGTCTTACTCTGCTCCTAGTCCAGGGCCACCCTGAGGGCTAGTAGGAATCTTAGGTTCCAGAGTATGAGCCATCCTACCATCAGGGTTGGCTCATAAGGCTAGGAGACAGGGTCAGAATTAGGGACGTATTAGGAGGTGACCTGCTCCCTGATTCCTGTCCTGGCCTAGCAGCGACCAGCATCTTCTAACATCACACGAATTAGAGTTACCCCCACTCTAATCCGTGACAGACAGTGGCACCTGCCACCCCGCAAACAGAGGATCTGCCAGCAACGCCACCACCTGGGTCACCAAGCATCTCCACAATATCCCATGGAAGCGTTCAACTCTCTATCTCCCAAACACTGGAGCGAATGAGGAAGTACCCCCCTACCCACCCACGATCCCTGCCCTGAATGCCAGCATTTCAAAATTACTGGCCTCTGAAATGCCGTCATTCCGTCTGGTTGAGACGGAGAGTTTTAAAAGCCTTATGGCGGTGGTTTTCCCACAGTACGTCTTGCCCAACCGCCTCTACTTTTCCAGGCAAGCCATCCCTTCACTGCACAACTAAGTGGGGGACAAAATCAGGTGTGCATTGCACAACGCCATCTGTGGCAAGGTCCACCTAACTACGGATACGTGGACCAGTAAGCACGGTCAGGGACATTATATCTCCCTAACAGCACACTGGATAAATGCAGTGGCGGCTCGGCCTGAGGCGGATAGCAGTTTGGCGCATGTCCTTCCACCACCGAGGATTGCAGGGCGCTTCAGTTTGCCTCCTGTTGCTTACTCCTCCTACTCCGCTTCCTCATCCTCTACGGCCTCCTCATCCAGTCAGCATAACACCTTCACCACCAACTTCAGCACAGCCAGGGGTAAACGACAGCAGGCAGTTTTAAAACGTATCTGTTTGGAGACAAACCCCACACCACGCAGGAGCTGTGGACGGGCATTGGATCAACAGACCGATGAGTGGTTGGTGCCAGTGAGCCTTAAACCCGGCCTGGTGGTGTGCAATAATGGGCGAAATCTCGTAGCAGCTCTGGGATTAGCCGGTTTGATGCACATCCCTTACCTGGCGCATGTGCTGAATTTAGTGGTGCAGAGGTTCCTTAAAAATTACCCCGATATATCAGAGCTGCTGCAGAAAGTGCGGGCTGTCTGTGCGTGCTTTCGGCGTTCTCACCCTGCTGCTGCTCGCCTGTCAGCGCTAAAGCGTAACTTCGGCCTTCCCGCTCACCGCCTCATATGCGACGTGCTCACAAGGTGGAACTCCACCTTGCACATGCTGGCCAGACTGTGCGAGCAGCAGCAGGCGATAGTGTAGTTTCAGCTGCAGCACGCACGGGTGAGTCGCCTCCATGCGAGACCTGTGTTCCTTGTTGCGCTGTTTTGAGTACTTCACCAACATGGCCAGTGCCGATGACGCCATGATCAGCGTTACTATCCCACTTCTATGCCTACTTGAAAAAACGCTTTGGGCAATGATGGAACAGGATGTGGCACAGGAGGAGGAGGAGGAAGAGAGATCATTTCATAGGGTTTCAGGCCAGTCATTCACAAGTGGCTGTGAGGGTGGGTTCCTGCACCCACAAACGCCAGGTACACAATTGTCCATCCAGGGCTGGAGGATGAGGAGGTGGAGGATGGGGAGATGGAGGAGGAGGAACCGTGTTCACAGCAGAGTTTCACCCAAACCAGCTCATGGCCATCTGTCACGGGTGTATGTGAGCAACGATAGTAATTCACAGTACAGAGCAACTGACTGGACCCAGAACTAGGGAGGATAAAGGGTGACCCCTGTCCGACCCTCAACGCTTTCCCTATTCTGCTAAAGCACATGCCCGGATCCAAAAGGCGGAACGAGGCATGCCCACGTGCCTAAGACTAATGACCACTGTAACCCCTACAATAGTGGAAGGGGCACGGCCACCAGTGCCCTACTCAGTATATGGAGGGAACCGTGGCCACCTCAGATCCAGTCAGAAAACAAACAGGAATACAACAATGTCTGCAGACTTAGCTGAAGGTGTTGTAGCCGCAGAGAAGACGGATCCAAGGACAGGCTGGCAAAATCCGGAGTGCTAGCTGCAGCAGAACACAGGTCCAGTGGACTAATAGCTACAAGTGAAGAAACCAAAGCAAGAGCCACAACTGAAGTGAGAACTATAATCCACATCCTATCATAGGAGGAGGGGTGATATAAAGAGAAGGAAATCAAACACATGAAGGACAGCTGTGGTGAAAGAAACCAGAAGTAAACAGAGTAGTGAGAACGCCTCCCAGCTCTAGTAGTGACATCATCACAGGGGTGGAGAAACAGAGCTGTGAGAACGTCCCAAAGCTCTGGTAGTGACAGTACCCCCCCCTCTACGGGTGGACTCCGGACACCCAGGACCCACCTTCTCAGGATGAGCCCTATGAAATGCCCTGATGAGGCGAGTGGCTTTAATGTCCGACACCGGAACCCACATCCTCTCCTCAGGACCATAACCCTTCCAATGAACGAGGTACTGAAGAGAACCGCGGACCATGCGAGAGTCCACAATTCTGGAAACCTCAAACTCCAGATTGCCATCAACCAAAATCGGAGGAGGAGGCAAAGAGGAGGGTACCGTGGGCTGGACATATGGTTTTAAGAGAGATCTGTGAAATACATTATGTATCTTCCAAACCCGTGGAAGATCAAGACGGAAGGCAACAGGATTGATGACTGACAAGATTTTATAAGGCCCAATAAACTTGGGACCCAATTTCCAGGAGGGAACCTTCAACTTAATGTTTCTAGTAGACAACCACACCAGATCACCCACATTCAGGTCCGGACCAGGCACACGTCTCTTATCAGCCACACGCTTATACCTCTCACTCATCTTTTTAAGATTACTCTGAATCTTTTGCCAAATGGTAGACAAAGACGAGGAAAATCTCTCCTCCTCAGGTAAACCAGAAAGAGCCCCTCCCGAGAATGTACCAAACTGCGGATGGAACCCATATGCACCAAAGAATGGTGACTCACCAGAAGATTCCTGACGACGGTTGTTCAGAGCAAACTCAGCAAGAGGGAGAAATGAACACCAATCCTCCTGGTTCTCTGAAACAAAACAGCGCAAATATGTCTCCAGATTCTGATTAAGGCGTTCAGTCTGACCATTCGACTGCGGATGAAAAGCAGAAGAGAAGGACAGCCGAACCCCCAGGCGAGAACAGAAAGCCTTCCAGAACCTGGACACAAACTGCGTGCCTCTATCGGAAACAATATCAGAGGGAATGCCGTGCAATTTAACAATATGGTCGACAAAAGCTTGCGCCAACGTTTTAGCATTGGGTAAACCAGGGAAAGGTACGAAATGAGCCATCTTGCTAAAACGGTCCACCACCACCAGGATCACCGACTTCCCCGAGGAACGAGGAAGATCCGTGATAAAGTCCATGGACAGGTGTGTCCAAGGACGGGAAGGAATGGGTAACGGGAGAAGGGAACCTGAAGGCCGTGAACGAGGGACCTTAGCGCGAGAGCACGTCTCACAAGCAGCCACAAAACCCTCCACCGACTTACGAAGAGCCGGCCACCAAAATCTCCGAGCAATGAGATCCACCGTGGCTCTACTCCCGGGGTGACCAGCAAGAACCGTATCATGATGCTCCTTAAAGAGTTTGTGACGTAGCTCAGGAGGCACGAACAACTTCCCAGAAGGACAACGGGCAGGTGTCTCAGTCTGGGCAGCCTGGACCTCGGCCTCCAAATCGGAATATAGAGCAGAAACAACTACCCCCTCCGCCAAAATGGGACCCGGGTCCTCAGAGTTTCCTCCTCCCGGAAAACAGCGAGAGAGAGCATCAGCCTTCACATTTTTTATCCCAGGTCGGAATGTAACAACAAAATTGAATCTGGAGAAGAACAGAGACCATCTGGCCTGTCTCGGATTCATACGCCTGGCCGACTCCAAGTATGCCAGATTCTTATGGTCGGTAAAAACGGTGATAGGGTGCCTGGCCCCCTCCAACCAATGGCGCCATTCCTCGAAAGCCAACTTGATGGCCAACAACTCCCTATCTCCCACATCATAGTTTCTCTCTGCCGGGGAGAGTTTTTTAGAGAAAAAGGCACAGGGTCGCCACTTGGCAGGGGAAGGGCCCTGGGACAAAACCGCACCCACACCCACCTCGGAAGCATCCACCTCAACAATAAAAGGTAAGGAAACATCGGGATGCACCAAGACGGGAGCAGACGCAAAATTCTCTTTAATCTTAGAAAAGGCTGCAAGCGCCTCCTCCGACCAAGAGGAAAAATCCGCCCCCTTTTTTGTCATGTCAGTGAGGGGTTTGACAACAGAGGAATAATTCAAAATGAACTTTCTGTAATAGTTCGCAAAACCCAGAAAGCGCATCAATGCCTTCTGATTCTCAGGAAGCTCCCACTCAAGTACAGCACGGACCTTCTCGGGATCCATGCGAAAACCAGAAGCAGAGAGGAGAAAACCCAGAAATTGAATCTCCGATACCATAAAAAGACATTTCTCCAGCTTGGCATACAATTTATTTTCCCGCAGAATCTGCAGAACCTGAAAAAGATGATCCTGATGGGTCTGAACATCAGGGGAAAAAATCAAAATATCATCAAGATATACCAATACGAATTTCCCCATTAAATGATAGAAAATACTATTAACAAAATGCTGAAAGACGGCCGGAGCATTCATCAGGCCGAAAGGCATAACGAGATTCTCGAAATGCCCGTCAGGGGTATTAAAGGCCGTTTTCCATTCATCCCCCTCTCTGACCCTGACCAGGTTGTACGCGCCTCTCAAATCCAATTTGGAAAACACCTTGGCCCCAACAATTTGATTGAAGAGGTCCGGGATCAGAGGAAGGGGATAGGGATCGCGAATCGTGATACGGTTCAGCTCCCTAAAATCTAGGCAAGGTCTCAGAGAGCCATCTTTCTTTTTAACAAAAAAAAAACCCGCGGCCACAGGTGACTTTGAGGGACGAATATGCCCCTTTTCGAGACTCTCGGAGATGTAAGTTCGCATTGCGATTCTTTCCGGTTGTGAGAGATTGTAGAGGCGTGCTTTTGGCAGCTTGGCGCCGGGAATGAGGTTAATGGGACAGTCAAACTCCCGGTGAGGAGGTAGCTCCTGAACACCGCTCTCGGAAAACACGTCCGAGAAATCAGAGAGAAATGATGGCACCGTTTTAGTAGACACCTCTGCAAAAGTCGCTGTGAGACAATTCTCTCTACAAAAATCACTCCACTCATTTATTTGCCTTCCTTGCCAATCAATAGTGGGGTTATGTCTAGTGAGCCAGGGTAACCCCAAAACTAGAGGAGACGGCAATCCGTTAAGGACAAAACAAGATATATCCTCCACATGAGTGTCACCTACAGCTAGCCGGATATTGTGAACAATGCCCTTCAGAGATCTCTGTGAGAGTGGAGCAGAGTCAATAGCAAAAACAGGTATATCTTTATCTAATGTGCAAACCTGAAAACCATGCATGGCTACAAATTGAGTGTCAATAAGATTGACGGCCGCTCCACTATCGACAAAAATCTCGCAAGAAATGACTTTGCTCTCTAGCGCCACCCTGGCAGACAGGAGAAAACGGGAACTGCAGGTCAGAGGAAAAGCATCAAATCCTACATCAACTTTGCCCAAAGTAGCAGATGAAGCAGAACTTGATGATTTACCTTTTGAGATTTTTCTCTTATTATCGCTCTTAGTACGGTTCAAGAATCTCCTAGACGGACAAACATTAGCCAAATGACCTATGCCCCCACAACAAAAACATACCATACTCTGAGGACTAAATCCTCTTTTATCAGGGGCAAGTCGAGCTAGCTGCATGGGCTCCTCCTCAGAGGGGAGCGAGACAGGATGAGGCCCCTGCACACTGAATGAGTCCGCACCATTGCCCCTAGACTGACAATGGCTGGACAGAGAGGTCTCGTTTCTTTCTCTTAGACGCCTGTCAAGGCGTACCGCCAATGACATGGCAGACTCTAAGGACGTTGGTCTCTCATGGAAAGCAAACGCATCTTTTAATCTCTCCGAGAGACCATGACAGAACTGACTCCGGAGTGCAGCATCATTCCAACCCGAATCAGCTGCCCATCTCCGAAATTCAGAACAATAAAGCTCTGCAGACCGTTTGTTCTGGCATAAAACACGTAGGTTAGATTCGGCCAGAGCAACACGATCCGGGTCATCATAAATCTGCCCCAGGGCCACAAAAAATCCCTCCACGGATCGAAGGGAGGGATCCCCTGATGGCAGCGAAAAAGCCCAAGTCTGAGCATTACCCCTGAGCAGGGAGATGACAATCCTCACCCTCTGCTCTTGATTACCAGAAGAGTGAGGACACAAGCAAAAATGGAGTTTGCATGCCTCTCTGAAACGAACAAAATTCTCACTGCCCCCGGAGAACGTCTCCGGAAGTGAGACTTTTGGCTCGCAACAGACTCCATGAGCCGGAGCAGGGCCCAATGCTTGAAGCTGGGTCATAGATTGACGGAGATCCGCTACTTCCAAAGAAAGACCCTGCATGCGGTCAACCAGGTCAGAAAGCGGATCCATGTCAAAAAAGGACGGTTTTGGTGGATTATAATGTCACGGGTGTATGTGAGCAACGATAGTAATTCACAGTACAGAGCAACTGACTGGACCCAGAACTAGGGAGGATAAAGGGTGACCCCTGTCCGACCCTCAACGCTTTCCCTATTCTGCTAAAGCACATGCCCGGATCCAAAAGGCGGAACGAGGCATGCCCACGTGCCTAAGACTAATGACCACTGTAACCCCTACAATAGTGGAAGGGGCACGGCCACCAGTGCCCTACTCAGTATATGGAGGGAACCGTGGCCACCTCAGATCCAGTCAGAAAACAAACAGGAATACAACAATGTCTGCAGACTTAGCTGAAGGTGTTGTAGCCGCAGAGAAGACGGATCCAAGGACAGGCTGGCAAAATCCGGAGTGCTAGCTGCAGCAGAACACAGGTCCAGTGGACTAATAGCTACAAGTGAAGAAACCAAAGCAAGAGCCACAACTGAAGTGAGAACTATAATCCACATCCTATCATAGGAGGAGGGGTGATATAAAGAGAAGGAAATCAAACACATGAAGGACAGCTGTGGTGAAAGAAACCAGAAGTAAACAGAGTAGTGAGAACGCCTCCCAGCTCTAGTAGTGACATCATCACAGGGGTGGAGAAACAGAGCTGTGAGAACGTCCCAAAGCTCTGGTAGTGACACCATCACTGGTGTGTGGCTGGGGGGATACAGAGGACACAGACGATACACCTCCTACAGAGGACAGCTTGTCGTTGCCTCTGGGCAGCCTGGCACACATGAGCGATTACATGCTGCCTACATTCTAACTTGTGCTGATTACTTGGTGGCCACGCTGCTGGATCCCCGTTACAAGGACAACGTATCGTCCTTAATTCCGTCACTGGAGCGTGATCGTAAGATGCGCGAGTACAAGCGCACCCTGGTAGATGCGCTGCTGGTGGCATTCCCACCTGATAGCGGGGGCGCAGTGGAAGCACAAGGCGAAGGAAGAAGTCGCCAATGCAGCTGGGGCACCACCAGCACCTCAGAAGGCAGGATTAGAATGGCCGAAACGTGGAAAAGCTTTGTCAGCACGCCACAACAACCAGCACCACCAGCTGATATGGCAGCATTTCAGCAACATGGTGGAGCATTATGTGTGCACACGCCTACACGTACTGAATGATGGGTCTGCCCCCTTCAACTTCTGGGTCTCCAAATTGGGCACATGGCCTGAGCTTTCCCTTTACATCTTGGAGGTGCTGGTGGCCTGCCCTACAGCCAGTGTGTTGTCTGAACGTGTGCTTAGCACGGCAGGGAGCGTTATCACAAACAAGCGCAGCCAACTGTCATTAAAATGAACCAGGCATGGATCCCACAGGACTTGTCCGTACCTTGTGCAGAATTGACATGTATACCGGCCTTACCCAGCCATTGTTATACTACAGCGCAATTGCTCATTGTTGTATTTTTTATATTTCCCACTCTTTTGGGGTGTACCCTAATTTAAACAAAAAAATAAATAAAAAAAATAAAATTAAACCAAAAACGAGTATTGGCTACCTCGTCCTCCTCCACTGCCGCTTCCACTAACACCACTATGTCCACGGCCTCCTCAACCTTCTACTCCATCTGGACCTCCACCTCATAGATTAAGATCATTTTTTATTTTTTTTACGTATTTTATTTTATTTTAAGTCATTTTACTAATTTGTCTGATACATTGTTGGGTTACATATCCCAAATTGTTGGCTTTTATATACCCCTGCTCTACCTAGTGTACAGGTTAATAAATTTCACTAATTTGTCTGTTACATTGTCAAGTGAAATTCACCAATTTTTGGCTGTGATATACCTCTGCTCTACCTAGTGAACAAGGAAATACATTTCACTAATTTGTCTGTTACATTCTTGGGTGACATTTTACCATTTTTGCCGTGAATAAACCCCTGCTCTGCATAGGTGACAGGGACTTAAATTTTAAAAATTTGTCTTTAATTGGCCCTTTCATTCGAATCCTTCCGCTTTAATAACTTGTCCCACATTTCAGCTCGATTACATTGCAGCCAGTGGCGTACCTACCAGGGAAGCAGGGGAAGCAGCTGCTTCAGGGCCCGGGCTGACAAGGGGCCCGGAGCAGTAGTAAACAGTCAGACTGGCCACACCCCCTCTACACTCATTCACTGCTTCTTTAGAATGTCCTTGGAGCAGAGCAGGGAGCTAAGCTCCGCCCATCAGCACGGACCATTAATAGAGGAGCCTGGCTGCTTAATAGTGCAGCCGGGCTCAGTACAGTGTGCTACAGGGAGATCCTGTCTCCCCTCCCTCTCCTAACTATGAGTACAGCCCAGCTTCTGCTACAGAGACTGCTCTGTAGTCGGCAGTAACAGGAGGGAGAGGGGAGACGGGAAGTGCTGCAGAAAGAAGATGCTGTGCCTGTCACTATAGGAGCCATACATTCCAGGCTTATCCCTGCCAACCCTAGCTGTCCTGCAGCATCTCATGTAGCCCCCCCCAGCTGCATTCATCTGCTGTCCTTCCCCCCCCCGCTGCATTCATCTGCTGTCCTTTGCCCCCCCAGCTGCATTCAACTGCTGTCCTTTGCCCCCCCCCCAGCTGCATTCATCTGCTGTCCTTTGCCCCCCCCCAGCTGCATTCAACTGCTGTCCTTTGCCCCCCCCCAGCCGCATTCATCTGCTGTCCTTTCAGAAGCCCCCCCCCCCCAGTCCTGGGCCCCCTACTTATCTGATGCCCTGCCCTCTGGGCCCCCTATCCATCTGATGCCACACTCCTCTGGGCGCCCATGTGCAGCTTGGGGACACCAGTATGAGGCCAGAATGGGGACTGGAAGATCGCGGAGCGGCGGGGAGCAGGTGAGTATGGTACAACTGTACAATGCACCGCTAGTTCACATCACATTTTTGTCCCACATTTAAGGCTGGGTTCACATCACGTTTTCCCATCCGTTTAACGTATACAAAAAAACGTATTCAGATGCCTCATACTGATGCCATGACAGTGACATCCGTTCACCATAGAGTTTCATTGCAAAAAAAAAAAAAGTATACTTTTTTTTACCGGTTTGTGCAGGATACAAGAACCTCTAGTTACGCCCCTGATTGCAGCCATTTACCTCCCTTGGATGTGGTATCCCTTTCTCACGCTCCCTCTCCAGCGTGGAACCCTGATTCGCCACTAACCGTGATCAACATGGTAGGCGCAGAAAAGAACATCGAAAGTTGATAGAGAAGATGTCCAATTGGATCGTGGACGTCACGGGGACATGCGATCAGGCAGAAGTTATCTAGAGTCAACAAAGTGGCAGAGGGCTTCTCCTGTCTAACGTTTCCAAATCCAAAATACCCCAGTGATATTCCCTATAATTTTTTTATTAATCATTCCAATAACAGGGCATCTTAAAGGGTTTCTGTCACCCCATTAAACCGTTTTTTTTTTTTCTTTAATAATAATCCCTATAGTGCGATCTCATGATACATAATCAAATTAATAATTTTGGTTCAGTAGATTTTGCTAAAAAACGATTTTTAAAATATGCTAATTACCTTGCTACCAGCAAGTAGGGCGGCTACTTGCTGGTAGCAGCCGCATCCTCCGATGGTAATGACGCCCCCTCGGCATGCTGATTGACAGGGCCAGGGAAGGTAATCCTTCTCTGCTGGCGCTGTTAGAATTTGAAATCTCGCGCCTGCGCCGTACCTGGCTTCAATCGGCGCAGGCGCACTGAGAGGCGGCCGCTCTGCTCAACCGCTCCATCCTCAATGCGCCTGCGTCGAAGCCAGGTACGGCGCAGGCGCGAGATTTCAAATTCTAACAGCGCCAGCAGAGAAGGATTACCTTCCCTGGCCCTGTCAATCAGCATGCCGAGGGGGCGTCATTACCATCGGAGGATGCGGCTGCTACCAGCAAGTAATCGTTTTTTAGCAAAATCTACTGAACCAAAATTATTAATTTGATTATGTATCATGAGATCGCACTATAGGTATTATTATTAAAGAAAAAAAAAAAAAACGGTTTAATGGGGTGACAGAAACCCTTTAAGAGTCCTGTATTGTTATTTACCGTCACTACCTCCCCGAGCTGGGAGTGGGTAATTGCCAGGAAATTCAATAATTTGTCCCACTTTTCCGCTCGATCACATTTAATTTCATACATTGACCTCCCTTGAATGTGATATCCCTTCCTCACGCTCCCTCTCTGCCGTGGAACCCTGATTCGCCGCTAACCGCGATCAACATGCTAGGCGCAGAAAAGAACATCGAAAGTTCGACATGGTGGAGCAGTATGTGTGCACATGCCTACACGTACTGACTGATGGGTCTGCCCCCTTCAACTTCTGGGTCTGCAAATTGGGCCCATGGCCTGAGCTTGCAGTTTATGTCTTGGAAGTGCTGGCCTGCCCTGCAGCCAGTGTATTGTCTGAACATTTGTTTAGCACGGCTGGAGGGGGTTATCACAGGTTATATTTCCCAATGTTTTGAGGTGTACCCTAATTTAAACAAAAATTAAAAATTAAAACCAAAAACCAGTGTAGGTTACCTCCTCCTCCTCCTTCACCGCCGCTTCCACCTACACCGCCACATCCGCCGCTTCCTCAACCTCCTACTCCATATGGACCTCGTCCTCCTAGATCAAGATTATAATTTTTTTTTTTTACGTATTTTATGTTATTTTAAGTCATTTCCCTATCCACATTTGTTTGCAGAGCACTTGCCATGCTCTTAACCACATTTTAATTCCATTTGCAGCCCTCTAGCCATAGACCCATATTAGTTCTTCAAAGTTCAGGTCCCCATTGACTTCAATGGGGTTCGAGGTCAAGTTCGGGTCAAATTCGGGTCCGAAACTTTTGTGATGTTCGGCCGAACCCGTCGAACCCGAACATCCAGGTGTCGCTCAATAAGCTGCCCGCTCAATAAGATGAGCTTATTTTAGCTGCAACACATACAGTACCATTCACATACCATATTTTTCGTTCTATAACATGCACCTGATCATAAGACTTAAAGGGTTTCTGCCACCAGAAATACTGTTATGTAGCTGACTGACATTAGCGATGCGCTAATGTCAGCACTACATAACAGTATGTTTCTAACATTAGTCCCTGCAGCCGTTTTTGTAAAAAATGCACTTTTATTATATGCTAATGAGCCTCTAGGTGCTAAGTGGGAGTAAAATCAGCAACTAGAGACTCCGTCTACTCACGCTTTATGCCGCCAAGGTCCCCTGTTCTGCCCGCCCCGCTCTCTTGATTGATGCCATGGTCCACCGCATCATTGATGAAGTCCTGCGCCTTTCAGCTGTTGCGAGAGGTTAGTATACTGACTGGTCTGCAGCTATGCAGCCCAATATGCAGCAAGATGACCAGACCAGATTTCTAGCCTATACTTCCTGCACTCATCAATAATGACCCTGTCTACCCTTCACAATTTGACTTCACGATTTTCTGTCTCCAGCACATAAACCTAAAGAACTGACTAATGACTTTCTGATTAAGGGATAGGTTGCTACAATTAGGGAGATACTAAGTAGCTTTTGACTATGTACTTTTATTGTATATTCCTCATATACTGCATGAGCCAATTACTGTATGTAATGCTGGCAGGTGAGTGAATAGATTGTGACAATAAATGGGATATAAAGGGTGGCCCAAGAAAAAGTAGACCACCTCCAATGATAGTATGATAAGATGACCGAGCAAGAGAATACATTATTATAATACTATTCAGACTCTGAATACAACATTTAGCTGGTGGTTTTGTTCATGTGTACTTGTCTGCAAAGGTCTCTTGCATTTCCTTAATTGATCTGCTTCACACATAGCCTTCCAAAATCACTATTTGCTCTTCCAGGGAGAACACCATCTTTATGACACAATAGGCCACTTTTATCGAACTGAATAATAAATCAGTCTTAGTTGCCCATAGCAACCAATCAGCCCTCAGCTTTCAGTTCCTACAGGGCTCTGAAAAAATGGAAGTTGAGCTCTGGTTGCTATGGACAACTAAGACAGATTTATTATTAGATTTGGAGATATTGGAGGCAGGCTAACTTTTTATGGGCCATCCTTTATATCCTTTTTATTGCCACAATCTATTCACTTCACCTGCCAACATTACATACAGTAATATGATAAATATACAATAAAAGTACATAGTAAAAAGCTACTTATTGTAATGGCCACCTTTTATGCCCACTGCAATCATGCTATTCTGGGGGAATAACATAACAAAAACAAATACAGGTGCACTCTGCGGTCTTACTAACCCTCGTACTGGTGTAAAATTGAGAATTAGCCAACATATCCTACTTGGAGGACATGTCTGAGCCCGAGCACCGCGCCAAGGTTTCTCAAGTAGCTCGGGAACCTAACGCTAAACCTACCTAGGCCGTATGGGCAATACCAGGAGCCAGTGGGTGAATTACAGGTGCGCAAGGTCCGACTCAAAGCAATCTCCCAGTAACCTCCAGCATGTGACCATGCATACAATGGGAGGAGGCAGAGAGCTCTGAGCCCCACCCAAGACTGGTTGATATAGCCCGGGCCTCACATGTGCACCAGAATGCTGCCTGTGGATGGAAATAAAGGCACATTCCTAGTCTGAATTTTTTGCTGGGGATTGCCATTAGCAACGGGCCACAAGTGCAGGATCTGCCCCCCCCCCCCCCGGTATAGATGCACCACTGCATATGGTGTTGAGCACTTCCTGCTTTTTAATACCACACCAATTTGTAGTTTCTATCCTGGGGGAAGCATCAGGGCTGCATCACTCCCCTTTCCCATGCTGTAGGGGGTAATCTAGCTGCTAGGTCTCTTTCTGTGTGTATTAGTATTTACTCATAGAGAATTTCCCTGCAGCACGGCAAGGGTTAATTCCATTTTTGATCTGCGTTCAACTGTTTGACTAATGACCTCATCAGCTCTCATATATATATTGGACTGTTTCTTTCCAGCCCTTGACTGATCAATCCTTTAGATTCCTTTTGGTTTTACTTGCTTGCTAGGCCCTGCAAAAGAGTTATACCAGTAAATACTTTGTCTGTCTGTGTACCAACTTACATAGCTACATAGTATGGTTGAAAAAAGGGGTGGGGATGGGAATTAAGAGAAGGTGAGTGACAACCAGACTTCTACATATTTACATAAGCTGTAATGTTATTTAATTCTAGGAAATCACCTAAGCCTTGTTTTAAAACTGTCCACTGTTCCTGGTGTGACTAACTCCTGAGGTAGACAATTCCACAGATTCTCAGTTCTTATGGTGAAAAGGCGTTGTTGCCTCTGGACACTTTTTTTCTCCAGAAGGAGGCAGTGCCCCCTGTCTTTTGAGAAAGAAAGACCAAAGGGAGCGCTCCCTAATGTGATCTTACAAGCATTCAGTGAAACTTTATGAGAAAGTACACCTTACCAGATAGTGTTGTGCAAAACCAGGCACAACACTAGTGAAGAGTGAAATTGCTTCCGACCAGGAGGATAACCAGGCTGCTGCACTTGTTCAGACACATCACGGAGGAAGCCGGTAGGAAATGCAGAAGGTATTACTTACAGTAGGAGTGAAAAAACAGGGATCTGCACCAGAGACTTCAATAACAAATATTAGTGTTTTTCTACTTTTAAATAAATATTTTTATGGAAGTCTGTGGTGCAGCATGCTGTTTTTTCTGCTCCTCCTGTGAGCACTACTTTCTTTTGAGCGCATTTTACAGCTTTTTACCGTATTGTTTGTACTTTTATATTTTTATACTAGTTTAGCATGTCCCCACTTAGTTACCTCTTCTCAAGACTAAATAACTGGTAAAAAAAATCAATATGCCCGATTCACCATTTTTCAACACTTCACTTAACCCCAAAAATTGAATAAAAAGTGATCAAAAAGTCAAACGCACCCCAAAATGGTAACAATAACAATCAGATACTGATGACCTATATTTAGTATTGCGTTACTAGTGGCCTTGATTTTTCGGCCGCAGTGGGAGAAATACATTTAACCTTAACCCCTTAGTGACCAACAAAACACCTTTTTATAGCAATCACTAAGGGGCCTTAGGCTTATGGTGGCCCAGTCTAAGTGGTAAGCACTGTAAAGGTCTCCTGTGCAGCAGAGAGAAGAGGATCACCTTTGACATGAAAGCCACACTCCTTCTCTAATAGCCCAAAACAGCAGGAATGCTAATCTCTGATCTAAGTCATTTAACCCCTAACATGCAGCATGCAATGGTACCCACTGCATATAAGTGGTTAGAGAGGGAGCGGACTCTCTCTGTCTCCTATTTGCACCCCGCAAATGATATAGCGGGGTGCCTAAACTAGTGCAGGCAAGCCAGGGCCTAGTGTAGGCTCCAAGCCAGCCTCCATTAAAATGCATTGCACTATAAGAATAGTGCAATGTATTTTAGAAGAGATCAAAATATCACCTATTAAATGGTAACGACCCACACTACCCAAATATCATGTAAATTATCCAGTATGGTGAATGATATAGAATATGCATTTTAAGTTACTGCCTGTTTCATGGATCCTGATTCTCTCCCTCCTGAGCTGACCCTTGCCTGTTCACTGTGCTGACCTTGTGCTGCTTTCTCTGACCTCTGGACTGTTTCACAGATTTGCATGTACTCTGCGCTGTTTCTTGACTACGTGCATTGCCTGATTCCTCGGTGCTTGGCACAGGTGTCTCTGATCCAAGTGGTTCAATCACAATAGGTCTGTTCCAAGAGGTAGTGGTCTGGTGGCTTCTTTGCAAAGAAGGCCAGATCCCTGTATAGGGGACCAGCATGATAATGCCCTCAGGACTAGCCCAAATTCAAAACAGGCTGAGTAGCACAGTAGGTCTACACTCACTGCCTATAACACTTACATAGCCCAGCTGATCATTGTTTTAACATCTCAAAATGTGGGAGGTAAATGAAGTGGGATTTCTGGACAGACAAACATTATCCAAGAGGCTGCACCTATAAGGAGAATAATAGCTACTTAGGATCAAAGCTCCCATAAATTTACACCTGCAAGGTCCTGTCACCTTCGGGGACATTTATCAAAACTGGTTCAAGGGGAAACTAAATTAGTTGCCCATAGCAACATATTCCTCCTTTTTATTTTTCTGAATTCCTGTAGAAAATGAAAGGATGAATCTGGTTGGAAGCTAGGGGCAACTAAGTCAGTTTTCCTTTGCACTAGTAATCTCTTCTCTTGAAAGCATTTGAACCAAAGTATTACTGCCATTGTCACTAACCACCTTGCATTACAGTTGGCGAGGAGACAGCCAACAGGATGTTTGCTGTTTGATGCACTTTAGCAACTGATTGGCTGGGTGGCTACTCTGGCCCAGGGCCTATCAGCTCTAACACAGCATGGCAACGCATCCCTATAATAGGAGGGAGGAAAAGTGGGCGCAACGTCCTGCCCTGTTGGGGATTGGAGGATGTAGCAAAGCAGCTGGTGTGGGAACCAGACAAACACAAACATGGAGCTGTCAATAGGATCTGGGCTTGTTGCGCCACTGCCGCGAAAAACATTGTACTCTCTCTGCCCAAAACTGCTGCTCCAGATGTCCACCTTGGCATGCAGCTTTTTACACAGTGATAATTACAAGGAGTGGCCCATGTTCTGTACCACATGACGCCGAAGGCAGGGATGGCTTTTTTGGAGAAATACTAGAGGCTAGACATCTTCCAGCCAGGCTGCATCCATGTCATCAGCTCCATAAAAGCATCAGGATCCGCTGCAACAAGTGTACAACCATTTTTTTTATTCCTTACATGGGAAATTTTTGTGAAACCTTTTTTTTTTTTTTTTTTTTTAACACTTTATTTTCTTATTTTTTATTTTACACTTTTCGTCCCCCATAAGGTCATACAAGACCTCTGGGGGAATTTTTTTTTTTTTATATACTATTGATTTCTCCTGTAACTGGGGCTGGCATCGCCGCAGTTACAGGAGAAATGCACCCCCCAGAGAGGCTGTACAGCGCAATACAGCGCTGTACAGCCTCAGAGCAGGGCTGATCAAGGTCTCTGAAAGACCTCACACAGCTCCTGCACTCTCCGGTCCCGGCGATCACATGACCGCCGGACCGGAACAGGAAGCCCGCTCGGTGAGAGCTGTGTATACAGCGATCTAGAAGGCACGGACACCTGGGCACTGTCCCTGCCTTCTCGACTGGTTGCCCTGCTGTCACTGACAGCGGGCAACCCGATCAGCAGCTGCACGATTAGCGTGCAGCTGCAGTTTCTGAATGGACGTTCAGGAACGTCCTTTCAGAAATATAGAACCACCTCCCGGACGTTTTTAGTCTATGGGCGGACGGGAGGTGGCTAAGCTAGAAATACAGCCATAATTTTCTGAGTTTTTAAAAACACACTTTTTGCCCAAAATACACCATTTTACAGCCCTTGCAGCATCAGCACGTGTAAAATTGAAAGTTATATACTGCTGTCATATTCAGTTATTAAACAAACACCTGTTTGGGAAAAAAATATATATTTGGCAGCCTTTGCTGCATATGTCATTGTGAGATACACCCTTTATATATTTGGGTTATATTCAGATATTTGAAATACCGCCATTTGGTGCACAAATCTTTAATTGAGGCCTAGTGTGGGTCAGGGCGTGTGAGATACACCCTTTAAATACAGGGGTTCTATTCAGGTATTTGAAATACAGCCATTTTGTGCACAAACCTTTAATTGCGGCCTAGTGTGGGTCAGAGCGTGTGAGATACACCCTTTATATACAGGGGTTATATTGTTCTAATAATAAAACACCCTTTTTTTGGCAAAATACACAATTGTTATCTTTCAAGATGAGTACATGGGAGGACCATCGCAGCACGTCTCGGATGAAGAAATACAGGTGCCAACTGCTGGGGCTTACAAAAGTGTGCAGACCGACAAGGAGGGCAGGGGTGAAGACTGGGTGGAAGATGATGTGGAGGACGATGAGGTCCTCGACCCCACATAGAATCAAGGTCATGCGAGTGATCTATGTAGTTCGGCGGAAGAGGTGGTGGTCGCACAGAGCCATCAGCACAACAGAAGAGGGAGCAGGGTGCAAAAGCGGAGCGGCCGTCCTCTAGACAGTACGCCTGCTACTGGCCACCGCAGCAAGGGACCGAGCACACCAAAGCCAGCTCCAAGGAGTTTCCTGGCATGGCAGTTCTTCAGACAATGTGCTGATGACAAGACACGAGGGGTTTGCTCACTGTGCAATCAGAGCCTGAAGAGAGGCATAAACGTTCTCAACCTGAGCACAACCTGCATGACCAGGCATTTAAGTGCAAAGCACGAGCTGCAGTGAAGTAGACACCTCAAAAACCAAGAAAGGTCTCTGGCTCCTCCTGCTTCCTCTTCTGCTGCAGTCTCGGCCTCTTCATCCACCTCTGGAGTGACAGTGCCACCTCCCTCCCCGCAAACAGAGGATCTTCCAGCAACACCAACACCTGGGTCACCAAGCATCTCCACAATGTCCCATGGAAGCGTTCAGCTCTCCATCTCCCAAACTCTGGAGAGGAAGAGGAAGTACCCCCCTACCCACCTGCGATCACTAGCCCTGAATGCCAGCATTTCTAAATTACTGGCCTTTGAAATGCTGTCATTCCATCTGGTGGAGACGGATAGTTTTAAAGGCCTTATGGCGGTGGCTGTCCCACAGTACGTCTTGCCCAGCCGCCACTAATTTTCCAGGCGAGACATCCCTTCCCTGCACAACCAAGTGGGGGACAAAATCAGGTGTGCACTGCGCAACGGCATCTTTGGCAAGGTGCACCTGACTACGGATACGTGGACCAGTAAACACGGTCAGGGACCTTATATCTCCATAACAGCACACTGGTTAAATGCAGTGGCGGCTGGGCCTGAAGCGGATAGCAGTTTGGCGCATGTCTTTCCACCACCGAGGATTGCAGGGCGCTTCAGTTTGCCTCCTGTTGCTTCCTCCTCCTACTCTGCTTCCTCATCCTATACCAGCTCCTCATCCGGTCAGCGTAACACCTTCACCACCAACTTCAGCACAGCCAGGGGTAAATGACAGCAGGCAGTTTTAAAACGTTTCTGTTTGGGGGACAAACCCCACACCGCGCAGTAGTTGTGGACGGGCCTTGAACAAAAGACCTATGAGTAGTTGGTGCCAGTCAGCCTCAAGCCCGGCCTGGTGGTGTGTGATAATGGATGAAATCTCGTAGCAGCTCTGGGACTAGCCGGTTTGACACACATGCGCCAGACAAGGGAAGTGTGTCAAACCGGCTAGTCCCAGAGCTGCTACGAGTTTTAATCCATTATCACACACCACCAGGCCGGGCTTGAGGCTGACTGGCACCAACTACTCATCGGTCTGTTGTTCAAGGCCCGTCCACAACTACTGCATGGTGTGGGGTGGTGCAGAGGTTCCTTAAAAATTACCCCGATATTTCAAAGCTGCTGCATAAAATGAGGGCCGTCTGTGCACGCTTTCGGCGTTCTTACCCTGCTGCTTGCCTGTCAGCGCTGCAGCGTAACTTCGGCCTTTCCACTCACCGCCTCATATGCGACGTGTTCATAAGGTGGAACTCCACCTTGCACATGCTGGCCAGACTGTGCGAGCAGCAGCAGATGATAGTGGAGTTTCAGCTGCAGCACGCACCGGTGAGTCGCTCGGCGGAACAGCACCACTTCACCACCAATGACTGGGCCTCCATGAGAGACCTGTGTTCCTTGTTGCGTTGTTTCGAGTACTCAACCAACATGGCCAGTGCTGATAACGTCATTCTCAGGGTAAATATCCCACTTCTATGCCTCCTTAAAAAAACGCTGCTGGCAATGATGGAGGAGGATGTGGCACAGGAGAAGGAGGAGAAGGAGGAAGAGGGATCATTTCGTAGGGTTTCCGGCCAGTCATTCCCAAGTGGCTCCAATGGTGGGTTCCTGCACCCACAAACCCAAGGTACACAATTGTCCAGCCAGGGCACAGTTCTGGAGGATGACGAGGTGGAGGATGAGTAGGAGGAGATGGAGGTGGAGGAACCATGTTCACAGCAGGGTGGCACCCAGACCAGCTCATGGCCATCACTGGTGCGTGGCTGGGGGGATACAGAGGACACAGACGATACACCTCCCACAGAGGACAGCTTTTCATTGCCTCTGGGCAGCCTGGCACACATGAGTGATTACATGCTGCAGTGTCCCCGCAACGACCGCCAAGTTGCCCACATTCTAACTTGTGCTGATTACTGGGTGGCCACGCTACTGGATCCCCGTTACAAGGACAACGTACCGTCCTTAAATCCGTCACTGGAGCGTGATCGTAAGATGCGCGAGTACAAGCGCACCCTGGTAGAGGCGCTGCTGGTGGCATTCCCACCTGACAGCGGGGGCACAGTGGAAGCACATGACGAAGGCAGAGGACAAGGAAGAGGTTGCCAACCCAGCTGGGGCACCGCCAGCACCTCAGAAGGCAGGGTTAGCATGGCCGAAATGTGGAAAAGCTTTGTCAGCACGCCACAACAACCAGCACCACTAGCTGATATGGAACCTCTTAGCAGGAGGCAGCATTTCACCAACATGGTGGAGCAGTATGTGTGCACACGCCTACACGTACTGAATGACGGGTCTTCCCCCTTCAAATTCTGGGTCTCCAAATTGGGCACATGGCCTGAGCTTGCCCTTTACGCCTTGGAGGTGTTGGCCTGCCCTGCGGCCAGTGTATTATCTGAACGTGTGTTTAGCACGGCAGGGGGCGTCATTACAGATAAGCGCAGCCGCCTGTCCACAGCCAATGTCGACAAGCTTGCATTCATTAAAAAGAACCAGGCATGGATCCCACAGGACTTGTCTGTACCTTGTGCAGAATAGACATGTATACCGGCACTAACCAGCCATTGTTATACTGCAGCGCAATAGTTCATTCTTGTATTTTGGATATTTCACACTCTTTTGGAGTGTACCCTAATTTTAAAAAATAAAATGAAAACCAAAAACCTGTGTTGACTACCTCGTCCTCCTCCACCACCGCTTCCACCTACACTATGTCCATCCAACTCCTACTCTATATGGAACTCCACCTCATAAATCAAATTTTTTTTTTTAATATGTACGTATTTTATTTTATGTCATTTCACTACTTTGTCAGTTACATTTTCTGGTGAAATTCACCAATTTTTGGGTGTGAAGTACCACTGCTATACCTATTAGACAGGTTAAAAAAAATAAAAATTGTCAGTTACATTCTCAGTTGAAATTCAACAATTTTTGGGTGTGATGTACAACTGCTATACCTAGTAGATGGGGGAAAAAAAATTTGTCTGTTTCATTTTCGGGTGAAATTTAACAATTTTGGGGTGTGATGTACCACTGATATACCTAGTAGACGGGTAAAAAAATAAATAAAAATTTGTCTGTTTCATTTTTGGGTGAAATTCAACAATTTTGGGGTGTGAAGTACCACTGCTATACCTAGTAGATCGGTAAAAAAAAATTTTTGATTAAATTGTCAGTTACATTATCTGGTGAAATTCACAAATTTTGGGGTGTAATATACCCCTCCTCTACCTAGTTGACAGCTTTAATAAATTTCAATAATTTTTCTTTAACATTTTCGGGTGACAATAAACAATTTTTTTCTGTCATAGACCCCTGCTCTACCAAGTAGGCAGGTTAATACATTTCACAAATTTTTCTGTTACATTCTTGGGTTGACATTATGCAATTTTAGACGTGAATAAACCCCTGCTCTGCATAGGTGACAGGGAATAAAATTTCAGAAATTCTTCCTTAATTGAAGTGCACCACCTCCTTTGATTCAATGCTTAAACTTTAACGAGTTGTACCACATTTGCGCTTCAATAATTTTTCCCACAATCCAGCTTTACTCTTTTGGCCAACATTTGCGCTTCAATATTTTGTCCCACATTTCCGTTTTACTCTTTTGGCCACATTTGGGCTTCTGTAATTTGTACCACATTTGCGCTTTAACAGCTTTTACCACATTTCCGCTTTACTCTAAAGGCCCACATTTGGGCTCCTGTAATTTGTACCACATTTGCGCTTTAACAGCTTTTGCCACATTTCCGCTTTACTCTTTTGGCCCACATTTGGGCTTCTGTAATTTGTCCCAAATTTTTGCCCAATAACTATTCCCATAATTCCGCTTTACTATTCTGGCCCACATTTGGGCTTCTGTAATTTGTCCCACATTTGCGATTTAACAGCTTTTCCCACATTTACGCTCGATCCCAAGAAATTTGTATAAATTTATCTCCCTTAAATTTGGTCTCTTTTTCTCACGCTCCCTCTCCGGTGTGGAACCCTGATTCGCCGATAACCGTGATCAACATGGTAGGCTCAGAAAAGAACATCGAAAGTTGATAGAGAAGATATCGAAATGGATGGTGGATGTCACTGGGGCACCTCTACATAGGTGACAGGAACATAAATTTAAAAAAATCGTCAATTACATTGTCAGGTGACATTTTTCAAATTTTGCCGGATAGAAACCCCTGCTCTGCATAGTTGACAGGGAATAAAATGTAATAAATTCTTAATTAATTAATGCGCGGCACATGCTTTCATTTAATCTTTAAACTTTAAAAAGTTGTCCCACTTTTACGCTTTAATAATTTGTCCCATAATTCCACTCTATAATTTTAAATTTTAAAAAATTAATCCTCCCTTGGATGTGGTCTCTCTTCCTCACGCTCTCTCTCTGGCGTGGAACCCTGATTCCCCACCACCCGTGATCACCATGGTAGGCGCAGAAAAGAACATTGAAAGTTGATAGAGCAGATATTAAATTGGATCGTGACCATCACGGGCACGTGCAACATTGTGGGGCAGAAAGTGTGCACACGCCTACACGAACTGACTGACCCCCAGCCCCTGCAACTTCTGGGTCTCCAAATTGGGCACATGGCCTGAGCTTGCTCTTTACCCAATGGAGGTGCTGGCCTGCCCAGCAGCCAGTGTATTGTCTGAATGTGTGTTTAGCACGACTGCAGGGGGTTCTCACAGGTTATATTTCCCAATGTTTTGGGGTGTACCCTAATTTAAAAAAATAAAAATAAATTTAAAACCAAAAAGCAGTGTAAAAACATCGCCGCTTCCACCTACACCGCCACATCCACCTCCTCCTCAACCTCCTACTCCATATGGACCTGGTCCTCCTAGATCAAGATTATTATTTTTTATTTTTACATATTTTATGTTATTTAAAGTCATTTTACTATCCACATTTGTTTGCAGAGCACTTGCCATGCTCTTAACCACATTTTGATGCCATTTGCGGCCATCTAGACCTTTCCATTACATTTTTACAACCATTTTAGTGCTCCAAAGTTCAGGTCCCCATTGACTTCAATGGGGTTCGGGGTCAAGTTCGGGTCCCGAACTCGAACTTTTTTCCGAAGTTCGGCCAAACCCTTCGAACCGGAACATTCAGGTGTCCGCTCAACTCTAGAGACTAACTTAGAGCTTTTCCACTATAACTTTAGCTGCGTTTTTGGTGGCTACTCAGACGTTGTGCTTTAAAACAGGTAAGGAATTTGTTAGACAGGTTTTTGCTATTGTCTGATTGCAAATGAGCATAGGTGATTAAGGTGTTAAATTTGTTGTTGGGGAGGAGCTTTTGTGGGAGTGTGTGTATATATAGCAACATAGTATTAGCTTGCCTAATTATAGCTTGCAGCATTACTAAGTGCATCTGAGATATTCACGAGATACTCAGGAGGTAATCTGGAGATGGATACAATCTAAAAAAGTAAGATTTGTTTGTTTAAAATCTTTCCCCTCTTTAAAATGGCAGACCTGGTTCTGTGCAGGAATTGTTGTGCTTTAATTTCAGGTTCCAATCTTCAGAGGTTTGGATATTGTATGATCTGTAGACAGCTCTCCATAATGCAGCAGGAAAATCGCATTTTTGAAATCTGAGATTTGTAAATTAACTGTTAAACGAACTCAGGCTGGGAATGTTGCAATGCCACTGCCACAGAGGCACCCTAGAAATGGAAGATAGGTTACTGCAGGTTCTGGTGGACTGAGAGTTGTTGATAGAAGACATGTCCCACAGTCTGTGGCTCTCCATAATTCATTTGCAGCACTTTCAGAGCTCAAGAGCAACATGGAGGATGGCTCAGGCACAGTGGGTGAGGAACAATCATCTCCCATGCCTAAAGTATGCAAGACTGCAGCCAAATACAAAAAAGATAAGGTGAGGACTGATAGTAAGCAGCTGTTGGTGGGCGATTCTATCATAAGAGGTATGAAGTTTGAGGAAAATGTTTTTGTGAGATGTTTCCCTGGTGCTACCGCTAGCAGGGATAGACGACGTATCCTTAATATTGTTAGGAAAGCAAAGCAGGAAAGGGAGGTGGATGTTATTTTCCATCTTGGGACAAATGATCTGGCTTGCAATGAGGTTTCAAAGGTGAAAGAAGCTTTTTGCACACTTGGTAATGATATACGGGAGGTTGCATCAACTGTTTCATTCTCTGCAGTTTTGCCTGTGCATAACCTTCAGCATGACAAGAAGATGCATATTAAGGAATTCAATGTATGGCTTGGTGAATGGTGTCTGATCCAAGGGTTTGGCTTTGTGTCTCATGTTAGCTCTCGTTGGAATGGAAAAGAACTGTACAAGAAAGATGGTTTGCATCTTTCTCTCAAGGGAATAAATGTCCTCAGTGAACAGTTCAAAGTATTTGCTAAGGAGCATTTAAACTAAGAAAGGGGGGCAAAAGAGTGATAATCCAGCAGTCCGACTGCCCCCTGGAACAATGCCAGAAGATGCCAGTAGCACATAGGTTAAGAAATGACAAGCTCAGAGTCTTGTCTACAAATGCTCGCAGTTTAGGGAATAAGATCAATGAACTTGAGTCTATAATGGCATCTGTGAATATAGATTTAGTGGCTGTTACTGAGACATGGTTCAATGGGATTAATGACTGGGATATAACAATTCCAGGGTTCTCTCTATATAGGAAAGACAGAGAAGGCAAGAAAGGGGGAGGGGTGGCCCTGCATGTGAAAGATAGCATAAAATCTAATTTAATACAAGTTAGCGAGGCCAATTTAGAGACAGTTTGGGGTACCTTGCTTCTTGATAATCATAAGGTAACTCATGTAGGTGTGATATAAGGCCACCTGTCATGGTGTTGCAGAAAGCTGGAACTTATAAATAAACAAGCGACTGGCTTGATCCCAAACTAAGGAGCATATAGATGAGCCCTATAAAACCCTAAGAGCTCTCCCTGACTGCTATGCACATACAAGGGTCTGTATGGTAGACTATTGCATGCCCACGTACCTAAGTCTGTGTGACACCTGAAAACCCTATAATAGTGAGGGGACACGACCACTGGCTCCCTGCACTTAATACGGACGGAGTCAGGGTCACCTAGAATCAAGCCAGCAAGGAAACACAATAGAGAAAAGGACTTATCTTAGCAAACAGCAGACGCAGCCTCCAGCAATGAACACTTAATCCAGGAAGTAGTATAAACCACAAAGTGAGGCAGTATGGGAGGGAATATAAAGGAAAAGGATTAGTCTAAATAAGTGGCACCTGGCAGAAGGAAAGGAGATGAGAAAGTGAAACCAAAACAAAGAACATCATACAAGAGGTAGAGAAGAACGTCTGCCAGACCTTATCACAGGACTAACGGTGACAGTACCCCTCCCTCTACGGGTGGACTCCGGACACTCAGAGCCCACCTTCTCAGGATGAGACCTATCGAAAGCCCTGATGAGACGAGTGGCCTTAATGTCCGCCACTGGGACCTACATCCTCTCCTCAGGACCATAACCCTCCCAATGAACGAGGTACTGAAGAGGACCGCGGATAATGCGAGAATCCACAATCCTAGAGACCTTAAATTCAAGATTACCATTAACAATAATCGGAGGAGGAGGCAAAGAGGAGGGTACAGTGGGTTGGACATAAGGTTTTAATAGGGACTTGTGAAAAACTCTGCTGTCGTTGCGCAGGCACTGCAGCATGTAGTCGCTCATGTGTGCCAGGCTGCCCAGAGGTAAGGACAAGCTGTCCTCTGTGGGAGGCGTATCGTCATCGTCCTGCGTTTCCCCCCAGCCACTCACCAGTGATGGGCCCGAGCTGCGTTGGGTGCCACCCCGCTGTGAACATGCTTCATCCTCATCCTCCTCCACCTCCTCCTCGTCCTCCAGTAGTGGGCCCTGTCTGGCCACATTTGTACCTGGCCTCTGCTGTCGCAAAAAACCTCCCTCTGAGTCACTTCGAAGAGACTGGCCTGAAAGTGCTAAAAATGACCCCTCTTTATCCTCCTCCTCCTCCTCCTTGGCCACCTCCTCTTCCATCATCGCCCTAAGTGTTTTCTCAAGGAGACATAGAAGTGGTATTGTAACGCTGATAACGGCGTCATCGCCACTGGCCATGTTGGTGGAGTACTCGAAACAGCGCAACAGGGCACACAGGTCTCGCATGGAGGCCCAGTCATTGGTGGTGAAGTGGTGCTGTTCCGCAGTGCGACTGACCCGTGCGTGCTGCAGCTGAAACTCCACTATGGCCTGCTGCTGCTAGCACAGTCTGTCCAGCATGTGCAAGGTGGAGTTCCACCTGGTGGGCACATCGCATATGAGGCGGTGAGCGGGAAGGCCGAAGTTACGCTGTAGCGCAGACAGGCGAGCAGCGGCAGGATGTGAACGCCGGAAGCGCGAACAGACGGCCCGCACTTTATGCAGCAGCTCTGACATGTCGGGGTAGTTGCGAATTAACTTCTGCACCACCAAATTCAGCACATGCGCCAGGCAAGGGATGTGCGTCAAACCGGCTAGTCCCAGAGCTGCAACGAGATTTCGCCCATTATCGCAGACCACCAGGCCAGGCTTGAGGCTCACCGGCAGCAACCACTCGTCGGTCTGTTGTTCTATACCCCGCCACAACTCCTGTGCGTTGTGGGGCCTGTCCCCCAAACATATGAGTTTCAGAATGGCCTGCTGACGTTTACCCCAGGCTGTGCTGAAGTTGGTGGTGAAGGTGTGTGGCTGACTGGATGAGAAGGTGGAAGAAGAGGAGGAGGAAGCTGAGTAGGAGGAGACAGGAGGCAAAGAATGTTGCCCTGCGATCCTTGGCGGCGGAAGGACGTGCGCCTAACAGCTCTCCGCCTGGGGCCCAGCCGCCACTACATTTACCCAGTGTGCAGTTAGGGAGATATAGCGTCCCTGGCCGTGCTTACTGTTCCACGTATCTGTGGTTAGGTGGACCTTGCCACAGATGGCGTTGCGCAGTGCACACTTGATTTTATCGGATACTTGGTTGTGCAGGGAAGGCACGGCTCTCTTGGAGAAGTAGTGGCGGCTGGGAACAACATACTGTGGGACAGCAAGTGACATGAGCTGTTTGAAGCTGTCTGTGTCTACCAGCCTAAATGACAGCATTTTATAGGCCAGTAGTTTAGAAATGCTGGCATTCAGGGCCAGGGATCAAGGGTGGCTAGGTGGGAATTTACGCTTTCTCTCAAATGTTTGTGAGATGGAGAGCTGAACGCTGCCGTGTGACATGGTTAAGATGCTTGGTGACGCAGGTGGTGGTGTTGGTGGTACATCCCATGTTTGCTGGGCGGCAGGTGCCAACATTCCTCCAGAGGCGGAGGAAGAGGCCGAGGCGGCAGCAGCAGAAGAGGCCGAGGCGGCAACAGCAGAAGAGGTAGCAGGGGGAGCCTGAGTGACTTCCTTGTTTTTAAGGTGTTTACTCCACTGCAGTTCATGCTTTGCATGCAGATGCCTGGTCATGCAGGTTGTGCTAAGGTTCAGAACGTTAATGCCTCGCTTCAGGCTCTGATGGCACAGTGTGCAAACCACTCGGGTCTTGTCGTCAGCACATTGTTTGAAGAAGTGCCATGCCAGTGAAGCTGCCTTTGGGGTGCTCGGTCCCAGATGGCGGCGGTCAGTAGCAGGCGGAGTCTCTTGGCGGCGGGTGTTCTGCTTTTGCCCACTGCTCCCTCTTTGTCTTTTGCTACGCTGTTGGCTCGGTCTCACCACTGCCTCTTCCTCCGAACTGTGAAAGTCAGTGGCACGACCTTCATTCCATGTGGGGTCTAGGACCTCATCGTCCCCTGCATCGTCTTCCACCCAGTCTTGATCCCTGACCTCCTGTTCAGTCTGCACACTGCAGAAAGACGCAGCAGTTGGCACCTCTGTTTCGTCATCATCAGAGACGTGCTGAGGTGGTATTCCCATGTCCTCATCATCAGGAAACATAAGTGGTTGTGCGTTAGTGCATTCTATCTCTTCCTCCCCTGGGGAAGGGCTAGGTGGATGCCCTTGGGAAACCCTGCCAGCAGAGTCTTCAAACAGCATAAGAGACTGCTGCATAACTTGAGGCTCATACAGTTTCCCTGGTATGCATGGGGGTGATGTGACAGACTGATGGGCTTGGTTTTCATGCGCCATCTGTGCGCTTTCTGCAGAAGACTGGGTGGGAGATAATGTGAACGTGCTGGATCCACTGTCGGCCACCCAATTGACTAATGCCTGTACCTGCTCAGGCCTTACCATACTTAGAACGGCATTGGGCCCCACCAAATATCGCTGTAAATTCTGCTGGCTACTGGGACCCGAGGTAGTTGGTTCACTAGGACGTGTGGCTGTGGCAGAACGGCCACGTCCTCTCCCAGCACCAGAGGGTCCACTAACACCACCACGACCATGTCCGCGTCCCTTACTAGATGTTTTCCTCATTGTTACCGTTCACCACAATAAGAAAAATATTATTTGGCCCAATGTATTGAATTCAAATTCAGGCCTTTTTTTTACAGACACCTAACACTATCTGGCTATCTATTTAGGTACCGTATTACACTAATAAAGGCACAGCAGTAACGACAGATTTAGCTGAATATAAATTTGAGGCCTAGTATTTAGGCGCTGGATGACAGGTATACGTTTACGGACAGAATTAGACTTGGAATTGCAATGTAGCGTGTGTGTGAAGTTATTGAGAATAACCCTATCTGCACCTTGAATCTTATATACCCTTTTAGGGATAGATTTAAAGTAGGCCTGATACAGCAGAAACCACTAATTTAGAGAATTGCAAAATTGGGAATTGTATTTCAACCCAGAACAAAAACTGTGCTTTGACGGACACTAAATAACTTGACCAGCTAAAGCAATAATGACAGATTTGGATGAATATAAATTTGAGGCCTATTTTTTAGGCGCTGGGTGACAGGTATACGGTTTACACACAGAATTAGACTTGGAATTGCACAGTAGCATGTGTGTGAAGTTATTGAGAATAACCCTATCTGCACCTTGAATCTTATATACCCTTTTAGGGATCGATTTAAAGTAGGCCTGATACAGCAGAAACCACCAATTTAGAGAATTGCAAAATTGGGAATTGTATTTCAACCCAGAACAAAAACTGTGCTTTGACGGACACTAAATAACTTGACCAGCTAACGCAATAATGACAGATTTGGATGAATATAAATTTGAGGCCTATTTTTTAGGCGCTGGGTGACAGGTATACGTTTACACACAGAATTAGACTTGGAATTGCACAGTAGCGTGTGTGTGAAGTTATTGAGAATAACCCTATCTGCACCTTGAATCTTATATACCCTTTTAGGGATAGATTTAAAGTAGGCCTGATACAGCAGAAACCACTAATTTAGAGAATTGCAAAATTGGGAATTGTATTTCAACCCAGAACAAAAACTGTGCTTTGACGGACACTAAATAACTTGACCAGCTAACGCAATAATGACAGATTTGGATGAATATAAATTTGAGGCCTATTTTTTAGGCGCTGGGTGACAGGTATACGTTTACACACAGAATTAGACTTGGAATTGCACAGTAGCGTGTATGTGAAATTATTGAGAATGACCCTATCAGCACCTTGAATCTAATATACCCTTTTAGGGATAGATTTAAATAACCACACTATTGATGGTTAAATGGACTTGGTGGCAGCTTGCCCCTGATGTAGGATATAGCCAAAAAATAACCACACTATTGATGGTTAAATGGACTTGGTGGCAGCTTGCCCCTGATGTAGGATATAGCCAAAAAATAACTACACTATTGATGGTTAAATGGACTTTGTGGCAGCTTGCCCTTGTTGTAGGATATAGCCAAAAAATAACCACACTATTGATGGTTAAATGGACTTGGTGACAGCTTGCCCCTGATGTAGGATATAGCAAAAAATAACCACATTATTGATGGTTAAATGGACTTGGTGGCAGCTTGTGCTGGCGCACCACAAGCCACAAAGTGGCCGCCGATCACCCCAGAAAAAAGTGACTGAAAAACGCTATGGGCAGCCTAAAAACAGTGAGCAATTGAATAGCAGCAGTTCAATGAACCACAGCTGTAGATCGATCACTGTCTTAAGTGTTTTGGAGGAGTCAAAATCTCGCCTAATCTCGCCCTAACGTCGCAGCTGCAACCTCTCCCTACACTTGTAACAGCAGAGTGACGTGCAGCGCTACGTGACCCAAGCTTATATAGAGGCTGGGTCACATGCTGCACTGGCCAATCACAGCCATTCCAATAGTAGGCATGGCTGTGATGGCCTCTTGGGGCAAGTAGTGTGACGCTTGTTGATTGGCTGCTTTGCAGCCTTTCAAAAAGCGCCAAGAAAGCGCCGAACCCGGACTTTTACGAAAAATGTTCGGGTTCGGGTTCGGGTCCGTGTCACGGACACCCCAAAATTCGGGGTACGAACCCGAACTATACAGTTCGGGTTCGCTCATTTCTACCTGTAACGAATCCCTGGTGTAGTTTACAAACCTTTGTTGATTAATGTGTGTTGGTGTCTTGTTCATTTTCAGTGAAGATGTGTATGTTCATGATGGCTTTAGTAAGGGCACATTCACCTTTCCAGGAACCCTCTAGTCTAGATCTTATCTTTCCATCCCCACAGATCCACTATACATCTCTAATCGAGTATACTTGATTCTGTGTGAGGGAGGTATCTGTTTCACTGTAAGTTGCACAGTATCCTTCAGTGAAATTACCCAGGGATCTTCCTTGATCTCCCCCTCTGTGGCAGGTATAGTTACCAGGATAGATATGTATACCTGCACCAGGGCGGGGAGTTTTTATGAGGAGTGGGTATTTTTGCTTACATTCTTCACATGCAGACTGGTTACTAGATGAATTTGAGAATAATTGCAAAAAACATTCCTCAACACTAGAGGGCAATATTAAGGGCACAGTACCTAGGTGAGGCTTAGTGGTCCCACATATATAACAATTACTTTTATTTACTGAAGCTGCACTGTACTTCATCCATTCTAACCATAGGTTGGTATCAGAGAACCCAGTTTCTGCTGCCAGGGTATCCTCATAGGTAGGGTCAGAAATAGCCAGTATGTTTCCTAGGGACTGTATATGGGTTTTTAGAGTGTATGTTTGTTTCTGAGGGTATGCCCATTCTGAGGATTGACACATATCTCTTATTTCAAAGTGTTTGGTGACCATTGAAATCCTGCCCCCCCCCCCCCCCCCTATGTCGTGAAAGTACCATCCCAGCACGTAATCTCCTTCATCACCTTTGTTGGGGTTTTCTATGTTTATAATTATTTTCATCTCAGACACCATCTTAGGGCATGCCCACTCTGTAGGATATAGGCTAACATCTATGTGAAAGTCCCCTCCGTTGATAATTGTCATTCTACTAATCAAGGATTTACTATTTTTATCCTTTCGATTAAGGGCATTCTGTGGTTTATACTCCCAGTCTTCTCCTGTATTCCATCCTACTGACCCCCAGTATGCGCATCTATTACCCCAATAAGGATCAGTAATACAGTAATAAGCCTGTCCATTCTTGTAGTGGTTGCCACATCTCGTGGAAGGACTGCACTTCATTATGCTGCATAAACAGAAGGAGTAAGTTGCAACTTGAGTACTGGAGGAATTGTACCAAAAGGTAGTGATTCCACCTTTCTGAGTTATAGCAACTTCAGCTTTGTTATCCTCCGGCAGAGTCATTAGGATCGTCAGTAATCCCACAGTCCAAGTGGACCATCTGTGCCACCTTCCAGAATTGAGGGAGTGCATCCTGGTGGAGGTCAGAGCTGTCTGCTCCCGTTAGTACCTCACTTTGTCCTTTTCCGAGGTCAGGACTGTCTGTCCCCGTTATTACCTCCTTTTGGGGTGCCTCCTTTACCAGTTTCACTCTGGTGGCGTGGATCCAAGTAGGTGCTTCTTCCGTGAGTACTGCTGTGGGGGTCACGGCTACCACTATAGTCGGTGGTCCGTAGGTGAAGTCTCCTGAGAATTTTCCTTTCTTTAATTTCTTTATCAGCACGATATCTCCCACTTGGAATGGGTGAGTTGGTTCCTGTGGAAGACAAGGAGACTTACAAGCAACTTTTTACTCAATTTCACTTAGGGTTTTAATCAATCTGGTTACATATTCTTCTCTAATGAGGTCAAGGTCCCCTTCCTGCACTACCAGAGGGTTCTTTGCCCATGGTGTGGGAAAAGGTCTCCCCATAAGTATCCCAAATGGTGATATCCCTAGCTTTTTTTAGGGGTCATCCTGATCTCAGCTAAGACTATTAGCAGTATATCTTTCCATTTCTCAAATGTGCCCCCTGTTGCCTTTCTCAATTTATCTTTTAGGGTTCTGTTCATGCGTTCCACAATGCCGGAGCTTTGAGTCTTGTCAGCTCCTTGTTTACCTTTGAGGTGAATGCTGGCCCTTGGTCAAATTCAATTACCAATGGACAGCCCCACCTTGGAATGATGTCATGTGTCAGTATCCTTGCTACTGTTTTGGCATCTTCTGATCTTGTAGGGTAGACCTCTGGCCATCTTGAGAACATGTCAACTATGACCAAGGCGTATTCTTGTTTACCTTTCTGTCTAGGTATGTGTGTGAAGTCTACCTGCAGATGTGTAAAAGGAGTGGTGGGGTAATGAAGGTGTTGATGTGGGACTTTGACATTGGTGTTTGGGTTGTTCCTCAAACATGTGATACATCTTCCCACATAATCTGACACTAACTGTTTATGCCTGTAATATAGAAATGCTGTGCTAGCAGCATGTGTGTTGTTTGAATGCTGTTGTGTCCTACTCCATGAAAATGTGCAATGAACAGAGGAGCGCTGTTTTGTGGTATGCATGGCTTCCCCTCTTTGCAGATTAATCCAGTCTTAGGATTCTTCTGTAGAATTGGGAAACACCAATCAGCCATTTCATCGTCAGTAGCTGAGGACTGGAGATCCACAAGCATCTGAGTTAACTCAAGTGAAGGAGGTACTAATTTCACCATTTGAAATGTGGCCGGGGCCATCAGTGCAGCCTTCTTGGCCTCCGCGTCTGCCAGGGCATTGCCTTGGGACACATGAACTTTACCACCAGTATGCGCCCTGCAGTGGACAATTGCAATCTGTGAGGGCAATCTTATGTCTTCTAAAAGTTGTATGACAAGTTGTGAATGTGAGATGTGCTTACCATCAGCTGCAATGAATCCTCTCCTTTGCCAAATGACCCCATGGTCCCAGACCACTCCATGTGCGTACCTGCTGTCAGTGTAAATGGTGAATGGCTTGCCTTTATGTAGTATGCGTATGTGTGACAACCACCCGCCAATCCCGTCGTACTATGCCACAGTTGCCATACAGGTCTCCACTAGAGACTTCTGGAGGCGAATCCACTGTGAGCACAGAAGATGTTTAAGATTGGTTGGTGTGCCCATACATGATACAATCACGATTGTATGTACAATCGGTAAAAATAAAATTACTGATTTCACGCTGGAAATCAACTTAATTTGCTGCCACCACTCTTCGTATTGAATCGGGGCGAAGAGACCCCAGCTAGCTAATCCTAAAGGGACGAAACGGTTATTTGCAACCTAGCTAGTAAATTAACAATTTATAAAAATAAAACAATTTGGTAGTATGTCTTCTGAGGACAGAGTTCTTAGCATAGATCAGTTCATCAAGTAACAAGGGCAAAACTGGAACGATGAAATCGTTAGTTTTTTATTCTAAAACTATACACAAAAATATATATATTAAAGCTGACAGATAAATATACCTGCCAGTTGAACAGATTGGTTTGGATAGAAATAGGTAAGAGGTGGAAGGGAATAGAATGTCTGTAAGTTCAGAATTACCGTGGTAGTGTCCAGTAAAAGGCAAAGTCTTTGTATAATAATTCAAGATGGTGGGGTGTGCCCGTGTCCAGCGGGCGGTCGTGATGTTAGTCGACGTCAGATGGTAGAAGAAGGACGCAGGACCTGAGTGTGTCACTGTTTTTACCCACTCTGAAGCGGGGAGTGGTTATGACACGTTCAGGTCCAGCCTTGTGTAATTGGAACAGGGGCAGTCCTTTGCCCCATAGGGAGAAAATCTGGCAGAATCTTTGCTTTGCCCATTTCTCCATATCCCGTAAGTCCAATCAAGAACTATAGTTGATATTGATAATCAGTACAATTTTACGCATCATCTGATAACAAATACGACTAAAAGCTAATACAGGGTGCCTGAGAACCTTTATATCTCAGAGCGGGAATCTCTGATTTGCCTGCGGGTTTCCTAGAAGGTGGGTTAAAAGAACCAAAACCATCTCTGAAAAGATGGTTCCTTTCACATTTCCAGAACCCATGAAATATTAGGAAAATATGGGAAAAATATGAAGCCTATGGATTGAAGGGGACTTTCAGGTCATCTTCCTTCCTGTACCAACCAGCTGTGTGATAAGGATCTGTCCTTTTCTTCTGAAGCTTGCTGCCCAGGCTAAATGTGTGAGACCCCTGCTGGTATTGGAGACACTATGGCTGCAGAAAGACCAGGTTTATGAGGTTCTGTCATAAGAGAACTAGATTGATGGCTACTCAACTTGGCCTAGGCAGGAAAGGTTTGTCACAAGGTGGTGATAATGGCACCTCTGCTCTGTGAATTACTTCTTTAGTCAAAAGAGAAGATTCTTAGTGAAGGCTCTTTTGTCTTTGTGATTGCGAAATAAGATAGGGCCAGGGGCTATCCATAGTATTCAGTATATTGTGCAGACTAGATGGGCCAAATGGTTCTTATGTGCCGACACATTCTATGTTTCTATATTTCTATGTTGATATGGCGCATTTGCGATTTTCTAGTATCGCAAAGCGTCACAGCATGCTCTCGTGAGTGCAATTATTTCTGCTGCTTGTGCAGATTGGTATGTGATGGGTCTGGCTTCCAGGACAACATAAGGTAGCATAACAATAGCATATCCTGCATGATAAGTGTTGTCATTTGGTATGCTGCAGGATCCATCAACAAAACATCAGGAGCCCCTTCTACTGGTACAGATTGTAAATCAGAGCGGGGTGATGTCTCATGTTGTATGGCGTGTATACAATCATGTGCCTCTTTCAAGTGATCCTCAGGTCCTTAAAGTCCTAATAGGGCATTCAAGATAGGTGCTGGACCTGAGGTGTGTGTTGCGTATTTGATTTGGAGGGAGGGATTGCTGAGGAGTAGCATCTCACATCTAGACAGTCTGTGTGCGGACATGTGCTGTGTGTGTATGCCTATGAGAAGGCCTACTACATCATGTGTGGTATACAGTATAGTCTCATGTCCCATTGTGAGTGGCGTTGCAAGCTCAACCATCATAGCACAGGCTGCAAGAGATCTCAGACAGGCCGGCATTCCTTGGACAGACGCCAGAACCACCTTTGAGAAAAAGGCACAAGGACGTAACTTGCCTCCGTGATATTGTGTCAGCACACCCGCCATGGTTTTACAATTTTGTCGAGCATATAAGTGGAATGTGAGTTTGTAGTCAGGGAGGCCAAAACCCAGACTTGTCATTAAAGAACATTTCAAATAATTAAATGCATTAAACATTTCCCCAGACCACCTGATGAGATCTGGCATGTCTGCCAGAGTGGCTTGTCTCATTACATTGTCATAGTAGGAGCAATCCGGAATCCATTGTCTGCAGTAGTTTATCATACCAAGGAAAGATAACATTTCTTTCTTGGTGTGCAGGGTGACCAGGCCCGCAACAGACTGGACTCTTTCTGTGCTGATTCTCCTTTTTCCCTTTGTGAGAACAAAGCCCAAGTATTCAACTTGCTTTTTACACCACTGCATTTTCTTGCGTGACACCTTGTGTCCACATTCAGACAACCATTTCAACAAAGATAAACCATCTGTTACATTGGCCTCATCTGACAGACTGCACAATAACAAATCATCCACGTATTGCAAGAGTACAGAACCCTGGGAGGGGTGCCATGGTTTTAAACTGGCTTGGAGAACAATGCTGTACACTACAGGTGAATCAGCATATTCCTGGGGCATCCTGCACCTGGTGAGTTGATGACCCTCAAAGGAAAAAGCAAAAAGAGTCTGGTCTACTTGTCAACTGAGATAGAGAAGAAAGCATTTTTCAAGTCTATCACTCTGAAACAGACAGCATCTGCAGTAAATGGCTGACAGCAACTGAGAAATGTCTCGGCTGTCTCTGTTTACTCACGTGTTGGCTCCTGAACTTTTGTAACTATGTGTGGGGGTCTGTATCTTCCTGATCTCAAAGCATCCCGCTGCCTCTTTCTCATATAAATGTTTCTCAAAGTCTTGTATTTTGTCTGAGGTCCATGAGAAAACGCGCTGCTTTACAATCAACATGAGATTGAGAAGGAGAACTAGGCTGTCACTATTTGCAGCCTGCAGTCCCTGGTTGGGAGAGGGAAACTCGCACTTAGATTTTCCTCCACCCACAGTAAGAAAATTCACCAAATGACAGAGTGATAATATTACAGTGAGTTATGTTCTTACACTTACCACCAGAACAATAGCTCTCACAAAAACAAATTAATCTTAACACTATGTATCTTATACTCTAAATATAGGTATGTGTCAAACCAAGGTAGGTCAGTCTCCCTGAGACTGTTCTCTTACATGTACCCCTGGTACTAAAAAATCTCTGTCGACAGTTAGATAAAGTAAATAGATCTCCCGGAGATCCTATGGTGTGTCCCTGACACAAAACAACTTACGGAATAGATCTCGCTGAGATCCTATGGTGTGTCCCTGACACAAAACAAATCTCCCTGAGATTTTTTTCCGTGCGTGGCACTCCAACTGCCGGCCTTATTCATGAAAGTACTCCAAGTACTTATTATAAACTCCCGGAGTCTATTTTTAAGGCTTAACAATGTATCCCGGATACATAATAAAAACTCACGGGTAGAGATGTGGCCAGTGCCATCGGACCGGGCAGTGGACAAAAGGGGTGTCTCTCTTACCGGACACGAGGATGGCCTTCTCTATCCCGGACGTAGCCCCCAAACTGAAAGGATTTGGACCTTTCTGGACCTCTACGACAACCTTGGTTTGAGACACTGACGTCAGGAGAGATGTTTCTCAGTTGCTAATAACAGACACACACAAGTATCACTGAGAAACACTCTAACTTTATTATGCTATAGCTTGGCCTTATATAGGCAGTAGAAAAGTTTGCATAACAACAGCGTTAAACCAATCATAAACATTGGTGCTCATACAGATACTACCGGAACATCCTTTTATGGTATGTAATACGTCACATATAAGAATGTACGCAGTTGTGCCGAATGACCCTGAATAAAACTAGAACATTTGTTCTAGTTCTAGGATATTCCCAGGATCTGTCCTGGGACAGATAAGGAAACCTAACTCACAGAGGGGGATATGTGAAACAGTGCGTGGGTGAGATATTATAACAATTCTGTACATGTAAGAGAAGACAAGATGGAGTCACATTTCTCTTCAGCGCCTGGGATGAGATTAATAGGGCAGTCGTACTCCCGGTGAGGGGGCAACTCCTGGACACCACTCTCGGAAAACACATCTGAAAATTCTGAGAGAAAACATGGCACAGTCTTGGTAGAAACCTCTGAAAGAGATGCCGTGAGGCAATTCTCTCTGCAAAACTCACTCCAACCATTTATTTGCCTTGCTTGCCAATCAATGGTGGGGTAATGTTTAGTGAGCCAGGGTAGCCCCAACACTAGAGGAGTAGGTAATCCGCTTAAGACGAAACATGACATATCCTCAACATGATCGTCACCCACCGTCAAACGGATATTGTAAACTTTGCCCTTTAACGATCTTTGAGAAAGTGGAGCGGAATCGATAGCAAAAACAGGTATATCCTTTTCCAAAGTGCATACCTGGAAACCATGCATTGTTGCAAATTGATTATCAATGAGATTGACAGCTGCTCCACTATCTACAAAAATCTCACAAACAATGTTCTTGCTGTCTAGCGCCACCCTGGCAGGTAGGAGAAAACGGGAACTACAAGCAACGGCAAACCTTCAATTTCCGCATCAACCTTGCCAATAGTAGCAAATGAAAAGTTTTTAGAGGGTTTTTCTTGTTTTGTTTTTCTTACCCTCAGAAAACTTCATGAATCTCCTAGAGGGACAAACATTAGCTAAATGATTTATACCCCCACAACAGACACAAACCCTCCTCTGAGAGCTGAATCCTCTACTATCAGAGGCAAGCAAACCCAGCTGCATGGCCTCCTCCTCAGAGAGGATTGAGACAGACTGAGACCCCTGCGCACTGAATGAGACAGCCCCACTGTCCTTGGGCTGAATATGACAGGAAAGAGTAGTCTCCTCTCTTTCTCTAAGACGCCTGTCAATACGAACAGCTAGAGACATGGCTGACTCTAATGACGCTGGTCTCTCATGAAAAGCGAATGCATCTTTCAATCTTTCCGAAAGACCATGGCAAAATTGACTTCGGAGTGCAGCATCATTCCAACCAGTATCAGCTGCCCATCTCCGAAATTCAGAACAATATATCTCTGCGGACTGTTTACCCTGGCATAAAAAACGCAGTTTAGATTCAGCCAGAGCAATACGATCCAGGTCATCCAGGTATATCTGCCCCAGGGCTACAAAAAATTCATCCACCGATCGGAGGGGCCATGCCCCCACCGGCAGCGAAAAGGCCCAAGACTGAGCGTTATCCCTGAGCAGCGAGATGATGATCCCTACCCTCTGCTCCTCATCACCAAAGGAATGGGGAAGTAGGCGAAAATGGAGTTTGCAAGCCTCTCTAAAGCGAACAAAATTCTCACAACCCCTGGAGAATGTATCCGGAAGCGAGATCTTAGGCTCGGAACAAACTCCATGAACACCAGCAGAACCGGTCACCTGAAACTGAGACACAGTTTTACGGAGATCTGCTACCTCCAGTGAAAGACCTTGCATGCGGTCAATCAAGGCTGAAACCAGATCCATGCTTAAGACGGTTATGGCGGTTTATAATGTCACGGATGGTGTTGCAGAAAGCTGTAACTTATAAATAAACGAGCGACTGGCTTGATCCTAAACTAAGGAGCATATAGGTGAGCCCTATAAAACCCTAAGAGCTCTCCCTGACTGCTATGCACATACAAGGGTCTGTATGGTAGACGAATGCATGCCCACGTACCTAAGTCTGTGTGACACCTGAAAACCCTATAATAGTGAGGGGACATGACCACTGGCTCCCTGCTCTTAATATGGACGGAGTCAGGGTCACCTAGAATCAAGCCAGCAAGGAAACACAATAAAGAAAAGGACTTAGCAAACAGCAGACACAGCCTCCAGCAATGAACACTTAATCTAGGAAGTAGTATAAGCCGCAAAGTGAGGCAGTATGGGAGGGAATATAAAGGAAAAGGATTCATCTAAATAAGTGGCACCTGGCAGAAGGAAAGGAGATGAGAAAGTGAAACCAAAACAAAGAACATTATACAAGAGGTAGAGAAGAATGTCTGCCAGACCTTCTGTCACGGCTGTATGTGAGCAACAAGAGTAACACAGTAAAAAGAGCTACTGACCGGACCCAAACTAGGGAGGATAAAGGGTGACCCCTGTCAGACCCTCAAAGCTCTCCCTATGCTGCTAAAGCACATGCCCGGATCCAAATGGCGGAATGAGGCATGCCCACGTACCTAAGACTGATGACCACTGTAACCCCTACAATAGTGGAAGGGGCACGGCCACCGGTGCCCTGCTCAGTATATGGAGGGAACCGTGGCCACCTCAGATCCAGTCAGAAAATAACCAGGTACACAACAATGTCTGCACACTTAGCTGAAGGAGCTGCAGCCGCAGAGAAGACGGATCCAAGGACAGCTGGCAATATCCGGAGTGCTTGCTGCAGCAGAACACAGGTCCAGAGAACTAATAGCTACAAGTGAAGATACTCAAGCAAGAGCCACAACTGAAATGAGAAATATAATCCACGCCCTACAATAGGAGGAGGGGTGATTTAAAGAAAGGGAAATCAACTGCAGGAGGAACAGCTGGAAGGAAGGAAACAGAGAGTAAAGACTTCATCACAGGGGCGGAGAAACAGAGCAGTGAGAACTCCTCCTTACTCTAGTAGTGACATCATCACAGGGGTGGAGAAACAGAGCTGTGAGAACGTCTCAAAGCTCTGGTAGTGACAGTACCCCCCCCTCTACGGGTGGACTCCGGACACCCAGGACCCACCTTCTCAGGATGAGCCCTATGAAATGCCCTGATGAGGCGAGTGGCTTTAATGTCCGACACCGGAACCCACATCCTCTCCTCAGGACCATAACCCTTCCAATGAACGAGGTACTGAAGAGAACCGCGGACAATGCGAGAGTCCACAATTCTGGAAACCTCAAACTCCAGATTGCCATCAACCAAAATCGGAGGAGGAGGCAAAGAGGAGGGTACCGTGGGCTGGACATATGGTTTTAAGAGAGATCTGTGAAATACATTATGTATCTTCCAAACCCGTGGAAGATCAAGACGGAAGGCAACAGGATTGATGACTGACAAGATTTTATAAGGCCCAATAAACTTGGGACCCAATTTCCAGGAGGGAACCTTCAGTTTAATATTTCTTGTAGACAACCACACCAGATCACCCACATTCAGGTCCGGACCAGGCACACGTCTCTTATCAGCCACACGCTTATACTTCTCACTCATCTTTCTAAGATTACTCTGAATCTTTTGCCAAATGGTAGACAAAGACGAGGAAAATCTCTCCTCCTCAGGTAAACCAGAAAGAGCCCCTCCCGAGAATGTCCCAAACTGCGGATGGAACCCATATGCACCAAAGAATGGTGACTTATCAGAAGATTCCTGACGACGGTTGTTCAGAGCAAACTCAGCAAGAGGGAGAAATGAACACCAATCCTCCTGGTTCTCTGCCACAAAACAGCGCAAATATGTCTCCAGATTCTGATTGAGGCGCTCAGTCTGACCATTCGACTGCGGGTGAAAAGCAGAAGAGAAGGACAGCCTAACCCCTAGACGAGAACAGAAAGCCTTCCAGAACCTGGACACAAACTGCGTGCCTCTATCAGAAACAATATCAGAGGGAATGCCGTGCAATTTAACAATATGGTCGACAAAAGCTTGCGCCAACGTTTTAGCATTGGGTAAACCAGGGAAAGGTACGAAATGAGCCATCTTGCTAAAACGGTCCACCACCACCAGGATCACCGACTTCCCCGAGGAACGAGGAAGATCCGTGATAAAGTCCATGGACAGGTGTGTCCAAGGACGGGAAGGTATGGGTAACGGGAGAAGGGAACCTGAAGGCCGTGAACGAGGGACCTTAGCGCGAGCGCACGTCTCACAAGCAGCCACAAAACCCTCCACCGACTTACGAAGAGCCGGCCACCAAAATCTCCGAGCAATGAGATCTACCATGGCTCTACTCCCGGGGTGACCAGCAAGAACCGTATCATGATGCTCCTTGAAGAGTTTGTGACGTAGCTCAGGAGGCACGAACAACTTCCCAGAAGGACAACGGGCAGGTGCCTCAGTCTGGGCAGCCTGGACATCGGCCTCCAAATCGGAATATAGAGCAGAAACAACTACCCCCTCCGCCAAAATGGGACCCGGGTCCTCAGAGTTTCCTCCTCTCGGAAAACAGCGAGAGAGAGCATCAGCCTTCACATTTTTGATCCCAGGTCGGAATGTAACGACAAAATTGAATCTGGAGAAGAACAGAGACCATCTGGCCTGTCTCGGATTCATACGCCTGGCCGACTCCAAGTATGCCAGATTCTTATGGTCGGTAAAAACGGTGATAGGGTGCCTGGCCCCCTCCAACCAATGGCGCCATTCCTCGAAAGCCAACTTGATGGCCAACAACTCCCTATCTCCCACATCATAGTTTCTCTCTGACGGGCAGAGTTTTTTAGAGAAAAAGGCACAGGGTCGCCATTTGGCAGGAGAAGGGCCCTGGGACAAAACTGCACCCACACCCACCTCGGAAGCATCCACCTCAACAATAAAAGGTAAGGAAACATCGGGATGCACCAAGACGGGAGCAGACGCAAAACTCTCTTTAATCTTAGAAAAGGCTGCAAGCGCCTCCTCCGACCAAGAGGAAAAATCTGCCTCCTTTTTTGTCATGTCAGTAAGGGGTTTGACAACAGAGGAATAATTCAAAATGAACTTTATGTAATAGTTCGCAAAACCCAGAAAGCGCATCAATGCCTTCTGATTCTCAGGAAGCTCCCACTCAAGTACAGCACGGACCTTCTCCGGATCCATGCGAAAACCAGAAGCAGAGAGGAGAAAACCCAGAAATTGAATCTCCGATACCATAAAAAGACATTTCTCCAGCTTGGCGTACAATTTATTTTCCCGCAGAATCTGCAGAACCTGAAAAAGATGATCCTGATGGGTCTGAACATCAGGGGAAAAAATCAAAATATCATCAAGATACACCAATACAAATTTCCCCATTAAATGGTAGAAAATACTATTAACAAAATGCTGAAAGACGGCCGGAGCATTCATCAGGCCGAAAGGCATAACGAGATTCTCGAAATGCCCGTTAGGGGTATTAAAGGCCGTTTTCCATTCATCCCCCTCTCTGACCCTGACCAGGTTGTACGCGCCTCTCAAATCCAATTTGGAAAACACCTTGGCGCCAACAATTTGGTTGAAGAGGTCCGGGATCAGAGGAAGGGGATAGGGATCGCGAATCGTGATACGGTTCAGCTCCCTAAAATCTAGGCAAGGTCTCAGAGAGCCATCTTTTTTTTTAACAAAAAAAAAACCCGCGGCCACAGGTGACTTTGAGGGACGAATATGCCCCTTATCGAGACTCTCGGAGATATAAGTTCGCATTGCGATTCTTTCCGGTTGTGAGAGATTGTAGAGGCGTGCTTTTGGCAGCTTGGCGCCGGGAATGAGGTTAATGGGACAGTCAAACTCCCGGTGAGGAGGTAGCTCCTGAACACCGCTCTCGGAAAACACGTCCGAGAAATCAGAGAGAAATGATGGCACAGTTTTAGTAGACGCCTCTGCAAAAGTCGCTGTGAGACAATTCTCTCTACAAAAGTCACTCCACTCATTTATTTGCCTTCCTTGCCAATCAATAGTGGGGTTATGTCTAGTGAGCCAGAGTAACCCCAAAACTAGAGGAGAAGGCAATCCGTTAAGGACAAAACAAGATATATCCTCCACATGAGTGTCACCTACAGCTAGCCGGATATTGTGAACAATGCCCTTCAGAGATCTCTGTGAGAGTGGAGCAGAGTCAATAGCAAAAACAGGTATATCCTTTTCTAATGTGCAAACCTGAAAACCATGCATGGCTACAAATTGAGTGTCAATAAGATTGACGGCCGCTCCACTATCGACAAAAATCTTACAAGAAATGACCTTGCTCTCTAGCGCCACCCTGGCAGACAGGAGAAAACGGGAACTGCAGGTCAGAGGAAAAGCATCAATTCCTACATCAACTTTGCCCAAAGTAGCAGATGAAGCAGAACTTGATGATTTACCTTTTGAGGTTTTTCTCTTATTATCGCTCTTAGTACAGTTCAAGAATCTCCTAGACGGACAAACATTTGCCAAATGACCTATGCCCCCACAACAAAAACACACCATACTCTGAGGACTAAATCCTCTTTTATCAGGGGCAAGTCGACCTAGCTGCATGGGCTCCTCCTCAGAGGGGAGCGAGACAGGATGAGGCCCCTGCACACTGAATGAGTCCGCACCATTGCCCCTAGACTGACAATGGCTGGACAGAGAGGTCTTGTTTGTTTCTCTTAGACGCCTGTCAAGGCGCACCGCCAATGACATGGCAGACTCTAAGGACGTTGGTCTCTCATGGAAAGCAAACGCATCTTTCAATCTCTCTGAGAGACCATGACAGAACTGACCCGGAGTGCAGCATCATTCCAACCTGAATCAGCTGCCCATCTCCGAAATTCAGAACAATAAAGCTCCGCAGACCGTTTGTTCTGGCATAAAACACGTAAGTTAGATTCGGCCAGAGCAAAACGATCCGGGTCATCATATATCTGCCCCAGGGCCACGAAAAATCTTTCCACGGATCGAAGGGAGGGATCCCCTGATGGCAGCAAAAAAGCCCAAGTCTGAGCATTACCCCTGAGCAGGGAGATGACAATCCTCACCCTCTGCTCCTCCTTACCAGAGGAGTGGGGACACAAGCAAAAATGGAGTTAGCATGCCTCTCTGAAGCAAACAAAATTCTCACTGCCCCCGGAGAACGTCTCCAGAAGCGAGACCTTTGGCTCGCAACAGACTCCATGAGCCGGAGCAGAGTCCAATGCTTGGAGCTGAGTCATAGATTGACGGAGATCCGCTACTTCCAAAGAAAGACCCTGCATGCGGTCAACCAGGCCAGAAAGCGGATCCATGGCAAAAAAGGACGGTTTTGGTGGATTATAATGTCACGGCTGTATGTGAGCAACAAGAGTAACACAGTAAAAAGAGCTACTGACCGGACCCAAACTAGGGAGGATAAAGGGTGACCCCTGTCAGACCCTCAAAGCTCTCCCTATGCTGCTAAAGCACATGCCCGGATCCAAATGGCGGAACGAGGCATGCCCACGTACCTAAGACTGATGACCACTGTAACCCCTACAATAGTGGAAGGGGCACGGCCACCGGTGCCCTGCTCAGTATATGGAGGGAACCGTGGCCACCTCAGATCCAGTCAGAAAATAACCAGGTACACAACAATATCTGCACACTTAGCTGAAGGAGCTTCAGCCGCAGAGAAGACGGATCCAAGGACAGCTGGCAATATCCGGAGTGCTTGCTGCAGCAGAACACAGGTCCAGAGAACTGATAGCTACAAGTGAAGATACTCAAGCAAGAGCCACAACTGAAATGAGAAATATAATCTACGCCCTACAATAGGAGGAGGGGTGATTTAAAGACAGGGAAATCAACTGCAGGAGGAACAGCTGGAAGGAAGGAAACAGAGAGTAAAGACTTCATCACAGGGGCGGAGAAACAGAGCTGTGAGAACGTCTCAAAGCTCTGGTAGTGACACCTTCTCACAGGACTAACAGTGATACCACCTAGCCAAGTCAAAGAATTAGATGATCTACTAGTTGAGGAAATATGGTAAAAAATTTCTGGGCACTCACTGGTACTTGGAACCACACAAATTTATTAACAATAAAACACGCAACAATAGCAAATATTAAAATAAAAAGATGGCAAATAGTGGCATAAAATCGGTAACATATACTAAAATCGATGACATATGCTAAAATCAAAACCATGCAATTTTTAAAGGATACCACAAGATAATAATATTGATAAAGAGGATCGTCCTGTAATGAAACAATGTGCAGCTCTTTTTTACCATATTTTTAAATCAGTATAGTGGGTGATTACCGTATTTTTCGCCCCATAAGACGCACTTTTTCCTCCCCAAAAATGGGAGGAAAATGCCCCTGCGTCTTATGGGGCGAATGCTGGCAGTTTTACATCGCTGGATGTGATGTACGGAGCGGGGGCCCACAGATCCCACCATAAGTGTCTATCATCCACAGATCCCCCATAAGTGTCCGTCATCCACAGATCCCCCCATAAGTGTCCGTCATCCACAGATCCCCCCATAAGTGTCCGTCATCCACAGATCCCCCATAAGTGTCCGTCATCCACAGATCCCCCCATAAGTGTCCGTCATCCACAGATCCCCCCATAAGTGTCCGTCATCCACAGATCCCCCCCATAAGTGTCCGTCATCCACAGATCCCCCCCATAACAGTGTCCGTCATCCACAGATCCCCCATAACAGTGTCCGTCATCCACAGATCCCCCCATAACAGTGTCCGTCATCCACAGATCCCCCCATAACAGTGTCCGTCATCCACAGATCCCCCCATAACAGTGTCCGTCATCCACAGATCCCCCCATAACAGTGTCCGTCATCCACAGATCCCCCCATAACAGTGTCCGTCATCCACAGACCACCATTAGTTCCAAACCCATCAAAAGCACACCTTTTGGTTAAAAAAAATGTTTTTCTTATTTTCCTCCCCAAAAACCTAGTTGCGTCTTATGGGCCGGCGCGTCTTATAGGGCGAAAAATACGGTATGTATCAGCTGTGAGCACCACTCCTCCGTGATCCAACACTCTTGTGCAGCCTAATTACCATTATACCTAGTTAAGGAAATAGCTAAATTGACATTGAAAGGGGAAGTTATCATTATGGAAGACTTTAATCTTCCTGATGTAAACTGGAAAACCAAAATAGCTAGTTCTGCCAGGAGTACAGTGACTGAGTCATACCACACAAAAATTAAAGTTTTAGATTTTGGAAAAACTGATTAGATTAGTGGTATACGAGTCCCTATGACATTGGAACAGTTTCAATGGCGTCCAGGAGAAATGGGACTACTTTAAAAGTGGTACTATTGAAGGCAACGGATAATTGCATTAGGCTTGTCAGTAAAAGCAAAAAAAAAGGAAGAGACCACTGTGGTACTCAGCATAAGTGGCCAAAATCATGACAGGCAAATTTATAAGATTAGGCAGAGAAAGGCCAAACAAGTTATAAGAGCTTCTAAAGCACAGGCAGAAGAGAAATTAGCTGTCAGTGAAAAAAGGCGATAAGACATTCTTCAGATACATAAATGAAAAAAAGGAAACTAAAACAAAAGAAGGAAGGTATATGGAAGAAGATAAAGAACTAGCTGACTGCCTCAATGAATACTTCTGTTCAGTTTTTACAAAGGAAAATGAAAGAAAAGGACCTCAGTTAGGGAGGAAGACTAATGAATCTTTTGATGCATGTGTCTTTACAGAGGAAGAGGTTCTAAGTCAGCTGTCTAAAATTAATACCAATAAGTCATAAGGGCTTGATGGGATACACCCAAAGCTAATAAAAGAGCTTAGCAGTGAACTAGCAAAACCATTAACAGATTTATTTAACCAATCACTGGTAAGAGGAGTCGTCCCAAAAGATTAGAAATTAGCAAATGTTGTGCCCATTCACAAGAAAGGTAGTAGGGAGGAATCGGGCAACTATAGGCCAGTAAGCCTGACATCAACAGTGGGGAAATTAATGGAAACCATACTTAACTCCTTAAGGACACAGCCATATTTCACCCTAAGGACCAGGCCATTTTTTGCAAATCTGACCAGTGTCACTTTAAGTGGTGATAACTTTAAAATGCTTTGACTTATCCAGGCCATTCTGACACTGTTTTTTCATCACATATTTTACTTCATGACACTGGTAAAATGAAGTAAACGTAAATTTTACAAACGTTGTTAACCCTTTAGGCAAATGCAGATAAAATTTGAGAAATTCACATTTTTGACAAATTTTCCATTTTAATCCATTTTTTCCAGTAACAAAGCAAGGGTTAACAGCCAAACAAAATGCTATATTTATTGCCCCAATTCTGTAGTTTGCAGAAACACCCCATATGTGGCCGTAAACTACTGTATGGGCACACGGTAGGGGGTAGAGGGAAAGGTGCGCCATGTCCCATTTGAAGCCCCCCTAATGCACCCATAGAGTAGAAACTCCATAAAAGTGCCCCCTTCTAAGAAACTACACCCCTCAAGGTATTCAAAACTGATTTTACAAACTTTGTTAACCCTTTAGGTGTTGCACAAGAGTTATTGGCAAATGGAGATAAAATTTGAAAAAACAGGAAAAAATGGAAAATTTGACGAAAAATAGCTGTTTTGGCACCGTTTTTAATAAAAAAAATTGACCGTTTTCATCTGAGGTGTTAAGTTATGCGGTATTTTTATAGAGCAGATTCTTATGGACACGGCAATACCTAATATGTCTACTTTTTTAAAATGTATTTATGTTTTACACTATATTATCTCTTGATAAACAAAAACAAAAATTCAATCAATCTCAATAGTCTGAGTCATTTTTTTTTTTACTTTTTAGCCGATTATCTTAGGTAGGGGCTCATTTTTTGCAGGATGAGAGGATGGTTTTCTTGGCACTATTTTGGGGGCATATGACTTTTTGATCGCTTGCTATTACAATTTTTGTGATGTAAGGTGACAAAAAAAAACTTTTTTGCACCGTTTTTATTTTAGTTTTTTGACTGTATTCATCTGAGGGGTTAGGTCACGGGGTATTTTTATAGAGAAGATTCTTACGGACGTGGCGATACCTAATATGTCGACTTTTTTTATTTATTTTAGTTTTACTAAATAATATTTTTTTTTTTTTTTTTTTGTTTTAGTGTCTTAAGTCTGAGAACCCTAGTTTTTTTATCCGATTGTCAGTGGCTAAATTAAGGGGAACATAAATTTAGTACTCCATGGAAGTGTGGTACTCCCTGAAGCAACCAATAATGCAGAGGCCTGGATGATCGGGGCACGTGTCACACTGAGTAGTGCTGTCCTTCCGTATCCCCCTCCTGTCACACACTCTGCACCTTTTTTGCATCCGTCCCTTCTTTCCAGTATGGGAGACCACACCTGGAAAGTGTTGGTCAGGGATGATCCTGGCGCCTCCAGTTCCCGAGGTACTCCGACCTGCTCTTTCCCGGTCAGAAAAGATCAGGTCCTTGAGGACTGCCTCATAGAACTGAAAGAATGTCCCTGTGTTGCCAGTGCTCCGGGACAGCACAAAAGAGTTGTACAAGGCAACCAGTACCAAGTAGACCACAACTTTTGTGTACCATGCCCGGGTTTTGCACATGGCATTATATGGCTTGAGGACTTGATCAGAGAGATCAACTCCTCTCATATACCAATTGTAGTCGACGATACAATTGGGCTTGAGGACTGTTGCCGTGGTACCTTGCACAGAGTCAGGGGTGATGCTGTTACCATGAATTGTGGACAGTACAAGGAGATCCCTCTTGTCCTTATATCTGACCAGCAACAGGTTTCCACTGGTAAGTGCTTGGGTCGCACCCCTGGGGATAGGTACCTGGAGGGGGTGGGTAGTGAGATCGCGTTGATTTTTCGGCACGGTCCCAAAAGCGGACGTGGATCTGGCGGGGCGAGGGACTGGAACAAGGGGATACTAGTATAAAAGTTATCCACGTACAGGTGGTAACCCTTATCTTGCAGTGGGTGCTTAAGGTCCCACACAAGTTTCCCGCTAACACCCAGAGTGGGGGGACATTCTGGGGGTTGAATACAGGAATCTCGCCCCTCGTACACATGAAACTTGTAAGTGTACCCTGAGGTACTCTCACAAAGTTTGTACAGCTTCACGCCATACCTCGCCCGCTTAGAGGGAACATACTGGCGGAAAAGGAGTCTCCCCTTGAAAGCAATGAGAGACTCATCAACCGCGACCTCCCTTCCAGGTACATAGGCCTGCACAAATTTGGCCCCAAAGTGATCGATGACCGGCCTGATTTTGTACAGGCGGTCATAGGCAGGATCACCTTGGGGGGGGACATGCTGCATTATCTGCATAATGCAGGCATTTCCGGATGGCCTCAAACCGGGAGCGTGTCATGGCCGTACTGTAAAGTGGGGTCTGGTAGAGGACGTCCCCACTCCAGTAATGCCTGACACCAGGTTTCTTGACTAGGCCAATGTGCAGCACGAGGCCCCAAAACGTCCTCATCTCGGCTGCACTGACCGAAGTCCAGCCACCGGGCCTAGCCAAAAATGTGTTGAGCAACAAACTGTTGGGCGTACAGGTTTGCTTGCTCCACCATTAGATTTACAAAGTGATCACTGAAAAAAGACTAAAGTAGTCGTATTCAGTGAAACCCACTTTGGAAATTTGGATGTAAAGTCTGGACGGATCCGTTCAGGCTACTTTCACACTTAGAAATTTTTCTAAGTTATAATGCAGACGGATCCGTTCTGAACGGATGCAAACGTCTGCATTATAGGAGCGGATCCGTCTGATGAAACATCAGACGGACCCGCTCCGAACGCTAGTGTGAAAGTAGCCTTAGTGTGATGCAATCAAAACTGGCTTTTTTTTTTTTCTCACTAACTTTCCCTGAATATCCCTGCCTAACCTAACCTTTCCCTAAATACCTGGGTGCACAGATGGGGGTGCTGGGGCACCGATGGGGTGCTTCCTGATGATCCCTGAACAGATGGGGGTGCTGGCTGGAGATCCGATGCAGCGCTCCTCTCTCCTCGGATCCCGGACTGAAAAGGAGTAGTAGAGGAGCGCTGCAGTAATTTGAATTGCCCGCCCTTGCAGCCGACCAATCAGGATTGATCCTGAGAGGTGATGTCACCATCACCTCTCAGGATGGTGATTGTTGGTGTATTATCACACCACGGATCACCATCCTGTTCCGGGTTATCGGGTCCCCAGAGACCCGAATAACCCGGAAACGCAGCAAACCGATCACCGACACGGCGGGGGGGGGGGGGGGGGGGGGGGGTCACAGGACCGCCCGGTGCATTGACCCAAGGTGCCTGCTCAATGATTTGAGCAGGCACCGGGTTCCGATCACAGACCACCGAGCGGCGGTGATCGGAACTATACATGACATACCGGTAAGTCATGTGTCCTTAAGTACCAGGACAACATGCCGTACCTGTACGTCATGTGTCCGGAAGAGGTTAAGGAGATGGTTTGAAAGATGAAAAACATCATGGGTTTACTTCAGGGAGATCATGTCAAACTTATCTTATAGATTTTTTTGATTGGGTGACTAAAATAATAGATGGCGGAGGTGCAGTAGACATCGCTTATCTAGACTTTAGTAAGGCTTTTGATACTGTCCCACATAGAAGGCTTATCAATAAATTGCAGTCTTTGTGCTTGGACTCCCATATTGTTGAATGGATTAGGTAGTGGCTGAGGGACAGACAAAAGAGGGTTGTAGTCAATGAAGTATATTCAGACCAAGGTCTTGTTATCAGTGGGGTACCTCAGGGATCTGTTCTGGGACCCATATTGTTTAATATCTTTATCAGCGAAATTGCAGAATGCCTCGATGGTAAGGTGTGTCTTTTTGCTGATGACACAAAGATTTGTAACAGGGTTGATGTTCCTGGAGGGATACACCAAATGGAAAAGGATTTAGGAAAACTAGAGGAATGGTCAAAAATCTGGCAAGTAAAATTTAATGTTGATAAGTGCAAGATAATGCACCTGGGGCATAAAAACCCAAGAGCAGAATATAAAATCAGTGATACAGTCCTAACCTCAGTATCTGAGGAAAGGGATTTAGGGGTCATTATTTCAGAAGACTTAAAGGTAGGCAGACAATGTCATAGAGCAGCAGGAAATGCTAGCAGAATGCGAATGCTTGGGTGTATAGGGAGAGGCATTACCAGTAGAAAGAGGGAGGTGCTCATGCCGCTCTACAGAGCACTAGTGAGACCTCATTTGGAGTATTGTGCGCAGTACTGGAGACCATATCTCCATAAGGATATTGATACTTTGGAGAGAGTTCAGAGAAGAGCTACTAAACTAGTACATGGATTGCAGGATAAAACTTACCAGGAAAGATTAAAGGACCTTAACATGTATAGCTTGGAAGAAAGATGAGACAGAGGGGATATGATAGAAACTTTTAAATACATAATCATAAGGTAATCAACAAGGTAAAAGAGGAGAGAATATTTAAAAGAAGAAAAACTGCTACAAGAGGACATAGTTTTTAATTAGAGGGGCAAAGGTTTAAAAGTAATATCAGGAAGTATTACTTTACTGAGAGAGTAGTGAATGCATGGAATAGCCTTCCTGCAGAAGTGGTAGCTGCAAATACAGTGAAGGAGTTTAAGCATGCATGGGATAGGCATAAGGCCATCCTTCATATAAGATAGGGCCAGGGGCTATTCATAGTATTCAGTATATTGGGCAGACTAGATGGGCCAAATGGTTCTTATCTGCCGACACATTCTATATTTCTATGGTTCTATATTCCATTCATCTCTGTTTTAGATCCACTCCTGTTTTTTTTTTTTTTTTTGGGGGGGGGGGGGGCGCATTGGCAATACTGATGAATAATTGAGCAAATGCTGACCGAGTGAAGGCGTATGCTCCACAGACAGGATCCATATTTTGTGGGTTATTGTTCTGATGGATCACAGGAAGAGAAAATTAATCAGTGACGTCAACATAAACTTACTGCTGACACCCTCTCCACTCTGTCGGGGGGGGGGGGGGGGGCTCTCTACTTGTATAAGCGTTTAATAGAACAGGTTCTGTAGACATCTATGTGGAATCAGCTGACGAGGGTGTAAAAGGAGTGTGCTTCTTCTTTACACTAACATCGACATGTAAGGGTACTTTCACACTAGCGTTGTTTGAATCCGGCGTGTAATTCCGTCGCCGGAGCTGCCCGCCGCATCCGGAAAAACGTGTGAAAACGGATTACATTTGAATCCTGATCAGGATTCTGATCACAATGAAAAAATGCATTGGAAAAAACGGATCCGCCATTTATGGACTTTTTCGGGTTTAACATGCAAAAGCCAGATCCAGTTTGACGGAAAACATGGTGCCGGATCTGGCATTAATGCAAGTCAATGGGAAAAATGCCAGATCTGGAGTTCAGTCAAAGTGTTCCGGATTTTTGGCCGGAGGTAAAAGTACAACATGCTACGGTTTTCTGAAAAGCCTGATCATTAAAAAAGACTGAACTGGATGCATCCTAAACGGATTGCTCTCCATTCAGAATGCATGGGGATAAAACTGATCAGTTATTTTCTGTATTTGAGCCCCAAGGATGGAACTCAGCGCCGGAAAAGAAAAACGATTGTGTGAAAGTACCCTTAGGCTGAGTTATTACTTGAGTTATTTGGTCGGTTTTGACCCCGTGAGTGCCTAAATAAGTGAAGTGTGCAGTGTGATTCTAATAGAGACACCTGTCATCTGCATGTCATACTGACTGACAGTATTATTTCACTATCCCAGCACACTCTCTATGCATGTTACTGCAAGGCACAGTGTTCTACACCCATAGAAAGGTTCTATGCAGCCCAGAAATAGCAGTTTTTTTTATCTTGATTCACCAAATATATATTCGGATCGAAGCAAATTTTTCTGGAAAATTCGGCGACCCCACCGAATCGACTTTTTGAGAAATTCGCTTATCTCTAGTAGTGGGACATGACAATGTAAAGTCAAAACTGGGATAATTTATAATCCTTTCCTGTTGAGTGATAAACTCTATAAACACCACAAAGGGTGGGGGTGGTTCATTATGAACCTGTTTGTAACGGGAACCATGTGTGATCCACTTCACCTGTAGGTTATAATGGAGTTTTTGGACAATTGGATTCACACCTCTGCTACATCTCCTTCTGCCTGAGCAACCTGTACCTCTATCAACAAGTCACTGAGTTCCCTGAGCTTCTGGTAACCTCTACCCACTATTCTGGGAAAGTTATCAATTCTCTTATAAAAAACATTTTCTATAGATTCTATTGACCTATAACACTCATCAAGTCTTTTTCACACTGTCTTTAGGCCTTTGCCCAGATAGTTTATGTTAATGTCTCTTATGGCATTCTGGAAGGTGGCTCGCTAAGCCCTGTAGTTTTCGGACCCAATTGGTGAACTTTATATAAGTCCTTTGGTAACCAGCTCCTGTTTAGCAAAGAACTTAGCGAAGTCCATGGCAGCCTGGTTAGCGCCGATACTACCCGGTGTGCTTATGTTATGCTGTGTATGTGGTGTATCACTATAACCTTTAGGGGTTTCTGGCTTAGGGCAGACTGTATAATACAGTTTTGGCACAAAGGGTGTCCCTTTAAGTCAAAGCAAAGGTTGTAGCTTTTGTTCTTTAGGGTGGTAGTTGTGGCTGGCATCGGTTTGTCGCATACTGTCCTGCTCGAGGTACTGCGGTTCAAGGTAGGATGTTTGGCACTCTGTATAAGCTGGCTTATATACTGGATCATAATTGTCATCTGTCTTGGGAGGCTGATGGACACGCTGTACTGGATCTTGTTGATCTAGGTCTGGCCCAAGTACTTGGCTGTGTTTCTCGGATTCGGGAAACTCCATGGCTTCAGGGAACTCTGCTTTGGCTACTGCGGCTGCTGCTTCTTTCTCTGCGACAAGTTTTTCCAGTGATGTTTGCAGGCATACTCTCTCCTTTTCCATTGATGCTTGGCGGCATACTCTCTCTTCTTTCAGTGACACTTGCAGGCATACTCTCTCTTCTTCCAGTGATGCTTGCAGGCATACTCTCTCTGTTTCATGATCTGCTTGCCTTAGCTTTAGTTGCATCTTTTGTGCGGCAAAGGAAGACCTTACTTTTGCTGCCTCACCTTCTGCACAGACTAGAGCATCGATTTCTTTCATTGAGGACTTGCTACAGCGGCTTTCTTGTGACCTTGTCCTGAATGATGATGCTGGCTGCCTGATGTCTCTGTGCGGACTCAGTCTAGATAGGAACGGACTTCAGCATGGTCTGGATCGTGTTGTACTTGCTGTGTGCTGCATTCTCGCTACTTGTGACTGTATGGCAGCTGCTGCAATCTTGTACGCGGGACCGCGTGGCTGATGGCAGCTCCGTATAGTCAGATCCACTATCGCTGGTGACTAGCATCTGTTTTACTGTTCTGTCTTCTTACTAGTTCACACAGTGTGCAGTCTGACATTCAGCATAAACCATTCCTGTCTTCCAAATAAGAAGACTGTTCTTTGTAGTCTAACTTTTTTTATTGGTCAACAGGTTGTATATATGTAATTGTATACGATTGAATGGTAAAACTACAAGAATGCAAATAACATGTATAAGTATTAAGCATAGAATTGCATGTAACATAACATTTGCAGTAACAATGAAGGCACGTGGTAAAATGGCTGCCTATACATAGGATTGTATGCCTATCTAACAATATTAACTCCCTGAGTAACAATTACAAACTAACTGAACAGCTCTGCATAACACAATATCCCTGAAACAGAGGTAGATCTCTTACCAGATATGCTAATAGAAGGATAGTGGAGTTTGAGAAGATAACGTGCATAGGAGAGCTTTGTACTGTGTCCTGGAGGCTTATCTTTCCCAGGATGCTTTGCAATAACCCGCAATGCACTACCCACAATACAGTAGTCTTGTAACAAGAAAACAAAGTGTAATACAATTTAAGTGTAATAACCACACTAGACACTTCTGAATTACCCCGACTGTGGCAAGGTGAACTATAATGATTTTCTAAACCTGCTGGGCAGAACAGCTAGTGTGAAACTAGCCTAAGTATCCTGTTATTTTATTGCTTTTATTTCATACTGTTATGCCATTTATGTAATTTTTTATTTATTTATTAAAGCTTTAAAACTTTAATGTTCAGACCTTGTAGGTATAAATAATCCCTAGCTTTTCAAAGCATGATGTCTGAAAGTGGTGTGTGTTGGTGTGTACTAGTGTGTTAATGAATTGCCATCTTGTCAGTCATAGTGACAGGTAGTGGCAGTGTATATTTGGAGTGTGTGGGCTGTATTTTGAATGTGATTCATGCTTCGTTTAGCAGCCTGAAGTTAAAGGTGAGTGGAGAAAGATTACCCCTTTGCAGTCATACCAACATCACATGCTGGGATGGTGAATATGACTTTTGGCCTCTGTCTTTCCCATGGTCAGAAGGAAAGGCTTGCCAAATACATAGTTATATGTGGAGAGGAGCAGACTAGTTAGGAACATTCCTGGGACACACTGCTGATCCAAAGATAGATCAGTAAAGACAGTAGTATTTGTCAACCAGCCTCCAACAATATGTAGCTATGTTGCTAGAATATACACCACGCAAGAAGGACAAGACCTAAGGTTATTGTGAGACAGTGACAGTCCTCATATATGAAGGATGGTACTCCGAGAATGGTGTAGGAAACCTATTAAGGAGATGTATATTGTGGTTTGCTGTGGTGCACCTGAGATGTGCCACCAATAAAGTTGAGCGGACACTTGGATGTTCGGGTTTGACGGGTTCGGCCGAACTTCGCAAAAAAGTTCGAGTTCGGGACCTGAACTTGACCCCAAACCCCATTGAAGTCAATGGGGACCTGAACTTTGGAGCACTAAAATAGCTAAAAAAAAGTCATGGAAAGGGCTAGAGGGCTGCAAGCAAATGTGGATAGGGAGATGACTTAAAATAACATAAAATATGTAAAAATAAAAAATAATAATCTTGATCTAGGAGGAGGAGGTCCATATGGAGTAGTAGGTTGAGGAGGCAGTGGATGTGGCGGTATAGGTGGATGTGGCGGTATAGGTGGATGCGGCGGTGGAGGAGGTAGCCAACAATGGTTTTTGTTTTTTATTTTATTTTTTTGTTTATCTTTTTTGTTCAAATTTGGGTAGACCCCAAAACATTGGGAAAATAAAAAATAAAACAAAGAGAAAGTGCGCTAGAGTACAACAATGGCTGGGTGAGGCCGATATACAGTTGCAGGAAAAAGTATGTGAACCCTTTGGAATGATATGGATTTCTGCACAAATTGGTCATAAAATGTGATCTGATCTTCATCTAAGTCACAACAATAGACAATCACAGTCTCCTTAAAGTAATAACACACAAAGAATTAAATGTTACCATGTTTTTATTGAACACACCATGTAAACATTCACAGTGCAGGTGGAAAAAGTATGTGAACCCTTGGATTTAATAACTGGTTGAACCTCCTTTGGCAGCAATAACTTCAACCAAACGTTTCCTGTAGTTGCAGATCAGATGTGCACAACGGTGAGGAGTAATTCTTGACCATTCCTCTTTACAGAACTGTTTCAGTTCAGCAATATTCTTGGGATGTCTGGTGTGAATCGCTTTCTTGAGGTCATGCCACAGCATCTCAATTGGTTTGAGGTCAGGACTCTGACTGGGCCACTTCAGAAGGCGTATTTTTTTCTGTTTAAGCCATTCTGTTGTTGATTTACTTCTTGTCACTACCAGAGCTTTGGGACGTTCTCACAGCTCTGTTTCTCCACCCCTGTGATGATGTCACTACTAGAGCTGGGAGGAGTTCTCACTACTCTGTTTACTTTTGGTTTCTTTCACCACAGCTGTCCTTCATGTGTTTGATTTCCCTCTCTTTATATCACCCCTCCTTCTATGATAGGATGTGGATTATAGTTCTCACTTCAGTTGTAGCTCTTGCTTTAGTTTCTTCACTTGTAGCTATCAGTTCACTGGACCTGTGTTCTGCTGCAGTTAGCACTCCGGATATTGCCAGCCTGTCCTTGGATCCGTCTTCTCTGCGGCTGCAACATCTTCAGCTAAGTGTGCAGACATTGTTGTGTTCCTGTTTATTTTCTGACTGGATCTGAGGTGGCCACGGTTCCCTCCATATACTGAGTAGGGCACTGGTGGCCGTGCCCCTTCCACTATTGTAGGGGTTACAGGGGTCATTAGTCTTAGGCACGTGGGCATGCCTCGTTCCGCCATTTGGATCCGGGCATGTGCTTTAGCAGAATAGGGAGAGCGTTGAGGGTCGGACAGGGGTCACCCTTTATCCTCCCTAGTTCTGGGTCCAGTCAGTAGCTCTGTACTGTGTATTACTATTGTTGCTCACATACACCTGTGACACTTCTATACTCTATGCTTTGGGTCGTTGTCCTGTTGCAACACCCATCTTCTGTTGAGCTTCAGGGGGTGGACAGATGGCCTTAAGTTCTCCTGCAAAATGTCTTGATAAACTTGGGAATTCATTTTTTCTTTGATGATAGCAATCCGTCCAGGCCCTGACGCAGCAAAGCAGCCCCAAACCATGATGCCCCCACCACCATACTTCACAGTTGGGATGAGGTTTTGATGTTGGTGTGCTGTGCCTCTTTTTCTCCACACATAGTGTTGTGTGTTTCTTCCAAACAACTCAACTATGGTTTCATCTGTCCACAGAATATTTTGCCAGTACTGCTGTGGAACATCCAGGTGCTCTTGTGCAAACTGTAAATGTGCAGCAATGTTTTTTTGGGACAGCAGTGACTTCCTCTGTGGTATCCTCCTATGAAATCCATTCTTGTTTAGTGTTTTACGTATCGTAGATTCGCTAACAGGGATGTTAGTATATGCCAGAGACTTTTGTAAGTCTTTAGCTGACACTCTAGGATTCTTCTTCACCTCATTGAGCAGTCTGCGCTGTGCTCTTGCAGTCATCTTTACAGGACAGCCACTCCTAGGGAGAGTAGCAGCAGTGCTGAAATTTCTCCATTTATAGACAATTTGTCTTACCGTGGACTGATGAACAGCAAGGCTTTTGGAGATACTTTTATAACCCTTTCCAGCTTTATGCAAGTCAACAATTCTTAATCGTAGGTCTTCTGAGAGCTCTTTTGTGCGAGACATCATTCACATCAGGCAATGCTTCTTGTGAAAAGCAAACCCAGAACTGGTGTGTGTTTTTTATATGGCAGGGCAGCTGTAACCAACACCTCCAATCTCATCTCATTGATTGGACTCCAGTTGGCTGACACCTCACTCCAATTAGCTCTTAGAGATGTCATTAGTCTAGGGGTTCACATACTTTTTCCACCTGCACTGTGAATGTTTACAAGGTGTTTTCAATAAAAAACATGGTAACATTTAATTCTTTGTGTGTTATTAGTTTAAGCAGACTGTGATTGTCTATTGTTGTGACTTAGATGAAGATCAGATCACATTTTATGACCAATTTGTGCAGAAATCCATATCATTCCAAAGGGTTCACATACTTTTTCCTGCAACTGTACATGTTTATTTTGCACAAGGTACGGACAAGTCCTGTGGGATCCCTGCCTGGTTCATTTTAATGAATGTGAGCTCGTCCACATTGGACAGGCGGCTGTGCTTCTCTTTGATAACCCCCTCCTGCCGTGCTAAACAAACGTTCAGACAATACACTGGCTGCAGGGCAGGCCAACACCTCCAAGACATAAAGCGAAAGCTCAGGCCATGTGCCCAATTTGAAGTTGAAGGGGGCAGACCCATCAGTCAGTACGTGTATACACATACTGCTCCACAATGTTGCACGTCCCCGTGATGTCCACGATCCAATTGGATATCTTCCCTATCATCTTTCGATGTTCTTTTATGCGCCTACCATGGTGATCACGTGTAATGGGGAATCAGGGTTCCATGCTGGAAGAGGAGCCTGAGAAAGGAATACCACATCCAAGGGAGGTCAATGGATGAAATGTGATTGAGCTGAAATGTGGGACAAGTTGTTATTACCCACTCCCGACTTGGGGAGGTAGTGACGATAAATAACAATACAGGACTCTTGAGATGCCCTGTTATTGGAATGATTAATAAAAAATTACAGGGAATGTCACTGCGGTATTTTTGATTAGGAAACATTAGACAGGAGAGGTCCTGCTGCCGCTTTGTGGACTCTAGATAACTTCTGCCTGATCGTACATCCCCGTGACGGCCTTGATCCAATTGGATATCTTCCCTATCAACTTTTGATTTTCTTTCATGCGCCTACCAAGGTGATCACGGGTAACGGGGAATTAGGGTTCCATGCTGGAGAGGGAGCCTGAAAAAGGAATACCACATCCAAGGGAGGTCAATGGCTGAAATGTGATCAAGTGGAAATGTGGGACAAGTTGTTAAAGCGGAAGGATCGAATGAAAGAAGGGGGCGCACGTCAATTAAAGACGAATTTTTCGAAATTTAAGTCCCTGTCACCTATGCAGAGCAGGGGTTTATTCACGGCAAAACTGGGTTCATGTCACCCACCAATTGAACAGACTATTTTACAAAAATTAGGTCCCTGTCACCTATACAGAGAAGGGGTTTGTATATGGCAAAAATGTCACCTGAGAATGTAATAGACTTTTTTTAAAATTTAGGTCCCTGTCACCTATGCAGAGCAGGGGTTTATTCACGGCAAAACTGGGTTCATGTCACCCACCAATTGAACAGACTATTTTACAAAAATTAGGTCCCTGTCACCTATGCAGAGCAGGGGTTTGTATTCGGCAAAAATGGTAAAATGTCACCTGAGAATGTAATAGACGATTTTTTTAAATATAGGTCCCTGTCACCTATGCAGAGCAGGGGTTTATTCACGGCAAAAATGGTAAAATGTCACCCAAAAATGTAACAGACGCTTTTGCACCCTGCTCCCTCTTTTGCTGTGCTGGTGCCTCTGTTCGACCACCGCCTCATCCTCCAAGCTGCACACGTCACTCACATGAACTTGATTCCATGTGGGGTCTAGTACCTCATCATCCTCCACATCATCTTCCACCCAATCTTTACCCCTGCCCTCCTTGTCGGACTGCAGACTGCAGAAGGCCACAGCAGTTAGCACCTATGTTTCGTCATCATCAGAGACGTCCTGCGGTGGTCTTCCCATGTCCTCATCCTGAAACATAAGTGGTTGGGCATCAGTGCACTCAATCACTTCCACTTTTGGGGCAGGGCTATGTGGATGGCCCACGGAAACCTTGCCAGCAGAGTAATCAAAAAGCATAAGAGACTGCTGCACGATTTGGGGCTCAGAATGCTTGCGTGATTTGCAAGGGGGTGAGTTAAAAGACAGATGGCCATGGGCTGTAGGTGCCAACTGTGATCTTTCAGCAGGGGACTGGGTGGGAGACAATGTGAAGGAACTGGAGGCACTGTCAGCCACCCAATCTACTATCGCCTGTACTTGTTCTGGCTACACTATTCGTACTGTCCTAAATGCAGTGTAGGCCGCAAAGGTACTTTCTAGCGCAAAAGATGAACATTTGACACCCAACAATGTAACAGACGAATTAGTGAAATGTATTTCCATGTCCAGTAGGTAGAGCAGGGGTATATCACAGCCAAAAATTGATAAATGTCACCCAACAATGTAACAGACAAATTAGTGAAATGTACACTGCTCAAAAAAATAAAGGGAACACTTAAACAACACAATGTAACTCCAAGTCAATCACACTTCTGTGAAATCAAACTGTCCACTTAGGAAGCAACACTGAGTGACAATCAATTTCACATGCTGTTGTGCAAATGAGATAGACAACAGGTGGAAATTATAGGCAATTAGCAAGACACCCCCAATAAAGGAGTGGTTCTGCAGGTGGTTACCACAGACCACTTCTCAGTTCCTATGCTTCCTGGCTGATGTTTTGGTCACTTTTGAATGCTGGCAGTGCTTTCACTCTAGTGGTAGCATGAGACGGAGTCTACAACCCACACAAGTGGCTCAGGTAGTGCAGCTTATCCAGGATGGCACATCAATGCGAGCTGTGGCAAGAAGGTTTGCTGTGTCTGTCAGCGTAGTGTCCAGAACATGGAGGCGCTACCAGGAGACAGGCCAATACATCAGTAGACGTGGAGGAGGCCGTAGGAGGGAAACAACCCAGCAGCAGGCCCGCTACCTTCGCCTTTGTGCAAGGAGGAATAGGAGGAGCACTGCCAGAGCCCTGCAAAATGACCTCCAGCAGGCCACAAATGTGCATGTGTCTGCTCAAACGGTCAGAAACAGACTCCATGAGGGTGATATGAGGGCCCGACGTCCACAGGTGGGGGTTGTGCTTACAGCCCAACACCGTGCAGGACGTTTGGCATTTGCCAGAGAACACCAAGATTGCCAAATTCGCCACTGGTTCTTCACAGATGAAAGCAGGTTCACACTGAGCACATGTGACAGACGCGACAGAGTCTGGAGACGCCGTGGAGAACGTTCTGCTGCCTGCAACATCCTCCAGCATGACCGGTTTGGCATTGGGTCAGTAATGGTGTGGGGTGGCATTTCTTTGGAGTGCCACACAGCCCTCCATGTGCTCGCCAGAGGTAGCCTGACTGCCATTAGGTACCGAGATGAGATCCTCAGACCCCTTGTGAGACCATATGCTGGTGCGGTTGGCCTTGGGTTCCTCCTAATGCAAGACAATGCTAGACCTCATGTGGCTGAAGTGTGTCAGCAGTTCCTGCAAGACGAAGGCATTGATGCTATGGACTGGCCCGCCCGTTCCCCATACCGGAATCCAATTGAGCACATCTGGGACATCATGTCTCGCTCTATCCACCAACGTCACGTTGCACCACAGACTGTCCAGGAGTTGGCAGATGCTTTAGTCCAGGTCTGGGAGGAGATCCCTCAGGAGACCGTCCGCCACCTCATCAGGAGCATGCACAGGCATTGTAGGGAGGTCATACAGGCACGTGGAGGCCACACACACTACTGAGCCTCATTTTGACTTGTTTTAAGGACATTACATCAAAGTTGGATCAGCCTTTAGTGTGTTTTTCCACTTTAATTTTGAGTGTGACTCCAAATCCAGACCTCCATCGGTTGAAAAATTAGATTTCCATTTTTTTATTTTTGTGTGATTTTGTTGTCAGCACATTCAACTACAGTGGGGGAAATAATTATTTGACCCCTCACTGATTTTGTAAGTTTGTCCAATGACAAAGAAATGAAAAGTCTCAGAACAGTATCATTTCAATGGTAGGTTTATTGTAACAGTGGCAGATAGCACATCAAAAGGAAAATCGAAAAAATAACTTTAAATAAAAGATAGCAACTGATTTGCATTTCATTGAGTGAAATAAGTATTTGAACCCTCTAACAAAAAAAGACTTAATACTTGGTGGAAAAACCCTTGTTTGCAAGCACAGAGGTCAAACGTTTCTTGTAATTGATGACCAAGTTTGCGCACATTTTAGGAGGAATGTTGGTCCACTCCTCTTTGCAGATCATCTCTAAATCCCTAAGGTTTCGAGGCTGTCTCTGTGCAACTCTGAGCTTGAGCTCCCTCCATAGGTTTTCGATTGGATTAAGGTCCGGAGACTGACTAGGCCACTCCATGACCTTAATGTGCTTCTTCTTGAGCCACTCCTTTGTTGCCTTTGCTGTATGTTTTGGGTCATTGTCGTGCTGGAACACCCATCCACGACCCATTTTCAGTTTCCTGGCAGAGGGAAGGAGGTTGTCGCTCAGGATTTCACGATACATGGCTCCGTCCATTTTCCCGTTTATGCGAATAAGTTGTCCTGTGCCCTTAGCAGAAAAACACCCCCAAAGCAAAATGTTTCCACCCCCATGCTTGACGGTGGGGACGGTGTTTTGGGGGTCATAGGCAGCATTTTTCTTCCTCCAAACACAGCGAGTTGAGTTAATGCCAAAGAGCTCTATTTTGGTCTCATCAGACCACAGCACCTTCTCCCAGTCACTCTCTGAATCATTCAGGTGTTCATTGGCAAACTTCAGACGGGCCTGCACATGTGCCTTCCTGAGCAGGGGGACCTTGCGAGCCCTGCAGGATTTTAATCCATTGCGGTGTAATGTGTTTCCAATGGTTTTCTTGGTGACTGTGGTCCCTGCTAATTTGAGGTCATTAACTAACTCCTCCCGTGTAGTTCTAGGATGCTTTTTCACCTTTCTCAGAACCATTGACACCCCACGAGGTGAGATCTTGCGTGGAGCCCCAGAGCGAGGTCGATTGATGGTCATTTTGTGCTCCTTCCATTTTCGAACAATCGCACCAACAGTTGTCACCTTCTCTCCCAGCTTCTTGCTAATGGTTTTGTAGCCCATTCCAGCCTTGTGCAGGTCTACAATTTTGTCTCTGACATCCTTGGACAGCTCTTTGGTCTTTCCCATGTTGGAGAGTTTGGAGTCTGCTTGATTGATTGATTCTGTGGACAGGTGTCTTTTATACAGGTGACTAGTTAAGACAGGTGTCCTTAATGAGGGTGACTAATTGAGTAGAAGTGTCTAACCACTCTGTGGGAGCCAGAACTCTTAATGGTTGGTAGGGGTTCAAATACTTATTTCACTCAATGAAATGCAAATCAGTTGCTATCTTTTATTTAAAGTTATTTTTTCGATTTTCCTTTTGATGTGCTATCTGCCACTGTTACAATAAACCTACCATTGAAATGATACTGTTCTGAGACTTTTCATTTCTTTGTCATTGGACAAACTTACAAAATCAGTGAGGGGTCAAATAATTATTTCCCCCACTGTATGTAAAGAACAAAGTATTTCAGAAGAATATTTAATTAATTCAGATCTAGGATGTGTTATTTTTGTGTTCCCTTTATTTTTTTGAGCAGTGTATTTCCCTGTCCAGTAGGTAGAGCAGGAGTATATCACAGCCAAAAATTTGTGAATGTTACCCAACAATGTAACAGACGAATTAGTGAAATGTATTTCCCTGTCCACTAGGTAGAGCAGGGGTATATTACTGCCAAAAATTGGTGCATATCACCCAACAATGTAACAGACGAATTAGTGAAATGTATTTCCCTGTCCACTAGGTAGAGCAGGGGTATATCACAGCCAAAAATTGGTGACTGTCACCCAACAATGTAACAGACGAATTAGTAAAATGTATTTCCCTGTCCACTAGGTAGAGCAGGGGTATATCACAAGATCAAAAATTATGATTGTCACCCAACAATGTAACAGACGAATTGGTGAAATCTATTTCCCTGTCCACTAGGTAGAGTAGGGGTATATCACAGCCAAAAATTGGTGAATGTCACCCAACAATGTAACAGACAAATTACTGAAATTTATTTTCCTGTCTACAATGTAGAGCAGGGGTATATCACAGCCAAAAATTGGTGAATTTCACCCGACAATGTAACAGACGAATTTGTGAAATGTATTTCCCTGTCCGCTATGTAGAGCAGGTGTATATCACAGCCAAAAATTTGGGATATGTCACCCAACAATGTATCAGACGAATTAGTGAAATTACTTAAAATAAATAATCTTGATCTAGGAGGTGAAGGTCCATATGGAGTAGGAGGTTGAGGAGGCGGTGGACGTGGCGGTGTAGGTGGAAGTGGCGGTGGAGGAGGAGGAGGTAGCCAACACTGGTATTCTATATATTTTTTTGTTTTAAATTAGGGTACACCCCAAAACATTGGGAAATATAAAAAATTAAACAATTAAAAAGTGTGCTGGAGTTTAACAATGGCTGGGTGAGGCTGGTATACATGCCTATTCGGCACAAGGTACAGACAAGTCCTGTGGGATTCATGCCTGGTTCATTTTAATGAATGTAAGCTTGTCCACATTGGCTGTGGACAGGCGGCTGGGCTTGTCGGTGATAACGCTACCTGCCATGCTAAACACATGTTCAGACAATACAGTGGCTGCAGGGCAGGCCAGCACCTCCAAGGCGTAAAGGGAAAGCTCAGGCCATGTGCCCAATTTGGAGACCCAGAAGTTGAAGGGGGCAGACTCATCAGTCAGCACTTGTAGGCGTGTGCACACATACACATCGCACACCACCAGGCCGGGCTTGAGGCTCACTGGCACCAACCACTCATCAGTCTGTTGTTCCATGCCCGTCCACAGCTCCTGCGCGGTGTGGGGTTGGTTCCCAAAACAGATAAGTTTTAAAACTGCCCGCTGTCGTTTACCCCTGGCTGTGCTGAAGTTGGTGGTGAAGGTGTTACGCTGACCAGATGAGGAGGCGGTAGAGGATGAGGAAGCGGAGTAGGAGGAGGAAGCAACAGGAGGCAAAGGGAAACGCCCTGCAATCCTCGGTGGTGGAAGGACATGCGCCAAACTGCTATCTGCCTCAGGCCCAGCCGCCACTGCATTTACCCAGTGTGCTGTTAGGGAGCTATAACGTCCCTGACTGTGCTTGCTGGTCCACGTATCTGTAGTTAGGTGGACCTTGCCACAGATGGCGTTGCGCAGTGCACACCTGATTTTGTCCCCCACTTGGTTGTGCAAGGAAGGGATGGCTCGCCTTGATAAGTAGTGGCTGCTGGGAACGACGTACTGTGGGACAGCCACCGCCATAAGGCTTTTAAAACTATCCATCTCCACCAGACGGAATAAGAGCATTTCAAAGGCCAGTAATTTAGAAATGCTGGCATTCAGGGCTAGGGATCGCAGGTGGGTAGGGGGGTACTTCCTCTTCCTCTCCAGCGTTTGGGAGATTGAGAGCTGAACGCTTCCATGGGACATTGTGGAGATGCTTGGTGACCCAGGTGGTGGTGTTGCTGGAAGATCCTATGTTTGCGGGGTGGCAGGTGGCACTGTCACTCCAGAGGTGGTGTCACCGCCAGTTCTGTGAGAAGATCTGGCAGATGTTTTGCTCTACCTCTTGTATGATGTTCTTTGTTTTGGTTTCACTTTCTCATCTCCTTTCCTTCTGCCAGGTGTCACTTATTTCGACTAATCGTCTTCCTTTATAATCCCTCCCATACTGCCTCACTTTGCGGTTTATACTACTTCCTAGATGAGGTGTTCACTGCTGGAGGCTGCTTCTGCTGTTTGTACAGATAAGTATTTTACGTTATTGTGTTTCCATGCTGGCTTGATTCTAGGTGACCCTGACTCCGTCAATATTAAGTGCAGGGAGCCGGTGGTCGTGTCCCCTCACTATTATAGGGTTTTCAGGTGTCACACAGTATTAGGTACGCGGGCATGCAATTGTCTACCATACAGACCCTTGCATGTGCATAGCAGTCAGGGAGAGCTCTTAGGGTTTTATAGGGCTCACCTATAAGCTCCTTAGTTTGGGATCAAGCCAGTCGCTCGTTTATTTATATGTTCCAGCTATCTGCTAACTTCATCCGTGACAGGTGGATGAAGAGGCCGAGACTGTAGCAGAAGAGGAAGCTGGAGGAGCCAGAGACCTCTCTTTGTTTTTGAGGTGTCTACTCCACTGCAGCTCGTGCTTTGCACTTAGATGCCTGGTGATGCAGGTTGTGCTCAGATTTAGGACGTTTATGCCTCGCTTCAGGCTCTGATTGCACAGTGAGCAAACCACTCGTGTCTTGTCGTCAGCACATTGTCTGAAGAACTGCCATGCCAGGGAACTCCTTGGAGCTGGCTTTGGTGTACTGGATCCCTTGGTGTGGTGTGCAGTAGCAGGTGTACTGTCTAGGGGACGGCAGCTCCACTTTTGCACACTGCTCCCTCTTTTGCTGTGCTAGTGGCTCTGTGCGACCACCGCCTCTTCCTTCGAACTAGACAGGTCACTCGCATGACCTTGATTCCATGTGGGGGTCGAGGACCTCATCGTCCTCCACATCATCTTCCACCCAGTCTTCACCCCTGCCCTCCTTGTCGATATGCACACTGCAGAAAGTCACCGAAGTTGGCACCTGTGTTTCGTCATCATCCAAGATGTGGTGCGGTGGTCCTCCCATTTACTCATCTTGAAACATAAGTGGTTGGGCATCAGTGCACTCAATCTCTTCCACTTCTGGGGCAGGGCTATGTGGATGGCTCTGGGAAACCCTGCTAGCAGAGTCATCAAAAAGCAGAAGAGACTGCTGCATGACTTGGGGCTAAGACTGCTTGGCTGATTTGCAAGGGGGTGAGGTGAAAGACTGATGGCCATGGGCTGCAGGTGCCATCTCTGATCTTTCAGAAAGGGACTGGGTGGAAGACAATGTGAAGGAACTGGAGGCACTGTCAGCCACCCAATCTACTATCGCCTGTACTTGTTCTGGCCTCATCATTCGTAGAGCCGCATTCGGCCCTACCAAATAACGCTGAAGGTTCTGTCGCCTACTCGCACCTGAGGAAGGTTTTTCACTTGTGTGTGTAGCCGGCACAGATCGACCACATCCTCTCCCTGCAACAGGAGCTCCACCAACACCAGCAGCACCACGAACAGGGTCACGTCCCTTATTTGATGCTCTCCTCATTATTTCGTTCACCCACCAAACTAACAGATGGTTTATGTCATTGTCAGGCGACAATGTAACCGCCAATAGTCAACAATTAAGTTCACTGACAGTAAGGCAGTGCCGGTGTCATAAAGAGGAAACATTTCTTGAGGTCACACAACAGTGTAACAGGCGAATTTTATACAATTACTTCACGGTCCCAGTATTTAACGCTTGTATTGGACTGTCAGAAATGCAGCAAAGGCCGCAAATGTAGTATCTTGCCCAAAATGGGTGTTTTAAAAAAAAACACAATATAACAGCAATATTTAACGCTTGTATTGGACTGTCAGAAATGCAGCAAAGGCCGCAAATGTAGTATCTTGCACAAAATGGGTGTTTTTTTTAAAACCACAATATAACAGCAGTATTTAACGCTTGTATTCAACTGTCAGAAATGCAGCAAAGGCCGCAAATGTAGTATCTAGTACAAAATGGGTGTTTTTTTAAAACCACAATATAACAACAATATTTAACGCTTGTATTGGACTGTCAGAAATGCTGCAAAGGCCACAAATGTAGTATCTTGCACAAAATGGGTGTTTTCTTAAAACCACAATATAACAGCAGTATTTAACACTTGTATTGGACTGTCGGAAAAATGCAGTAAAGGCCGCAAATGTAGTATCTAGCACAAAATGGGTGTTTTTTTTTTAAAACCACAATATAAAAGCAGTATTTAACGCTTGTATTGGACTGTCTGAAATGCAGCAAAGGCCGCAAATATAGTATCTAGTACTAAATCGGTATTTCTTTAAAACCAGAATATAACAGTAGTATTTAACGCCTCTTTTGGACCGTCGGAAATGCAGCAAAGGCCGCAAATGTAGTATCTAGCACAATATGGGTGTTTTTTAAAAACCAGAATATAACAACAGTATTTAACGCTTGTATTCGACTGTCAGAAATGCAGCAAAGGCCGCAAATGTACTTTATGGAAAAAAAATAAAGATTTTTTCACCCACAATTAAATAGATGGATTTAGGCTACTTTCACACTTGCGTTCGGTGCGGATCCGTCTGGTATCTGTACAGACGGATCCGCACCTATAATGCAAACGCTTGCATCCGTTCGGAACGGATCCGTCTGCATAACAGCTTTTTCAGATCTGAGTTTTCACATCGTGAAAACTCAGATCCGACAGTATATTCTAACACAGAGGCGTTCCCATAGTGATGGGGACGCTTCAAGTTAGAATATACTAAGAACTGTGTACATAACTGCCCCCTGCTGCCTTTCAGCACCCGATCTCTTACAGGGGGCTGTGATCCGCACAATTAGCCCCTCAGGTGCGGCATCTGAGGGGTTAATTGTGCGGATCTCGGCCCCCTGATCCGGTGCAGCCAGGCAGCAGGGGCCAGACCCCCCTCCCTCCCCAGTATTAAATTCATTGGTGGCCAGTGCGCCCCCCCCTCCCTCCCCAGTATTAAATTCATTGGTGGCCAGTGCGGCCCCCCCCTCCCTCCCCACTATTAAATTCATTGGTGGCCAGTGCGGCCCCCCCTCCCTCCCTCCCCAGTATTAAATTCATTGGTGGCCAGTTCGGCCTCCCCTCTCCCCCCCTCCTAATTAAAATCAACCCCCCCATCATTGGTGGCAGCGGAGAGTTCCGATCGGATTCCCAGTTTAATCGCTGGGGCTCCGATCGGTTACCATGGCATCCAGGACGCTACTGCTGTCCTGGCTGCCATGGTTACTTAGCAATTTTAGAAGCATTATACTTACCTGCGCTGTCTGTGGTCGGCTGGTCGCTCCTCTTACTGGTAAGTGAAAGGTCTGTGCGGCGCATTGCTTATAGCACAGACCTGTCACTTACCAGTAGAAGGAGCGACCGGCCGGCTACAGACAACGCAGGTAAGTATAATGCTTCTAAAATTGCTAAGCAACCATGGCATCCAGAACTGCAGTAGCGTCCTGGATGCCATGGTAACCGATCGGAGCCCCAGCGATTAAACTGGGACTCCGATCGGAACTCTTCGCTGCCACCAATGATGGGGGGGTGTGATTTTAATTAGGGTGGGGGGAGAAGGGAGGCCGCACTGGCCACCAATGAATTTAATACTGGGGAGGGAGGGAAGGGGGGCCGCACTGGCCACCAATGAATTTAATACTGGGGAGGGAGGGAGGGGGGGGGCCGCACTGGCCACCAATGAATTTAATACTGGGGAGGGAGGGGAGGGCCGCACTGGCCACCAATGACTTTAATACTGGGGAGGGAGGGAGGGGGGCCGCACTGGCCACCAATGCTTTAATACTTGGGAGGGAGGGGGACCTGGTCCCTGCTGCCTGGCACCTGATGGGTTAATTGTGCGGATCACAGCCCCCTGTAAGAGATCGGGTGCTGCCAGGCAGCAGGGGGCAGTTATGTACACAGTTCTTAGTATATTCTAACTTAAAGTGTCCCCATCACTATGGGAACGCCTCTGTGTTAGAATATACTGTCGGATCTGAGTTTTCACGATCTAACTCAAATCCGATGGTATATTCTAACATAGAGGCGTTCCCATGGTGATGGGGACGCTTCAAGTTAAAATATACCATCGGATTGGAGAAAACTCTGATCCGATGGTATATTAATAGGGACTCCTGACTTTACATTGAAAGTCAATGGGGGACGGATCCGTTTGCAATTGCACCATATTGTGTCAACGTCAAACGGATCCGTCCCCATTGACTTGCATTGTAAGTCAGAACGGATCCGTTTGGCTCAGCACGGCCAGGCGGACACCAAAACGCTGCAAGCTGCATTTTGGTGTCCGCCTCCAGAGCAGAATGGAGGCGGAACGGAGCCAAACTGATGCATTCTGAACGGATCCGCATCTATTCAGAATGCATTGGGGATGAACGGATCAGTTCGGGGCCGCTTGTGAGAGCCCTCAAACGAATCTCACAAGCGGAACCCCAAATGCAAGTGTGAAAGTAGCCTTACTGATTTTATTTCACTATCAGATTTGCAGTGCAGGCCGCAAAGGTACTTTATGGAAATTAAACAGATGGATTTAGCTGATTTTCTTTCACTATCACAAATGCAGTGCAGGGCACATATGTACTTTTTAGCAAAAAATTTATTTGTCCCCACAGAATCTAACAGATGGATTTACTTGAATTGTACTTTACAGGAAAAAAATGTGAATAGGTCACCCCCTGGGTCCCTGAACTCACAGACCGATTCCCCATATTTATTTCCCTTCCCCTGGCACATATGCAGTGCAGGTGCACTTGAAAAATCGGTATATGTTGCCGACTGAACTAAAAGAACAGGATTAAATTATTGTCCCTGGCACATATGCAGTGCTGGTGCACTGAACTTGCACAAAATGGCCGCCGCCGCCGCTCACCTAACTAACAGACGGATAAAACGTATTTTTCTGTGTCACTGGGCTCAGGGCAGGGTACAAAAATGTTTCACTGCACCCACAAAGTTAACAACGCAGAGTTAACAACAAGTTTTGATATCAGATAGATTCTTTCCTATTCTCTCCCTCACAGCAGCAGCATTCTATCCCTACACTAGTAAGAGCAGAATGACGTGCGGCGTTACATGACTCCAGCTTATATAAAGGCTGGGTCACATGCTGCACTGGACAATCACAGCCATGCCATTAGTAGGCATGGCTGTGATGGCTTCTAAGGGCACATGAGTTAAACGCTTGTTGATTGGCTGCCCTGCAGCTTTTCAAAAAGCGCCATTAAATCGCCAAACACCGAACTCGAACCCGAACTTTTACTGAAACCACTGTGGGTTTTATACGTGGTCCATGTCCACGATTGTGTTTAAAAGTCAGCAGCATGAAGCAGGGTGTGTCTGTTAGAGTGAGAGGCTACAGATCACAGAGTGCAAGGCACTTTTGGAGCAACACTGGCCTGTGGACGGATCTAGAGGAGACCCGAGCCTGCATTACTTTATTTTGGTTGTCATGGACTGTTTATCTGACCCGGCTGTGCTGAACTGTAAGTTTTCTGGGACCCACAATAAATCGTTTCAAAGTGCCTTTGTTGTGTCCCTGCCTTTCTTCAACACTGGTCATAGGAGTTATTACGTAATGAAAATCAAGGAAGTAGCAGGTGTTGTATAAGATCTGCAAATTATAAAATTTTCAAGCACTTTGTTCCTATCTGTAACGTGTAGGAGGGCCATAATAGCTAGACTGAAAGCAAAGTTGATTAGCCAATGAATTCTCAAAAATTGTATCAAGTTGGATCAAGTTGTGTGCGATGCCTACTGTTCATCGATGTGCCAGTTATGGCAACTTGCTGAGACAAAATAATTGAACTAAGAGACCTTGGTTTATCACTCTGGCAGATCGATACATGCCAATCAGTAATCACTGTTCATTGTTGCATGCCCCGATGGTTGGGAGAACAACTATGCATAGAGGCAAACCTCTGTATGAACGGATTGTCTGATTAGAAGAATGGGGTGCAGTGATTCATTTTGTACTGCAAATGTGCCTACATAAACCATGGGAAGGCGTATGCACGACATTGGGCCAGATATCCAGCTACAGACAGGTGTTCCATTAACCTCACGCAACCACTCTGAAAGGCTATCATGGTGCACCGCAAGATGTCAATGAAAGCTAAAAAGGGAAGTCTATCCTCTTCAGTGATGATTCACGCTTTTGTCTTGAATGCAATAATAGCTGGAGATTGGTCTGGAGACCATGTGGTAAGAGTCCTTCACAAGAGAACGTCACACAGGTCCTACTTCCAGGATTATTGTGTGGGTGGCCTAATGTACCATAACTGGACCCCTATAGACTTCATCCTATGTACACTAACAGCTCAGCGTTACATTGATTTGTTCATCGGACCATTGGTATGGCCATTTTCCAACAGAACAAAGCCAGGCTGCATGTTGCTAATACTAAGGTGAGCAGCCTGCATGTCATACCATGGCCTGCAGCATTTCCAGACTTGTCTCCCATTTAGCACATCTGGCGCATTATTGGTTGGCAGCTGTAAAGTGAGTTATCTGCAGCAGAGCCTTATAATTTGCATGTCTAAGGGCTCTTTCACACTTGCGTTCTTGTCTTCCGGCATAGAGTTCCGTCGTCGGGGCTCTATGCCGGAAGAATCCTGATCAGGATTATCCTAATGCATTCTGAATGGAGAGAAATCCGTTCAGGATGCATCAGGATGTCTTCAGTTCCGGAATGGAACGTTTTTTGGCCGGAGAAAATACCGCAGCATGCTGCGCTTTTTGCTCCGGCCAAAAATCCGGAACACTTGCCGCAATGCCGGATCCGGAATTAATGCCCATTGAAAGGCATTGATCAGGATCCGGCCTTAAGCTAAACGTCGTTTCGGCGCATTGCCGGACCCGACATTTAGCTTTTTCTGAATGGTTACCATGGCTGCCGGGACGCTTAAGTCCTGGCAGCCATGGTAAAGTGTAGCGGGGAGCAGTGTACTTACCGTCAGGGCGCCCCAGTGACGTCAGGGCGCCCCACGCGCATGAATCACGTGATCGCATGGACACGTCGCCCATGCGCATGGGGCGCTCTGACATCATTCTGGAGCGCCCCGGGAGCCGCACGGACTGTAAGTATACCGCTCCCCCGATCCCCGCTCCTACTATGGCAACCAGGACTTTAATAGCGTCCTGGGTGCCATAGTAACACTGAAAGCATTTGGAAGACGGTTCCGTCTTCAAATGCTTTCAGTACACTTGCGTTTTTCCGGATCCGCAAGTGTACTGAAGTACACGCCGGATCCGGACAACGCAAGTGTGAAAGAGGCCTAAGTGCATTTAGCATAGCAGAATATTGCTCATACACCCATTAATAACTTATCTGATAGCATACCAAGGCATATAAGTGCATGTCTATTGATCATGTGATTTCCATAATTATACAACTTTTCCTCCTTGGTGTTTTATTTTTGATGTAGACGAGTGTGTAACTGCTTGGTGCTCCATTTAGCTTTTGCTGCTTGGTGGAGAATGTTTAACGCTATTCTAGGTAGTCTTTTTTTCCACAAAGAATGAAATGTCAGAATAATGCCTCATTCACACATCAGTGTTTTAGTCATTGATTTCCATCACTGATTTTGAGCCAAAACCAGATGCGTCTCTGAACACAGAATAGGAGCAGATCTTTCCCTTAGGCCCCTTTCACAGGAACAATATGGATTGTGTCAGGATGCGTTCAGTGAAACTCGCACCATTTTGCAAGCAAGTTCAGTCAGTTTTGTCTGTGATTGTGTTCAGTTGTTCAGTTTTTTACGCACAGCTGCAAACAGTGTTGATGCGTTTTTCATGCACGTGAAACATGTCCTAGCATCCATCAGTGAAAACTGCATTGCAACCGGACTGCAGTGCATTTTTCACTCAAGCCCCATTCACTTCTATGGGGCCAGGGCTGTGTGAAAAACACAGAATATAGAACACGCTGCGATTCTCAAGCAACGCAGAACTGATGCATGAAAAAAACGCTCATGTACACAGACCTATTGAAATGAATGGGCCAGGATTCAGTGGAAGTGCTAAGCGTTCCTCTCACACATCGCACTCGCGTGGAATATTCGCTGACCAAACTGACCAAAACACTGACCTGTGAATGAGGCTTAATCCTTTAGGTGTCTGCTGATTTTTGGGTAAATGTATAAAGGCAGTGACTTTAAAAGATACAAGAGTTTGGGAATATTATCATCCTTAATACTGTAGGTTTGCCCTGCCCATGAAGAGTATGGTCCTTCCATGCCACCAACTGGGACTTCAGGAATGTAAGAAATGGTAATAGTTTGTGTATAGTGTATATGTAAAGAAGTTAATTTGGTTATATGGACTCTAAGATATGGGAAATGAAAAAATATTCCAGTGGGAATATTTGAAGCACATCTAGGGGACTTTCAGCAACATTGCCTCTAATTTATTGTGCATAATGGCACTGCATCCTTTTTTTCACTTTTAGGCTGGGTTCACACTTGAGCGTTTTACAGCGCGTTCAAACGCGCTGTAAAACGCTCAACACATGAAAACCAATGCTTCCCTATGGCCCTGGTTCTCACTTGAGCGTTTTACAGCGCGTTTGAACGCGCTGAAAAACGCCCTACGCTCAAACAAGTTCTTGAGCTTCTTTGGGGCGTTTTGACGCGCGTTTGTGGCCATAGGACACTGCAGTCAATCACACAAACGCGCATCAAACGCGCGTTTACTATTGCAAAAAACGCACATAAAAACGCGCGACAAAAACGCGCATATCAAATACGCTCAGGTCTGAACCCAGCCTTATTGTCAGAATACCAGAACAGCTATTCTGATTCAACTGTAAGGCTGGGTTCAGACCTGAGCGTATTTGATATGCGCGTTTAACGCGCGTTTTTATGCGCGTTTTTTGCAATAGTAAACGCGCGTTTGATGCGCGTTTGTGTGATTGACTGCAGTGTCCTATGGCCACAAACGCGCGTCAAAACGCCCCAAAGAAGCTCAAGAACTTGTTTGAGCGTAGGGCGTTTTTCAGCGCGTTCAAACGCGCTGTAAAACGCTCAAGTGAGAACCAGGGCCATAGGGAAGCATTGGTTTTCATGTGTTGAGCGCTTTACAGCGCGTTTGAACGCGCTGTAAAATGCTCAAGTGTGAACCCAGCCTTATGCTTTAAAGGTTGCTCTTTTTTTGAGATATCTAAGCATCTGTGGCTAATTGGTATAAGTGTTAGTGATCATTGTGCAGTGCTGTGGAATATGTAGGGAGCAGGCCCACTTTTGCCCTGAGGCGAGATGAGAATCTCCCCTCAGGCGGCGCCTTGTGCTGTCTTTGAAAGGGCAGCATTGGCACAGCATGTGGCCGATGCTAACTCCTGCAGGTAGCTATCAGGGAAGCGACAGTTTCGGGCTGAGCTCAAAAGAGGCACCAAAGCAGTACTGAATATTTCCATTAGATCTAGGGCTGCCCTACTCACAGCTGCTGTACTTTATAGGAGCAGATGCCACTTAGAGCAGCGCTGGAGCTCCTCCCACGGAAGGTCCTCTCTCACTGATGAGCAGACACAGTACAATTGCTGTCTCCTCCTCCTCCTATCAGCGTTCTCAGGCTGGGATCCGCAGTTCTGGCACACCACTTGCCAGTACTGCTTTTTGTTTTCTATTGGCTGGCAGCTTACTATGACATCTGCTGCCAGCCAATAGCAGAACGTCATAGGATCAAGACCCACCCACCAACACAAAGCTAGTGTAGGGCAGGCTGGCTGCTCCTGCACACAGGGCTCTACAATGCCATGAACTCCCCCTGTCCTGTTCTCTGACCCCCACCCCATAGTAGGTTGCTAATTAACCCCTCCACTGCTGTCCCTGGATGGCACCTACTTCTCCAGGCTGCCTGTTAGGACCAGACATCAGCTATCTACAGGAAAGGTAAGTGTCTGTGTGTATAAATTGGTGTATAACTATGTTCATGTGTGCATATATGTATGTCCATGTATGTAGTGAGCATGTACGAGTGCTTCCATGTATGTGGTGAGCGTGTATGAGTGCGTCCATCTATTTGGTGAGTGCGTGTATGAGTGTATTGTGGTGGTAAGGTGAACAGAAAAGTGTATGGTAAAGTCCTGGAAGGGGTGTATATCCCACCCAGCTTCCTCAACTGGGTGAGGTAAATAAAATCCAGAAGGTTAAAATGGTCTCAGCAATGTGTAGGTTGATGAGACAGTTTTGTTAAGTTTATGGGCTGGATTTTTTTGGACTGGGAGAAGGTAGGATTGGTAGAGCGACCTCCTCAGTCCACCCCATTCTGGGGCAGATTTTCCCCTAGCCTGAAGCCAGCTGGGATCATCAAGGGGAAATAAAGCACAGTCCAGGCTGTCAGTCTGGGGAGAGTAATGCTTGGAGAAAGTCTGGGAAGCTGGCTGCCCTGCTGGGTAGAGAAGCCGAATTCTCTGTGTGAACGGTGTTCAATAGGTGAGTTAGGATCTTCACTGTATTAGCCAGAGCCCAGATGGGCAGGTGTTTATTTTGGTTCTGTTTATGTTTTGTGGTGCTGGACCTTCACCTTAGGGTCCATTCACACGTCCGTTGTTTCTTTCCTGATCTGTTTCGTTTTTTGCTGAACAGATCTGGACCCATTCATTTTCAATGGGTCCTGAAAAAAAACGGACAGCTCAATGTCTGATTTTTTTTTCAGGACCCATTGAAAATGAATGGGTACAGATCTGGTCCAGATCTGTTCTGCAAAAAACGGAACAGATCAGGAAAGAAACAACGGACGTGTGAATGGACCCTTAACCAGTGAATTATAACTGGGGTTGCCTGTATTTCCGGAGTGTTATAAATAAAGCAACGTTTGGACTTTAACCCTGTGGTCTGCAAGAGAATCTGTCATCGCCGCCCTGCCTGAGAGTGTAACCTCTTACAATTGGTGGAGGATGCGTGCAATAGCAGGTTGCTAAGGGCAACGGCGTGACAGTTGATTATTTAATGTCCTGGGTGAAAGCTGCTGCAGCGTTACAAAGTTCATCGGATACCATGGAGGAAATTATGAAGATGTTTTTGAAGGCTAGTATGGAGGATAGAAAGAGACACAAAGAAGTCTTACGTGTCCAACAACAAGCTAATGCGCAACAACAACAACAACAGGCCATGGCACAGCAGCAGGAAACCAATCGTTTACTGCTAGAAAAGATTGCTGTTTTGAGAGAGACTGTTGTAGCTCCAACCCCGCGTGTGGAGGTGTGCCCCCCAGAGACTTTGAATGTGAGGAGAGCTGTGCAGCGGGCCTTGCAAAAACTGACACTTGATGATGATATCAAGGCCTACCTGACCGTATTTGAGAGGGTGGCGGAAAGAGAAAGGCTGCCAGTAGCAGAGTGGGCAGAGGTCCTTGCGCCCTTTTTGTCCGGCGAACCGCAAAAGGCCTACTATATGACCTCAGGGAGCAGGATGTCCGGGACTATGTCAAATAAAAAATAAATAAACCATAAAAAAATTATTTTTTAAATAAAAGTTGTCATAAATTCTTAAAATCATGACCTGGTGAATTGTAGGCAAACTAATCGATACAATTCACATCTGAGTCCGACTATTTCCTCAGATAAATAAGTTCTTTTGACGTGAGATGACATTAATGATAAAAACATAGTCCTACATTATACAATAATACACAGGTTTATTGGTTACAAGGTTATAAATATATATAAGTAAATAAACACAATGATACATGCAAATGAATATATTTAGCGTTAATATAAAGCATTACAAGTAGAGTTGAGCGAACACCTGGATGTTCGAGTTCGAGAAGTTCGGCCGAACTTCCCGGAAATGTTCGGGTTCGGGATCCGAACCCGATCCGAACTTCGTCCCGAACCCGAACCCCATTGAAGTCAATGGGGACCCGAACTTTTGGGCACTAAAAAGGCTGTAAAACAGCCCAGGAAAGAGCTAGAGGGCTGCAAAAGGCAGCAACATGTAGGTAAATCCCCTGCAAACAAATGTGGATAGGGAAATGAATTAAAATTAAAATTAAAAAAATAAAAATGAACCAATATCAATTGGACAGAGGTCCCATAGCAGAGAATCTGGCTTCACGTCAGCAGAGAATCAGTCTCTTCATGCCATAGCAAAGAATCTGGCTTCATGTCAGCAGAGAATCAGTCTCTTCATGCCATAGCAGAGAATCTGGCTTCATGTCAGCGCAGAATCAGTCTTCATGTCATAGCAGAGAATCAGGCTTCACGTCACCCACCACTGGAACAGGCCACTGTCACACATTTAGGCCCAGGCACCCAGGCAGAGGAGAGAGGTCCCGTAACAGAGAATCTGGCCTTATGTCAGCGCAGAATCTGTCTTCATGTCATAGCAGAGAATCAGGCTTCACGTCACCCACCACTGGAACAGGCCACTGTCACACATTTAGGCCCAGGCACCCAGGCAGAGGAGAGAGGTCCCGTAACAGAGAATCTGGCCTTATGTCAGCGCAGAATCTGTCTTCATGTCATAGCAGAGAATCAGGATTCACGTCACCCACCACTGGAACAGGCCACTCACACATTTAGGCCCCGGCACCCAGACAGAGGAGAGCGGTCCCGTAACAGAGAATCTGGCCTTATGTCAGCGCAGAATCTGTCTTCATGTCATAGCAGAGAATCAGGCTTCACGTCACCCACCACTGGAACAGGCCACTGTCACACATTTAGACCCAGGCAGAGGAGAGAGGTCCCGTAACAGAGAATCTGGCCTTATGTCAGCGCAGAATCTGTATTCATGTCATAGCAGAGAATCAGGCTTCACGTCACCCACCACTGGAACAGGCCACTGTCACACATTTAGGCCCAGGCACCCAGGCAGAGGAGAGAGGTCCCGTAGCAGAGAATCTGGCCTTATGTCAGCGCAGAATCTGTATTCATGTCATAGCAGAGAATCAGGCTTCACGTCACCCACCACTGGAACAGGCCACTGTCACACATTTAGGCCCAGGCACCCAGGCAGAGGAGAGAGGTCCCGTAACAGAGAATCTGGCCTTATGTCAGCGCAGAATCTGTATTCATGTCATAGCAGAGAATTAGGCTTCACGTCACCCACCACTGGAACAGGCCACTGTCACACATTTAGGCCCAGGCACCCAGGCAGAGGAGAGAGGTCCCATAACAGAGAATCTGGCCTTATGTCAGCGCAGAATCTGTATTCATGTCATAGCAGAGAATTAGGCTTCACGTCACCCACCACTGGAACAGGCCACTGTCACACATTTAGGCCCCGGCACCCAGACAGAGGAGAGGTTCATTCAACTTTGGGTTGCCCCGCAATATAATGGTAAAATGAAATTAAAAATAGTATTGAATGAGGAAGTGCCCTGGAGTAGAATAATATATTGTTAAGGGGAGGTAGTTAATATCTAATCTGCACAAGGGATGGACAGGTCCTGTGGGATCCATGCCTGGTTCATTTTTATGAACGTCAGCTTGTCCACATTGGCTGTAGACAGGCGGCTGCGTTTGTCTGTAATGACGCCCCCTGCCGTGCTGAATACACGTTCAGACAAAACGCTGGCCGCCGGGCAGGCCAGCACCTCCAAGGCATAAAAGGCTAGCTCTGGCCACGTGGACAATTTGGAGACCCAGAAGTTGAATGGGGCCGAACCATCAGTCAGTACGTGGAGGGGTGTGCACAGGTACTGTTCCACCATGTTAGTGAAATTTTGCCTCCTGCTAACACGTTCCGTATCAGGTGGTGGTGCACTTAGCTGTGGCGTGTTGACAAAACTTTTCCACATCTCTGCCATGCTAACCCTGCCCTCAGAGGAGCTGGGCGTGACACAGCTGCGTTGGCGACCTCTTGCTCCTCCTCTGCCTTCGCCTTGGGCTTCCACTTGTTCCCCTGTGACATTTGGGAATGCTCTCAGTAGCGCGTCTACCAACGTGCGCTTGTACTCGCGCATCTTCCTATCACGCTCCAGTGTAGGAAGTAAGGTGGGCACATTGTCTTTGTACCGGGGATCCAGCAGGGTGGCAACCCAGTAGTCCGCACACGTTAAAATGTGGGCAACTCTGCTGTCGTTGCGCAGGCACTGCAGCATGTAGTCGCTCATGTGTGCCAGGCTGCCCAGAGGTAAGGACAAGCTGTCCTCTGTGGGAGGCGTATCGTCATCGTCCTGTGTTTCCCCCCAGCCACGCACCAGTGATGGGCCCGAGCTGCTTTGGGTGCCACCCCGCTGTGAACATGCTTCATCCTCATCCTCCTCCACCTCCTCCTCATCCTCCTCGTCCTCCAGTAGTGGGCCCTGTCTGGCCACATTTGTACCTGGCCTCTGGTGTTGCAAAAAACCTCCCTCTGAGTCACTTCGAAGAGACTGGCCTGAAAGTGCTAAAAATGACCCCTCTTCCTCCTCTTCCTCCTGGGCCACCTCCTCTTCCATCATCGCCCTAAGTGTTTTCTCAAGGAGACATAGAAGTGGTATTGTAACGCTGATAACGGCGTCATCGCCACTGGCCATGTTGGTGGAGTACTCGAAACAGCGCAACAGGGCACACAGGTCTCGCATGGAGGCCCAGTCATTGGTGGTGAAGTGGGTCTGATCCACAGTGCGACTGACCCGTGCGTGCTGCAGCTGAAACTCCACTATGGCCTGCTGCTGCTCGCACAGTCTGTCCAGCACATGCAAGGTGGAGTTCCACCTGGTGGGCATGTCGCATATGAGGCGGTGAGCGGGAAGGCCGAAGTTACGCTGTAGCGCAGACAGGCGAGCAGCGGCAGGGTGTGAACGCCGGAAGCGCGAACAGACGGCCCGCACTTTATGCAGCAGCTCTGACATGTCGGGGTAGTTGCGAATGAACTTTTGCACCACCAAATTCAGCACATGCGCCAGGCAAGGGATGTGCGTCAAACCGGCTAGTCCCAGAGCTGCAACGAGATTTCGCCCATTATCGCACACCACCAGGCCGGGCTTGAGGCTCACCGGCAGCAACCACTCGTCGGTCTGTTGTTCTATACCCCGCCACAACTCCTGTGCGGTGTGGGGCCTGTCCCCCAAACATATGAGTTTCAGAATGGCCTGCTGACGTTTACCCCGTGCTGTGCTGAAGTTGGTGGTGAAGGTGTGTGGCTGACTGGATGAGCAGGTGGAAGAAGAGGAGGAGGAAGCTGAGTAGGAGGAGGAGGAGACAGGAGGCAAAGAATGTTGCCCTGCGATCCTTGGCGGTGGAAGGACGTGCGCCAAACAGCACTCCGCCTGGGGCCCAGCCGCCACTACATTTACCCAGTGTGCAGTTAGGGAGATATAGCGTCCCTGGCCGTGCTTACTGGTCCACGTATCTGTGGTTAGGTGGACCTTGCCACAGATGGCGTTGCGCAGTGCACACTTGATTTTATCGGACACTTGTTTGTGCAGGGAAGGCACGGCTCTCTTGGAGAAGTAGTGGCGGCTGGGAACAACATACTGTGGGACAGCAAGTGACATGAGCTGTTTGAAGCTGTGTGTGTCCACCAGCCTAAATGACAGCATTTCATAGGCCAGTAGTTTAGAAATGCTGGCATTCAGGGCCAGGGATCGAGGGTGGCTAGGTGGGAATTTACGCTTTCTCTCAAATGTTTGTGAGATGGAGAGCTGAACGCTGCCGTGTGACATGGTTGAGATGCTTGGTGACGCAGGTGGTGTTGGTGGTACATCCCATGTTTGCTGGGCGGCAGGTGCCAACGTTCCTCCAGAGGCGGAGGAAGAGGCCGAGGCGGCGGCAGCAGCAGCAGAAGAGGCCGAGGCGGCGGCAGCAGAAGAGGTAGCAGGGGGAGCCTGAGTGACTTCCTTGTTTTTAAGGTGTTTACTCCACTGCAGTTCATGCTTTGCATGCAGGTGCCTGGTCATGCAGGTTGTGCTAAGGTTCAGAACGTTAATGCCTCGCTTCAGGCTCTGATGGCACAGCGTGCAAACCACTCGGGTCTTGTCGTCAGCACATTGTTTGAAGAAGTGCCATGCCAGGGAACTCCTTGAAGCTGCCTTTGGGGTGCTCGGTCCCAGATGGCGGCGGTCAGTAGCAGGCGGAGTCTCTTGGCGGCGGGTGTTCTGATTTTGCCCACTGCTCCCTCTTTTGCTACGCTGTTGGCTCGGTCTCACCACTGCCTCTTCCTCCGAACTGTGAAAGTCAGTGGCACGACCTTCATTCCATGTGGGGTCTAGGACCTCATCGTCCCCTGCATCGTCTTCCACCCAGTCTTGATCCCTGACCTCCTGTTCAGTCTGCACACTGCAGAAAGACGCAGCAGTTGGCACCTGTGTTTCGTCATCATCAGAGACGTGCTGAGGTGGTATTCCCATGTCCTCATCATCAGGAAAAATAAGTGGTTGTGCGTTAGTGCATTCTATCTCTTCCACCCCTGGGGAAGGGCTAGGTGGATGCCCTTGGGAAACCCTGGCAGCAGAGTTTTCAAACAGCATAAGAGACTGCTGCCTAACTTGAGGCTCAGACAGTTTCCCTGATATGCATGGGGGTGATGTGACAGACCGATGGGCTTGGTTTTCATGCGCCATCTGTGCGCTTTCTGCAGAAGACTGGGTGGGAGATAATGTGAACGTGCTGGATCCACTGTCGGCCACCCAATTGACTAATGCCTGTACCTGCTCAGGCCTTACCATCCTTAGAACGGCATTGGGCCCCACCAAATATCGCTGTAAATTCTGCTGGCTACTGGGACCTGAGGTAGTTGGTTCACTAGGACGTGTGGCTGTGGCAGAACGGCCACGTCCTCTCCCAGCACCAGAGGGTCCACTAACACCACCACGACCATGTCCACGTCCGCGTCCCTTATTAGATGTTTTCCTCATTGTTCCCGTTCACCACAATTTTGAGAATGGCAAATTTGGGAATGCTTTTTCAACCCAGAAAAAAAAGTCTGCTTTTACGGTCACTACAAATAACTTGACCAGCTAAAACAGTGCAGATTTGGTTGAATAGAGATGTGAGACCTGTTTTTTTTTGCGCTGTGTGACAGGTATAGGTTTAATCACAGAATCACACTTCTATCAGCACGCTAGCGTGTGTCTTAGGTTTTTCTGAATGACACTATCAATACCTTCAATGTAAGATTTTCTTTTTGGGATAGATTTCAAGTAGGCCTCAAATACCAGAAACTAGTTATTTTGAGAATGGCAAATTTGGGAATGCTTTTTCAACCCAGAAAAAAAAGTGTGCTTTTACGGTCAATACAAATAACTTGACCAGCTAAAACAGTACAGATTTGGTTGAATAGAAATGTCAGGTCTATTTTTTAGGCGCTGGGTGACAGGCTCACCTTGCCCCTGATGTAATATATGGCCAGAAAATAACCACACTGTTGATGGTTAAATGCACTTGGGTGACACAGGCTCAGCCTGCAGCTGATGTAGTATATGGCCAAAAAATAACCAGACTGTTGATGGTTAAATACACTTGGTGATAGCTCGTGCTGGCGCACCACAAGTCACAAAATGGCCGCCGATCACCCCAGAAAAAAAGTGATCTAAAAACGCTCTGGGCAGCCTCAAAAAAGTGAGCAAGTCAATAATAGCACTTCAATGATCCACAGCTGCAGATCGATCACAGAATGAAGTCTTTTGGAGGAGTTAATCTGCCTAATCTCGCCCTAATGTCGCAGCTGCAACCTCTCCCTATACTGATCATAGCAGAGTGACGTGCGGCGCTACGTGACTCCAGCTTAAATAGAGGCTGGGTCACATGGTGCACTGGCCAATCACATCCATGCCAATAGTAGGCATGGCTGTGATGGCCTCTTGGGCCAAGTAGTATGACGCTTGTTGATTGGCTGCTTTGCAGCCTTTCAAAAAGCGCCGAACACCGAACCCGAACCCAGACTTTTACGAAAATGTTCGGGTCCGTGTCACGGACACCCCAAAATTCGGTACGAACCCGAACTATACAGTTCGGGTTCGCTCATCCCTAATTACAAGCTTAACAATACATGTGAGTGGAAATAACTTGTCACTAGAGTTGAGCAGACACCTGGATGTTCGGGTTCGACAGGTTCGGCCGAACTTCGGAAAAAAGGTTTGAGTTCGGGACCCGAATTTGACCCCGAACCCGAACCCCATTGAAGTAAATGGGGACCCGAACTTTTGAGCACTAAAATGGCTGTAAAAATGTCATGGAAAGGGCTAGAGGGCTGCAAATGGCGTCAAAATGTGGTTAAGAGCATGGCAAGTGCTCTGCAAACAAATGTGGATAGGGAAATGACTTTAAATAACATAAAATACGTAAAAATAAAAAATAATAATCTTGATCTAGGAGGACCAGGTCCATATGGAGTAGGAGGTTGAGGAGGCGGTGGTTGTGGCGGTGTAGGTGGAAGCGGCGGTGGAGGAGGAGGTAGCCTACACTGGTTTTTGGTTTTAAATTTTATTTTTAAAATTAGGGTACACCCCAAAACATTGGGAAATATAACCTTTGATAACCCCCTCCAGTCATGCTAAAATCACGTTCAGACAATACACTGGCTGCAGGGCAGGCCAGCACCTCCAAGGTGTAAAGGGCAAGCTCAGGCCATGTGCCCAATTTGGAGATCCAGAAGTTGAAGGGGGCAGACCCGTCATTCAGTACGTGTAGGCCTGTGCACACATACTGCTCCACCATGTTGGCGAAATGCTGCCTCCTGCTAAGACGTTCCATATCAGCTAGTGGTGCTGGTTGTTGTGGCGTGCTGACAAAGCTTTTCCACATTTCGGCCATGCTAACCCTTCCTTCTGGGGTGCTGGCAGTGCCCCAGCTGCATTGGCAACCTCTTCCTCATCCTCTGCCTTCGCCTTGTGCTTCCACTGTGCCCCCGCTGTCAGATGGGAATGCCACCAGCCGCGTGTCTACCAGCAAGCACTTGTACTCGCGCATCTTACGATCACGCTCCAGTGACGGAATTAAGGATGGTACGTTGTCCTTGTAAAGGGGATCCAGCAGCATGGCCACCCAGTAATCAGAACAAGTTAGAATGTGGGCAACTTGGCGGTCGTTGCGGAGACACTGCAGCATGTAATCGCTCATGTGTGCCAGGCTGCCCAGAGGCAACGAAAAGCTGTCCTCTGTGGGAGGTGTATCGTCTGTGTCCTCTGTATCCCCCCATCCACACACCAGTGATGGCCATGAGCTGGTCTGGGTGCCACCCTGCTGTGAACATGGTTCCTCCTCCTCCATCTCCTCCTCCTCATCCTTCACCTCCTCATCCTCCAGAACTGTGCCCTGGCTGGACAATTGTGTACCTTGGGTTTGTGGGTGCAGGAACCCACCCTCGGAGCCACTTGGGAATGGCTGGCCAGAAATCCTAAAAAATGATCCCTCTTCCTCCTCTTCCATCATTGCCAGGAGCGTTTTTTCAAGGAGGCATAGAAGTGGGATAGTAACGTTGAGATCGGCACTGGCCATGTTGGTGGAGTACTCGAAACAGCGCAACAAGGAACACAGGTCTCGCATGGAGGCCCAGTCATTGGTGGTGAAGTGGTGCTGTTCCACCGAGCGACTCACCGGTGCGTGCTGCAGCTGAAACTCCACTATCACCTGCTGCTGCTCGCACAGTCTGGCCAGCATGTGCAAGGTGGAGTTCCACCTTGTGGGCACGTCACATATGAGGCGGTGAGCGGGAAGGCCGAAGTTATGCTGCAGCGCTGACAGGCGAGGAGCAGCAGGGTGAGAACGCCGAAAGCGCGCACAGACGGCACGCACTTTATGCAGCAGCTCTGACATGTCGGGGTAATTTTTAAGGAATCTCTGCACCACCAAATTCAGCACATGCGCCAGGCAAGGGATGTGCGTCAAACCGGCTAGTCCCAGAGGTGCTAGGAGATTTCACCCATTATCGCACACCACCAGGCCGGGCTTGAGGCTGACTGGAACAAACTACTCATCGGTCTGTTATTCAAGGCCCGTCCACAGCTCCTGCGCGGTGTGGAGTTTGTCCTCCAAACAGATACGTTTTAAAACTGCCTGCTGTCGTTTACCCCTGGCTGTGCTGAAGTTGGTGGTGAAGGTGTTACGCTGACCGGATGAGGAGCTGGTAAAGGATGAGGAAGCAGAGTAGGAGGAAAAAGCAACAGGAGGCAAACTGAAGCGCCCTGCAATCCTCGGTGGTGGAAGGACATGCGCCAAACTGCTATCCGCCTCAGGCCAGAGACGTCACAGCATTTACCCAGTGTGCTGTTATGGAGATATAACGTCCCTGACCGTGCTTACTGGTCCACGTATCTGTAGTCAGGTGCACCTTGCCACAGATGGCGTTGCGCAGTGCACACCTGATTTTGTCCCCTACTTGGTTGTGAAGGGAAGGGATGGCTCGCCTTGAAAAGTAGTGGCCGCTGGGCACGACGTACTGTGGGACAGCCACTGCCATAAGGCCTTTAAAACGATCTGTCTTCACCAGACGGAATGACAGCATTTCAAAGGCAAGTAATTTAGAAATGCTGGCATTCAGGGCTAGGGATCGCGTATGGGTAGGGGGGTACTTCCTCTTCCTCTCCAGCATTTCGGATATGGAGAGCTGAACGCATCCGTGGGACATTGTGGAGATGTTTGGTGGCCCAGGTGTTGGTGTTGCTGGCAGATCCTCTGTTTGTGGGGTGCCAGGTGGCACTGTCACTCCAGAGGTGAATAAAGAGGCCGCGACTGCAGCAGAAGAGGAAGCAGGAGGAGTCAGAGACCTTTCTTGGTTTTTGAGGTGTCTACTCCACTGCAGCTCATGCTTTGCACTTAAATGCCTGGTCATGCAGGTTGTGCTCAGGTTGAGAACGTTTATGCCTCGCTTCAGGCTCTAATTGCACAGCGTGCAAACCACTCGTGTCTTGTCGTCAGCACATTGTCTGTCTGAAGAACTGCCACGTCAGGGAAGTCCTTGGAGCTGGCTTTGGTGTGCTCAATCCCTTGCTGTGGTGGGCAGTAGGAGGCGTACTGTCTAGAGGACGGCCGCTCTGCTTTTGCACCCTGCTCCCTCTTCTGTTGCGCTGGTGGCTCTGTGCGACCACCGCCTCTTCCTTCGAACTACATTGGTCACTCGCATGACCTTGATTCCATGTGGGGTCGAGGACCTCATCGTCCTCCACATCATCTTCCACCCAGTCTTCACCCCTACCTTCCTAGTCGGTCTGCCACTTTCGAAAGCCTGTTTAACTGCCTGGATACACGTTTAAAGGAATATTTATTAGTCATATATTAAAAATCGTGGCGAACTTGCCACATTAGTATTCTTCAGGCTAAGCCTGGATGGGTGGCTCACTCCACAATTGTATGGGTATAGCCACTCAATCCATGCTTGTAATACGTGCAAAGCTGGAATATCAGTATGGTTAGCTATATATGCCTCTCCTGATATATTCCCAGATGCACTACCAATTACTCACTAGATGTGCTGGAAATACTTATAGTTAGTCAAGAACACCAGCAATGAACATTAGTAGCAGCTACAACCAGTGAGCTGCAACAATGTATACAGGTATTGAGTATGGACCGATAGTAGAAGGGATGGATGAACTGTGGGTGAGAGCTTTATGTTTGAGCTCTACTTACAACCCAGCTAATCTACATCTCTATTATCCCATCACTATCTAACAAAAGGACCGTCTCTGCATATTAATGCGTCTGCTCGACGTGTTTCTATGTTACTGTATGACTAGTAACATGTCCTCAGGAGCAGAGTAACAGTGGCATAGGTGCAGATTCTTTAATCTTTGATAACTGCACTGTGCACACTGATAGAGAGAACGCTGCACGCTTCTGTTTGCGCGCGTGCAGCTCAAAGAGATACAGCCTCCGGCACTATGTTTGCAGCCGTCTCGCGGCCGCTCAGCCGCCGATCTCATATCAAAGTCGCCACTCCCACTGGGCGGAGCTTCATCGGCAGGCGGTGACGTCACCCAGAAGAGGTGGAACGTTCTGTTGATCCGCTCTGTCCGATTTCCTATGCTGATCGCTGCTGTGGGTATGTTTATTATGGGCACAAATTGCCTACCATCGTAGGGGGACACTGGGGGTTGGTATCCTTTCATAGGTAAAGATTGGACAGTAGAAACCAGCACATAGGTAAACTTGTATATATTTACACTTATGAGTCCCATATGTCAGAACTTTAGGACAGTGGAGGCATGGGATAGATATGAATCACCATGTCTACACATCCAGAGCACAGGGATAGATATGCATCACCCTGTATACACATCCAGAGCACAGACCTGCTCTTGGGATGGTAGGGGGTATCTCTTATATCCCATAGTCTATACAGTGTGGTGACCAATGTGTCACTCACATGTATCTCTCATAGCACATCATGTGAATGGAATTTACAGGGAATTTACATCAGATGAAACAGGTGTATGATATATGGTCATTAAGACCAAATGGTTTCACTGTGCGCAATGTAAAGGTCCATTGAGCCTCTTTTTTCAGTAATAGATTATCTATATCTCCACCTCTTGGAGATGCTCTGACATGTTCTATGCCCTGGAATGAGATGCACTGTTTTATTCCTGGATGGCATTCCGCCCATTCCGCATTCCATGTTGGGCAATGGGCGTATCATCCTCATTCGTAATGTTTGACAGATGCTCCCCAATGCGTCTCCTAAACTCCCTCTTTGTTTTGCCTACATATTGTTTAAGGCAGATACATGTGGCCACATAGATCACCCCTACTGTTTTACAGTTTATAAATGATCTGATAGTAAACTCTCGTCCTGTGGTTGTGCATTTTACCACGTTGCCCTTTTTGATGGCTTTACAGGCAATGCATTTTCCACATTTGAATGAACCGGGTGGTCTATTTGGAAGCCATGTAGATTGTGTTGAGGGGCTGTATAGGCTGTGCACCAATTGATCTCGCAGGTTGCTTCCTCTTCTATAAGTGATCAATGGAGAATCACTTATGAGTTGTCCGTCTATCGGATCAGATTTGAGGATTGCCCAGTTCTCCCTGATAATGTTTCTCACCTCCTTATTGGCCTGGTCATAAGCTCACTTTCGAAAGCCCCAGCAGTTGGTACCTGTGTTTCGTCATCATCCGAGACGTGCTGCGATGGTCCTCCCATGTACTCATCTTGAAAAATAAGTGCTTGGGCATCGGTGCACTCAATCTCTTCCACTTCTGGGGCAGGGCTAGGTAGATGGCCCTGGGAAACCCTGCTAACAGAGTCATCAAAAAGCAGTAGAGACTGCTGCATGACTTGGGGCTCAGACTGCTTGGCTGATTTGCAAGGGGGTGAGGTGAAAGACTGATGGACATCGGCTGCAGGTGCCAACTGTGGTCTTTCAGCAGGAGACTGGGTGGGAGACAATTTGAAGGAACTGGATCCACTCTCAGCAACCCAATCTACTATCGCCTGTACTTGTTCAGGCCTCACCATTCGTAGAGCAGCATTAGGCCTGACCAAATACCGCTGCAGGTTTTGTCGCCTACTTTCACCTGAGGAAGGGGTTTCACTTGTGCGTGTAGCTGGCACAGATTGACCACGTCCTCTCCCTGCAACAGGAGCTCCACCAGCAGCACCACGACCTGGGCCGCGTCCCTTATTTGACGCTCTCCTCATATTTTTCAAATTTAGGATCTTGCCCTAAATGGGTGTTTAAATTAATAGTAGAATATAACGACAGTATGTAAAGGGTGTATCTCACACGGTCTGATCCAGTGTTGGCCTTATTTAAATATTTCTTTGCCCAAAATGGCTGTATTTCAAATCCCTGAATCAAACTCCTGAATGTAGAGGGGGTATCTCACAGGGCATGAACCAGTGTAGGCCTGAAATAAATATTTCTTTGCCCAAAATGGCTGTATTTCAAATGGCTGCATTTCAAATCCCTGAATCAAACCCCTGTATGTAGAGGGAGTATCTCACAGGGCCTGAACCAGTGTAGGCCTGAATTCAATATTTCTTTGCACAAAATGGCTGTATTTAAAATGGCTGTATTTCAAATCCCTGAATCAAACCCCTGTATGTAGAGGGAGTATCTCACAGGGCCTGAACCAGTGTAGGCCTGAAGTAAATATATCTTTGCACAAAATAGCTGTATTTCAAATGGCTGTATTTCTAATGCCTGATTCAAATCCCTGTATGTGCAATGAGCAGGACCGTGGTACGGTTACACGGACGCCAAATTATGCAGTGTTTCCCAATATGGGTATATAAGTCTATAGTTTTTGTTCGTGATGCCAATTGCAGCGTGCGCAGGGTACAATCTCAGGGCCCTTTAAGGTGTTGCAACTCACATACCAAGTGAGGAATGCCAGAGTGGTATAATGTCTCTGTGTAGCAGTAGTAATAGTGTCAACGGTGTCTCCTACCTTGGTACGGCTGGACTCCTGGATCCTGGCTCACTTGGAATAAATGAGTGTTGCTAGTAGGAGTAATGGAGGAACTTGGTAGCAATGAATGAGATCCAGACTTGAAATATAATTCAACTTGTCTTTACTGGAGGCAGCATCAATCCACATGAGATACAGCAATAGTCTTGAGTCCCAGCAGGTATTGGCAATATATGGCAGGGATTACTATCTCTTCTGCTTCTATCATATCCCTGGAGAATATGGCAGGAATCTGTCTTCTGCTCTGTCTTCTGCTGTGTATGGGACTGACTAGCTGAGGAGGAATTTGGCTTCTCCTGGACTCTGGATGTTACTCACAGTTGTCCTCACAGGGAATGGCTCGTCCTGGAATCGGCTGCTTGCTTGTCACCAGTTGAGGCTGAAGGGCTCAGACTGGGAATGCTCTCTGGTCTCAACCGAGACAAGATCCTGGGTTGGGATCCCTATTTCTGGGAGCTCCTACTTGCACAGCCTTCCCCTTGCAGGGAGAGCTGGAACACACTGGATCTAACTGGTTTTTCCCCTCCCTTGCTGCAGGGTGTGGGAAACTCCACTTCCCTTAAGCAGGGGGGCAGAACAGAACTGGAGCGTTCCATTCTGAATGGCCATAACATTAAAACTAATCCTACCAACGATGCCGCCACCTGCTGGTAGACCAGAAACATTACAAAGAAAATATCACATTTAAAATGGTTTCATTTGCACAGTTGTGCATGACATGAGGGAAATCACATCAGATGACAATAGGAATGCTGATAGCAGATTGTAGCGGGGAAAAAGTGTTTAGTAACCCCACTCTGGGATGTTACATTCCCCCTTACTTTGAATCAAGCAGTCCTTGGCTTGTGCTTGGGATAAGAGGAATGAGCTCTGGGGTACCCAAATTAAGTACAAAGTAATGCATGTTTTACATATAAGACAAACAAAGACCAACATAAAACGGCAACCCTGAGGTTCCTGCCTGCATGAGTAGGGTGTCCAACACACAGTTTCCTTCCCTTGGTATAACCAGTGAACCAAATACTGCACTAAGCAAACATTACTGACTGACTTTTGGGGTATCGTCCACCAATACCAAAGAAAGCATGGGGGTGTCTTTACTCTGTAGTCCCACCATGGTGTAATGAAATACTGGCAAATGGAAGGGTGGCTTTATCCTGTATTCCCTTTCCTGCACCAAAGCCTGAGAAATTTGACTTAAAGCACGATCACTATGGTGACTAAGGGGTAGCTAAATTGTGGCTCTAAGGCTTGAGGTACCATACCTTAGGCAAAGGCTCAGAAGGGGAGGTATTTAGTGTCTCCATGCGCTTTTGGCATTGTCACAGGAGGAGGGTAGTATAATCCCATGAAACTCCTGGAAGACACACCAGGAAGGGGGTTTAGAAGCCCCATTACCATTCCTGGTACATATAACAAGTGAGAAGGAGGGGTACCTTATTCCCCTATTCCCCTAGCCATTCTCGAAGCAGCGGGGTTACCCTTGCTGGACCTGCCTGGGACTTACCACTTGGTCCTACCCTGGGTACCTAGGATATATAACTTCGGGTGTAGGCCATTAGAATTAAGCGTCCAGATAGGCAGTCCGTGTAAAGAGAATAGAGCTGTAAGGCAAGACACACAAAAGTAAGGTACTACTGCTCTGGCTAAAGGCAAAAGTTAGTGCAGTTTCACAAACAGTGCATAAATTCACATTGCGGCATCTGTAAAAGAGTCCATACAATGGGCACAAATAGAACTATTATCAAATAAGAAAAGGCTCCACCAGCAAACTACTGGAGCTCAGCCTTTCAGTTACCAGCTGAAAAAAGAGATCAAATCAATAGAAATATAGGCTGGCTCACAGTATTTTTGCATTAATTTTTTTTATTAATACACTAAATTAAATGACTTGTACCATCATACAACATACATACATGCATACATGTGTAAATATAGGTATATAAGTGCGGAGCTCACGCACAATCCTATATATCTGGAGTACTCCTAATAGGACCAAATGGCTAGAGTGAGGCTGCAAGAGATATTCAAATGAACCGCTTGTATGTCCAGGACATGGATGGCAATTTGCCAGGTGATTGAAACAAAAGTTCAAACAAAGATTACAAAATGTCCTTGCTGTATTCTCATCAAGAGAGGTTCTGCATTCACATAACCTGTAACAGATCTTAGCCGCAACTGTTAGGCAGTGCTCCACTTACTTTTTCGCTTGCGGAGCAAGATTTCAGACAAGCTCACTCAGCGTCTCACGTGTCCAGCCAGGTAATGAATCGCTGGGTTAGTGACGCAGGCGTCTGAAGCCGTCAGACCAACGGAAGCTAGTTGAGCTGAGCTGAGCTGGTGATTGCCTTAGCCTATCAGGCCAGCAGCAGTAGATGTAACAAGGTTTTACCTTGATTTGCAGCAATAGTGACACAGGTGTAGTCCACTTTTTGAGTAGTTAGTGGGCACAAATACTTGAACGTTGCTCAACCTGTAAACATGTAAGCAAAATTAGTGCAATATTTAAACAGTATAAGTCACAAAGAGCTCAGGTACACGTTTGAGTCCTTTCTTTGGGTTCAAGCTTGTAACGTTGCATAACTTGTATCAAGTAGGAAAAAACACAAAAATCAAAAATAATTTGTAATCCAACGTGAAGTATGGTTTAGCTGATAGATTGAGTACATTAAGTCCAGGCACAAAAAGGTGAGATGGAAAAGGCCAAAAATGTCAACAATAAATAGTAGGCAATGTTTCTTACTAGTCAAAATGTGTCCATGGCTTGGCTCCTATAGTCTAATGGTTGGTTCTCCTCATAGCAAGAGACCGCTTACAGGAAGCGCTGGGAGTCTTCGTCTTGGTTGCTGCTGCTGAAAGTCCCTATAACGAGCAGGTAGCTGACCTTTAGTGGTCCGTTGAGATCTCCGCAAGGATAATCCAGAGTCTGCAGGAGTGGAGCTAGAGTCCAGGACTGGTACGGGAGGATCAGCTGTCTGACTTGGTTCTGTAGACAGAGAAATCTCGGACACTGGCATCAGGATTCGAATTTGAGGTTGGAGAAAGCACTGAAGGGGGTAAAGCATGGAAGGCAATGGCAGCTCAGGTGATGTATCCTCTTCCCTTGGCTGCTCCTGAACAGGTTCCTGTATGCATTTCTTCAGTCTGTTGCAATGGACGCGCTGAGTACCTTTATCCTCTCTCTGGATTTCGTAGACCTCTGATGAGGGGATGGCCACTATTGTATATGGCTCACGCTCCCAGCGACTATCCAGTTTACTTACAGGGTGATTGTTTTTTAGCCAGACCTGGTCTCCAGGCTGTAAGGGGTCAGCATGTGCATGCATATCAAAGTCCTGTTGTTTGACCTCATTCCCAGGGCGGCTTTACTGCTGGGTGGCTCCCTGCTCCTAAGTCTACCTTGAGCGCCGAGCTGATCACTCGGTGCTCAACTGGTTGGTCTGTCGGTCATGTGACGCTGGCCACGTCACATGATCCTCACTCCCCACTATAAATACAGGCAGCCTGCTAGTCACAGGTTGCCTGTTAATTTCTAGGTTCCTGGCTATTTGTTGGACTACTGATTACTCACCTGATTCCGTTCCCTGACGATCCTTTGCCTGCTCCTCCTGTACTGCGCATCCGTCCTGGTATTGTGACCTCGGCTCCCACCTGACTACTCTCTTAGGACTCCTCTGGTACTTCTCTGCTCTCCTGGTATTTGACCCCGGCTTCTCCTGACCATTCTTTGCTTAACGCTTTGTACTGCGTAGCTCTCTTGGTTCTGACCCGGTCCGTTCATGTTCCGTATTTTGTCTTGTCTGTCTTCCCTGCACGTATCCTAAGTTAGGGACTGTTGTCCCCTGTCATCAGGACTCGTGAGGCAAGTAGGCAGGGCCAGGGGTGAGGGTGGAGTGCAGTGGTCACTATCCCTCCCCCTGTGTGTGTGGACATGACCGTTACACCTGTTTTTCTTTTTGTTGCGCCTTCTCTATTTTAGAGTCCACTATTTCTTTGGCGTCCTCTAGGCGCTTCTGATGCTCTTTGACCCACTCAGATTGGGGAAGGAGTGGTTCAGCATCCGGTACAGGGACGTCATGGGCAAGATCTGCGGGTAGACGGCCATGTCTTCCGAACATGAGGTAGTATGGAGTGTACCCAGTGGAGCAATGAGTTGTATTGTTGTATAGGTACACTAGTTCAGGGAGGAGTAATGGCCATTCGGCCCTCTGGTGAGGCGGCACAGCCTTGAGCATGTTGATCAGTGTCTGATTAATTTTTTCGCACAGTCCGTTTCCCTGAGGGTGGTATGCAGTATTTATCAGTTTTTGCAGTTGTACAAGGCACAAAGTTTATAGAATAACTGAGACTCGAATGCAGATCCCTGATCAGTGAGTATTTTGTCAGGACACCCATACGGCAGAATGAAGCTCTTCCACATGGCAGCAGCTGTAGTTTTTGCAGTTAAGTCCTTTACAGGTACAGCCACAACGAACTTGGTATAGTGGTCTATGATTGTCATAGCATAGACATACCCGGATCTGCTGGGTTCCAGTTTCACGTGGTCGATTGCCACGATTTCAAGAGGACCTTTACTCACTATTGGATGAAGGGAGGCTCGCTGATCATGTCTTTCCCCTTTCGCCACTACACAGGTGGGACACTGTCGGCACCAGGTTTCAATGTCCCTTCTCATGCCAATCCAGTAGAAACGTCGTCTGATGGTGGCTTCCGTTTTTTGGATTCCAAAGTGACCAGACTGGTTATGGTACATGTCCATCACCATCTTGGCATCTCTTCGAGGCACCACTATCTGGTGTAGGCGCTCACAGGTAACTGGATTAAGCGTTCTCCTGAGGAGTAGGTCTCTTTGTAGGAAGAGTAGTTTCCGTTGTCGCCAGAGGCGAACTAGCTCTGAGTCAGCTCTCCGCCGTCGGATTCTCTCCGGTATGCGCCCGCTGTAAAAATAATCCAACAGTTCTCCAATGGCTCTGCTCTCTGATTGTAGTTTAATCCAGAGCTCTTTCTCAACTGGAGGTGAGGGGTCACAGGTCTGTGGAGAACAAGTAACTTTAGAGGTCGGACGCCTAGTGTGTAGGGCCTCCTGTCGGGCAAATCGGGAGTAGAATATTGGCATTTCCACATCTTCCCACTGATCATCAGTAGAAATTGGTTCCTTCTGGGCAGGTAGCCTAGACAAAGCGTCGGCATTGTCCTTAGCTTTCCCAGTCCGGTACTTAATGGTAAAGTTGAAGTTCGCCAATCTAGAGGCCCATCTTTGTTCTAGAGCTCCCAGACGTGCAGTGTTCAAGTGAGCTAGCGGATTATTGTCGGTGTAGACCGTGAAAGGTGTAGCAGCTAGGTAGTCCTTTAATTTTTCAGTTACAGCTCAGACCAAGGCTAAGAACTCCAGTTTGAACGAGCTGTAATTCTGGTCATTCCGCTCTGGCTCTCAAAAAATTTGCTTGCATAGGCGATGACTCTTTCAGTTCCAGCTTGTGTCTGAGATAGTACAGCTCCCAAACCTTTCTTACTTGCATCAGTATAGAGGCAAAATGGTAGGCTGTAGTCAGGATAACCCAGGACTGGAGGTTCTTTTAAGTTTTTTTTTCTTTCAACAGTTGGAAAGCAGCTTCTCTCTCTTCATTCTACTCCACTGATATCTTGGAATTCTGACATCCTTTAGGTTGACCTTTCACAAGCTCCTGGATAGGTTCCGCAATCTTAGCAAAGTGCGAGATAAATCTCCGATAGTAACTTGCAAATCCGAGGAAGCTCTTGACCTCTTTGACTGTTTTGGGAGCCGGCCAGCTTTGTACTGCTGCTATTTTGTCAGGGTCCGGTCTCACGCCTTCTGCACTCACAACATGTCCCAGATATTTCACTTGGGGCTTCAGTAAGTGACACTTTGAAGGTTTCACTTTCAGTCCATGTTAGGTCAAAGTCTGGAACACTTCCGCCAGGTGCTGTAAAGCTCCTCGTAGGTCTTAGAGTAGATGATCACATCATCCAGGTACAACAACACAGTCTCAAAGTTTTTTGTGTCCAAGACATCTTTCTATGAGACTCTGAAATGTCCCAGGGGTGCCCGAATGGCATGTTGTTGAACTTAAACAGACCCATTGGGGTGGCGAAAGCTGTTTTTTCTTTATCTTCTGGTGCCATGGGAACTTGCCAATAGCCACTGGTTAGATCCAGAGTTGTAAATTAGGCAGTGGATCCCAGAGCTGCCAGGGATTCTTCAATTCGTGGCAGGGGGTACCATCCTTGTGCGTAATATTGTTGATCTTACGGTAGTCCACACAAAAGCGGATGGTTCCATACTTCTTCTTTACCAGGACTAAGGGAGCAGCCCAGGGGCTGTGACTATCCTGGATGACATTAGCTGTCTTAATATCCTGCACCATCTTCTTCACTTGCTGGTACATGGCAGGAGGCATTGGTCAGTATCTCTCTTTGATTGGAGGATGAGTGCCGGTTGGAATGGTGTGCTGTATTAAGCGAGTCTGACCATGTCCAGAGAATGTTTGCTGAATACTTGATGGTGTTGTTTGACTAAGTACAGCACACCGTTGATCTGCTCAGCAGAGGTTGTGGTATCGCCAATGTGTAGTTCGGCCCACTAGGGCTGTTCTGGCGGGTCTTTGGCTTCCTCCACTGTTTTGGAGTGATTGTTGAGCCGCAGCAGGAGGGATAATCCAGGATATCCTGCGGGCGGATGTGGTATAGGTAGGCCACTGATAGTGCTTTTTTAATTTCACAGCTTCATCACCCAGATTGACTAAGCGTATAGGTACCTTTCCTTGGGACACGGTAACCACGCTCTTGGCGGCTAGGACAATGGGGATGATACTGAAGATGTATTGGCTCCATAAGGGCCTGATAATCTTGACTTTTGGATACCGATGCAAGCCTTGCACCATATCAGAGTCTCTGCTCCAGGCTGGAGTTTGATAGGATAAGCATCCTTGATGCGTACAACGGCAGATTTCACCCCGTTGATTGCTGAATTTTATTGGGGGCGGCAAGCACTCGAATGGTCTGGTGTATAACCCATTGAGTTTCATGGGGTGTAGTCAGCAGGGTTTTCTTTAAGCTTTCAGCACTTCAGGTAGCAATTGGCTGAGTACATTCATTCCCAGGACCACAGGGCAATTATCATAATCTGGGACCTGAATCACGACTACTCCTTGGCATGAGAGTTCAGTATATTCAATCTGTAAGGTAGGTTCCCAATAACCTAGTATAGGCACTGGTTTGCCATTGGTAGCTATGATCTGGAGCCAAGATTCAGGAGGTTGTATCAGTTGGGCTCCGTTTTGGCATGTGTCAAATGCTGCTTACTTGGTGGATGGTAGTCACTTGAGATCCGGTATCAATTAAAGCAGAAAAGTTCACTCCGTTGATGTCAACTTCCACCACGGGGCGGGCGCCCACATACCTTGGCATAAAGGCTCGATCTTTGGGACCTAGTATTCTTCCTCCTGAGGGGCGGTCCTCGACCTCAGGGGATACTTGTTTAACTGACGGCAGTCCTTTGCAATGTGTCCATACCTCTGACAATGCAGGCATCGCTGTTCCCTGATGTTTTGATAACCGGAATCTGGCAATCTACTGACTGGCTGACGCCAATACTTTTGTGGACCGGGTGTCGGGCGGTCGCTATTTGCAGAAGTCCTTTTCCCCACCTTGGGTTGCTGTTCTAGTCGCTCTAGCTGTTTCCTCATCCTCTCCATATTCTCAGCTAAGAGGGGAGACTTGAGCGATCAGAGCTGCTACAGTATCTGGAACGGGTGCCTGAGCTCCGTGCTCAGCTATTTGGCTGTGAGTAGCAGGCAATAGTGCGGGCCCTGCCTTCTTGTTTTCAGGAGGTTAAGCTTGGTGACTTACCCCTTTCTTGGACTTTAAGGAACTTGCTATTGGCATTCTAGGGGAATCTGGGTGCTGAGCTGAAAGCATCCTCAGCTGACGTTTGAGGGATTCATCAAGGGACACCTTCAATAAAAATGTTCCCTGAGGGTTCGATCTGTCCCTCAGTTTCACAGGGATCAATCTGAATAACAGCTCACAGTGCTTCCTGCAGGGACATGGCAAAGTCTCTCAAGGTCTCCTTTGACTGCTGGCGCTTTCCAAAGAAGCCCATTTTAAGTTCAGAGTGAATGGGGTTCTGAGTAACTTGGGAGCCAGGGTGCCCCAAAATAGTATGGCATAGTGAGAGACATAATGCAGGTGGCTGCCGCTGCTGCTGGTGAATCGCTGCGGTCAAAGTGGGTGCTATCTTCATTGTCAGACATGGCCCTTGATGCCCAGTACCAGATTAGCCACCTCGGCTCTCCCTAGCTTAAACACCCTTAATGACCAGACCACTTTTTACACTTCTGCACTACACTACTTTCACCGTTTATTGCTCAGTCATGCAAATTACCAACCCAAATGAATTTACCTCCTTTCTTCTCACTAATAGAGCTTTCATTTGGTGGTATTTCATTGCTGCTGACATTTTTACTTTTTTGTTATTAATCCAAATTTAATGCAATTTTTTGCAAAATAATGAAATTTTCACTTCTGTTGTAATTTTTTTTTTAAAAAACAACATCTATATATAAATTTTTCTCAATTTATTGTTCTACATGTCTTTGATAAAAAAAAAAATGTTTGTGTAAAAAAAAATAAAAAATGGTTTGGGTAAAAGTTATAGCGTTTACAAACTATGGTACAAAAATGTGAATTTCCGCTTTTTGAAGCAGCTCTGACTTTCTGAGCACCTGTCATGTTTCCTGAGGTTCTACAATGCCCAGACAGTAGAAAAACCCCACAAATAACCCCATTTCGGAAAGTAGACACCCTAAGGTATTCGCTGATGGGCATAGTGAGTTCATAGAACTTTTTATTTTTTGGCACAAGTTAGCGGAAAATGATGAGGTTTTTTCATATTCCACTAACTTTCCTTACAAAGTCTCATATTCCACTAACTTGTGACAAAAAATAAAATCTTCCATGAACTCACAATGCCCATCACGAAATACCTTGGGGTGTCTTCTTTCCAAAATGGGGTCACTTGTGGGGTAGCTATACTGCCCTGGCATTTTAGGGGCCCTAATGCGTGAGAAGTAGTTTGAAAATCAAAATGTGCAAAAAATGCCCTGTGAAATCCGAAAGGTGCTCTTTGGAATGTGGGCCCCTTTGCCCACCTAGGCTGCAAAAAAGTGTCACACATCTGGTATCGCCGTACTCAGGAGAAGTTGGGGAATGTGTTTTGGGGGTGTCATTTACATATACCCATGCTGGGTGAGATAAATATCTCGGTAAAAATGCAACTTTGTATAAAAAAATGGGAAAAGTTGTCTTTTTGCCCCACAAGTAACCCCATTTTTGTCACAAGTTAGTGGAATATGAGACTTTGTAAGGAAAAAAAAAGAAATAAAAAAAATCATTTCCGCTAACTTGTGACAAAAAAAATTCTAGGAACTTCGCCATGCCCCTCACGGAATACCTTGGGTGGTCTTCTTTACAAAATGGGGTCACTTGTGGGTAGTTATACTGCCCTGGCATTTTAGGGGCCCTAATGTGTGAGAAGTAGTTTGAAATCAAAATGTGTAAAAAATGCCCTGTGAAATCCGAAAGGTGCTCTTTGGAATGTGGGCCCATTTGCCCACCTAGGCTAAAAGTGTTACACATCTGGTATCGCCGTACTCAGAAGAAGTAGGGAAATGGTTTTGGGGTGTCTTTTTACATATACCCATGCTGGGTGAGAGAAATATCTCGGCAAAAGACAACTTTTCCATTTTTTTTTATACAAAGTTGGCATTTGACCAAGATATTTATCTCACCCAGCATGGGTATATGTAAAATGACACCCCAAAACACATTCCCCAACTTCTCCTGAGTACGGCGATACCACATGTGTGACACTTTTTTGCAGCCTAGGTGGGCAAAGGGGTCCAAATTCCTTTTAGGAGGGCATTTTTAGACATTTGGGACATTTGAGCATACGGATAATGAGATTTTTTTTTCTCCGTTCAGCCTCTGGGCTGAAAGAAAAAATGAACGGCACAGATTTCTTCATTCGCATTGATCAATGTGGATTAAAAAATCTCTGCCAAGAAAAAAAAGGAGGGGAAAGGCGTCTGCCAGGACATAGGAGCTCCGCCCAACATCCATACCCACTTAGCCCGTATGCCCTGGCAAATCCGATTTCTCCATTCACATCAATCGATGTGGATGAATAAATCATTGGCGGGAGTTTTTTTTAAATTTTATATACAAAGTGTTTGCCAAAGCATATGAACACCGCCGCCCCCTCTGCTCATATGCCTCGGCAAACGTATCTTTTACTGCAGAGGAGAAATCTCGTCTGCAGCGCTGCATACACCGACTTTGTGTAATCTGACAGCAGCGCAATGCTTCTGTAACAAATGCACATCAGTGCTGCAGCTAGTCGATCGGTTGGTCCACCGGAAGGTAAAAAAAACAAAACAAAAAAGAAAAAAACCAGGCCGCAACGCAATAAATTTATTAACTTTATAATAACATTTGAATGGAACATATAAACTTTATTTAACTTTTTGAACAGAACGTAAACTTTTTTGCTTACCGGTGATTTATTTATTTTATTTTTTTACCTTTTATAGGACAAACCTCTCCTTCCCTATGGGACAATGTGCAAAGCGCAAATCGCCCAAAGATGTGGCGAAGTACATTATGCACTTTATCCCAGATGAAAGAGAGGTTTGCAGCAGCTGTGAGTGAAAGGGCCCCTAATAGCCCTGTGTGCCTGTCCTGTAAGATGCAATCCCTATGCTAAGTGTACCTGTGTGTGGTATCTTCCGGAAACACTCCCCTAAGCATAGGGGCAGGGCGGTCAGGGCAGTCAGGACAGAAATAGCGGGTGTCACGCCTTATTCCACTCCTGCTACAGACACAACATCTTTTTCGGGGTGACGGTTGGGTTGAGGTACCAGCAACGATATTGGGGAAATGTCGCTCGTGTAGACGGCTCACTACACTGGTGGATGGGCCACGGAACCTCCTGGATACAGGAGGGTTCTCGATGATCTCTTCCTGAAATTTGAGGAAGGATCCTGTTCTCCCCAGCCTTACTGTAGAGAACAAAACTATTATATGCAGCCAATTGAATCAAATATACAGACACCTTCTTATACCAGCGTCTGGTGCTCGGGAAAACTAAATAAGGAGCCAACATCTGGTCATTGAAGTCCACCCCTCCCATGTGGAAGTTATAGTCGTGGACTGAGAGGGCTTTTCAATGACACTGGTTACCCGTTCTATTTGTATTGTCGTGTCTGCGTGAATGGAGGAGAGCATGTAAACGTCACGCTTGTCTCTCCATTTCACCGTGAGCAGTTCTTCGTTACACAAGGCAGCCCTCTCCCCCCTTGCAAGACGGGTGGTAACGAGCCGTTGGGGGCAGTTCCGGCGACTAGGTCGCGCGGTGCCACAGCAGCCAATCTGTTCTAGGAACAAATGCCTGAAGAGGGGCACACTTGTGTAAAAATTGTCCACATAAAGATGATACCCCTTGCCAAATAAGGGTGACACCAAGTCCCAGACTGTCTTCCCACTGCTCCCCAGGTAGTCAGGGCAACCGACCGGCTCCAGGGTCTGATCTTTACCCTCATAGATCCGAATTTGTGGGTATAGCCTGTGGCCCTTTCACAGAGCTTATACAATTTGACCCCATACCAATGTATAAGGGACTCGTCTACGCAGATGTTTTGCTCAGGAGTATATCAATCTGCAATTTGTTGTTGAAGTGGTCTATGAGGGGCCGAATTTTGTGGAGCCGGTCAAAAGCTGGGTTGGCCTCTGGGACGAGAGGTGCTGTTGTCGCTAAAGTGCAGGAAACGCAGGATGGTCTCAAATCGTGTCCTGGACATAGCAGCAGAGAACATGGGCATGTGATGAATTGGGTTCGTGGACCAATATGACCGCAATTCATGCTTTTTGGTTAGACCCATGTTGAGGAGAAGGCCAAAAAAATTTTAATTTCGGAAACTTGGACGGGTTTCCACCAGAAAGACTGGTCATAAAAGCTTCCCGGGTTGGCGGCCTTTAAATTGAGTGGCATACCGTTTGTTTCTGCCACGACTAAGTCCAAGAGCTCCGCAGTCAAGAACAGCTCAAAATGACCAGTGCCGATCCGATCTGAGCTGTCTCAACCCGAACTCCAGACTGGGCAGTGAAAGGGGAACTAATGGTGCGGCTGAAGTTGGGGACTGCCATCAGGGTTTGCCAGCACCTCAGGGACTCTATGGGCTCTACGGGCCTGTCTGTGCGGTGGCTGCGACGGTGTAACTATTGCACGTGCACCGTACCAGCATCAACTGCCCTTCTGGTGCTCGCCACTTCACCATGTTGTACGGCAGTGCTGGTACTAGGTCCAGGATGGGCTGCGCTGCTGGTGTATGCCTCACCACGTAACCCGACAGCGCCAGCCCCACTCTGCTGCCCTTGAAGCGGATCCTGCGCAACCTGTGGTCTAGCAACACTGGGCAGGGTACGCCTGGTGCTATCAGGGACCTCAACCTCCTCGTCCGAACTTTGGGTCAGACTGCCACTGCTTTCTACATATTCATATTCTGACCCGCTAGATTCATCAGATGAGGGTTCCCATTCCTCATCCGACTGGGTCAGAAGCCTGTAGGCCTCTTCAGAAGAATACCCCCCTGTTTGACATTTGGACTACTAAATTTAGGGGGTATTCCCTGAGACTACCCAAGAAAAAAAAGCAAGCCTGTCTTACAAATGGGAGGCCGCTGCGATTGATAAAAAATATCAAAACTGATTTTTTTTATCGCCGCAGCGCTTGTAAAGTGATTGTGCAGTGATAAAAAAAAAATACATTTTTTTGTCACTGCGGCGGGGCGGGCGTGGGTGAACGCACGTGTGGGCGACCGATCAGGCCTGATCGGGCAAACACTGCGTTTTGGGTGGAGGGCGAACTAAAGTGACACTAATACTGATCACTTACAGATACTATAAAAGTACAAAAGCTGATTAGCGATACGCTAATCAGCGAATCAGTGACTGCGGGGGCTGGGCGCTAAACGATCGCTAATTACCTAACCAAGAGGCCTAAACTATCCTAAAACTATCAGTCAATACCAGTGGGAAAAAAAAAAGTGACTGTTTACACTGATCACTTTTTTCCCTTTCACTAGGTGATTGACAGGGGCGATCAAGGGGTTAATTGGGATGATGGAGGGTGATCTGGGGGCTAAGTGTGGTGTTGGTGGGTACTCACTGTGATGTGTGCTCCTCTGCTGGGACCAACCGACGAAAAGGACCAGCAGAGGAGCACAGAAGTCATTTAACACCTTATATTTAATAAATATAAAGGTGTTATATGGCTTGTGATTTTGTTTTTTTTTAAATCGCCAGCCTGCCAGCGATGATCATTGGCTGGCAGGCTGGTGACGAAATTGTCCTTTAACTTTTGCGGCCCGCAATGCGCATGCGCGGGCCGGCTCTGACGAAATCTCGCGTCTCGCGAGATGACGCACGGATGCGTCCAGGAGGAATGAATCGACCGCCGCCAGGAAACATCCGTGCGTTACGCGGTCGGGAAGCAGTTAAAGGGATTAGTACTGGCTACAATGCAATTTTAAATGCATGTTGCTATGGGTGGCTGCAGCAGAATTGGTGTGTGCTCCTTTAAGAGTCGCTGCAACTGCTCAATTTCGGGACGCAAGTGCTCTGGCAGACAGATAACAACTATTAACAATTTGTCCTCCTGGGAACTTGTATTCAACACTTTGTTCCTGCTGCTGTAGGAATGCTTTCTCTGTTGAGGCAGGGCCTGTTTGGTTCCCTCCCCTCTGCTGGGTGGAGATATCTGGGATATGTTGCTTAACCCCTGCGCTCCACTGTGCTTCAACTGATGCAAGTCCACACTCCTCAGCAGGGCTGGGACAAGGCCATTTGTGCCCAGGGCGAAGATGGCAAACTGCGCCCCCCCCCCCCCCCCGTTTTAGGAAAAAAAATTAGTTTGTTATTTGTATTAACATTATTTTCTTACTTTTTACAGTCTGTGTGTGAGTAGCAGCTAGTGAAGGCAGGCTCCTCGTGCTTGCTCTTCACGGCGCCGACACAGCTCCCTGTAGGTTTGCGCGAGTCCTCCTCTCTCACCTCACACCTCGCCTCCGGCGTGAGCCGCGTGACGTCACACGGCGCACGCCGGTGGTATCAACCAAATGAATCCTCCATGGGGGGGGGGGGGGGGGGGGGGGGGGGGGGGGGTGGGTGGGGGGGGGGGGGGGGCGAGGAAACGCAGAGGAGGAAAGGGAGCCCGAGCCAGGAGCGCAGTCGGCACAAAATTCATAGGGGGAGAGAAGGAGCAGCGCTGACATGGCTGGGTGTGGACGGTGTAGGCGGGTGTCAGGAGCGCACTCAGCACAGCAAGTACAGCAGAGTGGCGCTTGGCTAATGTGGTACAGTGAAGCTGTACACTGCTGGCACTTCACCTGCGCCCAGGGGCCGCTGATAGAAATCATGGGGCCCCCGTACAGCATACATGACGGGGCCCCCCTTCAGCTCCACCCCCTGATCCCTCCTTCACCACACCCCTGGCCCCGCCCTTGGCCCCTCCCCAGACGACGCCTTGAAACAACATGCAGATTTGTCTACAAGTGATATTTATGGCGCTGGGGGGTCGTCTGTGAATGGCGCTGTTATGGAGGGGATCTGTGAATGGCACTGTTATGGAGGGGATCTGTGAATGGCACTTTTATGGAGGGGATCTGTGATGGCACTGTTATGGGGGGGATCTGTGGATGGCACTGTTATTGGAGGGGATCTGTGGATGGCACTGTTATGGAGGGGATCTGTGGATGGCACTGTTATGGAGGGGATCTGTGGATGGCACTGTTATGGAGGGATCTGTGGATGGCACTGTTATGGAGGGGATCTGTGGATGGCACTGTTATGGAGGGGATCTGTGGATGGCACTGTTATGGAGGGGATCTGTGGATGGCACTGGTTATGGAGGGGGATCTGTGGATGGCACTGTTATGGAGGGGATCTGTGGATGGCACTGTTATGGAGGGGATCTGTGGATGCACTGTTATGGAGGGGATCTGTGGATGGCACTGTTATGGAGGGGATCTGTGGATGGCACTGTTATGGAGGGATCTGTGGATGGCACTGTTATGGAGGGGATCTGTGGATGGCACTGTTTATGGAGGGGATCTGTGGATGGCACTGGTTATGGAGGGGATCTGTGGATGGCACTGTTATGGAGAGGATCTGTGATCTGGCACTGTTATGGAGAGGATCTGTGGATCTGGCACTGTTATAGAGGGGGATCTGTGGGAGGGGATCTGTGGATGGCACTGTTATGGAGGGGATCTGTGGATGGCACTGTTATGGAGGGGATCTGTGGATGGCACTGTTATAGAGGGGGATCTGTGGATGACACATACCGACCTTACATTCAGCTCCTGCCTCCTCCCTCCACCCTCCAGTAACAAGTGCGGGCGGCAGCGCTCACTCACTGACGTCACGCGCCTGCGCCGCCTAGTGGGAGGAGAAGCGTGTGATGTCAGTGAGTGAGCGCTGCCCCCACACTGCCTGCTGTTACTGGAGATCGCCACTACGATATCAGCACATCAGCCTGATCCACCCCCTTTGATCTGCCGTTTCCAACTTGCGCTACCCCCGGAGCACCAGCCTGAGCGCTCGTTCGGCACAACAACACTGCAGCAGGAGGATCTCCCCGGCCTCCAGCGCACCAGCCGATTACAGCGCCGCCCAGAGAGGCTTCCCCCGTGACGTCACTGACTCAGTCCCCGCCCCTTTAACCTTAGAAGCGCGCAGCAAAAAAATTAAAATGGCCGGGAGTCGCAGCCTGTACTGGCCTATCAGCGGCCCTGCCTGCGCCCCCCTCTCTGTCCGCAAATTGGTAGCGCCCAGGGCACCCGCTCCTTCGGCCCCAGCCTTGTACCGGCCCTGCTCCTCAGCAATAAGTACATGCAGTAAGGCACAAAGGTAAATACTGGTGAAGCACACTATTGGATCCGGTTCTGTTGGCACACAGCTTGATCCTGTTCCTGTGACGCCAAAAATGCAATGAGCAGGACCGTGGTACGGTTACACGGACGCCAAATTATGCAGTGGGTCCGGATATGGGTATATAAGTCTATAGTTTTTGTTCGTGACGCTAATTGCAGCGTGCGCAGGGTACAATCTCAGGGCCCTTTAAGGTGTTGCAACTCACATACCAGGTGAGGGAATGCCAGAGTGGTATAATGTCTCTGTGGTAGCAGTAGTAATAGTGTCAACGGTGTCTCCTACCTTGGTACGGCTGGACTCCTGGATCCTGGCTCACTTGGAATAAATGAGTGTTGCTAGTAGGAGTAATGGAGGAACTTGGTAGCAATGAATGAGATCCAGACTTGAAATATAATTCAACTTGTCTTTACTGGAGGCAGCATCAATCACATGAGATACAGCAATAGTCTTTGGTCCCAGCAGGTATTGGCAATATATGGCAGGGATTACTATTCTCTTCTGCTTCTAGTCATAATCCCTGGAGAATATGGCAGGAATCTGTCTTCTGCTCTGTAGGAGGGGGGCAGAACAGAAACTGAGCGTTCCATTCTGATGGCCATAACATTAAAACTAATCCAACCAACGATGCCGCCACCTGCTGGTAGACCTGAAACATTACAAAGAAAATATCACATTTAAAATGGTTTCATTTGCACAGTTGTGATGACATGAGGGAAATCACATCAGATGACAATATTATCCTCTTAGCAGATTGTAAAAAGCGTTTAGTAACCGCACTCTGGGATGTTACATATGTAGAGGGGGATCTCACATGGCCTGAACCACTGTAGGCCTGTAGCAAATATTTCTTGCCCTAAATGGCTGTATTTCAAATGGCTGTAGTTAAATCCCTGATTCAAACCCTGTAATGTAGAGGGTGTATCTCACAGGGCCAGAACCAGTGTAAGCCTGAATTCAATATTGGTGCACCAAGTGGCGGTATTTAAAATCTTGAATGTAACCCAAATGTATTAAGGGTGTATCTCACAATGACATCTCCATCAAAGGCTGGCAACTAAATATTTTTGTGCCCAAACGAGTGTTTGTTTAACAACTGAATTTGACAGCAGTATATAAGCCTGTAATTTCACATGTGCTGATGCTGCAAGGCCTGAAAATAGTGTTTTTTGTCAAAAAAGTGTGTTTTTCAAACCCCAGAAAATGATGGGTGTATTTCTAGCTTAACCGCCTCCGGACCGCCTAACGCAGGATTGCGTTCCGGAGGCGGCTTATTCATTCCTCCTAGACGCATATACGCGTCATCTCGCGAGACGCGAGCTTTCCTGTGAACGCGCGCACACAGGCGCGCGCACATTCACAGGAACTGCAGGAAAGCGAGTGGATCTACAGCCTGCCAGCGGCGATCGTTTGCTGGCAGGCTGTAGATGCGATTTTTTTTTTTTAACCCCTAACAGGTATATTAGATGCTGTTTTGATAACAGCGTCTAATATACCTGCTACCTGGTCCTCTGGTGGTCCCTTTTGCTTGGATCGACCACCAGAGGACACAGGCAGCTCTGTAATAAGTAGCACCACACTACACTACACCCCCCCTGTCACTTATTAACCCCTGATCACCCCATATAGACTCCCTGATCACCCCCCTGTCATTGATCACCCCCCTGTCATTGATCACCCCCTGTAAGACTCCATTCAGACGTCCGTATGTGTTTTACGGATCCTCGGATCCATGGATCGGATCCGCAAAACACATACGGACATCTGAATGGAGCCTTACAGGGTGGTGATCAATGACAGGGGGGTGATCACCCCATATAGACTCCCTGATCACCCCCCTGTCATTGATCCCCCCCATGTCATGGACTTTGTGAGGAAAAAAATATATATTAATTACCGCTAACTTATAGCTAAAAAATCTTCTATGAACTCACCTTGCCCCTCATTGAATACCTTGGGGTGTCTTCTTTCCAAAATGGGGTCACATGTGGGGTATTTATACTGCCCTGGCATTTTAGGGGCCCTAAAGCGTGAGAAGAAGTCTGGGATCCAAATGTCTAAAAATGCCCTCCTAAAAGGAATTTGGGCCGCTTTGCGCATCTAGGCTGCAAAAAAGTGTCACACATGTGGTATCGCCGTACTCAGGAGAAGTTGGGCAATGTGTTTTGGGAGGTCATTTTACATATACCCATGCTAGGTGAGATAAATATCGCGGTCAAATGCCAACTTTGTATAAAATAAATGGGAAAAGTCTTTTAGAGAGATATTTCTCTCACCCAGCATGGGCATGTGTAAAAAGACACCCCAAAGCACATTGCCCAACTTCTCCTGAGTACGGCGATACCACATGTGTGACACTTTTTTGCAGCCTAGGTGGGCAAAGGGGCCCACATTCCAAAGAGCACCTTTAGGATTTCACAGGGCATTTTTTACACATTTTGATTTCAAACTACTTCTCACGCATTAGGTCCCTTAAAATGTCAGGGCAATATAAATACCCCACAAGTGACCCCATTTTGGAAAGCAGACACCCCAAGGTATTCCGTGAGGGGCATGGCGAGTTCCTAGAATTTTTTATTTTTTGTCACAAGTTAGCGATAAATGATGATTTTTATTATTTTTTTCTTACAAAGTCTCATATTCCACTATTTTGTGACCCTTTGCCCACCTAGGCTGCAAAAAAGTGTCACACATGTGGTATCGCTGTACTCAGGAGAAGTTGGGCAATGTGTTTTGGGGTGTCATTTTACATATAGCCATGCTGGGTGAGATAAATATCTCGGTCAAATGCCAACTTTGTATAAAATAAATGGGAAAAGTCTTTTAGAGAGATATTTCTCTCACCCAGCATGGGCATGTGTAAAAAGACACCCCAAAACACATTGCCCAACTTCTCCTGAGTACGGCGATACCACATGTGTGACACTTTTTTGCAGCCTAGGTGGGCAAAGGGGCCCACATTCCAAAGAGCACCTTTAGGATTTCACAGGGCATTTTTTACACATTTTGAGTTCAAACTACTTCTCACGCATTAGGGCCCCTAAAATACCAGGGCAGTATAACTACCCCACAAGTGACCCCGTTTTGGAAAGAAGACACCCCAAGGTATTTCGTGATGGGCATAGTGAGTTAATGGAAGTTTTTATTTTTTGTCACAAGTTAGTGGAATATGAGACTTTGTAAGAAAAAAAAAAAATCATCATGTTCTGCTAACTTGTGACAAAAAATAAAAAGTTATATGAACTCACTATGGCCATCAGCGAATACCTTAGGGTGTCTACTTTCCGAAATGGGGTCATTTGTGGGGTGTTTTTACTGTCTAGGCATTGTAGAACCTCAGGAAACATGACAGGAGCTCAGAAAGTCAGAGGAAATTCACATTTTTGTACCATAGTTTGTAAACGCTATAACTTTTACCCAAACATTTTTTTTTTTATCAAAGACCTGTAGAACAATAAATTTTAGAGAAAAATTTATATAGAAATGTATTTTTTTAAAAATTTTTTTTAATTACAACTGAAAGTGAAAAATGTAATTTTTTGGCAAAAATTTCGGTAAATTTCAATAAATAACAAAAAAAGTTAAAATGCCAGCAGCAATGAAATACCACCAAATGAAATCTCTATTAGTGAGAAGAAAAGGAGGTAAAATTCATTTGGGTGGTAAGTTGCATGACCGAGCAATAAACGGTGAAAGTAGTGTAGTGCAGAATTGTAAAAAGTGGTCTGGTCATTAAGGGTGTTTAAGCTACGGGAACTGAGGTGGTTAAATTGCACACTGACTAATCAAGATGTTGTAGATTGCCAAAATTGTGGGGTTTTTTTGGCAACAGAAATATGAAAGATGTATATATTAAAGGGCTTCTGTCACCCCCCAAAAGTCATTTTTCATTTTTGGGCTACTTAAAATCCTTATACTGCGATTTTTCAATATATAGTGCTCTTACCCTTTTTCGTTCTGTAGTTTCTTTAAAAACCGCACTTTTATAATATGTAAATTACCTCTCTACCAGAAAGTAGGGCGGTTACTTGCTGGTAGCAGCCGCATCCTGCTTTCAAAAAAATGCCCCTCCTCCTGTCGATTGACAGGGCCAGCGAGCACTCTCGTCCTCTGGCTGGCCCTGTCCGCGTTCTAAATCTCGCGCCTGCACCGTACCGGTCTTCAGTCGGCGCAGGTGCACTGAGAGGAGGACGCTCGCTTAGCCGCTCCTTCCTCAGTGCGCAGTGCGCAAGTAACCGCCCTACTTTCTGGTAGCGAGGTAATTTACATATTATAAAAGTGCGGTTTTTAAAGAAACACCAGAACGAAAAAGGGTAAGAACACTATATATTGAAAAATGGCAGTATAAGGATTTTAAGTAGCCCAAAAATTAAAAATTACTTTTGGGGTGTGACAGAAGCCCTTTAAACTTGAATGTAACACTTGCAGATCTGGAAAATACTGTTTTAAAAAAAAAAAAAATTTGTGTTTTTCAAACCACAGAGAATGATGGGTGTATTTCTAGCTTAATTTGCACACTGACTAATACAGATGTTGTAGATTTCCCAAAAAGTATTTTTTTGGTAACAGAATATGAAAGCTGGATATATTAAACTTGAATTTAACACTTGTTGATCTGGAAAATAGTTTTTTTTTAAAAAAATTGTGTGTTTTTAAAACCCCAGAAAATGATGGGTGTATATCCTTCCGCCCCATCCTGGACTATTTTCACACATATGACTTTGATAAGAATATTAAGACAAATAACAGGGATCTAGGATCTTTCTAGACCATATCTTAAATGGGAAGGACTTGAAACTAGTCTTTCCAGTGGGAATCCACCATTTAGCTTGGAGAAAAATGTTATATACACTCACCTAAAGAATTATTAGGAACACCTGTTCTATTTCTCATAAATGCAATTATCTAGTCAACCAATCACATGGCAGTTGCTTCAATGCATTTAGGGGGGTGGTCCTAGTCAAGACAATCTCCTGAACTCCAAACTGAATGTCAGAATGGGAAAGAAATGTTATTTAAGCAATTTTGAGCGTGGCATGGTTGTTGGTGCCAGACGGGCCGGTCTGAGTATTTCACAATCTGCTCAGTTACTGGGATTTTCACGCACAACCATTTCTAGAGTTTACAAAGAATGGTGTGAAAAGGGAAAAACATCCAGTATGCAGCAATCCTGTGGGCAAAAATGCCTTGTGGATGCTAGAGGTCAGAGGAGAATGGGCCGACTGATTCAAGCTGATAGAAGAGCAACGTTGACTGAAATAAACACTCGTTACAACCGAGGTATGCAGCAAAGCATTTGTGAAGCCACAACACACACAACCTTGAGGCGGATGGGCTACAACAGCAAAAGACCCCACCGGGTACCACTCATCTCCACTACAAATAGGAAAAAGAGGCTACAATTTGCACGAGCTCACCAAAATTGGACTGTTGAAGACTGGAAAAATGTTGCCTGGTCTGATGAGTCTCGATTTCTGTTGAGACATTCAAATGGTAGAGTCCTAATTTGGCGTAAACAGAATGAAAACATGTATCCATCATGCCTTGTTACCACTGTGCAGGCTGGTGGTGGTGGTGTAATGGTGTGGGGGATGTTTTCTGGGCACACTTAAGGCCCCTTAGTGCCAATTGGGCATCGTTTAAATGCCACGGGCTACCTGAGCATTGTTTCTGACCATGTCCATCCCTTCATGACCACCATGTACCCATCCTCTGATGGCTACTTCCAGCAGGATAATGCACCATGTCACAAAGCTTGAATCATTTCAAATTGGTTTCTTGAACATGACAATGAGTTCACTGTACTAAAATGGCCCCCACAGTCACCAGATCTCAACCCAATAGAGCATCTTTGGGATGTGGTGGAACGGGAGCTTCGTGCCCTGGATGTGCATCCCTCAAATCTCCATCAACTGCAAGATGCTATCCTATCAATATGAGCCAACATTTCTAAAGAATGCTATCAGCACCTTGTTGAATCAATGCCACGTAGAATTAAGGCAGTTCTGAAGGCAAAAGGGGGTCCAACACCGTATTAGTATGGTGTTCCTAATAATTCTTTAGGTGTGTGTGTGTGTATGTATGTGTGTATGTATATGTGTATATATATATATATATATATATATATATATATACACACTCCCCTAAAGAATTATTAGGAACACCATACTAATACGGTGTTGGACCCCCTTTTGCCTTCAGAGCTGCCTTAATTCTACGTGGCATTGATTCAACAAGGTGCTGATAGCATTCTTTAGAAATGTTGGCCCATATTGATAGGATAGCATCTTGCAGTTGATGGAGATTTGAGGGATGCACATCCAGGGCACGAAGCTCCCGTTCCACCACATCCCAAAGATGCTCTATTGGGTTGAGATCTAGTGACTGTGGGGGCCATTTTAGTACAGTGAACTCATTGTCGTGTTCAAGAAACCAATTTGAAATGATTCGAGCTTTGTGACATGGTGCATTATCCTGCTGGACGTAGCCATCAGAGGATGGATACATGTTCTCATTCTGTTTACGCCAAATTCGGACTCTACCATTTGAATGTCTCAACAGAAATCGAGACTCATCAGACCAGGCAACATTTTACCAGTCTTCAACTGTCCAATTTTGGTGAGCTCGTGCAAATTGTAGCCTCTTTTTCCTATTTGTAGTGGAGATAAGTGGTACCCGGTGGGGTCTTCTGCTGTTGTAGCCCATCCGCCTCAAGGTTGTGCGTGTTGTGGCTTCACAAATGCTTTGCTGCATACTTCGGTTGTAACGAGTGTTTATTTCAGTCAACGTTGCTCTTCTATCAGCTTGAATCAGTCGGCCCATTCTCCTCTGACCTGTATCATCCACAAGGCATTTTTGCCCATAGGACTGGCGCATACTGGATGTTTTTCCCTTTTCACACCATTCTTTGTAAACCCTAGAAATGGTTGTGCGTGAAAATCCCAGTAACTGTGCAGATTGTGAAATACTCAGACCGGCCCGTCTGGCACCAACAACCATGCCACGTTCAAAATTGCTTAAATCACCTTTTTTTCCCATTCTGACATTCAGTTTGGAGTTCAGGAGATTGTCTTGACCAGGACCACCCCCCTAAATGCATTGAAGCAACTGCCATGTGATTGGTTTACTAGATAATTGCATTAATGAGAAATAGAACAGGTGTTCCTAATAATTATTTAGGTGAGTATATATGCAATCATTTAATGCTTTGCTAGATTAAGAGTCTTGATTCTTCTGCAGGTAGAATGAAGCCTCACAATATCCTAATACTACATCTCAATATGAAGATGATAAATTAAATAATTTATTAATTTATTCGCCAATCTAGATGGTATAATTTCACCCACACTATCAAATTAGTGTTAATAAAATGAAATATCATTCTCTCTGTCTCTTACCAAGTCCTAGTAGGAATCTCACTTCTGCTCCTAGGAAAGCTGGGTGGTCCATCATAGCGCATCTCACCATGGCTTTCATCTTGATAGACCCCTCTAGAAAGCTCAACTTTCCTCTCTCCCTCTAATCTCCTTCTTTTCCCCCTGTGTATGGTTTATGATCACATCTGAGTGGATCGGCTTCTGGCATGACCTGAAAAAAGAGGGTGAAATTAAACCGGGATAGTGCGTCAGCCACTACGTTTTGCTGACCCGGAATGTGGCTGCAATGTAAATGGAAATTGTGGGACAGGGCAAGCCATACCAGCTGGCGCAAAAGTGCCATGATCTTTTGGGACTTAGCCCTACCCTTGGCCAAGATGGCGACTAGAGCCTGATTGTCTGTTACAAACATCACTGGTGAGTTAGCCCAGAGATGACCCCATGCCTGAGCAGCTGCGACAATGGGGTATAACTCCAACAGGGAGGAGGTGCAGATGGACTCGGCATCCTCCAGGATGGACACGGGCCAACGGTCAACCAGCCAATGGGAAGCCCAAATGGCTGCGTAACCGCAGGATGCGGCGGAATCTGAAAAGATAGTCGGGAAGGAGGGAGACCACGGAGGGACGAAGAGAGATGCCGTTCCACTGGGAGAGGAACAACTCCCACATGGCCAGGTCTGCCATCGCCTGGCCGTCCAAATGGATGACGCTGTCCTGTTCGGGTGCCGAGGGAAGAAGCTGAAGTAGCCTCGACACGAATGTCCTTCCCTGGGGCATGATCCTAGAGGCGAAATTAAGCCGGCCCAGAAGAGATTGCAACTCGACCCTAGTGAGGTACCCAGAGGAGGCAGCGTGGGAAATGACCTCTCGGCACTGAGTGAGTTTCTCTTCTGGGAGGCTGGCCTGCAGGCTGACAGAATCCAGGATGATGCCCAGGAACGAGACCCTAGTGGCGGGACCCACAGTCTTGGCCTGGGCGACCGGAACATCTAGACTGGCGAACATCTTAAGGAGGATGGCAAGAATGCCAGATCCGCCCTGCGGGCTCTCAACCACCAGAAAGTCATCTAGGTAGTGGATGACCATCTGAAGCCCACCGTGATGGACCAAAATCCAATGTAGCCTTTTGGCAAACCAGGGGCTACCAGGGGCTACTTTGAGAGCCAAACGTGAGTCTGTTGGCAAAGTAATATTGGCCGGCCCACTCAATGCCATAGAACTGGATGGGAAGGAGCTCGAACGCATCGGCGATGTCTGCCTTTGCCAACCAAGCGCCCCTGCCATGCAACAGAATGGCTCGTATGGCGTTGTCTATGGAGGAGTACCTCATGGCGAATTCCTCCGACTGAATGAGGGAATTGAGGCTGGGAATAGCAGAAACGTGAGGGGTGGACAGGTCATAGATCAATCTTTTTTTTAAATTGTTTTTCTTGGACACTAGGCCGATTGGGTTGATGCGCCATGACCCAAAGGGAATTAGCAGGAAAGGGCCTATGAGGAAACCTTTCTCCACCTCAGACCGGAACAATTCGCTGGTTGCTGGTGGGTCCATGCTGGCCGATAGCAGATTCCTGCCTTCCCAGGGAATCTGTGGCAGTGTAATGAGCCTTGTGTGGAACCCCTGCCAGAAGCCTGCCAACAGGAATGCCACGAAGTTCTGATCGTGGTGGTCCCGAAGGAGAGCCGCCAAGAGGTCCACATTAATGTCGGCTAGGAAGGATCCTTTGACTGCCTTTTTAGGACAGGAGGACCGCGGATGGACTCTAAAACACAAGGAGCATACGTGGAGAGATCTGCAACTGGCATAGGAGCAACCACCCGAATTGAAATTATTGCAGATCTGACTCCTTCCTAAGTAGAAGATGGGTCGGCCAAGTTTGTCAGTGGAGGGGTTGGATGGCTGAGACCCGGAGGTTCCCGGGAGAGACGGGTGAGACAGGTGAGACGGATGAGCGTTATTTGGGCACCATTCAGACGTGTGAAAAATAGACTGGAACATCGCGCAGGTGGGTGCCCTGAGGCCAGCGAAGTGACGGCAGAAGAGTTCTGTGTCAATGGAGGCCCAGCTGGTGACATATTGGAACTGTGCCAATGCTGCTGCCGCCTTAGCCGAGAAGGAACGATGGTAGTCGTAGAAGGCTGAACCACCATACTTGTGACCCAGGTCAGTGACCAGATACAAGTAGCTGTCCAGCTCTTCCCTCCTTTCAGGCTGTGTGGTGCAGACAATGTCTCTGAAGAGGCTAAACGCTAAGAAAAACTCAGGAATAGACAACTTGCGGTTAAGCCGAGAGTCCTTGGCCCTGAGGACCACAGACACATCCCCACAATTGATCACCCTGTTCTCGGGCACATCCTGGGCGGCAATGAGGATCGATGCCAGATAAACGTCCTTCCCTGCCAGAATGTCCCTCTGAGATTGTCAGGGATGAAATGCGAGGGGGCCACCTGGGGAATGGGCCTGGGCGTACCTGGTATCAGCCAAACCGAAGTGGACGGTGCGATCAGCGGGACGGGTGCCGGGGGAACCACGGATGGCCGGGACTCCAGCTCTGACACCCTTGCCCGGACGTCAGCTACAGAGTCGACCAATGAGTTCAAGGTAGACTGCAGCTGTACCAGTGATAGCTGGATGGAAGACGTCTCCGGTTGCACCACAGAAGTGCTAGTGTTGATCATGAGGAGCTTGTATAGCTCTGCCTTTCTGGCGGTGGCTGGGTGCGGGATGCCTCTTCGGTTAAGCCCCGCCAGCAACTTCGGAATGGTCCAACTCCTTAAGGATGATGGACCAGCTTGGCCTGACATGACCGTCCCTGAGACAGATAGGCTGTCATCTATATCCGAGGGCCGAGACATAGTTGAGCTGTTGAAACATAAATGGCGTGACAGATAAAAAAACAAGAGAGGGTGACGGAGTAACGGGACCGAAGAGGTGCAAGATGGAGATAAACACGTACCCGAAATAGAACCCGTAACACGGAGTAGCAGAACCTGACCTGGCCGGATAGACGAAGAATCAAATTAACTGTGAACATTGACCCGAGGGGTATGCTGACGGAGTCAGTGCGAACTTACCTGTACAGGACCAATAGGAACCTGGGAATAGGGAAAAACCCTGAAAATAAAAAGCAACAGGCGAAATTTGAGAGTGCAGAATAAAGGATGACCCCATACCTGTTAGAACCAGGTGAACTGGCCAGGATGGGGCGCACCCCTAGGTCAAGTAAACAATCCGAGCGTATCTGATTGGTTATTTGACAGAAGGAGACCACCTGAACGTACCAGGTGGGTGAAAGGAGCGATGGCGCGTTGCCATGAGATAGAGGCTGCGCGTAGCAGCGGCCCGCAAAGGGCGGTAGACTTACATGGAGAACCTGTGAGTCAGGGGAAAAAGAGCGTAGAACTTGGGGAGCAACCGGAGAATGGCCCCTTAGACAGTACAGAATGACAAGGACAAAAGCAAAGCAGAAAGGTGCGACGAGACCCACGTATCAGAGAAGGAGAAAAGGATGAGGACCTGGGCGTACCAGGAACGTACCGTGCCCTGGGCGATCCAGGGGTGACACTGTGACAAGACAAGACCACCGACTGTGCCCTGGTGACAAAGATCTAAGTGGCTATGAACAACAACAACAGTGTCCTGGGCGTACCAGGTAGATGAAACCGGCCTGGGCGCAACCAGGTAGAGAGTAATTGAAAAGAAGCAGGGCGAATCCTGCAAATGATGGCAGGAGTTTTTTATTTTTATATTTTTTTTATCGTTTCTCCTCTTTTTTTATATATATATATATATATATATATATATATATATACAGTATATATATAGAAAATAATGGCGGCACTGGAAAAACACAAGGAGGGTGCTAAGTCCAGGGATGTAGCAGCTTGCCCCGTCTGATAGAGATGAAAAACGGACAGCACTCCAAGTAAAAGATAGTGGTGTTTTTTCACCCATGTGGATGGCAACGTTTCAGGCTCATACAAGAGCCTTTTTCAGCGGAAATATATATTGGGTATGGTGTGGGAAATTTGGGGCGTGATTTCCCTCACCATACCCTGGGGCAGCCGCAAGGGACCGAAGGTGCTGCAGGCCAGGTGGAGGCGCCGCGTGAGTTTCACAGTGGAACGCACGCTGCCCCCCCAGAACCAGGCTTGTATTAGAGACTGGCCCACCTATGCAGCCAGCCAGGCAAGGAGCCGCTGACTGCTGCATAGGCGCCCGCAGTAGCCGCCAACCCCCTGTCGCCAGCCATGAAGAGGGGGCGTGTGCTTTCCACGGTGGACGCACGCCGCTGCAGCAGTACCAGCGACTGCCATGGGGGTGGGTCAAAAAAGCCAGCAGCCAGGACCAGGAGGCGCGTGCGTTCCAGCTTGGAACGCACGCTGCAGACCGCTGCATGCACATATTGGAGCCGGCCAACCACCTGTCGCCAGCCATGATGAGGGCCGCGTGCGTTCCACGGTGGAACGCACGCCGCTGTAGCAGTATCGTCAACTGCCATGGGGGTAGGTCAAATAAAGCCGGCAGCCAGGACCGGGAGGCGCGTGCGCTCCACGCTGGAACGCACACCGCCGACCGATGAACCGTGCGCATGGGGGTAGGGTCTGACGCTGTCCCCTGCTCGGCTTGGCACCGAACGGATTCCCCAACTTACCCACTTGAAGCGGAGCTGTAGCGTGAGGTGGCCGGCAGAACGAGGGAAGCACACGTCACTCTCCTACCCGGAAGTTGAAGACCGGACGCCTACAAGGTGAGGGAGAGAGGGGCTGATAAAGGCTAAGCCCCTCCCACAAATGCAGGCTGAGCTTCAGCCTTACTAACACATATATATATATTTAGATATATATATATATATTAATATAAATAAATGAAATCCGCAGCAATCCAGGTAGTGAACCAAGTAAATGAAGCTTTAATCACCAAGCATGCAAGTTTCAATCCTCTCAATGGGACTTTTCTCAAGCAGAGATAAAATCCCATTGAGAGGATTGAAACGTCGCAATGCTTGGTGATTAAAGCTTCCTTTACTTGTTCACTACCTGGATGTGCTGCGGATTTCATTTATTTTATATTATTTGGAGGTGGATCGCCGACTCAGCCGCTGGCACTCCGTCTGTACCTTTCAGACAGTGGTGCTGCCCACATTCCATTGATTTTTATATATATATATATATTTATATGTCCTACTGATTGTCTTATGCTAAGTACTAAGGCTCTGTTGATTGATGGCTCCGGGCCAACAGGACTAAAGCAGAGGGTGTGTTGTCATTTTGGGAGCTGCAGGTGGCAAGGGCAATTCACAGCTGGGCGGTTAGAGATATGGTGGATCATTTGTGCTGATTATAAATGGTTTGACTGACGGTTTTGGTAAAATTGGGATGGCTGGCGACAGATAAAGGAATAAACTGTTAATCCCTTTCTACACGCATATCCTTAATATATCTGGACGACTACCTGGTAATCAAAACAGCTATAGCATGTGAGAGCTGCTATTGAATCGCAAGTTATATACGAAAGATCTACCTAAATGAATGTCAATGAACATTAAATAACATGAATTTGCAAAACAAAATGGGATCCGCTCACTCTATATCCCTCTGGACAGGTGCTCCCATCCAAAGTTTGAGTCATCCCTCAAAGGTTTTGGATAAGTATATAAAGAAGATGGATTGGTCACTCTTATATGGAAATATAGGATGTTTTTTTTGTCATATACTTAAAATGGATAAAAATGAATAATAAAATACATATGATAATCTTAACATGGATATATTCTCAACATAAAACACTTTGTATGTAATATTCATTATGCTATCCTGTATCTATCAAATATCACTAAACTAATAACAGCCCCAAGGTGAGTACTGACAGCGTCAGTTATCTCTCTCTGCTTCCTGCAGGCTATTCAGTCTTGATTGTGCTGTGAGCAGATTAAATTGGAGGATACATTGGCGCAAAAAGTATCCACCTGAGGTCTTTGACACAAAAATCAATTGTGGAAACAATGTAACAATCCAATGTTTAAATATGAGACAACCATATGGTGGGTAAAAAACGTCTTCCTTTTATCCTGTAATATGTCATAAGTCTATATTTGGCACAGAAAATTTGCGACTTTTGTGGGTAAGTAGCAAGGTATATCAACTTTTCACTACTATTTTGCCCCTGCAGTTTGGCGTTTGGCCAAAGGTGACCAGTGTGGTACTTTTATGTCCCAGGCAGACGATATCAGAAGTGACACTTTGGCGCACAAATTGATAATGTGTTGCACCGAACTGCTATGATTGTGGCCGCGATACAGACTGATACTTCAGTAGAAAAAGCAATTCCTTCAGTTGTTGTTTTCCCAAGGGTAATTTAGGTTGTTATACACACTGTTTGTGGGCTTACCTTTAGTTGCACCGTTGAGTGAGTCAGGACTGAAGTTCGAGCTTTTGCTCCGATACAGCAGCCGGCATCCCAGCTATGGAGCCGCTCGCGTCCACGTGTCTTCTCAGATGGTTTAGATTGAATGTGAAGATCACTGGTTCTCTCCGTCGGCGCTGATAGATGACGTTATTCGTTGCAGTTTAACACTGAATCCAAAGGGTTTTTCTTTCCTTATAGTGCACTTCATGAAAACGATGGGGTATTTGTCCAAGGTTATGACGCCAGACGCGTTTCGGGAGACGCTTTCCCCTTCCTCAGTGGCATACCCCCCATTTTGTGAATCAGTGAAATTTATACTAGTGCCAATCATTAGCAAAAAACCGGGCTGGATCTTGGAAAGTCTCTTTCAGGATCAGGCTAGCAATTTGACATGCTGTTTGCACCCATGATTTCACTGCGTTTTTTCTCCAAGTGTGGTTTTATGTCAGATTTACAGTTGTCTTACTTCAAAATATTCAATCCACAGAAAGACGGATTCTCATATTCGATAAACTCTATCTCATCATGTATTTGTTTATTAAAACTAAAAACTTTTAACTTATACTTTAAAATCATAAATACATAAAATTATGCATACTCAAGGCTGTTTTCCCAAGCTTTTTTAGGAGGACTATTCGCCCCTTCACTCAGGTTTTTATTAAAGCGCCTTTTGGCACTTTGCTGCAAAAAACGCAGATGCGGTTCTGCTGCGTTTTTTCAATAATTTAGTGCGTTTTTCTTCTCATTTACTTTATATCAGAGGTGGAGTTGATCAGGGATGGTTCATATGTGGAATCCTCTATTTTGTAATATATATATGTACACATATTTTATTATTTCTGGGTATCTGTCTGCGATAGATGGAAAAGGGGTGGCACGTGTGGGGTAGAGGGAGAGTCGCAGTGCTGGAAAAAAACAGCCTAACAGCGACTCTACATCGACACCCACACGGACCACCCAAAATCTAGATGAACCCAAATATTTCTAACTCCGCGTTCAAGCCTCTAGGTAGGAGACTACCAAATTCATAAATTTTTCTGGATTCCGCCCTTGATAGTCTCTCTATCTGATTACCTCCTCGCCAATGCTTCTCCACCCTTTCCAGCGCCATGAAAGAGAGACCTCTAGGGTCTTGCTGATGTACGTCCTTGAAATGCTTGGACAGCGAATGTTTTTCATAACCTTTAGTGATATTATTAAGGTGTTCCGCTATCCTAACCTTCAAGGTACGTTTAGTCCGCCCGATGTATTGTCTCAGGCATGGGCACTGGATTAAGTAGATCACATTGGTGGAGTTGCATGTGAGAAAATGCTTAATAGTCATAGTGTGTGAATTTTGTGTGGAGGTGGCTGTAGTTGTTTTCCTAGGGAATTTTGTCTTTCTACAGCCCAAACAACTCCCACACCTATAAAAGCCTTTCGGTTGAAGCCAATTTCTTGTTTGGGCTTTCTTATTTTTCTCTTTTATTGAGGGGGCTATTTGAATTCCCAAGTTAGGAGCTCTTGAGTATGTAATTTTGGGGATCGGAGGTAGGAGCATCCCTATAGTTTTATCTCTATGTAGATGATGCCAATGGGACCTTATAATGGATTCTACTTGTTTTGCCTGAGTATTGTAGGGTAGGATGATTCTAAAATCTGAGTCATTTTCTTGTCTGCATTTCTGTGTTGGCGCGAAAAAAGTTTTTCTATCCAACTCTTTCACTTTTACAAGAGCCTCATTAATGATTACATCCGGGTAGTTCTTTTCCTTAAATTGGTTACTCATGCCTCTGGCTTCCTCCTCAAACTTATCCTCTTCCGTGCAGTTACGCTTGAGTCGGCGGAACTGCCCAAAAGGAACATTCGTTAGCCACCTTGGCAGGTGACAGCTTGAGAATGGGATATAACCATTCTTGGCCGTAGGTTTGTGAAAAGTGTTGCACAAATATCTGTTGTTTTTTCGTATGATCTCAATGTCCAAGAATTCAATCTTCTCACCCCCAATATTTGAGGTGAATTTCAGGTTGTTTTCATTGTCATTGATCATCTCAACAAAAATATTCAAATTTTCCTGTTTTCCACCCCAAATAAAAATAACATCATCTATATATCGCCGCCATAGGATCAGACAGATCGCAGACAGATACCCAGAAATAATAAAATAATAAAATATGTGTATATATATATTACAAAATAGAGGATTCCACATATGAACCATCCCTGATCAACTCCACCTCTGATATAAAGTGAATGAGAAGAAAAACGCACTAAATTATTGAAAAAACGCAGCAGAACCGCATCTGCGTTTTTTGCAGCAAAGTGTGTGTCTTAAGCCAAAAGGCGCTTTAATAAAAACCTGAGTGAAGGGGCGAATAGTCCTCCTAAAAAAGCTTGGGAAAACAGCCTTGAGTATGCATAATTTTATGTATTTATGATTTTAAAGTATAAGTTAAAAGTTTTTAGTTTTAATAAACAAATACATGATGAGATAGAGTTTATCGAATATGAGATCCGTCTTTCTGTGGATTGAATATTTTGAAGTAAGACAACTGTAAATCTGACATAAAACCACACTTGGAGAAAAAACGCAGTGAAATCATGGGTGCAAACAGCATGTCAAATTGCTAGCCTGATCCTGAAAGAGACTTTCCAAGATCCAGCCCGGTTTTTGCTAATGATTGGCACTAGTATAAATTTCACTGATTCACAAAATGGGGGTATGCCACTGAGGAAGGGGAAAGCGTCTCCCCGAAACGCGTCTGGCGTCATAACCTTGGACAAATACCCCATCGTTCCATGAAGTGCACTATAAAGAAAAGAAAAACCCTTTGGATTCAGTGTTAAACTGCAACGAATACGTCATCTATCAGCGCCGACGGAGAGAAGTCAGTGATCTTCACATTCAATCTAAACCATCTGTGGAAGACACGTGGGACGCGAGCTGTATCGGAGCAAAAGCTCGAACTTCAGTCCTGACTCACTCAACGGTGCAACTAAAGGTAAGCCCACAAACAGTGGGTATTACAACCTAAATTACCCTTGGGAAAACAACAACTGAAGGAATTGCTTTTTCTACTGAAGTATCAGTCTGTATCGCGGCCACAATCATAGCAGTCGGATGCAACACATTATCAATTTGTGGCGGCCAAAGTGTCACTTCTGATATCGTTTGCCTGGGACATACAGTCATGTGAAAAAATTAGGACACCCTTTGAAAGCATGTGGTTTTTTGTAACATTTTTAATAAATGGTTATTTCATCTCCGTTTCAACAATACAGAGAGATTAAAGTAATCCAACTAAACAAAGAAAACTGAAGAAAAGTCTTTTCAAGATCTTCTGTAAATGTCATTCTACAAAAATGCCTATTCTAACTGAGGAAAAAGATAGGACACCCTCACATGTATTCCCTCTTAAATTGGCTCAGATCTCACACAGGTATATCACACCAGGTGCACATAATTAGTAGATCGTTACTCTGCATGTTGAATGAGGCTTGCCCTATTTAAACCTCAGACATTTAGTTTGGTGTGCTCCTGACTGTTGAAGTGAGAGTGAGCACCATGGTGAGAGCAAAAGAGCTGTCAGAGGACTTCAGAAAAAAGATTGTAGCAGCCTATGAGTCTGGGAAGGGATTTAAAAAGATCTCAAAAGATTTTGAAATCAGCCATTCCACTGTCCGGAAGATAGTCTACAAGTGGAGGGCTTTCAAAACAACTGCCAACATGCCCAGGACTGGTCGCCCCATCAAGTTCACCCCAAGAGCAGACCGCAAGATGCTAAAAGAGGTATCCAAAAACCCTAAAGTGTCATCTCGAGAACTACAGCAGGCTCTGGCTACTGTTGATGTAGAAGTACATGCCTCTACAATCAGAAAGAGACTGTACAAGTTTAACTTGCATGGGAGGTGTGCAAGGAGGAAACCTTTGCTTTCCAAGAGAAACATCGAGGCCAGACTGACATTTGCCAGCGATAAAGTTGACAAAGACCAGGACTTCTGGAATATGTTCTTTGGACAGATGAGTCCAAAATTGAATTATTTGGACACAACAGCAGAGGACATGTTTGGCGTAAACCAAACACAGCATTCCAAGAAAAGAACCTCATACCAACTGTGAAGCATGGAGGTGGAAGTGTCATGGTTTGGGCTGCTTTGCTGCAGCAGGACCTGGTCAGCTCACCATCATAGAATACACGATGAATTCTACTGTGTATCAGAAGGTGCTTGAAGAACATGTGAGACCATCAGTTAGAAAATTAAAGCTGAAGCGGAACTGGACCATGCAACATGACAATGACCCAAAACATACTAGTAAATCAACCAAAGATTGGCTGAAAAAGAAGAAATGGAGAGTCCTGGAATGGCCAAGTCAAAGTCCAGATTTGAATCCCATTGAGATGCTGTGGGGTGACTTGAAAAGGGCTGTACGTGCAAGAAACCCCTCAAACATCTCACAGCTGAAAAAGTTCTGCATTGAGGAGTGGGGTAAAATTTCCTCAGACCGATGTCGAAGACTGGTAGATGGCTACAAGAACCGTCTCACTGCAGTTATTTCAGCCAAAGGAGGTAACACTCGCTATTAGGGGCAAGGGTGTCCTATCTTTTTCCTCAGTTAGAATAGGCATTTTGTAGAATGACATTTACAGAAGATCTTGAAAAGACTTTTCTTCAGTTTTCTTTGTTTAGTCGGATTACTTTAATCTCTCTGTATTGTTGAAACGGAGATGAAATAACCATTTATTAAAAATGTTACAAAAAACCACATGCTTTCAAAGGGTGTCCTAATTTTTTCACAAGACTGTAAGTACCACACTGGTCACCTTGGCCAAACACCAAACTGCTGGGCAAAATAGTAGTGAAAAGTTGATATACCTTGCTACTTACCCACAAAAGTCGCAAATTTTCTGTGCCAAATATAGACTTTGGACATATATACAGGATAAAAGGAAGACGTTTTTTACCCACCATATGGTTGTCTCATATTTTAAACATTGGATGTTACATTGTTTCCACAATTGATTTTGTGTCAAAGACCTCAGGTGGATACTTTTTGCGCCAATGTATCTCTCCAATTTAATCTGCTCACAGCACAATCAAGACTGAATAGCCTGGCTGGAAGCAGAGAGAGATATCTGACGCTGTCAGTACTCACCTTGGGGCTGTTATCATTTTAGTGATATTTGATAGATACAGGATAGCATATTGAATATTACATACAAAGTGTTTTATGTTGAGAATATATCCATGTTAAGATTATCATATGTATTTTATTTATTCATTTTTATCTATTTTAAGTATATGACAAATAAAACCTCCTATATTTCCATATAAGAGTGACCAATCCATCTTCTTTATATATGAATTAACATGAACTAACCTAACTAACTCAATAAATCAAGGGATTGCTAGCGGCTTTTATTCTATTAACTATTGAAATTCTTAGTCCTACAAATGGCCAAAGCCCCTAACTGTATTATACTGCATGGAAGACAAGATGAACTGCTGATTGATAGCGAATACTTCAAAGCGGAATTGGCAGAATTTTGAATATATAAATGTTGTTAATACATGTTGTTTTTTCAGGGTTGTACATTAACTTTCCCCATATACATGTCTCGATAACAGTAGAATATCCTGGAGCGACGGGGGTGTGTGGAGAGGAGGAGGGCAAGCAGGGAGGGAGGGAGAGATAGTGGATCAGCAGTGTGGGTAGGAGATGGTGAGACAGGGTACGGGGAAGAGGGCTAAGGGGCAATTGGAGCTAAATACTTCAATTTCCCCAATGCCAAAAAAAAATTGAAGATCTAAGCAACTACTTTTGACCAACATGCTTGGACAGACTAGCCCAACAAAGAAAAGTGTAATTTTTCTTACCGTAAATTCTCTTTCCTTTAGTCCAAAGCAGCAGCACCCACGGGGATTTCTAATCCTCCTGAAAATGTAGGACAGGAGATGTCAATTAATCAATTTAACACAGCTCCTATAAAACTGCCTAACTTAAGGGTTTCTATCACTTTGTTTCACCTATTTAGCTTTCAGACACTAGCGGATCGCTAGTGTCTGCTTTATCTAACCATCCTAATATAAGAGCTTATTGTCCTGCCGTTTAGCTAAAAAAATAACTTATATAGATATGCAAATGAGCCTCTAGGTGCTATGGGGGCGTGATTAGCACCTAGAGGCTCCGTCTACCTTAACAAACTGCCGCCGCCCAGCGCGTCCCTCCAGCCCGCCCATCTCCAGCTGAAGCGATCCTCTCCGTGCGCGTCTCTGTTCTGCGCATGCGCAGTGAATGTCTGATGCTTCCCTGCTCAGACATCTCCACTGCGCCTGTTCCTCGGAGCACTATGACGTCATCGGCGCAGGCGCAGTGGAGATGTCTGAGCAGGGAAGCGATCAGACATTCACTGCGCATGCGCCGAATACGAGGAGCATCGCATTCCGGAGGAGATGGGCGGGCTGGAGGGACGCGCTGGGCGGCGGCAGTTTGTTAAGGTAGACGGAGCCTCTAGGTGCTAATCACGCCCCCATAGCACCTAGAGGCTCATTTGCATATCTATATAAGTTATTTTTTTAGCTAAACGGCAGGACAATAAGCTCTTATATTAGGATGGTTAGATAAAGCAGACACTAGCGGATCGCTAGTGTCTGAAAGCTAAATAGGTGAAACGAAGTGATAGAAACCCTTTAGTCCCTTCTATTGTGTACTTCCAACTGAACTTCCAGTCATAATAAACAAATAAAAAAAATAACACTCAAGGTAAGTTTCAACAATCACTTTATTGGGTGGGTAAGTATGTGCTGCTGCTTTGGACTAAAGGAAAGAGAATTTACGGTAAGAAAAATTACACTTTCCTTGTCGTCCTACAGCAGCAGCACCCACGGGGATTTAGCAAGTAATCCTACAGGGAGGGCTCTCCATTATACCGCGGACTGTATTACCGCTCTGCCAAAAGCCATCTCTCCTGTTTGTCTCATATCCAGTCTGTAATGCTTCACAAACGTGTTGGACGAGCTCCAGGACGCTGTTCTACAGATCTGGTCTATGGGGACAGATCTTTTCTCTGCCCATGATGTGGCTATAGCGCGAGTAGAATGAGCCTTTATGGGTTTTGGCGCTTCTGATCCATTAAGTTCATAGCAGATAGTGATAGCTTCTCGTATCCATCTGGATATTGAGGCTTTTGTTAGTTTTTCCCCCTTGTTCTTCCCTGAATATGATATAAACAGGTGGTCTGTCTTCCTAAACTGTCCTGTTCTCTGGACATATATTTTTAATGCTCTGCCAACATCCAGGGAGTGAAGTCTACACTCCTCCTCTGAAACCGGATCCGGGGAAAAAACGGGTAACTCAATCTGCTGATTTAGATTCGTAAAAGAAAGAACTTTCGGTTGAAAAGAAGGTAAAGTCCTCAGCAATACTTTATCTTGAAGAAAAATTGTGTAAGGCTCAGCACATGCCAGGGCCTGAATTTCACTCACCCGCTTGGCTGAAGTGATTGCCACTAAAAAAACAGACCTTGAGGGACAAAAAATTTATCTCTGACTCTTGAAGTGGTTTGAAGGGAGCATTGCAAAGCTGATCTAGAACCACGCAGAGGTCCCACTTTGGGATCGGGTCGATGACCTGTGGCTTAAGCCTCCTTACCGCCTTGACAAACCTCTGTATTAGAGGCTCCTGTGATAATCTCCTTCCTAATGCAGCTGATGGGGCTGATATCTGGACTTAAATCGTGCCAGGCCTCAAGCCTTTTTCGAACCCCTGCTGCAGAAAATTCAGAATATCCTGAATAGTAGGAGACTGAGAGGGTACTCCATTCTTCTCGCACCAAAGATTGAAGGTTTTCTTGATTCTAAGGTAAGCTCTATTTGTAGAGCCTGCTCTGGATTGAAGCAGGGTTCTTATTACTGCCTCGGACAAGCCCTCTTGTATTAAAAGGGGGCAGTCAACATCCATGCTGTCAACTGCAGGTGGCGTAAATGCGGACAACATCTGTCGCCCTGCGTCACCAGGTGCGGAATCTGTGGGAGCTTCCAAAGGGTGTTCTTGCTCATCACCACCAGTGAGGCAAACCATGCCCTCTTGGGCCAGTACGGACAGATTAGAATTGTTGAGACCTGGTCCCGTCTGATCTTCTGCAAGACCTTTGGGATCATAGGTATGGGCGGAAATATGTAGGCCAGTGTGAAGTCCCACGGGACTGAGAGGGCATCCAACCTCCAGGGGTTGTCCCCCTTGAATAGGGAGCAAAATAGAGGAACCTTTGCATTGTTCCGAGTAGCCATTAGCTCTATCTGGGGACGCCCCCAGCGCTTCATGAGCTGCGCAAATATTTGTGGGTCCAATGACCATTCTCCCGGAAGGGGTAAGTCGCGGCTTAGTCTGTCGGCTACTACATTGCTCCTCCCTCTGATGTATACAGCTGACAGCTGTTGGATATTGGCCTCTGCCCATCCAAAGATCCGTTCCGCCTCTTTGAGGAGGGCTAAGGATCTGGTACCTCCCTGGCGATTTAGGTACGCAACGGTGGTTTTGTTGTCCGATTTTATCTTTATGGCTTGATCCCGGACCATAGGGTGGAACTGCGTTAGAGCATTGTAGACTGCTCTCATCTCTCTGAGATTTGACGACATTAGTCTCTCTACTGGGGTCCAAGTACCTTTCACCCTCTGCCCCGTCATGTGGGCACCCCAACCTGTAGCTGAAGCATCGGTTATGATTTCGGTCCATACGGGAAGGGCAAATGTCCTGCCATTGTTCACAGCCATCCACCACCTCAGGGAGTTTCTTGTCTCCTTTGAGACTATTGTCATTTGATCCAGAGAATTGTTGTCTCTGTCCCATTTCTGTAGTATCTCCCACTGTAACTGCCTCGTGTGCCAATTTGCCCACAGAATTGCCTGGCTGGCAGCAGTCATGAGACCGAGCGTCCTCATCATCTGACGAAGGGATATCGGTCGGATCTGTCTCAACAATCGTATATTCTGGTGCAGAACATTCATCCTGTTCATAGGAAGAAAAACAGTCATTGCCTTGGTGTCCAGGATAAACCCCAGAAACTGCTTCTGCTGGGCTGGTCTGATACTGGATTTCTCTGTATTGACTAACCAGCCTAGAGACTGGAGTCTGTCGAATATTACCTGGAGATGTGCGTTGAGAATCTCCACACTTGACCCCTTCACCAGCCAGTCGTCCAAATATGGGATTACTGTTATTCCTGATTCTCTGAAGCCTGCTACTACTGCCGCTATCACCTTTGTGAAAGTGAATGGGGCTGACGATATCCCGAATGGGAGAGACGTAAACTGCAGGTGATGTAGTTGTCCCCTTAAGAAGACCGCGATGCGAAGGAACTTTCGGTAACCCTTGTGAATGGGGATGTGTAAATACGCGTCCTTCAAATCTATTGTAGCAAGGTAATCTCCTGGGTCCAGTAGATTTAATGCGGACTGAACTGTCTCCATACGGAATCTCTTTTTGCGTATGAATCTGTTGAGATACCTTAGGTCTACAATAGTTCTCCACCTCATCTGAGGCTTTGGAACTAGAAAAACCTTTGAATACACTCCTTGGAAGATTTCTTCTTCCGAAACAGGTTCCAGAACATTCATCTGAATGAACTCCTTTATAGCCTGTTCTATTAGGCATTGCTTCTGACCTTTTAACCTTTGTGTTATGACATACCTGTCTGGGGGCCTGGCCTGTAGCTCTATACGATAGCCATTTCTTACGGCATCTACAACCCATTGATCTTTTACTACCTTCTCCCATTCTATATGAAAGTAGGTCAATCTGCCCCCTACAGTCATACCTTTGGCGTCAGAATTCCAGCTTGCGTCTGGGGGGTGGAGCTCCTCTTCCACGGCCTCTTCTCCGCAGTGTAGAGGCTCCTCTGGAGCTACCTCCTCGTGACACGGATGTTTCTCCTCCATCTGATCTTCTGCGTCCCGTGCCTCTATTGGCTGTGCGAAAGGAAGAAAACCACTTTCTCCTGGAAACATAAGGAAGGGATTTACCCTTCTTGTCTGACAAGTTCTCCATGAGTCTGTCTAGCTCAGGCCCAAAGAGCTTATTTGGGCGATATTCCATGGCACACATTGTACTCTTAGAGTGGGCATCTGCCCCCCCAAGGCTTTATCCATAGGGATCTTCTGCCTGTAGTAGACAATGCCATGGATCTTGCAGCATATCTTGCTTGTTGTACCGATACATCACAAAGAAAGTCAGAGGCCAGAGCTATCTTCTTAAAAAATAATAAGATGTCATCTCTAGGTACCCCCTTATCAATGTCCTCCTCCATCTGGAGAAGCCATGATCTCAGGTTCTTGGCAACCGCATAAGAAGCAAGTGCTGCCTTAGACTGCCCTGAGGCCGTGAGATAACTGCGGCGTAGGGCATTCTCTATCCTCTTATCCTTTGGGTCTGTAAAATTAGATCCATCTTCACTTGGCACCAATGTACGTCTGAACAGCTTTGAAATAGCGATGTTAACCTTGGGGGGCTCTCCCCACTGTCTCTCCTCTTCTTCTTCAATCACATACATGGACTTGAACCTTTTATTAAATATTGGCCCCTTATCTGGTGTCTTCCACTCGTTGACCATAAGTTTCTTCACCAAGGGGTCAACTGCGAATGCTCTAGATTTTTTAGGGATACCGTCCTCACCGACTATTTCAGTCTGCACTACACACTCTGCTCAAGAGATTTGAACAATCTGGACATTCTTTGCAACGGAAATAAATTTATTTCCTGATCACTCTCCTCTGATTCTGAGGAGTTAACTTCGTCTATGACTCTATATTCCTCAAACATGTCGGACTCTCTGGGAGAAGAATCCATTCTAGTAGTAGCCGCCGGTCCTAACTCTGTCTGAGAAGCTCCAGTTTCATTGTCTTTGAACTGCTTAAACGTATCATGTACAAAGTCCTTCATCCATAATAACATATCTTTATTAGATAAGGGCTGATCCTCTACAGGAAAGTCATTAGTTCTGCAATTTAGGCAGAAATAAAATTCACTGCCATCTGGCAGGGGGGTGTTACATGATCTGCACGACATATGTTTTCGCTTTCCAGCGGACTTCCTTGTGGTGGGGCCTCTATCCTCAGAACCGTGAGACATTTTTCTATAATAGAGCAGAGAAGCATTAGTTTAATCTGCTCTAAAATAACTATAACTTACTCCTTTATTATCAGAAAGTTTAAGAACAGAGAAACCACCACTGAATAAGAATACTAACACAACTGTATTGTGAGTGAGTGAAATTTGAGCAACCATCCACTAGATGGCAGCAACTCCCTGCAGCCCGGCCAGCCTGAATCTCACTCACTCGTCCTAGCAAGATATGATTGCTTCCGCAACACAGCAGAGAGCTCCGGAGGTAAAACCAACATTCTCAAGGATTACTTACCTCGTGGGAGCGTGGCAAAAGCGCAGCAGAGCGGCACAGAATGATGGACGCCAGCAACTTTTATCTCTCCCTCCCTCCTCCCTGCTAGGCGGCACACGCACAAGACGCACGCAGCCAGTGGGGGGAGGTGGAACCACCTGAGGGATGCGCTGCCTGTAAATTACCTAAGAGCCGCAGCCCTATACAGTTAATGCAGCGTCAGAACTAGCGTCTCCTAATGATATAACAACAGGACACCAGTCCTGAGAGAAATAGCGGAGGGAAAGCAAGATCATAAATAGAACAAAATACTTCCCAACATCTCCCCTTCTCCAGAAGGCTGTCCTTTCCTAGGAAGGACAGAAAAAAACACAATAGGAGGGACTAAGTTAGGCAGTTTTATAGGAGCTGTGTTAAATTAATTAATTGACATCTCCTGTCCTACATTTTCAGGAGGATTAGAAATCCCCGTGGGTGCTGCTGCTGTAGGACGACAAGGAAAAAGGAGGATGTGATTTCAGGCCAGGAGGGTGAATCTCTGCTGGAGGAAAACCTTGGCTTGGTGCTGTCTGGGGAAGGTTTTCAGCCTGGGGAGAGAGGTAATAAACAGCTAAAGGAAGTGGAGGAAAATGCCTCTAAAAAAGAGGAGCAGGCTCCCAGCCTGCAAGATATATTCCAAGAAATAAAAAAATGCAATATGGCGATACAGGACCTCTCTCTCCAGACTGGAAATATTGGGGAGTAGGTGGGGCTCTTCCTTGGGTGCCCCCCGTCCTTTTTATGCAAACATGGTTGATGGAACAACTGGGCCAGGACATCTCCGATTATAAATTTTTTGTGTAACAGGCATATAGATTGTCAGCAAGAATACCTCCTCCAGGAACGAGACCGAGAGCAATGATCGTTAATTTATTATCGGTTAGGGATAAGGAGGAGATATTACGAAGGTCAAGGAAGAGAGGGAGGCTGGAATATTCAGGTATAACAGTGATGTTATTTCCCGACTATGCAAAGGAAACGGTAAATGAAAGAAGCTGGTTTACCAATGTAAAAAAAAATTGTGCTTAAAAAATTTGAAATATTCGATGATGTTTCTGGCTAAGTTGAGGATTGAATGGGAAAATAAAATGTGCTTTTTTTGATACAGCAGAAGCGGCTGGAGAATGGGCTAAAGAAAAAATAAAGAGCTGAGCGGTATTTGGGCTGGGTGGTAGGCTGGGAGGGGGGAATGCTAAGTTAGAGAACCAGGGCTGACGCTATCCTGGCTCATTCAGGAGGGATGGATGGTAGGGGTATGCGTGCTGCTTGCGTTTTTTTTTTTTTTGTGTTGTTGTTCTCCTCTTCTCTTATCCCGTGGTTCCTCTTCCCATTCTCACCCCTCGGTGTCCTGAATAATATCCTGGAACTGGGCAGATTCTAGAAAAAAACTATATGAGAATTATCTCATGGAACATTAGGGGGCTGAGTAGGGGCATAAAGAGAGTTGCGGTTTTTGATGCAATACATAGGTTCCTCCCTGCTATAGTCTGTTTGCAAGAAACACACTTGATGGGTTAGACGATGGCTGGGGTTCATAGACCGTGGATGCAACACTCTTTCCATTTAGTTTATTCATATGCGAGAGGGGTGAGCATACTAATACATCGGGATATAGATATAAAAATTGTGAAAGTAATCACAGACAGAGAGGGCTGCTACGTTCTTCTGGGTTGTATATTGGAAGGAAGAGCATGGTTAATAGCAAGTGTGTATATACCGCCACCCTTCAAAATTGACATCCTATTAAAGATACATGACATTGCACTTAATGCGGGGGATAAATCACTTTTAGTTAAGGGAGACTTCAATAATGTAATAGATGTAAGATTAGATAAATGTAGAATAGGAAACACTCAAGGTCCCTCCTATGGGCAACGTGGAATCTCGGATCACAACCCAATTAATATAAATATAAACCCCCCCCCCCCCAAAAAAAAGAGGGATGGATAAACATGATGGATATACACAGTAAGATTCTGCGAGAGATAATAGAGTTTTTTTTAGATGAACGATGGCTCAGCGACAGTTAATATGGTATGGGAGGCTGCTAAGGCCTTTATTAGAGGGATTATTACAAAATGTACAGCAATATATAAGACAGGAATAAGAGAGAAAATAACAAATCTGGAAAAAGAGACGGAAAAAAACTAAATAAAAAGTAAATTGAGAAGCCTACAGAGCAAAATTATACTGAGTGGATAGAGAAAGCTTCCAAACTAAAGGACGAACTGTTTCTATTGGCAGAACACCAAAAAGAAAATTATGTAAAGGATAATTATATCCATGCACATATACCAGGAAAAAAGTTAGCGGCTTTGGTAGCGGCTCAAACAAAAAAAAAAAATAATTATATCCAGTGTCTAGTTGATGAAACGGGTCATAAAATAACTGAACAAACGGACAAAATAGAATTGTTTCAAAAATACTTTGCAGACATATACAGGGTGGGCCATTTATATAGATACACCTTAATAAAATGGGAATGGCTTCCAGTATCCATAGTTTCAGGTGCTGCACATCTCGTATCTTCACAGCATAGACAATTGCCTTCAGATGACCCCAAAGATAAAAGTCTAAGGGGGTCAGATCGGGAGACCTTGGGGGCCATTCAACTGGCCCACGACGACCAATCCACTTTCCAGGAAACTGTTCATCTAGGAATGCTCGGACCTGACACCCATAATGTGGTGGTGCACCATCTTGCTGGAAAAACTCAGGGAACGTGCCAGCTAGATAAACAGTTTCCTGGAAAGTGGATTGGTCGTCGTGGGCCAGTTGAATGGCCCCCAAGGTCTCCCGATCTGACCCCCTGAGACTTTTATCTTTGGGGTCATCTGAAGGCAATTGTCTATGCTGTGAAGATACGAGATGTGCAGCACCTGAAACTACGGATACTGGAAGCCTGTGCTAGCATTTCTCCTGCGGTGTTGCTATCAGTGTGTGAAGAGTGGGAGAAGAGGGTTGCATTGACAATCCAACACAATGGGCAGCACATTGAACACATTTTATAAGTGGTCAGAAACTTGTAAATAACTCATGAAAGAATAAAGTTACGTTAAAACCATGCACACCACTGTTTTTCTTGTGAAATTCCCAATAAGTTTGATGTGTCACATGACCTTCTTCCTATTGAAAAAACAAAAGTTGGATTCAAAATGGCCGACTTCAAAATGGCCGCCATGGTCACCACCCATCTTGAAAAGTTTCCCCCCTCACATATACTAATGTGCCACAAACAGGAAGTTAATATTACCAACCATTCCCATTTTATTAAGGTGTATCCATATAAATGGCCCACCCTGTATAGTAGTAAGACAAGCAAAAGCTCAGCACAGATGCAACAGTTTTTGGATGTAATCACTATTTCTAGGTTAACAACAGATCAATGCAAGTCCCTGGAAGTTCCTATAACCCCGTTAGAAGTGAAGGATATGCTATCTAGGATAACAAAGAACAAGGCCCCAGGAATGGATGGCATTCGGTTTGAGGTTTATGCCCAATATAAAGAAATATTAGTATCAAAACTGCTTATGATGTGGGAAACATCGAAGCAGATAGGAAAATTGCCAGACACCCTGCGACAAGCTTTAATCACTCTTATTTTAAAACCTGGCAAGGATCCAGCTTTTTTGGACTCATATCATCCTATTTCATTAATCAATACTAATAATAAAATATTAGCTAAGATTCTGGCAACTAGACTCAGGAGTGTGATCTCGGGGCTTGTCCATGAGGATCAAACGAGGTTCATGTTAGGGAAAACCACAACTGAGAACATCATGAGATATTTTGTGAATACCCAGCTTGAACCTACAAACTGCGGAGAACGGATGATTGTAACCATAGATGCCTCAAAGGCTTTTGACATGATAGAATGGTCCTTTTTGATCAGCACATTGAAGAAAATGGGATTTGGCGATTGCTTCGTCTCATGGGTAAAATTACTATATATTGAAATTTCTGCAAGGGTGATAGTAAATGGAGAATATTCAGAAAATATACACATTGGCCCCCTTTCTCCTCTGCTATTTGCTATAGTTATGGAGCCGCTTGCTGATATGATCAGGCAAGATAAAGAAATTGTGGGATTTAGGTATGGTACTCATGAGGAAAAAATTGCTCTGTAGGCGGATGACATAATGCTGTTTGTGGGTTCACATGGATCACTCACCAAGATTTTTCAGGTATTTGATCAGTAAGGTATATAAGCTGGACTCAGTATAAGGGCTCTTTCACACTTGCGTTCTTTTCTTCCGGCATAGAGTTCCGTCGTCGGGGCTCTATGCCGGAAGAATCCTGATCAGTTTTATCCTAATGCTTTCTGAATGGAGAGAAATCCGTTCAGGATGCATCAGGATGTCTTCAGTTCCGGACCGGAACGTTTTTTGGCCGGAGAAAATACCGCAGCATGCTGCGCTTTTTGCTCCGGCCAAAAATCCTGAACACTTGCCGCAAGGCCGGATCCGGAATTAATGCCCATTGAAAGGCATTAATCCGGATCCGGCCTTAAGCTAAACGTCATTTCGGCGCATTGCCGGATCCGACGTTTAGCTTTTTCTGAATGGTTACCATGGCTGCAAGGACGCTAAAGTCCTGGCAGCCATGGTAAAGTGTAGTGGGGAGCGGGGGAGCAGTATACTTACCGTCCGTGCGGCTCCCCGGGCGCTCCAGAGTGACGTCAGGGCGCCCCACCCGCATGGGTGACGTGATCACATGGATCACGTCATCCATGCGCATGGGGCGCTGTGACGTCATTCTGGAGCGCCCCGGGAGCCGCACGGACTGTAAGTATACTGCTCCCCCGCTTCCCACTACTACTATGGCAGCTAGGACTTTAATAGCGTCCTGGCTGCCATAGTAACACTGAACGCATTTTGAAGACGGATCCGTCTTCAAATGCTTTCAGTTCACTTGCGTTTTTCCGGATCCGGCGGGCACCTCCGGCAAATGGAGTGCACGACGGATCCGGACAACGCAAGTGTGAAAGAGCCCTAAACTGGTCTAAATCAGCTTGTGTCCCGATTGATCCTCTGAACAACTTTAGACCGGGCTTGTTGGAAATTAGGATGATTTAATGAACCAGTTAAATACCTGGGCATTCAGATCACCCCAAATCCTAAGGATTATGTCCGGTTGAATGTAGTCCCCAAAATACAGGAGATTAGGAAGAAAATAGAGGTATGGAAAAGACTGTATGTTTCGATGACTAGTCGTACCTCTTTGGTGAAGATGTGTTTACTACCCACTTTGAACTATATCTGGTGGAATACACCAGTGATAATCCCCAAAAGATTTCTCAAAATAATAGCCAGTTTATTAACGGATTTAACCCCTTAAGGACACAGCCTTATTTCACCTTTAGGACCAGGCCATTTTTTGAAAATCTGACCAGTGTCACTTTAAGTGGTGATAACTTTAAAACGCTATGACTTATCCAGGCCATTCTGAGATCGTTTTTTCGTCACATATTGTACTTCATGACACTGGTAAAATGAAGTTAAATTTATTTTTTTTTGCCATAAAAAAATACCTAATTTACCAAAAATTTTGAAAAATTAGCAAATTTCAAAGTTTCAGTTTCTCTACTTCTGTAATACATAGTAATACCCGCAAAAATTGTTATGACTTTACATTCCCTATATGTCTACTTCATGTTTTAATTATTTTGGGAATGATATTTTATTTTTTGTGGATGTTACAAGGCTTAGAAGTTTAGAAGCAAATCTTGAAATTTTTCAGAAATTTACAAAAACTAAATTTTTAGGGACCACTACAGCTCTGAAGTCACTTTGCGAGGCTTACATAATAGAAACCACCCAAAAATGACCCCATTCTATAAACTACACCCCTCAAGGTATTCAAAACTGATTTTACAAACTTCGTTAACCCTTTAGGTGTTGCACAAGAGTTATTGGCAAATGGGGATGAAATTTGAGAATTTAATTTATTTGCCTAATTTTCCATTTTAACCCATTTTTTCCACTAACAAAGCAAAGGTTAACAGCCAAACAAGACTGTATCTTTATTGCCCCGACTCTGCCATTTACAGAAACACCCCATATGTGGCCGTAAACTACTGTACGCCCACACAGCGGGGCGTAGAGTGAAAGGTGCGCCGTTTGGTTTTTGGAAGGCAGATTTTGCTGGACTGGTTTATTTACACCATATCCCATTTGAAGCCCCCCTGCTGCACCCCTAGAGTAGAAACTCCACAAAAGTGACCCCATCTAAGAAACTACCCCCCCCCCCCCCCCCCAAGGTATTCAAAACTGATTTTACTAACTTTGTTAACCCTTTAGGCGTTGCACAAGATTTAATGGAAAATAGAGATACAATTTCAAAATGTAACTTTTTTGGCAGATTTTCCATTTTAATATTTTTTTTCCAGTTACAAAGCAAGGGTTAACAGCCAAACAAAACTCATTATTTATGGCCCTGATTCAGTAGTTTACAGAAACACCCCATATGTGGTTGTAAACTGCTGTATGGGCAGACGGCAATGCGCAGAAGGAAAGGAATGCCATATAGTTTTTGTGGGCCAGATGTTGCTAGACTGTTTTTTTGACCCCATGTCCCATTTGAAGCACCCCTAGAGTAGAAACTCCAAAAAAGTGACCCCATTTTGGAAACTACGGGATAAGGTGGCAGTTTTGTTGGTACTAGTTTAGGGTACATATGATTTTTGGTTGCTCTATATTACACTTTTTGTGCGACAAGGTAACAAGAAATAGCTTTTTTGGCACAGTTTTATTTTTTTTGTTATTTACAACATTCATCTGACAGGTTAGATCATGTGGTAATTTTATAGAGCAGGTTGTCACGGACACAGCGATACCTAATATGTATACAATTTTTTTATTTATGTAAGTTTTACATGATTTCATTTTAAAAACCAAAAAAAGGTTTGTGTCTCCATAGTCTAAGAGCCATAGTTTTTTCAGTTTTTGTGCGATTATCTTAAGTAGGGTCTCATTTTTTGCAGGATGAGATGACGGTTTGATTGGCACTATTTTGGGGTGCATATGACTTTTTGATCGCTTGCTATTACACTTTTTGTGACGTAAGATGACAAAAAATAGCTTTTTTTACACCGTTTTTATTTTTATTTTTTTTACTGTGGTCACCTGAGGGGTTAGGTCATGTGATATTTTTATAGAGCCAGTCGATATGGACGCGGCGATACCTAATATGTATACCTTTTTTTTATTTATGTAAGTTTTACAAAATGATTTAATTTTTGAAACAAAAAAAATCATGTTTTAGTGTTTCCATAGTCTAAGAGCCATAGTTTTTTCAGTTTTTGGGCGATTATCTTGGGTAGGGTGTTATTTTTGTGGGATGAGATGACGGTTTGATTGTTACAATTGATCCAGTGTGTCTGATGTCTGTATAATACAGTACAGTACACCATATAGTATTTTGTACTGTATTTTACTTACACTTTGTCTGAACAGATCTATGCCTTTAGCACAGATCTGTTCAGCACCATGGACAGCAGGATGCCTGAGAAGGCGTCCTGTTGCCATGGGAACCTTCCCCGTCTGCTCAGTAGTGGCCAGAACTGCGCAGACGGGGAAGGGTAAGGAGGCGGGCTGTCTGGGGGCTCTCTCCCTCTCCAGCGGGGGGCTGCAAAGGCACAGCAGCCCCCCGATGGCAGAGGGAGCTCCCTGAGCTGTTAACCTTTTCCATACAGCGGTCCGTACGGACCGCGGTATGGAAAGGGTTAAACGGCTGACATCGCATTACAGATGTCAGCCGTTTATATCAGGGTGTCAGCAATGTGCTGACACCCTGGTATACCCACTAGCCACCAACGATTATTCCCGCAACGCCCCCCCTGCAGCTCCCACCGGGATAAAATCATTCAGGGGTGCAGGGGGGGGGGGGAATATATATTTTAGGAATACTAAAGTTTCTGATCCCCGCGGTCAGGGACCGCAGGGATCAGAAACTGCAGAAAGCGCAGCAAACTGCTGGTCTGAATTGACCTGCGGTTTGTTGCAATCGCCGACATGGGGGGGTCACGGGACCCCCCCGCGCATTTAGCCGAGGTGCCTGCTCAATGATTTGAGCAGGCACCTTGTTCCCATCACAGCCGGCCAGGCGGCAGTGATCGGAACAACACATGACGTACTGGTACGTCATGTGTCCTTAAGGACTCGGGAAACATGCTGTACCGATACGTCATGTGTCCTTAAGGGGTTAATATGGCGAGGTAAAAAACCGAGGATAAAAGCACAAATATTGTGTATCCATGAGAAGGAGGGTGGATTAGTACCAGATTTGGAACTTTATTTAATCTCAGGGCATATAAAAAATATGATAACATGGAGTAATACACAAAGATATAAGAATATGTTAGTAGGGATCAACAAGAGATTGGAAAAATGTAACTTTTCTTCAAATAGTGGAAGCGGCCACTTTGGCGCAACAGGAATGTAATAAGATACCTTTATTTGTGCTGATGAAGGAGGCAAGAGAACTGTGGTCCCATACTGGTTTCCATGCTGACACCATACTGTGGGGCAATATTAATCTTACAGAACTAAAGTCAATCGAACAGAAAATTTGGTGGAAACATGGAATATATAAACTAGGCCAGGTATGGGAAGAGGGGGACATAATTCCCTATGAAGAACTTAAAGAAAAATATCAACTGAAAAATATAGAGTTTTTTTTTTTTTTATCTACAACTAAAACAAGCATTGAACAAGACGTTAGGAAAAGGCATACAAATAACTGCTCTACCGCAGCCTTTAGTTAATATCACTAAATTAATACCAGGTAGGAAACTGGTTTCAAGAATATACCAATGTTTTTTACATCAAAAGACCAAGAGAAGAGCAGTTGATAGCTTAATGCATAAATGGCAGGGGGCTTTGAATTTTCAACGGGAAGATTTTTGGGAATTGGCTATACAGGCAAAAAATAAGGTGTCAAGGAACTTCTCCCATAGAATTATCCAATTTAATATATTGTATCGTCTTTACTACTCTCCCAATATATTAATGAAGTGTTACAAATCTAAAGTTTTTACATGTCAAAAATGTGGAGAGATAGGAGTGGACGATATACATATATTATGGTCATGTGTAAAAAATCAAGAGTATTGGGTAAAGGTTAGTGAAAAAATAGAGGAATACCATCGGTTTAAAGTGCCTAGGCATTTTGAAAAATGCATCCTGGGGGTGAGGGATGGAGTGGATGTCCACCAACATAGAGAGATAGCATCTCAACTTTTATTCCAGGCCAGGAGATGTATTGTTGGACACTGGGGGGGGAGGGAGTGTTGCCCGCACGGTTAAAGAATGGGAAAATCTCACCAGAGTCTCGCTTGCCAGAGAGGAATTTCATCTGGTAGGTATCAAGAAAAAACATAAATTCGCCAGGATATGGCAGAAATGGTTAAAAAAAAATTGAGGTTTGGGGAGGGTGAGTCCGGATCAGGGGGAGCGGGGGAGATAACATATGAGGAGGGGGTTCGGGAAGGGGAGGAGGAGAACTAAATAAATAAATAAATAAATACAATTTATTTTTATTTTTATTTTTTTTTAAGGAGCAAGCGGCGGCAAAGGGAGGGGGGATGGGTTATTGCATACACTGTAAGATAAAATTGACTTTTAATTTTTGTAATGGTGTAAAAATGTAATAAATATTTATTAAAAAATAAATATAAAAAAAGCAAAATTGTTAATGTAGATCTGGCATATGCAGTAATACAGAAAATAACTTAGGATTGCTATAAGTTAAAGAGTATGTTTCCAAACAAACTAAACCCTTTGTGTAGCTTGCAGCTGATTTTGTCATAAGAGCTTTATTTCAATAAAATTTGCTGGTTTTAAAAACAAAACAAAAATATATAAATGCCGAATTGTATAGGTAATTATCACCAGCTGCATAGAGCTTATCTTTATCTCCCGTCATAAATTTATAAGTAGACAAGGAGTATTCTTCTCAGACTGGTACATTCATGAGAAGAATAACACTAAAGAGTAGAAACCTTTGTACACAGAAACCTTTGTGCGACCTTACTTCGGCCTACTCAAGACATACAAAATTGTAACTATAGTCGAGCATGGCTCTTAAAGGCTATGAACATCCATCTTGACTAGAATAATTGGATATCAATGCATTTACTTATGAAAAGGCACAACAACCCACCTGATAAAATATTCCATGAGATCTGAGCCCCACAGTAAGGTGAATCTAAAGCCCTACAGGATACCAGAAGCACTCAGAAAATCGGTATCCTCTGAGGTCAGGCGCATGCTTGAGTTAGGGGTCATTGAGGAATCTACCAGTGAGTGGTCAAGCCCTATTGTCTTAATCCCGAACCCTAATTGGACTTGGAGATTTTGTAATGATTTCCAGAAGCTAAATGAGGTGTCAAAATTCAATGCGTACCCCATGCCCAGAGTAGATGAACTAATTGAGAGGCTTGGGAAAGCAAGGTACATCACGACCCTTGACCTTACAAAAGGGTATTGGCGGATACCATTATCAGATGATGCAAAAGAAAAGACGGCATTCTCCACTCCAGAGGGGCTGTTCCAGTACACAGTGATGCCGTTCGGGTTACATGGAGCCCCTGCTACATTTCAGAGGTGTGCGGAGGTCTGTCAGATTGGTAGCACGTGTCTAGCCTTTTGTTTGTTTTGGAATCCTGCTGGATCCGCCTTCCTTCAGGTGCTCTGGGTGGGGTCATTGGCTTAAATTGCCTTCACTCCCAGAGGGCCGTGCGGGTTATACAATTCAGTCTGGCCTTGGATTCAAGGAAGGAAGGATTGTCTGTTCCAGCTCAGATAAGTTTGGTTTTTGTTTGTGTTTGCGGTCTAGGCTATTTGTGTGTCTTCTGCCCCTTCTCCCCTTTCACCATCTCAGGGATTCTAGGGTGTTTGCAGTCTAGGCACGAGGACACATCATTCCTACCATCAAGGTCTGAATGTGGGCTTAGCAGCATAGGGAGAGAAGTCAGGGATGTGCTAGGAGGTGACCTTTCCCCAGCATCTAGCCTAGACACTTGTGTATTTGGTTGTCTGTGTATCTGAGATCCTGTCCGCCGTGACATTATAACCCGCCATACTGTGACTGCCATTACTCAATTGGCGTCAATTGATGCACTGGTTGACTGCATACAGGGATTATCCCTAGAGGTTGCGGATCTGCGTGGTTCGGTCACACGGTGTCAGAGTGTTCTGGCATCGGGTGCAGGTCAAATTGGTGGAGAGCCTAAAGTCGCTCTTCCCGAGAAATTTACAGGGGGTGCGGATGATTTTATCCGCTTTAAAGAGTCATGCAAATTGTATTTCTGACTGCGTCCATTTTCGTCAGGTGATGAAAGTCAGAGGGTTGGTATAATCATGTCTCTGCTTAAAGGGGACGCGCAATCCTGCGCTTTTTCTCTGCCGCCCGGTTCTCTGGCCCTCCGGTCGGTGGAGGAATTTTTCAAAGCCCTGGGATTGATTTACGATGACCCAGATCGGGTCTCGATGGCAGAATCTAAATTGCGTAACTTATTACAGGGAGAACATACTGCAGAGGTTAACTGCATAGAGTTTAGGAGATGGGCTACTGAGTCAGGGTGGAACGACCCTGCGTTACGTAGTCAGTTTTGTCAGGGGTTATCGGAGAGGTTGAAAGATGCCCTGGCTTTTCATGAGTACTCGGATACTTTAGAGAATGTCTATGGCTATACGGTTGGATAGACTTATCAGAGAGAGGTGTAAGGGTCCCTCCGTGCAAGGGATCCCTTCTGCGTGTGGTTTCGTCTCACCTGCTGCCCGGGGTGATATTACTTATAGCTCTGGAGTAGGGGAGGAACCCATGCAGTTGTATCAGATATCTTTTCGTTCTGGTAGGAAAAACTTTAGGAGATTACATAAACTATGTTACTACTGTGGAAAAAGTGACCATTTTGTTTTTGCTTGTCCTTTTGTTAAACCGCATGATGATATGAAAGAAAGAAAAACCGTCCTGACTCTTGGTAGCGTGAATGGAGTAGTGGAACAAGCAGGTATGCAAGCTCCCTGTAATTCTCATTTTCTCCTTCCAGCTATGGTGGCGCTAGACTAAAAAAAAAATTCTATTGAGGTATTCATTGACTGTGGTGCTGGGTTAAACCTTATTGACTTTCTTTTTCTTCAAAATCTTAGTCTAAGTACGTGCACTTTAGAAAGGGAGATTCCGGTGTTTGCAATAGATTCTTCACCTCTTTCTCAAAGGAGTCTCACTTATATTGCACATGGTATTTAGTTGAGGGTGGGTGATTCACATGTAGAGTTTATATCTTGTTTTGTCATGAGGGATTTGCCTGCTCCTATAGTCCTAGGTTTACCGTGGTTGACAAAACATAATCCAATTATTGATTGGCAGGCAAGACAAATTATTGGTTGGGGAGAATTTTGTTTGGAGAATTGTCTTGGCACATCTATCTCTGGGGTGTCCACTGCGGTTCTACCTCAATATCTCTCAGACTTTGCGTATGTCTTTTCAGAGAGTGGGACCCAGGAATTGCCCCCTCATCGTGACTATGATTGTCCAGTTAATCTCATCCCAGGAGCTAAGTTGCCAAAGTCTCGCCTTTACAATCTTTCCCAACCTGAAAGAGAGGTCATGCGAAAGTATATCGCCAAGAGTTTGGCAAAAGGTCTTATTAGGCCATCTAAGTCTCCGGTGGCAGTAGGTTTTTTCTTTGTCAAGAAAAAGGATGGATCACTGAGACAGTGTTTGGATTTTCGGGAATTGAACCATATTACGGTCCGGGATCCGTATCCCCTTCCTTTGATCTCCGACCTTTTTGATCAGATTGTTGGTGCCATGGTGTTCTCCAAGTTGGATTTGAGAGGGGCCTACAATCTGATCAGAATCAAGGAAGGGGATGAGTGGAAAACGGCCTTCAATACGCACAAGGATCATTTTGAGAATCTGGTTATGCCTTTTGGGTTGACGAACGCGCCAGCGGTATTTCAGCGATTCGTCAATGACATTTTTCATCACTTGGTGGGGAGGTTCGTGGTAGTTTACTTAGATGACATTTTAATTTACTCTCCTGATCTGAAGACCCATCAGGATCATGTGAGACAGGTTTTGACGATCCTTCAGGAGAATAAGTTATATACCAAATTGGAAAAATTGTGTTTTCTGTGCAGGAGCTTCCGTTTTTGGGATATCTGCTTTCCGACTCTGGTTTTTGTATGGACCCCGAAAAGGTCCTGGCGGTTCTGGAATGGGACCGACCAGAGAATCAGAAAGCTTTGATGCGGTTTTTGGGGTTTACTAACTATTATAGAAAATGTATTCTAAACTATTCCACCATTGTTAAACCTCTGACTAATATGACAAAGAAGGGCACTGACGTCTCCGTTTGGTCGGAGGAGGCATTGCAGACCTTTTCGACTATTAAGGAGTGTTTTGCGTCTGCTCCCATTCTGGTGCAGCCCGATGTGTCTCAACCATTCGTGGTGGAGGTGGATGCATCAGAAGTGGGGGTGGGAGCGGTGCTGTTGCAGGGTTCTTCTCCTGGCAAATGGGTCCCGTGTGTTTTCTTTTCCAAGAAGCTCTCGATCGCCGAGAGGAACTATGATGTGGGAGATATAGAGTTGCTGGCTATAAAGTTGGCCTTTGAGGAATGGCGTCACTGGTTGGAGGGGGCTTCTCATCCCGTTACTGTTTATACGGATCATAAGAATTTGGCTTACCTGCAATCTGCCAAGCGTCTGAACCCTAGACAGGCCAGATGGTCACTGTTTTTTACCAGGTTCAATTTTGTTGTTACTTTTCGTCCTGGGGGTCAAAAACATCAAGGCAGATGCATTGTCTCATAGTTTTCCTGGGGGAGGTGATTCAGAGGATCCTGCTCCGATTTTGGCCGACGGGGTTGTGGTTTCCGCTCTGTATCCTGAATTGGAGATGGAGGTGTTGGGAGCCCAGGAGGGGGCTCCTGGTTCCTGTCCCCCAGGGAGGTTGTTTGTTCCTGAAGAACTGCGATACAAGGTTTTCAAGGAACATCACGATACTGTCCTTGCCGGACATCCTGGTGGTAAGTCCACCTGTGACCTTGTGTCCCGGAGGTTCTGGTGGCCCGGGTTACGTAGGAGCATTGAGGATTACGTGGCAGCTTGTGAGACCTGCGCACGATCTAAGGTTGCTCATACTCGACCGGCTGGTTCGCTCCTTCCTTTATCTATTCCGTCTCGTCCTTGGACGCACTTGTCCATGGACTTTATTACGGATCTGCCGAGTTCCTCGGGGAAAACAGTAATTTTGGTGGTAGTTGATCGTTTTAGCAAGATGACTCATTTTATATCGTTAACTAGTCTGCCTAATGCCAAGACTCTTGCGCAAATTTTTGTTGACAATATCGTGAGATTGCATGGTATTTCTTTGGATGTGGTTTCTGATAGGGGCACACAGTTTGTCTCCAGGTTCTGGAGGGCGTTCTGCTCTCGGCTTGGCATTCAATTTTCGTTCTCTTCGGCTTTCCATCCGCAGTCGAATGGACAGACGGAGCGTACTAATCAGAACCTGGAGACCTACTTGAGGTGCTTTGTGGCGGAGAATCAGGAGGACTGGTCCTCATTCCTGCCCTTACCGGAGTTTGCTTTGAATAACCGTAGGCAGGAATCCACGGGTAAGTCGCCATTTTTTGGCGCATATGGTTTTCATCCTCAGTTTGGTACCTTTTCTGGGACTAGTTCCTCTGTGATGCCAGAGGAGGAAAGGTTTTCTTCTACCTTATCCTCTATCTGGCGGAGGATACATGTGAATTTGGAGACGATGGGTGAGAGATATAAGCGAATGGCTGACAGGAGTCGTGTGACTGGTCCAGACCTGTGTGTGGGTGATCTGGTGTGGTTGTCCACTAAAAATATTAAATTGAGAGTGCCATCTTGGAAACCGGGTCCAAGATTTATCGGCCCGTACAAAATATCTGCGCTGATCAATCCAGTAGCGTTTCAGCTGGATCTTCCGCAGACTTGGAGGATCCATGATGTGTTCCATAGATCTTTATTGAAAAAATATGTGAGACCAGTGGAACCATCGCCATTGCCCCCTCCTCCTGTTCTGGTCGATGGGAAGATCTCCAGGATTCTTGCCTCTAGAGTTCTTCGGGGTTCCCTTCAGTACCTGGTACACTGGAGGGGATACGGCCCGAGGAGAGGATGTGGGTTCCGGCACTGGAGGTCAACGCCAGCCGACTGGTTAGGGCTTTTCACAGAGCCCACCCGGATAAGGTTGGTCCCGGGTGCCCGGAGGTCACCCGTAGAAGGGGGGGTACTGTCATGCCCTGCTCGGACGGTGTGCGGAGGTCTGTCAGATTGGCAGCACCTTTTGTTTGTTTTTTTGCATCGGTAGATAAAAAACGTATGAGAACCGCATCACTACCGCACTTGCGTTTTTTCAATTGGAAGTAAGATTTTGATATAATATACATGTATGAGACCTATTGAATATGGAGAGGTGCTATATCTTTAAATAATCTCATTTTATTATCAATTTTATTCTATTCCACTATTATAATCCGGGCCAGATCTTTGTTGCTATGAGATCTGAATCCTGATCTAAGACTGGATTTTTCACCATCTGGATCCAATTAGGAAAGAGGATATAAAAAGGTGGTTTAGTGGGAGCCAGGTTACCACTGAGGAAGAAGTCAGTACCTTTTGGGACTTCGAAACGCGTCTGGGAGGAATCTGGACCTCATAATACCACCACTTTGGCGTACGCAAGAACATCTTTACTTTTACCTCCTCATCAATAACATTCTAAGAGACTGACTCGTCCCATACAGAGACCTGTGCTCGTTAACTTCCTGAAGTGATATAGTTCCATTCCCAGCTTGATCGGAGCCAGTGGGGATTCGAGCACGAGGGACGCTGAAGGAACGGTGATCAAACGAACAAGCCTCACTTAGATGTTGGAGGTAAGGGAATAAGACAGCTCGACAATAGGTGGGACGCCACCTAGAGCTAAAACTCCCAAATTATTCAAAAATTCGATAAGCCTAAGAACTGTTACATAAGAACTATCTGACTCTTTCAGCCGTTCGAACCAATAATTAAATCGAAAAGTATATAAGTGCATCATACTACCGAGAATCGACGATTATATTAACCGAATATTTGGTGACTATTCGAGAACTTTGCTTTGGTGAATTATCGATAATTAGATCTTCTTGTGGTTAATATATCAAGCACCTATATGCTGTCTGACCTATGGGACAATTAGTTAAATCCATACCTCAAGTGATTTTTATCTGCATCGTCATTTTTGTGATGTTTTATCCATTTGTTTTATAATTTCTGTACAATTTGCGTATCTTGTATGACCTTCTAAATTGTGAATTGTGAATTGTTAATAGTTGAACTTTAATAAAATAGTTTGTTTTGAGCAGTCCTCCAGATATATGAGCGCCATATTTTTACTACTACAATTTTAACTCACCTAGAATCAAGCCAGCAAGGAAACACAAATAAAGAAAAAGACTTATCTTAGCAAACAGCAGCAGCAGCCTCCAGCAGTGAACACCTAATCCAGGAAGTAGTATAAACCTCAAAGTGAGGCAGTATGGGAGGGAATATAAAGGGTGACAATTAGTCTAAATAGGTGACACCTGGGAGAAGGAAAGGATATCACAAAGTGAAACCAAAACAAAGAACGTCATGCAAGAGGTAGAGAAGAACGTCTGCCAGACCTTCTCACAGAACTGGCGGTTACAGTACCCCTCCCTCTACGGGTGGACTCCGGACACTCAGAGCCCACCTTCTCAGGATGAGACCTATGGAAAGCCCTGATGAGACGAGTGGCCTTAATGTCCGCCACTGGGACCCACATCCTCTCCTCAGGACCATAACCCTCCCAATGAACGAGGTACTGGAGAGAACCACGGATAATGCAAGAATCCACAATCCTAGAGACCTGAAATTCAAGATTGCCATCAACAAAAATCGGAGGAGGAGGCAAAGAGGAGGGTACAGAGGGTTGGACATAAAATTTTAATAGGGACCTGTGAAAAACATTATGGATCTTCCAAGTCTGAGGAAGATCAAGACGGAAGGCAACGGGATTGATGATGGACAAGATCTTGTAAGGCCCAATAAACCTAGGACCCAACTTCCAGGAGGGAACGTTCAGTTTGATATTCTTTGTAGACAACCACACCAGATCACCCACATTCAGGTCCGAACCAGGCACACGTCTCTTATCCGCCACACGCTTATATCTCTCACTCATCCTCTTCAGATTACCCTGAATCTTTTGCCAAATAAATGACAAAGACGAGGAAAATCTCTCCTCATCAGGTAAACCAGAAGACCCCTCTCCAGAGAATGTCCCAAACTGCGGATGAAACCCATATGCACCAAAAAATGGTGACTTATCAGAGGACTCCTGGAGACGGTTATTTAAAGCAAACTCAGCAACGGACAAAAAAGAATACCAATCCTCGTGATTCTCCGCCACAAAACAGCGCAGATATGTCTCCAGATTCTGATTGACGCGTTTGGTCTGACCATTCGACTGCGGGTGAAAAGCAGAAGAGAGCGACAACCGAATCCCCAAGCAAGAACAGAAGGCCTTCCAGAATCTGGAAACAAATTGCGTGCCCCTATCAGAAACGATGTCTGAAGGAATGCCATGCAATTTAACAATGTGATCAACAAACGCTTGCGCCAACGTCTTAGCATTGGGTAACCCAGGAAAGGGAATGAAATGCGCCATTTTGCTAAAACGGTCCACTACCACCAGAATCACAGTCTTCCCTGAGGAACGAGGCAGGTCCGTAATGAAGTCCATGGACAGATGCGTCTAAGGACAGGAAGGAATGGGTAAGGGGAAGAGAGAACACTATGGCCGTGAATGAGGGACTTTGACACAAGCGCAGGTCTCGCAAGCTGCCACAAAACCCTCAACCATCTTACGAAGAGCCGGCCACCAGAATCTCCGAGCAATGAGATCTACTGTGGCTCTACTCCCCGGGTGCCCAGCAAGGACAGTATCGTGGTGCTCCTTAAAAACCTTGTGTCGTAATGCGAGAGGCACAAACAACCTCCCAGGAGGACAAAGATCCTCTGCCCGGGCTGCCTGAACCTCTGCCTCCAAATCAGAATAAAGAGCAGAGACGACCACCCCTTCAGCCAAAATAGGACCCGGGTCTTCAAAGTTCCCCCCTCCCGGAAAACAACGTGACAGGGCATCCGCCTTCACATTTTTAAACCCAGGGCAGAACGTGACAACAAAATTAAACCTAGAAAAGAACAAAGACCATCTGGCCTGTCTCGGGTTCAGACGCTTAGCCGATTCCAAGTAGGCCATATTCTTATGGTCGGTAAACACGGTAATAGGGTGTCTGGCTCCCTCTAACCAATGGCGCCATTCCTCAAAAGCTAATTTGATGGCCAACAACTCCCTATGTCCCACATCGTAATTTCTCTCTGCAGAGGAGAGTTTCCCTGAGAAAAAGGCACCCGGTCGCCATTTGGCAGGAGAGGGACCCTGAGATAAGACCGCACCCACACCCACCTCAGAAGCATCCACCTGAACAATAAAAGGTAGAGAGACATCAGGTTGTACCAAAATGGGAGCGGAAGCAAAACTCTCTTTAATACTAGAAAAGGCTTTAAGCGCATCTACCGACCACGAGGAAAATTCTACCCCCTTTTTAGTCATATCAGTGAGTGGCTTAACAACAGAGGAAAATTTCAAAATGAACTTTCTGTAATAATTGGCAAAACCCAAAAACCGCATCAGCGCCTTCTGATTCTCAGGAAGCTCCCAATCAAGCACAGCGCGGACCTTTTCAGGGTCCATGCGAAAACCAGAAGTGGAGAGAAGAAAACCAAGAAATTGAATCTCCAGAACTGCAAACACACATTTTTCCAGTTTAGTGTATAATTTATTCTCCCGCAGAATCAGCAAGACCTGACGTAGGTGGTCCCGATGAGTCTTGAAATCAGGAGATAAAATCAAAATGTCATCTAGATACACCAGTACAAATTTCCCCATTAAATGATAAAAAATGCTGTTCACAAAATGTTGGAAGACGGCCGGAGCATTCATCAAACCAAAGGGCATAACCAAATTCTCGAAATGACCCTCAGGGGTATTGAAGGCCGTCTTCCATTCGTCCCCTTCCCTGACCCTGACTAGGTTGTATGCCCCTCTTAAATCCAACTTAGAAAAAACTTTAGCCCCAACAATCTGGTTAAACCGGTCTGGGATCAGAGGAAGCGGATATGGGTCACAAATTGGGATATGGTTCAGCTCCCTGAAATCCAGACAAGGTCTTAAAGAACCATCTTTTTTCTTAACAAAAAAAATAAAAAAAGGGGCAACATGTGACTTCGAGGGTCGGATGTGTCCCTTTCTCAGGCTCTCAGAGATATAAATACGCATAGCGACTCTTTCAGGTTGGGAGAGATTGTATAAACGTGATTTTGGCAGCTTGGCGCCTGGGATGAGATTAATAGGGCAGTCGTACTCCCGGTGAGGGGGCAACTCCTGAACGCCACTCTGGGAAAACACATCCGAAAATTCAGAGAGAAAAGATGGTACAGTCTTGGTAGAAACCTCTGAAAGAGACGCTGTGAGGCAATTCTCTCTGAAAAACTCACTCCAACCATTTATTTGCCTTGCTTGCCAATCAATTGTGGGGTTATGTTTAGTGAGCTAGGGTAGCCCCAACACTAGAGGAGTAGGTAATCCGTCTAGGACGAAACATGACATATCCTCAACATGAGCTTCAGCCACAGTCAAACGGATATTGTGAACTATGCCCTTTAACGATCTTTGAGAAAGTGGAGAAGAATTGATAGCAAAAACAGGTATATCCTTTTCCAAAGTGCATACCTGGAAACCATGCGTTATTGCAAATTGATTATCAATTAGATTGACAGCTGCTCCACTATCTACAAAAATCTCACAAACAATGTTCTTGCTGTCTAGCGCCACCCTGGCAGGTAGGAGAAAATGGGAACTACAAGCAAACGGCAAACCTTCAATTTCCGCATCAACCTTGCCAATAGTAGCAAATGGAAAGTTTTTAGAGGGTTTTTTTATTTTTGTTTTTCTTTTATTACCCTCAGAAAACTCCATGAATCTCCTAGAGGGGCAAACTTTAGCCAAATGATTTATACCCCCACAACAGAAACAAACCCTCCTCTGAGAGCTGAATCCTCTACTATCAGAGGCAAGCAAACCCAGCTCCATGGCCTCCTCCTCAGAGGGGATTGAGAGAGACTGAGATCCCTGCACACTGAATGAGACAGCCCCACTGTCCTTGGGCTGAATATGACAGGAAGGAGTAGTCTCCTCTGTCTCTCTAAGACGCCTGTCAATACGAACAGCTAGAGACATGGCAGACTCTAACGAGGCTGGTCTCTCATGAAAAGCAAATGCATCTTTCAGTCTTTCCGAAAGACCATGGCAAAATTGACTTCGGAGTGCAGCATCATTCCAACCAGTATCAGCTGCCCATCTCTGAAATTCAGAACAATATATCTCTGCGGACTGTTTACCCTGGCATAAAAGACGCAGTTTAGATTAAGCCAGAGCATTACGATCCAGGTCATCATATATCTGCCCCAGGGCTACAAAAAATTCATACACCGATCGGAGGGGCCGTGCCCCCACCGGCAGCGAAAAGGCCCAAGACTGAGCGTTATCCCTGAGCAGCGAGATGATGATCCCCACCCTCTGCTCCTCATTACCAGAGGAATGAGGAAGTAGGCGAAAATTGAGTTTGCAAGCCTCTCTAAAGCAAACAAAATTCTCACTACCCCCGGAGAACGTATCCTGATACAAGATCTTAGGCTCGGAACAAACTCCATGAACGCCAGCAAAACCGGTCTGCTACCTCCAGCGAAAGACCTTGCATGCGGTCAATCAAGGCTGAAACGGCTGAAACCGAATCCATGCTTAAGGCGGTTATGGCGGTTTATAATGTTACGGATGATGTTGCAGATAGCTGGATTTATAAATAAACATCCGACTGGCTTGATCCCAAACTAAGGAGCATATGGGTGATCCCTATAAAACCCTAAGAGCTCTCCCTGACTGCTATGCCCATGCAAGGGTCTGAATGTAGACGATTGCATGCCCACATACCTAAGACTGTGTGACACCTGAAGACCCTATAATAGTGAGGGGACACAACCACCGGCTCCCTGCACTTAATACGGACAGAGTCAGGGTCACCTAGAATCAAGCCAGCAAGGAAACACAAATAAACAAAAAGACTTATCTTAGCAAACAGCAGCAGCAGCCTCCAGCAGTGAACACCTCATCCAGGAAGTAGTATAAACCGCAAAGTGAGGCAGTATGGGAGGGAATATAAAGGGGGACAATTAGTCTAAATAGGTGACACCTGGGAGAAGGAAAGGAGATGACAAAGTGAAACCAAAACAAAGAACGTCATGCAAGAGGTAGAGAAGAACATCTGCCAGACCTTCTCAAAGAACTGGCGGTGACAGTGACTGACCAGTTTTGTCAAGTGATAAGGAAACAGAAAGGGGAAATATAAAAAATGTATCAAAGTGACTCAATAGTCCCAAGTACAAATCAGCATAGTTGTCCCTTGTTCCAACGCGTTTCATTGGCATCCGCCAACTCATCAGGGGACCAATCTACACGGTAATCAAATAATGCTGTAAATGCCTCTTTAAAGCTGTTAGGAATTAGTCATATCCAAAATACACATCAAAAATACATGAAAAATACCCATAGGCTACTTAGCTCTCCAGTGGTGACCTATAGTGGTACAGCTGTAGTCATACTGGCAGTCCTGCATGCGACAGCACCTGTGAGTAGTGTCCTGCAGTGGCAGCAACATTGTGAGTGTCTGGAAGCTCAATTTAAACCCTTGCCAGATGCTCAAGATCCGCCTCTTAACATCACATGACTCGCCACAGAGCCGATCATGTGACAAGTCAGATGACAAAAAAGCGTCACATGGTTGGATGAGGCTGGTCTGAGTGCATCACCTTCAATTGCAGCGATGTCTCCTCTTTGATGCCTTAGGTGCTTGGAGGCTGGGCGGGACGGTGGGAGGGGACTGAACCAAAGGTCCCCTTCCATTAAATACCCATCTAGTTTAATTGATATGCGCGGCGCTGGAACAGTATAGCAATGCGCACTAGCGACTGAGGATTAAACCGACAGGTCCTATTTTAGAGTTATTCAGTATTAAAAGAAATTGACTTATTTGTGGCAAAGGTTAGTAAAGAAGGGGCATAAATGTAAATATCTGCTGCTAGAATATCTACCAGTAACTACCCAGCAATGATGTCATAATACATAGAAGGAGGTAAACAGAAAGGTTGTCTGTTCTTGACAAAAAATAGAGAAAGGTCATACATTGTGTTATGCAGGGAGACGGAAAAAAAACCAATCGGTGATAATAAAGTCAAGTATATGCAATATAGATATACTGTAGATATATACCATAGCCACTGGTTTGAAATGGAGGCAGTACCATATCACTGTCAAACCTAAATGAGGGCAAGTGGATATAAAATTTGTAATGTATACCAAGCATTCGTTGATTAAAAGAGGTTAATTAAAGCAACCAAACAGCAGTTGTTCATTTAATCCCCTTGGGTAAACAGTCTTTAGTTTTGGGATGCAGCAATTCCGTCCTGTTACTTGCTACTGCTCTCCTATAGTCTGTCCTGAGTAATATGTTGTCAGGGTAGCCTTTTTCAAGAAATCTGTTTCGCAAGTCATTGGCTTGTTCTTTGAAATCCCTTAATGAGGAACAATTCCTTCGTATCCTGATGTACTGTCCCACCAGGATACCTTTCTTGAGAGGCAAAGGATGATGGCTCTTCCAATTAAAAAATGAATTGGTGGCCGTTGGTTTGCGAAAAAGTTTTGGTCTTAATTTCCCCTCTGGAATCTCGGCTGATCTCTATATCCAAAAATGGAAGGACATTGACCTGAAAATCAAATATGAACCTCATGCCAATGTCGTTTATATTGAGTTCATGAACAAACTCAATAATATCCTGTTTACTACCCTTCCAAACAAGAAAATATAATCGATAAACCTGTTCCACGTTGCTACTTCCGTAGTGAACCTGCTGGATACATCTCCAAAGACAATGCTCCTCTCCCACCAGCCCAGGAACAAATTGGCGTATGATGGGGCAAAAAAAACTCCCCATCGCAGTACCCCTGAGCTGGTGGAAGAAGAAACTACTGAAAAGAAAATAATTTGTTGTCAAAGTGAAGTCCAATAAGCCCTAAGAGCCAAGTGATGCGGTATGGAGGAATAAAGCACCTCCACGTCGATGGATGCAAATGACATCCCCTCCTCCAGTAAAATACCTTCAAGTCAGCCTGGCAGATCACTGGTATCTCTGATATATGAGGGCAAAGTCTTTACAAAAGGTGCCAAAATCTGATCGCTATAGATTCCTACATTTTGTCTCAAACTGTTTACGCCTGACACAATTGGACGTCCTTTAAGGGGGGAAATCCCCTTATGTATTTTCGGTAAACTGTAAACAGTAGCCACAGTAGGATGTTTTGTATACATAAATTCAAATTCCTCTTGCCAGGCGCAATATGTCAAACAATCTCCTTTGATACAATGTCGTAGGGTCAGAGGAAAGTTTCTCATACATCTTTTTGTCATTTAGCAGGTCGAGGCACATCTTTTTGTATTGAGATGTTTCTATAATAACAATATTACCTCCTTTATCTGACGGTTTTATTGTTATTTAATAATCCTGTTCTAGATTGCGAAGTGCTAGATATTCCAATCTAGAACAGTTAAAGCATGGTTTATCAAGTGTCATTGTCTCCAATTCTTGCGAGACCTGCATAATAAAGGCATCTATACACATGGGATCACTTGAAGGAGGCATTTTAACACTTTTATTTTTCAGTTGTGAATGGGCCCTTGCCTTCCTGTGGTCTACTATCACTTAGACTATAAAGTAGCTGGACATTCTGAAGGATGTCCGATGGAATCCCCAACTCTTTTCTTTCATGTTTAGTTTTTAAGGTGAAGAATTTGTGCCACCTCAATTTCCGTGCAAAAAGATTAATATCTTTTATTCAATTTAATAAATTGAAAGTAGAGGTGGGGACAAAGGATAGGCCTCTAGTTAAAATCATCTTTTCTGTTTCTTCTAGAGGTTTTTGGGAGAGATTTATAATCTGCCCCTGTTGTTGTGATGCTGGGGTCCGGTAGTGGTGGGGGGTGACCTGTGTTGGTTGCGATTTCGCAGTCCGTAGAGACCACTTTGTTCTAAAAAACTATTGGTGTCCCCCCACCCTCTACATCTGTAGCGTTCTCTACCCATTCCTCTCTTTCTCTGTCCCCCCTCTTTGTCAGTTTCAAAAGCCTCTGTATCACTGGATGTTATATCTGATTCTTGTGTTTTTTTATAATAGAGTGAACCACGTTCTATACTGGTATGCCCAGATATATGCCCCCTCACAGTTATGCCAGATATGTTCCCCCTCACAGTAGTTATGCCCATTTATGTGCCACCTCAAAGTAATATGCCCAGCTGTGCCCCCTCACAGTAAAATGCCCAGCTGTGCCCCCTCACAGTAAAATGCCCAGCTGTGCCCCCTCACAGTAATATGCTCAGCTGTGCCCCCTTGCAGTAATATGCCCAGTTGTAATCCCTTGCAGTAATATGCCCAGCTGTGCCCCCTCACAGTAATATGCCCAGCTGTGCCCCCTCACAGTAATATGCCCAGTTGTAACCCCTCTCTGTAATATGCCCAGTTGTGCCCCTCACTGTAATATGCCCAGTAAAGTGCCCCCTTCATCGGCAGTAAAAAAAATAAAAAATCTGCGTATACCATGTTTTCCCAACAGCAGCAAAATCAACAGCAGGACACACCGAACTCCCGGCCGGCCCCGCCCCCGCACCGTTCCCTGCCCAGACTAGTAGTGTGGAGCGCCGGGTAAGATGGAGCAGGGAGCCGACGGACAGCTCTTGCTTCATCATTACAGGCAACTGTCTCTGCGTCCTATGGACGCAGGGACAGCTGCCAAAAAGTGGCACATACCACCCCCATACCGGGATTGCGTGACAGCTACTCAAATCCGGGACTGTTCTGCCGGATTTGGGACGGTTGGGAGGTATGGAGTAAGACTTGCCAGAACCATCACACCCTTCATAGTATATGGGTCCGTGAAAGTCATGGATGCAACACAGATGCCAGGTTTCTGTAATCAGAAAAATCGTTATGTAGCTGACTGACATTAGCGATGTGCTAATGTCAGCAGAACATAGCTGTATGATTTTTAACTCCCTGCCTGCCACCATTCCCTCAAAATAGTATTCGGCACAGGTGCAGTGAGTGAAGGACTCTCTCCTGCTGCTGGCTTCACTCACTGCACCTGCGCCGAATACTAAACGGGACGGCGCAGGATTTTACAGGCACAGAGGAGAACTAGGATGTCAATCAACTGGACATGGGCGTGCCAAGGGTGAGAACACGAAGCCTCTAGGTGCTGTAGCAACGCCCTACTAGCAACTAGAGGCTCATTAGCATATTATAAAAGTCTTTATTTTGAGGGAACGGCGGCAGGCAGGGAGTTAAAAATCATACAGTTATGTTCTGCTGACATTAGCACATCGCTAATGTCAGCCAGCTACATAACGATTTTTCTGATTACAGAAACCCTTTAACCCCTTCCCGACCCATGACATACTACTACGTCATGGAAACCACTGCGTTCCCGCAATTTGACGTAATAGTACATCATGGTGATCGCGCGGGCACCAAAGCGGTGCGCGCACAATCACTGCAGGGGCCCGGCAGTCGCTGGCATCGCTGTAAAAGCCGATTAACCCCTTTTATGCCGCAGTCCGCGCTGACCGCGACATAGAAGGGGTTTGTGTCAGGTTAGTGAGCGCATCGAGTCCCCTCGCTCCTGTGGCGGGGACTCGATGTGTCAGAAGGCAGCCGATGCCGTGCAGAGGCTGCCCAATGCCTTGCACGGCATCAGGCTGGGTCTCCTAGGCAACCTGTTCATGTACTACTCACTGTAGTACACGAACAGGCAATGCATTACAATACAGATGTATTGTAATGCGTTGCAGAGGGTATCAGACCCCCAAAAGTGAACATCAGTAATAAAGAGAAAAAGTTTAAAAAAAAGTGTTTTTAATAAAATTAATAAAGTAAAAAAAGAAAAAAAACGCCTTTTCCCTTTTTTTATAATAAAAAACAGAACCCCCCCACACATGTCCGATAAACACCATAAAAATAAAATGGTGTAAAAAAAGCCATTTTTTGTTACCTTACATCACAAAAAGTGCAACACCAAGCGATCAAAAAGGCGTATGTCCCACAAAATGGTATCAATAAAACCGTCACCTCATCCCACAAAAAAATGAGCCCCTACCTAAGATAATCGCCCAAAAAATAAAAAAAACTATAGCTCTCAGAACACGGAGACACTAAAACATCATTTTTTTGTTTCAAAACTGCTATTATTGTGCTAAAGTGAAATACATTAAAAAATATACATATTAGGTATCGCCACGTCCGTAACAATCAGCTCTATAAAAATATAACATGACCTAACCCCTCAGATGAACCCCCGTGAAAAAATAAAAATAAAAACTGTGTAAAAAAAAAAAAAGCCATTTTTTTCACCTTACATCACATAAATTGTAACACCAAGCGATCAAAGAGGCATATACCCCCCAAAATAGTACCAATCAAACCGCCATCTCATCCCGAAAAAAATTAGTTCTTACCTAAGACAATTTGTAAAAAAATAAAAAAGCTATGGCTCTCAGAGTATGGATACACTAAAATATCATTAGCGGTATTTCGGTTTCAAAACTGCTATTATTGTGTAAAACTTTAATAAATAAGAAAAAGTTGACATATTAGGTCTGTAATGATCTGCTCTATAACAAAGTCCCATGACCTAATCCCTCAGGTAAACACTGTAAAAATAAATAAATAAAAACTCTGCCAAAACAACCAATTTTTTGGTCCCCTTGCCCCATAAAGTGAAATAATGAATGATCAAAAAAAACGAGCCCCTGCATAAGACAATCGGCAGAAAAAAAAAAAAAATAGGGCGTTCAGATAATGGAGATACAAAAACCAAATTTTTGTTTTCAAAAATGCTTTATTATGTAAAATTGAAACAAACATCATAGAAAGTAGACATATTTGATATCATTGCATCCTTAACAACCTGCTCTATAAAAATAGCGCATGATCTAACCTGTCAAATGAATGTTGTTAAAAATAAAAAATAAAAACGGTGCCAAAACATAATTTTTTTTTGGTTACCTTGCCTCACAAAAAACATAATATAGAGCAATTAAAAATTATATGTACCCTAAAATAGTACCAATAAAACTGGCACCTTTTTTGTGGTCACTTTTTTGAGTTTCTATTGTAGGGGTGCATCAGGGAGTCATCAAATGGGCCATGGCATCTAAAAACCAGTTCAGCTAAATCTGCCTTCCAAAAACCATATGGCGTTCCTTTCCTACTGCGCCCTTCCATGTGGCCGTACAGCAGTTTACGATCACATGTGGGGTGTTTTTGTAAACCGCAGAATCGGGGTAATAAATATTGAGTTTTATTTGGCTGTTAAACCTTGCTTTGCTACTGGAAAAAATTGATTAAAATGTCAAATCTGCCAAAAAAGTGAAATTGTTGTGGAATACCTAAAGGGTTAACATAGTTTGTAAAATCAGTTTTGTATACCTTGAGGGGTGTAGTTTATAAAATAGGGTCATTTTTGGGTGATTTCTATTATGTAAGCCTCACAAAGTGACTTCAGACCTGAACTGGTCCTTAACCACTTCCCATCTGGGCCATTTGCCCCCTTCCTGACCAGGCCTAATTTTGCAAAACTGACATATCTCACTTTATGTGGTAATAACTTTGGAATGCCTTTACTTATCCAAGTCATTCAGAGATTGTTTTCTCGTGACATATTGTACTTCATGATAGTCATAAATTTGAGTCAAAATATTTCACCTTCTTTTATGTTGGCATCATTTTGGAAATGTCATTTTATTTTTTTAGGACGTTAGAAGGCTTAGAAGTTTAGAAGCAATTCTTCAAATTTTTAAGAAAATTGCCAAAACCCACTTTTTAAGGACCAGTTCAGGTCTGAATTCACTTTGTGGGGCCTACATAGTGGATACCCCCATAAATGACCCCATTGTAGAAACTACACCCCTCAAGGTATTCAAAACTGATTTTACAAACTTTGTTAACCCTTTAGGCGTTCCACAAGAATTAAAGGAAAATGGAGATCAAATTTTTAAATTTCACTTTTTTGGCAGATTTTCCATTTTAATCAAATTTTTTCTTTAACACATCGATGGTTAACAGCCAAACAAAACTCAATATTTATTACCCAGATTCTTCGGTTTACAGAAACACCCCACATGTGGTCATAAACTGCTGTATGGGCACACGGCAGGGCGCAGAAGCAAAGGAACTCCACATGGTTTTTAGATGCCATGTCCCATTTGAAGCCCCCTGATGCACCCTTACAGTAGAAACTCCCAAGAAGTGACCCCATTTTGGAAACTAGGGGATAAGGTGCCAGTTTTATTAGTACTATTTTTGGGTACATATGATTTTTTTATCATTCATTATAACACTTTATGGGGCAAGGTGACCAAAAAATTTCTATTTATTTATTTTTACAGCGTTCACCTGAGGGGTTCAGTCAAGTGACATTTTTATGGAGCCGATTGTTACGGATGTGGCAATACCTAATATGTATACTTTTTCTCATTTATTAAAGTTTTACACAATAATAGCATTTTTGAAGCAAAAAAAATATGTTTTAATGTGTCCATGTTCTGAGAGCTATAGTTTTTTTATTTTTTGAGAGATTTTCTTATGTAGGGGCTCATTTTTTGCGGGATGAGGTGACTGTTTTATTGGTACCATTTTGTGGGACATACGCGTTTTTGATCACTTGGTGTTGCACCTTTTGTGATGCAAGGTGACAAAAATTGCTTGTTTTGACAGTTTTTTTTTTGTTTGTTAGTTTTTTACGGTGTTCACCTGAGGGGTTAGCTCATGTGATATTTTTATAGAGCTGGTTTTTACGGACGCGGCAATACCTAATATGTATACTTTTTTTTATTTGTTTCACTTTAACACAATAATAGCATTTTTGAAACCAAAAAAATTATGTTTTAGGGCTCTTTCACACTTGCGTTCTTGTCTTCCGGCATAGAGTTCCGTCGTCGGGGCTCTATGCCGGAAGAATCCTGATCAGGATTATCCTAATGCATTCTGAATGGAGAGAAATCCGTTCAGGATGCATCAGGATGTCTTCAGTTCCGGAACGGAACGTTTTTTGGCCGGAGAAAATACCGCAGCATGCTGCGCTTTTTGCTCCGGCCAAAAATCCGGAACACTTGCCGCAAGGCCGGATCCGGAATTAATGCCCATTGAAAGGCATTGATCCGGATCCGGCCTTAAGCTAAACGTCGTTTCGGCGCATTGCCGGAGCCGACATTTAGCTTTTTCAGAGTGGTTACCATGGCTGCCGGGACGCTAAAGTCCTGACAGCCATGGTAAAGTGTAGCGGGGAGCGGGGGAGCAGCATACTTACCGTCCGTGCGGCTCCCCGGGCGCTCCAGAGTGACGTCAGGGCGCCCCAAGCGCATGGATCACGTGATCGCATTGAACACGTCATCCATGCGCATGGGGCGCTCTGACGTCATTCTGGAGCGCCCCGGGAGCCGCACGGACGGTAAGTATGCTGCTCCCTCGCTCCCCACTACTACTATGGCAACCAGGACTTTAATAGCGTCCTGGGTGCCATAGTAACACTGAACGCATTTGGAAGACGGTTCCGTCTTCAAATGCTTTCAGTACACTTGCGTTTTTCCGGATCCGGCGTGTAATTCCGGCAAGTGGAGTACACGCCGGATCCGGACAACGCAAGTGTGAAAGAGGCCTTAGTGTCTCCATGTTCTAAGAGCTATAGTTTTTTTATTTTTTGAGAGATTTTCTTATGTAGGGGCTCATTTTTTGCGGGATGAGGTGACGGTTTTATTGGTACCATTTTGTGGGACATACGCGTTTTTGATCACTTGGTGTTGCACCTTTTGTGATGTAAGGTGACAAAAATTGCTTGTTTTGACACCTTTTCTTTTTTTTTTTTACGGTGTTCACCCGAGGGGTTAGGTCATGTGATATTTTTATAGAGCTGGTTTTTATGGATGCGGCAATACCAAATATGTCTATTTAATTTTATTTTTTCTATTTTTAAAATTTTTTTTTTTATTCCTTACTTGGGGACTTTTTTTTTTTACATGTGAAACTTTTTTTTATTTAATTTTTTCAACCCTTTATTTTTATTTTTATTTTTTTTACACTTTTCGTTCCCCATAAGGTCATACAAGACCTCTGGGGGACATTTACTTCACTTTTTCTTTTTTTTTTTCACTGTTGATTTCTCCTGTAACTGGGGCTGACATAGTAGCCCCAGTTACAGGACAAATACACCCCCCAGAGAGGCTGTACAGCGTAATTCTGCGCTGTACAGCCTCAGTGCAGGGCTGATCGAGGTCTCTGAAAGACCTCACACAGCTCCTGCACTCTCCGGTCCCGGCGGTTACATGACCGCCGGGCCGGAACAGGAAGCGCATAGCGCTTCCTGCTCTGCATACACAGCGCTCGGTGAGCGCTGTGTATGCAGCGATCCAGAAGGCAGGGACACCTGGGCACTGTCCCTGCCTTCTCTCTGGGTTGCCCTGCTGTCACTGACAGCGGGCAACCCGATCAGCAGCTGCACGATTAGCGTGCAGCTGCACTTTCTGAACGGATGTTCTGGAACGTCCGTTCAGAAATAGAGATCCACCCATAGGACGTTTATATCCTATGGGCGGACGGAAAGTGGTTAACCCCTTTGGGACACAGGCTTATTTCACCTTAAGGACCAGGCAATTTTTGCTAATCTGACCAGTGTCACTTTAAGTGGTGATAACTTTAAAAAGCTTATTAGAAGAAGAGACTGGCACTCACTTTGTCTTCTGCAAATTAAATCCTTTATTCGTCACATATAAGATGCAATTTTCTGTGACGCGCGTTTCGGCTCCAATACGAGCCTTTCTCAAACAGAAATGGCATACACATGATACAATATACACGATTTAAATAGACCGCCTAGGCGGAAGTGACATCAAGTAACCATAGTGATCAATTAAACAAAATGAAGCAAAAACAGAAACATGTGAAGAAACAACCCAACTGCAGCAGCATCGATCAAAACAACATTACTTAGAGAGTATATGGAGTTCTCCAAAAATTGAAACCACTTCCAAATCAGATGATGCGGTTGGGGGTTCTTCACGTTTTTTGAAAAAAATGAAGAAGAAAAAACAAATAAATATATAGAATATAAAATACACATAATAGTGGAGCTTGGAAATTACAGGAAGCTATTCAGATCATACTCCCGGTTTAAACCCATGGGCTCAAGTGTCTGCAATGTGTGAATCCAATAGGATCCACGTTTTTTTAACATTTTAATCCTGTCTCCCCCTCTGCGAGGTTGTGCCACATGTTGGATGATTTGAAAGCGCAATTGCGCGATATTATGTTTGCAGCGATCAAAGTGGTAGGGAATCGGTAAGAGCAGGTTCTTTTTTCGTATGGTGGACTTGTGTTTCGAGAAGCGATCCTTCATTCGCATGGAAGTTTCTCCTATGTACAGGAGTCCACACGGACATTTCAATAGATACACTATATAGTTACTATTGCATGTAAAAAAAAACTTAACAGGAAATTGCTTGCCCGTATGGGGATGTGAAAAATATTCCCCTCTAATCACACTCGAACAATGTATACATCCCAGGCAGGGAAATGTACCCTTCCTTGGAGTAGACAAAGTGTGTTGACGCTTCTCAATCTGGCCACTGCCCACGTCAGCCCTTTCCACCATATCGCGAATGTTCTTGTTGCGCTTATAACATATTAAAGGAGAACTCTTGAACTCCTCCACAGAGGGGTATGCCCGGGACAAAATATTCCAGTGTCGATTAAAAATATGCCGACACTTGTTAACCCATGGGTGGTATTTAGTAACAAATGGGATACGTGACCTCTTTGTCTCCTTCTTAGGAGCCAGAGAAGTAACCTTTTTCCTCTCACTATTCAGCAGTGAAGTGGGGTAACCTCGATTCTCAAATCTTACTGACATTTCATTTAGGCGATTTTCCTTAACCCTTGCACAAGAAACAATCCTACGGACCCTCTGTAACTGAGAATGGGGCAGTGCTTTTTTGACTGTAGGAGGATGATAGCTAGAGAAGTGAAGGAGAGAATTCCTATCAGTGTTTTTTTTATCTACAAATCAGTCTCTACCACTCCATTCTCACTCTTAACCACCTCAGCCCCCAGTGCTTAAACACCCTGAAAGACCAGGCCACTTTTTACACTTCTGACCTACACTACTTTCACCGTTTATTGCTCGGTCATGCAACTTACCACCCAAATGAATTTTACCTCCTTTTCTTCTCACTAATAGAGCTTTCATTTGGTGGTATTTCATTGCTGCTGACATTTTTACTTTTTTTGTTATTAATCGAAATTTAACGATTTTTTTGCAAAAAAATGACATTTTTCACTTTCAGTTGTAAAATTTTGCAAAAAAAAACGACATCCATATAGAAATTTTGCTCTAAATTTATAGTTCTACATGTCTTTGATAAAAAAAAATGTTTGGGTAAAAAAAAAATGGTTTGGGTAAAAGTTATAGCGTTTACAAACTATGGTACAAAAATGTGAATTTCCGCTTTTTGAAGCAGCTCTGACTTTCTGAGCACCTGTCATGTTTCCTGAGGTTCTACAATGCCCAGACAGTACAAACACCCCACAAATGACCCCATTTCTGAAAGTACACACCCTAAGGTATTCGCTGATGGGCATAGTGAGTTCATAGAACTTTTTATTTTTTGTCACAAGTTAGCGGAAAATGATGATTTTTTTTTTTTTTTTTTTTTCTTACAAAGTCTCATATTCCACTAACTTTTGACAAAAAATAAAAAGTTCTATGAACTCACTATGCCCATCAGCGAATACCTTGGGGTCTCTTCTTTCCAAAATGGGGTCACTTGTGGGGTAGTTATACTGCCCTGGCATTCTAGGGGCCCAAATGTGTGGTAAAGAGTTTGAAATCAAATTCAGTAAAAAATGACGAGTGAAATCCGAAAGGTGCTCTTTGGAATATGGGCCCCTTTGCCCACCTAGGCTGCAAAAAAGTGTCACACATCTGGTATCCCCGTACTCAGGAGAAGTTGAGGAATGTGTTTTGGGGTGTCTTTTTACATATACCCATGCTGGGTGAGATAAATATCTTGGTCAAATGACAACTTTGTATAAAAAAATGGGAAAAGTTGTCTTTTGCCAAGATATTTCTCTCACCCAGCATGGGTATATATAAAATGACACCCCAAAACACATTCCCCACCTTCTCCTGAGTACGGAGATACCAGATGTGTGACACTTTTTTGCAGCCTAGGTGGGCAAAGGGACCCATATTCCAAAGAGCACCTTTCGGATTTCACTCATCATTTTTTACAGAATTTGATTTCTAACTCCTTACCACACATTTGGGCCCCTAGAATGCCAGGGCAGTATAACTACCCCACAAGTGACCCCATTTTGGAAAGAAGACACCCCAAGCTATTCCGTGAGGGGCATGGCGAGTTCCTAGAATTTTTTATTTTTTGTCACAAGTTAGTGGAAAATGATGATTTTTTTTTTTTTTTTTTCATACAAAGTCTCATATTCCACTAACTTGTGACAAAAAATAAAAACTTCCATGAACTCACTATGCCCATCAGCGAATACCTTGGGGTCTCTTCTTTCCAAAATGGGGTCACTTGTGGGGCAGTTATACTGCCCTGGCATTTTCCAGGGGCCCTAATGTCTGGTAAGTAGGTAAATGACCTGTGAAATCTGAAAGGTGCTCTTTGGAATGTGGGCCCCTTTGCCCAGCTAGGCTGCAAAAAAGTGTCACACATCTGGTATCTCCGTACTCAGGAGAAGGTAAGGAATGTGTTTTGGGGTGTCATTTTACATATACCCATGCTGGGTGAGAGAAATATCTTGGCAAAAGACAACTTTTCCCATTTTTTTTATACAAAGTTGGCATTTGACCAAGATATTTATCTCACCCAGCATGGGTATATGTAAAATGACACCCCAAAACATATTCCCCAACTTCTGCTGAATACGGAGATACCACATGTGTGACACTTTTTTGCAGCCTAGGTGGGCAAAGGGGCCCAAATTCCTTTTAGGAGGGCATTTTTAGACATTTGGATACCAGACTTCTTCTCACGCTTTGGGGCCCCTAAAATGCCAGGGCAGTATAAATACCCCACATGTGACCCCATTTTGGAAAGAAGACACCCCAAGGTATTCAATGAGGGGCATGGCGAGTTCATTGAAAAAAAAAATTTTTGGCACAAGTTAGGCTACTTTCACACTAGCGTTCGGAGCGGATCCGTTTGATGTTTCATCAGACGGATCCGCTCCTATAATGCAAACGCTTGCATCCGTTCAGAACGGATCCGTTTGCATAACAGTTTATTTCAGATCTGATTTTTCACTTCGGAAAACTCAGATCCGACAGTATATTCTAAACACAGAAGCGTTCCCATGGTGATGGGGACGCTTCAAGTTAGAATATACTGAGAATTGTGTACATGACTGCCCCCTGCTGCCTGGCAGGTGCTGCCAGGCAGCAGGGGGCAGACCCCCCCCCCCCCCCCTGTATTTAACTTATTGGTGGCCAGTGGGGCCCCCCCTCCCTCCCCAGTATTAATTGTAAGCAGTGCGGCCCCCCTCCCTCTATATTCATCGGTGGCCAGTGCGGATATTAAATATGAGCAGTGCGGTCTCCCCCTCCCTCCCTCCCCAGTATTAAATATGAGCAGTGCGGTCTCCCCCTCCCTCCCTCCACAGTATTAAATATGAGCAGTGCGGCCTCCCCCTCCCTCTATTCATTGGTGGCCAGTGCGGATTCAAAGTATTGTGATCAGTGCGGTAAAGTGACAGGTCTGTGCGGCGCATTGCCTATAGACCTGTCACTTACCAGTAGGAGGAGCTCCCGGCCGGTCACATAGATCGCAGCTCTTCAGGTAAGTATAATGCTGCTATTTGTTGCTAAGTAACCATGGCAGCCAAGACTGCAATAGCGTCTTGGCTGCCATGGTAACCGATCGGAGCCCCAGCGATTTAAACTGGGACTCCGATCGGTACTCTCCGCTGCCACCAATGATGGGGGGGGGGGGGGGGGTCGAGAGGAGAGGCCGCACTGATCACAATACTTTGAATCTGCACTGGCCACCAATGAATAGAGGGAGGGGGAGACCGCACTGCTCATATTTAATACTGGGGAGGGAGGGAGGGGGAGACCGCACTGCTCATATTTAATACTGGGGAGGGAGGGAGGGGGAGACCGCACTGCTCATATTTAATATCCGCACTGGCCACCGATGAATATAGAGGGAGGGGGGCCGCACTGCTTACAATTAATACTGGGGAGGGAGGGGGGGCCCCACTGGCCACCAATGAGTTAAATACAGGAGGGGGGGGGGGGGGTCTGCCCCCTGCTGCCTGGCAGCACCTGCCAGGCAGCAGGGGGCAGTCATGTACACAGTTCTCAGTATATTCTAACTTGAAGCGTCACCATCACCATGGGAACACCTCTGTGTTAGAATATACTGTCGGATTTGAGTTACATCGTGAAACTCAAATCCGACAGTATATTCTAACACAGAGGCGTTCCCATGGTGATGGGGACGCTTCAAGTTAAAATATACCATCGGATTGGAGAAAACTCCGATCTGATGGTATAATCCTGACTTTACATTGAAAGTCAATGGGGGACGGATCCGTTTGAAATTGCACCATATTGTGTCAATGTCAAACGGATCCGTCCCCATTGACTTGCATTGTAAGTCTGGACGGATCCGTTTGGATCCGCACGGCCAGGCGGACACGAAAACGCTGCAAGCTGCGTTCGGGTGTCCGCCTGCTGAGCGGAGCGGAGGCCAAACGGTGCCAAACTGATGCATTCTGAGCGGATCCGCATCCACTCAGAATGCATTGGGGCCGTACGGATCCGTTCGGGGCCGCTTGTGAGAGCCTTCAAACGGAACTCACAAGCGGAGCCCCGAACGCTAGTGTGAAAGTAGCCTTAGCGGAAATTGATTTTTTGGATTTTGTTCTCACAAAGTCTCCCTTTCCGCTAACTTGGGACAAAAATTTCAATCTTTCATGGACTCAATATGCCCCTCAGCGAATACCTTGGGGTGTCTTCTTTCCAAAATGGTGTTATTTGTGGGGTGTTTGTACTGCCCTGGCATTTGAGGGTCTCCGCAATCATTACATGTATGCCCAGCATTAGGAGTTTCTGCTATTCTCCTTATATTGAGCATACGGGTAATGAGATTTTTTTTTTCCGTTCAGCCTCTGGGCTGAAAGAAAAAAATGAACGGCACAGATTTCTTCATTCGCATCGATCAATGTGGATGAAAAAATCTCTGCCAAAAAAAGAAAAAGGAGGGGAAAGGCGTCTGCCAGGACATAGGAGCTCCGCCCAACATCCATACCCACTTCAGCTCGTATGCCCTGGCAAACCAGATTTCTCCATTCACATCAATCGATGTGGATGAATAAATCATTGCCGGGATTTTTTTTTTTATATATACAAAGTGTTTGCCAAAGTATATGAACACCGCCACCTCCTCAGCTCATATGCCTCGGCAAACATATCTTTTACTGCAGAGGAGAAATCTCGTCTTGCAGCGCCGCATACACCGACTTGCGTGTAATCTGACAGCAGCACAATGCTTCTGTCCGAATGCACATCAGTGCTGCAGCTGGTCGATCGGTTGGTCCACCTGGAAGGTAAAAAAAACAAAACAAAAAAGAAAAAACCAGGCCGCAAAGCAATAACTTTATTAACTTTAGAACAGAACATATTAACTTTTTTAAACTTTTTTAACTTTTTTACTTACCGGTAATTTTTTTTTTGTTTAGTTTTTTTTACCTTTATAGAACAAACCTCTCCTTCCCCATGGGACAATGTGCAAAGCGCAAATCGCCCAAAGATGTGGCGAAGTACGTTATGCACTTTATCCCAGGTGAAAGGAGAGGTTTGCAGCAGCTGAGAGTAAAAGGGCCCTAATAGCCCTGTGTGCCTGTCCTGTGAGATGCAATCCCTATGCTAGGTGTACCTGTGTGTGGTACTTCCGGAAACACTCTCCATAGCATAGGGCAGGGTGGTCAGCACAGTCAGGACAGAAATAGCGGGTGTCACGCCTTATTCCACTCCTGCTACAGACACGACATCTTTTTCGGGGTGACGGTTGGGTTGAGGTACCAGGAACGACACTGGGGAAATGTCGCTCGTGTAGACGGCTAACTACACTGGGGGATGGGGCCACGGAACCTCCTGGGTAAAGGAGGTTCTCGATGATCTCTTCCTGGAATTTGAGGAAAGATCGTGTTCTCCCAGCCTTACTGTAGAGAACAAAACTATTGTACAGCGCCAATTGAATTAAATATACAGACACCTTCTTATACCAGCGTCTGGTTCTGCGGGAAACTAAATACGGAGACAACATCTGGTCATTGAAGTCCACCCCTCCCATGAGCGCATTATAGTCGTGGACACAGAGGGGCTTTTCAATGACACGGGTTGCTCGCTCAATTTGGATTGTCGTGTCTGCGTGAATGGAGGAGAGCATGTAAACGTCACGCTTGTCTCTCCATTTCACCGCGAGCAGTTCTTCGTTACACAAGGCAGCCCTCTCCCCCCTTGCAAGACGGGTGGTTACAAGCCGTTGGGGGAAGCCCACGCGACTAGTTCGCGCGGTGCCACAGGCGCAAATCCGTTCTAGAAACAAATGCCTAAAGAGGGCCACACTTGTGTAAAAATTGTCCACATAAAGATGGTACCCCTTGCCGAATAAGGGTGACACCAAGTCCCAGACTGTCTTCCCACTGCTCCCCAGGTAGTCAGGGCAACCGACCGGCTCCAGGGTCTGATCTTTTCCCTCATAGACACGAAATTTGTGGGTATAGCCTGTGGCCCTTTCACAGAGCTTATACAATTTGACCCCATACCGGGCACGCTTGCTTGGGATGTACTGTTTGAAGCCAAGGCGCCCGGTAAAATGTATTAGGGACTCGTCTACGCAGATGTTTTGCTCGGGGGTATACAAATCTGCAAATTTCTGGTTGAAATGGTCTATGAGGGGCCGAATTTTGTGGAGCCGGTCAAAAGCTGGGTGGCCTCTGGGACGGGAGGTGGTGTTGTCGCTAAAATGCAGGAAACGGAGGATGGCCTCAAATCGTGCCCTGGACATAGCAGCAGAGAACATGGGCATGTGATGAATCGGGTGCGTTGACCAATATGACCGCAATTCATGCTTTTTTGTCAGGCCCATGTTGAGGAGAAGGCCCAAAAAAATTTTAATTTCGGAAACTTGGACTGGTTTCCACCGGAAAGGCTGGGCATAAAAGCTTCCCGGGTTGGCGGATATAAATTGTGTGGCATACTGGTTGGTCTCTGCCACGACTAAGTCCAATAGCTCCGCAGTCAAGAACAGCTCAAAAAATCCCAGGGCCGAACCGATTTGAGCCGTCTCAACCCGAACTCCAGACTGGGCGGTGAAAGGGGGAACTACAGGTGCGGCTGAAGTTGGTGACTGCCAATCAGGGTTTGCCAGCACCTCAGGGATTCTAGGGGCTCTACGGGCCTGTCTTTGCGGTGGCTGCGACGGGGTAACTAGTGCACGTGCCACCGTACCAGCTTCAACTGCCCTTCTGGTGCTCGCCACGTCACCATGTTGTACGGCAGTGCTGGTACTAGGTCCAGGGAGGGCTGCGCTGCTGGTGTATGCCTCACCACGTGATCCGGCAGCGACAGCCCCACTCTGCTGCTCTTGAAGCGGATCCTGCATAACCTGTGGTCTAGCGACATGGGGCCGGGTACGCCTGGTGCTGCCAGGGACCTCCACCTCCTCGTCCGAACTTTGGGTCAGAGAGCCACTGCTTTCTACAGGTTCATATTCTGACCCGCTAGATTCGTCAGATGAGGGTTCCCACTCCTCATCCGACTGGGTCAGAATCCTGTAGGCCTCTTCAGAAGAATACCCCCTGTTTGACATTTTGGACTACTAAATTTAGGGGTATTCCCTGAGACTACCCAAGAAAAAAAGCAAGCCTGTCTTACAAAGGGGAGGCTAGCGAAGTACCGGAGGCCCGCTGCGGTTGATAAAAAATATCAAAACAGATTTTTTTATCGCCGCAGTGCGTGTAAAATGAATGTGCAGTGATCAAAAAATATATATTTTTTGTCACTGCGGTGGGGCGGGCGTGGGTGAACGCACGTGTGGGCGACCGATCAGGCCTTATCGGGCAAACACTGCGTTTTGGGTGGAGGGCGAACTAAAGTGACACTAATACTATTATAGATCTGACCGTGATCAGTTTTGATCACTTACAGATACTATAAAAGTACAAATGCTGATTAGCGATACGCTATTCAGCGAATAAAAGTGACTGCGGTGCGGTGGGGTGGGCGCTAACTGACGCTAACTACCTAACCAAGGGGCCTAAACTATCCCTAAAACCTAACAGCCAATACTAGTGAAAAAAAAAAAGTGACAGTTTACACTGATCACTTTTTTTCCTTTCACTGGTGATTGACAGGGGCGATCAAAGGGGTGATCAAAGGGTTAATTGGGGTGCAGGGGGGTGATCTGGGGCTAAGGTGTAGTGTTGGTGCTACTCACAGTTCAGTCTGCTCCTGTGCTGGATCCAACCGACGAAAAGGACCAGCACAGGAGCAGAGAAGCCATATAACAGATCATATTTACTAATATGATCTGTTATATGGCTTGTGATTGGATTTTTTAAAAATCGCCAGCCTGCCAGCCAATGATCGTTGCTGGCAGGCTGGTGACGAACTTGTTCTTTAACTTTTGCCGGCCCGCGATGCGCATGCGCGGGCCGGCTTGGAGCGAAATCTCGCGTCTCGCGAGATGACGCGTATATGCGTGACTGTGCGCAGCGCTGCCACCTCCGGAACGCGAATCTGCGTTAGGCGGTCCGGAGGTGGTTAATCACCAGGGTGTCCAAAAAATTAATTTCATGGACATCATAGTGCAGCGTGAACTGAAGTTCAGGCCAAATCGAGTTTAAGTAATCTGCAAAATCGTGAAGGGATCGAATGCTGCCCCGCCACATGCAAAACACGTCATCAACGAATCTTCACCAAAAAATACAATGGACTTTAAACAGTTCATTACTGTAAATATATTTATCCTCAAACCATGACATGTAAGAATTTGCATATGGCGGTGTGGCATTCGAGCCCATCGTGGTCCCACAGCACTGCTGATAGTACGTGTCCTGAAACAAAAAATAATTTTCGTTCAAAATAATCTCGAGCAAACACTGGAAGAATTGTTTCTCACGTTCAGTGTGAGAGGAAAAAGACAAAAGCCACTCTACAGCCCGTATACCCTTAGAATGTATGATAGAAGTATACAGTGAACATACATCAAAGGTGGCCAATAAATCATCATCCTGTAACACCAGGTTCCCAACTTCACCCAAAAATTGATTGGTATCAAGCAAAAAAGACAGCATATTTTTAGTGAGAGGTGTCATGACCTTTTCAAGGAGAATCGCTGGTGGGGATAGAATAGAATCAGTTAGGGCTACAATCGGACGGCCAGGTGGTTGAGTTAAAGATTCATGCACCTTGGGAAGTGTATAGAACACTGGCGTTACAGGATGATGATTGATCAAGTATTCGATATCTGATTGAGACTATTTGTGACAACAATCCCATTGATATTTCAAGACTTCAAAGCTGTGAGTGGCCCACAATGAAAGAGTGTGGGGAAATATCCTTCTAAAATATAACCTTTATATGATATACATTAAAATATACACCTGAAGATGCATCACAATACAAAGAATTAGTTTTGGGACCACAAGTCTTAAACCTTTCATCACGTGTCCTCAGTATCGATGAGACTAAAGCCCTAGAACTAGGCCTGACGTTTGTACCCACCCCAAAATTTGACAGATTTGCATCTGTCAAAGATATCAATTTGTTTATTCGCAAGTTAAGGTGGCATAAACACTTTAGATTAATGGACCGTCGCCAATGTCTTGAATTGGGGATTCCTACTGACTTACTTAAGGATGTACAACTATTACAGTCCTTGAACTCCAATGAGGACACTACCAAGGGTAACGGTCCATTTACTAATCTAAAAGTGAAAAGTACCAAGATGCCACCCACTGCGAACGAAGTGTCATGTATAGATGTATTCCTAAACATGGTCACCAGGGATCTAGAGGACCTCAGAGTGTCCACGCATCATTCCAACTGCGCCGAGTCCGTGACCACTGCTATTTCTTCATTAGCTGATGACCACCACATAGTCATCAAACCCGCTGACAAGGGGGGGAATGTCGTGGTCATGGACGCGGCGCAATATGAGAATATGTGTAGGAATATACTATCAGACACAGGGACGTATGAAGTTCTGTATAATGACCCCACCGAGGGATATAGGCGTGAACTTAAAATTATTTTGGATGAAGCGAAAGCTACCAATATCATTAATGCTGAGGAATTTGCTTTTCTCTTTCCCCTGCATCCCCGTAAATCTACATTTTACAGTCTCCCCAAAGTGCATAAGGGGGTTAGTCCTCTGAAGGGGAGACCCATTGTTTCGGGGGTGGACAATCTTAACCAGAATCTGGGTATTTACATCGACCGGATATTGGCACCGTTTGTCACGGCTCTCCCCTCCCATGTCAGAGATACCACCGACCTCCTTAAGCGTTTGGAGGGTCTGACATTGGAGGAGACCTGTCTCCTTTCCAGTATTGACGTTGAGGCCCTTTATTCCTCGATACCACATAATTTGGGCCTCAGGGCAGTAGAACATTTCCTTCGGTCACGGGGATGTCAGTATCGCGCCCACAGCCAATTTGTCCTGCGTCTTCTTGAATTTACGTTAACACGTAATTTCTTCACCTTTGATGGGAGGACCTACCACCAGCTCAGGGGTACTGCGATGGGGAGTCCCTGCGCCCCATCGTACGCTAATCTATTCCTGGGCTGGTGGGAGGAGACCATCGTTTTCAAGGAAGACGAGGCTCTTGACACTTATGAAATTGGCTTGTGGGCGCGATACATCGATGACATCTTCATACTCTGGAATGGAGATCAGGGGACCTTTGAAGCCTTCGTCCAGCATCTCAATCAGAACAATATTGGCATGCACTTCACCTGTGAGTCGCACCCCACGACTTTGCCATTCCTGGATATTAAAATCTCCAGGAACGCGAAGGGTGAACTGGACACGTCGATCTATAGGAAGGCCACCTCTACGAATTCCCTCCTGAGGTGGGAGAGTAACCATCCTCTCCCACTCAGGATTGGAATTCCTAGAGGTCAGTACTTGCGTTTGAGACGCAACTGCTCAGACAAGCATGATTTTATTCGCCAAGCAGCTGATCTGAGGACGAGATTTTTGTCCAGGGGATACCCCGACTTTGTGTTGAGATCGGCATTCCAGAAAGCCCTGTCTCGACCAAGATGCTCACTGCTCACTTCCAATCAACTATCCACTCCACCCACTAAGGTCATGAGAATCATCACCAATTTCGATAGGGGGTCTAAACAAGTCAGGCAGATTTTGGGGCGCCATTGGCAAGTCCTCAAAATGGACCCTGACTTAAAAGACGTTTTAGGTGACCAACCACAAATAACCTATCGTAGGGGGCCGAACATACGTGATAAGCTAGTGCATAGTCACTATGCACCCGATCGCACCAAGACCACCTGGTTGCGATGTAGAACTGTGGGCTGTCATAGATGTGGAAATTGTATAGCGTGCAAACGCATACAGGTTAGCAAGTCATTTGTGAGCAATGTCACAGGCAAGACATATTCAATCCCGCATTTCATTAACTGTAAATCTAGAGGGGTCATATATCGGATCCAGTGTGAATGTGGGATTGAATATGTAGGTAAAACGATACGGGAATTCAGGAGGCGGATAGGGGAGCACTTGGGGGACATCTCACACAAAAGAGATACCCCAATCTCTAAACACGTCCATACTGTGCACAATGGTAGAGCCTCTCTGAAGTTCCTCGGCTTTGATATGGTCAAACCGCCTGTGAGAGGGGGGAACTGGGACAAATGTTTGCTTCAGCAAGAATCCCGATGGATATTCCACCTTAAAACATCTGCACCCCTGGGCCTGAATGAAAGGCTGGACTATGGGTGCTTTATATAGATATTGGTTAAGCTTACTCCTCAACAATAGTAATGCTCAATCCTATGGTGGCATCCTATTCCTCTGGAAGGGATGCACATATAGGAGACATACTACTAATTCACAATTTTCCAAAACAACCTGGTATTGTGTCCAGCTCTTTCTATCTAGTTCTTGTTGCTGCGAACCTGCAAGAAATGTCAGTTTCAATCTGCTACGATCTTGCTCTGTAGCGTTGTCACGGACGCCTCCATTGTGGGACGTACTGTGAGGTTACCTTGTGTTGACATGTTCTCCGTGGTAACCGCTCTCTCCCTCCGCCTCCTGATCCGATTGGTCGCCGTAATCATGTGGTATCGGCGGCGGCGTCTGGTGCGTCACGGCGCATGCGCGTGACGTCACACGCCGACGCCGATGCTGACAGGGCGGTCTCCCTGGAAGAGGCGCGCTGGGGATCTATTTAAACACCATGAAGGTATGTGTCAGTGTGGCTGGTATAGGTTGATGAACCCCCTTAACATTAGGGATACTACCTTTAGTGAGGACCACCAGATCCTTACACACCAAGGAGCAGAGAAGCATTTATTCCTCTGCAGCATGGCAATCCTGCACCATGGATGCCTGCCCCTAGACTTTGACTCTGAACCTTGGGTCTAGTCTTTCATGTAACCGTCCTACTGCAGCATATGTTTGACTGCTACTTGCGGTCATAGACGGTATATTTTTCGTTTTGTCTCTACATGCATTTTATCCCCCTGAGGAGTCGACACGACAGAAACGTGCCACGTCGGGAGGCCTGTAGTCGCTTTGTGTTTTTTATGTTTGTTCACTAGACTAGGGTTCAGGTCCATAACTAGGGACAGGTATCCGGACGGGGTCGCTCTTTTCAGGGCGAGTGCTCTGTGTAGACAGGCAGCATGGGAGCAGGCCCCAATCCTACCAAGTATATAGGGTGATATAGGGCACAGCATCCATACTCTCATGACTGTTTTTCCTGTCTACACTCCCTTCCGTCAGGCCTGACTCCCCTACCACGCTGATCCTAGTCATCTGGTCGGTCAGGTAAGACTGTCTGTGTCCACACCGGCGCAGCAGTTATATCTTATATTCTTGTCCTACCAGAAGTGGGGTATCCGTCCTGGAACCCCAATACATGTTATACTTGTGTTGGTTGGGTTATACTGTTAGCATTCACCTATGCGTATCAGTGCTAAGTTTTGTCTTTTTTTCTCTACCAGCAGTGGGGTATCCACCCAGAACCCCTTGACTATATGTTTTGTATTGTGATGCATCTTCAGGTGTATATTTTAATGTATATCATATAAAGGTTATATTTTAGAAGGATATTTCCCCACACTCTTTCATTGTGGGCCACTCACAGCTTTGAAGTCTTGAAATATCAATGGGATTGTTGTCACAAATAGTCTCAATCAGATATCTATCATTCCCACTGATATGGCAGGATTCCTAGCGACAGGATTTGATGCAGAGAACTGGTTACATGAGGCCAAGGATATATTCTCTGATAAACAGTTCAATCAGAAAAAGTACTTACCATCCTTTCAAACCGCCTTTGTAGATCTTACCCAGGTCTACAAAGAACAGATTACGTCCTGGTGGGAGGTGCAAAGTCTGGACAATTACATTAAAAATAATATTGTCCCAAGGGGGCTGCGTATCTCTCTCCTCCCAGCGGCTCGTCTACGACAACATCCCGGCTTCTTAACTAAGTGGGAGCAGGAAGCCACAAATAGTTCCCTTAGGCTTATGAGGCTTCTGCTGGATGAGGAGAGAGCTAATCTAGCCACCCTTAGTCAGAAATTGATAGAATACACGGAGGTTGTACAGACTTTTTCACAGGAAGCGGAATTCCAGAACAAAGAAAAGCAGCTCCAACTTACCCTAGAAAAATATCAATATCACCTAAAAGAAAGAAAACACCGGCAGTTTATTAGAGATCTCTCAGATTTTAAAGAAAACCGTATATATTCCTCTCTTGGTAACACAAGAAGAGATACTGTACCAAGCAATTCTGAGAGATCTTCTACTGAAACTGACCACTCCGATTCGGAGAGAGAAACTGTCCCTAAAGTGAGTCAACACCCCAATAGGGGCAGGTACAGGAAGGGTAAAGGTCGTGGTTCATACAGAGGCCAGGATAACCGTTTTTTAGGCCAGTTCAATCAAACTATGGAATATCCGCTACGCAGTCGCACACAGAAACCTCCGAATTAGTTTTGGGACCACAAGTCTTAAACCTTTCATCACGTGTCCTCAGTATCGATGAGACTAAAGCCCTAGAACTAGGCCTGACGTTTGTACCCACCCCAAAATTTGACAGATTTGCATCTGTCAAAGATATCAATTTGTTTATTCGCAAGTTAAGGTGGCATAAACACTTTAGATTAATGGACCGTCGCCAATGTCTTGAATTGGGGATTCCTACTGACTTACTTAAGGATGTACAACTATTACAGTCCTTGAACTCCAATGAGGACACTACCAAGGGTAACGGTCCATTTACTAATCTAAAAGTGAAAAGTACCAAGATGCCACCCACTGCGAACGAAGTGTCATGTATAGATGTATTCCTAAACATGGTCACCAGGGATCTAGAGGACCTCAGAGTGTCCACGCATCATTCCAACTGCGCCGAGTCCGTGACCACTGCTATTTCTTCATTAGCTGATGACCACCACATAGTCATCAAACCCGCTGACAAGGGGGGGAATGTCGTGGTCATGGACGCGGCGCAATATGAGAATATGTGTAGGAATATACTATCAGACACAGGGACGTATGAAGTTCTGTATAATGACCCCACCGAGGGATATAGGCGTGAACTTAAAATTATTTTGGATGAAGCGAAAGCTACCAATATCATTAATGCTGAGGAATTTGCTTTTCTCTTTCCCCTGCATCCCCGTAAATCTACATTTTACAGTCTCCCCAAAGTGCATAAGGGGGTTAGTCCTCTGAAGGGGAGACCCATTGTTTCGGGGGTGGACAATCTTAACCAGAATCTGGGTATTTACATCGACCGGATATTGGCACCGTTTGTCACGGCTCTCCCCTCCCATGTCAGAGATACCACCGACCTCCTTAAGCGTTTGGAGGGTCTGACATTGGAGGAGACCTGTCTCCTTTCCAGTATTGACGTTGAGGCCCTTTATTCCTCGATACCACATAATTTGGGCCTCAGGGCAGTAGAAAATTTCCTTCGGTCACGGGGATGTCAGTATCGCGCCCACAGCCAATTTGTCCTGCGTCTTCTTGAATTTACGTTAACACGTAATTTCTTCACCTTTGATGGGAGGACCTACCACCAGCTCAGGGGTACTGCGATGGGAGTCCCTGCGCCCCATCGTACGCTAATCTATTCCTGGGCTGGTGGGAGGAGACCATCGTTTTCAAGGAAGACGAGGCTCTTGACACTTATGAAATTGGCTTGTGGGCGCGATACATCGATGACATCTTCATACTCTGGAATGGAGATCAGGGGACCTTTGAAGCCTTCGTCCAGCATCTCAATCAGAACAATATTGGCATGCACTTCACCTGTGAGTCGCACCCCACGACTTTGCCATTCCTGGATATTAAAATCTCCAGGAACGCGAAGGGTGAACTGGACACGTCGATCTATAGGAAGGCCACCTCTACGAATTCCCTCCTGAGGTGGGAGAGTAACCATCCTCTCCCACTCAGGATTGGAATTCCTAGAGGTCAGTACTTGCGTTTGAGACGCAACTGCTCAGACAAGCATGATTTTATTCGCCAAGCAGCTGATCTGAGGACGAGATTTTTGTCCAGGGGATACCCCGACTTTGTGTTGAGATCGGCATTCCAGAAAGCCCTGTCTCGACCAAGATGCTCACTGCTCACTTCCAATCAACTATCCACTCCACCCACTAAGGTCATGAGAATCATCACCAATTTCGATAGGGGGTCTAAACAAGTCAGGCAGATTTTGGGGCGCCATTGGCAAGTCCTCAAAATGGACCCTGACTTAAAAGACGTTTTAGGTGACCAACCACAAATAACCTATCGTAGGGGGCCGAACATACGTGATAAGCTAGTGCATAGTCACTATGCACCCGATCGCACCAAGACCACCTGGTTGCGATGTAGAACTGTGGGCTGTCATAGATGTGGAAATTGTATAGCGTGCAAACGCATACAGGTTAGCAAGTCATTTGTGAGCAATGTCACAGGCAAGACATATTCAATCCCGCATTTCATTAACTGTAAATCTAGAGGGGTCATATATCGGATCCATTGTGAATGTGGGATTGAATATGTAGGTAAAACGATACGGGAATTCAGGAGGCGGATAGGGGAGCACTTGGGGGACATCTTACACAAAAGAGATACCCCAATCTCTAAACACGTCCATACTGTGCACAATGGTAGAGCCTCTCTGAAGTTCCTCGGCTTTGATATGGTCAAACCGCCTGTGAGAGGGGGGAACTGGGACAAATGTTTGCTTCAGCAAGAATCCCGATGGATATTCCACCTTAAAACATCTGCACCCCTGGGCCTGAATGAAAGGCTGGACTATGGGTGCTTTATATAGATATTGGTTAAGCTTACTCCTCAACAATAGTAATGCTCAATCCTATGGTGGCATCCTATTCCTCTGGAAGGGATGCACATATAGGAGACATACTACTAATTCACAATTTTCCAAAACAACCTGGTATTGTGTCCAGCTCTTTCTATCTAGTTCTTGTTGCTGCGAACCTGCAAGAAATGTCAGTTTCAATCTGCTACGATCTTGCTCTGTAGCGTTGTCACGGACGCCTCCATTGTGGGACGTACTGTGAGGTTACCTTGTGTTGACATGTTCTCCGTGGTAACCGCTCTCTCCCTCCGCCTCCTGATCCGATTGGTCGCCGTAATCATGTGGTATCGGCGGCGGCGTCTGGTGCGTCACGGCGCATGCGCGTGACGTCACACGCCGACGCCGATGCTGACAGGGCGGTCTCCCTGGAAGAGGCGCGCTGGGGATCTATTTAAACACCATGAAGGTATGTGTCAGTGTGGCTGGTATAGGTTGATGAACCCCCTTAACATTAGGGATACTACCTTTAGTGAGGACCACCAGATCCTTACACACCAAGGAGCAGAGAAGCATTTATTCCTCTGCAGCATGGCAATCCTGCACCATGGATGCCTGCCCCTAGACTTTGACTCTGAACCTTGGGTCTAGTCTTTCATGTAACCGTCCTACTGCAGCATATGTTTGACTGCTACTTGCGGTCATAGACGGTATATTTTTCGTTTTGTCTCTACATGCATTTTATCCCCCTGAGGAGTCGACACGACAGAAACGTGCCACGTCGGGAGGCCTGTAGTCGCTTTGTGTTTTTTATGTTTGTTCACTAGACTAGGGTTCAGGTCCATAACTAGGGACAGGTATCCGGACGGGGTCGCTCTTTTCAGGGCGAGTGCTCTGTGTAGACAGGCAGCATGGGAGCAGGCCCCAATCCTACCAAGTATATAGGGTGATATAGGGCACAGCATCCATACTCTCATGACTGTTTTTCCTGTCTACACTCCCTTCCGTCAGGCCTGACTCCCCTACCACGCTGATCCTAGTCATCTGGTCGGTCAGGTAAGACTGTCTGTGTCCACACCGGCGCAGCAGTTATATCTTATATTCTTGTCCTACCAGAAGTGGGGTATCCGTCCTGGAACCCCAATACATGTTATACTTGTGTTGGTTGGGTTATACTGTTAGCATTCACCTATGCGTATCAGTGCTAAGTTTTGTCTTTTTTCTCTACCAGCAGTGGGGTATCCACCCAGAACCCCTTGACTATATGTTTTGTATTGTGATGCATCTTCAGGTGTATATTTTAATGTATATCATATAAAAATTGATCAAGTATTCCCCCAATTTAGGGTCAATGGTTTGAGGGAGTGCTGAGGAGGCGAGCCTCCTTCTCTCAGAGCGCCTGCACCGAATGAAGACAGGTGCGGGATTTGAAATGCTGACAGGGCCAGCCGGAGGAGGAGAGCGATCGCTGGCCCTGTCAATCAACAGGAGGAGGGGGGCGTTTTTTGCGGCGGCTACCAGCAAAATTTAAATGATGTGTGACGCTGATGTGTGACGCTGATATCTCACGTCCTTCACTAGTCAGTGTCACAAAACATTTTAGTTTTACTGTGGTTTTGTATGCTACATCACATAGATGAACAAAAATCACAAGCTCATCCTAAGCAAGCTGGTAGCTCAGTGGTACTGCTGTTGCTTCTTGTCCAGGCTTTATGAGTTCAAAACCCCTTTCAGCCTCTAAAATTTTTTTATATTTTATTATGCCCTAGATAAGAGGCAAATTTAAATGATGTGTGACGCTGATGTCTCACGTCCTTCATTTGTCAGTGTCACAAGGGATCTTAGGTTTACTGTGTTTTTTGCTATACTACATCTCATAGATCAAAAAAATCACTACCTTTGGTCTCTTAAGCTATAGCTCAGTGGTAAGACACTTGCTTGGCATGTAGTGTTCATGGGTTCAAAGCCCCTTCCAGGCTTTTAATAAAATTAATATGTTATTGAGCTCTAGATCAGAGACAAATTCAAATGGTGTGTGATGTAAGTAGTCCTTTTTTATTTTATTAAGAGTACATGGGCAGCACTATAGTAAAGGGGGCCCTGTATACAGAGCTGTATTCTGGATTTTACATATCTACTGTATATATGTGTATTATACACACAGTGTCTATAGCTTCACCACACTGAGATCTGCTCAGAAAACTGATATACATATTACTGGTTTATCCACAGACACAATATATGATCATACAGATGGCAGTACTATGTGATAGCTTCTAAGTATAGAAAAACCATGTGGTAATGTTATAGCTTGAAGGTTACATTAATGGCTTTGCATGTTGAAGTCCCCAGAAAGACATATGTTTTTTTCTTTAATAGCATATACTATAATAAATAATATGTCATTAACCCATAGGATACCAGCGATGTACATGTATGTCGCTGGAAACACGGTCACAAATCCCAGCGCCATACAGGTACAGCGCTCTGATCGGGCGGCCACGGGAGCTACTCCCGCCCGATCAGCTGCAGGGGTCCAGCAGGCACTAATATTTGGACCCCTGCTGTATGCACCGGCATCGGTGAAAACACTGACGCCGGCTCATTAACCCTTGCACTGCCGCGGTCAGCGCTGATGGCTGCATGTGTGGTATCCCCGTGGTGCTGTGACGTCAGCCTGCTATCTAGCCCTGTCAGTCAATGGGGGAGGGGGGGTGTGCAGAGCACAGGGGGTGTTATAGAGCATTGCTCAGAATATTCAGCCCCGCCTCTGAGTGCTCGAATTGTTTATTTGCATATGAATCTCTGCATATCGCTGAAGCTATTTATCATACATAATAAGCATAATGAGCCCTACCAGGCAGTACGTATGGTCTAATAGGGTTGATTCTGGTGACAGAACCTCTTATGGACACCTGTGTAATTCCGATCACTGCTGTGCGGCGGGCAGTGTTAGGAACGGTGTGCCTGCTGAAATCATTCAGAAGGCACCCTGTGACAATGCCGAGGGGGGGTCCTGTGAGGGGGGTCAGACCTGCGGTTTGCAGCATTTCCAGGTTATTCAGGTCTCCGGTGACCCGCAATAGGAGGGTGATCAGTGGTGTAATATACACCACCAATCACCCTCCGCAGATCCTGTGAGGTGGCGGTGACGGAAGATGAGGGTGAGGATCGCCTGTGATTGGCTGGAGGGACTGACCTGGAGATAACGTCCTGGAGCTCCGCTCTCCCCGCCCACAGACTTCTGTGTGAGTAAGAAGAGAGGAGCCCTGTGTCGGTCCATCTGCATCCCACATGGTCCGCTGCCATCCATGGCCCCTAAGACCCCATAAAGTGCTATCTGGCATATAAACATTTAGGGGGAGCTTTAGGTTAGGCAGGGGTAGTGAGAAAAAAACAACGTTATTTTTTGTGTGCAGCACCCGGATCTGAGGGTGTCTAGGGTCCACAGCAACTTGTGCGACCCCTGTCCCCCCAGGGGTGCTGCAGCTTCCCCCCCCCCCCCATATTTTGGGGCGCAAGCGCATTTTTTTTCTTTTTGTAGGTGCGCTGACTGTGGCCGGCACTCTTAGCTGTAAAAGAGCGCCTGGCCACTGTTAGCGCATCGCCCACCCCACCGCTGATCAGCTTGGTACCGCTGATCAGCGAGTTTTTGGGCTGTGAGCAATTTTTCGGGTATTCTGTTAGGTTAGGGTGGGTTAGGGTAGGGTATACATAAAAACACACTGCTTCCCCAACACACACACACTAAATAAAGTTTTAAACACACACGCACTCCCCTTTAGCGTTCTAAGATGGCCCGCCGGATGTTCTCTTCGTAGAGGCATACAACCCAGTTCTCGGAGTCGGAGAGCCCCAGTGAGGACGAGGATGACCCCACTTTCCTGTTGTCATCCTCGTTCTCCTCATCATCTAGTGATGATGATGAGCCCCAAGGCGGCGGAGACAGGAGCCCCCCATGCCAGGAACCCTGTGGCCCACACTAGTATGAGCAGCCCTGGGGCTCGTACTAGTTTTCCAGCTCACCAGGCAAGTTCACCTGAGCCCTCTACCGGTGAACTTGACTGGAGTACCCCAGAGGATTTTGAGCCCTTGATTCCTGACTTTGTTGGACAACCAGGAATCCAGATTCGCACAGTGGGCTTCACTGAATATGACATTTTTTTTTTTTTTTTCCAGTGAACAATTTGTGAATCTGATGGTGGAGCAAACAAACTTATTCGCCCAACAGTTTATAGCCCAATTTCTCCCGAAAGAGAAATACCTCATATGTGGATGTAGAGTGATCTGCGGGTGAACTACACGTCTCAGAAGACAAAGAGCGCTATTGGGATTTTGGACAACCAAAATCCCAATGGCGCTCCTTCTCTTCTGAGCCATGTAGTTCGCCCGCAGAGCACTTTACGTCCACATATGGGGTATGTCCTTACACGGGAGACATTGGGCTACGAATTTTGGGGCGCTTTTTCTCCAATTACCCCTTGTAAAAATGAAATAAAAGGGGCTACAAGAACATGTTAGTGTAATAAAAGGAGATTTTGAATCTTCTCCTCCACTTTGCAGCTATTCCTGTGAAGACTGTGGAGAAATAAATAAAAATGGGGGAAGGGGATTATAAATTTAGTACTCCATGGAAGTGTGGCACTCCCTGAAGCAACAGTCAATACAGAGGCCCGGATGATCGTGGCAGGCACGTGTCACACTGAGTGGTGGTGTCCTTCCGTTACCCCCTCCTGTTACACACGCTGCACTTTTTTTTGGGACCGTCCCTTCTTTCCAGTATGGGGGAACCACACCTGGAAAGTGTTGGCCAGGGACGATCCTGGCTCCTCCAGTTCCTGAGGTACTCTGGCCTGCTCTTTCCCGGTCAGAAAAGATCAGGGCCTTGAGGACTGCCTCCTAGAACTGCAGGAATGTCCCTGTGTTGCCAGAGCTCTGGAACAGTACAAAAGAGTTGTACAAGGCAACCTGCACCAAGTAGACCGCAACTTCTTTGTACCATGCTCGGGTTTTGCGCATGGCGTTTAGGGTTGCCACCTTTTCTTCAAGCCAAACCCGAACAGAAGGGAGGGAGGGCCCCCTTCCAGGCCCCACCCATGTCCCGCCTCCAGCCACACCCATGCCCCGCTTCCACCCCTGGTCGCTGTCGCACCACGATCGTTACGCCCCTGATCCCGTCACTACAGAAATACAGCGCCTCATACCTCTTACATCCAGTGACATCTCCTTTGATGTAGATGTTCTCTTTCCTCATCTTCTCCTTTCAGACCTTCAGACCAGACTACCATTTTGTCGCCATTTTTCGTCTCTGCAGTTTGACAACAACAAAAAAATAATCTTAGTTTACTACTTTTCCATCATCCTCTGGACAAATCATCCTACTACCCCCAATACTGTGCCGCTGTGCTCCCCAATACTATACTGCATAAACAGATAAACCCCCTGATAATACTAGTACAATGCAGAGCCCCCCATATAAAATACCACTTCTTTTTGGCCTCAGTAGAAGCCCCCAAATAATGTGCCAGTAAGAAGTGCCCCCCATAGATGCCCCCCCATGTGTCAGTAAGAAGTGCCTCTTTTCTCCCCCCCAATATGTGCCAGTATAAGGTGCCTCTTCCCCCCTTCCCTTATATGTGCCAGTATCAAGTGCCTCATTTCTCTCCCCCCCAATATGTGCCAGTTTAAAGTGCCTCTTCCCCCCCCTTCCCTTATATGTGCCAGTATCAAGTGCCTAATTTCTCCCCCGCCCAATATGTGCCAGTATAAGGTGCCTCTTTCCCCCCCTTCCCCCCATATGTGGCAGTTTCAAGTGCCTCATTCCCCCCCAATATGTGCCAGTATAAGGTGCCTCTTTCCACCCCTTCCCCTATATGTGCCAATTTCAAGTGCCTCTTTTCTCCACCCCCCCCCCAAATATGTGCCAGTATAAGGTGCCTCTCCCCCACCTTCCCCCATATGTGCCAGTTTCAAGTGCCTCATTTCTCCTCCTCCCCAATATGTGCCAGTATAGGGTGTCTCTTTCCACCCCTTCCCCCATATGTGCCAATTTCAGGTGCCTCTCTTCTCTAAAAAAAAACAACAAAAAACTTTTACTTTTATAAAAGTAAAGATGGGCACTCTAATATCCGGAACCACCGTGTGATAAGTTTATTCTAATAACGTCAATTGTATATAATAACAATTACATAAAATATACACAATAAATGAAATCTCTAAAATAGGCCTGATACCACTAAAATTAATCTAATTATCTAATCCATATAAATAGCCGCTGTTGAAAACGATTAGGAGTAGGATTAGTAATCTGCTGCTGATAAAACAACCTCTGATTGTAATGGTAGAGTACTTTGGATAAATATACAATAGGCGTCTGCCAATGTTACTCTTAGGTGATGTGTCTCACAAGAAAAAATATATCGTGACAAATCTTAAAAATATAATATAATCCGAAAAAAAATGTTGGTGATCACTTAAAATTGTGCACAAAAGGAAAAGTCAATTTAAACTGTGAAGTGTTACTGTGTATCAAGTAGGTAGTATTCAACGTGAATATAGTGGTGATTCCACAACAGCAGCAGATGCCTCTGAATGTCAGTGTTTGCTCCAATAGTAATCACCTTCCGCAATCAACCATAGATGTAAGCAATAGTAGCTAGTATAGCAACTAGTGAGTATCGATATTTGCGCCAGTGGTAGTCACTTTCCACAGTCCACCATAGATTTAAGCGATAGTAGCTGTTTGTAATTGTACTCACACTTGATGCTGTAGTCCGGTCTGTAGCGTGGCTGTAAAAGCGGCTTACCTCCTATATGGAATGAAGAGGTGCCTCGCTGGTCTATCTAGACAGAGGTGCCTCGCTGGTCTATCCTCAGGAAGAAGGTAGCCCAACCTTCGAAACGCGTCTGGCGTGGACGGATAGGATACTAACTCTGGCAGAAAAACCGGCAGAACTAGATTTTCAATAACATGATTGTTATCTAGGCAAAAGCGCTTTCATCGGAAAAATACCAGATTTACTGGCCACAGTCTGGTTACTCACGGACAGCAGAAAACCAGCTGGAATAATTAAATCAGCTGTCCGGAGTAGGGAGAAAACGCCCATCGCAGATGAACTGAGACTCTGCCTATAATTCAAACAGAGCGAAAGCTGTGAACCAGGACGGCTCTGGACAACTGCGGCCAACATTGAGAGCGGACCACAGTGTCTAGATAGACCAGCGAGGCACCTCTTCATTCCATATAGGAGGTAAGCTGCTTTTACAGCCACGCTACAGACCGGACTACAGCATCAAGTGTGAGTACAATTACAAACAGCTACTATCGCTTAAATCTATGGTGGACTGTGGAAAGTGACTACCACTGGCGCAAATATCGATACTCACTAGTTGCTATACTAGCTACTATTGCTTACATCTATGGTTGATTGCGGAAGGTGATTACTATTGGAGCAAACACTGACATTCAGAGGCATCTGCTGCTATTGTGGAATCACCACTATATTCACGTTGAATACTACCTACTTGATACACAGTAACACTTCACAGTTTAAATTGACTTTTCCTTTAATGCACAATTTTAAGTGATCACCAACATTTTTTTTCGGATTATATTATATTTTTAAGATTTGTCACGATATATTTTTTCTTGTGAGACACATCACCTAAGAGTAACATTGGCAGACGCCTATTGTATATTTATCCAAAGTACTCTACCATTACAATCAGAGGTTGTTTTATCAGCAGCGGATTACTAATCCTATTCCTAATCGTTTTCAACAGCGGCTATTTATATGGATTAGATAATTAGATTAATTTTAGTGGTATCAGGCCTATTTTAGAGATTTCATTTATTGTGTATATTTTATGTAATTGTTATTATATACAATTGACGTTATTAGAATAAAAAGTAGATCAATAGAAATAGGATTGGATTGGCTCACCCTCCAATTTATACGGAATGGGTGCTCCCCCTAAAAGAAAGATATCCCCAATCTTCTAGGTAGGTAGATGAACTATATGGAGGAGAGGGGCACACCTCATATGATGATCAAATGGAACTGCAGCCAATGCGTTTAAACTATTTATTTGTTACAATAAAATAATATACGGTACCTAAATAGCATAAAATACGTTCACTAAAATACAATTAATACATAAATAACTATCTGTGTAAATTGAGAAAGCCAGTATAAATGTCACTGATATCCAATAAGATTGGTATATTTGATGATGTTCAAGTTCAATTGCGCAATGGAAAATGCGCTATATCTCTCCTATTGTCGGGAAATAACTAGCAGCTATGGCTAGTATATTGCAATGTGATACAAAGTCTCGTATGTTACTTGCTGTTTGTTACAGCATATCAATTGATGCGATATAATGGCTTGGTGTGTATGAACACACTACTCACTGTTTGAAGCGGTATAATGTCCGGTCACTCGTGCTTGGCGTGGCGTCCCACGTGTTGCAGCACAAGAAGCCTCAGTTCCGGTCCGCTCTCAATATATGTGAGTAAGGTACTGTAGCAGGCAAAGAAACTGTCCGTTTTAGACGCCGGGGTATAAATGTTTTAACCCACTTGATTATCGGCGTTACTTTGGTGTCTGTTGGTTTAGACACAGATGGACTTGCATTTCTTCCTGATTGATATGTAGAAAGCGCTCCAGAAAAAACTTCAAATGTTGCGCAGATAATACGCTGCGGTTTCTTACTTGCTTTAGTTGAGACTTGTGCACCAGACGCGTTTCGGAGTTGGCAGTGACTCCTTCCTCAGTGGTCAAGTCTCATCTGTTATCCAAGGGTTTATATAGGGCTAAAGCCATCTGTTCATTATAATTAGTTTCATTTTCATGGGGTGGAACAGAAAATCTGGATTTAGGATTCCCGGCTATTTGACATTTAGTTAATCTATTGTTTGCACATAAATATATATCTATAGACATACTCTACATGTCTAAAATCCATAAGAATACATATATATGTATGTATACATGTATACAATAAAAATAAAAATAAAAATGAAAATAAACGCATTGGCTGATAGTATGATGTTTAAATGCGGTTTTTCATGTGAACCAAGTCCTACAAACATCATAGTCAGATTTGATATAAGTTTAGTTTAAAATTACTTATTAATACAGGATGGTTTGTATAAAACATGTGGTTGATCTAGAATCGTCATATATTTTTAATAAAAATTTAATAAATTTAATATTATTTGTTTCTCAATCTGATGCGGTTTTTGTGCGTTTTGTCCCTATAGACACAAATCTGATCTTTTTTTGGGTGCATATATAATACAAAAATACAGACAAGATCAGATTTTTAGAAATACCGCTCTTCAAGATTTTAACATGATAAAAATGATAAAAGATTAAAAATTAAAAATGTGACCAACATATATGATGTATGAATAAAATTTATAGAATTGTCTAGTGGGTCATTCATTGATCAAGCTAGATGTCTATTCTATATTAATAATGATGAAATTCCACTGTTTGTTCAGCATCATATGTCCCATCTTTTGCTATTTGACCGTGTCTACATCCTTATTCATTATACCTCATAGGGATTGATCTCCATATGTAGGCGTCTCCGGACAAACGGCATCATATATATGTATATATATTAGTTGTAAAGATATATGTTGCAATATAGAGTATAATTCATATGGGATTAAAATGGTGCTGAACAATACGTATGGAACTGATGAATAAAATATGGTAAAAGTAATAAAATAAGTTTGTGTAAAATATATGTATGCTTAAATACAATATAATTGAATAGGATATTAATATAATCATAATTAGTGTATCGATTTTATAATTGGCATTAATTGAAAATATATGAATTGTTTATATATATGTCTAATAATACGTGCAAGGTCAATACTCTATAAAAAACCAAAAACCTCCATTTCCGCGTTTAATCCTAGAGGGAGGATAGAATTGAACTCAAAAATTTTTTTGGATTCAATTCTAGACATGCGACTTATATGGTCTCCTCCTCTCCAGTGAATATTCACTTTTTCCAAGGCTGCAAAAGTCATTCCATGTGGATTTTGGTTATGTACCATTTTAAAATGGAGGGATAAGGTGTGTTTATCATAACCTTTTTTGATGTTGGAGATATGTTCAGCAATACGTTTTTTCAGTGTTCTTTTCGTTCTGCCCACATATTGTTTTCTGCATGGGCATTGAATGATATATATAACACTTTCTGTATTGCATGTCAAGAACTCTCTGATTTTATGAGTGTGAGTGTTGCTGGTGGATTTGACTTCAATGGTTTTTTTAGGGAATGAGGTGGATCTGCATCCCATACATGCCCCACATCTATGAAAGCCTGTTAACCCTATCCATTTTTGGATTGATGATATATTTGGGGATTTATTAATAATTGTAGGTGCTACCAATAAGCCCAAATTGGGAGCCTTGGTGAAGGTGATTTGGGGTTTATTTGGTAGAGTATGACCTATTATTTTATCTTTGACAATATGGTGCCAATGTTTGTTGATTATATATCTAATCTTTTTATATTGGGAATTAAAAGGCAATATTAGTCTTACATTATCATCAGTCTTTGGGGTTTCTATTTTATCCGAAAAAAAGGAATTACGATCAAGTTTGCGCACTATTTCCAGGGAGGATTCCAATACTTGCAGTGGGTACTTTTTCTGCAAAAATTGATCCTTTAGTTTTATTGCTTCTGATTCAAAAATTTCTTCTTTTGAGCAATTTCTTTTAATCCGTCTAAATTGGCCTGATGGAATATTGACCAACCATTGTGGTAGATGGCAGCTATCATATAATATATAGCTGTTTTTAGACGTTGGTTTTTGATATGTGCTGCATACTAATTTTTCCTTTTCTATACAAATTTGCAAATCCAAAAATTCAACTGAGGAGGTACTTGTGATGGACGTAAAGTGCAAGTTCAGTGTGTTGTCATTAATATTTTCTAAAAAGAGATCAAGTGATATTTGATCACCCCTCCATATAAACAGCACGTCGTCTATATAACGATTCCAGAGCACCAGGTCTGTCCCCAGCCTTGGGACAATGATGTCCTGTTCCCACTGGGCCATAAAAAGGTTGGCATAGCTGGGGGCAAACCTGGTGCCCATGGCTGTACCCTGCACTTGAACGTAAAACTCTGTATCAAAATAAAAATAATTATGGTTCAATATAAATCGCACCGCCTCCGTTATATATTCTATCTGTTGAATAGGTAATTTTCCATCATGTATTAATTGTTCTTTCATAGCGTGGATGCCCTGATCATGATGGATTATAGTGTACAGAGACTGTACATCTAATGTACCTATAATCCATTTTGGATCCCATTTTATTTCTTCTATTATTTTAATTATTTGGGTCGTATCCTTAGTGTAGGATCTAATTTTTTTCACCACAGGTTGCAATAGTCTGTCTATGTATTGAGACAGATTCGCTGTTAGTGAATTTATACCCGAAATAATGGGTCGTCCTGGGGGGTCAGTATGGTTTTTATGCAGTTTTGGGATGCAATAAAAGACGGGTAGTCTTTGTTGGGTATTCAGTATATAATTATATTCCTCTTTTGTTAGAATTTCTTGTTGTAGACCTTTATTGCATAATTCTAATAATTCCAGATGATAATTTATTGTAGGGTCTGATTTTAGTTTTTTATATGTTTTGATATCCCCTAATTGCCTCTTACATTCGTTGTTGTATTTTTCTGCTTCTAAAATGACGATTGCCCCGCCTTTATCTGCGGGGCGTATCACTATGTTGTTGTCTTAGTGATACGCCCCGCAGATAAAGGCGGGGCAATCGTCATTTTAGAAGCAGAAAAATACAACAACGAATGTAAGAGGCAATTAGGGGATATCAAAACATATAAAAAACTAAAATCAGACCCTACAATAAATTATCATCTGGAATTATTAGAATTATGCAATAAAGGTCTACAACAAGAAATTCTAACAAAAGAGGAATATAATTATATACTGAATACCCAACAAAGACTACCCGTCTTTTATTGCATCCCAAAACTGCATAAAAACCATACTGACCCCCCAGGACGACCCATTATTTCGGGTATAAATTCACTAACAGCGAATCTGTCTCAATACATAGACAGACTATTGCAACCTGTGGTGAAAAAAATTAGATCCTACACTAAGGATACGACCCAAATAATTAAAATAATAGAAGAAATAAAATGGGATCCAAAATGGATTATAGGTACATTAGATGTACAGTCTCTGTACACTATAATCCATCATGATCAGGGCATCCACGCTATGAAAGAACAATTAATACATGATGGAAAATTACCTATTCAACAGATAGAATATATAACGGAGGCGGTGCGATTTATATTGAACCATAATTATTTTTATTTTGATACAGAGTTTTACGTTCAAGTGCAGGGTACAGCCATGGGCACCAGGTTTGCCCCCAGCTATGCCAACCTTTTTATGGCCCAGTGGGAACAGGACATCATTGTCCCAAGGCTGGGGACAGACCTGGTGCTCTGGAATCGTTATATAGACGACGTGCTGTTTATATGGAGGGGTGATCAAATATCACTTGATCTCTTTTTAGAAAATATTAATGACAACACACTGAACTTGCACTTTACGTCCATCACAAGTACCTCCTCAGTTGAATTTTTGGATTTGCAAATTTGTATAGAAAAGGAAAAATTAGTATGCAGCACATATCAAAAACCAACGTCTAAAAACAGCTATATATTATATGATAGCTGCCATCTACCACAATGGTTGGTCAATATTCCATCAGGCCAATTTAGACGGATTAAAAGAAATTGCTCAAAAGAAGAAATTTTTGAATCAGAAGCAATAAAACTAAAGGATCAATTTTTGCAGAAAAAGTACCCACTGCAAGTATTGGAATCCTCCCTGGAAATAGTGCGCAAACTTGATCGTAATTCCTTTTTTTCGGATAAAATAGAAACCCCAAAGACTGATGATAATGTAAGACTAATATTGCCTTTTAATTCCCAATATAAAAAGATTAGATATATAATCAACAAACATTGGCACCATATTGTCAAAGATAAAATAATAGGTCATACTCTACCAAATAAACCCCAAATCACCTCACCAAGGCTCCCAATTTGGGCTTATTGGTAGCACCTACAATTATTAATAAATCCCCAAATATATCATCAATCCAAAAATGGATAGGGTTAACAGGCTTTCATAGATGTGGGGCATGTATGGGATGCAGATCCACCTCATTCCCTAAAAAAACCATTGAAGTCAAATCCACCAGCAACACTCACACTCATAAAATCAGAGAGTTCTTGACATGCAATACAGAAAGTGTTATATATATCATTCAATGCCCATGCAGAAAACAATATGTGGGCAGAACGAAAAGAACACTGAAAAAACGTATTGCTGAACATATCTCCAACATCAAAAAAGGTTATGATAAACACACCTTATCCTCCATTTTAAAATGGTACATAACCAAAATCCACATGGAATGACTTTTGCAGCCTTGGAAAAAGTGAATATTCACTGGAGAGGAGGAGACCATATAAGTCGCATGTCTAGAATTGAATCCAAAAAAATTTTCGAGTTCAATTCTATCCTCCCTCTAGGATTAAACGCGGAAATGGAGGTTTTTGGTTTTTTATAGAGTATTGACCTTGCACGTATTATTAGACATATATATAAACAATTCATATATTTTCAATTAATGCCAATTATAAAATCGATACACTAATTATGATTATATTAATATCCTATTCAATTATATTGTATTTAAGCATACATATATTTTACACAAACTTATTTTATTACTTTTACCATATTTTATTCATCAGTTCCATACGTATTGTTCAGCACCATTTTAATCCCATATGAATTATACTCTATATTGCAACATATATCTTTACAACTAATATATATACATATATATGATGCCGTTTGTCCGGAGACGCCTACATATGGAGATCAATCCCTATGAGGTATAATGAATAAGGATGTAGACACGGTCAAATAGCAAAAGATGGGACATATGATGCTGAACAAACAGTGGAATTTCATCATTATTAATATAGAATAGACATCTAGCTTGATCAATGAATGACCCACTAGACAATTCTATAAATTTTATTCATACATCATATATGTTGGTCACATTTTTAATTTTAATCTTTTATCATTTTTATCATGTTAAAATCTTGAAGAGCGGTATTTCTAAAAATCTGATCTTGTCTGTATTTTTGTATTATATATGCACCCAAAAAAAGATCAGATTTGTGTCTATAGGGACAAAACGCACAAAAACCGCATCAGATTGAGAAACAAATAATATTAAATTTATTAAATTTTTATTAAAAATATATGACGATTCTAGATCAACCACATGTTTTATACAAACCATCCTGTATTAATAAGTAATTTTAAACTAAACTTATATCAAATCTGACTATGATGTTTTGTAGGACTTGGTTCACATGAAAAACCGCATTTAAACATCATACTATCAGCCAATGCGTTTATTTTCATTTTTATTTTTATTTTTATTGTATACATGTATACATACATATATATGTATTCTTATGGATTTTAGACATGTAGAGTATGTCTATAGATATATATTTATGTGCAAACAATAGATTAACTAAATGTCAAATAGCCGGGAATCCTAAATCCAGATTTTCTGTTCCACCCCATGAAAATGAAACTAATTATAATGAACAGATGGCTTTAGCCCTATATAAACCCTTGGATAACAGATGAGACTTGACCACTGAGGAAGGAGTCACTGCCAACTCCGAAACGCGTCTGGTGCACAAGTCTCAACTAAAGCAAGTAAGAAACCGCAGCGTATTATCTGCGCAACATTTGAAGTTTTTTCTGGAGCGCTTTCTACATATCAATCAGGAAGAAATGCAAGTCCATCTGTGTCTAAACCAACAGACACCAAAGTAACGCCGATAATCAAGTGGGTTAAAACATTTATACCCCGGCGTCTAAAACGGACAGTTTCTTTGCCTGCTACAGTACCTTACTCACATATATTGAGAGCGGACCGGAACTGAGGCTTCTTGTGCTGCAACACGTGGGACGCCACGCCAAGCACGAGTGACCGGACATTATACCGCTTCAAACAGTGAGTAGTGTGTTCATACACACCAAGCCATTATATCGCATCAATTGATATGCTGTAACAAACAGCAAGTAACATACGAGACTTTGTATCACATTGCAATATACTAGCCATAGCTGCTAGTTATTTCCCGACAATAGGAGAGATATAGCGCATTTTCCATTGCGCAATTGAACTTGAACATCATCAAATATACCAATCTTATTGGATATCAGTGACATTTATACTGGCTTTCTCAATTTACACAGATAGTTATTTATGTATTAATTGTATTTTAGTGAACGTATTTTATGCTATTTAGGTACCGTATATTATTTTATTGTAACAAATAAATAGTTTAAACGCATTGGCTGCAGTTCCATTTGATCATCATATGAGGTGTGCCCCTCTCCTCCATATAGTTATTAGAATAAACTTATCACCCGGTGGTTCCGGATATTAGAGTGCCCATCTTTACTTTTATAATATTATACGGTGCTTGGAGTGCGACATCAGATAGGTGCACCTGATCGTCCCAAATCAGGAGGCAGAGCCGTCCTATATTTTGACCAAAAAACTTTTACTTACCTCCAACGATGCGATGCAGGCCTCTTCCCGGCCTGTGTACCATGCTGTACGGCTCAGGAGGCGTGATGGCGTCATTGCGCCGCCTGCACCGGCCTCTGATAGGTTGCGAGCCTTGTGCCTGCAGCCTATCAGAGGAACAGGGGAGGGAGATGCCTCTCCCTCCCCTGCCGCAGCACAGCCGTCTGTATCGATGTCCTGAGGACGGCGATACAGATGACTATGGAGATGAGCGCTTCCACAATGGAAGCGCTCATCTCCCTGTGCCCAGCCACCGCCTGCCGGACCCCTGCAGCTGATCGGGCGGGAGTAGCTCCTGTGGCCGCCCGATCAGAGCGCTGTACCTGTATGGCGCTGGGATTTGTGACCGTGTTTCCAGCGACATACATGTACAGCGCTGGTATCCTATGGGTTAATGACATATTATTTATTATAGTATATGCTATTAAAGAAAAAAACATATATCTTTCTGGAGACTTCAACATGCAAAGCCATTAATGTAACCTCCAAGCTATAACATTACCACATGGTTTTTCTATACTTAGAAGCTATCACATAGTACTGCCATCTGTATGATCATATATTGTGTCTGTGGATAAACCAGTAATATGTATATCAGCTTTCTGAGCAGATCTCAGTGTGGTGAAGCTATAGACACTGTGTGTATAATACACATATATACAGTAGATATGTAAAATCCAGGATACAGCTCTGTATACAGGGCCCCTTTACTATAGTGCTGCCCATGTACTCTTAATAAAATAAAAAAGGACTACTTACATCACACACCATTTGAATTTGTCTCTGATCTAGAGCTCAATAAAATATAAAATATTAATTTTATTAAAAGCCTGGAAGGGGCTTTGAACCCATGAACACTACATGCCAAGCAAGTGTCTTACCACTGAACTATAGCTTTAGACACCAAAGGTGGTGATTTTCTTGATCTATGAGATGTAGTATAGCAAAAAACACAGTAAACTTAAGATCCCTTGTGACACTGACAAATGAAGGACGTGAGACATCAGCGTCACACATCATTTAAATTTGCCTCTTATCTAGGGCATAATAAAATATAAACATTTTTTAGAGGCTGAAAGGGGTTTAGAACTCATAAAGCCTGGACAAGAAGCAACAGCAGTACCACTGAGCTACCAGCTTGCTTAGGATGAGCTTGTGATTTTTGTTCATCTATGTGATGTAGCATACAAAACCACAGTAAAACTAAAATGTTTTGTGACACTGACTAGTGAAGGACGTGAGATATCAGCGTCACACATCAGCGTCACACATCATTTAAATTTGCCTCTTACCTAGGGCATAATAAAATGTAAACATTTTTTGAGGCTGAAAGGGGTTTTGAACTCAGAAAGCCTGGACATGGGGCAACAGCATTACCACTGAGCTACCAGCTTTCCTTCTATAAGCTTGGGATTTTTGTTCAACTCATTCTCACTTTGACCCTGACCTATGAAGAGCATAAGTCAAACTCAGATATGAGAGTCAGATGTGAGAGTCAGGTGTCAGGTGTCAGGGTCAGGTGTCACATTGGCATTATTTTGATACTTGACTATGATATCTGACCATGTCCTAAAATGAACACTGTACTGCTGAGATCATTTCAGTAATCGTCTTGTTAACTCGGGTGAGAATGTTGACGAGCACAAGGCTGGAGATCATTATGTCAGGCTGATTGGGTTAAAATGGCAGACCTGACATGTTAAAAGGAGGGTGATGCTTGAAATCATTGTTCTTCCATTGTTAACCATGGTGACCTGCAAAGAAACACGTGCAGCCATCATTGCGTTGCATAAAAATGGCTTCACAGGCAAGGATATTGTGGCTAGTAAGATTGCACCTCAATCAACAATTTATAGGATCATCAAGAACTTCAAGGAAAGAGGTTCAATTCTTGTTAAGAAGGCTTCAGGGCGTCCAAGAAAGTCCAGCAAGCGCCAGGATCGTCTCCTAAAGAGGATTCAGCTGCGGGATCGGAGTTCCACCAGTGCAGAGCTTGCTCAGGAATGGCAGCAGGCAGGTGTGAGCGCATCTGCACGCACAGTGAGGCGAAGACTTTTGGAAGATAGCCTGGTGTCAAGAAGGGCAGCAAAGAAGCCACTTCTCTCCAAAAAAACATCAGGGACAGATTGATCTTCTGCAGAAAGTATGGTGAATGGACTGCTGAGGACTGGGGCAAAGTCATATTTTCCGATGAAGCCTCTTTCCGATTGTTTGGGGCATCTGGAAAAAGGCTTGTCCGGAGAAGAAAAGGTGATTGCTACCATCAGTCCTTTGTCATGCCAACAGTAAAGCATCCTGAGACCATTCATGTGTGGGGTTGCTTCTCATCCAAGGGAGTGGACTCACTCACAATTTTGCCCAAAAACACAGCCATGAATAAAGAATGGTACCAAAACACCCTCCAACAGCAACTTCTTCCAACAATCCAAAAACAGTTTGGTGAAGAACAATCCATTTTCCAGCACGATGGAGCACCGTGCCATAAGGCAAAAGTGATAACTAAGTGGCTCGGGGACCAAAACGTTGACATTTTGAGTCCATGGCCTTGAATCTCCCCAGATCTTAATCCCATTGAGAACTTGTGGTCAATCCTCAAGAGGCGGGTGGACAAACAAAAACCCACTAATTCTGACAAACTCCAAGAAGTGATTATGAAAGAATGGGTTGCTATCAGTCAGGAATTGGCCCAGAAGTTGATTGAGAGCATGTCCAGTCGAATTGCAGAGGTCCTGAAAAAGAAGGGCCAACACTGCAAATACTGACTCTTTGCATAAATGTCATGTAATTGTCGATAAAAGCCTTTGAAACGTATGAAGTGCGTGTAATTATATTTCAATACATCACAGAAACAACTGAAACAAAGATCTAAAAGCAGTTTAGCAGCAAACTTTGTGAAAACTAATATTTGTGTCATTCTCAAAACTTTTGCCCACGACTGTATGTCCGTGCGTTTAAATCTTTATTTGGTGTGGAAAACAGGAAAAAAAAGACTAACTAAAAAAAGGGCAAAAAATGTGAAAAAAAAGTAAAAAAAAAAATCAAAACCGCGGTGGGGTGTGCGATGCGCTAACAGTGGCCGGACGCTAAGAGTGCCGGCCACAGTCAGCGTACACACAAAAAAAAAAAAGAACTGCCTGCGCCTCAAAAAAGTTGGGGGGGGGGGGCAAGCAGCAGCACCCCTGGGGGTCCCCAGACACCCTACTTAGGGTGATGCAATAAAACTTTTTTTCACACTAACTTTCCCTTCATTATCCCTGCCTAGCCCAACCTTTCCCTAGACTTTCCCTAATTACCTGCTGATCAGATGGGGGTTGCTGGGGCACAGATCGGGTCCTGGGGGGCAAGGATGGGTGCTGGGGCACAGATAGGGTGATGCTAGATCAGATCCCACCGACATGCAGGCAGCGCTCCTCTCTCCTCCGCTCCGGGACACAAGAGGAGGAGAGGAGCGCTGGCAACATTTAAATCTCCCGCCGCCCGCCAATCAGAAGCGATCCTGAGAGGTGATGTCACCGTCACCTCTCAGGATCGCAGGATGGTGATTGGTGGGGTAAAATCACAATCACTGATCACCATCCTGTTCCGGGTTATCTGTTCCTACGAGACCCGAATAACCTGGAAGCGCAGCAAACCGCAGGTCTGAATTGACCTGCGGTTTTCTGCGAACGCTGACATGGGGGGGGTCACAGAACCCCCCCCCCGGAGCATCTAGCCAAGGTGCCTGCTCAATGATTTGAGCAGGCACCGGGTTCCGATCACCACCCGCCAGGCAGCGGTGATCGGAACTATACATGACTTAAGTACCAGGACAACATGCTGTACCGGTACGTCATGTGTCCTGAAGAGGTTAAAAAGTGGGTTTTGGAAATTTTTTGAAAATTTCAAGATTTTCTTCCAAACTTCTCTAACGTCCCCAAACAATAAAATGTCATTTTCAAAATGATCCAAACATGAAGTAGACATATAGGAAATGTAAAGTAATAACTATTATATAGGTATCTATTATAAAAGTAGAGAAATTGAAATTTGGAAATTTTTCTAAATTGTTAGTAAATTTGGGATTTTTTCACAAATAAAGGTGAAATATAATGACTCAAAATTATGACTATCATGAATTAAAATGTGTCACGAGAAAACGGTCTCAGAATGGCTTGGATAAGTAAAGGTGTTCCAAAGCTATTACCACATAAAGTGACACGTGTCAGATTTGCAAAAAAATGACCTGGGGAGGAAGGTAAAAAGAAGGTCGGGGTTGAAGGGGTTAACATATGATAAAAACAAATGATGGTAAATGATTCTAAACATGCTCACCTTTGGTGCTTTCTGCATTTACATGTGTATGGCTCTGAAGTAGCCATATATCCCATACACACATCCAGCACACACTGCCTGTCTCCTCCTGACCATGTGACTGATCACATGGTCATGACATCATTCAAGGTCTCTATCCCTGCAGGATGTACAATAAGGAGCTGTCGTGAATGGAGTGCGGGGAGCTGGACAGCTGCTGCTGAGGCTGATGTAAGAGCTGGAGTTTCCTGGGCTTGTAGATGGTTATTATGGGTGTGTTTATTAATGAACACTTTATGTAGACTGCTGAGGCTGATGGTGGGGAGGTGCATTGTCTCCATAGATTAGATGGTTATTATGGGTGTGTTTATTAATGAACACTTTATGTAGACTGCTGAGGCTGATGGTGGGGAGGTGCATTGTCTCCATAGATTAGATAGTTATTATGGGTGTGTTTATTAATGAACACTTTCTGTAGACTGCTGAGGCTGATGGTGGGGAGGTGCATTGTCTCCATAGATTAGATAGTTATTATGGGTGTGTTTATTAATGAACACTTTATGTAGACTGCTGAGGCTGATGGTGGGGAGGTGCATTGTCTCCCTAGATTAGATGGTTAGAGATCTGCATCACCCTCTCCACTGGGTGCTTACATGACATCCTGCAGCTTTCGCTGTAGTTACACCTCACAAATCTGTAATAACAACCCCACTGCACGCTGCTGTGGCTGGGCTCAAATGCGATTATTGTTTCATCTTTTGCAGAGCTGATATGTTACTGTTTTACTTGTCCTATTAGGCCGAGCCTAACAGTGCCATGGCAGCTGGGACACAGCCGTAGACTTATAATACGGTTCAGTGGCAAAATACACTGAATAGGAAAAGCTGCAAAGTTGTACCGAATCTTACACTGTCTGATATATTCCATCTTGGCTGCTAAATCAGGCAGCTGATAATACCTTTGTTTGGGAGATGTAACAGCTTAGAAATCCATCATTTGTTTCTTTGTCCCTTGTCTCCTCCACTACAGCTTTGTTTGCCATTACCTGAAGGCCAAGTAAGGGAAGGATAGAATTTCTGCTGCAATTCTGACAATAGATATCTTGAATTAAAGTTTTAAGAAACTATCTATAGCCGATACATTATTGCTGTAGGATATAAATATGCAAATTTGAACCTCATCTGCAGCCTTTAGTACCACTGCTTGAAGTGTCTTTCAAATCTAAGCTAAGTGGAATTTCCCAAACGCATATGTTGGACTTAAAGATGAATGATATGTGCAGGATTTGTAGAAGGGAGCTTTGTGGAAATCAGCGCAGATGGATTTTTCATACAACTGCTAAGCAAAATCTTCAAGTGATATTATCTCATATTTTGGGTAAGGAGATCTTACGTGATGGCCATGCTGAATTTGTGTGCAGTAAGTGTGCATTTATGCTTGAACGTTTCTACCGTTTTGATACGGTTATAGCACGCATTGAAGCTCTCTCAATCGAACGCTTACAGAAGCTTCTTTCTGAAAAAAATAGACTTAAACACTGCCTAGCTAGCCTTTACAGAAAAAATAACAACGAAGAAGGTCAAAAAGCCAAGTCAGGAGAAGAAACTGTGGAGACTGCAAATCCTGTAGAAGTTCAATACTCATATTCAGCTCTTCTGCAGGAAGACTTTATTTATTCTGGATATGAAAGCTGGACTGATTTGGAGGAACCTAGCCAAGAAATTCTGTATTGTTCCCACAATGAGGGTACAGGAACTCTTCCAAGAAAATGTCATGGATGTTCTTCTTTGAGAGTGGCTGATGCTGACTATGAAGCGGTTTGCAAAGTGCCAAGGAGGGTAGCTCAGAACATCTCCTCTGGTCAGATGTCCACATGCACAAGCACTTTTAATGAGCTAGTAACCATTCCTCAAACGTCAGAAAATGAGGCTGCAAATGATAATGTTGTATCGGATGGAGATGGCTTGGAAAGATTGTCTTCACATTCTATTGAATCACTTCCAGATACCAAGGATCCTGGGTCTAACATACAAAAAGCTGAGGAAAAAGTCAAATCAGCCACTGAGAATCCAAAGTGTCATTGCACGTCATGCAACTTTTGTGTTAGCTCATGTGGATATGTACGAAAGTTAGATCTTGCACTTACTCTTGTTAAAATGTTTGACTACAAACCAGTTCAGAGTCCAAGAGGGAGTAAAATACCTGTTAAAAGCTGTTCAGTCATAAAATTAAACAGTACCCTCAACAGTGATCAATCAAGAACCTCAAACACTGATCTTGGTTTCCTGGACAGCATCATGGAATTACCTCCAAAAACATCTGAAGACCCCATTGCTGAAAATTCTAATCTTTATGAATTTTGGCACAATGTCTATGAAGATTATATTCCAATTTTCATTCAGGTATTTTCCTCCTTTACTCTCCTTTATATGAAAGAAATGTGTGATGATACCATCTGTGCAATTCTAAGGCCCAGATAAGAATACACATTTTATACACTTCTATATTCTAAAGTTAAAAAGTACTGAAGTGTTTGAAATGTATTTAGAAGATTTGTATATTGATAGTATCCACCACCATGTTTATGCTAATTTGTATATAATTTGTTACCGTACATTGCACTAAGAAGAACATTAGAGGGTATGGCCAGATTTGGCATATACTTGCATCATTTGGAATATTTACTTGTTTGCAATTATAGGAAATATGCTGCAGATTGGCAGCCACGTCTGACTTTACTCTTAGGGCTGTTTCACATGAGCATATGCAGTCCGGAAATCACAGTCTGTGTGTGAGCCTGATCCTCCGTTCTGGACACTGCTTGTCTTGCAGGAGTGCACAGCATTATAATGATTTATAATGCTATGTGCCTCTGCACAACATTATTTCTACAGGATCATACTGACATAAAGCTGTCACTATAATTCTGTAGCAAAAAGGTCATGCAGAGGCACATAGCATTATAATCCGTAAAATGCCTTGCACACAGTCGTGTGAAAAAGCACTAAAGCTTATTTCACACTTCAGTGATTTTGTCAGTTTTTGGTCAACAATTTTTATCAATAGTTGTGAGCCAAAACCAGATCTGAGTCAAAAACACAGAACAGATACAGATCTTTGCATTATACATATTCTCTGTGAAGGCTTCACTATTGGTTTTGGCTCAAAAACACTGAACAAATCACTGAAGTGTGAACTAAACCTCTTATTAGCAAGTATGAAAGCAATAAAGCATTTATGGGCATCCCTTATTATGGTTGTTAAAATGTACACTTGCTCAGAGTTTAATTGGGTCAAGGTACTGCTGGTACACACACCGAGAGATAAATTGGCGCCTTTTAGGTCAGCAGTCCGTGCCGGTGCCGCTGCCCCTAACCGCAGGCACAGGTGGCGGGCTCGCTCTTTTTCCTCCTGTCGTCCTGCTGACAAACATGGGCAGCAACTAGCTTAACACTGCTACATATGTTCCATGCCAGAGTTTCCTTACTGCTGGAGACTTGCATTATTGTTGAAGCTTGCATGGGTGTGTCTCTCTTCACCTAAGAGGCAACATACACGCCCTCTGTCTCAGCAGCCTATGGCTGGATTGCAGCAGGTATTTAAAGGCACTTCCTACTACAGGAAGTTGCCTGAGCAACCTCAGTGTCTAGCCCCTGTGCAAAAGTGTTTATTTTGTCTGCCCACCCCTGTACCGAATCCTGCTATTGTACTCCTGGACTTTGCTTTCTGCCACCTGCCTCTGACCTCAGACTTCGTTCTTAGTTTATGGACTTTGCCTGTTTGCCGCCTGCACTTGATCTCGGATCTTGTTTGCTGACTTCGCTTAATTGCCGCCTGTCCTGACCCGTACCTCCAGGCCTCGTACGTCCCCTTGGTGCTTGCACCGAGCACTCTGACCCCCTGGTCAGCTGCCACTGACTTGGGGACTACTCTGGAGTGGCACCTGGCAGCTACCCTACGGCCCAAGCCTATCCCCACCATCAGGGGCTCTAGTGAATATCAGGTAGCTGCTTAGTTATGCCCCTCCCGAGTATACCCAGTCAATGGTGCAGTGGGAGCTGACCAGGGGGTCAGAGTGCTCGGTGCAAGGGGACGTACGAGGCCTGGAGGTACGGGTCAGGACAGGCGTCAATAAAGCGAAGTCAGCAAACAAGATCCGAGGTCAGGGGCAGGCGGCAAACAGGCAAAGTCCATAAACGGAGTCCGTGGTCAGAGGCAGGTGGCAGAAAGCGAAGTCTAGGAGTACAATAGCAGGTTTCGGTACACGGCTGGGCAGACAAGATAAACACCATTGTATAGGGGCTAGACACTGAGGTTGCTCAGGCAACTTCCTGTAGTAGGAAGTGCCTTTAAATACCTGCTGCAATCCAGCCATAGGCTGCTGAGACAGAGGGCGTGTGTGTGTTGCCTCTTAGGTGAAGAGAGACACACCCATGCAAGCTTCAACACTAATGCAAGTCTCCAGCAGGAAGGAAACTCTGGCATGGAACATATGCAGAAGAGTTAAGTAAGTTGCTGCACATGTTTGTCAGCAGGATGAAAAAGAGTGAGCCCGCCACCCGTGCCTGCGGTTAGGGGCAGCGGCGCCGGCACGGACTGCTGACCTAACAGCGCCTTATTAACCACCTCCCAATCGCCTAACACAGGGATGCGTCCTGCGGGCAGCCGAGTTATTCCTCCTGGGCGCATCGGCGCGTCATCTCGCGAGACGCGAGATTTCCTGTGAACGCGCACTCACAGGATCACGAGGTAAACGAGTTGATCTACAGCCTGCCAGTGGCGATCATTCGCTGGCAGACTGTAGATGCGATTTTTTTTTAACATCAGAAAGGTATATTAGATGCTGTTTTGTTAACAGCGTCTGATATACCTGCTACCTGGTCCTCTGGTGGTCCCTTTTGCTTGGATCGACCACCAGAGGACACAGGCAGCTCTGTAAGTAGCACCACACTACACTACACCGCCCCCCCTGTCACTTATTAACCCCTGATCACCCCATATAGACTCCCTGATCACCCCCCTGTCATTGATCACCCCCCTGTAAGGCTCCATTCAGACGTCCGTATGTGTTTTGGGGATCCGCGGATCCGCAAAACACGGACACCGGCAATGTGCTTTCTGCATTTTGCGGATCCGCACATTGGCAGAACTATATAGAAAATGCCTTTTCTTGTCCGCAATTGCGGACAAGAATAGGACATGTTCTATATTTATGCGGAACGGAAGTGCGCACCCGGAAGTGCAGATCCGCAATTTAAGATCCGAGCGGGACAAAGTCTGTCCCCATAGAAATGAATGGGTCTGCAATTCCGTTCTGCAAAATGCGGAACAGAATTGCGGACGTGTGAATGGGGCCTAAGGGTCCCTTATCACCGCCAGTTAGTTAGCCACTTGTTAGGTAGTTAGCACCCAGCCCATCGCACCGCAGTCACTGATTAGTCGCTGATTAGCGTCATCGCTGTCGCTAATCAGCACTAGTACTATATAGTATCTGTAAGTGATCAAGACTGATTGCAATCAGATCTACAGTACAGACCAAAAGTTTGGACACACCTTCTTATTCAAAGAGTTTTCTTTATTTTCATGACTATGAAAATTGTAGATTCACACTGAAGGCATCAAAACTATGAATTAACACATGTGGAATTATATACATAACAAACAAGTGTGAAACAACTGAAAATATGTCATATTCTAGGTTCTTCAAAGTGGCCACCTTTTGCTTTGATTACTGCTTTGCACACTCTTGGCTTTCTCTTGATGAGCTTCAAGAGGTAGTCCCCTGAAATGGTTTTCACTTCACATGTGTGTCCTGTCAGGTTTAATAAGTGGGATTTCTTGCCTTATAAATGGGGTTGGGACCATCAGTTGCGTTGAGGAGAAGTCAGGTGGATACACAGCTGATAGTCCTACTGAATAGACTGTTAGAATTTGTATTATGGCAAGAAAAAAGCAGCTAAGTAAAGAAAAACGAGTGGCCATCATTACTTTAAGAAATGAAGGTCAGTCAGTCAGCCGAAAAATTGGGAAAACTTTGAAAGTAAGGGCTATTTGACCATGAAGGAGAGTGATGGGGTGCTGCGCCAGATGACCTGGCCTCCACAGTCACCGGACCTGAACCCAATCGAGATGGTTTGGGGTGAGCTGGACCGCAGAGTAAAGGCAAAAGGGCCAACAAGTGCTAAGCATCTCTGGGAACTCCTTCAAGACTGTTGGAAGACCATTTCAGGGGACTAACTCTTGAAGCTCATCAAGAGAATGCCAAGAGTGTGCAAAGCAGTAATCAAAGCAAAAGGTGGCTACTTTGAAGAACCTAGAATATGACATATTTTTAGTTGTTTCACACTTGTTTGTTATGTATATAATTCCACATGTGTTAATTCATAGTTTTGATGCCTTCATAGTCATGAAAATAAAGAAAACTCTTTGAATGAGAAGGTGTGTCCAAACTTTTGGTCTGTACTGTATATCAGTACATTAGGGTCGCCTTAGGCTCTACAAAAAACGCAGTGTTCACCTGATCAGGCCTGATCTTGTGCGCACACTTGCGTTCAGTCTGCCCCACCGCAGTGACAGAAATGTTTTCTTTCTGATCACTGCAAAAACACCATAAAATCGCTGCGGCACTATAAAGATCACTTTTGAGCTTTTTGGATCTTTATTAGCGATCGCAGCTTTTTTTTTTTTTTTTGCACATTTTTTCATCCACATTGATCGATGCGAATGAAGAAATCTGTGCCGTTCATTTTTTCTTTCAGACCAGAGGCTGAACGGAAAAAAAAAATCTCATTACCCGTATGCTCAATATAAGGCCTCATGCACACGACCGTGGCGTTTTTTTGCGGTCCGCAAACTGCGGCTGCGCAAAAAACGGAAAAAGCCCGTTTTGACTTCCGCAATTTGCGGAACGGAACGGGCGCCGGCAATATAAATGCCTATTCTTGTCCGCAAAGCGCGGACAAGAATAGGACATGTTATATTTTTTTAGCGGAGCCACGGATGCGGACAGCACACGGAGTGCTGTCTGCATCTTTTGCGGCCCCATTGAAATGAATGGGTCCGCATCCGAGCCGCCAAAACGGCGGCTCTGATGAGGACCCAAACAACGGTCGTGTGCATGAGGCCTAAGGAGAATAGCAGAAACTCCTAATGCTGGCCATACATGTAATGATTGCGGAGACCCTCAAATGCCAGGGCAGTACAAACACTTCACAAATGACCCCATTTTGGAAAGAAGACACCCCAAGGTATTCGCTGAGGGGCATATTGAGTCCATGAAAGATTGAACTTTTTGTCACAAATTACCGGAAAGGGAGACTTTGTGAGAAAAAAAAAAAATAAATAAATTTCCGCTAACTTGTGCCAAAAAAAATAAATCTTCTATGAACTCGCCATTCCCCTCACGGAATACCTTGGGGTGTCTTTTTTCCAAAATGGGGTCACATGTGGGGTATTTATACTGCCCAGGCATTTTAGGGGCCCTAAAGCGTGGGAAGAAGTCTGGAATCCAAATGCCTAAAAATGCCCTCCTAAAAGGTACTCGTTGGACTTTCGACCCTTTGCCCATCTTGGCTGCAAAAAGTGTCATACATGTGGTATCGCCGTACTCAGGAGAAGTAGGGCAATGTGTTTTGGGGTGTCTTTTTACATATACCCATGCTGGGTGAGAGAAATATCTCTGTAAATTGACAACTTGTTAAAATTTTTAAAAATATTTAAACTTTTTCAAAAAGTCCAACGAGTACCTTTAGGCTTTACAGGGTTGCTCACAATTTAGCCCCGCCCAAAATGCCAGAATGGGACAGCTCCTCCCTATTCAAGTGAATATTCAATGGGAGCTGGATTCAAGTGAATAGGAAGGAGCTGTCCCATCGAAGTGAATGGGACGGCTTAGTTATAATTACACCTGCTCACTGCTACGGTTGCAACAGCGAGTGACTAACACGAATGCTGCTTTCTCTTCAACCAACTAATGTACAGGAGTTCCAGAAGTGCACCCCCCTTCGCTCCTACAGTTGATGTGTTATTGATTACCTATCCTAAGGATAGGTAATCAATATAAAAAACAGTGGACAACCTCTTTAAGCAAGACTGCCATCAATATCAGATTGGTGGGAGTTCGACACCCAGCCCCCTCAGCTGTTGGCTGAATAAGCATTTGAGCAACTACAGTTAAAGGGGTATGGGCACCTTAAAGTGGCATTCCAGGATTTTAACCTCTTAAGGACGATTGCTGTACAATCTGGGGTGTAAATTTGGTGGCCCCAACGCTACGCTGGGTCCCCCAGACACCATTGAGGTGTCACCACGTGTTGCTGCTCTCCGGAAGAGTCGGGGTCTGCAGTAAACTAGTGTGCTTCTCTATTGAAGGAATTCCGGTACAAAACATTATCCTCCCTAGTAGAAGAAGGGTTTGATGCTGACTGCTGAGGAAAGACCTGAGCTAGCTGTTAGGGATGAGCGAACCCGAACTGTATAGTTCGGGTTCGTACCGAATTTTGGGGTGTTCGTGACACGGACCCGAACCTGAACATTTTCGTAAAAGTCCGGGTTCGGGTTCAGTGTTCGGCGCTTTCTTGGCGCTTTGTGAAAGGCTGCAAAGCAGCCAATCAACAAGCGTCATACTACTTGCCCCAAGAGGCCATCACAGCCATGCCTACTATTGGCATGGCTGTGATTGGCCAGTGCAGCATGTGACCCATCCTCTATTTAAGCTGGAGTCACGTAGTGCCGCACGTCACTCTGCTATGATCAGTTTAGGGAGAGGATGCTGCTGCTGTTAGGGAGAGATTAGGCAGGGATTTACTCAGCAAAAACACTTAATTCAGTGATCGATCTACAGCTGTGGATCATTGAACTGCTGCTATTTAATTGCTCACTGTTTTTAGGCTGCCCAGAGCTTTTTTATGTCACTTTTTTCTTGGGTGATCGGCGGCCATTTTGTGTCTTGTGGTGCGCCAGCACAAGCTGCCACCAAGTCCATTTAACCATCAATAGTGTGGTTATTTTTTTGCTATATCCTACATCAGGGGCTTGGCTGTGCTTGCTATTTTATTGAGGGGTAAAATACAATTGGCCAAAATAGCAGTACCCTAAATCTGGTGTTTCAGCTGTGGCTAGCCAATTGTAATACTGTCTGCTGTCTGCCGAAGCACAGTTTTTGTTCTGGGTTGAATACAATTCCCAACTTAGCAATTCCCTAAATATTTTTTTTCTGCTGTATCAGGCCAAGTTTAAATTGATCCATAAAAGGGTATATTAGATTGAAGGTGTGGATAGTGTCATCCTCAATAACTTCACACGCTACCGTGCATTTAAAAGTTTAAATAATTCTGTCCGTAAACGTATACCTGTCACCCAGCGCCTAAATAATAGGCCTCAAATTTATATTCAGCTAAATCTGTTGATACTGCTGTGGCTGGTCAATCTATTTAGTGTCTGCCAAAGCACAGTTTTTGTTCTGGGTTGAAATACAATTCCCAACTTAGAGCAGAAACCACAAATTTAGGGAATTACTATCAGGCCAAGTTTAAATCGATCCATAAAAGGGTATATTAGATTGAAGGTGTGGATAGTGTCATCCTCAATAACTTCACACGCTACCGTGCATTTCCAAGTTTAATTAATTCTGTCCGTAAACGTATACCTGTCACCCAGCGCCTAAATAATAGGCCTCAAATTTATATTCAGCTAAATCTATGTTTATTGCTGAGGCTGGTCAATTTATTTAGTGTCCGCCAAAGCACAGTTTTTGTTCTGGGTTGAATACAATTCCCAACTTAGCAATTCCCTAAATATATTTTTTCTGCTGTATCAGGCCAAGTTTAAATTGATCCATAAAAGGGTATATTAGATTGAAGGTGCGGATAGTGTCATCCTCAATAACTTCACACGCTACCGTGCATTTCCAAGTTAAAAAATTCTGTCCGTAAACGTATACCTGTCACCCAGCGCCTAAATAATAGGCCTCAAATTTATATTCAGCTAAATCTATGTTTATTGATGAGGCTGGTCAATTTATTTAGTGTCCGCCAAAGCACAGTTTTTGTTCTGGGTTGAATACAATTCCCAACTTAGCAATTCCCTAAATCAGTGGTTTCTGCTGTATCAGGCCTTCTTTAAATCTATCCATAAAAGGGTATATTAGATTGAAGGTGCAGATAGGGTAATTCTCAATAACTTCACACACACGCTACCGTGCATTTCCAAGTCTAATTCTGTCCGTAAACATATACCTGTCACCCAGCGCCTAAATAATAGGCCTCAAATTCATATTCAGCTAAATCTATGTTTATTGCTGAGGCTGGTCAATTTATTTAGTGTCCGCCAAAGCACAGTTTTTGTTCTGGGTTGAATACAATTCCCAACTTAGCAATCCCCTAAATATATTTTTTCTGCTGTATCAGGCCAAGTTTAAATTGATCCATAAAAGGGTATATTAGATTGAAGGTGCGGATAGTGTCATCCTCAATAATTTCACACGCTACTGTGCAGTCTTTTATGCTGTTTGAAGACTCTGCTGGCAGGGTTTCCCAAGGGCATCCACCTAGCCCTTCCCCAGGGGTGGAAGAGATAGAATGCACTAACGCACAACCACTTATGTTTCCTAATGATGAGGACATGGGAATACCACCTCAGCACGTCTCTGATGATGACGAAACACAGGTGCCAACTGCTGCATCTTTCTGCAGTGCGCAGACTGAACAGGAGGTCAAGGAGGAAGACTGGGTGGAAGATGATGCAGGGGACGATGAGGTCCTAGACCCCACATGGAATGAAGGTCGTGCCACTGACTTTCAGAATTCGGAGGAAGAGGCAGTGGTGAGACCGAGCCAACAGCGTAGCAAAAGAGGGAGCAGTGGGCAAAAGCAGAACACCCGCCGCCAAGAGAGTCCGTCTGCTACTGGCCACCGCCATCTGGGACCGAGCACCCCAAAGGCAGCTTCAAGGAGTTCCCTGGCATGGCAGTTCTTCAAACAATGTGCTGACGACAAGACCCGAGTGGTTTGCACGCTGTGCCATCAGAGCCTGAAGCGAGGCATTAACGTTCTGAACCTTAGCACAACCTGCATGACCAGGCACCTGCATGCAAAGCATGAACTGCAGTGGAGTAAACACCTTAAAAACAAGGAAGTCACTCAGGCTCCCCCTGCTACCTCTTCTGCTGCTGCCGCCTCGGCCTCTTCCTCCGCCTCTGGAGGAACGTTGGCACCTGCCGCCCAGCAAACAGAGGATGTACCACCAACACCACCACCACCTCCGTCACCAAGCATCTCAACCATGTCACACGGCAGCGTTCAGCTCTCCATCTCACAAACATTTGAGAGAAAGCGTAAATTCCCACCTAACCACCCTCGATCCCTGGCCCTGAATGCCAGCATTTCTAAACTACTGGCCTATGAAATGCTGTCATTCAGGCTGGTGGACACAGACAGCTTCAAACAGCTCATGTCGCTTGCTGTCCCACAGTATGTTGTTCCCAGCCGCCACTACTTCTCCAAGAGAGCCATGCCTTCCCTGCTCAATCAAGTATCCGATAAAATCAAGTGTGCACTGCGCAACGCCATCTGTGGCAAGGTCCACCTAACCACAGATACGTGGACCAGTAAGCACGGCCAGGGACGCTATATCACCCTAACTGCACACTGGGTAAATGTAGTGGCGGCTGGGCCCCAGGCGAAGAGCTGTTTGGCGCACGTGCTTCCGCCGCCAAGGATCGCAGGGCAACATTCTTTGCCTCCTGTTGCCTCCTCCTACTCGGCTTCCTCCTCCTCTTCTTCCACCTGCTCATCCAGTCAGCCACACACCTTCACCACCAACTTCAGCACAGCCCGGGGTAAACGTCAGCAGGCCATTCTGAAACTCATATGTTTGGGGGACAGGCCCCACACCACACAGGAGTTGTGGCGGGGTATAGAACAACAGACCGACGAGTGGTTGCTGCCGGTGAGCCTCAAGCCTGGCCTGGTGGTGTGCGATAATGGGCGAAATCTCGTTGCAGCTCTGGGACTAGCCGGTTTGACGCACATCCCTTGCCTGGCGCATGTGCTGAATTTGGTGGTGCAGAAGTTCATTCACAACTACCCCGACATGTCAGAGCTGCTGCATAAAGTGCTGGCCGTCTGTGCGCGCTTCCGGCGTTCACATCCTGCCGCTGCTCGCCTGTCTGCGCTACAGCGTAACTTCGGCCTTCCCGCTCACCGCCTCATATGCGACGTGCCCACCAGGTGGAATTCCACCTTGCACATGCTGGACACACTGTGCGAGCAGCAGCAGGCTTAGTGGAGTTTCAGCTGCAGCACGCACGGGTCAGTCGCACTGCGGAACAGCACCACTTCACCACCAATGACTGGGCCTCCATGCGAGACCTGTGTGCCCTGTTGCGCTGTTTCGAGTACTCCACCAACATGGCCAGTGGCGATGACGCCGTTATCAGCGTTACAATACCACTTCTATGTCTCCTTGAGAAAACACTTAGGGCGATGATGGAAGAGGAGGTGGCCCAGGAGAAGGAGGAGGAGGAAGAGGGGTCATTTTTATCACTTTCAGGCCAGTCTCTTTGAAGTGACTCAGAGGGAGGTTTTTTGCAACAGCAGAGGCCAGGTACAAATGTGGCCAGACAGGGCCCACTACTGGAGGACGAGGAGGACGAGGATGAGGAGGAGGTGGAGCAGGATGAGGATGAAGCATGTTCACAGCGGGGTGGCACCCAACGCAGCTCGGGCCCATCACTGGTGCGTGGCTGGGGGGAAACGCAGGTCGATGACGATACACTGGAGCGTGATAGGAAGATGCGCGAGTTCAAGCGCACATTGGTAGACGCGCTACTGAGAGCATTCCCAAATGGCACGGGAACAAGTGGAAGCCCAAGGCGAAGGCAGAGGAGGAGCAAGAGGTCGCCAACGCAGCTGTGTCACGGCCAGCTCCTCTGAGGGCAGGGTTAGCATGGCAGAGATGTGGAAAAGTTTTGTCAACACGCCACAGCTAACTGCACCACCACCTGATACGGAACGTGTTAGCAGGAGGCAACATTTCACTAACATGGTGGAACAGTACGTGTGCACACCCCTCCACGTACTGACTGATGGTTCGGCCCCATTCAACTTCTGGGTCTCCAAATTGTCCACGTAGCCAGAGCTAGCCTTTTATGCCTTGGAGGTGCTGGCCTGCCCGGCGGCCACCGTTTTGTCTGAACGTGTATTCAGCACGGCAGGGGGCGTCATTACAGACAAACGCAGCCGCCTGTCTACAGCCAATGTGGACAAGCTGACGTTCATAAAAAGGAACCAAGCATGGATCCCACAGGACCTGTCCATCCCTTGTGCAGATTAGACATTTATAACTACCTCCCCTTAACTATATATTATTGTACTCCAGGGCACTTCCTCATTCAATCCTTTTTTTATTTTCATTTTACCATTTTATTGCGGGGCAACCCAATGTTGAATGAACCTCTCCTCTGTCTGGGTGCTGGGGCCTAAAAATATCTGACAATGGCCTGTTCCAGTGGTGGGTGACATCAAGCCTGATTCTCTACTATGACATGAAGCCTGATTCTCTGCTATGACATGAAGCCTGATTCTCTGCTATGGGACCTCTCTCCTCTGTCTGGTTGCCGGGGCCTAAAAATATCTGACAATGGCCTGTTCCAGTGGTGGGTGACATGAAGCCTGATTCTCTGCTATGACATGAAGCCTGATTCTCTGCTATGACATGAAGCCTGATTCTCTGCTATGGGACCTCTCTCCTCTGTCTGGGTGCTGGGGCCTAAAAATATCTGACAATGGCCTGTTCCAGTGGTGGGTGACATGAAGCCTGATTCTCTGCTATGACATGAAGCCTGATTCTCTGCTATGACATGAAGCCTGATTCTCTGCTATGGGACCTCTCTCCTCTGTCTGGGTGCCGGGGCCTTAAAATATCTGACAATGGCCTGTTCCAGTGGTGGGTGACATGAAGCATGATTCTCTGCTATGACATGAAGCCTGATTCTCTGCTATGGGACCTCTCTCCTCTGTCTGGGTGCTGGGGCCTAAAAATATCTGACAATGGCCTGTTCCAGTGGTGGGTGACATGAAGCCTGATTCTCTGCTATGACATGAAGCCTGATTCTCTGCTATGACATGAAGCCTGATTCTCTGCTATGACATGAAGCCTGATTCTCTGCTATGACATGAAGCCTGATTCTCTGCTATGGGACCTCTCTCCTCTGTCTGGGTGCCGGGGCCTAAAAATATCTGACAATGGCCTGTTCCAGTGGTGGGTGACATGAAGCATGATTCTCTGCTATGACATGAAGCCTGATTCTCTGCTATGGGACCTCTCTCCTCTGTCTGGGTGCCGGGGCCTAAAAATATCTGACAATGGCCTGTTCCAGTGGTGGGTGACATGAAGCCTGATTCTCTGCTATGACATGAAGCCTGATTCTCTGCTATGGGACCTCTGTCTGGGTGCTGGGGCCTAAAAATATCTGACAATGGCCTGTTCCAGTGGTGGGTGACATGAAGCCTGATTGTCTGCTATGACATGAAGCCTGATTCTCTGCTATGACATGAAGCCTGATTCTCTGCTATGACATGAAGCCTGATTCTCTGCTATGACATGAAGCCTGATTCTCTGCTATGGGACCTCTCTCCTCTGTCTGGGTGCCGGGGCCTAAAAATATCTGACAATGGCCTGTTCCAGTGGTGGGTGACATGAAGCCTGATTCTCTGCTATGACATGAAGCCTGATTCTCTGCTATGGGACCTCTCTCCTCTGTCTGGGTGCCGGGGCCTAAAAATATCTGACAGTGGCCTGTTCCAGAGGTGGGTGACATGAAGCCTGATTCTCTGCTATGGGACCTCTCTCCAATTGATATTGGTTAATTTTTATTTATTTTATTTTTATTTTAATTCATTTCCCTATTTGTTTGCAGGGGATTTAACTACATTTTGCTGCCTTTTGCAGCACTCTAGCCCTTTCCTGGGCTGTTTTACAGCCTTTTTAGTGCCGAAAAGTTTGGGTCCCCATTGACTTCAATGGGGTTCGGGTTCGGGACGAAGTTCGGGTCGGGTTCGGATCCCGAACACGAACATTTCCGGGAAGTTCGGCCGAACTTCTCGAACCCGAACATCCAGGTGTTCGCTCAACTCTACTAGCTGTCCCTCTTTCTCTTTAGTAGGTTGGTACCCTGGTCCAAAGCTGGTGAACCAGGGTCTGTGGCAGCATATCCCCGTCTCAGCGCCTTCTTCTGGTCACTCAGTAGTCTGGCAGAGTCTCCTCTTCCAAGCACTGTTCCTTAACTGTAGCGCCCTAGGGGCTCTGACTGCTTTCCTTATACAGGGAGTGCAGAATTATTAGGCAAGTTGTATTTTTGAGGATTAATTTTATTATTGAACAACAACCATGTTCTCAATGAACCCAAAAAACTCATTAATATCAAAGCTGAATATTTTTGGAAGTAGTTTTTAGTTTGTTTTTAGTTTTAGCTATTTTAGGGGGATATCTGTGTGTGCAGGTGACTATTACTGTGCATAATTATTAGGCAACTTAACAAAAAACAAATATATACCCATTTCAATTATTTATTTTTACCAGTGAAACCAATATAACATCTCAACATTCACAAATATACATTTCTGACATTCAAAAACAAAACAAAAACAAATCAGTGACCAACATAGCCACCTTTCTTTGCAAGGACACTCAAAAGCCTGCCATCCATGGATTCTGTCAGTGTTTTGATCTGTTCACCATCAACATTGCGTGCAGCAGCAACCACAGCCTCCCAGACACTGTTCAGAGAGGTGTACTGTTTTCCCTCCTTGTAAATCTCACATTTGATGATGGACCACAGGTTCTCAATTGGGTTCAGATCAGGTGAACAAGGAGGCCATGTCATTAGATTTTCTTCTTTTATACCCTTTCTTGCCAGCCACGCTGTGGAGTACTTGGACGTGTGTGATGGAGCATTGTCCTGCATGAAAATCATGTTTTTCTTGAAGGATGCAGACTTCTTCCTGTACCACTGCTTGAAGAAGGTGTCTTCCAGAAACTGGCAGTAGGACTGGGAGTTGAGCTTGACTCCATCCTCAACCCGAAAAGGCCCCACAAGCTCATCTTTGATGATACCTGCCCAAACCAGTACTCCACCTCCACCTTGCTGGCGTCTGAGTCGGACTGGAGCTCTCTGCCCTTTACCAATCCAGCCACGGGCCCATTCATCTGGCCCATCAAGACTCACTCTCATTTCATCAGTCCATAAAACCTTAGAAAAATCAGTCTTGAGATATTTCTTGGCCCAGTCTTGACGTTTCAGCTTGTGTGTCTTGTTCAGTGGTGGTCGTCTTTTAGCCTTTCTTACCTTGGCCATGTCTCTGAGTATTGCACACCTTGTGCTTTTGGGCACTCCAGTGATGTTGCAGCTCTGAAATATGGCCAAACTGGTGGCAAGTGGCATCTTGGCAGCTGCACGCTTGACTTTTCTCAGTTCATGGGCAGTTATTTTGCGCCTTGGTTTTTCCACACGCTTCTTGCGACCCTGTTGACTATTTTGAATGAAACGCTTGATTGTTCGATGATCACGCTTCAGAAGCTTTGCAATTTTAAGAGTGCTGCATCCCTCTGCAAGATATCTCACTATTTTTGACTTTTCTGAGCCTGTCAAGTCCTTCTTTTGACCCATTTTGCCAAAGGAAATTGCCTAATAATTATGCACACCTAATATAGGGTGTTGATGTCATTAGACCACACCCCTTCTCATTACAGAGATGCACATCACCTAATATGCTTAATTGGTAGTAGGCTTTCGAGCCTATACAGCTTGGAGTAAGACAACATGCATAAAGAGGATGATGTGGTCAAAATACTAATTTGCCTAATAATTCTGCACGCAGTGTATGTAAAGACTTTATTAGTCTTGTTATCTGCTTATTTTTCTTAAAACCATCAGTTTTTCTTATTCTGTGATGACATTTTGGGACTTCGGAACAAATAACTAGTTTTCCAGTTACAATGGTTTCAACATACAATGGTCGTGTCGGAACCAATTAATATTGTTATTTGAGGGACCACTGTATTCATAGAGGATAAAAAAATAGAGATAAATAATATGGTGGTGGACAATTGTGACCACGGCATCTGAGAGGTAAAACACTCGGACTGCTGCGCTCCCAGTGCTTGAGCAGCGTCCCTGCGATATTGAGGGATCCATTTGCTTGCTGTGGAAGTCTTCGACCCTCTGATAGATCCGAAGCCTGCCACAGCAGGAACATAAACAAATCTCCCATAGACATTCCCATTCTATGGGAGAAGAGATGAGATGAAAAAAGTAAAAAAAATAATTTAATATAAAAAAGTATAAAAATCCCAATTACCCCCTTTCCCAAGATTAAAAATAAACAATAAAAAAAAAAAAATCACAGGCAACGCCATGTCCCAAAATGCCCGAACTATTAAAATATGCATGTATTCATCCTGTACAATGCTGTTTTTTTGTTGCTGCACCTCTGAAAAAATGGAATAAAAAGTGATCAAATAGTCATACACACTGAAAAATTGTATCTAAAAAAGTTATGGTGATGTAAAGAAGAGAAATTATTTTTTATAGTATTAAAACACAAAAGAAACTATATAAAAGTGGTATCTCTGTAAGGCCTCATGCACTCGACCGTTGTTTGGGTCCGCATCCGAGCTGCCAAAACGGTGACTCAGATGCGGACCCATTCACTTCAATGGGGCCCAAAAGATGCGGACAGCACTCTGTGTGCTGTCCGCATCCGTTGCTACGTTCCGTGGCCCCGCAAAAAAATAGAACATGTTCTATTCTTGTCCGTTTTGCGGACAAGAATAGGTATTTCTATAATGGGCCGCCCGTTCCGCAAATTGCGGAAGGCACACAGGCGGCTTCCGTTTTTTGCGTATCCACGGTTTGCGGACCGCAAAAAAAAGAACAATTGTGTGCATGAGGCCTAATTGTACTGACCCATAGAATGAAGGTCAGTTTTACCATCTAGGGAATGCCGTGAAAACAAAAGCTTTCAGCTACATTGTATGCACTATAAGATGCTGCCATTACAAAGTACAATTTGTCCTACAAAAAACAAGCCCTGATATGTGAATGGAAAAATTGATTTGCAGTTCCAACACTGACTTCTTGGTGGGTGCTGGAGCTACTGCAAAACAGCTGATTAGCGGTATGGCAGGGTGCCAGACACCCAACAATCTGACCATCAGTATTAAAATCCTGGAATATCCCTTTAAGTATAAATCAAAATGCTAAATTTGGTCTGAACCTATCAGATAATTAACTGGTTGATACAGCCTCTCTTTGTGTTAGATGTCCAGATTTTCTCTGTACTTAATGAGCTCAAGGTCATTAAGTTATATTATTGCCCTAAATTGATTGTAAGCCCATGCTAATAGGTTTATGTGGAGGCACAGCTGGAGAAATGAATGGATTAAGTAGTTTAAATGTGTAAGAATATTCAGTACGTAATACACGTTAGACAACATTTGGCTGAAGATTTAGGGGGCACCTGACTCTGTTTCACTATAGGAAAATAAGCCAGATGCTGTTCAGTTTCAAATAAACAAGCCACCTTAACTGCATGAGCTAAACTATGACATCCGGACTGCTGCCATACATGTATGGAGGAAATCTGGTCTTTAAATATGGTGCCCTCTCGCAAGTGGAGAGGACAACTAGGGCTAACGATTGCGATCAATTATAGTGCCAATTGCAGACATTTAACCCCTCAATTGCCATGGTGACCACAGCAGCTGAGGCTGCTTTCCCTGGGAGTGCTGCGCTCCTGGGGCCAAACTGCTCCCCTGTGTGGAGTTTGGGAAAGCTGCTCGTTTTCTGGTGTACTACAGCAAAACATGGAGCCCTGCCTGTGACAGAGAACAATTCCTAAGTGACTCTAGGCGGCAGGGGTGCTGTATGCATTGGCATCGGTGAAAACACCGACACATTAACCCTTGCATGGCCGCAGTCAGCGCTGACCGCGGCAGCTGTGGTATCCTGCTGGGTGCGGTTGGCCTTCGAGTCCCCGCACTGCTGTGACGGGGACCCGATGGCAGGGAAGGCAGCCCGATGCCTTCCTTAGGCATCATGGCTGCCTTTCGTGACAGCCTGTGAGATCCAGCCCCCTGGATCTCACAGGCAAGCAGGCTGAAATGTATTACACAGTGTAATACACTTACAGAAATGCATCACAATACAGAAGTATTGTAATGCATTGTAAAGGGGATCATACCCCCAAAAGTTGAAGTCCCAGAGTGGGACAAAAAATAAAGTGAAAAAAGAAGTAAAAAAAAATTAAGTTTAAAAAAAATAAAGTAAAAGTTTCAAGTAAAAAAAAGTGTCCCTTTCCCAAAATAAAGTAAAAGAATTGTAAAAAAATAGGAAAAAAAGAAAAGTAGACATATTAGGTATTGCCGCATCCGTATTGACCGGCTCTATATAAATATCATATGACCTAACCCCTCAGGTGCACAACGTCCAAAAAATTTAATAAAAATTGTGCTAAAAAAACAACTTTTTTTGTCACCTTACACCACTAAGGCCTCCTTCAGACGGGCGAGATTTCCACGCAGGTGCGATGCGTGAGGTAAATTCATTGCACCCGCACTGAATCCGGACCTATTAATTTCTATGGGGCTGTGCACATGAGCGGTGATTTTCACGCATCACTTGCGCTTTGCGTGAAAATCGCAGCATGCTCCTCTTTGTGCGTTTTCCACGCAACGCAGGCCCCATAGAAGTGAATGGGGCTGCGTGAAAATCGCAAGCATCCGCAAGCAAGTGCGGATGCGGTGCAATTTTCACGCACGGTTGCTAGGAGTCGATCGGGATGGGGACCCGATCATTATTATTTTCCCTTATAACATGGTTATAAGGGAAAATAATAGCATTCTTAATACAGAATGCATAGTACAATAGGGCTGGAGGGGTTAAAAAAATAAATAAATAATTGAACTCATCTTAACCACTTAAGGACTACAGGTTTATACCCCCCTAGTGACCAGGCCCTTTTTTACAAATCGGCAACTTTAGCGGTTTATTGCTCGGTCATGCAACTTACCACCCAAATGAATTTTACCTCCTTTTCTTCTCACTAATAGAGCTTTCATTTGGTGGTATTTTATTGCTGCTGACATTTTAACTTTTTTTGTTATTAATCAAAATTTAACGATTTTTTTGCAAAAAAATGACATTTTTCACTTTCAGTTGTAAAATTTTGCAAAAAAAACGACATCCATATATAAATTTTGCTCTAAATTTATTGTTCTACATGTCTTTGATAAAAAAAAATGTTTGGGTAAAAAAAAAATGGTTTGGGTAAAAGTTATAGCGTTTACAAAATATGGTACAAAAATGTGAATTTCCGCTTTTTGAAGCAGCTCTACTTTCTGAGCACCTGTCATGTTTCCTGAGGTTCTACAATGGCCAGACAGTACAAACACCCCACAAATGACCCCATTTCGGAAAGTAGACACCCCAAGGTATTCCGTGAGGGGCATGGCGAGTTCCTAGAATTTTTTATTTTTTGTCACAAGTTAGTGGAAAATGATTTTTTTTTGATTATTTTTTTCTTACAAAGTCTCATATTCCACTAACTTGTGACAAAAAATAAAAACTTCCATGAACTCACTATGCCCATCACGAAATACCTTGGGGTGTCTTCTTTCCAAAATGGGGTCACTTGTGGGGTAGTTATACTGTCCTGGCATTTTAGGGGCCCAAATGCGTGCAAAGTAGTTTGAAATCAAAATCTGTAAAAAATGACCGGTGAAATCCGAAAGGTGCTCTTTGGAATGTGGGCCCCTTTGCCCACCTAGGCTGCAAAAAAGTGTCACACATCTGGTATTGCCGTACTCAGGAGAAGTTGGGCAATGTGTTTTGGGGTGTCATTTTACATATACCCATGCTGGGTGAGATAAATATCTCGGTCAAATGCCAACTTTGTATAAAAAAATGGGAAAAGTTGTCTTTTGCCAAGATATTTATCTCACCCAGCATGGGTATATGTAAAATGACACCCCAAAACACATTGCCCAACTTCTCCTGAGTACGGCGATACCAGATGTGTGACACTTTTTTGCAGCCTAGGTGCGCAAAGGGGCCCACATTCCTTTTATGAGGGCATTTTTAGACATTTGGATCCCAGACTTCTTCTCACGCTTTAGGGCCCCTAAAATTCCAGGGCAGTATAAATACCCCACATGTGACCCCATTTTGGAAAGAAGACACCCCAAGGTATTCAAAGAGGGGCATGGCGAGTTCATAGAAATTTAATTTTTGTGAAATTTCCGCTAACTTGGGACAAAAATTTAAATCTTTCATGGACTCAATATGCCCCTCAGCGAATACCTTGTGGTGTCTTCTTTCCGAAATGGGGTCACATGTGGGGTATTTATACTGCCCTGGCATTCTAGGGGCCCTAAAGCGTGAGAAGAAGTCTGGAATATAAATGTCTAAAATTTTTTACGCATTTGGATTCCGTGAGGGGTATGGTGAGTTCATGTGAGATTTTATTTTTTGACACAAGTTAGTGGAATATGAGACTTTGTAAGAAAAATAAATAAATTTCCGCTAACTTGGGCCAAAAAAATGTCTGAATGGAGCCTTACAGGGGAGTGATCAATGACAGGGGGGTGATCAGGGAGTCTATATGGGGTGATCACCCCCCTGTCATTGATCACCCCCCTGTCAGGCTCCATTCAGATGTCCGTATGTGTTTTGCGGATCCGATCCATGTATCCGTGGATCCGTAAAAAACATACGGACATCTGAATGCAGCCTTACAGGGGGGTGATCAATGACAGGTGGGTGATCAATGACAGGGGGGTGATCAGGGAGTCTATATGGGGTGATCACCCCCCTGTCATTGATCACCCCCCTGTCAGGCTCCATTCAGATGTCCGTATGTGTTTTACGGATCCGATCCATGTATCCGTGGATCCGTAAAAAACATACGGACATCTGAATGCAGCCTTACAGGGGGGTGATCAATGACAGGGGGGTGATCAATGACAGGGGGGTGATCAGGGAGTCTATATGGGGTGATCACCCCCCTGTAAGGCTCCATTCAGACGTCTGTATGTGTTTTGCGGATCCGATCCATGTATCCGTGGATCCGTAAAAAACATACGGACATCTGAATGCAGCCTTACAGGGGGGTGATCAATGACAGGTGGGTGATCAATGACAGGGGGGTAATCAGGGAGTCTATATGGGGTGATCACCCCCGTCATTGATCACGCCCCTGTAAGGCTCCATTCAGACGTCCGTATGCGTTTTGCGGATCCGATCCATCTATCAGTGGACCCGTAAAAATCATGCGGACGTCTGAATGGAGCTTTACAGGGGGGTGATCAATGACAGGGGGTGATCAATGACAGGGGGTGATCAGGGAGTCTATATGGGGTGATCAGGGGCTAATAAGGGGTTAATAAGTGACAGGGGGGGTGTAGTGTAGTGTGGTGCTTGGTGCTACATATTGCTGAGCTACCTGTGTCCTCTGGTGGTCGATCCATACAAAAGGGACCACCAGAGGACCAGGTAGCAGGTATATTAGACGCTGTTATCAAAACAGCGTCTAATATACCTGTTAGGGGTTAAAAAAATCACATCTCCAGCCTGCCAGCGAACGATCGCCGCTGGCAGGCTGGAGATCCACTCGCTTACCTTCCGATCCTGTGAACGCGCGCGCCTGTGTGCGCGCGTTCACAGGAAATCTCGACTCACGCGAGATGGCGCCAATCGGCGTTAGCGTAGCCTGGGAGAGCCGCCGCAATGACTCCTTTCGGCGTTACATGTGCGGCAAGCGGTTTTTATCAACTTGTTCGCGCAGCCCGGCTTCTCTTCTGTCTTCATCTTTGCTGTGCAGTAGGAAAATGACCTGTGGTGACGTTACTACGTTCATCACATGGTCCGTCACATGATCCATCACCATAGTAAAAGATCATGTGATGGACCATGTGATGCGCGCAGTGACATCATCAAAGGTCCTATTCTTCAAAGAAGAAGACAGAAGAGAAGCCGGGCTGCGCGAACAAGTGGATTAAGGTGAGTTAATTATTTATTTATTTTTTTTAACCCCTCCAGCCCTATTGTACTATGCATTCTGTATTAAGAATGTATTATTTTCCCTTATAACATGGTTATAAGGGAAAATAATAGCAATCTACACAACACCTAACCCAAACCCGAACTTCTGTGAAGAAGTTCAGGTTTGGGTACCAAACATGCAGATTTTTCTCACGCGCGTGCAAAACGCATTAGTGTTTTACACTCGCTCAAAAAAATCATGCATTTTCCCGCAATGCACCGGCATCTTATTCAGCCCTAAAACATGACGCCTGTGTGAAAGAGGCCTAAAAGTGCAACACCAAGCGATCAAAAAGACATATGCCCCCCAAAATAGTACCAATCTGTCACCTCATCTCGCAAAAAATGAGCCCCTACCTAAGACAATCATCCAAAAAATAAAAAAAACTATGGCTCTCAGACTATGGAGACACTAAAACATAATTTTTTTTCTTTCAAAAATTATTTTATTGTGTTAAGTGTAAAAAAAACTATACATATTAGGTATCGCCACATCCGTAATGACCTGCTTTATAAAAATATTACATGACCTAACCCCTCAGGTGAACGCCATAAAAAATAAAAACTGTGCCAAAAAATCTATTTTTTGTCACCTTACATCACAAAAAGTGTAATACCAAGCGATCAAAAAGTCTTTTGTACCCCAAAATGGTACCAATCAAACAGTCATCTCATCCCGCAAAAAATGAACCCCTACCTAAGACAATTGCCCAAAAAATAAAAATAAATAGGGCTCTCAGAAAATGGGAACACAAAAACAAGATTTTATTCTGTTCAAAAATGATTTCACTGTGTAAATCTTAAAAAAAATAAAAATGGTACCGATCAAACCGTCACCTCATCCCACAAAAAATGAGCCCCGACATGAGACAATCACTTAAAAAATAAAAATCAAAGGCACCCATAAACCTATCCATCAAAATCTGCGCTGCAAAAGACATATGGCGCTCCTTCCTTTCTGAGTCCTGCCATGTCCCCCACAGCAGTTCACCAGATATGGGGTGTTGCCGTATTCAGAAGAAAATTGGTCACAAATTATAGGTGCTATAACCCTTGTGAAAATGAAAAAATTGGAGCTAAAGCAACATTTTAATGAAAACTATGAAATTAAATTATACTTTTCATTTTCACAGCCAAGTGTTTCCAAATTCCGTAAAACGCTTAGGGGGTCAAAGTGGTCAGTACCCCCCCTTAATATATTCTTTAAGGGGTACAGTTTCAAAAATGGGATCACTTTTTGAAGGTTTCCACTGTAGGGGTACGTCAGGGTCTCTTCAAATACAAAATGGTGACTAAAAACTATTCTAGTGAAATCTGCCTCCAAAATCCATATGGCACTCCTTTCCTTCTGTCCACTGCCACGTGCCCATAGAGAAGTTTACGGCCACATATAGGGTATTTCTGTAAACTGCAGAATCAGAGTAATATATATTGAGAGTGAAATTTTGAAATTTCACTTCCATTTTCCTTTCATTCTTGTGGAACACCTCAAGGGTTAACAACATTTGTAACATACGTTTTTAATAATTTGAGGGGTGTAGTTTCTAAAATGGGGTTATTTATGGGTGGTTTCTATTACCTAAGTCACTCAAAATCACTTTATAACTGAATCGGTGCTCAAAAAAATTTGGGGGGAAAATTTTTTGAAAATTTGAAAAATTGCTTATAAACTTCTAAGCCTTCTAATGTCCTAAAAAAATTAAATGACATATACCAAATTATGCCAACATAAAGTAGATCTATGTGGAACGTTAAGTAATAAATATTTTTTTTGAGGTATCACTTTCTGTTTTAAAAGCAGAGAAATTGAAATTTTGAAAACTGCGATTTGTTTTTCCTAATTTTTGGCATTTTAGGATTTTTCCATAAATAAAGGAATAAATATATTGACTCAAATTTATGACTGTCATGAAGTACAATGTGTCATGAGAAAACAGTCTCAGAATGGCTTGGATAAGTAAAAGTGTTCCAAAGTTATTACCACATATGTCAGATTTGCAAAAATTGCCCTGGAATTTAAGGTGGCTCAGTACTGAAGGGGTTAAGAAGCCCTCCTCTGCACTCATAACCTGTATTAATTGCACCTGTTTAAACTAATTACCTGTATGAATAAAAGACACCTGTCCACACAGGCAGTCAATCAATCACACTCCATCCTCTCCACCATGGCCAAGACCAAGGAGCTGTCTAAGGACACCAGGGACAAAATTGTAGACCTGCACAAGGCTGGGATGAGCTACAGGACAATAGGCAAGTAGCTTGGTGAGAAGGCAACAACTGTTGGCGCAATTATTAGAAAATTAAAGAAACACAAGATGACTGTCAATCTTCCTTCATCTGGGGCTCCATGCAAGATCTCGCCTCGTGGGGTAAGGATGATTCTAAAAAAGGTCAGGAATAATCCCAGAACTACATGGGAGGACCTGGTCAATGACCTGAAAAGAGCTAGGACCACAGTCTCAAAGATTACCGTTGGTAACACACTACGCCCTCATGGATTAAAATTCTGCAGCACACACAAGGTCCCACTGCTCACGCTAGCACATGTTCAGGCCAGTTTGAAGTTCGCCAATTACCATCTGGATGATCCAGAGGAGGAATGGGAGAAGGTAATGTGGTCAGATGAGACCAAAATAGAGCTTTTTGGTATCAACTCCACTCGCCATGTTTGAAGGTAGAAGAAGTATGAGTACAACCCTAAGAACACTGTCCGAACTGTGAAGCATGGGGGTGGAAACCCTCAGTGAGAGCATTGAATATGGGTCATGGCTGGGTCTTCCAGCATGACAATGACCTGAAACACACAGTCAGGACAACTAAGTGGCTCTGTAAGAAGCATTTCAAGGTCCTGGAGTTGCCTAGCCAGTCTCCAGACCTGAACCCAATTGAAAATCTCTGGAGGGAACTGAAACTTAATGTAGCCCAGTGACAGCCCCGAAACCTGAAAGATCTGGAGAAGATCTATATGGAGGAGTGGGCCCTGTATAATAATGTACACTGATACCCCTTAGTTTTATTACCCCGCCCTGCATAATTTAACCTGATACCCCTCAGTTATATTATATAACTGAGGGGTATCAGGGTACATTGTACAGGGGTAATATAACTGAGGAGGGCTATCAGGGACATTATACAGGGTGTAATATAACTGAGGGGTATCAGGGTAAATTATACAGGGGGTAATATAACCAAGGGGTATCAGGGTACATTATACAGGGGTAATATAACTGAGGAGGGCTATCAAGGGCATTATACAGGGGTAATATAAGTTATATTACCCCTGTATAATGTCCCCTGATAGCCCTCCTCAGTTATATTACCCCTGTATAATAATGTCCCCTGATACCCCTTAGTTATATTACCCTGTATAATAATGTACACTGATACTCCTTAGTTATATTACCCCGCCCTGTATAATTTAACCTGATACCCCTCAGTTATATTATATAACTGAGGGGTATCAGGGTACATTATACAGGGGTAATATAACTGAGGAGGGCTATCAGGGACATAATACAGGGGTGAGGGGTAAGATAAGTTATATTACCCCTGTATAATGTCTGATAGTAGCCTAGCCCTCCTCAGTTATATTACCCCTCATGTACCCTGATACCCCTAGTTATATTACCCCCTGTATTATTTACCCTGATACCCCTCAGATATATTATATAACTGAGGGGCATCAGGGTAATACAGCGGACAACAGAGGAGGTGTAGCACTGTGGGACAGGGGGGTACAATGGTACATGCTTCTTTTTTTATATGCCCTCACCTCACCAGCTAGCAGGCGTGCGAGGCACACAGATGCAGCATTACGTGACGTCAACTCAGCCTGCGCCGCACAGCACGCACCGTACGGCTCCCTCTCTGCCTCTGCTGGGTCCAGGACTCCGCCCACCCTATGTGAATACTAGCCGCCGCCTGTCGGCAGCCCACAGCCAGGTATTGTAAATTAATTTACAGTGCTGCAGGCGGCGGCAGCCAGCATAACAGACAGGGGAATCAGCACGGAGGTGACAAACTTATTAGGGTGTGCCCAGGCACACCCCGTGTGCACGCCTATGGTTGTTACCTGGTATAGCTGATAACAGCTAATCCAGGTCTGGCTCTTACTGGGAGTAAGCAAGGAGCTAGGTGGGTGCTTACTCCCCATTATCCACTCCAGGGTTTATACGTGGCTCATATCCACAATTGTGTTTTAAAAGTGAGCAGCAGGAAGCAGGGTATGTCTGTGGAGTGAGAGGCTGCAGATCACACACTGCAAAGCATGTGTGAAGGAAACACTGGCCTGTGGACTGATTACCTGACCCGGCTGTAACTGAACTTTAAGTTGGCTGGAACAAGCAGTAAACAGTGTTGAAGAGACTTTGTTGTGTCCCTGGCTTTCTTCAAAACTGGTGTCACCGCCGGCCCCGGGAGAGATCTTAGAAGTTTAAATAGATGGAAGACTCAGGAGTCTATCTGACAGATCTCTCTTGTTTTCATTGTTGCTGACAGGTTTCCACCCTTTCGCAGATGCTTCTCATTATCAGTCAGTTTCTTGGATAATGATCTAGAAATGCCTGCTACACAAAAGGCGTTCATTATGAGGGGTATTGAATTCATACTTACGCACAATGTGTTCATGTTCCAAAATGATATTTACAAACAAATACGTGGGACCGCAATGGGGACGCGTTTTGCGCCCAGTTTCGCGAATCTATTTATGGGGGCATTCGAGGAGGAGTTTATATACCATTCAAGCTTCTGGGCCAACAACAATATTGTCTTTTTTCACAGATATATCGATAATCAGATTTTTATTTGGAATGGGGACTCAGCATCTATCGATAGGTTTATTTCATATCTCAATACCAATGATTGGAGAATCTCCTTCACTGGAACATACGACAACATAAAAATCAAGTTTCTGGATCTAGAAATTTTTATTCAGGACAATGAGATAAATATGCGCACTTTCTTTAAGAAGGTTGATGGCAACAGCTATCTAGACTTCAAGAGCACACACTATGGAAAATGGAGGGCAAACATCCCTTTCAGTCAATTCAAACGACTGAGATGAAATTGTACTCTTGAAGACGACTTCATCCAGCAGTGTGATACCCTGGCTTCCAGGTTCAGCCAAAAAGGCTATCCTTCTAATATTATCTCTGGTGCAAGAACATAGGCCGCAGAACTCACTCAAGACGAATGTCTGATTCCAGCATCTAAAAAGAAAAAAGACAACAGTAACGAGAGATACAGTTACAATTTTATTACTACTTATAACCAAAACTATATGTCAATAAAAGCGATTTTTGAAAAACACTGGCATATTTTAAGAAGAGACCCCATTTTAAACCAAATTATTCCAGAGCTCCCGAAACTCACATATAAGAGAGCGCGCACCCTCAAAAACATTCTTGCACCCAGTAAACTAAATCCAGTTACATAGTGTACTGAGAATCATGGTACCATTGTCCCCAAAGGAAGCTCAAGGTGCGGACATAAAAGATGTCTATGCTGTTCTAGCATATGCCAGAAATCTATTTTCTACAGCCGAGTTAGTGGGCAGTCATTCCCCATTTTGAGTAGCCTGAACTGTGAATCCAACCACGTCATATATCTCTTAGAGTGTCCGTGCCATTTGCAGTATGTGGGGCGCACGATCCAAACACTGCGGAACAGACTAAACAAACATAGATCAAACATTAATAAAAAATATTGGAAAAACAGTGTATCCAGAAAACGCGGCAGAACATCATGAGGGCAGTTCAGCTGGATTCAATGTGACCCCGATCGAACAAATCCCAAGTCACCTATATAAAGATACTCAGTACATTAGACGCAGAGAAATGTACTGGATTTTTAAATTGAATAGTTTGAATCCCTATGGCCTTAACGAAGCATTTGAGATCAATCTATAAAAGCCCAGGTAGAACCAGTATCTGATATTTATATATTTATTCCCCCCTTTTTTGGTTTTAGGTAATTTTATTAATAATTTTACTAATCATTTATTGTTGGTATATTAATTTTAAATGTATTGCAATATTATTATTATTTATTATTATTTACTATTTTTTATATACCATATGTGCATGTAGTGTTTTTTTTTTATCTCCATAAGTATTTTAAGCATGTATGTATATATGTATAGGCAATTAGTTGATTTATTTGATTCATTTCCATCCATCGCTTGTATTGATCATACACCCCCCCTTCCCCCCCCTTTTTTATATACAAGGGGTCCGTATACAAGTGGTCCGTATGTGAAAGATTCACAATCATTCCCTATATTTACATACATAGGCGATTTTTACATACCCACTGACGAATTCCTACATTTAGTCACCCTTTTAAGGCTACTTTCACACTAGCGTTCGGGGCTCCGCTTGTGAGTTCCGTTTGAAGGGGCTCACAAGCGGCCCCGAACGGATCCGTCCAGCCCTAATGCATTCTGAATGGATGCGGATCCGCTCAGAATGCATCAGTCTGGCTCCGTTTGTCCTCCGCTCCGCTCAGCAGGCGGACACCTGAACGCAGCTTGCAGCGTTCAGGTGTCCGCCTGGCCGTGCGGAGGCAAACGGATCCGTCCAGACTTACAATGTAAGTCAATGGGGACGGATCCGTTTGAAGTTGACACAGTATGGCTCAATTTTCAAACGGATCCGTCTCCCATTGACTTTCAATGTAAAGTCAAAACGGATCCGTTTGCATTATCATGAACAAAAAAATAAATAAAAAATTATTATTTTTTTTTTTTTTGTTCATGGTAATGCAAACGGATCCGTTCTGAACGGATCTAAGCGTTTGCATTATAGGTGCGGATCCGTCTGGGCACATACCAGACGGATCCGACCTAAACGCAGGTGTGAAAGTAGCCTTAGGGCTCTTTCACACTTGCGTTCTTGTCTTCCGGCATAGAGTTCCGTTCGTCGGGGCTCTATGCCGGAAGAATCCTGATCAGGATTATCCTAATGCATTCTGAATGGAGAGAAATCCGTTCAGGATGCATCAGGATGTCTTCAGTTCCGGAACGGAACGTTTTTTGGCCGGAGAAAATACCGCAGCACGCTGCGCTTTTTGCTCCGGCCAAAAATCCGGAACACTTGCCGCAATGCCAGATCCGGAATTAATGCCCATTGAAAGGCATTGATCCGGATCCGGCCTTAAAGCTAAACGTCGTTTCGGCGCATTGCCGGAGCCGACATTTAGCTTTTTCAGAGTGGTTACCATGGCTGCCGGGACGCTAAAGTCCTGGCAGCCATGGTAAAGTGTAGTGGGGAGCAGGGGAGCAGTATACTTACCGTCCGTGCGGCTCCCGGGGCGCTTCATAGTGACGTCAGGGCGCCCCAAGCGCATGGATCATGTGATCACATGGATCACGTCATCCATGCGCATGGGGCGCTCTGACGTCACTCTGGAGCGCCCCGGGAGCCGCACGGACTGTAAGTATACTGCTCCCCCGCTCCCCGCTCCTACTATGGCAACCAGGACTTTAATAGCGTCCTGGGTGCCATAGTAACACTGAACGCATTTGGAAGACGGTTCCGTCTTCAAATGCTTTCAGTACACTTGCGTTTTTCCGGATCCGGCGTGTAATTCCGGCAAGTGGAGTACACGCCGGATCCGGACAACGCAAGTGTGAAAGAGGCCTTAGCTATGTATTCAGGATATATATTATATTCATTTATTTATATATTTTTATATCTTTATATATATTTCTATTTATCCATACCAAACTAAATATAATTGGAAATTTCCAAACTTCCACCGCTCCTTTGAGTGAGCCAGCCTTCCTATTTTTACTTCCTGACTTCCCCTAATTCTACTAAAATAGTAGATTAGTCCGATACTATGTATATTCATTTACACAATTGATCAGACTGCTGGTGTGGTCTCATTTTGCATATGTATCTATATACATTTAATTATCACATTGGACCCCCAGGTATATGCTGCCATTAGTTCCTACATATCGACATATCCTCACTATATTGCGCTGTGTCCGATGATTTCCTGGGCACTGCGCTCTGTTGAGACGCATACAAGCGTCTTTGCAGTCATGGAAACCGGCCATGTGACCGCAGGTCTAGCGATCACATGACCGGGCGGCCTACAGAGGAGATACAGGGGAGCAGAGCGCATGCGCTAGCGCTCATTGAACCCAGCAGCCGGCCCGCCCCTAACACGTGATCGCAGAGCAGCGGTCACGTGACCCTTGTTTACCGGCCAGACTATACCCATTCCAGTTTTATAAAATTGCCTATATCTTTTGTATTGTTTTATGAATGAATCAATATCAGTAGAGAATGACATGTACTTTGATGTTAAAAAAGGGATATAAATGGCTATACTCTAATATGCAATATTATACTTGGGGCTAGCCCCTCCCATTTGTGGGCAGCCCTCAGGTAATCAGTTTTTTGGCGGTTTTTTCCATCTATATAAACTTGTAACTATTTCTAGTTATTGTGACTACATGTTAACCTGATGAAGGGGACAGTTTGAGCCCCGAAACGCGTTGTTCTATGCACATTTGCTTATTATGTAAATAAAGAAGATCCACCTACAGAGACCTGCTGGAACCAGTGATTTTGCGCCTGATCAGAATTTCTTTTACTATTATCAGTCAGGTGGCTCTTTATATGTTCCGCCTGTCACTTGCTTCCTTGCGGCTGATAGCTCTTCTGTGGAGTGCTCTGCTTGTGTGGTGGTTCTCCTGTTCTAGTTACATCTCAAGCTAAGTCCTTTCCCTTTTGTTAGTGTGTCTGTCTTGACTAGGCCTCAGGGAGACACTGGCTCCTTTAGTTTGGAAGGAGCCGATTGCCTCTTTCCCTGTTCCCTAAGCTGAGGGTTTGGTGCAGTGTTTCAGCAGTCTCAGGTTCCTGTGCATGTGCATTTCTATCATTGAGATTTGCACATCTTAGCAGCTTAGGGTGAGTATCAGGGAATGCTAGGAGGTGACCTCTTTACTCCTTAGGTTTGGGGCCTAGTCTGTTGCTGTTTTGTTGTGGTTCCCTTTGGTTGTCTTTCCTTCCCCGTACTTCCCGTGACAACTGGTCATAGGAGCCCATGGCATTACGGTAACAAATATTAAATAAGTTGTCTCACTTCAGCAAATGGTATTTATCATGTAGAGAAAGTTAATACCAGGCACTTACTAATCTATTGTTATTGTACATTTTGCTTCCTTTGCTGGCTTGATTCATTTTTCCATCACATTAAACTCTGCTTGTTTCTATGGTTATGACCACCATGCAATCCAGCAGTGGTGGTCGTGCTTGCACACTGAAGAAAAAAATGCCAGTCTATGCGTACCCCCACTGATCCCAGCCACCAGAAAGGCTGGAGCTTTTTCCCATAGTGTGCAAGCACGGCCACCGCTGATGGATTGCATCATAACCACCCATGAATGACCCCATTTTAGAAACTACACGCCTCAAATTATTCAAAACTGATATTACAAACTTTGTTAACCCTTGAGGTGTTCCACAAGAATTAAAGGAAAATGGAAGTGAAAATTAAAAATTTCACTTTTGTCAGATTTTTTTATGTTAATCAATTTTTTCTTGCAACACAGCAAGGGTTAACAGCAAAATAAACCTAAATATATATTACTTTGATTCTGTAGTTTACAGAAATACCCCATATGTGGCCGTAAACTACTGTATGGGCACGTGGCAGTGGTCAGAAGGAAAGGAGGGCCATATGGTTTTTGGAGGCAGATTTTGCTAGAATGGTTTGTAGGCACCATTTTGTATTTGAAGAGACCCTGACGTACCCCTACAGTGCAAACCTTCAAAAAGTGACCCCATTTTGGAAACTACACCCCTTAAAGAATATATTAAGGGGGGTACTGACCACTTTGACTCCCTAAGCATTTTACGGAATTTGGAAACACTTGGCTGTGAAAATGAAAAGTATAATTTCTTCCAATAAAATGTAGCTTTTGCCCCAATATTTTCATTTTCACAAGGAGTAGCAGTAGAAAAAGCACCCCATAATTTGTTACCCATTTTTTTCCTGAATACGGCAACACCCCATATGTGGTGGTAAACTGCTATGGGGGCACATGGCAGGACTCAGAAAGGAAGTAGCACCATATGGCTTTTGCAGAGCAGATTTTGATGGATTGGTTTGCGGGAGCCATTGGTTTTCATTTTTTAAGTGTTTGTCTTATGTGGCAGCTCATTTTTTTGCGGGATGAGGTGACGTTTTCATTAGTACCTTTTTGGGGTACATAATGTGAGGCAAGGTGAAAAAATTGCTGTTTTGGCATAGTTTTTTTATTTATTTATATTTTTTTACAGCCTTCACCTGAGGGGGCATATAATGTGATATTTTTATAGAGCAGGTTGTTACAGACGCGGCGATACCTAATATGTCACTCATTTTTATTTTTGTTAAGTTTTACACAGTAAAATCCTTTTTTAACAGAATAAAATCTTGATTTTGTGTTGCCATTTGCTGAGAGCCATTTTTTTTTTTTTTGACGATTGTCTTAGGTAGGATCTCATTTTTTGCGGGATCAGATGACGGTTTAAATGGTACCATTTTGTGGTACATAAGACTTTTTGATCGTTTGGTATTACACTTGTGAGGTAAGGTGAAAAAAAATGGCTGTTTTGTCTTTTATTTTATTTTTTACAGCATTCACATGAGGGGTATATCATGTGATATTTTTATAGAGCAGGTTGTTATGGACACGGTGATATCTAATATGTCTATCATTTTATTTTCGTTAAGTTGTACACAATGAAAGCATTTTTGAACAGAATAAAATTTTGTTTTTGTGTTGCCATTATCTGAGAGCCATATCTTTTGGCTGATTGTCTTAGGTAGGGTATCATATTTTGCGGGATGAGATGTCGGTTTGATAGGTACCATTTTGGCCTTTTTGATTGCTTGGTGTTACACTTTTTGTGAGGCAAGGTGACCAGAAAATGGCTGTTTTGGCACTGTTTTTATTTTATTCCTATTTTTTATGGCATTTACCTGGCGGGGTGGGTCATGTGATATTTTTATAGAGCTGTTCGATACGGACGCGGTGATACCAAATATGTCTACTTTTTTCTTTTTCCCTATTTTTTTTTAAACGTTATTTTTGGAAAAGGACCCTTTTTTTCTACTTGAAACTTTTAAGATTTTTGTAAAAAATTTATTTTTATTACTTCTTTTTTAACTTTATTTTTTGTTCCACTCTGGGACTTCATCTTTTGGGAGTCTGATCCCCTTTACAATGCATTACAATACTTCCATATTGTAATGCATTGGCTGTAAGTTTATTACCAGTGTAATACACCTACAGCCTTCCTGCCAGGGGCTGGATCTCACAGGCTCATATGAATGGCAGCCACGATGCCTAAGGAAGCCATCGGTTCCCCGTCACAGCAGCGCGAGGACCCGATGGATACCCCGCACCTGCCAGGATACCGCACGTACCGCAGTCAGCGCTGACCGCAGCAGTGCAAGGGTTAATGCGCCGGCATACAGCAGAGGTCCGGCTATCAGTGACTACCGGACCCCTGCCGCTGATCGGGCGGGCACAGAAGCTACGCCGTAGCTGTACGGTGCTGGGATTTCTGACCCTGTTTCCTGCGCCGTACATGTATGGCGCTTGTATCCTACGGGTTAAAGGGGTTATCCCATCATAATGATCACTGTTAATCTGTTAATGATTTGACAGTGATCATTTTTGTAAATATATTTGATTAACAAATTCCCACCTTTTAGGATAAAATTGATCCCCACTTACCTCATTGTTGTCATTCGGTCTCCCCTGGTTACGACCACCGCTCTTCTCCGGAATCCCGGTGGCCGCACTTGTGCAGAAGAATACTTTTCTCATGGCTGGGCCGCTCGCTGTCCAGAATAGTACAGAGCCGCGAACGCGCATGCCAGCTCTGTATTATACTGGCCAGGAATATGTCGCCATGGCGCATGCCCGGCGGCGTACGCGTTCAGTCCAGCGCGCGGCCCGGCCGGGAGAAGACTTCAATCAAGATGAAGCTCGTCCTCAGCCAGAATCCAGGAAGTGAAAGGCGCGCTGGCAGCAGGTAAGTATGAAAAGGCAAAGCGGGATAACCCCTTTAATGTTCAGTGGTCATTTGTAAATAAACTGCCTGTGACAGGGCTCCATACACCATATCTATTCTTCAGTCGGTTTGATCTACCCCTCCCCCTACCACCACAGCTTGCCATTCTATCCCCACTCCGACACTAACGTTGACATTGCCTTCTGCTGTTAGCTTTCGCCTCCAGATCAATCATTTTAGCAATCGCCCAGGTGAGAAGGGAACTTGGGAGGATCAAAACAGGAAAGGCCGCATGGCCAGATGGCATCAGTGCCAGTGTGATCAGCTGTGTGGTATCATTACATATATGTTCAATATGAGCCTGAAGTTGGGAAAGGTACCATATCTGTGGAAATCATCTTGTGTGGTACCAGTTCCGAAGACACCTCATCTGATGGACCTCAACAGCTACAGACTGGTGGCATTGATGTCCCACTTGATGAAGGTCTTGGAGAGTTTGTTTCTCGCACATCAACATTCTGTAGTGAGCTCATCCATGGACTCCCTCCGGTTTGCTTATCAGCCTGGCATTGGGAAGGATGACACGATCTGAAGAGATGGTTGTGGATTTCCGTAAGCACAGACATCCTCCTAAACCAGAGGACATCAAGGAGATGGACATTGAGATAGTCAACACTTATAAGTAACTGGGTGTACTTTACTGAACCAGGGAGAGAAAGAGAAATAAAAATTGATAAAAAGGGCCAGCTCCATCCTGGGGAGCCACCTAGAACTGGTGCAGGCAGGTGGTAGGTGACACAATGATACTTTCCAAGTTGATCTCGATCCTGGAGAATAACTCCCATCCCATGCATGACATAGCAAAATTAAAAGTGGGGTCAGTTGCGGTGACAAGGTAAAAAGGTGACAAGTGATATAAAAGAGGTGGCTAGGATGAAGGGCGCTAATGGGATACTGAATACAATCGTTGATTCTCCCAAAAGTATATAAAAAGTTAGGTAGCACCCACAGTACCAAATGTGTGGTATGGACTCACCAAAGAAGATGGGACCGCGAAGGACGAGTGAAATAAAAGATTTGTGGGGTGCAAGATATACTAGGAAAGTGTATATCATATATAGTGAAAAATAAAAATCCAAATGAAGTTAAAAAGCAATAATATTAGTGTCATGCACAAGGTACTAAAAATATGTATATACAATTTTTTTGTGCAGGATATGCCACTTACTTCACCAGGGAGGGGGGTGTACAAGATAAATTCATGACACTTGTCACCCTCACCTCCCTCGCTGAGATCGCTCGTAGATATCAAAACACTATGTCCTAACAGATGATGGACCGGAGGACTTCTTATAACAAAGGTGCTTTATTAAAATCAAGCTCAATGTGTTTCTGTGAAATCCCCTTCTTCAGGAGCATACAATAAGAAATATCACTAAAATGCACGTTTAAATAGACATACCAGACTCAGAGATTGCGCCATAATTCCCTGTCCGTACCAGCAATCTCAGCCACCAGTCAATGTAAGTGTCACAAATAATGGGGAGAGGAGGGACACCAGAAAAACAACAGAAGGGAGAGGACAAAGAACTAGGCCTCAAGGCTAGGGAGAAGGGAAAGGTCACCTTCTAGGAAACCCCTAGATCTGGCCCTGACTCCTGTCAGTATGTATAGACCCTGAAGGTGGGAAAATACATACGCCGTAACCTAAACCCTAGGAGCCCTGAGATACCCTAGACGTAGTGAAAGGGAATGAGACTACTAGTTCCTTCCCAGATGAACGAACCAGCGTCTCCCTGAGGCTTAGTAACAACAAGCACAGGGGAACAACCAAATACAAATAGCAGTACAACTTATCTTATAGAATAATAATGAGCAGGAACACAAGCAAGGTCCACACACCAACTCTTCCAAATCCAAGCAGAGAATATCAACCGCATAGTATGAAGTGTGAAACCAAACTAAATAGTGAGGCAGTAATGACCTGCCAGCTGCACCTGACAAGAGTTGTGGTCATTACCAAATCACAACACTAAGAATCCAGAGACTGTCAGTTAACCTCATGTGCAGTCAGTCTCTTATCTTCTAACCTCTGTCACAGAAGGTACCGTGACAGTACCCTCCCTTCTACGGGTGGCCTCCGAACACCCAGGACCGATCTTATATGGATTAGCCCTGTGAAAGGCTTTCACAAGGCGGCTGCTGGAACCCTCATTCTCTCCTCTGGACTGTGAACGAGATACTGGAGGGATCTACGGAGAATTCGGGAGTCCACTATCCTGGCGATCTGAAATTCGAGATTACCGTCAACCATGACAGGAGGGGGTGGAAGGATGGACAGTTCAGCAGGTTCAACATATCTCTTTAGTAATGATTTGTGGAACACAATATAAATCTTTAAAGCCTGCAGAATTTCAAGGCAAAAGGCTACCGGGTTAATAATAGCAGAGATCTTATATGGACCAATAAATCTTGGGCCCAACTTCCAAGAAGGTACTTTCAACTTAATGTTTCTTGTGGACAGCCACACAGAATCACCCACTCTCAGGTCCGGACCACTCATTCGTCTATTGTCAGCCATACGTTTATACTTCTTGCCCATTTTTTTTAGATTATTTAGAATTTTCCGCGAACTAAGTGACAAAGAAAAGGAAAATTTTTCCTCTTCAGGTATACCAGAAGTCTCAGTACCAGAAAATGGGCCAAACTGCGGATGAAACACATATGCCCCAAAAAACGGCGACTTATCAGTGGACTCCTGCCTACGGCCAAACTCGGCCAAAGACAAAAAAGAAGACCACTCCCCCCGATTCTCTGAGACAAAACATCTCAGATAGGTCAACAGATTCTGGCTAGTGTGCTTAGTCTGTCAGTTCGACTGAGGGTGAAAGGTAGAAGAGAAGGACAATTGTACCCCCAAGCAAGAGCAGAACCCCTTTGAGAATCTGGAAACAAACTGAGTCCCCCTGTCAGACACCACATCAGAGGAAATTCCATTGTAGCTTCACGATGTCAACAAACACCTGTGCGAGAGTTTTAGCATAAGTAGCCCTGGTAATGCTATAAAGTGCTACATTTTACTGAATCGATCAACGACCACCAGAATCACCGTTTTTCCTGAGGAAATCTGTGATAAAGTCCATGGACAAATGATTCCAAGGTCTGGACGGGATGGACAACGGAAGTAGAGGTCCTGAAGGCCGAGTATGTGTCACCTTAGCACGTGCACAAGTACTACAGGCTGACACATGGCCCTCCACACATTTACGCAACTCCGGCCACCAGAATCTATGCAAGATGAGATCGACCGTGGATCTGCTCCCAGGGTGTCCTGTAAGAACAGTATAGTGATGTTCCTCGAATATCGTGTGCCATAATTCTGAAGGAACAAACAACTTTCCCGGAGGTCAAGAATCTGGTGCATCTCCCTGGGCTTCCAACACCTCTGCCTCAAGATCAGGATAAAGGGCAGATATCACTACCCCTTTAGACAAGATAGGACCAGGATCTTCCAAATCACCCCCCCCCCCCCCCACCCCCAGGAAAGCTACGTGACAAGGCATCCGCCTTGATGTTCTTAATCCCAGGGCGATAGGTGACAATGAAATTAAATCTGGTAAAAAACAACGACCATCTGGCCTGCCTTGGGTTCAGACGTTTAGCCTACTCCAGGTAAGCCAGATTCTTTTGATTAATAATTACTGTAATACGATGTATCGCTGCACCAATGCCGCCATTCCTCAAAAGCCAACTTAATGGCCAGCAATTCTCTATTACCTACATCATAATTTCTTTCTGCAGCCAAGAGTTTCTTAGAGAAGAATGCACATGGGTGCCATTTACTAGGCGAAGGACCTTGCGACAAGACTGCTCCAACCCTCCACAATGAATGGCCGTGACACATCAGGTTGCACCAGTATAGGAGCAGAAGCAAAACACTCCTTCACCGCTGAAAAGGCATGTAATGCCTCCTAAGACCAGACTGAGAAATCCGCACCTTTCTTAGTCATATCTGTTAATGGTTTAACAACAGTCGAGTAATTCAAGATACATTTATGGTAGTAGTTGGTGAACCCCAAAAATCGCATGAGTGATTTCGGATTTTCGGGTCGATCCCAGTCCAACACAGCACAGACTTTCTCCGGATCCATAAGAAAACCCCAAGATGAGAGTAGGTAACCCAGGAATTGCACTTCCGGAACTGCAAATACACACTTCTCCATCTTAGCATACAATTTATTCTCTTAGGATCTGTAACACTTGTCTCACATGATCCTGATGAGTTTCCATGTCTGAAGAATAAATTAGAATATCATCCAGATACAGCACAACAAACCTGCCCACCAGATGATGAAAGATGTCATTAATGAAATGTTGGAAAACCGCAGGAGCATTGGTCAACCCAAAAGGCATGACCAAATTCTCAAAATGACCTTCAGGGTTATTAAAGGCCGTCTTCCATTCGTCCCCCTACTTGATTCTTACCAGATTATATGCCTCCCTCAGATCAAACTTAGAGAACCCCTTGGCACCGACAATCTGATTAAACAAATCTGGGATCAAAGGAAGAGGATAAGGATCACGAACAGTAATGCGATTAAGCTCACGGAAGTCCAAACGTGGTCTAAGGGTTCTGTCCTTTTTTTTATTTTTATTTTTTTACAAAGAAGAACCCTGCCTCCACTGAGGATTTGGATGGTCTAATATGACTTTTAGCCAAACTCCTGGTGATATAGTCTCACATGGCTGCTCTTTCGGGTTCAGAAAGATTATACAACCGAGACTTGGGAAACCTAGCTCCGGGAATAAGGTTGACGGGACAATCATACTCCCAATGTAGAGGTAGCACCTGGTCTCCACTTTCATAGAATACATCAGAAAAATCTGAAATAAGCGAAGGTATAACTTTAGTGGTTACACAAGAAAGCTACGTGCTCAGACAGTTGTCTATGCAATAATCACTCCAATCAGGAATCTCTCGCTTGCCAATCGATGGTAGGATTATGTTTGCTTAACCATGGCAAACCTAGCACCAAGGAAGCAGGCAGACCCTCCAGCACAAAACACGAAATAGACTCTTGATGAAAATCACCCACCATTAAACGAATGTCCTGTACCATTTGTGATAAACATTTTTGTGTGAGAGGAGCGGAATCAATAGCAAACACTGAAATATTTTTGTCCAATGCACTTGTTGTAAAATCATGCATACGAACGAACTGACTATCAACTAGGTTAACCCCTGCCCCACTGTCAATAAATACTTAAATTCCCACAGTTTTGGAGTCTAGCGCCACCTTGGCAGGCAGGAGAAATCGGGAACTACAGGCAAAAGACAAAAGTAATTTCTCAGATTCCCCACCCACACCACCAAGAGTGAGATGAGGGCTAAACACATTTTACGTTAACAAAATGTCCCCCTTTTCCACAGAAAAAGCAGAGTCTCATCTTTTTTTTAAAATCATAATCTTTATTAAATTATTATTATTCTTACAACATACAAAACATCATACCATTTTAAAGTTTAAAACAGATACATACCTCCCCATTTCCCTTATTTGCTGCAACGGAAAGAAAGAAAGAAAAAAAAATGAAAAAAACAAATTTTTTTCTTCCCCCTTCTCTCCTTCTCCCCCCCCCCCCGTATCCCTTCACCCCGGGGACCCAGCCCCCAGAAGAAAAGAGAGTAGCCAAGCAAAAAAAGGACAGAACATATCAAAGAGAAGCTTACAGTAACCATACCTTCTATAGTTTTACAAATCTATTTTTCTTTTGGATATTTACCAAATGGAATTCTTCTCTGGTTAGTATACTTTTAGTGCATCTCTCCCATTCTTTAATCGAGGGGGAGGTCTTACTTCCCCAATGTCCGATAATACATTTCCTTGCCTGAAAGAGGAGTTTGGATGCAATTTCTTGATGTTGGAGGGTATCTCTTTTGTCCATCACTCCCAATACACAAATCTCAAATTTATTAGGTATTCTTATAAAGTGGTGAAATTGTTCTATTTTATCCCTAACCTGTCCCCAAAGTATATGGACATCATCCACTCCTATTTCCCCACATTTTAAACAGCTAAATACTTTAGGTTCATAGAATTTCATAAGTTTCTCAGGGGAGTAATAGAGACGGTTTAGTATATAAAATTGGGTAATCCTATGTGAAAAGTTCCTTGATACCCAATTTTTTTGCTGTATTGCTGATATCCAGAACTCTTCTTCCTGGGGGTTTATAACCTCCCTCCATTTATACATTAGGCTAGATATTGCTTTCCCCTTGATCTTTTGATGTATCAAACATTCGTATATTTTTTACACTAACTTCCCCCCTGCCGTTATTCTGGATATATTAACCCCCAGTGCTTAAACACCCTGAAAGACCAGGCCACTTTTTACACTTCTGACCTACACTACTTTCACGGTTTATTGCTCGGTCATGCAACTTACCACCCAAATGAATTTTACCTCCTTTTCTTCTCACTAATAGAGCTTTCATTTGGTGGTATTTCATTGCTGCTGACATTTTTACTTTTTTTGTTATTAATCGAAATCTAACGATTTTTTTTGCAAAAAAATGACATTTTTCACTTTCAGTTGTAAAATTTTGCAAAAAAAACGAGATCCATATATAAATTTTGCTCTAAATTTATTGTTCTACATGTCTTTGATAAAAAAAAAATGTTTGGGTAAAAAAAAATGGTTTGGGTAAAAGTTATAGCGTTTACAAACTATGGTACAAAAATGTGAATTTCCGCTTTTTGAAGCAGCTCTGACTTTCTGAGCACCTGTCATGTTTCCTGAGGTTCTACAATGCCCAGACAGTACAAACACCCCACAAATGACCCCATTTCGGAAAGTACACACCCTAAGGTATTCACTGATGGGCATAGTGAGTTCATAGAACTTTTTATTTTTTGTCACAAATTAGCGGAAAATGATGATTTTTTTTTTTTTTTTCTTACAAAGTCTCATATTCCACTAACTTGTGACAAAAAATAAAAAGTTCTATGAACTCACTATGCCCATCAGCGAATACCTTGGGGTCTCTTCTTTCCAAAATGGGGTCACTTGTGGGGTAGTTATACTGCCCTGGCATTCTAGGGGCCCAAATGTGTGGTAAGGAGTTTGAAATCAAATTCTGTAAAAAATGACCAGTGAAATCAGAAAGGTGCTCTTTGGAAAAATTTACGCATTTGGATTCCGTGAGGGGTATGGTGAGTTCATGTGAGATTTTATTTTTGGACACAAGTTAGTGGAATATGAGACTTTGTAAGAAAAAAAAAAATTATTTCCGCTAACTTGGGCCAAAAAAATGTCTGAATGGAGCCTTACAGGGGGGTGATCAATGACAGGGGGGTGATCAGGGAGTCTATATGGGGTGATCACCACAGTCATTGATCACGCCCCTGTAAGGCTCCATTCAGATGTCCGTATGTGTTTTGCGGATCCGATCCATGTATCCGTGGATCCGTAAAAATCATACGGACATCTGAATGCAGCCTGACAGGGGGGGTGATCAATGACAGGGGGGGTGATCAATGACAGGGGGGTGATCAGGGAGTCTATATGGGGTGATCACCCCCCCTGGAAGGCTCCAGGGAGACGCCTGTATGTGTTTTGCGGATCCGATCCATCTATCAGTGGATCCGTAAAAATCATGCGGACATCTGAATGGAGCTTTACAGGGGTGTGATCAATGACAGGGGGGTAATCAATGACAGGGGGGTGATCAGGGAGTCTATATGGGGTGATCACCACAGTCATTGATCACGCCCCTGTAAGGCTCCATTCAGACGTCCGTATGCGTTTTGCAGATCCGATCCATCTATCAGTGGATCCGTAAAAATCATGCGGACGTCTGAATGGAGCTTTACAGGGGTGTGATCAATGACAGGGGTGTGATCAATGACAGGGGGGTGATGAGGGAGTCTATATGGGGTGATCACCACAGTCATTGATCACGCCTCTGTAAGGCTCCATTCAGACGTCCGTATGCGTTTTGCGGATCCGATCCATCTATCAGTGGATCCGTAAAAATCATGCGGACATCTGAATGGAGCTTTACAGGGGGGTGATCAATAACAGGGGGATAATCAATGACAGGGGGGTGATCAGGGAGTCTATATGGGGTGATCAGGGGTGATCAAGGGTGATCAAGGGGTTAATAAGTGACAGGGGGGGGGTGTAGTGTAGTGGTGCTTGGTGCAACATATTACTGAGCTACCTGTGTCCTCTGGTGGTCGATCCAAACAAAGGGGACCACCAGAGGACCAGGTAGCAGGTATATTAGACGCTGTTATCAAAAGCGGTACCTTATTACTGCTCTGCTGTCCCAAAATTCCAGCTTTAATTAGTTGAAAAATATTACATTTCTCTAATCTTTTATTTATTCCTGAAATCATAGACTTTTATATCTTTGCGTATTACTCCAAACTATCATGTTTTTTATTTGACTGGAAATAAAATAAAGTTCCACATCTGGTACTGAGAGTCCCCCCCTCCTTCTCGAGATTGCACAATATTTGTGCTTTAATTCTAGGTTTTTTTCCCCGCCAAATCAAGTCCATTAATGTGCTAGTTATTATTTTGAATATTTTTTCGGGGTTATCAGTGAATTCCATAGGACATAGTTGAGAGAGGGCAACAAACACATCTTCACCAGGGAGATCCGACCTGCCATCGAGACATACAATCTTTTCCATACCTCTGTCTTTTTATTTATTTCTCTTAGCTTTGGAGTCACGTTCAATTTGACATAATCCTTAGGATTCGGGGTTATTTGAATACCTAAGTATTTAACTGGTTCATTAATCATCTTAATTTCCAATAAACCTGGAATAAAGTCCTTCAGAGGATCAATCGGGACGCATGCTGACTTAGACCAGTTTATACTAAGCCCAGAGTATTCACCATATTGCTCAAAAAACTGAAAGATCTTTGTCAAAGAAGATCTGTGTGAGCCAACAAACAGCATAATGTCATCCGCATATAAAGAAATTTTTTCCTCGCGTTCTCCATACCTGAAACCCTCAATTGCGGGATCTTGCCTGATCTTATCCGCTAACGGCTCCATTGCTATAGAAAAAAACAGGGGGGAGAGAGGACATCCCTGTCTAACCCCCCTGCCGATATGTATATTATCTGAATATTCCCCATTCAATATAACTTTTGCGGAAATTTCCATATATAGCAGATTTACCCAGGATATGAAATTATCTCCATCTTCTTCAGTGTTGCCATCAAAAAAGGCCACTCTACAGTATCAAACGCCTTTGAGGCATCTAATGTAACAATCAGTCGTTCACTGCAATTTTCGGGCTCAAGCTGGGTGTTCACAAAATATTGCATGACATTATCCGTTGTGGTCTTGCCCGACATGAAGCCCGTCTGATCCTCATGTATCAGACCCAATACTACACTTCTAAGTCTAGTTGCCAAAATCTTTGCCAATATTTTATTGTCAGTGTTAATTAACGAAACGGGATGATATGAATCCGGAAGGGTTGGGTCTTTCCCCAGTTTTAAATTTAATGTAATTAATGCCTCTCTCAATGAGTCTGGCAATTTCCCTATCTTTCACGAATTGTTCCACATTATCAGTAATCTCGGAATTAATATTTCCTTGTATTGGGCATAGACATCGAACGGGATGCTATCTATTCCTGGAGATTTATTCTTTGTAATGGTAGATAATATTTTATCTACCTCCAGGACATTCAAGGGGGCCTCTAGTATCTGACTTTGCTCTGCTGTTAGCATAGAGACCGTTATTGACTACAAAAATTGTTGAATTTGCTCCAGATTCTTATTTATCTTAGTATTATATACAGTACAGACCAAAAGTTTGGACACACCTTCTCATTCAAAGAGTTTTCTTTATTTTCATGACTATGAAGGCATCAAAACTATGAAAACATGTGGAATTATATACATAACAAACAAGTGTGAAACAACTGAAAATATGTCATATTCTAGGTTCTTCAAAGTAGCCACCTTTTGCTTTGATTACTGCTTTGCACACTCTTGGCATTCTCTTTATGAGCTTCAAGAGGTAGTCCCCTGAAATGGTCTTCCAACAGTCTTGAAGGAGTTCCCAGAGATGCTTAGCACTTGTTGGCCCTTTTGCCTTCACTCTGCGGTCCAGCTCACCCCAAACCATCTCGATTGGGTTCAGGTCCGGTGACTGTGGAGGCCAGGTCATCTGGCGCAGCACCCCATCACTCTCCTTCATGGTCAAATAGCCCTTACTTTCAAAGTTTTCCCAATTTTTCGGCTGACAGACTGACCTTCATTTCTTAAAGTAATGATGGCCACTCGTTTTTCTTTACTTAGTTGCTTTTTTCTTGCCATAATACAAATTCTAACAGTCTATTCAGTAGGACTATCAGCTGTGTATCCACCTGACTTCTCCTCAACGCAACTGATGGTGCCAACCCCATTTATAAGGCAAGAAATCCCACTTATTAAACCTGACAGGGCACACCTGTGAAGTGAAAACCATTTCAGTGGACTACCTCTTGAAGCTCATCAAGAGAATGCCAAGAGTGTGCAAAGCAGTAATCAAAGCAAAAGGTGGCTACTTTGAAGAACCTAGAATATGACATATTTTCAGTTGTTTCACACTTGTTTGTTATGTATATAATTCCACATGTGTTAATTCATAGTTTTGATGCCTTCAGTGTGAATCTACAATTTTCATAGTCATGAAAATAAAGAAAACTCTTTGAATGAGAAGGTGTGTCCAAACTTTTGGTCTGTACTGTATATCTTTGAAATATTTCTGTGAAGGTTCTCATTTATCCAGGTCATGGTATATCTGTAAAGAATAAATCAAGGCAACTGGACGTACTGTAGATTTCTTGAAAACGTTTCACTCGTTCTTCCAACAAGCTTTCTCAATTCTGAGTGACTGTACAAGAATTCTCTGGGAATAAATATGTAACTGAATCAACATTTGGTAATTATACCCAGCATGGGGTCAGAGGTCATTATACCCAGCATGGGGTCAAAGGTGTTGATTCCATTATCCTAATTGGAGTCAGTAGGTGATAAAGACTTCCCAGAAAAAGGTGTCAAGATAAACGTAGGTGGAATCACTTATTTACGTCTATGGAGGCAGTGTTTCGAGCGAGGTGCCCGCAACACTTACTTCCAGTTCGCTCTTTTCACTTCTGGTAAGCGTCCCTGCTCAAGGCGGTGCCAAGATGTTGTGCGCCCCAGCGTGGAACGCACTGTACTCGGAAAGGGGAGTTTCTAATGGGGCGTGGCTGGCAGTCCCAGAGGTCTGTAGTGCCAAGGTGCGTTCCAGAGTGGAGCGAACCGCTTGATATAGATGACAAAATATGGGAATAGAATAAATACATTGGTTGATGACAAAGCACAAACTTAAATAGATGTATTAGTGCCTAAAAACTAAGTATTAATAAATATATATATATATATATATATATATATATATATATATACACTGCTCAAAAAAATAAAGAGAACACTTAAACAACACAATGTAACTCCAAGTGAATCACACTTCTGTGAAATCAAACTGTCCACTTAGGAAGCAACACTGAGTGACAATCAATTTCACATGCTGTTGTGCAAATGGGATAGACAACAGGTGGAAATTATAGGCAATTAGCAAGACACCCCCAATAAAGGAGTGGTTCTGCAGGTGGTAACCACAGATCACTTCTTAGTTCCTATGCTTCCTGGCTGATGTTTTGGTCACTTTTGAATGCTGGCGGTGCTTTCACTCTAGTGGTAGCATGAGACGGAGTCTACAACCCACACAAGTTGCTCAGGTAGTGCAGCTTATTCAGGATGGCACATCAATGCGAGCTGTGGCAAGAAGGTTTGCTGAGTCTGTCAGCGTAGTGTCCAGAGCATGTAGGCGCTACCAGGAGACAGGCCAGTACATCAGGAGACGTGGAGGAGGCCGTAGGAGGGCAACAACCCAGAAGCAGGACCGCTACCTTCGCCTTTGTGCAAGGAGGAACAGGAGGAGCACTGCCAGAGCCCTGCAAAATGACCTCCAGCAGGCCACAAATGTGCATGTGTCTGCTCAAACGGTCAGAAACAGACTCCATGAGGGTGATATGAGGGCCCAACGTCCACAGGTGGGGGTTGTGCTTACAGCCCAACACCGTGCAGGACGTTTGGCATTTGCCAGAGAACACCAAGATTGGCAAATTCGCCACTGGCGCCCTGTGCTCTTCACAGATGAAAGCAGGTTCACACTGAGCACATGTGACAGACGTGACAGAGTCTGGAGACGCCGTGGAGAATGTTCTGCTGCCTGCAACATCCTCCAGCATGACCGGTTTGGCATTGGGTCATTAATGGTGTGGGGTGGCATTTCTTTGGAGGGCCGCACAGCCCTCCATGTGCTCGCCAGAGGTAGCCTGACTGCCATTAGGTACCGAGATGAGATCCTCAGACCCCTTGTGAGACCATATGCTGGTGCGGTTGGCCCTGGGTTCCTCCTAATGCAAGACAATGCTAGACCTCATGTGGCTGGAGTGTGTCAGCAGTTCCTGCAAGATGAAGGCATTGATGCTATATAGATAAATACAATATTCCTTTTGTTATTATTAAGATTTTCCTTTTTTACGTTTTTGTTTTTCACTCGTCTTCCCATAGTCCTAACTTTTTTATTTTTTCATTCACATAGTCTTATGAGGGCTTATTTCTTGCAGGACAAGTTGTACTTTCAACTTTTCTTTTTTTTTTTTTTTGATTTGTAAAAACATTATTTGACATTTTTTTTTTCCCCTTGTGTGACAATAACTGGCAATTATTATATTGCCCATTGTGTTCATTGATGGCTATATAGCCATCATTGAACAATTAATTTGCAATATAATAATGCTGCCACCTAGTTGCCTGTATTTATATTCCTGAAATAGACACTGAAGCCTGCTTGAGGCTTCGGGATATTTCAGCGATGTAACAGGTTCCCCGTTCTTAGTCGGGGAATGCTTTTACCGGAGCGAAAGCGCATGACTTACACTTCCGGACTGCAAAAATGACCTGACACTTGAAGTGTAAAATGTATGCAATCAGCCTTATGGCCTACATGTGCCACGGGTCTCTGCTATTTAAAATAGCAGAAACCCAGCGCCTATGGCGCCCACTGCACGTGCAAGCGTGCGTCATGTTTAGGGACTGGACTTCCGCCGTACATATACGGCGGTACGTTCTTAAAGGGAATCTGTCACTAGCATATTAGCAAAAAGTACCTTATATCCATATGTCTTGTTCATTTTATTCTGTGTCTTGTCATTTCTTCCAAAAAACGCTTCTTATGATATGCAAATGATGCTGTAACGAGCCCAGAGGGGTGTTATTCTTTCTCCACGGTGCCCAGGAACGCCCCTCTGAAGTGCCGTGCCCGCCTAAATTTGAAAACTAATAACTCCTCCAAGTTCAGCTAAATCGCCTCCCAGAGGTGAGGCTAAGTGCTCCCCCCCCCCAGCACCGGGATTTCGGTTGCAGGCGAGAGGAGGATCGGGGGTGTTTGCCGCAGAGCGCGGCGCTGGGGGGGGAGCACTTAGCCGCACCTCTGGGAGGAGATTTAGCTGAACTTGGAGCAGTTATTCGTTTTCAAATTTAGGCAGGCACGGCACTTCAGAGGGGCGTTTCTGGGCACCGTGGAGAAAGAATAACGCCCCTCTGGGCTCCTTACAGCTTCATTTGCATATCATAAGAAGCATTTTTTTGAAGAAATGACAAGACTCACAATAAAAAGAACAAGACATATGGATATAAGGTACTTTATTACACATGGATTCATTAAAAAAAAAAAATTGCTAATATGCTAGTGACAGATTCCCTTTAAGGGGTTAATTCAGCTTGCATATAGTAGAAAGATATCCAGTATAAAGATTATAACAACATGTCTTGGATTTGTAGTCCCACTGATAGATAAATTGATACTATGTTAGAAGTAGTTCGTATTTCTTCTATAATAACAACATAGTATGTTGCCAGCGAACCGTCTCTGTGTCCGGAATGTAGCTTGGTTGAATGACCGCTGAAATTTACCGGCTTGGCCTATGCAGTGTCCCACGTGGCATCCCACATGTTTGGGAGGCTGTTACTTGAGTCTACCGCACGGTAATGGTATGTATGCGGCTTAACTTGAATCACCTGGCCACGGAATGTCAGAGCAAACGCATCCGATCCACTCTGTTGCTCTGTAGCAGTCTATTGTATTGGGACAAGTGTTCAATTGTAGTGCTGTAAAAAGCCGCAATTAGTATACCGCATTCTTGAATCCACCGGACGCATTTCGGAGTAACAGACTCCTTCTCCCCCACCCCCATGGTGGGACTATTAAAGGATTATCTTATATGCAGTATTGTTATAATTGTACTGATCCAGAAAATGAAGGTAAAAGGTCAGTTTTATCTCATAGGGAACGCTGTAAAAACAAAACCCATAAAAGTCTTGTGGAATTGTTTTATTTTTATTTATTTTTTATTTATTTTTTAGTTCTACTCCTTTTGGAATGTTTTTCTAGCTTCCTAGTATATCATAAATCTTTTCATCTGCTTATACTCACCCCCATAATGTTTTTATAGTTATGTCTACAGATTTGTGTGTGGGAAGGGGGGCGGAGGTTATTTTTTGCAGGACAATCTGTAGTTTTTATTGATACCATTTAGGCATGTATATGACTTTTTAATCACTTTTTATAAAAAAGCTTACATTGCAGTGAATTAGCACCTGCAGGTCTCCATAGGAACTACAGCTCTGATACATTGGGTTTCTTCAGAGAGACTCAGCACATTAGAGGGAAGGAATGGCATGGCCTGAGCGCTTCCGGGTTTTCAGTGCCCAGATACCGTGGTCACATCTAACTATGGCATCTCAGGGGTTAAATTTCTGCAATTGGCATTATCACAGATCGCAGACACTAGCCCCGGGCCTCTGGTATTTCAATCGGCAGAAATCTGACGGCTATGGTGGCCACTGTGCTCCGGAGCTGGAACCTTATTTAAACAGAATACCTCCGCCATACATTTACATTGTCGGTAGTCTAAAGGGCCCATTACACGGGCCAAGAAAATCCCGCGGATAATTGCTAATGAGCGTTAAAAAAAACGCTTGTTAGCGATTATCTGGCAGTGTAAATTTACCACCGATTACCCAATGAACAAGCGAAACTCTTGTTCATTGGGTAATAAATCGTTTGTGCAGTCAACAAAAATTATTGTTTGTCCACAGCACATCGTGCTGTGTAAATAGCATTTGCTGCTGGCAAACAACTAGTCTGTATGGTAACGAGCGATGGCATTAACGATCGCTCTTCCCCATACTGTGGAGGAGATTGCTGCATGTAAATTCAGCTGTCTCCTTCACGAGTGAGTAGCAGGTTGTCAGAAAGAAATGCCTCCCTCCTGACAATCTGCTGCTGTATCATCTTGTGACCTTAAGTCAGTGTTACTTAACTCCAGTCCTCAGGCCCACCTGCCAGTCATGATTGGAGAATATCTCACATAATGAACACCTGTGGTAAGTCCTGATGCATTGATGCTAATTATATCAGCTACTCAATGCTAAGGAAGTCCGGAAAACATGTATAGCAGGTGGGCCCTGAGGACTGGAGTTAAGGAACACTGGCCTAAGGGTTAAAATGTTTTACATACCACAATTGTCAGTGCTCCAGAATAAAAATAAAAAAAAAGGAGCCATTGGCCCATAAACTGAAAAATTTTGAAGCCAAATAAAATTTTTAGTCGCCAAATTTAAAATGCATGTAATTATAATTAAAAAAAGGACTTGGCGGAGAAGATGAGACGCAGGTCACAGTAGTAAGCCAGCACTACATATAGGAAAATACAGCACCACATGCCTCTTACATCCAGTGACATCTTCTATCATGTAGACCTTCTCTTTCCTCTTCTGCTCCATTTGACCCAGACTACCATGACAAATTCTTTCAGCCGCATTTCGTCTCTACAGAGTTTGTTACAAAGACACGTTAGATTTCTTAATTTTTCCATCAACCTCACCATCCTGGTCATCCTGCTTCCACTCTCAGTACTGTGCCCATTGGCGTCCCCAATGCCCCAGGTACTATACTCCTGAAAAAATAGTGACCCCAGTAGAAAAAATGTCCCCATAGTGTCTACAGCTATTATTAATGCCCTCTAGAGTGCCCCCAGTAATAATAATAATAAAACCCTATATTGTGCTCCAGGAAATAATGCCTGTATAGTGTCCCCAAATATAATGTCCCCTAATATGTCCCTATAATAGAAATGCCCCTGCAGTGCCTCCCCAATAGTAATTTCCCCCCACACTGCTCCCACTGTAGTAATTTTCCCCCACACTGCCCCCACATAGTAATTTCTACTTAGTGGTCTTTTAAAGGGGTTGTCCGAGTTATTTTTTTGTTCTTTCTATGTTCCTAACTAAGCAAATGTAACAGCTTTCCAATTAACTCACTTTATCTCCAGTGGCTGGTTTCTCAGATTTCACTGAGGGTCACATGACCTGTGATGTCAGCTTCTCTCCCTGTTCTGATAAAGGTCGTTTACAAGCCTGTAAACGAGACGTCACTGTGCTGGCCACGCCCCCCTTCACTGCCGTCTACTCTCTGCTAGGATTCTTAACCCCTTCAGCGGCACAGCTCTGCAGGCAGTGAGAGACAATTCTGGGCACATGATCTGACATACTAGAGAGAGCATTACACAAAAAGGTAGGGGGAAGATCCTGTGTGTATTAGCAGTGTCATTATACAGGTGGGACCAGGGGCGTAACTAGAACTGACTGGGCCCCACAGCAAATTTTTTACAGGGCCCCCCTCCCTTAGGGTCCATTCAGACGTCCGCAAGTGTTTTGCGGTCCACAAAATGTCCGCAAAACATGGATACCAGCTGCGTGCGTTTCACATTTTGATAGTTCCCTATGATAGAAATGCCTATTCTTGTCCACAATTGCAGACAAGAATAGGACATGTTCCATCTTATTTTGCGGGGGCCGCGGAATGGAACTACGGATGCGGACAGCACACGGTGTGCTGTCCGCATCTTTTGCGGCCCTATTGAAATGAATGGGTTTGCACCTGTTCCGCAAAATTGTGGGACGGATGCGGACCCAGAACAACGGACGTGTGAATGGACCCTTACTTAAAATAAAACCTTTCAAAAAACCTCTTTGTCTTTGTATCACCATTTTTTGACAGCTAAAACTTTTTTTAGATTTCTGCCTAAAGAGCTGAAGCTTTTTTTCAGGTGGATGAATTGTAGTTTTTATTGGTACCCTTTTTGAATTAAAATTATTTATATTTTTTAATAGTGAAGACATTTTTGGACATGTCAATGCTTTTTTTTTATGTTTATTTACCTATATTTAAAACACTGTGAAAGGGGGTGCCAGCCTCCTCTACTATAGCATGCGGTACGTGGCAGCCTCCCCTCTCTGCCTCCGCTGCTCTGCCATGTACTAGTGCTTATTATGGCACACATATGCATGCACCCGATGCCAGCCCAGAACCATCCTGGCATCACATTTGTGTATATGTAACTTAAGAGAGTGCCATAATAAGCACTAGTACATGGCAGAGCAGCGGAGGCAGAGAGGGTAGGCTGCCATGTCCCGCATGCTATAGTACAGGAGGCTGGCAGAGGAAGCGTGGGCAGGGGTTGTGATCTGGCTACCTGGCAGCTACATGCTGAAGGCTTCAGCATGCAGCTGCCAGGTGGCGATCCCAGCATCTGCCAGCCTCCTGTGCTATAACAGAAGCAGATGAATGCATTTTATTATATAGGAGGCTGGTGGGACTGGGATGGCAGCCTGTGGCAGCTATATGCTGCAGCTTGCCATGGCTGCACACTCAGAACTTTGCCTGCTGCTGTACCTGGTCTTACCTCCTCTCCTCTCCCAGTCTGTGAACTTGACAGACTGGGAGAGGAGGAAAGGGTTAACTACTTTGACTCTGCCCTGCCCTCCTCTTTCCTCATGCCCAGAGAGGCCCCAGAACCACTGTGCACTAGTGCAGCTGCAGCAGGCAAGGGGACAGGGGGGCCCAGGCACATACCTGAAAAAACGAGTGCTGTGCATGCCTGCTGTGCCTCCCTCCGCCCTCTGCTGTGCTTCTTCTCCCAGCCTCCCCGCCCCTTGAGGAGGACTTCATTTGGGGGCGGGCTGCCACTGTGCTGCCTGAAGAGATTCATTTGCATAGTGTGCTGCCGACTTGTTCTCTGGCAAGTGTCACTCTATGCAGGCAGAAGAGGCAGCGAGTCAGCAGATAATCATGGACGGAGTCGCCCGCCGAAGCAGGCCCTGTGTTAATGAATGGGGAAGTAGGATGGATGGGAGGGGGGCGGGCCCCTATGTGACCGCACCAAATGTAAAGGGGAGGGGATTTGGAGGTGTTGTTTTCGGGGGTGGGGCTGGCCTGAAAACGTCAAATTATGTACACACAGTAAGTGTGTGTGTGTGTGAGACACTGCTCCCGGGCCCCTTGTCAGCCCGGGCCCCGAATCAGCCGCTTCCCTGGTAGTTACGCCACTGGGTGGGACATGTAGTCCTACACATACAACATGCTGCAGAGTCTCCCAGCAGGCAGACATGTCACTCAGGGCAGCACTTGTATTCACTCCCTTAGCAGAGCAGGGGGAGGGGCAGATATGTCACTCAGGGCAGCACTTGTATTCACTCCCTTAGCAGAGCAGGGGGAGGGGCAGAGATTGTTTTTATTGCATGTAAACAAAGGGCCAGAAAAGAACCAGGGAAATGAGGAAAAATATATATTTTTTTTACATAAAACTTGCTTAGCTCAGTTATATATCATATTTTCAGTGCTGTATTATTTTTTTTCATAACTCGGACAACCCCTTTAACCGCCTCCGGACCGCCTAACGCAGGATTGCGTTCCAGAGGCGGTCGATTCATTCCTCCTTGACGCGCTGATGCGTCATCTCGCGAGACGCGAGATGACGCTCACGGCCGGCCCGTGCATGCGCATCGCGGGCCGGAAAAAGTTAAAGGACAAGTTCGTCATCAGCCTGCCAGCCAATGATCGTCGCTGGCAGGCTGATGATTTTCAAAAAAACGAATCACAAGCCAGTTAACATATATTTATAAATATAATGTGTTAAATGGCTTCTGTGCTCCTCTGCTGGTCCTTTTCGTCGGTTGGTCCCAGCAGAGGAGCACACATCACTGTGAGTACACACCAAACACTTCACTTAGCCCCCAGATCACCCCCTGCACCCCCATCACCCCAATTAACCCCTTGATCGCCCTTGTCAATCACCTAGTGAAAGGGAAAAAAGTGATCAGTGTAAACTGTCACTTTTTTTTCCCACTGGTGTTGACTGTTAGGTTTTAGGATAGTTTAGGCCCCTTTGTTAGGTAATTAACGTCGGTTAGCGCCCAGCCCACCGCAGTCACTGATTTGCTGATTAGCGTATCGCTAATCAGCATTTGTCATCACAGTCAGATCTATAATAGTGTTAGTGTCACCTTAGTTCGCCCTCCACCCAAAACGCAGTGTTTGCCCGATCAGGCCTGATCGGTCGTCCACACGTGCGTTCACCCACGCCCGCCCCGCCGCAGTGACAAAAAAATATTATTTTTTGATCACTGCACAATCACTTTACAAGCGCTGCGGTGATAAAAATAAAATCAGTTTTGATATTTTTTATCAATCGCAGCGGCTTCTGGTACTTCGCTAGCCTCCCATTTATAAGACAGGCTTGCTTTTTTTCTTGGGTAGTCTCAGGGAATACCCCCTAAATTTAGTTGACCAAATGGCAAATAAGGGGTATTCTTCTGAAGAGGCCTACAGGATTCTGACCCAGTCGGATGAGGAATGGGAACCCTCATCTGACGAATCTAGCGGGTCAGAATATGAACCTGTAAAAAGCAGTGGCAGTCTGACCCAAAGTTCGGACAAGGAGGTTGAAGTCCCTGATAGCACCAGGCGTACCCGGCCCCGTGTTGCTAGACCACAGGTTGCGCAGGATCCGCTTCAAGGGCAGCAGAGTGGGGCTGTCGCTGTCGAATTACGTGGTAAGGCATACACCAGCGCAGCCCATCCTGGACCTAGTACCAGCACTGCCGTACAACATGGTGAAGTGGCGAGCACCAGAAGGGCATTTGAAGCTGGTACGGTGGCACGTGAATTAGTTCCCCCGTCGCAGCCACCGCACATACAGGCCCGTAGAGCCCCTAGAGTCCCTGAGGTGCTGGCAAACCCTGATTGGCAGCCCCCAACTTCAGCCGCACCAATAGTTCCCCCTTTCACCGCCCAGTCTGGAGTTCGGGTTGAGACAGCTCAGATCGGTTCGGCACTGGGATTTTTTGAGCTGTTCTTGACTGCGGAGCTCTTGGACTTAGTCGTGGCAGAAACAAATCGATATGCCACTCAATTTATAGCCGCCAACCCGGGAAGCTTTTATGCCCAGTCTTTCCAGTGGAAACCCGTCCAAGTTTCCGAAATTAAAAATTTTCTGGGCCTTCCCCTCAACATGGGCCTGACAAAAAAAGCATGAATTGCGGTCATATTGGTCCACAAACCCAATTCATCACATGCCCATGTTCTCTGCTGCCATGTCCAGGACACGATTTGAGACTGTAGCAAACTCACCTTTTTGCCAGAGTTTGCCATGAGCTTTTGGAGGGGGCTGCGTGCCCGCCTCTTGCCCTGGGATTATGGTCCCTTAAGTTATTGGGTCTTAAGGCACTTGGGACTGAGCCCTCTGTCCCTGGATTGCATAATTTGCCTTACTTGCTTGGATTTTACTATTCCCATGGTGAGAACAATAGATAGCGGCCATTTTAACTCACAGACACTGTTCTGACTTTTCAACACGGTGCTATCTTGCCGGTATTTGGTGCACAGAGACATCATTCAGTAGTTTGAAACTACCAAACAGGGGACACTTTTATTAGTGACTATTTTCTGTATAACTTGTATATTTTCGGTGTAACTGGCATAAAACTGTATCTTCCAAACTACTGAACGGATGTGGGTGAATTTTGGATATGTGGTTCACCCAGATCCCCCAGTTCCGAGGATATACTGGTTATGGGGTTATTGCATGTTTTGGGGTTCCTGTGATATGTTTTATAAAACTGTATTTCTCTGCCTTTGATAATTATATTCGCCATTGTGTTCAGTAATCATCACCGGCAGAGGGGAGGATTTTGGGTGGGAGTGTCTGTGTGTATTGTACGGATTGATTGGTTGTATTTCAAAACCCTGTGGGCAGTACTATGTATGTGGATTGTATGTAAATGAGGCTGTTGGGTTTAAAGTGGTGTGCTGTGTCTAAATAAAGAGAGTTCCTGTTTTAACCCTCAAGGTGAAGTGTCGTCTCATTCTTGGGGAGGATTTATTGCATGCTGTTCCAGTTTGACTGCTAGGAGTGTAAACCTATTCGTATGGTTTCCTATTCCACTGGCTACAGCATTCATATGCTTGAAGAGGATTTATAGGCTTCTTCGGTTCGGTGATTGTGGTGTCTGCCAGAGTGCTTGGAAACCTCAGGAAAACGCTAGGAGCATCCGTCAACGGAGGTACTCAGTCGGGGTGCCAGGTGATCGTTACAGAGACCATCCAGCGTTTCCTGCACTTTAGCGACAACAGCACCTCTCGTCCCAGAGGCCACCCAGCTTTTGACCGGCTCCACAAAATTCGGCCCCTCATAGACCACTTCAACACCAGATTTGTATACCCCTGAGCAAAACATCTGCGTAGACAAGTCCCTTATACATTTTACCGGGCACCTTGGCTTCAAACAATACATCCCGAGCAAGCGCACCCGGTATGGGGTCAAATTGTATAAGCTTTGTGAAAGGGCCACAGGCTATACCCACAGATTTCGGATCTATGAGGGTAAAGATCAGACCCTGGAGCCGGTCGGTTGCCCTGACTACCTGGGGAGCAGTGGGAAGACAGTCTGGGACTTGGTGTCACCCTTATTTGGCAAGGGGTACCATCTTTATGTGGACAATTTTTACACAAGTGTGCCCCTCTTCAGGCATTTGTTCCTAGAACAGATTGGCTGCTGTGGCACCGCGCGACCTAGTCACCGGGGCTTCCCCCAACGGCTCGTTACCCCCTGTCTTGCAAGGGGAGAACTGCTCGCGGTGAAATGGAGAGACAAGCGTGACGTTTACATGCTCTCCTCCATTCACGCAGACACGACAATACAAATAGAACGAGCAACCAGTGTCATTGAAAAGCCCCTCTCAGTCCACGACTATAATTTGCTCATGGGAGGGGTGGACTTCAATGACCAGATGTTGGCTCCTTATTTAGTGTCCCGCCGCACCAGACGCTGGTATAAGAAGGTGTCTGTATATTTAATTCAATTGGCTGCCTATAATAGTTTTGGTTCTCTACAGTAAGGCTGGGAGAACAGGATCCTTCCTCAAATTTCAGGAAGAGATCATCGAGAACCTCCTGTATCCAGGAGGTTCCATGGCCCCAACCTCCAGTGTAGTGAGTCGTCTACAAGAGCGACATTTCCCCAGTGTCGTTGCTGGTACCTCAACCCAAGCGTCACCCCGAAAAAGATGTTGTGTCTGTAGCAGGAGTGGAATAAGGTGTGACACCCGCTATTTCTGTTCTGACTTCCCTGACCACCCTGCCCTATGCTTAGGGGAGTGTTTCCGGAAGTACCACACACAGGTACACTTAGCATAGGGATTGCGTTCCATAGGACCGGCACACAGGGCTATTATTAGGGCCCTTTCACTGACAGCTGCTGCAAACCTCTCCTTTCACCTGGGACAAAGTGCATAATGTACTTCGCCACATCTCTGGGCGATTTGCGCTTTGCACATTGTCCCATGGGGAAGGAGAGGTTTGTCTTATAAAGGTAAAAAAAAAAAAATCACCGGTAAGCAAAAAAGTTCTGTTCAAAAAGTTAAAGTTTATAAAAGTTAATGTTCCGTTCAAATGTTCTAAAAACTTAATGTTAATAAATTGATTGCGTTGCGGCCTGGTTTTTTCTTTTTTGATTTGTTTTTTTTACCTTCTAGGTGGACCAACCGATGAACGAGCTGCAGCACTGATGTGCATTCTGACAGAAGCATTGCGCTGCTGTCAGATTACACAAAAGTCAGTGTATGCGGCGCTGCAAGATGAGATTTCTCCTCTGCAGTAAAAGATATGTTTTCCGAGGTATATGAGCTGAGCGGCGCGGTGTTCATATGCTTTGGCAAACACTTTGTATATATATATAAAAAAATAAAATAAATACCGGCAATGATTTATTCATCCACATCGATTGATGTGAATGGAGAAATCGGGTTTGCCAGGGCATATGAGCTAAGTGGGTTTTGATGTTGGGCGGAGCTCCTATGTCCTGGCAGACGCCTTTCCCCTGTTTTTTTTTTTTGGCAGAGATTTTTTCATCCACATTGATCGATGCGAATGAAGAAATCTGTGCCGTTCATTTTTTCTTTCAGCCCAGAGGCTGAACGGAAAAAAATAATCTCATTACCCGTATGCTCAATATAAGGAGAATAGCAGAAACTCCTAATGCTGGCCATACATGTAATGATTGTGGAGACCCTCAAATGCCAGGGCAGTACAAACACCCCACAAATGACCCCATTTTGGAAAGAAGACACCCCAAGGTATTCTCTGAGGGGCATATTGAGTCCATGAAAGATTGAAATCTTTGTCCCAAGTTAGCGAAAAGGGAGACTTTGTGAGAAAAAACAAAAAATAATAAATTTCCGCTAACTTGTGCAAAAAAATAAAAAATCTTCTATGAACTCGCCATGGCCCTTATTAAATACCTTGGGGAGTCTTCTTTCCAAAATGGGGTCACATGTGGGGTATGTATACTGCCCTGGCATTTTAGGGGCCCTAAAGCGTGAGAAGAAGTCTGGGATCCAAATGTCTAAAAATGCCCTCCTAAAAGGAATTTGGGCCCCTTTGCGCATCTAGGCTGCAAAAAAGTGTCACACATGTGGTATTGCCGTACTCAATTGGGCAATGTGTTTTGGGGTGTCATTTTACATATACCCATGCTGGGTGAGAGAAATATCTCGCTCAAATGCCAACTTTGTATAAAAAAATGGGAAAAGTTGTCTTTTGCCGAGATATTTCTCTCACCCAGCATGGGTATATGTAAAATGACACCCCAAAACACATTGCCCAACTTCTCCTGAGTACGGCGATACCACATGTGTGACATTTTTTTGCAGCCTAGGTGGGCAAAGGGGCCCACATTCCAAAGAGCACCTTTAGGATTTCACAGGGCATTTTTTACACATTTTGATTTCAAACTACTTCTCACGCATTAGGGCCCCTAAAATGCCAGGGCAGTATAACTACCCCACAAGTGACCCCATTTTGGAAAGATGACATCCCAAGGTATTCTGTGAGGGGCATGGCGAGTTCCTAGAATTTTTTATTTTTTGTCACAAGTTAGCGGAATATGATGATTTTTTTTTTCTTACAAAGTCTCATATTCCACTAACTTGTGACAAAAAATAAAAAATTCCATGAACTCACTATGCCCATCATGAAATACCTTGGGGTGTCTTCTTTCCAAAATGGGGTCACTTGTAGGGTAGTTATACTGCCCTGGCATTTTAGGGGCCCTAATGCTTGAGAAGAAGTCTAGCATCTGATAGGATTTGGACCTTTCTGGACCTCTACGACAACCTTGGTTTGAGACACTGACGTCAGGAGAGATGTTTCTCAGTTGGCAATAATAGACACGCACACAGGCAATCACTGAGAAACACTCTAATTTTATTATGCTATAGCTTGGCCTTATATAGGCAGTAGAAAAGTTTGCATAGCAACAGCGTTAAACCAATCATAAAAGAAAAGCATTGGTGATCACACAGATACTACCGGAACATCCTTTTATGGGTATGTAATACGTTACATATAAAAATGTACGTAGTTGTGCCGAATGACCCTGAGTGAAACAGAACATTTGTTCTAGTTCTGGGAGATTCCCAGAATCTGTCCTGAGACAGATAAGTGAACCTAACTCACAGCGGGGGGATGTGAAGTGCGTGGGTGAGATATTTTAACAATTCTGTACATGTAAGAGAAGACAAGATGGAGTCTCTTCAATCCCCTCTTAGAATCAAATTTCTTAGATAATATGGTTCCTACCCTTTCCCTTTTCCCTGTATACCGCCAGATATTTTCTATATCCTTCATGTGAGTTGTCTTCAGGAATAGGCAGCAGAGTCTCATAAAATGACATATTTGATACTCCTTTCATTATCAGTTTCCGTACACATGGTGTGATACATGTTGCAACTAATGCTATTACTATAATAATTATCAGGATAATAATTCCCAACTGTACAAGTGCCTGTTTCCAGTTAGTGAACCAGCCAAAATACTGATCCCAAGGGTTATCGATACCTGAGTTTCTTTTGAGCTCGATTGATAAATCCTCGAGTTTCTTTATTGCCAGTGTGACCTTACCATTAGGGCCGGTGTTGCTGGGTATGAACGTGCAGCAGGATGAGGGGTCTGTCAATACCTTACAGACACCACCTCTTTCTGCAAGTATCATATCGAGTACCATGCGGTTTTGAAATGTCATAATGGAATCTGCCTGTAACTCTTCTGCTACACCCTGTAACGCATCCCTGGTGTAGTTTACAAATCTTTGTTGATTATAGTAAATATAGTTGATCCAGTGTCCATTTTTGTTGATTGTTATGTGGGGAATTATGGATTTAAATCCTGCTGCCACCTGACTTCTGGCCTTGAATTCATCAGGGACCCCTCTTGGGACCCCGATTGCATCAATATACACATGTGGGTCGAAGCTACCTTTTGGGAGGGCACGACGGTTGCATATATGTGTGTTGGTGTCTTTTTCATTTTCAGTGAAGATGTGTATGTTCATGATGGCTTTAGCAAGGGCACATTCACCTTTCCAGGAACCCTCTAGTCTAGATCTTATCTTTCCATCCCCACAGATCCAATATACATCTCCAATCGAGTATACTTGATTCTGTGTGAGGGAGGTATCGGTTTCACTGTAAGTTGCACAGTATCCTTCAGTGAAATTACCCAGGGATCTTCCGTGATCTCCCCCTCTGTGGCAGGTATAGTTACCAGGATAGATATGTATACCTGCACCAGGGCGGGGAGTTTTTATAAAGAGTGGGTATGTTTGCTTCCATTCTTCACATGCAGACTGGTTACTAGATGAATTTGAGAATAATTGCAAAAAACATTTCTCAACACTGGAGGGCAATATTAAGGGCACAGTACCTAGGTGAGACTTAGCGGTCCCACATATATAACAATTACTTTTATTTACTGAAGCTGCGCTGTACTTCATCCATTCTAACCATAGGTTGGCATCAGAGAACCCAGTTTCTGCTGCAAGAGCCTCCTCATATGTTGGGTCAGATATTGCTCTCATATTGTTAAAAGTTAAGATACGGGGGTTTGAGGGGGTTTGTTTGTTTCTGAGGGTATGTCCATTCTTATAGTGGTTGCCGCATCTCGTGGAAGGACTGCACTTCATTATGCTGCATAAACAGAAGGAGTAAGTTGCATGGTGAGTACTGGAGGAATTGTACCAGAAGGTAGTGATTCCACCTTTCTGAGTTATAGCAACTTCAGCTTTGTTATCGTCCGGCAGAGTCATTAGGATCATCAGTAATCCCACAGTCCAAGTGGACCATCTGTGCCATCTTCCAGAATTGAGGGAGTGCATCCTGGTGGAGGTCAGAGCTGTCTGCTCCCGTTAATACCTCACTTTGTCCTTTTCTCGAGGTCAGGACTGTCTGTCCCCGTTATTACCTCCTTTTGTCCTTTTTCGAGGTCAGGACTGTCTGTCCCCGTTATTACCTCCTTTTGGGGTGCCTCCTTTAGCAGTTTCACTCTGGTGGCGTGGATCCAAGTAGGTGCTTTTTCCGTGAGTACTGCTGTGCGGGTCACGGATACCACTGTAGTCGATGGTCCGTAGGTGAAGTCTCCTGCAAATTTTCCTTTCTTTAATTTCTTTACCAGCATGAGATCTCCCACTTGGAATGGGCAAGTTGGTTCCTGTGGAAGACAAGGAGACTTACAAGCAACTTTTTTCCTCAATTTCACTTACTGTAGGGTTTTAAGCAATCTGGTTACAATGGTGTTTGGGTTGTTCCTCAAACATGTGATACACCTTCCCACATAATCTGACACTAACTGTTTAATGCCTGTAATATAGAAGTTCTGTGCTAGCAGCATGTGTGTTGTTTGAATGCTGTTGTGTCCTACTCCATGAAAATGTGCAATGAACAGAGGGGAGCTGTGCTGTGGTATGCATGTTTCCCCCTCTTTGCAGATTAATCCTGTCCTAGGATTCTTCTGCAAGATTGGATAAAACCAATCGACCATTTCATCGTCAGTAGGTGAGGACTGTAGATCCACAAGCATCTGAGTTAACTCAAGTGAAGGAGGTACTAATTTCACCATCTGCAATGTGGCCGGGGCCATCAGTGCATCCTTCTTGGCCTCCGCGTCTGCCAGGGCATTGCCTTGGGACACATGATCTTTACCACCAGTATGCGCCCTGCAGTGGACAATTGCAATCTGTCAGGGAAATATTATGGCTTCTAAAAGTTGTATGACAAGTTGTGAATGTGAGATGTGCTTACCATCAGCTGCAATGAATCGTCTCCTTTGCCAAATGACCCCATGGTCCCAGACCACTTCATGTGCGTACCTGCTGTCAGTGTAAATGGTGACTGGCTTGCCTTCATGTAGTATGCATGCTCTCGTGAGTGCAATTAATTCTGCTGCTTGTGCAGATTGGTATGTGATGGGTCTGGCTTCCAGGACAGTCATGTTGTATGGCGTGTACAGCCGTGGCCAAAAGTTTTGAGAATTACATAAATATTGGAAATTGGAAAATTTGCTGCTTATGTTTTTATAATAGCAATTTGCATATACTCCAGAATGTTATTAAGAGTGATCAGATGAATTGCATAGTCCTTCTTTGCCATGAAAATTAACTTAATCCCAAAAAAAACTTTCCACTGCATTTCATTGCTGTTATTAAAGGACCTGCTGAGATCATTTCAGTAATCGTCTTGTTAACTCAGGTGAAAATGTTGACGAGCACAAGGCTGGAGATCATTATGTCAGGCTGATTGGGTTAAAATGGCAGACTTGACATGTTAAAAGGAGGGTGATGCTTGAAATCATTGTTCTTCCATTGTTAACCATGGTGACCTGCAAAGAAACGCATGCTGCCATCATTGTGTTGCATACAAATGGCTTCACAGGCAAGGATATTGTGGCTACTAAGATTGCACCTCAATCAACAATTTATAGGATCATCAAGAACTTCAAGGAAAGAGGTTTGATTCTTGTTAAGAAGGCTTCAGGGCATCCAAGAAAGTCCAGCAAGCGCCAGGATCGTCTCCTAAAGAGGATTCAGCTGCGGGATCAGAGTACCACCTTGCTCAGGAATGGCAGCAGGCAGGTGTGAGCGCATCTGCACGCACAGTGAGGCGACGACTTTTGGAAGATGGCCTGGTGTCAAGAAGGGCAGCAAAGAAGCCACTTCTCTCCAAAAAAAACATCAGGGACAGATTGATCTTCTGCAGAAAGTATGGTGAATGGACTGCTGAGGACTGGGGCAAAGTCATATTCTCCGATGAAGCCTCTTTACGATTGTTTGGGGCATCTGGAAAAAGGTTTGTCCGGAGAAGAAAAGGTGAGCGCTACCATCAGTCCTGTGTTCCTGAGACCATTAATGTGTGGGGTTGCTTCTCATCCAAGGGAGTGGGTTCACTCACAATTTTGCCCAAAAACACAGCCATGAATAAAGAATGGTACCAAAACACCCTCCAACAGCAACTTCTTCCAACAATCCAGCAACAGTTTGGTGAAGAACAATGCATTTTCCAGCACGATGGAGCACCGTGCCATAAGGCAAAAGTGATAACTAAGTGGATCGGGGACCAAAACGTTGACATTTTGGGTCCATGGCCTTGAAACTCCCCAGATCTTAATCCCATTGAGAACTTGTGGTCAATCCTCAAGAGGCGGGTGGACAAACAAAAACCCACTAATTCTGACAAACTCCAAGAAGTGATTATGAAAGAATGGGTTGCTATCAGTCAGGAATTGGCACAGAAGTTGATTGAGAGCATGCCCAGTCGAATTGCAGAGGTCCTGAAAAAGAATGGCCAACACTGCAAATACTGACTCTCTGCATAAATGTCATGTAATTGTCGATAAAAGCCTTTGAAACGTATGAAGTGCGTGTAATTTATATTTCACTACATCACACATACAACTGAAACAAAGATCTAAAAGCAGTTTAGCAGCAAACTTTGTGAAAACTAATATTTGTGTCATTTTCAAAACTTTTGGCCACGAATGTATACAATCATGTGCCTCTGTCAAGTGATCCTCAGGTCTTTTAAGTCCTAATAGGGCATTCAAGATAGGTGCTGGACCTGAGGTGTGTGTTGCATATTTGATTTGAAGGGAGGGATTGCTGAGGAGTAGAATCTCACATCCAGATAGTCTTTGTGCAGACATGTGCTGTGTGTGTATGCCTTTGAGAAGGCCTACTACATCATGTGTGGTGTACAGGATAGTCTCATGTCCCATTGTGAGTGGCGTTGCAAGCTCAACCATCATAGCACAGGCTGCAAGAGATCTCAGACAGGCCGGCATTCCTTGAATGGATGCCAGAGCCACCTTTGAGAAAAAAGCACAAGGACGTAACTTGCCTCCGTGATATTGTGTCAGCACACCCGCCATGGTTTTACAATTTTGACGACCATATTCGTGGAATGTGAGTTTGTAGTCAGGGAGGCACAAAACCAGACTTGTCATTAAAAGAGCATTTCAAATAATCAAATGCATTAAACATTTCCTCAGACCACCTGATGAGATCTGGCATGTCTGCCAGAGTGGCTTGTCTCATTACATTGTCAAAGTAGGAGCAATCAGGAATCCATTGTCTGCAGTAGTTTATCATACCAAGGAAAGATAACCTGGGGGGGGTGCCAGTGTGGGGTGCCAGTGTTTTAAACTGGCTTGGAGGAAAATGCTGTACACTACAGGTGAATCAGCATATCCCTTCGGCAACCTGCACCAGGTGAGTTGACGACCCTCAAAGGAAAAAGCAAAAATAGTCTGGTCTACTTATCAACCGGGATAGAGAAGAAAGTCTATCACGCTGAAACAGACAGCATCTGCAGTAAATGGCTGACAGCAACTGAGAAATGTGTCGGCTGTCTCTGTTTACTCACGTGTTGGCTCCTGAACTTTTGTAACTGTGTGTGGGGGTCTGTATCTTCCTGATCTCAAAGCATCCCGCTGCCTCCTTCTCATATAAATGTTTCTCAAATTGTATTTTGTTTGATATCCATGAGAAAACGCGCTGCTTTACAATTAACATGAGATTGGGAAGGAGAATTAGGCTGTCATTATTTGCAGCCTGCAGTCCCTGGTTGGGAGAGGGAAACTTGCACTTAGATTTTCTTCCACCCACAGTAAGAAAATTCACCAAATGACAGAGTGATAATATTACAGTGAGATATGTTCTTACACTTACCACCAGAACAATAGCTCTCACACAAACAGATTAATCTTAACACTCTATGTATCTTATACTCTAAATATAGGTATGCGTCAAACCAAGGTAGGTCAGTCTCCCTGAGACTGTTCTCTTACATGTACCCCTGGTACAAAAAAAATCTCTCTGTCGACAGTTAGACAAAGTAAATAGATCTCCTGGAGATCCTCTGGTGTGTCCCTGACACAAACCAACTTACGGAATGGATCCTGAGATCCTATAATGTGTCCCTGACACAAAACAAATCTCCCTGAGATTTTTTTTCCATGCATGGCACTCCAAGTGCCGGCCTTATTCATGAAAGTACTCCAAGTACTTATTATAAACTCCCGGAGTTTATTTTTAAGGCTTAACAATGTATCCCGGATACATAATAAAAACTCACGGGTAGAGATGTGGCCAGTGCCCTCGGACCGGGCAGTGGACAAAAGGGATGTCTCTCTTACCGGTCACGAGGATGGCCTTCTCTATCCCGGACGGAGCCCCGAAACTGAAAGGATTTGGACCTTTCTGGACCTCTACGACAACCTTGGTTTGAGACACTGACGTCAGGAGAGATGTTTCTCAGTTGGCAATAATAGACACGCACACAGGCAATCACTGAGAAACACTCTAATTTTATTATGCTATAGCTTGGCCTTATATAGGCAGTAGAAAAGTTTGCATAGCAACAGCGTTAAACCAATCATAAAAGAAAAACATTGGTGATCACACAGATACTATTGGAACATCCTTTTATGGGTATGTAATACGTCACATATAAGAATGTACGTAATTGTGCCGAATGACCCTGAGTGAAACAGAACATGTGTTCTAGTTCTGGGAGATTCCCAGAATCTGTCCTGAGACAGATAAGTGAACCTAACTCACAGCGGGGGGGATGTGATTGCGTGGGTGAGATATTATAACATGTAAGAGAAGACAAGATGGAGTCTCTTCAGAATCCAAATGTCTAAAAATGCCCTCCTAAAAGGTACTCATTGGAATTTGGGCCCCTTTGTGCTCCTAGGCTGCAAAAAAGTGTCACACATGTGGTATCGCCGTATCTCTGTAAATGACAACTTTTTCCATTTTTTTATACAAAGTTGTCAATTTACAGAGATATTTCTCTCACCCAGCATGGGTATATGTAAAAATACACCCCAAAACACATTGCCCTACTTCTCCTGAGTACGACGATACCACATGTGTGACACTTTTTGCAGCCAAGATGCGCAAAGGGGCCCAAATTCCAATGAGTACCTTTAGGATTTCACAGGGCATTTTTACGCATTTGGATTCCGTGAGGGGTATGGTGAGTTTATGTAAGATTTTATTTTTTGGCACAAGTTAGTGGAATATGAGACTTTGTAAGAAAAAAAAATATATCTATTTCCGTTAACTTGTGGCAAAAAGTAGCTAACTAACTGGCGGTGATAAGGGACCCTTAGGCCCCATTCACACGTCCGCAATTGTGGACCCATTCATTTCATTTCTATGGGGACAGACTTTGTCCCGCTCAGATCCGGAATTGCGGATCTGCTCTTCCGGGTCCACACTTCCGTTCTGTAAAAATATAGAACATGTCCTATTCTTGTCCGCAATTGCAGACAAGAAAAGGCATTTTCTATATAGTTATGGCAATGTGCAGATCCGCAAAATGCGGAAAGCACATTGCCGGTGTACGTGTTTTGCGGATCTGCGGATCCGTAAAACACATACGACGTCTGAATGGAGCCTTACAGGGGGGTGATCAATGACAGGGGGGTGATCAGGGAGTCTATATGGGGTGATCAGGGGTTAATAAGTGACAGGGGAGGGGTGTGTAGTGTAGTGTGGTGATTGGTGCTACTTACAGAGCTGCCTGTGCCCTCTGGTGGTCGATCCAAGCAAAAGGGACCATCAGAGGACCAGGTAGCAGGTATATCAGACGCTGTTAACAAAACAGCGTCTGATATACCTTTCTGATGCGATTATTTTAACATCTACAGCCTGCCAGCGAATGATCAGCGCGTGCGCGCGTTCACAGGAAATCTCGGGTCTCACGAGATGACGCCTTTCGGCGTTAGTGTGACCCGAGAGAGCCGCCGCACTGATGCCTTTCGGCGTTAGTGTGACGGCAAGTGGTTAAAGAGGACCTTTCATCAGTTTTGACATAGGCTACTTAGGCCCCCACTGATGCCATGGGTGTATTATTATTTTTTACCCCCCCCCCGTTAGTCCGCTGTGGCCCCCCCGATGATTTGGCACGCTGTATTATAATGAGCAGTAAACTCGCAATGGGGAGTAGACGCAGTCTTTTGCTGTGGGCGTCTCCTTCTCCCTGGCTGTGAGTGGTCCGCTCTGATTGAATCACGCTCACAGCCAGGAAGAAGGAGATGCCCACAGCAGAAGACTGTTTCCTTCCCGTTGCGAGTTTAATGCTCATTATAATGCAGCTCGCCAAATCATCAGGGGGCCACAGTGGAGGAACAGGGTGGGTGGGGGGGTTTAAAAAATATATATATATACACATTGGACCCCAAAGTAATAGCTTCTTATTGCACCCTAAAGTAAATAAACCCAGTATTGCACTCTAAATTAAGTGAACGCCTATATGATTTAGCATACAAATACAGAGTAACTCTAAAATACATTCAGGACTCTCCATTATGTTAGCACAGCACATTAGTCTGAGCTATGTGTTTCAGTGCACCTTTGAATGCTGAGAGCAGGGAAATGGGAGGCAGTAGGAAAATAAAATATAGTGATATGGACTCCTTATGTGCAGTACTACACGTTGTACTGCAGATAATAGTACAAGATCATAAAGACAGATTCCCTTTAACCCCTTCTCGACCAGACCGTACATGTACAGCGCTGCGGGATGTGACTTGTCACTCAGCGCTGTATATGTACAGCGCTTTGATCAGGCAGGTGCAGAAACTGCACCTGCACGATCAGCGGCAGGGGACTTGCTGTTCCTGACAGCCAAGCCCCTGCTGCATACGCCAGCATCGGTGAATACACTGATGCTGATACATTAACCCCTTCTATGCGCTTCTATGTGGTCAGCGCTGACTGTGGCATGTTCAAGGTTTGTGTAGGGAGGGCGCTCTCTCCCCATCTCAATCGTGTCTCCCATGCACTTATAAAGTGATTTGAGGGCCTTAATTAATAGAAACCACCCATAAATGACCCTATTTTTAGAAACTACACCCCTCAAATTATTCATAACTGATGTTACAAACTTTGTTAACCCTTGAGGTGCTCCACAAGAATTGAAGGAAAATGGAAGTGAAATTTCAAAATTTTATTTTTTTGCAGATTTTTTGTTAATCCATTTTTTTTGCAACACAGCAAGGGTTAACAACAAAATAAACATCAATATCTATTACCCTGTTTTTTCAGTTTACAAAAAAACGCCCCATATGTGGTCATAAACTGCTCTGTGGGCACATGGCAGTGGTCAGAAGGAGGGCCATATGGTTTTTGGAGAGCAGATTTTTTTGTGGTATGAGTTGCCATCATCGTTGGCTCTATATTGTGGCACATACAACTTTTGGACCACTTTATTTTTATTTTTATTTTATTTTTGTTGGGGAAACAGGATAAAGAAATGCAACAATTCTGCCATTGTTTTTTGGATATGCTTCTAAACTTTCTGCTGCCTGAAGCGAAAGGTGAAATGAGGCCCCTGTAAAACTGTACAACATTCACATTTTGCTTAAAGTGAGTCTTTTCACCTGATCTGAGCGTTTTAGACTACTCAGATCAGGTTATAGACTCTTTGACCCTCATGACAATGGTACCTTTGTCTGTCCCTTGTCGAGATTATGAAAAAAACACTTTTTAAACGTATGCAAATGAGCTTCTGAAGTTGCCCAGGGGCGGCGTTACTGGGCGATGTGCCCAGAAAAACACACCTCTTTCATCCCTCTGGCTCGCCCTTCTGTCCTCTTATTACTTCCTCCTCTGCCTCCAGCCGGCGGATGTCACGAGCGGCAAGAGAAGAAGTCAGGCTGGGAACTGGCCCGCACCTGCGCACTGCTCTGCCCATTATGGGCAGAGAAACAGGCCGGCGCATGCGTAATATGAAAAGCTGTTCCCAGTGGTTTTTTTCATGATCTGGACGAGGGACACAAAACAAAGGTACCATTGTAATAAGGGTCAAAGAGTCTGAAACTAAAAGGTGAAACTAACATATGAAATAGACTCATTACATGCAAAGCGAGATATTTCAAGCCTTTATTTGTTATAATTTGGATGATTATGGCTTACAGCTTATGAAACCCCAAAGTCTAAATTTTGAGGTACCCTTTGCTTAGGGGATATGGATTAATTAGCTGACTAGAGTGTGACGCTTTTAGCCTGGAATATTGAACCTTTTCACAAAATTCTAATTTGAAGCTACATGAATGCAATTCCTTTTAATTTACATTACTGAAATAAATAGACTTTTGCACTATATTCAAATTTTTCGAGTTTCACCTGTATGTACAATCACTACAATAAATACAGACCCCAGCAAGAACACAGTCCAGGGCTGACAACCTATTTAATGTATTAAAGATTTTTCTGGACAACAGAACCAAAAATCATAGATGGTCCAAACTGTTTTTAGGTTGGTTTCAGACGGGCATTGAGGGAAAAGATGCGGGTGCGTTGCAGGAACATGCATGATTTTTCTGCACGAGTGCAAAACATTGTAATGCGTTTTGCACGCGCGTGAGAAAAATCGGCATGTTTGGTACCCAAACCCGAACTTATTCACAGAAATTCGGGTTTGGGATCGGTGTTACTGTATGTAGATTGTATTATTTTTTGCTAGGAGTCGATCGTGATGGGGACCCGATCATTATTATTTTCCCTTATAACATGGTTATAAGGGAAAATAATAGCATTCTTAATACAGAATGCTTAGTACAATAGGGCTGAAGGGGTTAAAGAAAATAAAAAATAATTTAACTCACCTTAATCCACTTGTTCGCTCAGCCCGGCTTCTCTTCTGTCTTCTTCTTTGAGAAATAGGACCTTTGATGACGTCACTGCGCTCATCACATGGTCCATCACATGATCTTTTACCATGGTGATGGATCATGTGACGGACCATGTGATGAGCGTAGTGACGTCACCACAGGTCCTTTTCCTGTGCACAGCAAAGATGAAGACAGAAGAGAAGCCGGGCTGCGCGAACAAGTGGATTAAAGTGAGTTAAATTATTTTTATTTTTTTTAACCCCTCCAGCCCTATTGTACTATGCATTCTGTATTAAGAATGCTATTATTTTCCCTTAATTAAATAATAATGATCGGGTCCCCATCCCGATCGTCTCCTAGCTACCGTGCGTGAAAATCGCACTGCATCCGCACTTGCTTGCGGATGCTTGCGATTTTCACGCAACCCAATTTACTTCTGCTGCGATTTTCACGCAACGCACAAGTGATGCGTGAAAATCACTGCTCATCTGCACAGCCCCATAGAAGTGAATGGGTCCGGATTCAGTGCAGGTGCAATGCGTTCACCTCACACATCGCACCCGCGTGGAAATCTCGCCTGTGTGAAAGGAGTCTTACAGACATACACTCAGACCCTTTATAAAGACCATGACCATAATGCCCTTGAATCACAAGGATCCCAAAAGGAAAGAGGCTGTTCAGCATTTAAAAAAAACTGGAAGCACCATGTAAGATAAACTCCTAGATGTCGCCTTTAATTCAAACCCTTTCCTCAGAGTCCTGGGCAGTGTCCATGTGTACTGAATAATGACATAGACTGAGAATTACACGCAGCATACCGGACTAGAGGAGTGTTCTATATATACAGAATAAGAGCAGATAGTGTCCATAGATACTGAATAGCAGCAGATACCGAGATACTGATACTTGTAGTTTATAAATAAATATATAGATAGATATACACTAAGCAAAAATATAAACGCAACACTTTCGTTTTGCTCCCATTTTGCATGAGCTGAACTCAAAGATCTGAAACATTTTCTACATACACAAAAGACCCATTACCCATTGTTCACAAATCTGTCTGACTACTTTCACACTGGCGTTTTGGTTCCGTTTGTGAGATCCATTCAGGGATCTCACAAGCGGTCCAAAACAGATCAGTTTTGTCCTTAAAGCATTCTGAATAATTAAGGATCCGCTCAGAATGCATTAGTTTGGCTCCGCTCTGCCTCCATTCCGCTTTGGAGGCAGACACCAAAACGCTGCTTGCAGTGTTTTGGTGTCCGTCTGACGAAACTGAGCCAAACGGATCCGTCCTGACACACAATGTAAGTCAATGGGGATGGATCCAATTTGACACAATAGAAAACGGATCGTCCTCCATTGACTTTCAATGATGTCCAAGACGGATCCATTTTAGCTATGTTAAAGATAATACAAACTGATCCGTTCTGAACGGATACATGCGGTTGTATTATCTGAACAGATGCGTTTGTGCAGATCCATGACGGATCCGCACCAAACGCGAGTGTGAAAGTAGCCTAAATCTGTGTTAGTGAGCACTTCTCCTTTGCCGAGATAATCCATCCCACCTCACAGTGTGGCATTCTCTGAAACGCCTTTGGAGACGGCTTATGGTAGAGAAATGAACATTCATTGCATGGGAAACAGCTCTGGTAGACATTCCTGCAGTCAGCATGCCAATTGCACACTCCCTGAAACGTTGCAACATCTGTGGCATTGTGCGGTGTGATCAAACTGCACATTTCAGAGTGTCCTTTTATTGTGGGCAGTCTAAGGCACACCTGTGCAATAGTCATGCTGTCTAATCAGCACCTTGATATGCCACACCTGTGAGGTGGGATGGATTATTTTGGCAAAGGAGAAGTCCTCACTAACACAGATTTACACAGATTTGTGAGCAATATTTGAGAGTAATGGGTCTTTTGTGTATGTAGAAAATGTTTCAGATCTTTGAGTTCAGCTCATGCAAAATGGGAGCAAAACCGAAAGTGTATATAGAGATAGATAGATAGATAGATAGATAGACCTGTACATATTGGGGCATTGGTGCAAATTATCTTTATTTTTTATAGTTTTTTTTATTATGGAAAAACGGGGGTGATTTGAATTTTTTTTATTTTTTTAAAACATTTTTTTACTTTTCTTAGGGGACTTTAACAAGCGATTGTTAGATTGCATGTCCAATAGACTGCAGTGAATTACCATTGCAGCCTGTGGGCGTTGTGCCATAGGATCTATTGCTGTGATAGCCTCAGAACCTTAAGAGGGGCTGAGGCTATCATAAGGAACAAGCGGCTCCTCTAATCACTGCAAATGACCATGGCATCTGTGGGGTTAAATGTCTGTGATTTGCATTATTGCTGATTAAGACATTAGCCCCGGGTCTCTGCTGTGCAAAAGACTAGGCCATTTTTGCAAATCTGACATGTCACTTTTTATGTAGTAATAATTTTTGAACAATTTTACTTATCCAAGCCATTCTGAGACTGTTTTTTTTTTGTGACACATTGTACTTCATTACAGTGGTAAATAAAGATTTGGAAAATTTTCACAATTTTCAAAACTTGAATTTCTCTTCTTTTAAAGGGCTTCTGTCACCCCCCAAAAGTCATTTTTCATTTTTGGGCTAATTAAAATCCTTATAGTGCGATTTTTCAATATATAGTGCTCTTACCCTTTTCTGTTGTCTAGTTTCTTTAAAAACCGCACTTTTATAATATGTTAATTACCTGGCTACCAGCAAGTAGAGCGCTCTCCTCCTCTGGCTGGTTCTAAATCTCACGCCTGCGCCGTACCGGTCTTCAGTTGGCGCAGGCGCACTGAGAGGAGGACGCTTGCTCGGCCGCTCCTTCCTCAGTGCGCCTGCGCCGGGTGTAGATGTGACGTCATCGGCGCAGGCGCACTGAGGAAGGAGCGGCCGAGCGAGCGTCCTCCTCTCAGTGCGCCTGCGCCGACTGAAGACCGGTACGGCGCAGGCGCGATATTTGGAATGCAGACAGGGCCAGCCGGAGGAGGAGAGCGCTCGCTGGCCCTGTCAATCAACAGGATAAGGGGCGTTTTTTTGAAAGGATTATGCGGCGGCTACCAGCAAGTAACCGCCCTACTTGCTGGTAGCCAGGTAATTAACATATTATAAAAGTGCGGTTTTTAAAGAAACTAGACAACAGAAAAGGGTAAGGCCTCTTTCACACTTGCGTTGTCCGGATCCGGCGTGTACTCCACTTGCCGGAATTACACTCCGGATCCGGAAAAACGCAAGTGTACTGAAAGCATTTGAAGACGGAACCGTCTTCCAAATGCTTTCAGTGTTACTATGGCACCCAGGACGCTATTAAAGTCCTGGTTGCCATAGTAGTAGTGGGGAGCGGGGAGCGGTATACTTACAGTCCGTGCGGCTCCCCGGGCGCTCCAGAATGACGTCAGAGCGCCCCATGCGCTTGGATGACGTGATCCATGCGATCACGTGATCCATGCGCTTGGGGCGCCCTGACGTCACTGTGGAGCGCCCGGGGAGCCGCACGGACGGTAAGTACACTGCTCCCCCGCTCCCCACTACACTTTACCATGGCTGTCAGGACTTTAGCGTCCCGGCAGCCATGGTAACCACTCTGAAAAAGCTAAATGTCGGCTCCGGCAATGCGCCGAAACGACGTTTAGCTTAAGGCCGGATCCGGATCAATGCCTTCCAATGGGCATTAATTCCGGATCCGGCCTTGCGGCAAGTGTTCCGGATTTTTGGCCGGAGCAAAAAGCGCAGCATGCTGCGGTATTTTCTCCGGCCAACAAACGTTCCGTACCGGAACTGAAGACATCCTGATGCATCCTGAACGGATTACTCTCCATTCAGAATGCATTAGGATAATCCTGATCAGGATTCTTCCGGCATAGAGCCCCGACGACGGAACTCTATGCCGGAAGACAATAACGCAGGTGTGAAAGAGCCCTAAGAGCACTATATATTGAAAAATCGCACTATAAGGATTTTAATTAGCCCAAAAATGAAAAATGACTTTTGGGGGGTGACAGAAGCCCTTTAAGACCGTGATACCTCATAGAATAGTTATTGCTTTACATTCCTCATATGTCTAATTTATGTAGTCATCATTTTGTAAAATTTTTCAATGATGTTAGACATTAGAATTTTAGATCCAATTTTTAAGACCATTTCTAAAACCCACTTTTTAAATGACCAATTCATTTATGAAGTCATGTTGTGGGGCTTACATAATAGAAACCACCCATAAATGACCCAATTTTAGAAACGACACAACCCAACTTATTCAAATATGATTTTAAAAACTGGGCCACAAAGCTTGGAAAAGGAAAATGGACACCACCTATGGAAACCCTAATCCTAGCCCTGACTTCTATCCGTATGAACTGACCTTGAGGGTAGGAATGTTCATACACTGGAACCTATAACCCTGCAAACCCTAAATTGCCCAGGGCTTGAGACGACCTGTTCCTTCCAATATGAACAAGCGTCTTCCTGAGGCCTAGTAACAAAAGACAGAGAGGAAACAACAAAATATAAAAGTGAAGTAACACTTAACTTCTGAAGTAAATGGACAAGCAGGAACTCAAAAGAGGACCACACACCAGCACTTCCAATACCAAACTGAAGCTATCAACCGCATAGCATGATAGGTGAAGCCAGACTAAATAGGGGAGTTGGAATGACCACTAAGCTACACCTGAGAAAAGAGGTGTGGCCATTACCAGCAACAACATGGAAACAAGTGAAACCAAAGAGGATGTCAGATCTCATCACGTGCAACCAGTCTCTTAGATCTTCTGACACCTGTCATGTTAGAGACCGTTATACAAAAAGGTTTGGCAGCACTACTGTCCCACATAAGGGAAGGCCATTAGAAAAAATACCTTGAAGGTGATGGTGCACGCAGATGGGGACCCTGGCTGGTGATCCCAACGTCAGAATAAGAATACAAAAAATCCGCAGCACTCGTCAGTGTGATAAATCCAAGGTGGTTTATTCCATATACAGCAAGGTGGTGCGACGTTTCGACCTAACCAGGTTGCTTGAGAAAGACCTAGTTAGGTCGAAACGTCGCACCACCTTGCTGTATATGGAATAAACCACCTTGGATTTATCACACTGACGAGTGCTGCGGATTTTTTGTATTCTTATGTTAGAGACCGTGACACTTTGGTAACCCTTTAGGTGTTCCACGAGAATTAAAGGAAATAGAGGAGAAATGTCAAAATTTGGCTTTCTTTTGTAGGTTTTCCATTTTAATCAATTTTTACTGTAACATAGCAAGGGTTAAGAGCCAAAGAGCACACCGCAGGACTCAGAAGGGAAGGAGAGCCAATTTTGGAGGGCAGATTTCACTGGGATAATTTTCAGGTGCTATGTCACATCAGGGGGATTCATCCCTATGAAACCACCTAAAAGTGACCCCATTTTGAAACTACACCCCAAGGAATTTTTCAAGGGGTGTCCTGAGCACTTGGACCCAATAACCATTTCGGAGAATTTAAAATTACTTGGCTGAGAAAATGAAAATGTATTTTTTTTACAAGAAAATGCCAATTTAGGCCCACATTTTCAATTTTCACAATGGATGACAGGAGAAAATGCGCCCCTCAATTTGTTACCAATTTTCTCCAGAATATGGAAACCTCAAATGTGCTTGCATACTTCTGTATGGGCACAAGGAATGGGTCAGAAGGTAAAGAGCACCATAAGGCTTTTGAAGGTTTGATTTCACAGAAAGAAATTTCAGGCACCATGTCACATTTGAAGACACCCTGAAGACCCCCAAGAAGTGACCTCATTTTGGAAACAACTCTACCCTATGGAATTTTTCAAGGCATGTAGTGAGCACTTTAGCTTAACTCACGTTTCATAGAATTTAGAAACGCTTGACCTTGAAAATGAAAATTACATATTTTACAAGAAAATGTCGATTTAGGCCCAATGTTTTCATTTTCACAGGCATTAACAGGAGAAAAAGCACCCCACAATGTATTACCTATTTTCTCCTGAATATGGGAACACATGTGCACATGGCAGGGCTAAGAAGCAAAAGAGCATCATGTGCATTTTAAGTCCTAGTTTGGTGATTTATACAGCACTGGCCAGCAAATGCCGAGGCTTTGGGGTTAAATAAAAAAAAGAAAACCCCAAAAAGTGACTCCATTTTAGAAACTACACCCCCTATAGAATTTATCAATGGGTGTAGTGAGCATTTAACCCCACCAGTATTTTGTGCAAATTCAAAATTAAAATTATGGTTATTTATGCATCTTGTGCTGACAACTGTTGGGGGGGTTGGGGGTGATGGAGAGACATTGGGAGCCTCCTCCCTCTGTGAAACTCATATGTCGCAGTCAGCATTGACAGCAGCATATAAGGGCTTAATCTGCCAGCATTAGCGTTTTCAGTGATGGTGACAGCAGCTCCTGTGCCCTCCCGATCAGCATGACGTACTATTATGTCAATTTGCGACAAGTCACTTCCCACTTTGACATAGAAGTATGTCACATGTTAGCAAGGGGTTTCAAAACCCGACCAGCAAGGAGTTAATCATGGAACTTTTAAGAATACAAACAATGCACTAAGAAAATGTACCAAACCTTAGTCCCTAAGTACTTGTGTTAAACTATGGCCATTTGTTAACCTGTCCACTTACCTGTAACTAGCACTAGCAATCTTTGTCTCTTTCTTCCCATCTCTTTCTCTCTGAGTCTTTCTCTCTCTCTCTCTCTCTCGACTGAACTGAATCACATTTTTAAAAAAAAGTTTGGATCTAATTTTTATTCCCTACTCCATCACCTTTATGGTTATGGATGTTTATTTATTTATTTATTTTTTATAATTTTTATATTTTACAATACAAAAAGGACATACATATCATATCTACATATAAAATCAATACATCTATCTTTGCAGAATTGTATATCATCAAATCTACATCACAATTTATAGTTTTCCTACCCCCATCCCCATCCCACCCAGAAAAAAAAAAAAAAAAAGGACTCCATTATCTCTCTCCGTCCCCATCTCCTCTCCCATACCCCAATCAAATTTCCATCTTAGTCAGTTTTTTAACCATTCTCTAGAGTTGAGTGGACACCTGGATGTTCGAGTTCGACGGGTTCGGCCGAACTTTGGAAAAAAGTTCGAGTTCGGGACCCGAACTTGACCCGAACTTGACCCCGAACCCCAAGTGCTCTGCAAACAAATGTGGATAGGGAAATGACTTTAAATAACATAAAATACGTAAAAATAGAAAATAATAATCTTGATTTAGGAGGAACAGGTCCATATGGAGTAGGAGGTTGAGGAGGCGGTGGATGTGGCGGTGTAGGTGGAAGCGGCGGTGGAGGAGGAGGTTTTTGGTTGAAATTTATTTTATTTTATTTAGGGTACACCCCAAAACATTGGGAAATATAACCTGTGATAACCCCCTACAGTTATGATAAACACACGTTCAGACAATACACTGGATGCAGGGCAGGCCAGCACCTCCAAGGGGTAAAGGGCAAGCTCAGGCGATGTGCCCAATTTGGAGACCCAGAAGTTGCAGGGGCTGACCCCTGTCAGTCAGTTCATGTAGGCGTGTGCATATTTATCCATGTCACACGTCCCCGTGATGTTCATGATCCAATTTGATATCTGCTCTATCAACTTTCGATGTTCTTTTATGCGCCTACCATGGTGATCACGGGTGGCGGGGAATCAGGGTTCCAGGCCAGAGAGGGAGCGTGAGAAAGAGAGACCACATCCAAGGGAGGATTCATTTTTTTTAAATTTAAAATTAGAGTTGAAATATGGGAGAAATTATTAAAGCATAAAAGTGTGACAACTTTTCAAAGTTTAAGCATTGATGTGGTGCACATTAATTACTGAATAATTTATAAAATTTGATTCCCTGTCACCTATGCATAGCAGGTTTTTATTCACATCTAACATTGTATAATGTGAACCCAAGAATGTAACTGAAAAATTATTGAAATTTATTAAGCTGTCAACTAGGTAGAGGAGGGGTATATTACACCCAAAAATTTGTGAATTTCACCAAAAAATGTAATTGACATATTTTTTTTTTTTTCGGTCTACTAGGTATAGGAGATTGGTGAATTTCACTAGAATATATAACTGACAATTTTTTTTAACCTGTCTGATAGGTATAGCAGTGGTACTATACACCCAAAAAATTGTTTATTTCGCCAGAAAATGGAACTGACAATTTTTTTTTATTTTTTTTTACCGTTCCACTAGGTATAGCAGTTGTATTATACACACCAAAATTTATGAATTTCACCCTAAAATGTAAATGACAATTTATTTACTTTTTAACCGGCCTACTAGGTATAGCAGTGGTACTATACACCCAAAAATTGGTTAATTTCACCCGAAAAAGTAAATGACAATTTTCTTTGTTTTGTTTAACCTGTCTACTAGGTATAGCAGTGATTACTATACACCCAAAAAATTTTTAATTTCACCATAAAATGTAACTAACAATTTTATTTTATTTTTTTCCTGTCTACTAGGTATAGCAGTGGTACTATACACACCAAAATTGGTGAATTTCACCCTAAAATGTAAATGACAATTTATTTACTTTTTAACCGGCCTACTAGGTATAGCAGTGGTACTATACACCCAAAAATTGGTTAATTTCACCCGAAAAAGTAAATGACAATTTTCTTTGTTTTGTTTAACCTGTCTACTAGGTATAGCAGTGATTACTATACACCCAAAAATTTTTTAATTTCACCATAAAATGTAACTAACAATTTTATTTTATTTTTTACCTGTCTACTAGGTATAGCAGTGGTACTATACACACCAAAATTGGTGAATTTCACACTAAAATGTAAATGACAATTTATTTATTTTTTAACCAGCCTACTAGGTATAGCAGTGGTACTACAGTGGGATGCGAAAGTTTGGGTAACCTTGCTAATCATCATGATTTTCCTGTATAAATCGTTGGTTGTTACAATAAAAAATGTCAGTTAAATATATCATATAGGAGACACACACAGTGATATTTGAGAAGTGAAATTAAGTTTATTGGATTTACAGAAAGTGTGCTATAATTGTTTAAACAAAATTAGGCAGGTGCATAAATTTGGGCAGTGTTGTCATTTTATTGATTCCAAAACCTTTAGAACTAATTATTGGAACTCAAATTGGCTTGGTAAGCTCAGTGACCCCTGACCTCCATACACAGGTGAATCCAATTATGAGAAAGAGTATTTATGGGGGTCAATTGTAAGTTTCCCTCCTCTTTTAATTTTCTCTGAAGAGTAGCAACATGGGGGTCTCAAAACAACTCTCAAATGACCTGAAGACAAAGATTGTTCACCATCATGGTTTAGGGGAAGGATACAGTTAGGAACATATTGAGGAAATGGAAGACCACAGGCTCAGTTCAAATTAAGGCTCAAAGTGGCAGACCAAGAAAAATCTCAGATAGACAGAAGCGACGAATGGTGAGAACAGTCAGAGTCAACCCACAGACCAGCACCAAAGACCTACAACATCATCTTGCTGCAGATGGAGTCACTGTGCATCGTTCAACCATTCGGCGCACTTTACACAAGGAGATGCTGTATGCGAGAGTGACGCAGAGGAAGCCTTTTCTCCGCCCACAGCACAAAAAGTGCCGCTTGAGGTGGGCTAAAGCACATTTGGACAAGCCAGCTTCATTTTGGAATAAGGTGCTGTGGACTGATGAAACTAAAATTGAGTTTTTTGGCAATAACAAGGGGCGTTATGCATGGAGGAAAAAGAACACAGCATTCCAAGAAAAACACCTGCTACCTACAGTAAAATATGGTGGTGGTTCCATCATGCTGTGGGGCTGTGTGGCCAGTGCAGAGACTGGGAATCTTGTCAAAGTTGAGGGACGCATGGATTCCACTCAGTATCAGCAGATTCTGGAGACCAATGTCCAGGAATCAGTGACAAAGCTGAAGCTGCGCCGGGGCTGGATCTTTCAACAAGACAACGACCCTAAACACTGCTCAAAATCCACTAAGGCATTTATGCAGAGGAACAAGTACAACGTTCTGGAATGGCCATCTCAGTCCCCAGACCTGAATATAATAGAAAATCTGTGGTGTGACTTAAAGAGAGCTGTCCATGCTCGGAAGCCATCAAACCTGAATGAACTAAAGATGTTTTGTAAAGAGGAATGGTCCAAAATACCTTCAACCAGAATCCAGACTCTCATTGGAACCTACAGGAAGCGTTTAGAGGCTGTAATTTCTGCAAAAGGAGGATCTACTAAATATTGATTTCATTTCTTTTTTGTGGTGCCCAAATTTATGCACTTGCCTAATTTTGTTTAAACAATTATAGCACACTTTCTGTAAATCCAATAAACTTCATTTCACTTCTCAAATATCACTGTGTGTGTCTCCTATATGATATATTTAACTGACATTTTTTATCGTAACAACCAACGATTTATACAGGAAAATCAAGACGTTTAACAAGGTTGCCCAAACTTTCGCATCCCACTGTATATGCCCAAAAATTTGTGAATTTCACCCGAAACTGTAAATGACAAAGTAGTGAAATGATATAAAATAAAACACGTACAAAAAAAAAATGGATTTACGAGGTGGAGTTCCATATGGAGTAGGAGTTTGAGGAGGCGGTGGACGTAGCAGAGTAGGTGGAAGCGGTAATGGAGGAGGACGAGATAGCCAACACAGGTTTTTGGTTTTAATTTAATTTAATTTTGTAAAATTAAGGTACACTCCAAAAGAGTGTGAAATATCCAAAATACAAACATGAGCAATTGCGCTGCAGTATAACAATGGCTGCTTAGTGCCGGTATACATGTCTATTCTGCACAAGGTACGGACAAGTCCTGAGGGATCCATGCCTGGTTAATTTTAATGAACGTGAGCTTGTCCACATTGGCTGTGGACAGGTGGCTGCGCTTGTCTGTGATGATGTCCCCTGCTGTGCTAACACAAGTTCAGATAATACACTGGCTGCAGGGCAGGCCAGAACTTCCAAGGCGTAAAGGGCAAGCTCAGGCCTTGTGCCCAATTTGGAGACCCAGAAGTTGAAGGGGGCAGACCCGTCATTCAGTACGTGTAGGCGTGTGCACACATGTTAGTGAAATGCTGCCTCCTGCTAAGACATTCCATATCAGCTGGTTGTGCTGGTTGTTGTGGCGTGCTGACAAAGCTTTTCCACATTTCGGCCATGCTAACCCTGCCTTCTGAGGTGCTGGCAGTGCCCCAGCTGTGTTGGCGACCTCTTTTTCTGCCTTTGTCTTGTGCTTCCACTGTGCCCCCACTGTCAGGTGGGAATGCCACCAGCACCACGTCTACCAGTGTGTGCTTATACTCGCGCATCTTACGATCACGCTCCAGTGACGGAATTAAGAACGGCACGTTGTCCTTGTAACGGGGATCCAGCAGCGTGGCCACTCAGTAATCAGCACAAGATAGAATGTGGGCAACTCGGCGGTCGTTGCGGAGACACTGCAGCATGTAATCGCTCATGTGTGCCAGGCTGCCCAGAGGCAACGAAAAGCTGTCATCTGTGGGAGGTGTATCGTCTGTGTCCTCTGTATCCCCCCATCCACGCACCAGTGATGGCCATGAGCTGGTCTGGGTGCCACCCTGCTGTGAACATGGTTCCTCCTCCATCTCCTCCTCCTCATCCTCCAGAACTGTGCCCGGGCTGGACAATTGTGTACCTTGGGTTTGTGGGTGCAGGAACCCACCCTTGGAGCCACTTGGGAATCACTGGCCGGAAACCCTACGAAATGATCCCTCTTCCTCCTCCACCTGTGCCACATCCTCTTCCATCATCGCCAGGAGCGTTTTTTCAAAGAGGCATAGAAGTGGGATAGTAACGCTGAGAACTGCGTTATCGGCACTGGCCATGTTGGTGGAGTACTCGAAACAGCGCAACAAGGAACACAGGTCTCGCATGGAGGTCCAGTCATTGGTGGTGAAGTGGTGCTGTTCCGCCGAGCGACTCACTCGTGTGTGCTGCAGCTAAAACTCCACTATCGCATGCTGCTGCTCGCACAGTCTGGCCAGCATGTGCAAGGTGGAGTTCCACCTTGTAGGTACGTCGCATATGAGACGGTGAGTGGGAAGGCCGAAGATATGCTGCAGCGCTGACAGGTGAGCAGCAGCAGGGTGAGAACTCTGAAAGCGCGCACAGACGGCCCACACTTTATGCAGCAGCTCTGACATATCGGGGTAATTTTTAAGGAATCTCAGCACCACCAAATTTAGCACATGCGCCAGGCAAGGGATATGCGTCAAACTGGCTAGTCCCAGAGCTGCTACGAGATTTCGCCCATTATCGCACACCACCAGGCCGGGCTTGAGGCTGACTGGCACAAACCACTCATTGGTCTGTTGTTCAAGGCCCGTCCACAGCTCCTGCGTGGTGTGGGGTTTGTCCCCCAAACAGATAAGTTTTAAAACTTCCTGCTGTCATTTACCCCTGGCTGTGCTGAAGTTGGTGGTGAAGGTGTTACGCTGACCGGATGAGGAGCTGGTAGAGGATGAGGAAGCAGAGTAGGAGGTGGAAGCAACAGGAGGCAAACTGAAGCGCCCTGCAATCCTCGGTGATGGAAGGACATGCGCCAAACTGCTATCTGCCTCAGGCCCAGCCGCCACTGGCCTACACTTGCCAAAAAAGTCTTTTTTTGGTCAGAGAATATGAAAGCTGTATATATTAAACTTGAATTTAACACTTGCAGATATGTAAGGCTACTTTCACACTAGCGTTCTGCTGTCCGCTCGTGAGCTCCGTTTGAAGGGGCTCACGAGCGGAGCAGAACGCTTCCGTCCAGCCCTGATGCAGTCTGAATGGATGCGGATCCGCTCAGACTGCATCAGTCTGGCGGCGTTCAGCCTCCGCTCCGCTCGCCTCCGCACGGCCAGGCGGACAGCTGAACGCTGCTTGCAGCGTTCGGGTGTCCGCCTGGCCGTGCGGAGGCGTGCGGATCCGTCCAGACTTACAATCTAAGTCAATGGGAACGGATCCGCTTGAAGATGACACCATATGGCTCAATCTTCAAGCGGATCCGTCCCCCATTGACTTTACATTGAAAGTCTGAACGGATCCGCTGAGGCTACTTTCGCACTTAGAAATTTTTCTAAGTTATTAATGCAGACGGATCCGTACTGAACGGAGCCTCCGTCTGCATTAATATGATCGGATCCGTTCAGAACGGATCCGATCAAGCGCAAGTGTGAAAGTAGCCTCATACTGTTTTTTGAAGAAAAAAAAGTGTGTTTTTCAAACCACAGAAAATGATGGGTGTATTTCTAGCTTAAATTGCACACTGACTAATACAGATGTTGTAGATTGCCCAAAAAGTCTTTTTTTTTGTAACAGAATATGAAAGCTGTATATATTAAACTTGAATTTAACACTTGCAGATCTGATAAATACTGTTTTTTGGGGGGGAAAAAGTGTGTTTTTCAAACCACAGAAAATAATGGTTGTATTTCTAGTTTAACTTGCACACTGAATAATACAGATGTTGTAGATTGCCCAAAAAGTCTTTTTTTTTGTAACAGAATATGAAAGCTGTATATATTAAACTTGAATTTAACACTTGCAGATCTGGAAAATACTGTTTTTTGAAAAAAAATTGTGTGTTTTTAAAACCCCCAAAAATTATGGGTGTATTTCTACCTTAAATTGCACACTGACTAATCCAGATGTTGTAGTTTGCCCAAAAAAAAAATGGTGATTTGCAATGTCCCAAAAGCTCAGATGCAGTGCTGGTGCACTGAGCTCACATAAAAAAATTTTGGTCAATGATCTCAGGGCAGGGTAAAACGATTGTGTCCTGCACCCAAACAACTATTTCTAGGTAGATCGTTGAGTTAGATTCTCTCCTAGTCTCTTCCTGAAATCACAAGTCCAGCAGCATCCTCTCCCTACACTTGTAATAGCAGAGTAACGTGCAGCGCTACGTGACTCAAGCTTATATAGAGCCTGGTTCACATGCTGCTCTGGCCAATCACAACCATGCCATTAGTAGGCATGGCTGTGATGGCCTCTTGGGGCAAGTAGTATGACGCTTGTTGATTGGCTGCTGTGCAGCCTTTCAAAAAGCACCAAGAAAGCGCCGAACACCAAACCCAAACTTTTACGGAAATGTTCGGGTCCGGGGTCCAAAAATCCTAAAGTTCGGTATGAACTTTACAGTTCGGGTTCGCTCAACCCTACCATTCTGCCCACATGCTCTCAAACCTCCACCTTTTAGCATTTGCAGCTATATGTAATCTCTCGCAAGCCAACGAACATTTGACCAGGCTGCACCACATATTTATTGTTAGTACGGTTTTCTCTATCCATTTTCTTACAATACATCTCCTAGCCTGAAATAACAATTTAGTTATTATTGAGAATTTCCCAGGGGCCCCTATATCCTCCACTAAACCCAGCACACATGCCCCGAAAGTTAGGGGGATGTCCACCTTATGAAGTACCTTAACCCCTTAGGGACCGGGCTAATTTTCACCTTTATGTGGTGATAACTTTAAAACGCTTTGACTTATCCAGGCCATTCTGAAATTGTTTTTTCATCACATATTGTACTTCATGACACTGGTAAAATGGAGTCAATAAAATTCATTTTTATTTATAAAAAAATACCAAATTACTTCTATAATACATAGTAATACCTACAAAAATAGTTATTACTTTACATTCCCCATATGTCTACTTCATGTTTGGATCATTTTGGAAATTACATTTTATTTTTTGGGGATGTTACAAGGCTTAGAGGTTTAGAAGCAAATCTTGAAATTTTTCTGAAATTTTCAAAAACCCACTTTTCAAGGACCAGTTCAGGTCTGAAGTCACTTTGTGAGGCTTACATAATAGAAACCACCAAAAAATGACTCCATTCTAGAAACTACACCCCTCAATGTATTCAAAACTGATTTTACAAACTTTGTTAACCCTTTAGGTGTTCCACAAGAATTATAAAATAAAAATAAAATAGAGATACAGTTTCAAAATGTCACTTTTTGGGCAGATTTTCTATTTTTATAATTTTTTTCCAGTTACAAAGCAAGGGTTAACAGCCAAACAAAACTCAATATTTATGGCTCTGATTCTGTAGTTTACAGAAACACCCCATATGTGGTCGTAAACCGCCGTAAGGGCACACGGCAGGGCGCAGAAGGAAAGGAATGCCATGCGGTTTTTGGAAGGCAGATTTTGCTGGACTGCTTTTTTGACATCATGTCCCATTTGAAGCCCCCCTAATGCACCCCTAGAGTAGAAACTCCAAAAAAGTGACCCCATTCTAGAAACTACACCCCTCAAGGTATTCAAAACTGATTTTACAAACATCGTTATCCCTTTAGGTGTTCCACAAGAATTAATGGAAAATAGAGATACAATTTAAAAATTTCACTTTTTTAGCAGATTTTCCATTTTAATAATTTTTTTCCAGTTACAAAGCAAGGGTTAACTGCCAAACAAAACTCAATATTTATGGCTCTGATTCTGTAGTTTACAGAAACACCCCATATGTGGTCGTAAACCGCTGTACGGGCACATGGCAGTGCGCAGAAGGAAAGGAATGCCATACGGTTTTTAGAAGGCAGATTTTGCTGGACTGGTTTTTTGACACCATGTCCCATTTGAAGCCCTCCTGTTGCACCCCTAGAGTAAACTCCAAAAAAGTGATCCCATTTTAGAAACTACGGCATAGGGTGGCAGTTTTATTGGTACTATTTTAGGGTACATATGATTTTTGGTTGCTCTGTATTACACTTTTTTTGAGGCAAGGTAACAAGAAATAGCTGTTTTGGCACCGTTTTTATTTTTTATTTAACATTCATCTGACAGGTTAGATAATGTGGTATTTTTATAGACCAGGTTGTCACGGACGCGGCGATACCTAATATGTATACTTTTTTTTTTAATGTAAGTTTTACACAATGATTTCTTTTTTTAAACAAAAAAAATTATGTTTTAATGTTTCCATAGTCTGAGAGCCATAATTCTTTAGTTTTTGGGCGATTATCTTTGGTAGGGTATGATTTTTGCGGGATGAGATGACGGTTTGATTGGCACTATTTTGGGGTTAGAGATGTCCCGAATAGTTCGCCGGGTAATAGTTCCCGGCGAACATAGCTTGTTCGCGTTCGCCGCGGCGGGCGAACATATGCGATGTTCGGTCCGCCCCGTATTCGTCATCATTGAGTAAACTTTGACCCTGTACATCACAGTCAGCAGACACATTCCAGCCAATCAGCAGCAGACCCTCCCTCCCAGACCCTCCCACCTCCTGGACAGCATCCATTTTAGATTCATTCGGAAGCTGCATTCTTAGTGAGAGGAGGGACAGTGTAGCTGCTGCTGATTTAATAGGGAAATCGCTAGCTAGGCTAGTGTATTCAGTGTCCACTACAGTCCTGAAAGACTCCTCTGATCTCTGCTGTAAGGACAGCACCCCAGGGGCTAGAACATCAGTCTGCTTTTTTTTTTGTAATCTAATTGCAGTTGCCTGCCTGCCAGCGTGTGTGTCAGGCTCACAGCGTATACTGTGCCCACTTGCCCAGTGCGACCACTCATCTGGTGTCACAATAGCTTGCATTTAAAAAAAATAAAATAAATTTTTGGACTGTGAAATAATAGTAATTTTCCTTCACAAGTGTGCATTTCAGGGCCTGCCAGGGCACAGTGTCACACCAGTGCAACTCATATCTGGTGTAACAGTGGTGCACATAAAAAAAAAAAAAACACTTTTGGGACTGAAATAATAGCAGTCATTTTCCTTCACAAGTGTGCGTTTCAGGGCCTGCAAGGGCACAGTGTCACAAAAGTGCAACTCATATCTGGTGTAACAGTGGTGCACATTTAAAAAAAAAAACACTTTTTGAACTGAAATAATAGCATCTTTTTCCATCTCCCCGTTCCTAAAATTGATGCCATATACACGTCCCCTGATAGGGGACGTAACAGGGATTAAACTGATAAGAATAGAACAACATAACACACCACAACTATCTGGTGGCACATTAGATTGCACGCGCAGTGCCCCAAATTTGAAGTAGGAGGACCGACAAAGCATCTTTTTCCATCTCCCCGTTCCTAAAATCAATGCCATATACACGTCCCCTGATAGGAGACGTAACAGGGATTAAACGGATAGGAATAGTACTACTTAACACACCTTATAATAACGCAGAGAGAGGCAACGCAGAGAGAGGAGTCTGAAGAAGAGGAGTCAGAGGAGGAAGGTGGCTTTGAGGAGGTGGAAGACCAACCATAGCCGGCGTCCCAGGGGGCTTGTTGTCACCTTTCAGGGACCCTTGGTGTTGTATGTGGCTGGGTGGAGGAAGAGACCTACAAGAAATGGGACAGGGCTAGCTTGGTATCCAACCTTGTGCAAATGGGGAGTTTGCGGTTGTGCAAATGGACTGTTTGTGGTGCGTTAAACGGGGAGTTTGGTCTGTCACTGTGAAGCGGGCGTAACCCTTACACTACCTGATCGATACAACATCATACCTGATGTTTTAAAGCACGTTATTCCAAACAATTTAGAAATGTTAATTGATTTATGCCCTTTAAGGATTAAAACCAGACTCTGCGTCAACTATGTAATTTTCCATGGGAGTTTTGCCATGGATCCCCCTCCGGCATGCCACAGTCCAGGTGTTAGTCCCCTTGAAAAAACTTTTCCATCACTATTGTGGCCAGAAAGAGTCCCTGTGGGTTTTAAAATTCGCCTGCCTATTGAAGTCTATGGCGGTTCGCCCGTTCGCAAACATTTGCGAAAAATCGCGTTCTCCGTTCGCGAATGGAAAATTTTATGTTCGGGACATCTCTATTTGGGGTGCATGTGACTTTATGATCGCTTGCTATTTCACTTTTTGTGATGTAAGTTAACAAAAAATGGCTTTTTTACACCGTTTCTTTTTTTTTTTTTTTTACGGTATTCACTTGAGGGGTTAGGTCATGTGATATTTTTATAGAGCAAGTTATTACGGACTCTGCGATACCTAATGTATACTTTTTTTTATTTATGTAAGTTTTATACAATGATTTCATTTTTGAAGCAAAAAATATCATGTTTTAGTGTTTCCATAGTCTGAGAGACATAATTTTTTCAGTTTTTGGGCGATTATCATGGGTAGGGTATGATTTTTGCAGGATGAGATGACGGTTTGATTGCCACTATTTTGGGGTGCATATGACTTTTTGATCACTTGCTATTACACTTTTTGTGATGTAAGGTGACAAAAAATTGTTTATTTAGCACAGTTTTTATTTTTAATTTTTTACGGTGTTCATCTGAGGGGTTAGGTCATGTGATATAGAGCTGGTCTTATCGGACGCGGCGATGCCTAATATGTATACTTTTTGTTTATTTATGTAAGTTTTACACAATAACAGCTTTTTTAAAACAAAAAAAATTATGTTTTAGTGTCTCCATATTCTGAGCCATATTTTTTTTTATTTTTTGGGCGATTGTCTCAGGTAGGGGCTAATTTTTTGCAGGATGAGGTGACGGTTAGATTGGTGCTATTTTGGTGGGCAAACGCCTTTTTGATCGCTTGCTGTTGTACTTTTTGTGATGTAAGGTGACAAAAAAATGGTTTATTTAGCACAGTTTTTATTTTTCACGGTGTTGATCTGAGGGTTTAGGTCATGTGATAAGTTTATAGAGCTGGTCGATACGGAGGCGGCGATACCTAATATGTATACTATTCTTTTCTCTATTTTTTACCAATTTTTTTTAACTTTATTTGGGGAAAATTACATTTTTGATTATTTTTACTTGAAACTTTTAATTTTTGGGGGGGAAATCTTTATTTTTTTCAACTTTTTTTTCACTTCATTTTTTGTCCTCAACTTTTGGGGGTCTAATCCTTTACAATGCATTCCAATACTTCTGTATTGGAATGCATTGGCTGTATGAGTAATACAGTAAGTATTATTCATACAGCTTCCTGCCTGTGAGATCCAGGGGGCTGGATCTCACAGGCTCTTTGCTGGAAGGCAGCACAGATGCCTCAGGAAGGCATTGCACTGCCTTCCATGCCATCGGGTCCCCCCTACAGCCCCACGGGGACCTGATGGTACCGCCGACCGCAACCGCTGCTGCATGTAAAAGCCGCAGGTCTGAATTGACACGGGACCCCCCTGCGCATTTAGCCAAGGTGCCTGCTCAATGATTTGAGCAGGCAACTTGTTCCGATCACCGCCCGCCCGCCGGGCGGCGGTGATCTGAAATACACATGACGTACCGGTACATCATGTGTTCTTAAGTACCGGGACAACATGCCGTACCGATACGTCATGTGTCCGAAACAGGTTAATATAGTCAAGCACTTCATTCCAAAAATTTGGGAGAGATTGGCACTCCCACAGTAAATGCACATCCTCAACTCCTATCTCGGCACATTTTAAACATCTAAATACCTTGTTCTTGTAATATTTCAAAAGTTTGGAAGGGGAGTAATATGGTCGACTGTGGTCTCTGAGGATGCTACAGATCATCGAGGACGCTGAGGACATGACGTCGGGGTGGTGAGACTGTTTATAGAGGATCGGTGGAGTTGGTCTGCTACGTGGCGGCGGCGTGTGCCGCTCACTATCTGCCCTGATTGTATACGAGCTGAGGCCAACTGAAGCGGGCTAGGGCGCAGAGACCGCGGGCTGCCTACTGCTACAGGCTTGATTACTGGACGGTGGTGGTTGCTACAGGCTTGACCACTGACGGTGGTGTGCCCGGTTTGTGATACACTGTGTGCTGCACAGTTCGCTGCATAGAGTCTTGGCAGGTGCGGGGTTATAGAGGGTATAGAGTGTATAGTGGGGAATCTGGACATACTGGATGTAAGACAGCGTGTGTATTCCCAGTCCAGAAACAAAGCGTGGGATAAAGGAAAGAAGGGGTGAAGATTTGCGGTTTCTAGGAATATCTTCTAAAGAAGAATAGGTGGTTTATGATAAAAATCGCCTCTAGTATACCGCCGTAATAAGGTTTGTAAGTCCCCTTGGGAGCTCCCAGTATGATTGTCCAGATGATTTTCAACTATTTTGACCCCCCTGCTAGCTCCTAACTCATAACCTATAACCCTCTGAGATTAACTAAAGGATTAACTCTCTTGGACTAATTAAGGATTATCTTTTTTGGACTAACCAAGAACTAACTCACCTGGGTCATTAAGGACTAACTGTCTGTATATGAATGTGTTCCCGTTTCGCGGTTCCAGACATCGAGGACCGGTAGTCGTTACTATCCCCTCTTGAATTAACACTTGAAAGATTAGTGGCCTTGGACAGTTCCCGGTTCATAATTTTTTTTTGGGGACACAAATGCTTTACTGGACGTTTTTTGTTCTTCTTCTTTTCTTTCTTTTCTTGTTTCTATTGTTTTGTGCTATTGTATTATTAACTTTACTGTTTTAATTAATCGCTTGGCCCCCCTCTTTCTCCTCTTTAGAATTAAGTAGGCGGTACGGATTGGTTTGATTGGACCAGCGTAGGACTAACTGCTAACTGTTGATAAATCATTAATGTTTAGCGTTGGCATGTTTGTGTAAGAATCTCTGGAAAAGAGTGGAATATATTTGAAATAACCGAAATAAAATAAAATAAATATAATAAAAAAATAAAAAAATATATAACTGGAGGGAGGGGAGGGGAGGAAAGAGGGAAGGAGAAGAGAGAAAAAAAAAAAAAAGAGGAGGAGAGGGAGAGGGTATACTAATATAGGTGGGAGAGAGGAGTGAGGAGGGTACTATTAAAGTGCAAAATGTCCCCGAAGAAAAAAGAACAACGCCCTCCTACTAGTGCCAGCAGTAGGAAATCAATATCTGGACTAGAGACTGGGCAAAAACAGCATAATTTAAGTAAATATCTGGCCCCCAATTCCCCAGTTTCCACTCCTTCACAGAAAGAGAAAATTATATACACAGAGGTACATACTGAGATACAGGAGAAGGGAAGGGCAGATAACATTGGTGAATCGGGAACACCCGAATCAACCCTAAATACCTTGTTCTTGTAATATTTCATAAGCTTGGCAGGGGAGTAATATAAACGATGCACCACAAAAAATTGGATAAGCCTATGGGCTGGGTTCTGGGAGGTCTTGTTTATTACTTGAAATATTTTACTCCACCCTTCGGAATTTATCTGTTCCACTCTCCCATTGCATTTTTCTATATTAATCTTCACGCCTTGTTTTTCCCTCATTTTTTTTTACAAGATATTGTACATATTTGATATTCTCTTCCTACCATTAATCATTTTTGAAATTGCCTTGACTGGAGAAGGGCGTGAGGTAGCTATTCTTTTCCCCAACAATGATTGTTTAAGAGCCGCTCTAAGTTGAAAGTAATGGAACCAATCTTTTTCTACAAGACTATTTTTACATTTAAGATCTTCAAACCCCATTATTTCTCCATTCCCCATATCTGGCCAAGAGTACTGATTCCATGTATCTGCCAGAACCTCTTATCAATACCTAATAGTTCTTTTAAGTAATAATTTCCCCAAAGCAGCGTATCATCGTAATAATCTATCTTTTCCCATAATTGTCTAATAGCTTGCCATGTTTTATACATTCATTTCATGGTAGGGGATTTATTAAACTGGGGATGCAGGTGTATACCAGCTTCTAGTATCTGGCAAATTCCAGTAGCGGTAACATTTTTATATAGGCAGCTCAAAACAGAATTATAAAGTTGGGATTTACTCCAGTCCAAGCTGATTTTAAACTGCCCTGCCAAGGCATATGCTTGTAGGTCAGGAATTGCCAGACCACCTTCTCCCGTCGGCAACTGTAACAGTTGTAGTCGCATTCTTGGCCTTCTCCCCCTCCAAATTAAATCACTCAAGAGACTTTGTATTATCTTACAATATTTCTTAGTGATTTCTTTTAGTGAGTTCCATAAAATATGGTTTATCATTGGAAGTAGACACATCCGGATCAACGATATTCTACCAGACATAGACAGGGGTAATTTTTTTTGAAATGCGTATCTTATTTCTAATTTTCGCTATTGTAGGGACAAAATTTATTTTTATGTAGTCTTGAGGGTTAGATGATATCTGTATTTCCAAATACTGCAAATTCTCTCCCTCTTTTATAATCTTCAGGCAACCAGGGATAAAATTCCCAATTGGGTCAAAAGGTATACAGGCTGATTTATTTAAATTAATGGACAGGCCGGCCACCTTCCCATAACTCTCAAATGTCGCATTTGATTGAAGCAAGGAGTCGTGGAATCCTACAAACAATATCAAGTCGTCCGCATACAAAGAAATTTTTTCCTCGTGCTGACCAAATTTTAAATCCACTATTTTCTTATCCTGTCTTAGAGCGACGAGAGGTTCCACTACAATAGCGAAAAGAAGCGGAGATAATAGACACCCTTGTCTTACCCCCTCTTGATGTCAATTGGGTCTGATATCTCTCTGTTGATTGTAATTATTGCTGTTATGTCTGTATACAATAGCTCAACCCAAGCTATAAAGTTATTCCCAAAGCCCATTTTCCTGAAAGTGGCTACCATAAAAGGCCACTCTACTGTGTCAAAAGTCTTACTCGCATCCAGTGAGACTACTAATCGTATTGGCACCTTTTATTTGCATATTTATATAACATCTTCTGATATTCTCTGATATAGATTTATCTGGCATAAAGCCTGTTTGATCGTCATGAATTACCGTGGATATCACCTCTTTCAATCTACTAGCTAGAGCCTTCGCCAAGAGTTTATTATCAGTATTTATTAGGGATATCGGACGATATGAGTCAAGTTTCTTTGGACTTTTTTCTGTTTTCAGGATCAACATTATCAGCGCCTCTCGTAAAGAATCAGGTAGTGTCCTACACTCCCCTGAAACCTCCCACAATCCCAGGAGCCTGTGGGACAGCACCCCACTGAAAGTTTTATAGACCTCAAAATGGATTCCATCTAAACCTGGAGACTTATTCTTCGGTATAGAACTAAGGGCCTTATTGATTTCCTCCAAAGAGATACCTACTTCCAATAGTTCTCTCTGTGGCTCCGACAACTGTTTCAATGATATATTCCCCAAAAACCTATTTATTTCCACTATATTTCAATTTCCTTTATGCGAAAATATATCCGCAAAATATTCTCTAAAGAGCTGGATTATATCCTCTTGTTCCGAGACTACCTGTCCATTGTCATTCTCCAATTGGGAGATATAATTATTACTTCTCTGTGTTTTTATTAGTGATGCCAACAGTTTCCCTGGTATATGTCCCTGAGTATAGTATTTGATAACATAGTTTAATTTTTGATGTTCTGTTAACAGATATAATTCCTTATTATAGTTAGTTAAGTTTTCCTCCCACCTTTGTAAATTAATTTCGGTGGGATACTCCACATATTCTTTTTCACTATCTCCGACCACTCGTCCTAAATCCACTATTCTTTTTTCTGACATTTTCTTCACCATTGTGTTGTATTTCAAGAAAATTCCCCGCATATAAGCTTTCCCTGCATCCCATACAATCCTTGTATCCACTGTGCCCATGTTTTTGTCGAAATATTCCAGTATTTCAGTGCAAATCTTTTCATACCTATCCTGTGTAATTAAACTATCTAACGGAATTCTAACCCGACCTTCTCTTACCAATCTATCTCACTTAGTACAGACCAAAAGTGGGCAATGATCTGATACTGCTTTATGTGTATAGTTAATCTTATCAATGAAATGTGCTCCTAAGTTATTACTAAGGGCCATATCAATCCTGGACATTACTTTATGTGATTTAGAATAACAAGATAATTTCCTTTTTCTAGGATTCTGTGATTGCCAAATATCCAACCATTCAAACTCATCCGTAATATTTTTAAGTGAGGATCTTATAGTGCCCGATTTTTTATTGCCAATCCTACATCTATCAAAAGTTTCATCTATCACCATATTATAGTCCTCAATTACTAATAGTGCTCTATTATTTAGGAATATACATTTTGGGGATTATACAGGGTTTATTTTCTAATAGACAATCAAGCAACAAGTATCTACCTTCACTATCTAGAACTACATCATTTATTTTAATTTTAATAGCCTTATGTATCAGGATACTTACACCCCTGGAGAAGGATGAGTATAAAGCGTGGAATGCATGCTGTATCCATGGCCTATCCATGGTGGTTACAGTATCCTTGGTCAAATGCATCTCTTGAAGACAAATAGCGGGGAGAAATTTTTTAGAGAGAGAGGAGAGGGAAGGAGAGAGAGAGAGAAGAAAAACAAAACAAAAAAACAAACAAAAAAAAACACACCTTTGACCAAGTGGGCACTAGCCCCTGACTCTCTTCCATAGCGTTAACCCCCCCCCCCCTCATCCCCAGTCCCATCCGTTTAGTTAGACAATTTATCCTCGATCCATGCTTTGCTATCTTCCGTGGAGTCAAAAAAACAGACTTTATCCTGCCATTGAACGCGTAACCTAGCCGGGAAAATCATTGAGTAACTCACATTCTTCATACGCAGTTCTTTTTTATTCTCTCTTGCATAGTTTCCTTGGCATAGTCTGAAAATAACATAACTAGCCCCATTGCAATCTAACTTTTCCTTCTTCCTAGCTCTACATAAAATTTAATCTCTATCCTTAGCCGACAACAGCTTGACTAGTATTGCTCTAGGTCTTGTACCCGGAGGGGGCAGTTTGGAGGGGACTCTCTCCACAAAATCCTTTAATGTTGAAACCTCCTGTCCGAATTGGTGTCATGACTGTGACTGATCCAGACAGGTCTGGGAGGAGAAGGTCGCAGCGACTTGCTACTCGCGATAGCTTGTGAGTTTGCTCCGTGGTTCAGGGTATGTCATCTGGGTTTTGCCTTGTGAACCTTTTTGTCCTGACTGGGAGTTTGTAGGCATCCTTCTCAGGTGAGTCCTGTCTGCCACTCCCAGCTACTATATTAGTTTCAGTTTCACTTGCAGTCATTGCCAGATATAGTCCTTACTTCCAGTGCTACTCTGACCTTGGAAGGAGATCGTTTGATGGTGTTGCTGTGGAGCTCTTGTCCGGCGTGGACTGTCGTGTTTGGGATCGCCTTCTCTGCTCGTGACTGGATAAGTCTATCTCTGCTGTTGTTTGTTGCTGTCTTCCCCTGTTGTTTTACTAGACGTGAGTGATGGTGACTAGCGCTCCCATCGGCCTTTCCCCAGTCCAGTCTTGTTAGGGCGACTGAGGGTTTAGGCATCCTGCTCGCCGCACGGGTTCACACCCCGTCTAGGGTATCAGGGCAGACAGGTGCCAGCTTAGGGTTAGTCAGGGGTGGCCATTCTATTTCCCATCCGTAGATAAGGGTCCCCCTTCCCCTCCGTCTGGTGCGACACGACTGCTGCTGGGATAGCGGTCGTGACAATTGGTCTATAAACCAGTTCTGGACAAATGTAAACACATCCCTTCCCTCCACTCCCTCTGGAAAGTCCACGCATCTCAAATTAGTCCTTCTGGATCTATTTTCCATATCCAGTAGTTTATTTTTAATGTCCCTATTCTCCGTTTTTAACTTATCCTTATCTTGAGTAATTTTCTGTAACAAATCCTCTGTACATGATATTCTTTTTTCGGCCTCTTTCTAGTCTATCCTTATATTTGTGCAAATCTGCAGACTGAACGACTCTCTGACATTCCCCACCTGGAGAGAGAGGTCCATGATTGATGATCTACATATTTTTATTTCTTGAAATATGTCCTGTAAACTAGGAGTATATGCTCCTTTGTGCTGGCCATCATCTACTACGAGCGTGTCCACTCCAGATCCTCTCTCCCCAAGTGAGGAAGCCCCCTCCAACTCCCCACCGACAATATCATATCCTTCATCCTCCTTATGCTGAGTTGGAGAGCCCTCCCTCTCTGGGTTCAGATATCCCTTCTGTATCACCCCCCTAGGTGAACAGGATAATCTGTTCATACTGGTTATCAGTTGCTGTCTAGATTTATCAAGTTTATTCATCCCCGGAGAAACAGAGGCCTCAATTTTGGCAGGGGCCTTCCCTTTCCTACTCCCCTCATTATTTGCCATATTAAACTGGTATCACTTCCTACTTCCTATCTACTTAACCCCTTCACTCTACACATATACCACTTTAATAAGCAATCCTAACAAGAAAAAGAAAAAAAATTAAAAATAAATTATAATTCAGGGGAACCTCGACATCAGTTCACTCGTGTGTTCACTTCTGGTTCAATCAAGGAAAAAAAAAAAAAAAACACACACACAATACTCAAAGCACATCCAGGCACATTAGACAGCAAGGAAGCGGATTGAGGGGGCCATTATGCATTCCGGTATGTCCGGTATGTTCCACAAATCAGCCCCTTTCCAGAGAGAACCGTATATGGGGAAAAATCCTCCTCCGTCAATCTTTCATCTCCTCATATAAACCAAGTTTTTAGTTTGTTAAGGAATAATAATTAACAGGTTATTTGATTCTCCGTTGTAGCATAAGTTAATAGTTCCACTCTTCCACAGACCAGCATACGGTGTAAGTAAATCTTTGTTCCCATCCACCGTGGATCCTCCAGATACCCCTGGGAAGCAGAAGGTTAACTATTGCATATTCCTGGACACAAGGGCCTCTCAACTCCACTCATTACTACTGTATCATGCAACCGGAATGCGTTGATTGTCCAGTCTAAAAATCAACTTATTGGATGGAGCACTAGGGGTTAATAGTTGTTAGTCAAATGCCAGGTTTTAACAGGTTTTAGCAGAGGCAGAAGCAGAAAATTTATTCAGCAGGGTAAAGCCAAAGATCACAGACAAAGTTCAGATCCAGCAGGCAGCAAGGGTGACACATTTATGACCAGCTCTAATTTCACAGATTCACAATAAATATGAGCCTACATCAGAGCCCCTGTCTCTTTAAAGGGAACCTGTCACTAGGATTTTGTGCATAGAGCTGGGGACATGGGCTGCTAGATGGCCGCTAGCACATCTGCAATACCCAGTCCCCATAGCTCGCTGCGCTTTTATTGTGTTATAAAACCGTTTTGATCAATATGCAAATGAACCTGATATGTGTCCTGTGTCCGGAGATGAGTCCAGCGGAAAGGAGCCCAGCACCGCCCCGCGTCCTCCGAATCTCCTCCTTGCTGGCTGACGTCACAGAGCTGGAGCGCCGAAATATCGCGATGCGTGAGCTAGCGCATGCGTAGTTCGTTCCCTGTGCTGATGCCAGCACAGGGAATGAACATGATGCCGACACTGTGCATGCGCTAGCTCGCGCATCGCGAGATTACGGCGCTCCAGCTCTGTGACGTCAGCCAGCAAGGAGGAGATTCGGAGGACGCGGGGCGGTGCTGGGCTCCTTTCCGCTGGACTCATCTCCGGACACAGGACACATATCGGGTTAATTTGCATATTGATCAAAACGGTTTTTTAACACAATAAAAGCGCAGCGAGCTATGGGGACTGGGTATTGCAGATGTGCTAGCGGCCATCTAGCAGCCCATGTCCCCAGCTCTATGCATAAAATCCTGGTGACAGGTTCCCTTTAAACAAGCACAGGAGACCACGGTCCATTAACCAGCCACCGTTGAGATATCTTAAACTCTTGTCTCCGAACAAGGCATAACTCAGCACGGCAGCCGAACTCACTGAGACACCGAAAGCCCGCCCCGCTCCTTCCACATTCAAATCATCTCACCACCACCATCTGTGCAGGGGGGGTCGCAGGTCTGACACCTATCAGTTAGGATGTTTATTCCGCCCGAACTTCTGCTTATTCAAGCTCACATAAACGGGTATACAGCAAGCCCTCCAGAGCAGAGGCGGCTCCCATCCCTGAGCGGCTTCACTACCGGCAGTCTCTCGGCGTCCTCAGCGTGTCATCCGGATGCCTCGCATAACTCACGAAGTGCTGCGCTCCAGTGAACGAGGGGGGGAGATGGAACCTAGCGTCAGATGTCCGACGCTCTCACGCACGCAAGTCAAAAATTCTTGTGTTTATGGATGTTTATAGATGGATAATTATCACACTCAAGACTGCGTGAAAAATATTGATGCATTAATTCTAGACCCTACCCTCCTTCTGTAATCCTTTTTCTGATTTCCCCTCTCGTTTCAAATCCTGCTGTAACCTTTTCTTATTTCCGTGTATAATGGTTCAGCCTTGCCACCAAAATACAAGTTCTCTATTGCCACAATACATCCTATCAATGTACCATAAATGACTATGGTGGTAATAGAGTATACAGTCAGGTCCATAAATATTGGGACGTCGACACAATTCTAACATTTTTGGCTCTATACACCACCACAATAGATTTGAAATGAAACGAACAAGATGTGCTTTAACTGCAGTCTGTCAGCTTTAATTTGAGGGTATTTACATCCAAATCAGGTGAACGGTGTAGGAATTACAACAGTTTTCATATGTGCCTCCCACTTGTTAAGGGACCAAAAGTAATGGGACAGAATAATAATCCTAAATCAAACTTAAAATTTTTAATACTTGGTTGCAAATCCTTTGCAGCCAATTACAGCCTGAAGTCTGGAACGCATAGACATCACCAGACGCTGGGTTTCATCTCTGGTGATGCACTACCAGGCCTCTATTGTCTTCAGTTCCTGCTTGTTCTTAGGGCATTTTCCCTTCAGTTTTGTCTTCAGCAAGTGAAATGCATGCTCAATCGGATTCAGGTCAGGTGATTGACTTGGGCATTGCATAACATTCCACTTCTTTCCCTTAAAAAACTCTTGTCCATCTGCACTGTGAAGCGCCGTCCAATGAGTTCTGAAGCATTTGGCTGAATATGAGCAGATAATGTTGCCCGAAACACTTCAGAATTCATCCTGCTGCTTTTGTCAGCAGTCACATCATCAATAAATACAAGAGAAACAGTTCCATTGGCAGCTATACATGCTTCACTGATGAGGTGGTATGCTTAGGATCATGAGCCGTTCCTTTCCTTCTCCATACTCTTCTCTTCCCATCACTCTGGTATAAGTTGATCTTGGTCTCATCTGTCCATAGGATGTTGTTCCAGAACTGTGAAGGCTTTTTTAGATGTCGTTTGGCAAACTCTAATCTGCCCTTCCTGTTTTTGAGGCTCACCAATGGTTTACATCTTGTGGTGAACCCTTTGTATTCACTTTGGTGAAGTCTTCTCTTGATTGTTGACTTTTACACACATACACCTACCTCCTGGAGAGTGTTCTTGATCTGGCCAACTGTTGTGAAGGGTGTTTTCTTCACCAGGGAAAGAATTCTTCGGTCATCCACCACAGTTGTTTTCCATGGTCTTTGGGGCTTTTGATGTTGCTGAGCTCACCGGTGCATTCCTTCTTTTTAAGAATGTTCCAAACAGTTGTTTTGGCCACACGTAATGTTTTTGCTATCTCTCTGATGGGTTTGTTTTGTTTTTTCAGCCTAATGATGGCTTGCTTCACTGATAGTGACAGCTTTTTGGATCTCATCTTGAGAGTTGACAGCAACAGATTCCAAATGCAAATAGCACACTTGAAATTAACTCTGGACCTTTTATCTGCGCATTGTAATTGGGATAATGAGGGAATAACACACACCTGGCCATAGAACAGCTGAAAAGCCATGTGTCCCATTACTTCTGGTCCCTTAACAAGTGGGAGGCACATATGCAAACTGTTGTAATTCCTACACCGTTCACCTGATTTGGATGTAAATACCCTCAAAATAAAGCTGACAGTCTGCATTTAAAGCAAATATTGTTCGTTTCATTTTAAATCCATTGTGGTGGTGTATAGAGTCAAAAATTTTAGAATTGTGTTAATGACCCAATATTTATGGACCTGACTGTATAAATAATGTGAGTTGGCAAGGCAGTCAAAAGAAAATGTTATATTCTATTTCTCTGTTATATATTTTCCCAAGAAATTATTAATCTAGTCATCCAATATTCTTTTTGTTCTCTGCAGAGTTTGGCTGAAAAAAAGGGTCATGATGCAACTCAATATGAAACTTTGCTGTCACAAAAGGCCCAAAATCTGCATAAATCCGGGATGGAAGTTCAAGTACTTCAAGAAAAATTGCAGGAGTCTAAGGATAATATCAAGGTATTTGCTTTGACCTTTCAATATTGTCTTATTAAACTTCAACTCTTCTACTTTATTGGTAAGCATCTATAAATATCCTCTAAGGGTGCATTCACACATCCGTGTGTGTTTTGCGGATCCACGGATCCACAAAACACGGACATCGGCGATGTGCGTTCCGCATTTTGCGGTCCGCACATCGCCAGCACTTAATAGAAAATGCCTTTTCTTGTCCGCAATAGGACATGTTCTATCATTTTCGGGATCGGAATTGCGGACCCGCAATTCTGGATCCGGGCAGCCCCATAGAAATAAATGGGTCCGCAATTCCGTTACGCAAAATGCGGAACGAAATTGCGGACGTGTGAATGGACCCTTAGGCCTCATGCACACGACCGTTGTGTGCATCCGTGGCAGTTGTGCCGTTTTCCATTTTTTTTCGCGGACCCATTGACTTTCAATGGGTCCGTGGAAAAATCGGAAAATGCACCGTTTTGCAGCTGCATCCGTGATCCGTGTTTCCTGTCCGTCCAAAAAATATGACCTGTCCTATTTTTTTAACGGACAACGGTTCACGGACCCATTCAAGTCAATGGGTCCGTGAAAGAACACGGATGCACACAAGATTGGCATCCGTGATCCGTAGCCGTAGGTTACTTTCATACAGACGGATCCGAAGATCCGTCTGCATAAAAGCTTTTTCAGAGATGAGTTTTTACTTCGTGAAAACTCATATCCGACAGTATATTCTAACACAGAGGCGTTCCCATAGTGATGGGGACGCTTCTAGTTAGAATATGCAACTAACTGTGTACATGACTGCCCCCTGCTGCCTGGCAGCACCCGATCTCTTACAGGGGGCTGTGATCCGCACAATTAACCTCTCAGGTTCTGCACCTGAGGGGTTAATTGTGCATATCATAGCCCCCTATTAGAGATTAGGGGCTGCCAGGGAGCAGGGGGCAGACCCCCCTCCCTCTCCAGTTTTAATTTCATTGGTGGCCAGTGCGCCCCCCTCCCTCTATTGTATTATCATTGGTGGCCAGTGTGCGGCCTCCCCCGGCCCCCCTCCCTCCCTCTATTGTATTATCATTGGTGGCCAGTGTGCAGCCTCCCCCTCTCCCCCCCCCCCCGATCATTGGTGGCAGCGGAGAGTTCCGATCGGAGTCCCAGTTTAGGCTACTTTCACACTAGCGTTCAGAGCGGGTCCGTCTGATGTCTGCTCAGACGGATCCGCTCCTATAATGCAGACGTTTGTATCCGTTCAGAACGGATCCGTCTGAATTATAGTTTGAAAAAAATTCTAAGTGTGAAAGTAGCCTGAACGGATCCGTCCAGACTTTACATTGAAAGTCAATGGGGGACGGATCCGTTTGAAGATTGAGCCATATGGTGTCATCTTCAAACGGATCCGCCCCCATTGACTTACATTGTAAGTCTGGACGGATCCGCTTGCCTCCGCATGGCCAGGCGGACACCCGAACGCTGCAAGCAGCGTTCAGGTGTCCGCTTGCTGAGCGGAGCGGAGGCTGAACGCTGGCAGACTGGCCACCAATGATATTCAAACTGGGGAGGGAGGGGGGTCTGCTGCCTGGCAGCCCCTGATCTCTTACAGGGGGCTATGATATGCACAATTAACCCCTCAGGTGCAGCACCTGAGGGGTTAATTGTGCGGATCACAGCCCCCTGTAAGAGATCGGGTGCTGCCAGGCAGCAGGGGGCAGTCATGTACACAGTTCGTAGTATATTCTAACTAGAAGCGTCCCCATCACTATGGGAATGCCTCTGTGTTGGAATATACTGTCGGATATGAGTTTCACGATCTAACTCATATCCGACAGTATATTCTAACATAGAGGCGTTCCCATGGTGATGGGGACGCTTCAAGTTAAAATATACCATCGGATTAGAGAAAACTCCGATCCGATGGTATAATAGGGACTCCTGACTTTACATTGAAAGTCAATGGGGGACGGATCCGTTTGAAACCGCACCATATTGTGTCAACGTCAAACGGATCCGTCCCCATTGACTTGCATTGTAATTCGGGACGGATCCGTTTGGCTCCGCACTGTTAGAGGGGGGAGATTGTGAGCGCCACTGGGGGACAGGAAGCAATGATGATGGCTGTAACCCGCTGTAGAAAAGTCAGCGCTGTATAAGTAAGATAAATACATAATAAATGTGTGTCACATGCAGTTTCATATTTCATTTTTTTTCTACTAAAAGGTAAAAAACACTTGAGTGTCCAACTCAAGAGTTTTTTTCGCTTTTAGTACAAAAAAATGAATTATGAAACTGCATGTGACACACATTTATTATGTATTTATCTTACTTATACAGCGCTGACTATTCTACAGCGGGTTACAGCCATCATTATTGCTTCCTGTCCCCCAGTGGCGCTCACAATCTCCCCCCTAACAGTATGTCTTTGATATATGATCACTGATCAACTAAAATTCCACATATGTCCAATATGTGGAATTTTAGTTGATCAGTGATTGAGACTCAACCATTGATACTGTGTGTTGAATGTGCTTTATTTTAAATAATGTTGACGGCCTCTAGTGGGGAATGTGTTTTCACATAATAATGTACCCTTTTGTTTCTGCAATATAGAAACTACAGGAATTTCAGCATCAGCTGACAAGCAATTTAAATAATGCTGAAGAACTAACACACAATCAAGAATGTCTGTTGCAAAGCCTAAGGGATTCACTTCAGAGCAGAGACAATGAGGTGGGTCATTTCCTGACAGGCATTTTCTTTAGCGTCTCTTGTGTATCGTGCATCTTTCCAAGGAAAGGACATTTTTATGACGATATTAGGAGTAATTTGATGATGATTGCTTTCAGTTCCTTCTATGTTTGTCTGAATTTTGATAACATTTGAAACATATGCTAACACATATAAACGCCAGGGTGTCCAGATAATTGTGCAAAGATAATTTCACAATATTTATAATATCTGCAAAATCCATAAAAAAAAGTCACTACAGTCACTACAGTACTGATAATGATTAAAGGGGTTCTCCGGGAATTATTTCAAATGGCCGCCAGCAACCTGTCCTAGAATGTGAGCAGGACTGGTTGCCTCCACTTGCAGAGTTACCTAGGAAGGGATGAGGGGGCAGGGCCTCACCACATATTACACTCTGGCACTTGTATATACTACATATTGGTGAGTTTTCCTGTCAAGCTGCTCAGCTATGATGGCATATCATAGTGAGGAACACATCATTACCATCCATTGAAGAGCAGTGTCTAGGCAAATCTGAAAGTAGTGGCAACCAGTCCTACTCACATTCTAGGGCCTCATGTACACGACCGTGTGCCAGCCGGGCCCATGCTGCGGACCGCAAAATGCACAGGCACCAACCGGATCTGAATCCGATGGGCCGCACCGCAAAAAAGTTGTACATGCACTACTTTTTTGCAGTGTTGAGGCACGGACAGAAACCCCACGGAAGCACTCCATAGTGCTTCCATAGGGTTCTATGCTTCTGTTCTGCACGACCTTCTAAGATTGCGGACCCATTCAAGTGACCATCTATTTGCGGGCTGCAATACAGGCACGGCTGGACAAAGGCCGTGTGCATGAGCCCTAAGATAGATTTTTGGTGGCCATTTTAAATCATTCCTGGAGAGCCCCTTTAAAATCCGCATAAAACATACAGAGCAGGAAGAGCTGAGCAGACTAATACATAGTTCTATAGAAAAAGTTTTAGTAGAATGAGGTCATCTCTGGTGTCCCTTTTCTTCTATCTCTACAGAAGTTAAGTGTTGCGTTTGTTTGTATTTGTTATATTCCCTGTTGTTGTATCTGGGCCTGAGGCAGATACTTCCATTCGTCCATCTGGGGAAGAATGGGTTGTCTCTGGTCCTTAACTTATTCCAGGACCTTATAGGGAAATCAGGGCCTAGGTATCCTGCATATGAATATTCCTACCTTCAAGATCTGTTCATATTGATAGGTAATCAGGGCCCAGATTAGGGTTGTCTAGTAGGTGACCTGTTTCTTCCCTAGTTTCCAGGCCCAGTTACTGTTCCCCTTCCCTCCTGTGTTCAGTGTGGAGTTTCCCCCCCACACTGATCGTGACAGAAAATAAGGCAGGGAAGATGAAGTTGTGGGGCCCTTTGTCACCGCCACTTCTGTGAGAAGGTCTGACAGACGTCCTTTTCTACCTCTTGCATGATGTTCTTTGTTTTGGTTTCACTTTGTCATCTCATTTCCTTCTCCCAGGTGTCACCTATTTAGACTAATCCTCTATCCTTTATATTCCCTCCCATACTGCCTCACTTTGCGGTTTATACTACTTCCTGGATTGAAATGTTGACTGCTGGAAACTTCTGCTACTGCTTGTTCAGATAAGTCCTTTCATGTATTGTGTTTCCTTGCTGGCTTGATTCTAGGTGACCCTGACTCCCTCCGTATGAAGTGCAGGGAGCCGGTGGTCGTGTCCCCTCACTATTATAGGGTTTTCAGGTGTCACACAGTCTAGATACGTGGGCATGCAATCGTCTACCTCTGAGACCCTTGTATGTGCTTAGCAGTCAGGGAGAGCTCTTAGGGTTTTATAGGGGTCACCTTTATTCTCCTTAGTTTGGGATCAAGCCAGTCGGATGTTTATTCATAACTTCCAGCTATCTGCAACATCATCCGTGACATTATAAACCGCCATTACCATCTTAAGCATGGATCCGGTTTCAGCCTTGATTGACCGCATGCAAGGTCTTTCGCTCGAGGTAGCAGATCTCCATAAAACTGTGTCTCAGTTTCAGGTGACCGTTTCTGCTTGCGTTCATGGAGTTTGTTCCGAGCCTAAGATCTCGCTTCCGGATACGTTCTCCGGGGGTAGTGTGAATTTTATTCGCTTTAGAGAGGCTTGCAAATTCCCTTTTCGCCTACTTCCCCATTCCTCTGGTGATGAGGAGCAGAGGGTGGGGATTATCATCTCGCTGCTCAGGAAAAACGCTCAGTCTTGGGCCTTTTTGCTGCCAGTGGGGGCACGGCCCCTCCGATCGGTGGATGAATATTTTGTAGCCCTGGGGCAGAGATATGATGACCCGGATCGTATTGCTCTGGCTGAATCTAAACTGCGTCTTTTATGCCAGGGTAAACAGTCCGCAGAGATATATTGTTCTGAATTTCAGAGATGGGCAGCTGATACTGGTTGGAACGATGCTGCACTCCGAAGTCAATTTTGCCATGGTCTTTCGGAGGGATTGAAAGATGCATTTGCTTTTCATGAGAGACCTGCCTCGTTGGAGTCTGCCATGTCTCTAGCTGTTCGTATTGACAGGTGTCTTAGAGAGAGAGGAGAGACCACTCCTTCCTGTCATATTCAGACCAAGGACAGTGGGGCTGTCTCATTCAGTGTGCAGGGGCCTCAGTCTCTCTCAATCCCCTCTGAGCAGGAGGCCATGCAGCTGGGTTTGCTTGCCTCTGATAGTAGAGGATTCAGCTCTCAGAGGAGGGTTTGTTTCTGTTGTGGGGGTATAAATCATTTGGCTAATGTTTGCCCCTCTAGGAGATTCAGGGAGTTTTCTGAGGGTAATAAAGAAACAAAAAGAAAAAAAACCTCTAAAAACTTTCCATTTGCTACTATTGGCAAGGTTGATGCGGAAATTGAAGGTTTGCCGTTTGCTTGTAGTTCCCGTTTTCTCCTACCTGCCAGGGTGGCGCTAGACAGCAAGAACATTGTTTGTGAGATTTTTGTAGATAGTGGAGCAGCTGTCAATTGATAATCAATTTGCTATAACACATGGTTTCCAGGTATGCACTTTGGAAAAGGATATACCTGTTTTTACTATCGATTGCACTCCACTTTCTCAAAAATCGTTAAAGGGCATAGTTCACAATATACGTTTAACTGTGGGTGATGCTCATGTTGAGGATATGTCATGTTTCGTCCTAAGCGGATTACCTACTCCTCTAGTGTTGGGGCTACCCTGGCTCACTAAACATAACCCCACCATTGATTGGCAAGCAAGGCAAATAAATGGTTGGAGTAACTTTTGCAGAGAGAATTGCCTCACGGCGTCTCTTTCAGAGGTTTCTACCAAGACTGTACCATCTTTTCTCTCTGAATTTTCGGATGTATTTTCCGAGAGTGGTGTCCAGGAGCTGCCCCCTCACCGGGAGTACGATTGCCCTATTAATCTCATCCCAGGCTCCAAGCTGCCAAAATCACGTTTAGGCTACTTTCACACTTGCGTTCGGGGTTCCGCTTGTGAGCTCCGTTTGAAGGCTCTCACAAGCGGCCCCGAACAGATCCGTACAGCCCCAATGCATTCTGAGTGGATGCGGATCCGCTCAGAATGCATCAGTTTGGTACCGTTTGGCCTCCGTTCCACTCAGCAGGCGGACACCCGAACGCAGCTTGCAGCGTTTTTGTGTCCGCCTGGCCGTGCGGAGCCAAACGGATCCGTCCAGACTTACAATGCAAGTCAATGGGGACGGATCCGTTTGACGTTGACACAATATGGTGCAATTTCAAACGGATCCGTCCCCCATTGACTTTCAATGTAAAGTCAGGAGTCCCCTATTAATATACCATCAGATCGGAGTTTTCTCCAATCCGATGGTATATTTTAACTTGAAGCATCCCCATCACCATGGGAACGCCTCTATGTTAGAATATACCATCGGATTTGAGTTAGATCGTGAAACTCAGATCCGACAGTGTATTCTAACACAGAGGCGTTCCCATGGTGATGGGGACGCTTCAAGTTAGAATATACTGAGAACTGTGTACATGACTGCCCCCCTGCTGCCTGGCAGGTGCTGCCAGGCAGCAGGGGGTAGACCCCCCCTTCCCTCTCCCGCTGTATTTAACTCATTGGTGGCCAGTGCGGCCCCCCCTCCCTCTCCAGTATTAAATGTGACCCATGCGGCCCCCCTCCCTCTATATTCATTGGTGGCCAGTGCGGCCCCCACTCCCTCCCTCCCCAGTATTAAATGTGACCAGTGCGGCCCCCCTCCCTCTATATTCATTGGTGGCCAGTGCGGATTCCCAGTATTAAAATGTAACCAGTGCGGCCTCCCCTCTCCCCCCCTAATTAAAATCGCCCCCTTATCATTGGTGGCAGCGGAGAGTACCGATCGGAGTCCCAGTTTAATCGCTGGGGCTCCGATCGGTTACCATGGCAGCCAAGACGCTATTGCAGTCTTGGCTGCCATGGTTACTTAGCAATAAATAGAAGCATTATACTTACCTGCGATGTCTGTGACCGGCCGGGAGCTCCTCCTACTGGTAAGTGAAAGGTCTGTGCAGCGCATTGCTTATAGCGCAGACCTTTCACTTACCAGTAGGAGGAGCGCCCGGCCGGTCACAGACATCGCAGCTCGCAGGTAAGTATAATGCTTCTAAAAATTGCTAAGTAACCATGGCAACCAGGACTGCAGTAGCGTCCTGGTTGCCATGGTTACCGATCGGAGCCCCAGCGATTAAACTGGGACTCCGATCGGTACTCTCCGCTGCCACCAATGATGGGGGGGTGATTTTAATTAGGGGGGGGGAAGAGGGGAGGCCGCACTGGTCACATTTAATACTGGGAATCCGCACTGGCCACCAATGAATATAGAGGGAGGGGGCAGCACTGGTCACATTTAATACTGGGGAGGGAGGGAGGGGGGGCCGCAATGGCCACCAATGAATATAGAGGGAGGGGGGCTGCACTGGTCACATTTAATACTGGGGAGGGAGGGGGGGCCGCACTGGCCACCAATGAATATAGAGGGAGGGGGGCCGCACTGGTCACATTTAATACAGGGGAGGGAGTGGGTCTGCCCCCTCCTGCCTGGCAGCACCTGATCTCTTACAGGGGGCTGTGATTCGCACAATAATTGTGCGGATCACAGCCCCCTGTAAGAGATCGGGTGCTGCCAGGCAGCAGGGGGCAGTCATGTATACAGATCTTTTAGTATATTCTAACTTGAAGCGTCCCCATCACCATGGGAACGCCTCTGTGTTAGAATATACTGTCGGATCTGAGATTTCACGAAGTGAAAAATCAGATCTGTAAAAAACAGTTATGCAGACGGATCTGTTCTGAACGGATGCAAGCGTTTGCATTATAGGAGCGGATCCGTCTGTGCAGACACCAGACAGATCCGCTCCAAACGCAAGTGTGAAAGTAGCCTTATACAATCTCTCCCAACCTGAAAGAGTCGCTATGCGTACTTATATCTCTGAGAGCCTGAGAAAGGGACACATCCGACCCTCGAAGTCACCTGTTGCCGCTGTTTTTTTTTTTTGGTTAAGAAAAAAGATGGTTCTTTAAGAACTTGTCTGGATTTCAGGGAGCTGAATTGTATCACAATTCGTGACCCATATCCGCTTCCTCTGATCCCGGACCTGTTTAACCAGATTGTTGGGGCTAAAGTTTTTTCTAAGTTGGATTTAAGAGGGGCATACAACCTAGTCAGGGTCAGGGAAGGGGACGAATGGAAGACGGCCTTCAATACCCCTGAGGGTCATTTCGAGAATTTGGTTATGCCCTTTGGTTTGATGAATGCTCTGGCCGTCTTCCAAGATTTTGTGAACAGCATTTTTTATCATTTAATGGGGAAATTTGTACTGGTGTATCTAGATGACATTTTGATTTTTTTCTCCTGATTTCAAAACTCATAGGGACCACCTACGTCAGGTCTTGCTCATTCTGCAGGAGAATAAATTGTACGCTAAACTGGAAAAATGTGTGTTTGCGGTTCCGGAGATTCAATTTCTTGGTTTTCTTCTCTCCGCTTCTGGTTTTCGCATGGACCCTGAGAAGGTCCGCGCTGTGCTTGATTGGGAGCTTCCTGAGAATCAGAAGGCGCTGATGCGGTTTTTGGGTTTTGCCAATTATTACAGAAAGTTCATTTTGAATTATTCCTCTGTTGTTAAGCCACTCACTGTTATGACTAAAAAGGGGGTAGATTTTTCCTCCTGGTCGGTAGATGCGCTTAAGGCCTTTTCTAGTATCAAAGAGAGTTTTGCTTCCGCTCCCGTTTTGGTACAACCTGATGTCTCTCTACCTTTTATTGTTGAGGTGGACGCTTCTGAGGTGGGTGTGGGTGCGGTCTTATCTCAGGGTCCCTCTCCTGCCAAATGGCGACCGTGTGCCTTTTTCTCAAGGAAACTCTCCTCCGCAGAGAGAAATTACGATGTGGGAGATAGCTTTTGAGGAATGGCGCCATTGGCTAGAGGGAGCCAGACACCCTATTACCGAGTTTACCGACTTTAAGAATCTGGCCTACTTGGAATCAGCCAAGCGTCTGAACCCGAGACAGGCCAGATGGTCTTTGTTCTTTTCTAGGTTTAATTTTGTTGTCACGTTCCGCCCTGGGGTTAAAAATGTGAAGGCGGATGCCCTGTCACGCTTTTTCCGGGAAGGGGGAACTTTGAAGACCCGGGTCCCTTTTTGGCTGAAGGGGTGGTCGTCTCTGCTCTTTATCCTGATTTGGAGGCAGAGGTTCAGGCAGCACAGGCAGAGGCTCCTGATCTTTGTCCTCCTGGGAGGTTGTTTGTTCCTCTCGCTTTACGACACAAGGTTTTTAAGGAGCACTACGATACTGTCCTTGCTGGGCACCCAGGGAGTAGAGCCACAGTAGATCTCATTGCTCGGAGATTCTGGTGGCCGGCTCTTCGTAAGACGGTTGAAGGTTTTGTGGCAGCCTGCGAGACCTGCGCTCGTGCCAAGGTCCCTCATTCACGGCCATCGGGTTCTCTCCTCCCGTTACCCATTCCTTCCCGTCCTTCGACGCATCTGTCCATGGACTTCATTACAGAGCTACCTCGTTCCTCGGGGAAGACTGTGATTCTGGTGGTAGTGGACTGTTTTAGCAAAATGGCGCATTTCATTCCCTTTCTTGGGTTACCCAGTGCTAAGACGTTGGCACAAGCGTTTGTTGATCACATTGTTAAATTGCATGGCATTCCTTCAGATATTGTTTCTGATAGGGGCACGCAATTTGTTTCCAGATTCTGGAAGGCCTTCTGTTCTCGCTTGGGGATTCAGTTGTCATTTTCTTCTGCTTTTCACCCGCAGTCGAATGGTCAGACCGAACGCGTCAATCAGAATCTGAAGACATATCTGCACTGTTTTGTGGAGGAGAATCAGGATGATTGGTATTCTTTTTTGTCCCTTGCTGAGTTTGCTTTAAATAACTGTTGCCAGGAGTCCTCTGATAAGTCACCATTTTTTGGTGCATATGGGTTTCATCCACAGTTTGGGGCATTCTCTGGAGAGGGGTCTTCTGGTTTACCTAATGAGGAGAGATTTTCCTCGTCTTTGTCATTTATTTGGCAAAAGATTCAGGGTAATCTGAAGAGGATGAGTGAGAGATATAAGCGTGTGGTGGATAAGAGACGTGTGCCTGGTCCGGACCTGAATGTGGGTGATTTGGTGTGGTTGTCTACAAAGAATATCAAACTGAAGGTTCCCTCCTGGAAGTTGGGTCCTAAGTTTATTGGGCCTTACAAGATTTTGTCCATCATCAATCCTGTTGCCTTCCGTCTTGATCTTCCTCAGACTTAGAAGATCCATAATGTTTTTCATAGGTCCCTATTAAAACCTTATGTCCAACCCACTGTACCCTCTTCTTTGCTTCCTCCTCCGATTTTTGTTGATGGTAATCTTGAATTCCAGGTCTCTAGGATTGTGGATTCTTGCATTATCTGCGGTTCTCTCCAATAACTTGTTCATTGGGAGGGTTAAGGTCCTAAGGAGAGGATGTGGGTCCCAGTGGCGGACATTAAGGCCACTCGTCTCATCAAGGCTTTCCATAGGTCTCATCCTGAGAAGGTGGGTTCTGAGTGTCCGGAGTCCACCAGTAGAGGGAGGGGTACTGTCACCGCCACTTCTGTGAGAAGGTCTGACAGACGTCCTTTTCTACCTCTTGCATGATGTTCTTTGTTTTGGTTTCACTTTGTCATCTCATTTCCTTTTCCCAGGTGTCACCTATTTAGACTAATCCTCTTTCCTTTATATTCCCTCCCATACTGCTTCACTTTGCGGTTTATACTACTTCCTGGATTGAAGTGTTCACTGCTGGAGACTTCTGCTACTGCTTGTTCAGATAAGTCCTTTCATGTATTGTGTTTATTTGCTGGCTTGATTCTAGGTGACCCTGGCTCCCTCCGTATGAAGTGCAGGGAGCCAGTGGTCGTGTCCCCTCACTATTATAGGGTTTTCAGGTGTCACACAGTCTAGGTACGTGGGAATGCAATCATCTACCTCTGAGACCCTTGTATGTGCTTAGGAGTCAGGGAGATATCTTAGGGTTTTATAGGGGTCACCTTTATGCTCCTTAGTTTGGGATCAAGCCAGTCGGATGTTTATTCATAACTTCCAGCTATCTGCAACATCATCCGTGACACCCTTACAGACATGCTTAACCACAATGCTTTTCAATCAGCCTGACAGCCATTCAGGAGGGAGGATATTAACTGGTCTGTCAGCCTCTGCTAGCTCCGAAGCACAGACGCTGTTGGGAGCTCAGCCATTGATATGACAGGACATGTCTGTCCGATCTGCATTAGACATACAAGAAGCCATTTTAGGGTCTTGCAGTGACAGTGTGAGGTATATTTAGTTAGGTAGATTAAATTACTGGGTAGAAAGTTGGGTTTTATCATTAGGGACAGTAACTGTGTCTGCAGTCAGGACCTGAGCTGATCATATATAGACTTCTGCACTGCACAAAGATGATTTAAAGAGTCAGTACCTTTTTATGTGCAGAAGCCAGCCTTTTCCTTTTCAAACACATGTTACAAAGCTTCTACAGTTCATAAGTGTGCAACAAGCATATTTCTGAACATCACCAGCAGCATATATTTCACAGTTTATGCTGCATAATTGCACCTTGTGAGTCCTAGGAGGTCTCAGAGTGTCACGCACAAATTTTCCTACATTTTGGATAAAAGAAAGACAAAAGGGAGATTCCAGAGCACTCCTCGGGTGGACTAATTTATAAAAAAAATATACAGTGGGGGAAATAATTATTTGACCCCTCACTGATTTTGTAAGTTTGTCCAATGACAAAGAAATGAAAAGTCTCAGAACAGTATCATTTCAATGGTAGGTTTATTGTAACAGTGGCAGATAGCACATCAAAAGGAAAATGAAAAAAATAACTTTAAATAAAAGATAGCAACTGATTTGCATTTCATTGAGTGAAATAAGTATTTGAACCCCTACCAACCATTAAGAGTTCTGGCTCCCACAGAGTGGTTAGACACTTCTACTCAATTAGTCACCCTCATTAAGGACACCTGTCTTAACTAGTCACCTGTATAAAAGACACCTGTCCACAGAATCAATCAATCAAGCAGACTCCAAACTCTCCAACATGGGAAAGACCAAAGAGCTGTCCAAGGATGTCAGAGACAAAATTGTAGACCTGCACAAGGCTGGAATGGGCTACAAAACCATTAGCAAGAAGCTGGGAGAGAAGGTGACAACTGTTGGTGCGATTGTTCGAAAATGGAAGGAGCACAAAATGACCATCAATCGACCTCGCTCTGGGGCTCCACGCAAGATCTCACCTCGTGGGTTGTCAATGGTTCTGAGAAAGGTGAAAAAGCATCCTAGAACTACACGGGAGGAGTTAGTTAATGACCTCAAATTAGCAGGGACCACAGTCACCAAGAAAACCATTGGAAACACATTACACCGCAATGGATTAAAATCCTGCAGGGCTCGCAAGGTCCCCCTGCTCAGGAAGGCACATGTGCAGGCCCATCTGAAGTTTGCCAATGAACACCTGAATGATTCAGAGAGTGACTGGGAGAAGGTGCTGTGGTCTGATGAGACCAAAATAGAGCTCTTTGGCATTAACTCAACTCGCTGTGTTTGGAGGAAGAAAAATGCTGCCTATGACCCCCAAAACACCGTCCCCACCGTCAAGCATGGGGGTGGAAACATTTTGCTTTGGGGGTGTTTTTCTGCTAAGGGCACAGGACAACTTATTCGCATAAACGGGAAAATGGACGGAGCCATGTATCGTGAAATCCTGAGCGACAACCTCCTTCCCTCTGCCAGGAAACTGAAAATGGGTCGTGGATGGGTGTTCCAGCACGACAATGACCCAAAACATACAGCAAAGGCAACAAAGGAGTGGCTCAAGAAGAAGCACATTAAGGTCATGGAGTGGCCTAGTCAGTCTCCGGACCTTAATCCAATCGAAAACCTATGGAGGGAGCTCAAGCTCAGAGTTGCACAGAGACAGCCTCGAAACCTTAGGGATTTAGAGATGATCTGCAAAGAGGAGTGGACCAACATTCCTCCTAAAATGTGCGCAAACTTGGTCATCAATTACAAGAAACGTTTGACCTCTGTGCTTGCAAACAAGGGTTTTTCCACCAAGTATTAAGTCTTTTTTTGTTAGAGGGTTCAAATACTTATTTCACTCAATGAAATGCAAATCAGTTGCTATCTTTTATTTAAAGTTATTTTTTCGATTTTCCTCTTGATGTGCTATCTGCCACTGTTACAATAAACCTACCATTGAAATGATACTGTTCTGAGACTTTTCATTTCTTTGTCATTGGACAAACTTACAAAATCAGTGAGGGGTCAAATAATTATTTCCCCCACTGTACATATAAGATAAAGTGCAAACGATGCTACGTGTTTCGAAAGTGGACCACTCTCCTTCTCAGGCATGTGAAACAAACAAATCCGCTGAGAATAAATACAGCATGACAGGAAGTGACATAATTGCAAACACCAGATGAATAATTATAATCTAACATTATCAATGGTTTCATTTAACCTGAAAGGTACCAGAGTGTTCCATTTGAAAATCCAGAAGGATTCACAGTTTGAGTGTATGAAATCTGTCCTTAACTGAATCACTGATTTGTTCCAAAATAATAAATTTTGTCAAAAATAAGTCTAATTCTTTTCCTGTTCACCTGTTCACAATCAGAGGAACTTTTTGGACACTTTTATGCTCTCGTCAGCTAGGAAGGTCTTTGGAACAAATTCTCACTGATACTCCTCTTACGAAAAACCTTACCCACTCAGAGAGATCCGCTATAAAATTTTTGCGGAACAGCAATGACGTGGAACTCTGCCGTTAAGGGAAGAGGCACAGTACTGCTAGACCGTGATTCATACATTCAGGAGACACTCAGGATATGAAATGATTGTGAATATTATGAGTTATTAGATTGCGACCCCTCTCCAAGTTACTGTAAAGAATATAACTATCTTATCAAGTGGGCGGTGTCCAACAACCTACTTGATAAACGGGAAAATAATTATTTACATTTACTACTTACTCAAAGTTCACAAATCTTTAGTTAATCTGCCAGTTCGCCTTATTATTTCTGGAATTGGATCCATGACAAGTCATTTATTTCATTTATATAGATCTTTTTTTGCAGGAACATGTATTACAGTTGTCTTCTTCATATTTAAGAGATTTATCACATCTTATTTCTTTTCTAGGTGAACATGAGACCCTCCATCATTTCTCCTTGATGTGTATGCCTTATATTCAAATACAGGTGAAACTCGAAAAATTTGAATATCGGCCATTCAGTCCATTTATTTCAGTAATGCAAATTAAAAGGAATTGCATTAATGCAGCTTAAAATTAGAATTTTCTGAAAAGGTTATCTCATATGTTCACCTTTAAAGTTGCATTACTGAAATAAATGAACTTTGCACAATATTCAAATTTTTCGAATTTCACCTGTTTTCCCCCAATTGGGGATTGAAGCTATTAAACATATCCTAACTATGTCCAATACATTAGTTGAGATACAGATAATTTTTTTATTAATCCCTTCAGCCCAGGGCCAGTTTTCACCTTTTTGACCAGGCCATTTTTTGCGATTCTGACATGTATGACTTTATGCGGTTATAACTTTAGAATGCTTTTACTTTATCCAAGCCATTCTAAGATTTTTTTCTAGTGACATATTGTACTCCATGACAGTGGTAAATTTGAGCCTGGTCCGGCTCTCCTCAGTCCCTGGAAGCCCCAGAGACTGCAAGCACCACTACGACCCGCTCCAACTAGTCCACCATTGCCATGTGGTGGCAGATATTGGGAGCGCTTTAGCCCGGCTTGACCTCTTCATACCCGAATCTATCTCCAGACTGGGTGCAGACATAGTGAGGTACTTGGGCACAGTAGCCTCTCCCTGACCATCTAGCACCCTGATCGGTGCACTGGAGTAAGCACCATTAGCTTCAGCAAAGAGGTACTGGGGACCAGTTTAACACCTGTTACGCTCTGTTCAGAGTGGTTGCTCTGGTTCATGGTGGGCCCCTGCAACTGAGACGAGGTCTATATACATATATATTGAATATACTGTGGGGTTTCGCTCTGGTATACAGGCTAGCGGACGCAGTATAGAGGCAATCACAAAGTCTTTAGCTTAAACAGTTCAATGTTTATTCACACATAAGGAAACACAAAATGACTGTTCACAGTCTTGGTGTTTGTACACACCATGCAATGTCCGTAGAACAAAATCTTCACCTGGTTAGCAGTCTTTCCCCCAGCCGTCCACAGCAGGCTTTAGGTGCCTGTTTTCCAGCATTTGGCTTTCAAGCCTTTAGCACGGCAACAATTCAAAGATCCCAAAACACAGAGACTCCCCAGCTTCTCTGTCAGATGGAGGATCAACCACACCCAGCTGAGACTGCTGGCTGGGTTTTATATAGGCCAATAAAGACCCGGCCAGAGTGTGGGGAGCATCCACCCACCCAGCACTTTGGCTACTGCCAGTAAGAGCCAGCCCTGATCGGCTTTACAGCGATACTAACAACAAACAGTGTCAATCATCACTAGCTGCCGCTGACACTTAAAACTACCGGCTCTTACCTGTCACGTTTGGTCTAACAGAAAACTAGAAGACACAAATGAAGATCCGACTGACTTGATCCAAAACTAAGGAACCAACGGGTAAGCCCTGTGAGCCCTAGCTCTCTCACTTTCTGCTTAGCCTATGCAAAATTCTCAATGGTAGAAATTTGCATACCCTCGTTCCTCGACTGTATGACACCTGAACACACTATAATAGTGAGGGGACACGACCACCGGCTCCCTACACTTAATACGGAGGGAGTCAGTGTCACCTCGGATCAAGCAAACAGGAAAACAAAGATAAATGAACAGACTTATCTGTAGAAGCATCAGTTGTAGCATCCAGCATGCACACACTCCAGGAAGTTGTATAAACCGCAAAGTGATGCAGTATGGGAGGGGATTTAAAGGGATGCAATCAGTGCAACTAGATAACAGCTGAGAGAGGGAAACGAGATGACAAAACGAAAGCAAAACAAAAGAACCTCAAGCAAGAGGTTCTAAAGAACGCCTGTCAGAGCTTCACAGATGTCTGGCGGTGACATTACCTCACCGAGGCCAGGAACCTCGGTGACACATACTTTCCATCAATGATGGCCCCTTGCGCCTTCCTACATACCTCCCTCTTTGTTCAACCCTGAGGGGGTGAACACCCACCATACAGTATACCCGGGACAGGGCATCTGCGTTTCCATGTAACCTGCCTGCCCTATGTTCCACAGAAAATTTAAAGTTTTGTAATGACAAGAACCACCCGGTGACCCGAGCATTCCTCTCTTTGGCCTGGCTCATCCACTTGAGAGGGGAGTGGTCGGTCACCAGACGGAACTTATTCCCCAACAGATAATAGCGGAGAGACTCGAGTTCCCATTTGATGGCCAGGCACTCTCTCTCCACTATAATGTACCTAGTCTCGGCTGGGGTAAGCTTTCGGCTCAGGAGAACAACAGGATGTTCCTCCCCACTGATGTCTGTACCACAAGCTCCCTTTTGAAGTCAGGTGTCACCAATACCAGGGACCCACACAGGGCAGACTTCAAAGCGGAGAAAGCCTTTTCCGCTTGCTCATTCCACTGAACCGTCACTGACTTGCGTCCCTTCAAAAGGCCTGTCAATGGTGCGGCGACTGTAGCAAAATTGGGGACAAACCTCATATAGTACCCCACCATACCCAGGAACGACTTTACTTGCCGACTAGTGACAGGTCCGGGCCAATTCCTAATTGCCTCAGTTTTGTTCACCTGAGGTTTGATAATTCTGCGCCCAATTACATACCCCAGGTATTTGGTCTCTTCTAACCCTATGAAGCACTTTTTTGGATTAGCGGTTAAGTCATCATTCCTAAGGGAGTCCACTACAGCCTGTATTTTAGGTAAGTGACTTTCCCAGTCAGTGCTGTGGATAACGATATTGTCCAGGTACGCCGAAGCCTTTGAAACGTGGCGGGAGTGCCATGTAGACCAAAGGGTAATGCCTTGTACTTATACAGCCCCTCTGGCGTGATGAAAGCCGTTTTTTCCTTCGCAGCCTCCATCAAGGGTACCTGCCAGTACCCTTTGGTGAGGTCCAACACAGAAAAGTACCGGGCTTGTCCAACCTCTCAATAAGCTCATCAACTCGGGGCATGGGATACGCGTCAAACTTGGACACCTTATTCAGTTTTCAGAAGTCGTTACAGAACTGCAATGTCCCGTCCAGCTTTCAAGACTATTGGACTGGCTAATTAACTTTTTGACTCCTCGATGGCACCTAGCTGGAGCATTAGCGGCACTTCCTCCACGATGGCTTGTTGCGGAGCCTCGGGTACCCGGTATGGTTTTAACCGGACTTTTGCCTGAGGCTCAGTGATAATGTCCTGTCGGACTATGGAAGTGCGTCCAGAAAGGTCCAAGAACACATCCGTGTCCTGACTAATGAACTCCATGGCTTCCTAAGCCTGTTTAGAGAAGAGGCTGTCAGCAATTTTTACTGTGGCAGCTGCTTCCCTTGCTTCAGACACAGGGGCCGAAACCGCCTCCCCTATGAACCCTGGTCATGGGCTGTCTTCCGTACAGGTTTCCCTATCTTTCCAGGGTTTGAGCAGATTCACATGGTACACCTGCAGCGGCTTTCGTCTCCCTGGCTGGTGTACCTTGTAATCTACCTCTCCAATTTTTTCAAGCACCTCGTAGGACCCCTGCCACCTAGCTAGGAACTTACTGTCTATGGTTGGTACCAGAATCATTACCCGACCACCCGGGTTAAAGGTCCGAACCCGAGCCTGCCGATTATATACCCTACTCTGGGCTCACTGCGCTACCTCCATATGCTCCCTAACCAGAGGTAAAACAGTTTCCATCCGTCCTTGCATCTGAGTGACGTACTCAACACTTCTGTGCGGTGTAGGTTGTTGTTCCCACGGCTCTTTGGCCGCATCCAACAGACTGCGAGGGTGTCTGCCATATAGCAGTTCGAAGGGCAAGAACCTAGTAGAGGCCTGGGGCACCTCTCACACTGCGAACATGAGATAGGGCAGAAGAATGTCCCAGTCCTTTCCATCCTTAGAGACCACTCTTTTTAGCATATTTTTTAATGTTTGATTAAACATCTCTACCAGGCCATCCGTTTGCGGATGATAAACGGATGTCCGTAGCTGTTTTATGTGGAGCAACTTACAGAGTTCCCTCATGACCTTGGACATAAACGGGGTCCTATGGTCAGTCAGAACCTCCTTAGTCAGACACACATGAGAAAACATCTCCTTTAACTCCTTAGCTATGAGTTTGGCTGATGTATGCCGCAGTGGCAACACCTCCGGGTACCGAGTGGGGTAGTCGAGGGCGACCAAGATGTGTTGGTGTCCTCTAGCAGACTTTGGTACTGCGCCTACGATATCCATAGCGAGTCGTTCGAACGAGACCAAGATAATCAGGAAGGGTACCAGGATGTGGCTGGGGACTCGTTATCTGGCAGGTTGGGCAAGACTTACAATATTCTTCTACCTCTCTGAACACACTGGGCCAGTAAAACCGCTGTAGAATCCGGTCCTGCGTTTTTTGCATTCCCAGATGACCCCCGAGAACATGCTGGTGGGCTAACTCTAACACGAGTTTGCGATAAGCCTGAGGCACCACCAACAGTTCAATGGATTCACCTCGCAGCTGGTTTACTCCAAACAACATCTCTTGATGAACCACAAAACGGGGAAAGACTGACTCTGCCTCCGGTTGTTGTGGTTTCCCATCTATTATTATTAAATTTTCCCAGTCTCGGCATAGGGTTGGGTACCGATGTTGTGCAGTACCAAAATTATCCCCGGAGACATTGCGGTCGGCTAGCTCCAGACCTGGCTGCAAGTCCTCCCTGTCTCCCACCATCACACTTAGCAGGTTTGTCTCCCCCTCTTCTACCGAAGTGGAGGTCACCCCTACCGCTGGCCCTTCGGACTCAGGTTCCCAGGGTTCTAGTCTCTCCCCTGAGCCGGGCCACTCTGCTAGGGTTATATCTGTCTCACGGGGACCGGTAACTTCTGTGTCCGGCCATAGTGCCGGAAAACCGGGGAAGTCTCTCCCAATTTTAAGTTCATATGGTAACTTTGTGGCGACGGCCACCTCATGAGTCCACCTTCCGGCCACCGTTGATAGAGAGACAAGGGCGGTGGGATAGTCTTTTAAGTTCCCATGAATGCACATAACGCCGACCTTTCGGCCAGTATACTCGACGAGCCGCACCAGTGCAGTTCTTACCAGGGACACCAGGCTCCTTGAATCCAGCAGTGCCACCGCCAGAGTGTCCCCCACTTCCACCTGGCACAGGTGGCTATTGTCTACAGTCTCGGAGGTACCTATGGCACACAGCTTCCTGTATCCATGGGTTCACTCCGATGGGGAAAGTCGGCCCTTATGTGTCCAGGCTCGTGACACCACCATAAAACCACCAGGGCTGGTTCTGCAGGGGATACGTCTCGGGCGGGTTTGGCTGGCACCAGCTGCCGGATCTGGGGTGGAAATTTCCAGGGTTTGACTGGCCCCCTCCCAAAAGAACCTCCTTGCAGATTTCTGGTGGCCTTGTAGCGCTCCACCAGTTCAACCATCTCTAAGGCATTACCAGGAGACACCTGGCTGATCTGGTGCTTTAGAGGGTACGACAAAGCCCTTCAAAACACATCCGCCAACATACAGTCCAGCATAGCAGTGGGAGTCAATATGTCAGCCATTTCTGCAACCGGTGTAGCAGGTCATAATATTGTGGTCTGGCGGGTTCAGCTGAGTTAAATTCCCACTGGTGCACCCGCTGAGCCCGGACCAATATATTCACCCCCAGTTTCGCCTGGATCTCACCTTTTACGGTCGGGTAGTCGGCCACTTGATCATCGGGAAGTTTTAAAAATACTGGTCTCGGGGTAACTTCTCCCTCACAGCCACCTTTTCGAACATCGCCAGATAGGTCTCGACTTCATCTGGGGGGGACATCTTAGGGATCGCGCACGGACAGCTTTCCGTGCATTGTGGACATTCTGGGATGCTCCGGCCGCTTGCAACGCCATTAGATGTTGTAATAGCAGCTGGTTAGTTTACTGCTGCTGCTTGTTAGCCTCCCGCTGCCGCAAGTTAGCCTCCACAAGGGCTTTCACGAGCGCCTCCATTTTGTCAGGAGACACGGGTTATAACCTTGCTGGCTTAACCTCTTAGGGACACATGATGTACCGGTACGTCACGATGTCCCGTTACTTAAGGACACATGACGTACCGGCACGTCATGTGTAGTTCCGATCACCGCCATACGGCGGGCGGTGATCGGAACTGGGTGCCTGCTGAAATCAATCAGCAGGCATCCTGGGACAATGTGCGTGGGGGTCCTGTGACCCCCCCGTATAGGCGATCGCGGCAAATCGCAGGTCAATTCAGACCTGCGGTTTGCTGCGTTTCCGGGTTATTTAGGTCTCTGAGGACCCGATAACCCGGAACAGGATGGTGATCGGTGGTGTAATAATACACTACCAATCACCATCCTGCGATCCTGAGAGGTGATGGTGACATCACCTCTCAGGATTGCTTCTAATTGGCTGCAGGGCGGGCGGGAGGTTCAAATTATTGCAGCTCTCCTCTCCTCCTCCTTTCTGTGTCCGGGTGCGAGGAGAGTGGAGGCTGCATCGGATCTCCAGACCCAGCACCCCCATCTTAACTGTTGCTTCTCCAGACCCAGCACCCAACATTAACTGTTGCATCACCCTAAACAGGTGTCTGGGATCCACAGCACAGCTGTGTGACCCTAGACACCCCAGGGGTGCTGCAGCTTGCCCCCCTGCCCCACCACACATTTTTTGGGGCGCAAGCATATATTATTTTTGCGTACGCTGACTGTGGCCGACAATCTTAGCGTCCGGCCACTGTTTTAGGGATAAGTCCGCGAACACCCGTGTCCCCAAACACATGCACACTAAATAAAGATTTACATACACACACGCACACACACACTCCCCTGTGGCCCACCGGATGTTCTAGACCGAGGAGAGGCATACACCCAGCTTGCCTCTGAATCCGAGAGCCCCAGTGATGATGAGGATGACCCCATTTTCCTTTTGTCATCCGCGTCCTCATCATCATCTAACGATGATGATGAGCTCCCAAGGCGACAAAGACGCCGCTAGGTGGAGCAAGGGGACCGCCATGCTGGGACCCTGTGGCCCACACTAGTATGAGAAGCTCTGGGGCTCGTACTAGTTTTCCAGCACACCAGTTAAGTCCACCTGAGCCCCCTACCGGTGAACTTGTTTGGTGTACCCCAGAGCATTTTGAGCCTGCGATTCCTGATTTTGTTGGCCAAGCAGGAATCCAGATTCCCACAGTGGGCTTCACTGAATATGACTATTTTAGTCTTTTTTTCAGTGACGACTTTGTGAATCTGATGGTGGAGCATACGAACGTGTTCGCCCAACAGTGCATTGCTAGGGCCGGTGGCTGGAGATGAGGACGTTTTGGGGCCTCGTGCTGCACATGGGCCTAGTCAAAAAACCCAGTGTCAGGCATTACTGGAGTGGAGACGTCCTCTACCAGACCCCACTTTACAGTACGGCCATGACACATACCCGGTTTGAGGCCATCCGGAAATACCTGCATTATGCAGATAATGCAGCAGGTGATCCTGCCTATGACCGATTGTACAAAATCAGGCCGGTCATTGATCACTTTGGGGCCAAATTTTTGGAGGCCTATGTACCTGGAAGGGAGGTCGCGGTTGATGAGTCTCTCATTGCTTTCAAGGGAAGACTCATTTTCCGCCAGTATGTTCCCTTTAAGCAGGCAAGGTATGGCGTGAAGCTGTACAAACTTTGTGAGAGTACCTCAGGGTACACTTAAAAGTTTTGTGTGTACGAGGGGCGAGTTTCCCGTATTTAACCCCCAGAACGTCCCCCCACTCTGGGTGTTAGCGGGAAACTTGTGTGGGACCTTATGCACCCACTGCTAGTTAAGGGTTACCACCTGTACGTAGATAACTTTTATACTAGTATCCCCTTGTTCCAGTCCCTCGCCGCCAGATCCATGTCCGCTTGTGGTACAGTGCAGAAAAATCAACGCGGCCTCCCTACCCACCCCCTCCAGGTTTCTATCCCCAGGGGTGAGACCCGTGCCCTTACCAGTGGAAACCTGTTGCTGGTCAGATATAAGGACAAGAGGGAAGCCACTGACAATCGGGAAAAAAAACTATGGTTCTCTTGAGACACTAAAACAAAAATATTTAAAAAAAAAAAATATTTAATAAAACTAAAATAAATAAAAAAAAGTTGACATATTGGTATTGCCACGTCTGTAAGAATCTGCTCTATAAAAATACCCCATGACCTAAACCCTCAGATCAGGGCCGGTGCAAGGATTTTTGCACACACAAGCGAAGCTATATTTTGGCGCCCCCCTTCCCCCACACACACACACAACTCGGTGGGGGTGATGTAAAAAGGAGGGCGTGATGTGACATGGAGGGGGATGAGAAATGTGACATGGAGGGGGATGAGAAATGTGACATGGAGGGGGATGAGAAATGTGACACGGAGGGGGATGAGAAATGTGACACGGAGGGGGATGAGAAATGTGACATAGGGGGGGTGATGTGACATGGAGGGGGAGAAATGTGACATTTCTCCCCCTCCATGTCACATCACCCCCTGCTTTTTACATCACCCCCTTTGTGTCACATTCCCCCCCCTCTATTAATTTTGTGTAAAAATAAACATTATGCTCCTCACCTGGGCCTGTTCCCATCTGCAGCAGCTCCCCTTCTCCTCTGTGGGGTCCTGGTATCTTCTCTCTGTGCTCCCGACAAGACTTTGAGGACCTTTCCCACTCAGCCAATCAGTGGCTGCAGCTGTGTCATGTGTCGGGAAATCACTGCCCTAACACGTGACACAGCTGCGGCCACTGATTGGCAGAGTGGGAAAGGTCCGCAAACAACTTGTCAGGACTCGGGAGCCCAGAGAGAACATATGAGGACCACCACACAGAGGAGAACAGCCGCAGGAGGCCGGCGGCATGCAAGTGATTAATGAAAAAAAAGTTTTATTTTTCCACCCCCCCCCCCCCCCCCTTTCTCAGAGCCCTAAGGCGGCCGCTTGGTCTGCCTTATTATAGCACCGGGCCTGCCTCAGATGAACACGGTCAAAAAAATTAAATAAAAACTGTATTTTTTTGTCACCTTACATCACAAATAGTGTAATAGCAAGCGATCAAAAAGTCATATGCCCCCCAAAATAGTGCCATTAAAACCGTTCTCTCATCCCGCAAAAAATGAGCCCTTACCTAAGATAATCGGCTAAAAACTTTAAAAAACGGACTCTTAAGACTATGAGTCTGCCATAAACTGTTGAGGAACACCTAAAGGGTTAACGACGTTTGTAAAATCAGTTTTGAATACCTTGAGGGGTGTAGTTCCTTAGATGGGGTCACTTTTATTGATTTTCTACTCTAGGGGTGCATCAGGGGGGCTTCAAATGGGACATGGTGTAAATAAACCAGTCCTGCAAAATCTGCCTTCCAAAAACCACACAGCGCACCTTTCCCTCTACACCCTACCGTGTGCCCGTACAGTAGTTTACGGCCACATATGGGGTGTTTCTGCAAACTACAGAATTGGGGCAATAAATATTGAGTTTTGTTTGGCTGTTAACCCTTGCTTTGTTACTGGAAAAAATGGATTAAAATGGAAAATTTGCAAAATGTGATAGCACTCTACATCCAGCAATTTGCCTCCATGCTGGATGAGGCATTGGTGTACATTTGTATTTTTCGTTTGTATATGTATTTCGCCATAGTGATGTGCACCACATACAGGTTGTGCTGACCCAATTCCCCACATTTTTTCTTTGCAGTATATATTGGAGGCGTGGCGATCTCCTTGGAGTCATTGCACACCTGACCAGTCAATCTGTCCTGGAGGCTGGTTTTAAAGTCAGTATAAAACTGAGTCTGCTTATATAGAACCTACCAGTAGCCATTTGGCTCCAGGAGAAGTATATGGTGGGCTCAGCGTGCATGTTGGTACTTGCATCCCTGGATCCGATGAAAGCTGTAATGGCACCGGACGGGGTTAAAAGCAGAGTGTGCTTGGCGTGCACGCTGACCTGCATTCCCTGGATTTTGTGTGGCTGTCATGGCCCATGAACAGGTAGGAACTAGAGTTAGGGACCACTCAAATAGAGGCGACCTTGACGTGGTGAGTGGCTTACTACGCTTTGGCCAAAATGTACACCAATGCCTCATCCAGCATGGAGGCAAATTGCTGGATGTAGAGTGCTATCACATTTGTATTTTTCGTTTGTATATATAACGGTGTGCAGCCATTTTGTTTTTTGTTCCCAAAAAATAAAATGTCATTCCCAAAGTGATCCTAACATGAAGTAGACATATGGGAAATGTAAAGTAATAACTATTTTTGTAGGTATTACTATGTATTATAGAAGTAGAGAAATTGAAACTTGGAAATGTGCTAATTTTTCCAAATTTTTGGTAAATTTTTATTTTTTTACAAATAAAAAATATTATTATTTTTTTACTCCATTTTACCAGTGTCATGAAGTACAATATGTGATGAAAAAACTGTCTCAGAATGGCCTGGATAAGTAAAAGTGTTTTAAGGTTCTTCAGACATAAAGTGACACTGGTCAGATTTGCAAAAAAAGGCCTCGTCCTTAAGGTGAAAATGAGCCTGGTCCCTAAGGGGTTAATATAGGACATACACTTGTGCCCGGGAAAAACAAATACTTTTCGGCCTTCAGGCCTGCCTCACTGTGTTTGCCCGCATCCGACACTAATTGTGGAGTTTCGCTCTGGTAGACAGGCTAGCGGACGCAGTATAGAGGCAATCACAAAGTCTTTAACTTAAACAGTTCAGTGTTTATTCACACATAGGGAAACACAAAATGACCGTTCACAGTCTTGGTGTTTGTTCACACCATGCAATGTACATAGAACAAAAGCTTCACCTGGTTAGCAGTCTTTCCCCCAGCTGTCCACAGCAGGCTTTAAGTGCCTGTTTTCCAGCATGCGGCTTTCAAACCTTTAGCACGGCACCAATTCACAGATCCCATAACACAGAGACTCCCCAGGTTCTCTGTCAGATGGAGGATAAACCACAACCAGCTGAGACTGCTGGCTGGGTTTTATATAGGCCAATAAAGACCCGGCCTGGAGCGTGGGGAGCATCCACCCACCCACCCAGCACTTTGGCTACTCCCAGTAAGAGCCGGCCCTGATCGGCTTTCCAGCCATACTAACAACAAACAGTGTCAATCAGCACTAGCTTCCGCTGACACTTAAAACTACCGGCTCTTACCTCACTGAGGTGACACATACCTTCCATCAATGATGGCCCTTTGCCCCTTCCTACAATACCTACAGGCTGTCCTCTATATTTTATACATACTACTACCTACTGACTCTGTTGTGAACATAATAGCCTGCACCATAAGATATTTACACAGAGCGGACATTTTTATATTTCTCGGTCCTATGTTTATCTGGCATCAGGCATCTCATTTTATTAAAGGAATGGGGCTCATTCTACTGAGGATTCTTATTAGGTTACCAGAGTTGGCTCTTGTTATTTAAGTGGCACTGACTTTATTAACCCCCTACATCATTGTATTATTATATATATATTTTTTTTTTAATCAAATCTTTATTTAAGATTTTCTTTTGAAAATAGAACATTAGGAAAACATTGTACAATTGTACAGCACAGCAACAAAGTATAGAACAATAAGGGTACATCCTTGATCTGATACAGAGCATACAGATTACATGTATGTATTCACGTTATAATAATAATTTTACATGGCAATTTGTTAAATAAACTTGTCAAGTATCACTTGTCAATTCCACTTACACAATGTGAATCAGTATTTGGACATAAATTAGCAAGTCCCAATTCCCATTGGCAATCCCGCATTCCCCATATATAAATATGACACGACCCTATCACAACACCCTTTTGTTATGACTAACGCAGTACATTTAAATGCAGCATTCGTAAAATACTTAAATTATGTAACTAGCCACTCCGTTATTGCCTTGACTATTCTATTTAGCAATCAAACCTAAGCTAATTTGTAGAGGTGCCACTAATGCCACTGTGATTTTCATGCCACTTCAGCCATGGAGTCCACACCATCAGATACCTATCATGGGACAAGGTTCCCAGCTAGACATCTCTTCCAATTGGCGGATCTCTTGTACCTTATCAATCCAGTCTGATAATTGTGGTATTTTGTTGGAAAGCCAAAACATAGGAATCAATAATTTCGCCTCAGCTACTAGTGAGGCTAACAAGAAATGCCTTGCTAGTACAAATTTGACAGTGGGCAAATTTAACAAGACCACTAAAGGGGTAAGTGGAGAGGAGGAGGGGCTTATTTCTTGAATATGTCTAGAGATCATATCCCAGAATGGGGAGATCAAGGGGCATTTCCACCATATGTGTAATAAAGTACCTTTAGCATCTTTACATCTCCAGCACTGATCCGAGTGCGAGGAGTCCATGGCGTGAAGTTTGACCGGCGTGTTGTACCACCTGGTGACCAATTTATAGGCATTCTCCTGGATCCTGATACACCTAGAGTACCCGTGTGAATGGCATAAAATCTTGTCTACCGTGTCACTATCAAAGGTAACATTCATATCTCTTTCCCATTGAGAGACAAACAGGGGTTTAGAGAAGCCTTCATTGTCCAAAATCTTATTATATATCTTAGAGACGATCCCTTTTTTGTTTGTTTGCTGAGACAGGATCATGTCGTACCAAGAAGGATCTAGTCTATCAGGAGTACATACCAAGTACTGATTGTATATCTTTAGGAATTGTGAGTAGTATAGAGGTGACCATGGAATATGTGGGAAACTCGATCTAAGACTGTGTATGGAAGGGACTGTTCTCTGTTTTAAAATGTCTCCTATCGCGACTGTGCCTAGTGCCGCCCACAGTCCCAGGTCGTCTTGGAAACCCTTCATTATCAAGTATGGTACATAACAAATGGGTGTGAACGGTGACAGGCATGGGGAGGGGCGTAGAAGTACTGATATCTTAGACCATGTGACCAGAACTCCATTAAGGGGGTCTAGTTTATCCTTGTCATTTCTACCTCTTACTATCAATTTGGGATCCCATAAGCCTGCCAAGCCCTTGGAACCCAGTAATCTCCTAGCTATCTGACATCCTAACTCGTTTATCTTATGGTTGCATATTTCAGAGTGTAATCTAAGCTGAATTGCTCTATAATAAGTGGCCGCATATGGGATTCCCAAAACCTCCTCTAAATCTGAGTTTAGCTAAGATTTTGTATGCTAACCTAGGTCTACTGTTGCCCCATGTGAAAGAGGAGAAAAGGCTGCGAACCCATGCTAGGAAGGATTGAGGAAGAGGTATAGGCAAGGTCTGCATAGTATATAGTAATTTGGGCAAAATGTAAGTTTTTGATAGATTTTTCCTCCCTATCCAAGATAGAAAGGGGATTTTTATATCTATTAGCTGTTGTTTGATACTGGATAGTAATGGTAAGTAGTTCTGAGAAAATAGTTGGTTTGGGTCTTTTGTTACTTTAATGCCTAAATACTTAATGTGTGAATCATGCCAATGGAAGGGGAAATCTTTCTGAAATTTCATTGCTGCTGAATGGGGGATGTTAATGCCTAAGGCTGTGCATTTAGAGAGGTTGATTTTAAAATTGGATAAGGAACCATAAATGTCTAGTTGTTTTAGGAGTGCTGGTAGCGCCTCTTCTGGATTTGTTAAGAAGAGTAGCATGTCTTCCGCGAACGCGGCTACAGTATGAACCTCCCTACCTACAGTTAGACCTTGAATTGCGGGATCTTGTCTCAAAGCTTGAATGAATGTCTCTAAACACAATATAAACAATGTGGGCGAGAGCGGGCACCCCTTGTTCTGTCCCCACATGAAGGCGAATGAAGGTGTAACTGATAATGACTTTGTGACTGTCCTACCTTCATATCCAAGCAGTGGAGCAGACTGGACCGGCAGATGCTCAGGTTAGATGGATCCAGACGTAGACATGAGGATGCAATAAAACGTGGGTTTATTTGATCCGAAGCAGCGACATACGGTGATGCAATACAGGAATGCAATAGATGCTGTGATGTGGATGTCTTTCCTGAGGCTAACTGCTGGTCTAAAACTGATGCCTTCACAAGCCAAGGTGTGTGTCTCCAGTCACAAAGGAATGCAGCACTGAAAATGGCTACAGGAAGTGACAAGGACCAAGGCTGCTAAAACCATGCCCAGAGATAAAAACTTTATTTAACAAGAGCAAGGCGTGCAGCATACGAATTCCGGCCAGCAGATGGCAGCAGAGAACAATAGATTAAAACAACATAGGTAAAAGAAGAGATAATAATGCAGTGTATGAATTAAATTTGAAAAGAACAGCACACTCCCCGTCAGAAATTCACTTTGGGGATTTCACTAGGACGAATGTCCATAAAATATAAACAACCTGTAAAAAATACATGTTAGAATGGAGCTTGATACAGTCCTGTTCACCCAACAGGGACGTTCTCGATGGGTAATATTAAAATGAGTTCGTTGATTGGTCTTGAGAACGTTTTAAGCTCGCCTTTCCTGAAGATCTTCAATTCCACCTTCCAGACCTTGCCATCCTTGCTAGGGAAAACCTTTGAAATTAGTCCGATAGGCCAGTCAATCATTTCGGTTTGTTGCTCTTTCATCAATACAAGGTCTCCTTCCTTCAAGTTTGGTTTGTTGTGTTGCCATTTTCTTCTTCCTTGAAGAATACTGAGGTACTCCTTTCGCCACCTGTTCCAGAAGTAATCTGCTAGGTATTGTACACGTTTCCAGTGTTTTTGGTAGATGTTGGCATGAGTAAATTCTCCACTAGGTATTAGCGTACTCTCAGTTTTTTGGGTAAGTAGAATAGCTGGAGTCAGTATGGCTGGTGTTTCAGGATCCATAGACACTGGCACAAGGGGTCTTGAATTGATAATGGCCGAAACTTCAGCGAGAAGGGTGACTAGAGTCTCATGTGTGAGTCTTGACGAATTTACATCCATCAGCATAGAATTTAAGATGTTGCGTGAGATGCCGATCATTCTCTCCCAGGAGCCTCCCATGTGGGAACTATGAGGAGGATTGAAAATCCAGGTGCAATCTTTTTCCGCCAACTGATCTTGAATGGACTTGGTGTCGATGTTAAGTTCTCTACAAGCTCCAATGAAGTTGCTTCCCTGGTCAGACCTCAATTGTTTAACTGGTCCTCTGATTGCGAAGAACCGTCTTAAGGCATTAATAAGGCTGGATGTGTCCATAGATTCTATCACCTCTATGTGAACTGCTCACACACTCATGCAAGTAAATAGTACAGCCCAACGCTTACTGTTTGCGAGACCGCCGCGGGTCCTGCGTGCGGACACCATCCATGGCCCAAAGACATCTAGGCCAACATAGGTGAAAGGCGGCTCTGTACATACTCTGTCTGCAGGCAAGTGGGCCATTTGTTGGTGTAGTTGTTTTCCTCTTGCTTTACGACAGTGCACACATTCATGCAGTACTTGGGCCACACGTTTTTTCATACCTATAATCCAAAGGCCTGCAGACCGTAATTTGCCCTCAGTAATTTGTCTGCCTTGGTGTTCGGCCCTTTCGTGGTAGTGTCGGATTAGCAAGACGGTGATATGATGTTTGTTGGGAATGATGAGAGGATTTTGTTCTGCAATTCCCGGGTGGGCTTGATTCAAATGACCACCAACTCTCAGCAAGCCAGAACTGTTGATAACTGGATTTAAGTTGGCAAGAGGACTTTTTAAAGGAATCTGCTGTTTGTTGTACAAGCACTTCCATTCTATGTTGAAATTTTCCTGCTGGACGTGACGTATTATGAGGTACTCACTATGAGAGATGTTCTCAGCAGAGAAGGGTTTATGACAGGCATGCCAACCATGACAATCTTTATCTTGGTGAGTATTATGATAACATCTTGCAATATGCACTAACCTTGCAATAGTTCTGACGAGTCTCATCCAGCTGGAGAAACGTTCAAAGCGCTGACAACCGAAGCTGGCGGTTTGCTTTGTCCCAGTGACTAATGCACTAACTTCAGCGATTCTGGATTATTATCCGGATCCTGGATGCTGAAAACTTCCTGTACACATTCGTCTGCCTCTCCAAGCAGAAACTCTGGACCTGTAAGCCAAGAAGAGTTAGTAAAGGAACCTATAGACATAGGTCTAGTGGCGTGATCTGCTGGATTAAGTTCGGATGGTACATAGTGCCATTGTTCAGGTTTGGAGGACCTCCTGATTCTCTCTATGCGGTTACTAACGTACACATAAAATCGCTTGTTCCGATTGTGGATGTAACCTAAAACGACCTTACTGTCGGTGTAATACTGGACTTCAGCTATGTCGACACCCAGTTCTTGTTGTACGAAATCCGCAATCTCCACTGCCAACACTGTCCCACAGAGTTCCAGTCTGGGAATAGTATGATCGGGCTTGGGGGCTAACTTAGCCTTACCAAAGACGAATCCAACGTGATTTTGGTTGTTGGGTTCTGTCACCTTCAGATAGGCAACCGCTGCGATGGCCTCCGTGGAGGCGTCCGAGAACACGTGGAGTTCTTTCTTTATGCTAGAGGAAAGTGAGGTTTTAATATAGCATCTCGGGATGTGGATCTCATCCAAGGCACACAAAGATCGCTTCCAGGCTTCCCATTTTTGCTCTTTCTCGGAGGGAAGTGGGTTATCCCAATCCTTGACTGTTTCAGAAAACTGTCTCAGTAGAGATTTACCTTGTATGGTGATGGGCGCTACAAATCCCAGCGGATCAAATAGGCTGTTTACTACTGATAGGACACCTCGTTTTGTGAATGGCTTGTCTGCCGAGAGATCCCATCTGAGGCCCAAGCTCCTCTGCACAGGTGGACTGTCCAGTCCCAAGTTAATGGCCTTGAATCCTGGTGCATGATCGCCTGATTCGAAGGCCCTCATAACGGCCAGGCTGTTTGAAGCAATTTTGTGTAGTCTAAGTTTAGCTTGGTACAACATACTTTGAGTCCTTTTGAGCAGATCGATAGCCGCTTCTTCAGTCGGTAGTGATTTGAGTCCATCGTCTACGTAGAAGTCCTTTTCTACAAAGTCTCTGGCGTCTTTACCGTACTCTGATTCTCCCTCTAATGCAGTTCGCCGAAGGCCGTAAGTTGCCACGGCAGGTGAAGGGCTGTTTCCAAATACGTGTACCCTCATTCGATATTCTGCCATCTCTGCGTTGGTGTCGTTATTCTTGTACCACAGAAACCTGAGGAAATTCCGGTGGTCCTCTCTGACTACGAAACAGTGGAACATCTGTTCAATGTCAGCGGTGATGGCAACGAGCTCTTTTCTGAACCTCATCAGCACTCCAACTAGGTTATTCGTCAGATTAGGACCTGTGAGAAGGACATCATTAAGAGATACACCTTGATGTTTGGCACTTGAGTCGAAAACAACCCTAATTTGATTAGGTTTCCGTGGGTGATACACTCCAAATGAAGGCAAGTACCAGCACTCGTCGTTCTTCCCTAAGGATGGAGCTGGTTCTGCATGGTTGTTGCGGAATATTTTGTCGATAAAGGCAACGATGTGTTCTCTTATCTCAGGCTTACTGTTCATGGTACGCTGAAGAGAGTTAAATCTAGACAGAGCTTGTTCCCTATTGTTCGGGAGTCTCACCCTGGTAGCTCGGAAACGCAGTCATTGGTTTCGTCTTTAAGGAACTCATTGTCCATTATCTTGATAAATTCTCTGTCCTCTACTGACAAAGCTACTTTATCATCGTCCTTGCTTGTGTGAAAGACTAATCTTCCCAAGTTGTCGGCAAGGAAGGGAGGTATGTCATCAGGTGGTTGTATGAGGTCTGGAGGCTTCTCTTTCACCTCATAGTGATGAGGGCAAGGCTTAATGCAAGTTGTGCGTCCATCTCCACGCACGTACATTTTGAAAGAGCGGATTCTTGGTTGATCCAAGCATACATTTCCTATGACCACCCATCCCAAGTCCAGTCTCTGGGCGTATGGTGCATAGTCGGGACCATTACACTGTTGACACACCTTGTGTACCCTTAGATTGTCTCTGCCAAGCAGGAGTAGAATCTCGGCGTTGTTGTCCATAGGTGGGATAACGTTGGCTAGGTGCCTTAGGTGTGGATGGTGAAATGCAGCTTCCGGGGTAGGAATTTCATCCCTATGGTTGGGTATTTGATCGCATTCGATCAGCGTCGGTAGAGGTATTTCCGTATTTCCACTGACGGAACAAGCGATGAATCCTTGTGCCCTCCTGCCGCTAGTCTCTATGCGACCCGAGCAGGTGTTTAAGATGTAGGGTTCTGACGGTCCCTTTATTCCAAAGGCTTCAAAGAATTTAGGTCCTGCTAGGGAGCGGTTGCTTTGGTCGTCAATGATGGCATACATTTTTACTGCCTTTTCTGGTAGCCCCTCCGGGTAGACCTTGATTAGGCATATGCGGGCACAACATTTCTCACTCTGGCCCTCCCCACATACGTCCAAGCATGAGCAGGAAACAGCAGTGGCTGTGTTAGCGTGGTTCTGGGGCTGCCCGCCATGACTTTGAGCAGGACTGGTGGTGACAGCAGCAAGTGAATCCCTTGTGAGTGGAGTTGGGTGCATAGCTGAGGCATGTCTATCACTATGACACTCCTCACATTTGATAATGGATTTACAGTCCTTAGCCATGTGCTCCAATGAAGCGCAGCATCTGAAACATACCCCAAGCTCGGTGAGGACATTCTTGCGCTCCTGTATGGTTTTGGATCTAAATCCTCTGCATTTGTTCAGTGAGTGTGGTTTTTTATGAATGGGACATTCACGATTGAAGGCCTTGTCTCCTGATGAGGTAGTGTACTGTCTACCAGTGGGTACTGCAGATGATGGTAGGTTAATCTTTCTAACATTTACGCTGCTCCTAAAGTCTCTGTGTTTATGTACAATACTTTCATACCTTGATGATGGTGTCACTGAGGCTGTAGTATTGAACTCCAGGAAGTCGAGGCTGGGGTCATTCCTCATCTGGGACTGTTCATCGATGAATCTACAGAAATGAATAAATGGGGGAAAAGTGACGTCATGCACTCATTTGTACCTTGAGACTGATGCCGCCCACTTCTCTTGCAGGCTGTATGGTAACTTCACGACAATTGGGTTCACCCCATGGGCTGTATCCAGGTAGCACAGCCCGGACAGACGAGGGTCTCTTTTGGCGAGCTCCAGTTCCATGAGCAAATCACTTAAATCCTGAAGCTTGTGGACATCCTTGAGACTGATCTTGGGGACGTTCTGCAGTCTCCTGAATAGTGCCTTCTCTATTGCTTCTGCACTGCCAAAGGTGCAATCGAGTCTCTGCCAGGCTGCAGCGAGACCTGCTTCTGCTTGTCCCACATAGACAGTTCTAAGGCTCTTGATGCGATTTGTGGAGCTTGGGCCCAGCCAGTTGATCAAGAGGTCGAGCTCCTGCTCTGCGGTTAGGTTGAGGTTGGCGATGGCGGCTTTGAAGGTTGCCTTCCAGGCTCTGTAGCTCTCCGCACGGTCATCAAATTTTGAGAGACTGGTGTTAATTAGCTCTCTGCTCACCATAAACCTGGCAAATTCAGACATATCTGATTTCTCACTGCTTGTTGCCATGACAACTTGTGATGCCCCTGGGGCGTATAGGCTGCATGGCATGAAAGGGTGATGTAGTGTCCCCACTAGATAAGCGTGGGCACTACACAAGGGTCAATTGGTGTGTGCGCTACTCCTCCTCACTAGGGACAGGAATGTTATCTCTAATTGTTCCTTTGTATGTCATTTATAAGGTATTGTTTGTATGCAATGTTTCCCTGTTATATGCATTATCAGGCCTAGTCTCTGTAGTTAGTCATCCCGGACGCTAGAGGGAGCTAGAGTACCCCTGGTATAAGTATTCAGGCCCAGACAGGAAAAGGTTGTTAAAGGTCAGGAGTCTACAGAGACAAGCTAGAAGGCTCAAGCCAGAGCTTTCTCCTGACATGCAACTAGACAGTCCAGGCTTCTAGTTGCCACCAGGAGACTAGTAGAGGGATCCTAGTCTACCTGCTGATCAAGAGAGCCATGGTTAGCTCAGAAGATCTACCCCAGGGGAAGAGGTTACCTCCTGGATGCAACCCTGTAGTTCCTACCAAGTCGAGCAGAGTCAACATGTCCAGCTAATACAAGTAAGCTGAAGGGCAGAGAGAGTAGAAGTGTAAAGCAAGAATGAGTACCTGAGGAGGATTATTTACCAAGGATAAAAGCCTACAATAAGGTATCCGGGCCTTGGGATTAAAGCCAGACAGGAGTTCTAGGGAACAGTGTACACTATCTCCGAGGAGTCTGTACAGCCTGATTCTGTGCATGTGGATATTTACCCTCTGTGTATCTTGCCAAAGTACCGTATACCTGCCATAACTGTGAAACCCTGCTTGCGAAGTGTACTTGACATATGGAACCGAGTTGCCGTCTAAGGCCTCTTTCACACTTGCGTTGTCCGGATCCGGCGTGTACTCCACTTGCCGGAATTACACTCCGGATCCGGAAAAACGCAAGTGTACTGAAAGCATTTGAAGACGGAACCGTCTTCCAAATGCTTTCAGTGTTACTATGGCACCCAGGACGCTATTAAAGTCCTGGTTGCCATAGTAGGAGCGGGGAGCGGGGGAGCGGTATACTTACAGTCCGTGCGGCTCCCCGGGCGCTCCAGAATGACGTCAGAGCGCCCCATGCGCATGGATGACGTGATCCATGCGATCACGTGATCCATGCGCTTGGGGCGCCCTGACGTCACTCTGGAGCGCCCGGGGAGCCGCACGGACGGTAAGTACACTGCTCCCCCGCTCCCCGCTACACTTACCATGGCTGTCAGGACTTTAGCGTCCCGGCAGCCATGGTAACCACTCTGAAAAAGCTAAATGTCGGCTCCGGCAATGCGCCGAAACGACGTTTAGCTTAAGGCCGGATCCGGATCAATGCCTTCCAATGGGCATTAATTCCGGATCCGGCCTTGCGGCAAGTGTTCCGGATTTTTGGCCGGAGCAAAAAGCGCAGCATGCTGCGGTATTTACTCCGGCCAACAAACGTTCCGTACCGGAACTGAAGACATCCTGATGCATCCTGAACGGATTACTCTCCATTCAGAATGCATTAGGATAATCCTGATCAGGATTCTTCCGGCATAGAGCCCCGACGACGGAACTCTATGCCGGAAGACAATAACGCAGGTGTGAAAGAGCCCTAACTGTATAAAGTGGAATTGATTACAGTAAAGCAAAGTTTGGTTCACCCTGCCATCTGTGTTCCTTGCTTATTAAGACCTTCCACCGGTGTGCCACCGTTACCGGCACTGGCGTCGCGTATCTTAAAGGGACCTTGCCCCAGGCACATAAAACACCTGTAACACCCAGGGCACCTCATCCATCACCAGGCCTGGTCCCCGAATCCAGAGTGTGCCCCAGAGGACTCTTGTGCCAGCCTCTCCTTCACTGCTGTATGCCTGCCCAGGGTTTCCTTATATAACTGTGAGTGACCCTCGCTTGCCATTGACCGTGACCTCACAATCGCATTACCCTGCAGGTCTGGCGTACCGCAGTGAGATGTTTCCGGGTAGAATGATGTTGCTGCAGGGTTGAGCTGTGGTCTAGCCTCTGTAGATTCTGATGACTGCTGCTTGAGCTGTGGAGGTAGGCCAGGAAACACCTGGTAGCCATCTTGCTGTAATAACTGCCCTTGAGAGGGCGTGTCTGGGCGACTGTTATTGGATTGCTCGGGTGCTGTGGGTATCGCTGGCACTGCAGGTAGAGCTGACTTGGAGGTTTCAGTGTTGTTGGCTTGGACAGTACTGCACACTGGGGGTGGTGCAGATAACTGTTTCAGTACGTAGTCGCTGGTGCGATCAGCTGGATTGTCTATCTCCTCTGGTGGTAAGCAGACTGAATCAAGGCCTTGGCTCAATGCTTGCTCAAGTAGTCTTACCTTTGCTAATGCAATTTCCTCTTCCCTTTCTGATTCAAGGATCTTTATTCGAGCCTCTGCTTCTGCCCTCTTGGCTTCTGCCTCCGCTTCAGCCCTCTTGGCCGCCGCCTGTGCTTCTGCCCTTGCAAGGACTTCTTTTTCGGTGAAGGAACGCCTCACTTTGGATTGCTCTGCATTTATGCGGGCCTCTAGTAATCTGTCGCTCAGGGCGGAGCTTCTTGAGCATGATGATCTGTAGGACTGCGAGGAATGTTTGGATGAATGCGATCTGTGTGATCTAGTTTCTTGCAAATGAGAGATGCAGAGTTCCACTTTATCTTTAGCATCCAACACCATGGTGTCTCTTTGTCTGTCTATTGATTCTGCCTTGCACAATTCTGACGGGGCTTCTTCAATATTAGAGTCTTTTAGAAAGGTTATATACCTTGTGGACAGTCTCTTGTATCTTTCATGGGCTGCGTTCAGCCGCCCGACGGCAACTTGTAAGCTGGTGGCATCGCCTGAGGAGGACTTAAGTCCTGATATGAGGGAGGAAACTCGTTCCCATAGCTCTTCCAGGTTGTCACATAGCTCATCTTTCCTGGTGTGATAATTTTCCGTGATCTTTATAGTTGGTTTGAGAGAGCGCCTTGGTCGCGTGACTTGGTCTGCTGGAAGTGTGGGTTCTACCTCCAGCTCTTCATAATGATCAGTATCGGGTTGCATTTGCTTTGTTTCATCACTGGGGAACTGTACAAGGTCCTTTTCGGACATTTTGCTTTAAGGTGCGCTGTCTCTTTAAGAAATCAAACTTTTGAATTGGGGGCTGAAAATTGCAGTGCGGCTCAGATGAGGCACCCCGATGAGTTTCCCAAAGTCTTTTTAGTGAATTGCGGAGTTTTGGTTTAAGGGAGGCCCCGCGTGCGTGAACAGTTCTTATATCATGCGAGCAAGGGTTAATATAGGATGTAGAAAGTGGCTTGGCGAGTAGTGGAGGACTTCCAGGCGAGAGTATATCTACTGCGGACACGCCGTGCTTCCCTTTAGGCTTATGGGACGTGCACTGTTGCTGGGCAGATTTGCTGCGAGTGGGCCTGTTGCAGGGGAGGTTCCTGAGTGTGGCACTGGGCTCTGAGGGAACCTGTAGCCGGGCATTGGACATTCAGACAGATATTCACTGGGGTATAAGGCTTTAAGGCAGTTTTTGACTGTTCTGTCCCCACATGAAGGCGAATGAAGGTGTAAATGATAATTGCTTTGTGACTGGCCTACCTTCGTATCCAAGCAGTGGAGCAGACCGGACCGGCAGATGCTCAGGTTAGATGGATCCAGACGTAGACATGAGGATGCAATCAAACGTGGGTTTATTTGATCCGAAGCAGTGACATACAGTGATGCAATACAGGAATGCAGTAGATGCTGTGATGTGGATGTCTTTCTGAGGCTAACTGCTGGTCTAAAACTGATGCCTTCACAAGCCAAGGTGTGTGTCTCCAGTCACAAAGGAATGCAGCACTGAAAATGGCTACAGGAAGTGACAAGGACCAAGGCTGCTAAAACCACGCCCAGAGATAAAAACGTTATTTAACAAGAGCAAGGCGTGCAGCATACGAATTCCGGCCAGCAGATGGCAGCAGAGAACAATAGATTAAAACAACATAGGTAAAAGAAGAGATAATAATGCAGTGTATGAATTAAATTTGAAAAGAACAGCACACCCCTGACGTGTCCCGTTTGATATCTTAAAGGAAGGTGACAGTATACCATTAACTTGGACTTTTGCGGAGGGGCTAGAGTACAGAGACAGCACCGCATCCACAAACTGAGAAGGAAGACCAAATTTCAGCAGTGTAGCTTTCATATAATTCCAATCTACTCTATCAAACACCTTTTCAGCATCGGTGCTAAGGAACACAAGCTTCTTCCCCTGTTTCAAGGCAAATTGTTGGGCCTGTAAAACTCGGAAAGTGCTGTCTCTGCACTCCCTGCTCCCCACAAAGCCAGACTGTTCATGGGAGATAATCCCTGGCAACAGAGGGGAGAGTCTATTAGCTAAGAGTTTCGCCCATAGTTTCACGTCTGCATTCAGTAATGAAATCGGTCTGAAGCTAGATGGGATTTCTAAGTCTTTGCCTGGTTTTGGCAATACAACAATGTGTGCCTCTAATGTCTGTTTAGTCAAAGAAGTACCATTCATCAGTAAGTTGAAGAAGGCTACTAATTGTGGGCCTAAGATTGGAAAAAACTTTTTATAATAAGCCACCGTAAGTCCATCTGGGCCTGGACTCTTGCCAGATGGCGTAGATTTAACGACTTTTTTCACTTCTTCTAGAGTTATAGGTGCTAACAGGGATAATATTGAGGAATCATTAAGGGCCGGTAGATTCAGTTTTTGTAGGAAGTTCCCTATCTCCTTCTCCCGTGCCAACTTTGCCTCTTCTTGTTCTCCATGCCTAAGGTTGTACAAAGCATGATAATAATCTCTAAATATTTTAGATATCTCTTGAGTATCTGTTGTGATAGACCCTTCTTGTGATCTCATATGCTTGATGAAGATTTGATCCTCCCGTTTTTTGATGAGCGCTGACATAACTTTACCCCCTCTATTTCCATGAACATAATGTTTATGTTTTACTTTCAAGTAGGCCCTAGATGCTTTTATGTTTAACAGCCCTTTAAGTTCCTGTCTCAGAATTTTTAGTTCATCCAAGTCTCTTAGTGCAAGTGAGCGTTTATGTGACGTTTCAAGTATGGCAATTCGGGACAGCAGGTCTAACATCTTCCTCATTCTACTCCTTTTAATATGAGAACCAAGGGCAACAAATTCCCCTCTAATTACCGCTTTATGCGCCTCCCAAACTATGGGACTAGGTGTATTAGACTCCACATTCAGGGTAAAATATTCTTGCAATTTTTGTGATATGGATTCCACTTGGTTCTGTGAATCCAGGAGTGTATGGTTCAATCTCCAGGTCCACTCTCTACCACATAGATCAGAAAAACTGATAACAAAGGAGACCGGTGCATGGTCAGAGACCATGATGTTGTGAATTGTAGAAGATTAAACCGCTGGTAGGAATCTATCCAGGATAAAGAAGTAATCCAACCTCTGGTATGACCTATGAGGGTTAGAATAGAACGTGTAATCACACCTGTCACCATGCATCGACCTCCAAATATCACTAAGGTGGAGAGTCCTGAGATGTGATTGGGCTGATTTGAGAGCACGGAACGAGATGGCCGATTTCCGGGTAGAGGAGTCAAACAAGGGGTTTAGAGTGAGATTGAGGTCTCCCCCCACCAAAAGGATTCCTGTAGCAAATGCGTTAATTTTGTCTAATACCTCCTTTAACCAGCTAACCGGTTTTACATTAGGCACATACATATTGCATATCGTGACAGTAAGATGGCCTATCTCTCCTTTCAGGAGGAAATAGCTGCCTTCCGGGCCCTTTAATTCCGAGTGCAGTGTAAAGGGGATACCTCTTTTGAAGCCTATGCTGACTCCTCTAGCCGCCGAGCTGCCAGAAGTAGCATGAAACCATACATTAAAAGGGGAGTTGCCAAGGTTAGGCACATGTGATTTAGAAAAATGGGTCTCTTGAAGGAGCACTATATCAGCTGCAATCTTCTTGAGGACCTGGAAGATTCTACTACGTTTCATGGGGTTATTACTTCCGTGCACATTAAAGGTGGAAAAACATAACGTTAATGGAGCCATTGGAGCTGAGTACTTACCCACGAACTTAAGCCATACATCTGACCAGATATCAAGGATATAGATAACAAATCTGTCAAAACCTTAAAACCATAAACATAACTTAATGGTAATTTCTGATATAATAGGAATTTTGTGCTGGGGGGAGAAGAATAATTACACATGTTAATGACATGTGCATCCCGACCAGCCCAGAACCCCTATCCTTAGCCTCATTTCTATTGTACAAGATATATTAATACTATCCTTGCGACATCATAGCTAGGTAAGAGGAGACATTCTGAAGTAATTTAACGCTACAAGCACATTAAACTAAGAAGTAGAGGTAGCATGTTACCATTGATAAGACAGGAAAGAAAAAAAAGATGTGAAAACTGAGGAGCTGCTATCATAGGTTAGTCATTGACTCTAATGAAGCAGTCTAGGCATTTTGGTGACGCCATAGTAAAGAAGAAAAAATAACACTTGCAGCAAAACCTCAATCTGGTGCTCCTTGGGACCAGGCCCTCTTGTTCTTCCCGGATCTCTGGGGTTTTGGCTTCATCCATTTTGCTACTGATGGAAGCGGTGGTAAGTCCTCCATAGGTGGAATAGGTAGCCAGGAAGGAATCTCCATTGGCGACTGTTGTAGCGCTTCCCAGACCGGCGGAAGATCTTCAGGCGTGCGGACAGTTATGCGACGGTTCCCCGCTGTAATCAGAATCCCAAAAGGAAAAAGCCACCTGTATGGGAACTTGGAGGAGCGTAGGAGGTCGGTAAGAGGCTTTAGTAATCTCCTTTTGTATAAGGTGGAGGCGGCTAAGTCCTGGTAAATCTGGACATTGACCCCTTGGAACTTCACTTCACCTTTCTTCCTTGCAGCTTGTAAGATTAGTTCGGTATCCCTGTAGCTCAAAATACCACATATGATATCTCTTGGATTGTCGCGGGATGCCGGTTTCGGTTTTAGGGCCCGGTGTACTCTCTCTACTGCAACATGGACCGCTTGGTCCGGACCCAGTAACATGTGGAAGAGGGAGTCCATGACTTGGAATAGGTCTTCCTTATCGTCAGCCTCTGGCAGGCCCCTGAGTCTAATATTTCTTCGCCTGTTTCTGTTCTCCTGATCCTCCATTTGTAGCAGGAGTGTGTTCATCGCTCTGGCATGGGAGAGCAGGGACTCTTTAACTGCCGAGTTGAATGTAAGTATGGCGTCTTGAGATTGCTCAAGTGTTTCGACCCGGTCGCCAATGTGATAGATGTCCATTTTTATAGACACCAGGTCTGCAGCTAATGGAGCCAGCGCTCTCTGTAAGGCTCCTTCCAGAAACTCTCTGGTGAGATCAGACCTCCCGTTCCCATGTTGTGAGCTACAATCTTCCGTAGCGTCTTCTTCTCTCCCTGCCTGGGACTCCTGGAGTGTTGCGGGGTCACACGAGGCCGCGCCATGATGTTTCGTCGCCATCTTAGAGGTCGACTTGCTGAGGTATTTCTCCATGTCTTACCTCGGGCTCGGGTCTTCCTTGTGCCTTGAAGTGATCTGCGTGCAATCCTTCGGCTGGATCTTCATGCCGAATGCAGGATAGTGCTGATAGAGGCTTAGATAGGTTCTGGTGGCGAGAGCTCTGCTAACAAGCAGCCGCCATCGAGCTCGGTCAGGCCACGCCCCATTGTATTATTGTTTTGACATGAACCTGTGCCTTTGAATTACTCCTTATTGAGTCCTTATGACAGGTACTGCTTTGTGTGTTTGATTGCCACGGATTATATTCACTTCTTTATAGTTTCTCTGTTGGACCACCTCTCAGGAACTTTGACCCTGTTCCTAATGTAACAACTTAGATGGTGTGATATCGCTGTCCTCTGCATTTAAGCACTATGGTGTATAATACCTCGCTTGTTCTTCCATGGATAAGTTTGTGGGGAAAAATACTTCTAACAATAAGAGATCCAGAACCCTCACCCGGAGTCACCCCTCACCTTCTACACCAAAAGTGGCTCACTTCAAGAATTGAAGCTGGGGGATTCCTATTATAAAATTCAAATGGAAAGAGCTCACAAAGTGTATCCTCCCCTGTAGCGATACCAGACCATGACCAGTTATATTTCGGATTCTCAGCTTTCAAGACAAGGTCAAGATCATGGCTGCTTTTCGTCAAGCCTGTGGTCAGCTATGAGAATGGTTTCAGGACCTCTCTTCAGCACTGATGGAGAAACCTATAGCCTTTAATCCGGTCTGCAAACTCCTAGTGGATAAGTCCATCCGCTTCAGGCTACAGTATCGAGCCTCTCTCCGATTTCCATGGGAGACAGGGCATGGGTGTTCAGCGATCCTCAGAAAGCCTTATATCACATTCATGCTCAGGTTCAATCTTCGCCTGCCTCTCCTACTACAGCTACTTGAAAAGCGATGTCATAGCTGGTTTTGTTTTTGTTGTAATGTTCCTGTCATCACTTGCCTTTTCTTTTTGAATATTACTGACTCCCTATATGGGGTTCTTCATATAATGTCTTTTGCTCTCTGTCGTTGTAGTCATGTTCTCACGGTTTGGTGAGCTACATGATGGAGACCTGTTGTTATTGAGTTTCTTCAGAAGGGGGGATCCCATGCGCACTCTTGTTGGGGAACATGTGATATATTGGAGAACTTACCTGCTCGCTGGGATGGGTTTTTTCCCCATCCATGGTCTTCTACTCTTACCAGTTCTGGACGCTAACTGGCAATGGTTAAATGGTGAGTTCTACAAATTTTACTGCATCCACTATTTCTCCATTAACTTGGTGTACATGGAATATCAGTGGTCTACATACTCCAGTTAAATGAAAAAAGTGATAAATATTTTGCTTAAACTTAAATCTCACATTGTATTTTTTCGGGAAACCCACTGGGTTAAGGGTAATCATCCTCCATTACATAGTAAAATATTCCCGATGTGTATTGAAGCCTTTTTTTTTTTTTTTTTAATTAGGTGAGTTGCAATTCTGTTTAGTTAGCTAGTTCACCATAATACACTGGAGACTATAGAGGACCCAGCGGGCAGATATCTTCTAATCAAGGTTATTATTGAAAGTACGGTGGCTCAGTGGTTAGCACTAGTGCCTTGCAGCGCTAGGGTCCTAGGTTCCAATCCGACAACATCTGCATGGAGTTTGTATGTTCTCCCCGTGTTTGCAAGGGTTTCCTCCCACACTCCAAAGACATACTGGTAGGGAACCTAGATTGTGAGACAGCTTAATGGTAATGTCTGTAAAGCTCTGCGGAATATAGTACCGCTAGATAAGTGCATAAAATAAATAAATAACTACTGTTTATTGCGCCTAATTCTTCCAGTAGAACCTTTTTTGCATGTCTGATGGCAGCTATAGCTAGTTGGTATGTAAACAATGTGGTGGGGGAGACTTCAATGATGTTCTTGACTTGTTGCTAGATAGGCGATTGCTACACCCTACTGACTCAATTATACTTATTATTCACATGTCCATAATTCTCATGTGAGAATTAATTATTGGTTGATATCCCATGCCTCCTTACACCTTTTAAAATCCTCTAGAATCTCAGATATCCATATATCTGATCATGCCACGGTTCTCTTCAAATCGGCCCTAACTACTCCAATCCCGCTTTCTAAGCGATGGAGATTCCCCTTTTATTTATTTCACTCAGAAGACTATGCTGTCAGGCTTCTGGAGGACATATCTTTCTGACAATAGGACCCATCTAGAGGATATTTAACTTCTTTTGGCCTGCATCCAAAGTGGTCATATGTGGTCAGGTTATTTCTCATATCGGAATGAAATTAGCAGCTTAATTGTCTTCAGCCTAGAAGACTCTTAGTCAAGCTTACAAGCTGTTTAGTCTTCATAAGGCTGGGTTCACACGGGCGAGATTTCCGCGCGGGTGCAATGCGTGAGGTGAACGCATTGCACCCGCACTGAATCCGGACCCATTCACTTCTATAGGGCTGTGCAGATGAGCGGTGATTTTCACGCATCACTTGTGCGTTACGTGAAAATCGCAGCATGCTCTATATTGTTTTTCACGCAACGCAGGCCCCATAGAAGTGAATGGGGCTGCATGAAAATCGCAAGCATCCGCAAGCAAGTGCGGATGTGGTGCGATTTTCACGCATGGTTGCTAAGATGAAAGTCTATTCACTGTAAATAATAGCATTCTTAATACAGAATGCTTAGTAGAAGGTCAATTGAGGGTTAAAAAATAAAAAAAAATTTACTCACCTCCTCCTCTTGATCGCGTAGTTGCCGATCTCTTCTTACTTCTTTAATCATGAGCTGCCGGCTAAAGGACCTGTGATGGACCATGTGATTGGACCATGTGATGAGCTCAGTGATGTCACCACAGGTCCTTTGACAGGTCCTGAAGAAAGAACAGAAGACCGGCAGCTACGCGATCAATTGGAGGAGGTGAGTTAATTTTTTTTAACCCTCAATTGACCTTCTACTAAGCATTCTGTATTAAAGAATGCTATTATTTTCCCTTATAACCATGTTATAAGGGAAAATAATTACATCTACATAACACCGAACCCAAACCTGAACTTCAGTGAAGAAGTCCGGGTCTGGGTACCACAGTCAGTTTTCACGCGCGTGCAAAACGCATTGCACCCGCGCGAAAAAAAACGGAACGCAATCGCAGTCAAAACTGACTGCAATTGCGTACCTACTTGTGCAGGTTTGCCGTAATTCACCTGGGACGCATCCAGAGCCAGAACGTGACGCCCGTGTGAACCCAGCCTAATACTTCCGAAACAAAACAGCAGTACTTAGATGATAAAATGTATGCTGATACGTTCTTGAGCGAGCCTTGATTAATTAGGATTCGCAAAAGCACCGGTATTTTAGATGTGGTAATAAACCAGGTAGACTGCTGGCTTCCCTTACTAAGCCCTACCGATATGCCACCAAAATATCCAAATTAAAATCATCCTCTGGTTCTTTAGTAACTCACCTTATGGAAATTGGGGATCAATTAAAATTTTTCAATTCATTGTACTCTGCACCTTTAGATGAGGGAGCATTAGACTCTTCTTTTTTCAATATTGAGCACCTAACTCTGCTATCCGATCATAGACTAATTTTAAATGCCTCTATTAGTCAGGATGAGATTGCTATCACCATCAAATTGCTCAAGTTATCTAAAACCCTAGGTCCTGATGGTTTTGGGAATTAATATTTGCGACCTCACCTGTAGAGATGTCACGAACATAAAATTTTCCGTTCGCGAACGGCGAACGCGAATTTCCGCAAATGTTCGCGAACGGGCGAACCGGGCGAACCGCCATTGACTTCAATAGGCAGGCGAATTTTAAAACCCACAGGGACTCTTTCTGGCCACAATAGTGAATGAAAAGTTGTTTCAAGGGGACTAACACCTGGACTGTGGCATGCCGGAGGGGGATCCATGGCAAAACTCCCATGGAAAATTACGTAGTTGACGCAGAGTCTGGTTTTAATCCATAAAGGGCATAAATCACCTAACATTCCTAAATTGTTTGGAATAACGTGCTTTAAAACATCAGGTATGATGTTGTATCGATCAGGTAGTGCAAGGGTTACGCCCGCTTCACAGTGACAGACCAAACTATGACAAACCAAACTCCCCGTTTAACGCACCGCAAACAACCGCAAACAGTCCATTTGCACAACCGCAAACTCCCCATTTGCACAAGGTTGGATACCAAGCTAGCCATGTCCCGTTCCTTGTCCTCACTGACGTCATTGAAGGTCTCTTTCTCCACCCAGCCATGTACAACACCAAGGGTCCCCGAAAGGTGACAACAAGCCCCCTGGGACGCCTGCTGTGGTTGGTCTTCCACCTCCTCAAAGCCACCTTCCTCCTCTGACTCCTCTTCTTCAGACTCCTCTCTCTGTGTTGCCACAGGTCCAGCAATCGACAACGACAAGGCTGCTTCTGGTGGTGATGGTGACCACAACTCTTCCTCTTCATGCTCATCTACGGCCTGATCCAGCACTCTTCGCAGGGCACACTCCAGAAAAAACGCATATGGGATGAGGTCGATGATGTTGCCTTGGGTTTGACTGACCAGGTTTGTCACCTCCGCAAAAGGACGCATGAGCCTACAGCCATTGTGCATGAGCGTTTAGTAACGCGGCCAAAAAATACCCAGCTCCGCAGAGGCTGTCCTCTTTTTTTTTTTGTTAAAAAAAATCTGTTCTTACCAGTTTAATCTCTGTTTTGTCCCCTATCAGGGGCCGGTGTATGGAATAGATTTTAGGAACCGGGAGATGGAAAAAGATACTTGGTCGTTCCTCTTACTTCCAATTTGGATCACTGCAAGTGCGCAATGCAATGTACTGTGCAATCCCAATATGAGTGGTATGTTAAGTAGTGCTAATTCTATCAGTTTAATCCCGGTTACGTCCCCTATCAGGTGTATGGAATAGATTTTAGGAACCGGGAGATGGAAAAAGATGCTTGGTCGGTCCTCTTACTTCCAATTTGGGGAACTGCGCGTACGCCTTGCAATGTACTGTGCTACCAGATATGAGTGGTATGTTAAGTAGTACTATTCCTATCAGTTTAATCCCTGTTACGTCCCCTATCAGGGGCCGGTGTATGGAATAGATTTTAGGAACCGGGTGTCATGGCGGACGTGCACAGTATAAAAGATAACACACCAACCAGGCTCTGGACGAGAGACAGGGGAAGGGTCACCTCCTAGTTTATACCTGACCTCTTTCCCTGCACTGCTCGGCCCACAGGCAGACCTTGAAGGTAGGTGTGCTGTGTCCTCCAGCCTGAACTGACAAAACCCTGAACTCCCTGAGATGGTGAAGTGGGGAGATAGGAGCAGCCTGCTCGCACAGAAACTGGATGGGATAGATGACAACAACAACCAAACAAGAAATGACACTTATCTTCTGAGAGCAGGAACTGACAGCCAACCTTCCCTCCAAACTTCCCAGACCAAAATGATCAGTATAATCCGCTCAGAGCACTTAGCTGGAGACCATTTAAACTAATGACTCCACCCAGTGCACCTGATGAGAGGCGGATCCAGCATGGCATCAAAACAAATACTAAACTCGTGCTGCTATTCTGGCCGACCTCCGCACATCGTCAGAGTGGGGCATGACAGTACCCCCCCTTCTACGGGTGACCTCCGGACACCCTGGACCAACCTTATCCGGATGGGACCTATGAAAGGCCCTCACCAGTCGGCTGGCGTTGACATCTGACGCCGGAACCCACATCCTCTCCTCAGGACCGTATCCCCTCCAGTGCACCAGGTACTGGAGGGAACCCCGCAGAACTCTCGAGTCGAGAATCCTGGAGATTTCGAACTCCAAGTTTCCCTCGACTAGAACAGGAGGAGGAGGCAATGGCGATGGTACCACCGGTTTAACATATTTTTTTTTGTAAAGACTTGTGGAAGACATCATGGATCCTCCAAGTCTGCGGCAGATCCAGTCGAAACGCCACAGGATTGATCACCGCAGAAATTTTATACGGACCAACAAATCTTGGACCCAGTTTCCAAGATGGCACTCTCAACTTAATATTCTTAGTGGACAACCACACCAGATCACCCACACACAAGTCCGGACCAGTCACACGTCTCCTGTCAGCCATTTGTTTATACCTCTCACCCATCCTCTCCAGATTCCCTTGAATCCTCCGCCAGATAGAGAATAAGGCAGAAGAGAATCTTTCCTCCTCTGGCATCCCGGAGGAACCAGACCCAGAAAAGGTACCAAACTGAGGATGGAAACCGTATGCGCCAAAAAATGGCGACTTACCCGTGGACTCCTGCCTACGGTTATTCAATGCAAATTCTGCTAAGGACAAGAATGAGGACCAGTCCTCCTGATTCTCAGCCACAAAGCACCTCAAGTAGGTCTCCAGGTTTTGATTGGTACGCTCCGTCTGACCATTCGACTGTGGATGAAAAGCCGACGAGAAAGAAAGTTGAATGCCGAGTCGAGAGCAGAACGCCCTCCAAAACCTGGAGACAAACTGCGTGCCCCTATCAGAGACCACATCCGAAGGAATACCGTGCAATTTCACAATATTATCCACAAAAATCTGCGCAAGAGTCTTAGCGTTAGGCAGACTTGTTAGTGGTATAAAGTGAGCCATTTTACTGAAACGGTCGACTACCACCAAAATCACTGTTCTCCCGGAGGAACTCGGCAGGTCCGTAATAAAGTCCATGGACAAATGCGTCCAAGGACGAGATGGAATAGACAAATGGAAGAAGTGAACCATGCGGTCGAGTATGAGCAACCTTTGATCGAGCGCAGGTTTCACAAGCTGTCACGTAATTCTCAATACTCTTACGCAACCCTGGCCACCAGAACCTCCGGGACACCAGCGAGAACAGTATTGTGATGTTCCTTGAACACCTTGTATCGTAGGCCCTCAGGAACAAACAACCTCCCTGGGGGACACGAACCAGGAGCCCTCTCCTGAGCTCCCAATACCTCCATCTCTAATTCAGGGTACAGAGCGGAGACCACCACTCCATCCGCCAAAATCAGCGCTGGATCTTCTGAATCACCTCCCCCAGGGAAGCTGCGAGACAAGGCATCTGCCTTGACGTTCTTGACCCCTGGGCGAAAGGTAACCACAAAATTGAACCTGGTAAAAAACAATGACCATCTGGCCTGTCTAGGGTTCAGACGCTTGGCAGATTGCAGGTAAGCCAAATTCTTATGGTCTGTATACACAGTAACGGGGTGAGTAGCCCCCTCTAACCAGTGACGCCATTCTTCAAAGGCCAACTTGATAGCCAACAACTCCCTATCTCCAACATCATAATTCCTCTCGGCGACCGAGAGCTGCCTGGAGAAGAAGGCACACGGGACCCACTTGCCAGGAGAAGGACCCTGCGAAAGCGCCGCCCCAACCCCCACCTCTGATGCATCAACCTCGACCACGAATGGCTGAGATACAGCCGGCTGCACCAGAATGGGAGCAGACGCAAAACGCTCCTTAATAGCCGAAAAGGCCTGCAATGCCTCATCCGGCCAGACAGAGACATCAGCGCCCTTCTTGGTCATATCAGTAAGAGGTTTGACTAGCGTGGAATAATTCGAAATAAATTTTCTATAATAATTCGTAAACCCCAAAAACCGCATCAAAGCTTTCCGATTCTCCGGTCGGTCCCACTCCAGAACCGCCCGGACCTTTTCGGGGTCCATACAAAAACCGGAATCAGAAAGCATGTATCCCAAGAATGGAAGCTCTTGCACCGCAAACAAACATTTCTCCAATTTGGCATATAACTTATTCTCCCGAAGGATCGTCAAAACCTGTCTCACATGATCCTGATGGGTCTTCAGATCAGGGGAATAAATTAAAATGTCATCTAGGTAGACCACTACGAACCTCCCCACCAAGTGATGAAAAATATCATTGACGAATCGCTGAAATACCGCTGGCGCATTCGTCAACCCAAAAGGCATTACCAGGTTCTCAAAATGACCCTCGTGCGTATTGAAGACTGTTTTCCACTCATCCCCCTCCTTGATCCTGATCAGATTGTATGCTCCTCTCAAATCCAACTTGGAGAACACCTTGGCTCCAACAATCTGATGAAAAAGATCAGAGATCAAAGGCAGGGGATATGGATCCCGGACTGTAATACGGTTCAGCTCCCGGAAATCCAAACACGGTCTCAGTGATCCATCTTTCTTCTTCACGAAGAACAAACCTACAGCCACTGGAGACTTAGATGGTCTAATATGACCCTTTGCCAAACTCTCGGCGACATACTTTCGCATGACCTCTCTCTCGGGTTGAGAGAGGTTGTAGAGCCGAGACTTAGGCAATTTAGCCCCCGGAATGACATTCACTGGACAATCATAGTCACGATGAGGGGGCAATTCCTGAGCCCCACCCTCCGAAAAGACGTCCAAAAAATCTGAGAGATACTGAGGCAAGGCCGTAACGGACACTTCAGAAATAGATGTGACAAGACAATTATCCGAACAAAACTTGCTCCAACCAATGATTTGTCTCGCTTGCCAGTCTATAATTGGGTTATGTCTAGACAACCATGGCAACCCCAGAACTATTGGAGCTGGCAAATCCTTCATGACGAAACAGGAAATAATCTCAGCATGTGAATCACCCACCCTTAAATGAATACCATGAACCACGTGAGTAAGGCTTCTTTGAGAAAGAGGGGAAGAATCGATAGCAAAAACACGAATCTCGTTCTCTAACGTGCAAGTACTTAGTCCCAAACCCTCAAGAAACAGAAAGTCAATTAAATTTACCCCAGCACCACAATCAAGAAAAACATCAACAAACACATTTCTAGACTCTAGCGCCACCATAGCTGAAAGGAGAAAACAGGAACTGCAGGGAACTTGCATACCAGTCTGCTCCACCACACCATTCATACTACCAAGTGTGAGGGAAGTTTTTTTTTTTTTCTCTTTTTTCTTTATCTCTTCCCCCTGTGGTTCAATATACAGACAATAAACAACAAAATGACCCATCTTCCCACAAAAGAAACATAGATTGTGCACTTTTCGAAAGTCTCTACTATCCGAATGGCAAGATATCTGACCTAACTGCATGGGTTCCTCCAATACCCCAGAGTAACAAGCAATATCACCCTGGGCAGCTGGTGAAACAAAACCACACGCAGGAGGAATCCCCTGCACGGAGGGACCCTTACACCTCTCTCTGATACGTCTATCCAAACGTATAGCCAAAGACATTGCGTTCTCCAAAGTATCTGGGTATTCATGAAAAGCCAGAGCATCTTTCAACCTTTCAGATAACCCCTGACAAAACTGGCTACGTAACGCGGGGTCGTTCCACCCCGACTCAGTAGCCCACCTCCTAAACTCTGTGCAGTAAACCTCAGCAGTATGTTTATCCTGTAGTAAGTTACGTAATTTTGATTCTGCCATCAAAACTCAATCTGGGTCATCGTAAATCAATCCCAGGGCTTTAAAAAATTCCTCCACCGACCGGAGGGCCAGAGAACCAGGCGGCAGAGAAAAAGCCCAGGATTGCGCGTCCCCTTTAAGCAAAGACATGATGATACCCACCCTCTGATCCTCATTACCTGATGAAAATGGGCACAATCAAAAGTACAAATTACATGACTCTTTGAAACGGAAAAAATCATCGGTACCCCGTGCAAATTTCTCAGGAAGAGCGACTTTAGGCTCCCCAGCAATTTGACCTGTACCTGAAGCCAACACCCTCTGACACTGTGTGACCGTACTACGCAGATCCGCAACCTCCAGGGACAAACCCTGCATGCGGTCAACCAGTGCATCAATTGACGCCATCACATAAACGCTGAGCAATGGCAGTCCCACAGTATAAAAGATAACACTCCAACCAGGCTCTGGATGAGAGACAGGGGAAGGGTCACCTCCTAGTTTATCCCTGACCTCTTTCCCTGCACTGCTCAGCCCACAGGCAGACCTTGAAGGTAGGTGTGCTGTGTCCTCCAGCCTGAACTGACAAAACCCTGAACTCCCTGAGATGGTGAAGTGGGGAGATAGGAGCAGCCTGCTCGCACAGAACCTGGATGGGATAGATGACAACAACAACCAAACAAGAAATGACACTTATCTTCTGAGAGCAGGAACTGACAGCCAACCTTCCCTCCAAACTCCCCAGACCAAAATGATCAGTATAATCCGCTCAGAGCACTTAGCTGGAGACCATTTAAACTAATGACTCCACCCAGTGCACCTAATGAGAGGCGGATCCAGCACGGCACCAAAACAAATACTAAACTCGTGCTGCTATCCTGGCCGACCTCCGCACATCGTCAGAGTGGGGCATGACACCGGGAGATGGAAAAAGATGCTTGGTTGGACCTCTTACTTCCAATTTGGGGCACTGCGCGTGCACTGTGCAATGTACTGTGCAATCCCAATATGAGTGGTATGTTAAGTAGTACTATTCCTATCAGTTTTTATCCCTGTTACGTCCCCTATCAGGGAACATTTGTGGAATAGATTTTAGGAACCGGGAGATGGAAAAAGATGCTTGGTTCGTCCTTCTACTTCCAATTTGGGGCACTGCACGTACGCCGTGCAATGTACTGTGCCACCAGATATGAGTGGTGTGTTAAGTAGTACTATTCCTATCAGTTTAATCCCTGTTATGTCCCTTATCAGGGGACGTGTATAGAATAGATTTTAGACAACCGCAAAGAGTTGTCAATAGTTGACACACTCATGACATAAATTTTATTCCTCTATGCATCAATCTTGGTGTAGTGATGACTGTGCTCGTGCGCACGTTTGGGAGATTGCAGGCGATGGCGGTTTTTCAAAGCCTATGGTCGTGCTGAGGTAGTTCAGTGACAGTTAAGTGACCCAGAAAACAATGATTCTGCAGTGTGGGACCATTGTTGGCCTAGTAGGCTTTAATGATCACCTTAGATGATCACAAAGAAAATTATTGTTTTTTCTATGCAAAATGATCCAGCCGATCGCTTTTGGTCTGTTCACAATGAAGCAACGACCTTATCATCTGGGGTGTGCCAACATTGCCATTGCCAACACACTCATAGAGGTGATCACTTCATTGTGATACGCAAGCCCCTTCACCACAACAAGGTAACGATCACAAAGGGGAATTGACACATGTATGTGCCTTTTTTTTGTTTTGTTTTTGCAGCCACAGTGCAGCACCAGAGGCCACAAAAATTAGGCATGTGCACATGCCTGAAAAATTAGGTATTGTTGCAGCCGCTGCTGTAGCAGCCACCAGAAAAATTTATGTTTGTTTCCCAGGCAGAAAGTGCCCTAAAACATTGCGGCTTGAACCCTAGTTGGTGGCGGATAAGTCACGCAAGTCATCCGGCATTCAGAAATAAAATACAGCAATGAAAAATTATCCAGCCGATCGCTTTTGGTCTGATCATAATGAAGCAACGGCCTTATCATCTGGGGTGTGGCAACATTGCTAACACACTCATAGAGGTGATGATCGCTTCATTGTGATACGCAAGCCCCTTCACCACAACAAGGTAACGATCACGAAGGGGAATTGACACTTGTATGTGCCTTTTTTTATTTATTTTTTGCAGCCACAGTGCAGCACCAGAGGCCAGAAAAATTAGGCATGTACACATGCCTGAAAAATAATGGTATTGTTGCAGCCGCTGTTGTAGCAGCGGCCGGAAAAATTTATGTTTTCCAGGCAGAAAGTGCACTAAAACATTGCGGCTTGAACCCTAGTTGGTGGCGGAGAAGTCACGCAAGTCATCCGGCATGCAGAGATAAAATACAGCAGCGTGTGGACCATTTTTAGCCCAAGGCATCTCATCAGGCCTTTTTTAGTCAAATGTATCGCCCACTGTCAGTTCCTTCGGGATCCATGCCTCATTCATCTTAATAAAGGTGAGGTAATCTAGACTTTTTTGACCTAGGCGAATTCTCTTCTCAGTGACAATACCTCCTGCTGCACTGATGGTCCTTTCTGACAGGACACTTGAAGCGGGGCAGGCCAGAAGTTCTATCGCAAATTGGGATAGCTCAGGCCACAGGTCAAGCCTGCACACCCAGTAGTCAAAGGGTTCATTGCTCCTCAGAATGTCGATATCTGCAGTTAAGGCGAGGTAGTCTGCTACCTGTCAATTGAGTCGTTCTCTGAGGGTGGACCCCGAAGAGCTGTGACTTAAAAAGCTCTGCATGTCCTCCATCAACAACACGTCTGTAAAGCGTCCTGTCCTTGCCGGCGTGGTTGTGGTAGGAGGAGGATTACTTTCACCTCTTCCCCTGTTAGATTCCCGTTGTGCTGTGACATCACCCTTATACGCTGTGTAAAGCATACTTTTTAACTTGTTTTGGAACTGCTGCATCCTTTCCGACTTGCGGTAATTCGGTAACATTTCAGGCACTTTCTGCTTATACCGGGGGTCTAGTAGCGTGGCCACCCAGTACAGGTCGTTCTCCTTCAGCCTTTTTATTTTCTTCATTTAGGTTTTATTGAAATTTTGTAGTATAACAAAATAGAAACAAGTGCAAATTCAAGCGATGTTAACAGTACAAGTATGATGTCTACAGAACTGTAGTGGGTGTGAACACTCGACATCAGGCAATGTAAATCATGGAAGAATATGAGTTAGGCATATCTAAGTGGACATACAAATTATAATAGTATGCAGACAGACGAGACATTGGACAAGGGATCAGGGGGGAGGAAAAGAAGGGGGAAGGGAGAAGGGGTACAGTTTCTTTTGAAGAGGTTAGACCTGCGCATCCCGAAATGCGAAAGACTTCCCAGGGGATCCATATCTTCACATATCGTGAGGTGTCTGCTGGCGTAATACTAATGAGGTCTTCCAGCCTCTGATACAGAGCAATTTCATCAAACCACTCCTCAGGCGAGGGGGGAGAGGAGGATTTCCAATGCCTGGGAATCACCGCCTTCGCTGCCTGTACCATGTATTTTAAGAGGGATTTCTTATATGCCGGGACATTCAGGACACAATCGAACAGTAAGAGGGCTTCTGGAGAGTTTTGGATGGGGACTCCCGTGACTTCTTTGATTATTTTATGAACAAAGTTCCAGAAGGGCCGTAAGCCACTACAATTCCACCACACATGGATCATCGTGCCTTCCTCCTTGAGACACCTCCAATAACGGTCCGATACTGTCGGGAACCATTTGTGGAGTAACGCTGGTACTCTGTACCATCTGGATACAATTTTGTAGCTCGTTTCTTGAGCTTTGGCCGAAATTGTTGATTTGTGCGATAGAAGGAAGCATCTGTTCCACTGGGCTGGGGTATAATGATTCCCCAGATCCCGCTCCCAGGCCTGACAGTATGGAGGAAGGCACGAGGATCGCTGGTGTATCAGCAGCTTGTATACAGAGCATATGGGGTGTGGGATCGCTGAGGAGGAGACACACATCTGCTCAAACTCAGTGAGTTTCCAGGCCAGAGTGTGGGTTTAGCTTAGAGAGGTATAAAAGTGTTGAAGCTGCAGATATTCAAAGGAATTACGGGCTAATGGAGCTTCCAGTATCTGGGACAGGGGTTTCAGTGCGGGACCAGAGAGGACCTGGTAGAACCTGATCGGGCGGGTTCTTGTGCCTTAAAGAAAGTGTCTAGATGAGCGCCCTGGAGGGAATCTAGGGTGATCAGTAACGGGCACTAGGGGGCCTTTAGGGTCAATCAATGAGGTTAAGTGACCTATGGATGCTAAGGCTGCGAGGGTATGATGGGCAGAGAAGGACAATTGCGATGACGTTTGACGTGGAGAGCCCACCAACCATGGGTGGGTTGATACCAAGCACGGTGAGGTGTCCTTTGTAATTTGCACCCATGACTTGGAATTATCAGTGCGCGTCAAGTACAACAGTCGGGCATAGGCTGCAGAGTGGTAATATAGTCGACAGTCTGGGAGACCCACCCCTCCCGTTTCCTTGGTGCGAGTCATTATCTCCCATTTTATCCGCGGTCGGCCAGGAGCCCATACAAACTGCGTGAAGCATCTGCAGAGTTGGGACCAAAATGTGGACAGGATGCGAAGGGGGATGGTCTATAAAAGGTACAGTAGTTTTGGTAAGAGGGTCATCTTTAATATGCTGATCCTACCAAACCAGGAGAAGTCTCGTTTACGCCATCCATCTAGGTCTTTTTGGAACTGTAGGAGAAGGGGCGCAAAGTTCAGTTTATGAAGTCGTGAGAGATCTGCTGTCACCTTAATCACAAATATGTTATGCCTCTTGGTGGCCAAGCAAAGGGAAAAGAAGCCTTTGGTCAGGTCACTTGGCAAAGTGACGTCTAGAGCCTCTGACTTAGACATGATGACTTTTAAATTGGACCAAGCACCAAATTGAGATATTTCCCGAAGCAAGGATGGTAGAGAAATGCGTGGGTTGGTTATGTAGAGAAGGAGATCGTCAGCAAACGCCGCGCATTTATACTCTTGTGATCCAATCGTTATTCCCGTTATATCTGGATTGGCACGTATGGAGGCCAGCAGGTGTTCCATGACTAGGACGTATAGCAAGGGGGACAATGGGCAGCCTTGCCATGTCCCATTATGGATTGGAAAGGAAGGGGGGGACAGGGCCCCATTTACTTTGACTCTAGCAGTGGGATGTTGGTATAGTGTCAGGATCTTTGACAGGAATATCGGGCCCAGGCCTATATGTAAGAGAGCCTCATGGATGGCGTGCCAAAATATCCGGTCGAAGGCCTTTTCTGCGTCTAGGGAAAGTACCATAAGGGGGCCTTCTTTGATTTGGCATAGTGGATGATATCTAAGGGTTTAAGAGTGTTATCCCGGGCTTCCCTCCCCGGCACAAACCCAACCTGATCAGCACAAACCAGGGAAGGTAGATAAGCATTCAATCTATTCGCCATTAATTTGGCAAAGATCTTAAGATCAACGTTTAAAAGGGAGATAGGACGATAGCTGGCACACAGGTGCGGGTCCTTTCTCGGTTTCGGGATAACCGTGATATGCGCCTCAGTGGTCTGTGCCGGGAAGGGGAGCCCAGGAGACACCCCATTGAAGACCTGGAGCATAATAGGGGACAGAGTGGAAGAAAAGGATTTGTAGAACCTAGCCGTAAACCCATCGGGGCCCGGGCTCTAACCACCCGGGAGCGACTTAAGCACCGTATGAAGTTCAGCGTCTGTGAATGGAGCCTCCAGAGTCTCAGAGTCAAGCGCGGATAGCTTGGGAAGTAGGAGAGGCGGGCCGGGAGAGTCACTCACTACTTGAGGGGATGTTTGGGGCAGGTTGTAGAAGGAGTGGAAAGTAGCCGCAATGTCAGTGGTTGTGTGAACCATACGATCTTGGGCGTTTTTGATAGCGGGAATGTGGGAGGTTGCCAGTCTTCCCCTTAGAGCCCTTGACAACATACGGCCACTTTTTTCCCGTATTCGTAGAATTTACTCCTGCAAATTTGTACCATACGTTTATAGGATACTTCTAGGAGGTGTTTAGCTTTCATATGTGCATTCTGGAGATTGTGAAGAGTTGGCAGGGTAAGTGCTCGTTTGTGGGCAAGTTCCAGGGAAGTGACTTTTTGTAGAGCAAGCTTAAGTGTATGGGCTTTCTCCTTCTTGAGACGGGAGCCATGCTTAATGAGCACGCCTCGAAGAACACACTTCAAGGCCTCCCATTGGATCGGTATTGGGGTAGTATCCTCCTTGTAATCTGACAAGAAGTTTGTTATACTGCTAGTGAGGTCAGCAGCACACCCCGCGTCAAGAAGGAGACTTTCGTTTAACCGCCACGTCCACTCCTGTCTAGTGAGAAAGGGCAGATTCAGGGAACAGTATATAGGAGCGTGGTCAGACCAAAGGATGTTTCCTATTTGTGTGGAATCAAGCCAGGATAGGGCTGATTGCTGAATAAGGATATGGTCAATGCGACTATATGAGCCAGAGTAGAAGGTGTAATCCTTATCAGCTGGGTGTTGGATTCGCCAGGGGTTGCGCAATTGTAATTGGAGCAGTGCCCGTTTGACCCTTTTAATGGTGGAATATGTGAGGGAGGCACGTCCAGTCGAATTGTCAAGTGTGGGGTCAAGCGTCAGGTTAAGGTCACCACATAATATAACAGTCCCCCGGAGCAACGGTATGACGTTGTTAATAAGGTTTACGATGAAGGGTGCTTGATTTTGGTTGGGGGCATACACGTTAAGGAAGGTGAATTATTGGCCCCCAATAAGTAATGCGAGGGCCAGATATCTCGCATCTGGATCGGCAGTACATCCCAGCACTTGATGAGGTAAAGACTTGTGGATCGCTATGGCGACTCCTTTTGTCTTGTTTACCGAATTGTTTGCAAAGTGGCAGGTTGTGTAGTGTCGATGTCGTATGTTCGGGGCGCTACCCTCCTTAAAGTGCGTTTCCTGGAAACAAACAACATGTACCTTTTGGCGATGGAAATGGTGAAGTACCTGGGCCCTTTTTTCGGGAGTGTTGAGACCCTTTGCGTTGAATGATGCGATCTTCAGTGACCCCATTGCTGTGGGGGGAGGGGGGAGAGAGGAAAAAAACACAAGGGAGGAACGGGGAGACAACCAACAAAAAACAAAGAGAAAAAACAATTAAAAGTAAACAAATGGGAGGAAAACACTGAGAAGGAAAGGTAGAGTGGTTTTAAATGACCCAAAGGTCCAAAGAGGCTATCACTCGGGGCACGTCACCCCTAGGGAGAGTTTCTACTTATTTGGGGGAGAAAGTGGCAGCCAGACAAGAGCTGACCCGCCACAACACCAGTGGATGCAAATAGAAAATTATGAGCACCAGCAGTTTATAGGATAGGGATGACATCTGTCGGGCTTTGAGCAGGATCTGATACTTGATGGCATAAAAGTGGACTCTGCAGATGACGTCCTTGGCTTCGAGGGATCAGGATTGGGGGGCCTCAATGCCCTATCGGCCCTGTCGATTTCGATGTTGAAGCTTGGTGGACGTCCCAGGAGGTCATTGAAAATTTTCACAATGGTAGGTAAAAGTACCGTCTGTGTTATTGATGAATATTGTTGCGGCGGCTCCTATTTTCAACATCATCCAGATAATATTGCAAGGCGTGCAGTTGCGCATCATGGGACTGTAGTTTCTCTTTCAATTCTTGCACATCTGCAGACAAGGAATCATGTTCCTGTTGAACGGTGTCCACCTTTGTATCAATCAGGGCCATCTCAGAGCGTACTTGCGTGAATTCTCTTTTACATTCTTGTAAAATGTTAGCTGCAAAGCTAGAGAGGTCTGCCTTGGTGGGAAGCGAGCACATCAGGTTGCGTAAGTCCAGCATAGTAGGTGGTCGAGAGTCCTCGTCGAACAGAGGAGCATGAGACGCAGGTCTCTGGGGCAATGGTGGAAAGCCTTGGGAGGCTGGCGCTGCAGGGGCGGCCAGGATCTGTGTGCCTGGTGAAGCAGCACCATCATGGCGTGGATGGGATCCGTCCCATGACGAGCCTGTGGTGGACCAGTGCGGGGAAGTCGCTAGGGGTGGCTCAGAAGAGCGAGGTGAGAGAGGCTCCCGCAATGTGCACGGGGAAGAGGCCACAGCCTGCGGTGCGTTTGGGGCCGTTCTGTTAGCCATTCCGGGCTGCCCCCGGTGAAGAGCATCTCCCTGTAGTAGGGAATGTCTCATATAACCGTCTGGAGCGCAAAAACAGGGGGACCCAGTGGGAGATCCCACCCCTGGGCGCAATGAGGCCGCAGACGGGTTGGAAGTTACATGTCTCCGGGAGATGGGGTGAGAGGCTGACTGAGGAGCCCTCTGTAACGGGGGGAACTCCTCCTCACTGACCTGTATCACCGGAGAACGAGGGGACAGCGTGGTGGCTGTCAGGCCTCCTCTCTGAGCCGAAGGTGAGAGCTCAGAGCGCGGTCCAAGGCCTCCTTCTTCCTGGACGTGAGGCATCTGGGCTTGATCGGGATCACTGCACAGGGTCGGCACGGATGAGGACCGGGCTCTCCGTCGATCCGGTAAGTGCTGCACAGATCCTGGTTCCGCTACTTCTGTTTTGAGCGGAGTTACATCAGGGCCGGCGGCGCCATCTTGAAAGCGCTCGGCCATGTCAGGGCCCGGTGTTGCAGGCTGTCTAGCGAAAAGCCTGGGTATGTCCCCCTGTGAGAATGTCAGGGGGGCCACAGAGCGAGCCCTGCTCTTTTTAGCAACTTTGCCCATCGTTAAAGGGTCGCTGGCGGTGGATTATCTACGGTGCTGTGGAGGAGCTCGCAGCACACACGTCCTCACTCCTGCATAGCTGGCCACCCCCCCCTTCAGCCTTTTTATACAAGGGTCCCTCAACAGGCACGACAGCATGGAAGACCCCATTTGCACAAGGTTGGATGCCGAGCTCCTCATGTCCCGTTCCTCATCCTCATTGATCTCACTGAAGGTCTGTTCTTCCCCCCAGCCACGTACAACACCACGGGTACCAGATAGGTGACAACTAGCACCCTGGGATGCCTGCTGTGGTTGGTCTTCCTCCTCCTCAAAGCCACATTCCTCCTCTGACTCCTCTTCCTCAGACTCCTCTTCCAGCGTTGCCGCAGGTTCAGCAAGCGATGCTGATAAGGCTGTTTCTGGTGGTGATGGTGACCACAACTCTGACTCTTCCTCTTCACGCTCATCTACGGCCTGATCCAGCACTCTTCGCAGGGCACGCTCCAGGAAGAAAACAAATGGGATGATGTCGCTGATGGTGCATTCGGTGCGACTGACTAGGTTTGTCACCTCCTCAAAAGGACGCATGAGCCTGCAGGCATTGCGCATGAGCGTCCAGTAATGTGGCAAAAAAATACCCAGCTCCGCAGAGGCTGTCCTAGCACCCCGGTCATACAAATACTCGTTGATGGCTTTTTCTTGTTGGAGCAGGCGGTCGAACATTAGGAGTGTGTTGAATTCCAACGTGTCGGGCTGTCGCTAATCAAGCGCCTCACTGGCATGTTGTTTCGCCGCTGAATATCTGAAACGCGCGCCATGGCCGTGTAGGAACGCCTGAAATGGCCACACACCTTCCTGGCCTGCTTGAGGACGTCCTGTAAGCCTGGGTACTTATGCACATAGCATTGTACGATCAGATTTAACACATGTGCCATGCATGGCACATGTGTCAACTTGCCCAAATTCAATGCCGCCAACAAATTGCTTCCGTTGTCACACACCACTTTGGTGATCTCCAGTTGGTGCGGAGTCAGCCACTGATCCACCTGTGCGTTCAGGGCGGACAGGAGTGCTGGTCGTTGTGACTCTCTGCTTTCAGGCAAGTCAACCCCAAGACGGCGTGACACTGTCGTATCCGGGATGTGGAATAGCCCTGGGGAGCTGGGGGGGTGCAGTTGATGTGGAGCAAGACGCAGCAGCAGAAGAGGACTCAGCCGAGGAGGTTAGCGAAGAGGATGGAGTAGGAGGAGTAGAGGAGGTGGCAGCAGGCCTGCCTGCAAGTCGTGGCGGTGTCAGCAACTCCTCTGCAGAGCCACGCATTCCATGCTTGGCAGCCGTCAGCAGGTTTACCCAATGCGGAGTGTATGTGATATACCTGCCCTAACCGTGCTTTGCAGACTAGGTATCAGTGGTCAGATGTACCCTTGCCCCAACACTGTGTGCCAGTGTAACAGTACAGCCTGGATCACAGCGGCTCCCTGTGACGATACGCTGACTTGCGCTCCAGCGTGGAACGCACCGGCCGTCTGCGATGATACGCTGGCTTGCGTTCCAGCGTGGAACGCAGCGACCGCCTGTGTTGTTACGCTGGCTTGCGCTCCAGCGTGGAACGCAGTGGCTGCTGGGCCCTACTGTGACTCCGCCCACTTACCGTCCGGCCCTTAATCAGAAGACAGGTGCTAAGCAGGGTGTTCCACTAATGGAGTGCGCACCCTGCTAGCTCCACTGCATCTGAGAACTCTGTCCACATATCCAGACCTGGATCCCTAACAACAGCGTGAAGGACTGTCTACCTTCTTGCCACTGGCTTCCCCACTGCTGGCTTCCTAGCCAGGACCAACTAACCGCAAGTATATGCCTGTTACCTGCTCTGATTAATGTCCTGGAACTCTGAGTGGGGTGGTTCCTGACTGGTGTGAGACGATACTCCCAAACCAACTCTGAACCTACTGCATACTATATACTAAACTGTGGACATGCTCTGAACCTACTGCATACTATATACTAAACTGTGGACATGCTATACTAACTCTGAACCTACTGCATACTATATACTAAACTGTGGACATGCTCTGAACCTACTGCATACTATATACTAAACTGTGGACATGCTATACTAACTCTGAACCTACTGCATACTATATACTAAACTGTGGACATGTTCTGAACCTACTGCATACTATATACCAAACTGTGGACATGCTCTGAACCTATGGCATACAATATACTAAACTGTGGACATGCTATACTAACTCTGAACCTACTGCATACTATATACTAAACTGTGGACATGCTCTGAACCTACTGCATACTATATACTAAACTGTGGACATGCTATACTAACTCTGAACCTACTGCATACTATATACTAAACTGTGGACATGTTCTGAACCTACTGCATACTATATACCAAACTGTGGACATGCTCTGAACCTATGGCATACAATATACTAAACTGAGGACATGCTATATACTAACCCTGAACCTATTGCATACTAGATACTAACTCTGAACTGTGCACAAGCTTATACTAACTTGTGACTCCTGTAATACTGGGAGACCTTCCTCTCCAGCAGTAATACTAAATAGATGGATAGCGGTAAATGATTTTGTTACCCCAAACTCTCCGCCCAAGACTGAGAGAGACGCCTGGGGTACATACTGAGTAACCGCGAATCCCACAGCCAAGAACAAGGGCAGTGGGATAATAGTGCATGTCCATTGCTTCCGCAGTTGAGATCCTAACTGATCAACTAGGTGCGTTACATATTAGTGGAACCCACATGGATCCAGCGGAGGTTGCAGGTCACCTCGTCACCCTCACTAAGAGGGTGGAGACCCTCAATGTGACTATACAACATCTCCAGCTAGAAAACCAGGCAATACGGCAACTTGTCACTCAGGGGCCAGGACACCCCCGTGATGGACCAGAACCCAAGGTCAGCCCACCTGAGATATTCGCGGGTGACCGAAGGCAGTTCAGGGATTTCCTGAACGCGTGCAAACTAATGTTTGAGCTGCAGCACCGGACTTACCCAACTGACAGAACAAAAGTACTTACCATGATCTCATACCTCAGGGGGGAGCCCAGAGCATGGGCCAATACTTATTTAGAAAAAGAAGACCCAGTCCTGGAATCCTTCCCTCTGTTCCTTGAAAAAATGGCCCTTCTCTACGAGGACCATAGTAAACAGCTGACCGCTGAGACCGCTATACGCAGCCTTAAACAAGGGAGACGACCTGTAGAGGACTTTATTGTGGAATACACTCGCTGGGCCCGGGAGACTGAATGGAATGACCTCACCCTTAGGAATCAGTTTCACCTAGGTCTTTCCGAGGCCCTGAAGGACGAATTAGCCCGAGGAGAATTACCACTTACACTTAATGCCTTGATGCAGAAGGCCACCACCATTGACAGACGGCTGAGGGAACGCAGAGCCGAGAGAGTCTCAGGCTTCACACCCAACCCAAGACCGTCCAGCCAGGGTCCTGCTGTTGAGATGATGGAAATTGGGGCGATCCGAGGTCCTCTGACCGAGAGAGAGAAAGCCAGGAGACGTAACCTCAACCTCTGTTTATATTGTGCGTCTGCTGACCATACCGTTGACTGATGCCCCGCGATACGTAAGAAGTGCGAAGGTAAAAGCGGCACGTCTTGTACCTTAGGCAGTACAAAAAATAGTACTGGTGGTTACATATACACGTCTCTCACCTTACAGTGGGACCAAAACTGGATTATCGTTGAAGCCATGGTGGACACGGGAGCTTCGGGGAATTTTATCGATATGCATCTGGTTGAGCGAAATAAAATTCCCCACATGAGAAAAAACGTTCCGATATCCGTGAGTTTCATTGACGGTACCACTTCTAGTCCTATCCACAGTCAGACTCAACCCCTCATGGTGACATGTGAAAATAACCACACAGAATTCTTATCCTTTGATATCATACACTCTCCATTGTTTCCCGTGATTCTTGGGTTGCCATGGTTGCAAATACACCAGCCAACCCTCCTATGGAAACAGGGGAGAGTTCAGTTTACGTCACCTTATTGTATGGAGACCTGCTTTCCTCTCAAATCTCTCATGCACCTGGGAGTGAACCAGGTCCCCAGCCAATACGCAGACTTTGCTGAGGTATTCAGCGCAAAGAAGGCGGAATCTCTTCCGCCCCATAGATCTTACGATTGCCCCATAGACTTGCTGCCGGGTAGTGAGATACCCACGGGTAGAATTTATCCATTGGCACAACCAGAACTTGTTCACCTCAAACAGTACCTAGAAGAGAACTTACGAAAAGGTTTTATTCAGCCTTCAACCTCCCCGGCAGCAGCAGGGATGTTCTTTGTGAGAAACAAAGACTCAAGCCTAAGGCCCATTATAGATTACAGAGCCTTGAACAAAGTAACAATCAAAAATCGGTACCCCCTGCCACTAATATCCGAACTCATAGAAAGATTACAAACAGCAACAATCTACACCAAGCTGGATTTGAGAGGCGCATACAACTTAATTAGGATCAGAAAAGGTGATGAATGGAAGACAGCTTTCCGCACTCGGTATGGTCTCTTCGAGTATACAGTGATGCCCTTCGGGTTGTGCAACGCCCCTGCCACATTCCAAAATTTTATTAACGACATCTTTAGGGATCTACTGGACGTATGTGTAATCATCTATCTTGATGATATACTAGTGTATTCCGATAACTTACACGATCACAGGAAACATGTCCGTTGGGTTCTCGCACGGTTAAGTGTTCATCGCTTATACGTCAAACAGGAAAAATGTGTATTCGAGACTACCTCTCTTCCCTTCCTCGGATACATAATTTCACCCAAAGGTATCCAGATGGATCCCTCAAAAATCACTTGCATCCTAAATTGGCCGATTCCGGATTCCAGGAAAGCTCTTCAACGGTTCCTGGGGTTCTCAAACTTCTATAGGAAATTCATTAAAGATTTCTCCGCTACCACTAAACCACTAACCCGCTTAACTAGTGTCAACACGAAGTTCGTTTGGTCCAAGGACGCCCAATCAGCGTTTGAGTTATTAAAGAACAGGTTCACTACGGCACCGATACTGACTCTCCCAAATCCGAACCATCACTACGTGCTGGAAGTAGACGCATCCCAGGCAGCCATAGGAGCTGTTCTGTCCCAGCGAAGCTCTTTTTCAACTCCGTTACATCCTATCGGGTTCTACTCCCGGACGCTAAATACCGCCGAATTCAATTACCCCATAGGCAAAAAGGAACTCCTCGCCATAAAGTGCTCCCTGGAAAATTGGAGGCATTTACTTGAAGGATCAATACACCCCATCACAATTTATACGGATCACCGTAATCTACAATACCTGAAAACCAATAAAACATTATCAGGCCGTCAAGTACGGTGGAGTTTTTTTTTTGACAGGTTTAACTTCCAAATTACATACCGGCCTTGTCACGACTGGCTGAAATTCGCACCTCAGACACGGCCCCCACATGGATCATTCCACCGAAGAAACTCGTCCTTGCCACCATAACGTTGGAAACCCAGCTCAAGGATGCTCTAATTAATGACCATGCTAATACCCCCCCTGGTCTTTCGCAGAACCAACAGGGTCTCCTTTACAAGGACAGCCAACTGTACATACCACCCTCCCTCACCAATCAGGTGATCAAACTTTGCCATGATTTACCCCTCGCGGGACATCCCGGCATTGCTAAAACCACAACCCTGATACGCAGGAACTTCTGGTGGCCAAAGATGACCAAACAAATTGAGGAATACGTTTCCACGTGCGAGACCTGTGCCTCATGTAAAACTGACAGAAACCGACCTTATGGTCTCCTAATGAGTCTTCCCATCGCCAACAGACCCTGGGAATGGGTCTCGATGGATTTCATAGTTGAACTTCCCCTTTCCAGAGGAAACAACACCATCATGGTGGTAGTGGATTTGCTGACTAAGATGGCACACTTCGTGCCCCTCAAGAAGTTACCCTCCTCCAAGGAAACGGCCGTGGTATTCCTGTCTAATATTATTAAGTTACATGGAATTCCTAGCCAGGTCATATCAGACAGGGGTTCGCAATTCGTATCCAAATTCTGGAGAGCACTTTGTTCCAGACTTCAAATCGACCACAGAATGTCTACCGCCTATCACCCCCAAACTAATGGGCAGACTGAAAGGGTGAATCAGTGTCTGGAACAGTATCTCAGATGTCACTGCTCATTTCTCCAGGATGACTGGGAGGGCCTACTTCCTCTCGCTGAATTCGCCTATAATAATTCTACGAATTCCTCCACATTACATACTCCATTCTTTGCTAATTACGGATTTCACCCTAGGTCTCTTCCTCAAACCAGCCTTCCCACAAACGTTCCAGCCACAGACGATTATCTGACCACTTTGCAAACTACCCTTAAGACGCTAAAAGACAACCTTCAACGGGCAAAAGAAAGACAGAAGTGTTACTACGACCGTCGTAGGAGAGAAAGTCCTCCCTACCAGGTCGGGGACTCTGTTTGGTTATCAACAAAAAACCTTCGGTTGGGGGTACCTTCCAAGAAATTGGGAAGACAATTCCTGGGTCCTTTTCCGATAGAAAGGATTATTAACCCCAACACGGTGAGACTCACCCTTCCTCCGCGATTACAGGTACATCCCACATTCCACGTGTCACTACTGAAGCCGTTTAGATCTAGGCCGTTCCCATCAAGTGATCCTCGACCCTTGCCTCCGATAGAGGTCCAAGGAGAAGAAGAATTTGAAGTTGAGCAGCTCATTGATTCCAGAAGAAGACGGGGGAAGATCCAGTATCTCATTAGATGGAAGGGGTATGGTCCCCAGGATGACTCTTGGGAAGATGTGCAAAACGTTCATGCTCCCAGACTCCAAAGATTGTTCCATAGAAGATTTCCCAACCGACCCTCTCCTAGTGGGGTACCCCAGAGGGATCCCTTAAGGGGGGGGGGGGGTACTGTAACAGTACAGCCTGGATCACAGCGGCTCCCTGTGACGATACGCTGACTTGCGCTCCAGCGTGGAACGCACCGGCCGTCTGCGATGATACGCTGGCTTGCGTTCCAGCGTGGAACGCAGCGACCGCCTGTGTTGTTACGCTGGCTTGCGCTCCAGCGTGGAACGCAGTGGCTGCTGGGCCCTCCTGTGACTCCGCCCACTTACCGTCCGGCCCTTAAATAGAAGACAGGTGCTAAGCAGGGTGTTCCACTAATGGAGTGCGCACCCTGCTAGCTCCACTGCATCTGAGGACTCTGTCCACATATCCAGACCTGGATCCCTAACAACAGCGTGAAGGACTGTCTACCTTCTTGCCACTGGCTTCCCCACTGCTGGCTTCCTAGCCAGGACCAACTAACCGCAAGTATATGCCTGTTACCTGCTCTGATTAATGTCCTGGAACTCTGAGTGGGGTGGTTCCTGACTGGTGTGAGACGATACTCCCAAACCAACTCTGAACCTACTGCATACTATATACTAAACTGTGGACATGCTCTGAACCTACTGCATACTATATACTAAACTGTGGACATGCTATACTAACTCTGAACCTACTGCATACTATATACTAAACTGTGGACATGCTCTGAACCTACTGCATACTATATACTAAACTGTGGACATGCTATACTAACTCTGAACCTACTGCATACTATATACTAAACTGTGGACATGCTATACTAACTCTGAACCTACTGCATACTATATACTAAACTGTGGACATGTTCTGAACCTACTGCATACTATATACCAAACTGTGGACATGCTCTGAACCTATGGCATACAATATACTAAACTGAGGACATGCTATATACTAACCCTGAACCTATTGCATACTAGATACTAACTCTGAACTGTGCACAAGCTTATACTAACTTGTGACTCCTGTAATACTGGGAGACCTTCCTCTCCAGCAGTAATACTAAATAGATGGATAGCGGTAAATGATTTTGTTACCCCAAACTCTCCGCCCAAGACTGAGAGAGACGCCTGGGGTACATACTGAGTAACCACGAATCCCACAGCCAAGAACAAGGGCAGTGGGATAATAGTGCATGTCCATTGCTTCCGCAGTTGAGATCCTAACTGATCAACTAGGTGCGTTACAGCCAGACATGCCATGACTTCCTTTTCCACAATAGAGTACAGGTTGGGGATTTCCTTTTGTGAAAAGAAATTTCGGCCGGGTACCTTCCACTGCGGTGTCCCTATAGCTACAAATTTTTTGAAGGCCTCAGACTCCACCAGCTTGTATGGTAAAAGCTGGCGGGCTAAGAGTTCCGACAAGCCAGCTGTCAGACGCCGGGCAAGGGGGTGACTCTGTGACATTGGCTTCTTACGCTCAAACATTTCCTTGACAGACACCTGACTGTGGGCAGATGAGCAGGAACTGCTTAAGGCGAGAGGCGAAGTGGCGGGTGGTTGAGAGGGGGCAAGGAGGACAGCAGTGGTTGACGTCGCTGAAGATGCTGTAACCAGGAGGAGGATGGTGGCTTTGAGTTTATGTGCTGCTTGTACTCGTCATCATGTGTTGATCCCATAGGCGTTTGTGATGTGAGATCATGTGCCTTCGCAAAGCAGTTGTACCTAGGTGGGTGTTGGACTTCCCACGACTCAGTTTATTTTGGCACAGATTGCAAATGGCATCGCTGTTATCAGAGGCAGACACACAAAAAAAATGCCACACTGCTGAGCTTTGCAATGACAATGACGGCATTCCGGTGGTGGCACCAGCATGCGTTGATTGGCGTGCTGTCTGGCTGACCCCGGGCGCCGATACATGCTGTCTGACTGTTCCACTAGCTCCTTGCGACGACCTCCCCCTGCTTCCAACTCGTCTCCTCCTCCTCTCTGTCTCCCCATCTGAACTTTCCCCCTGTTCTTCTTCTCTTTGAGCGGGCACCCACGTGACATCCACGGACACATCGTCATCATCAACCGCTTCACTTGTATCTGACAACTCAGCAAAGGAAGCAGCAGCGGGTACAACATCATCATCATCACACCGTACGTCCATGTGTGTAATGCTGCCTGACTGAGATATATCCCTGTTATCTACATCCTCTGGCAATAATGGTTGCGCATCACTCATTTCTTCCAACTCCTCTGACAGATCAAGTGAAGCAGCTGTGGTGCTAGTGTTGGTGGTGGCGGCAGGCAGGCGAGTGGTAACTTGAGAGGTGCCCGAAGCTGATATGGAGGAAGATGGTGCGTCAAGGTTCCGAGCGGAAGCTGTAGACGATTGGGTGTACTGTGTTAGCAGTCAACTATGTCCTCAGAACTTTTCAGGGTACGTGGCCTCTGAACACTGGGCATTATTCTAGGGCCAAAGGAAATCACAGCACAACGACGGCCCCTGCGGGGTGGCCTGCCTCTGCCTGTCATTTTTTTTTAGATTAGTTGTACTATGCGTGCAAGCTACTGTGACACCAGATATGAGTGGTGGCACTGTGCACTGGCAGTAGTTGGCACAGTACACTCTGTAGGCCTGACACACACGCTTGCAGGCAACTAACTGCAATTATATTAGTCAAAAAAGTTTTTTTTTTTTTATGTAATCTACTGTGACACCAGATATGAGTGGCACTGGTGGCACTGTGCACCGGCAGTAGTTAGCACATTACATGCTGTAGTCCTGACACACACGCTTGCAGGCAACTAACTGCAATTATATTACAGTCAAAAATTTTATATTTAAATTTTTTTATGTAATCTACTGTGACACCAGATATGAGTGGCACTGGTGGCACTGTGCACTGGCAGTAGTTGGCACAGTACACGCTGTAGGCCTGACACACACGCTTGCAGGCAACTAACTGCAATTATATTACAGTCAAAATTATTATTTTTTTAAATGTAATCTACTGTGACGCCAGATATGAGTGGCACTCTGCACTGGCAGTAGTTGGCACAGTACACGCTGTAGGCCTGACACACACGCTTGCAGGCAACTAACTGCAATTATATTACAGTCCAAAAAGTTTTTTTTTTTTTAATGCAAGCTACTATGACACCAGATATGAGTGGTGGCACTGGGCAAGTGGGCACAGTATACGCTGTGGGCCTGACACACACGCTGGCAGGCAACTGCAATTATATTACAGAGGGAAAAAAAAAAGCAGACTGATGTACTAGCCCTAAAAAGGGCTTTTTGGGGTGCTGTCAGGACGCTGTCCTTACAGCAGATCAGATGAGTCTTTCAGGACTGGAGTGGACACTGAATACACTGGCCTAGCTATCGATTTCCCTATTAAATCAGCAGCAGCTGCACTGTCCCTCCTCTCACTAAGACTGCAGCTTCCGAATTAATCTAAGATGGATGCTGTCCTTGCTTTTTGCTAGGAGGTGGGAGGGTCTGGGAGGCAGGGTATGCTGCTGATTGGCTGGAATGTGTCTGCTGACTGTGATGTACAGGGTCAAAGTTTGCTCAATGATGACAAATATGGGGCGGACCGAACATCGCATATGTTCGCCCGCTGCGGCGAACGCGAACAAGCGATGTTCGCCGGGAACTGTTTGCCGGCGAATAGTTCGGGACATCTCTACTCACCTGTGCACTTTGTTTAATCATTTTATCTCCTCTAAAACTATTCCTGATGGCTTTAATGATGCTTGCATTACTGTTCTTCTGAAATTTAAGGATCATTTATTAGTTGAATCTTATCGCCCTATCTCGCTCTTAAATTTTGATTTCATAATATTCACCAAAATATTATTTAAATGATCTTATCAGACATTATACACCCTTCACAATCAGGTTTTATGTTAGGGAAATCTATTACTTATTATATACGGTCAGCTATTGAAGCTATATAATCTAGCAGAGTTCATGAACTTTTTCGCTTAAGACACTTTGGACCTCACTTTTGTACTGCTGTTCAGATGTTGTATTACAATCCCCATTGCATGATATGGGTCAACTCCATCTGCTCTCCTTAGTTTCTCATGTACATAAAAGAAAGAAAAAAGAGAGGAGGCAACGCCTCGTGTGTAGAACCTTACAGAAATGAGTGTTAGAAAATACACTGATTGTGCTTACCGAATGGGGTTGTGATGGGTCACAACGCCTCCGAATTATATTGCTGAATATCACCTGTTCAGCTTACGGGAAGAAGACTGCATCTGCTGCCCTGGTCTGTGTCCCTTGCCGTGACAACGGTTAGCGGGATAGGAGTACATGGGCGGGAAGGGGGACTTGAGCGGTTACTAGGATACAGTAACTCCCCTCAAGTTGAAACAGCCAATTGCTACATATTGTGGGCGGCGTTGATGCCCTATGCCGCTCCTCCCGGTGACGTGTTGTAGGCGGTGCTCTCTCTCATTATTTGGGCCTCCAGATGACGTCAGTAGGGCGGTCCCAAGATGACGTATTGTGGGCGGTGCTCTTTCTCTATTCGCCTGGCCTCTGGGTGACGTCTGTGGGGCGGATACAGGCTCTCTCTCATGATCGGTCACAAGTTCATCAAGGTGTGTCTAAGATAGTGATGCAATGTGATCACATGATTTTGTTCTTGGTCAGGTGACCGTCGTCACCTGATCTATGTCCGGCTGTCATCCAGGAGGAAACAAGAATGGTAAGTATCATGTGTTCTTTATATGCTGACTCTGGGGAAGGTACTTATATCATGTGTTAGATAATGGGGGATGGATCGTGATAATTAAAAAAAAAGGGGGTTTCATGCATCCTTAATTCCGGTGTCACCTGCATGGGTTAAAGGGGAGGGGGCAGCTCGGGTAAGGGGATTACATGGGTGCAACATGTCATATTTAGAGTGCCGCACTCTGGTGTAGTAGGTGGTACCCAGTATTGATAAAATCAATAATGCACCCTAAGGTATCAAATCTACTAAAAGACGCACAAGAGGTCAATAAATAAATAAATGAATAGTTAAAAATTCTGGGAAGTTTTTTAAAAAGGTTGTCTATCTATGTATATATATATATATATTTGTGGTCAGGGCGACGGCCCTTGAACGTACAACACAGAGCTTACCGAAGGCTGGTTAATGCCGGGAGCCCGGAGCGAGGGTAGGCCTAAAAGGGGGCCTACCCCAATAGAACTGAAGAGAAAAAGGGCCGGGTGGGAGGGGTAACTGGCTGCACGTCCCGTCTGTAACTCCCGCCGAGGTTATAAGGGCAGAGGGGGCGTGGCCTCTGCCCTTCCCACAAATACAGGCTGCCCGGCAGCCTTAACCACTTGTGGTCAGGGCGACGGCCCTTGAACGTACAACACAGAGCTTACCGAAGGCTGGTTAATGCCGGGAGCCCGGAGCGAGGGTAGGCCTAAAAGGGGCCAAAAATGGAGACATAATCATACTGTTAAACACTTTATTGTAGTATTACAGGGCAAGTGAACAGAACGCATCACGAATCTCAGATTGAGGGTTCGGTACATATCTGGAGAAACATGACGATCTCCACCGCCCCATACTCCTGATGACATGCGATGGTATTTTGTGCCTAGAAGCAGCTGAGGCCGCCCCAATGCGAAAGGAGTGGCCCGAGATGGCCTTGGGATCCTGACCCAACCCTGCAACCAAGGAGCGGACATGGGACATGAACTGAGATGTGGACAAGGGACCCCCCTTAAAGGGAAGTAGAGGACTATCTGGGGCAGCTGCCTGCAACCCTGCAGACAACTGCTGCAGCGCATTGACCGGGCACCAGTCGTTGTGTGAGGGGTAAAACCTCACCAGCGTTGGAGGTCCTGTTTGAGTGGTCTTGGTAGACCGGATGCTGAGTATAAAATGGTCGTGATGCCAGGTCAAGTGCTGCTTCTGAAGATGATGGCTGTTCCGGACGGCAGTGGTGAATTCCCCTGGCCGGAGGAACCCGTAAAAACCCAGGTATAGGGCGGCTTTAATGACTGTGCTAACCAAAGGCCCAAAAGGATTACCATCCAGAGCCAAGGACAATTGCCTAAACAAGGAGCCGGACATGGGTTGACGAACCCCTGGCCTACTAGTACCGGCTTTCTCAACGCCCCGGAGCGTGGCCTTGATGGCCTGTGATGTGAAGAAAGATACTCGGGCAGGGTTGTTCAATGTGAATTGATGTTGAATCCCAGCCAAGTACAGGCGGATAGTGTTGTGCGCGAGACCGAGGTTGGCATGACAATGCGCAATAAATGCCATCACAAATGACACGTCATCCACGTTGCCTTGTGGATGATTTTTTGCAAACTCCTTATAAAGGTTCCAGCCCGTACGATAATTTCTGATCGTGTTCTCAGAAAGGCTCTGGTGCAAGAGATCCTTGGCTGTCCCGATCAAAGCCGTTAATCCCACACCAGGTTGCTGTAAGCTGGAATGCCCGCCCCGGTTGCGTCTGCATGCGGCATAACCTGAAAAAAGACATCAGCGTTAAACCGGGACAGCGCATCCGCCGCCGTATTCATGGAACCCTGAATGTGGGAGCACTCGAAGCAAAAATTATGTACCATGGACAGCCACACCAACCTGCGCATGAGAGACATGATTTTAGGGGATTTTGCTCTGCCACTACGGATGATGTCAACCAAATCCTGACTATCAGTGATAAACAACACCCTCGAGTCTGACCAGTCCTGGCCCCATATATGGGCTGCTGCTACCAACGGATATAACTCCAACAGGGGGGATGACCGAAGAGCCTCCCTGTCCACCGTGATCTGGGACGGCCAGGCACCGGCCAGCCAGTGATTGCCAAAAATAGCAGCAAAGCCCTTGGAAGCGGCTGCGTCAGAATAAATCGTGGGAGAGGACGGGTCCCGGGGGGGAATGAACAACCTTACCCCATTCCATGAAGACATAAATGTATTCCACATGGACAGATCCGCCATGGCCTGTTGGTCCAACCGAATAATACTGTCTTGCTCTGGGGCTGATGGCAGGAGCAGCAAGAGCCGGGAAACAAAGGTACGTCCCTGGGGCATGACCCTCATGGCGAAGTTCAGCCGGCCCAGTAACGATTGGAGGTTAGTCTTGGTCAGGAAGCAGGACTTGGACGCTTCCAGGATGGCTAATCGTATCCGCTGCAACTTCTCCTCGGGGAGCCTTGCTTCCAACCTCACTGAGTCCAGGATGACCCCCAGGAAGGTGATGGTCTTGGAAGGACCTACCGTCTTCCCCGAGGCGACCGGAACCTGGAGCGCCGAGAATAATTCCAGTAGGGAGGATAAGTTGGAGGGCTGCTGGGCCGGGTGTTCCACTAGCAGGAAGTCGTCCAGGTAATGGATGCACATGGGCGCCTGCCCATGTTTGACCAGGATCCAATGCAGGGCCTGGGCCAGACGGTCAAACAGCCATGGGCAAAGTAGTACTTGCCTGCCCACTTGATACCGTAGTACTGCCACAGTTGCGGATGGATCGGAAGCAGTTTGAAAGCGTCCGCGATATCCGTCTTGGACAACCAGGCCCCCCTGCCTGCCTTGAGAATAAACTGAATCGCCTCATCGATAGAGGAGTACTTCATACTAAACTCCTCCGATGGTATGAGGGAGTTGATACTGGGTATGTGAGAGGAATGAGGAGCCGAGAGATCATAGATCAGTCTTTTTTAATTAGAATCCTTCTTAGCCACCACTCCAATGGGGTTAACCCTCCACACCTCAAAGGGGATAGAATTAAATGGACCGATGAGGAACCCTTTTTCCAACTCCAAGGAAACCGCCGCTTGCACAGCCTCTGGATCCTGTCTGGCAGAGAGGAGATTCTCACACTCCCAGTTGGCATGTGGAAGGGCCACCAACCCCGTATGGAACCCCTGTGACAGACCCGTAAGCAGATGCACCACAAACTGACGATCACCATGCCCTTCTAGAAGTGCCCCCAGGAGATCAACGTTGATGTCGGTTAGTCATGCCTGTTTAGATGCCTTTTTTGGACAGGTGGACCTTGGATGTGCCCGAAAGCAGACTGTGCATACGTGGAGGGCCCTGCACCCACTGAACATGCAGTGACCGAAGTTATAATTATTACATATCTGGCTTTTGCCCAGATACACAATCGGCCTACCAAACTTATCCATGAGGGCCGGACCCCTGGTGACCCCCGATGTACCTGGAAGGGCTCTATCTGGACGGGAGGCCGCCTCGTTGGGGCACCATACCGTATCATGAAAAATGGATTGGCATGAACCACAAGTGGGGGCTCGGAGCCCCGCAAAGTGCCTGCAGAAAGCTCCATGTCTAGCACAGCCCAATTGGTTATGAATTGAAACTGTGCTAGGGAGGCTGCGGCTTTAGCCGCGAAGGACCGATGGTAGTCGTAGAACGCCGAGCCCCCATACTTGTGGCCCAAATCGGTGACCTGATATAGGTAGGCGTCCAGCTCCTCCCTCCTATTGGGCTGTGCCGAACAGATGACGTCCCTGAACAAACTAAACGCGAGCACAAACTCGGGTATGCATAGTTTGCGGTTCAGTCGGGCATCTTTGGATTTCATCACTACTGACACCTCCCCGCAATCAATGGTTCTGTGCTCGCTAGCATCATGAGATGCTATAAGAATAGATGCCAGGTTGACCTCTTTGCCCGACAGTATATCCCTCCTGATATTTTCCGCCACAAAATGAGCTGGGACAATGGCCGGCGGAGTAGCTGACATACCTGGGGGACATGCCACTGGCCCTGACACCGCCGTCACGGGCGACACTGACTGCGACGAGGTGGAGGCCCTGGACTCCAGCTCTATGACCCTGTGCTGGATGTCCGCTACAGAGGCAGCCAGACTCCCTATAGTGGCATTCAACTGAGCCAGCGATGCCTGGACAGTAGGAACTGCCAGCTGCTCGCTGGATGGACCCGGGCTAGTCACCAGCAGCCTATAAAGTTCGGCTTTCCTGGCTGAGGCCGGATGACTGATGCCCCTTCTATTCAACTCGGCCACCAGTTTCGGAATTGTCCAATTCCTCAGGGATCCATGACCAGCCAGACCGGAAACGACGGACCCGGAGATGGACGAGGCATCGTCGATGTCTGAAGCCTGGGACATGTTGACCACGGTGCAATACTCTACGCCCCGGATATCACCTGAGGACAAAACCTTTGTTACTAGTACCGACCCAGGCGTGTCTTGGACATCCCGATGGCCCCTCCCCTTTTTTTTTTTTTTTTTTTTTTTTTTTAAACAACACTACCCCTAGATTTATGGACGGCCTGATGGGCCTGAATTGATACTCACCTGGTAACGGAATTCGATGAAAAAAGGTAACGATACCGTACTGGAGGCCCTTGCCACCGACCGAGGTGGAGGCTTGATAATGGGAAAACCGAAGGCAACGAGACCCCAACGTGCTGCCGTGTAAACAAGAACAAGAATGACAACCTAAATGCACTGGGAATAACCCACCTGGTTGCGTCAGGCCGTACAACCTGCCCCTAAGGGTGAACGAGAAACATGCCTAAACGTTTTACGGCCACCAAGATGAGGACAGAAGGGCCAATTACCAGGATGACGTGCCCCCCCCCCCCCTGGGCGTGCTGCCGCGTCATGCATGCTGCCATGGGCGAAAGGTGTGCCAGATTGGTGAAAACGACCCCTTGGACGTACTTAGACAGGACACCATGCCGCCGGGGCGGCTGACGCGACATTGCCTGAACGCTTCAGACAGACGTGCAACAAAAACGAGTAAGACAACCTGGACGTACCAGGTAGGAACGCGTGCCACCGGGGTGGCGGACATACTATGCCTGAACGTTTCAAGCAGACGTGTAACAGGAGATGACATGACAACCTGGACGAACCAGGCAAGACCCCGTGCCACCGGCGTGGCAGACATACTTTGCCTGAACGTTTCAAGCAGACGTGCAACAGGAGACGAGTATGGCAACCTGGACGTTCCAGGCAGGACCACCTGTCACAGGAGTGACCAATATAATGCTTAAATGCTTCAAGCGGACGTACCACATGAGATGACAACACACCCTGGACATCCAGGCAGGACACCGTGCCACGAAGTGGCGGACGTAACATTGCCTGCACGCTTCAGGCAGACATACCACAATAAGGAAACTGACAACCTGGAGTTTTAGACAAGACTACATGCCACTGACGCGGCGGACGCCACAAAGCCTGAACGCTTCAAGCAGACGTACCACAATGAACAAAGCGACCACCTGGAGTTCCAGGCCGGACTTCATGCCACCAGAGTGGCGGACGCCACAACGCCTGAACGCTTCAAGCCGACGTACCATAGCAGACAAGTGACAACCTGGACGTTCCAGGCAGAACCTGTGCCACCGGGGAGGGTGACAGAATAGCGCCTGAACGTTTCAACCCATGCCACGGATAAACATACGGGACGTGAAAAAGTGCCTGTGGCCAACCCCCGGTGACACATAACATAACCATAAAACAGGACATACCACCTACTGCACGTACGGAATCCTTGGAACGGAATGGTGCGTCAGATACTTGATCAGACGAAAACTCTGCAATATGATGATGCATGACAGAAAATGTAAATGTACAATAAATAAAATTTTCCCCTTTTTTTTTTTTTTTTATAAAACAGACATTGGCCCAGCTGTACCCGCACAGAAAAAAACCATCACACTGCTCCAGAGCAGGAAAGTAGACGATACCTAGATTAGGGTAATCATACAAAGACACTCCAGGGAATTTAAATAGCGATCTATGTGAAATGTGTACAACAACACCCTCCTAAACGTCCGTAGACAGTGAAAACACGTTTAGGGCCCACTGTCTATGCAAGCCAACCTAGACATAATAGTTCCCCCTCATGATTGCTTGTCCCCGCAACACGCAGCTGTTGATCCATAAAAAAAACCACACAGACACTGAAGATATATGTATATATTGCTCCCCACTGCCCGCCACATGGTTGAAGACACTGCCATGGTTAAAAGGCCTGTTAAGTGGTGTGCAGGCATACGCAGTCCATATAAATGAACCCCGTGACTGATATTGTCTGAGGAGTGGGGAGCCATATAAGGCAATATTCCAGCCATACTTAATGTGACTTCTTATATCCCAAACCGGCATTTTCCGCCTGTAATTACCCATGCTTAAACTCACAGGCTTAACCAGTTTGTCCTGTTCCCATGGCAACCAGCACACGTGCCTAGGAACAGCACGCGCTGGCCTATAGCGCAACTGCGATCCACCATGGCCCCCGGCGGGTTTTAAGAACCAAAGAGACGCGTTACCAGGGCGGCTCCGCCGGCGTGCCTAGCAACCGGCACCAACTGCCGCCCCCCGGAAACACACACGCCTCTGGCTGACAGTGCCGGCCGGCTGGACAAGGAGGTGAGCGGAGCTCCGACCCCCCAACCCCCCACGTGGATGTGCAGACCCCCGGTGATGAGCCTTGCACCGTGCACTGAGTATGCCGCACCGAGGTAAGACTCCGACCCGGAACCGGCAACGGACGTATCTTACCTGACACGAGGAGACGCCGACCCATACTTACCCGACACGAGGATTGAAGGCGCGGGACGTGCAGGAACCAGACGAGACCGGACGATCCAGGTAACTGGCTGCACGTCCCGTCTGTAACTCCCGCCGAGGTTATAAGGGCAGAGGGGGCGTGGCCTCTGCCCTTCCCACAAATACAGGCTGCCCGGCAGCCTTAACCACATATATATATCTACATATCTACAGATACATCTAGAGATACAGAGATCCACCGGAGGCATCGTCCACCTGATGTAGATGCCTGGCTATTGTCGCGTTTACCGGATGTTTTCTATTATTTTAGAGATTAGGAGAATATCTTATATGGGTGTTATGTTCAATCTCACCCACACTCAGTGTTTCCGGTAGCATAGGTAATAGTACGGTCTCACTCATCTCATTGAGTCTGTGGGGGGTCAGGGTATCCAATTGGTAGATCCAGTATACCTTCCTTCTCTGGAGGCTACTGAATCTATTATATGGATTGTCTGGTATGTAATCGATAGGCTAATTTTTTGTATATGTTTGTTTTTTTCTGGTATGGTGGCACAATGCCGTGAAATGCTATGTTTGGGGTATAGTTTCTGTATATTGTGTCTGTGTTGATTGACTCTACAGTGTAACTCTTGTGTCGTGCGGCCTACGTACTGGAGCCCGCATTCACACTCTATTAGATATATTACGTAGCTGCTTTTGCAGTTTAGATGGTGTTTTATGGTAAACGTGGCACCGTTTTTTGTTGAACTAAACGTCTTTCTGTTGTGTGCAATCATATTGCAACAGAGGCAGCGCTGTGCCTTACATTAAAAACTGCCCGCTGGCTCTTTTGTAGTTTCTTTGGGGGTTTTTGTGCTCTTCTTCAGCTTGCTGGGAGCTAAGGTGTTTCTTATTGTTGGTGCTCTTCTATATATAATCATGGGTTTCCCTGGCAGGTATTTTCAAGGTAGGGGTCACGTCTTAGAATGTGCCAATGTTTTGCCAAAATAGCGCGTATAGCTTTATTTGAGGTATTGTATTGTGTGATTAAGCTTAGATGTCTTTGGTATTTTTCTGTTACTGTCTTTTCTTCTTTGGTTCTGATTGTTAGGCATTCTCTTTGTGTTGTTTTTTTGATCTTTTGGTATGCATTTCTTATTAGTCCCTTTGGATAACCTTTGTCAGTGAAACTTTTTTGTATAATTTTTGCTTGTTCCATAAAGTCTATGTCCTCTGTGCAGTTCCGCCTTATACGTTTATATTGACTGTATGGAATATTTTGAAGCCATTTTTTATGGTGAAAACTTTTATAATGTATATAACTATTAGTGTCTACCTGTTTGAAATATGTTTTGGTTACGAGGGTATTGTTTTTGGTGGTGATGGAGATATCTAAAAAGTCTATTTGGGTTTTGTTGTAATTAGGGGTGAAAGTGATCCCCCAGTTTGTCTTATTAAGCTCCTCACAGAATTTTAATGCTGAATGCTCATCCCCATCCCAAATAATTAAGATATCGTCTATATATCTCTTGTAGTAGACAATATGTTTGTATGCATATGTGTTCCTATAGATATGCGCATTTTCGAAGTGGCCCATAAAGGTATTTGCATAGGCCGGTGAAACTTTCGTACCCATCGCGGTACGTGGTGCCATTGTAAATTTAAAAAATTATTCTCAAGGACAAAGCGTAGGCTATCCACTAGGAATTGGATTTGAGGTGGTTTTAGAGTAGTGTCATTCTGTAGTGTGGTTTCTATGCATTTGATGCCTAAACTGTGTTGGATGTTTGAATACAAGGCCGTCACATCCATGGTCAGTAATGCATATGTATCTTTCCATGTTATCTTATCAATTTCCTGAATTAGTTGTCTGGAGTCATGTAGGTAGCTTGGTAATGTTTGGACATATGGTTGGAGAAATAGATCAAGGTAATGTGATAAATTGCTTGTAGCTGAATTTGTATTTGACACAATGGGCCTTCCTGGGGGTTTATTTGTGTTTTTATGTATTTTTGGTAGGTGGTAGAAATACGGGTTGGATGGAGCTTTTGGTATCAGGAAATTTTTCTCTTTTTTATTTATGTAGTGTTTTTCATAGGCATATTTTATTAGGTTTTTTAGCCTCTTAATTATATATGGAAACGGGTTCTCTGGTATTACCCGATAATATTCGGAATTACTGAGAAAGAGCACCGCCCACAATATGTCATCTTGGGACCGCCCTACTGATGTCATCTGGAGGCCCGACTAATGAGAGAGCACCGCCTACAACACGTCACCGGGAGGAGCGGCATAGGGCATCAACACCGCCCACAATATGTAGCAATTGGCTGTTTCAACTTGAGGGGAGTTACTGTATCCTAGCAACCGCTCAAGCCTTCACGCCCCCCTTCCCACCCATGTGACCCACACAGATTGCGCTCAAACTGAGTGCATAAAACTAAGGAAAAAGTATGTTCGAATGTATAATTTTTTTGTCCTAAAAAAGGGGGCTGTGTGCCCCTGAAACGTGTAGAATTTTTGAATAAAATATTACCTTTATTGGTAACATTTGAGTATTGAGCTTTTTTCTGCACCAGCGCCAACAAGGATGGTCTGAATTTTCCTGTTTTTATCACTTAGTTTCTCATGGGCAGAGCCACGAGACAGGGATGCCTGTAAATTATTGTCCCTTCATTTCCTCTATTGTTTCTCTAGTACAAACCTGGAAAAGTTTTACTTTGTGTTTTTCTGTCCGGTGTCATCACATTAAAATTGTAGCTTTCCCTAAACTATTATATTTACTCCAAAGGCTTAACCTTTTGCTCCATACCTCGAAAGTTTAGCTCCTTCAGAAAACCTTTAGGCATTTTATATGGGGTGCTGCATGGAGAAGTCATATTAGTCTATTTAAATTGCAACAGCCCCTGGTACTAGGAGGATTAAACTTCCTTGATATTTCATTGTATCATCTAGCCGCTAACTTTACATAAATTCTTGATTGGATGTGTGGCCAATCCCATTTTGCCAGTGTGGAAATATAAAAACAATTCTTCCCTCACATCTCCCCTTTAACTCTACTTCACCTCTCGATAGATACTTTGCCAACTAACATAAAGGATTTTCCAGTATTGTGGAACACTGTTCAAGCATGGCGTACAGTGAGGAGGTTTTGTAAATTAGACAGCACCCACACTTTCTCCAGCTCTTTGTGGGTCATCCTGGGTTTCTGGGGGGCAGGCCACCAATGATATACCGTGCTTTAGCATCACAGGGATGTGTCTGGGTCCTTGATATGTTGGACCCCAATTATTCAGTCTTCTCTTTTTTGCGGATGCCTCTCAGAAGTATCCTGCATTCACCCATAATCAATAGATTTTTCTACTGGTAGTTCAATGTTGGTTGAATAATATTCCTGTGGATTCTTGAAGGGCATGTAAGAATATGTTTATTAACAATCCAGAACTCAGATCTCCTCCACTAGTAATATGTACTGTTTCCTTAGGCCACTAATATCTTGGGACACAGTGGAAACGTGTCCCAAGAAATGGATCAAGGACTTCCCAGATCTTGATGTTAAAACACTGTTGCTACGCCAAAAATACATAAGCATTTGCCAGTCAGTAGTTATATGGATTTGACATTGCTGATACGGAGTTGATTCGGAGTTGAGTCTCCAAAAAAATAATTTTCACATAACAATTTTCTAAATTTGTATTTTTTTGCTTTTAAGATAGATAGTGATACCTCAAAAAATAGTTATTACTTGACATTCCGCAAATGTCTACTTTATGTTGGCATCATTTAGTAAACAAAGGAAAAAGAAAAACAGGCACTCACCATCTGGATTTTGAGTTAAAATGTACAGATATCTTTATTATACTTTTCCACATAAAATGAAGATTAAATATAGAGCTACTGCTTCTTTTTATGAACACTGGCTGGTGGAGGTAGTTTCTTATAAGTATATATATATTGTGATACCGTTTCAAATATGTGTATATTACTAGAGTTGAGTGAACACCTGGATGTTCGGGTTCGAGAAGTTCGGCCGAACTTCCCGGAAATGTTCGGGTTCGGGATCCGAACCCGACCCGAACTTCGTCCCGAACCCCATTGAAGTCAATGGGGACCCGAACTTTTCGGCACTAAAAAGGCTGTAAAACAGCCCAGGAAAGAGCTAGAGGGCTGCAAAAGGCAGCAACATGTAGGTAAATCCCCTGCAAACAAATGTGGATAGGGAAATGAATTAAAATAAAATAAAAAAATATATAAATTAACCAATATCAATTGGACAGAGGTCCCATAGCAGAGAATCTGGCTTCACGTCAGCAGAGAATCAGTCTCTTCATGCCATAGCAGAGAATCTGGCTTCATGTCAGCACAGAATCAGTCTTCATGTCATAGCAGAGAATCAGGCTTCACGTCACCCACCACTGGAACAGGCCACTGTCACATATTTAGGCCCAGGCACCCAGGCAGAGGAGAGAGGTCCCGTAACAGAGAATCTGGCTTCATGTCAGCAGAGAATCAGTATTCATGTCATAGCAGAGAATCAGGCTTCACGTCACCCACCACTGGAACAGGCCACTGTCACATATTTAGACCCAGGCAGAGGAGAGAGGTCCCGTAACAGAGAATCTGGCTTCATGTCAGCAGAGAATCAGTCTTCATGTCATAGCAGAGAATCAGGCTTCACGTCACCCACCACTGGAACAGGCCACTGTCACATATTTAGGCCCAGGCACCCAGACAGAGGAGAGAGGTCCCGTAACAGAAAATCTGGCTTCATGTCAGCAGAGAATCAGTCTTCATGTCATAGCAGAGAATCAGGCTTCACGTCACCCACCACTGGAACAGGCCACTGTCACATATTTAGGCCTAGGCACCCAGGCAGAGGAGAGAGGTCCCGTAACAGAGAATCTGGCTTCATGTCAGCAAAGAATCAGTCTTCATGTCATAGCAGAGAATCAGGCTTCACGTCACCCACCACTGGAACAGGCCACTGTCACATATTTAGGCCCAGGCACCCAGGCAGAGGAGAGAGGTCCCGTAACAGAGAATCTGGCTTCATGTCATAGCAGAGAATCAGGCTTCACGTCACCCACCACTGGAACAGGCCACTGTCACATATTTAGGCCCAGGCACCCAGGCAGAGGAGAGAGGTCCCGTAACAGAGAATCTGGCTTCATGTCATAGCAGAGAATCAGGCTTCACCTCACCCACCACTGGAACAGGCCCCGGCACCCAGACAGAGGAGAGGTTCATTCAACTTTGGGTTGCCCCGCAATATAATGGTAAAATGAAAATAAAAATAGGATTGAATGAGGAAGTGCCCTGGAGTACAATAATATATTGTTAAGGGGAGGTAGTTAATGTCTAATCTGCACAAGGGATGGACAGGTCCTATGGGATCCATGCCTGGTTCATTTTTATGAACGTCAGCTTGTCCACATTGGCTGTAGACAGGCGGCTGCGTTTGTCTATAATGACGCCCCCTGCCGTGCTGAATACACGTTCAGACAAAACGCTGGCCGCCGGGCAGGCCAGCACCTCCAAGGCATAAAAGGCTAGCTCTGGCCACGTGGACAATTTTGAGACCCAGAAGTTGAATGGGGCCGAACCATCAGTCAGTACGTGGAGGGGTGTGCACAGGTACTGTTCCACCATGTTATTGAAATGTTGCCTCCTGCTAACACGTTCCGTATCAGGTGGTGGTGCAGTCAGCTGTGGCGTGGTGACAAAACTTTTCCACATCTCTGCCATGCTAACCCTGCCCTCAGAGGAGCTGGCCGTGACACAGCTGCGTTGGCAAACTCTTGCTCCTCCTCTGCCTTCGCCTTGGGCTTCCACTGGTTCCCCTGTGACATTTGGGAATGCTCTCAGTAGCGCGTCTACCAACGTGCGCTTGTACTCGCGCATCTTCCTATCACGCTCCAGTGTAGGAAGTAAGGTGGGCACATTGTCTTTGTACCGGGGATCCAGCAGGGTGGCAACCCAGTATTCCGCACACGTTAAAATGTGGGCAACTCTGCTGTCGTTGCGCAGGCACTGCAGCATGTAGTCGCTCATGTGTGCCAGGCTGCCCAGAGGTAAGGACAAGCTGTCCTCTGTGGGAGGCGTATTGTCATCGTCCTGTGTTTCCCCCCAGCCACGCACCAGTGATGGGCCCGAGCTGCGTTGGGTGCCAGCCCGCTGTGAACCTGCTTCATCCTCATCCTCCTCCACCTCCACCTCCTCCTCATCCTCGTCCTCCTCGTCCTCCAGTAGTGGGCCCTGTCTGGCCACATTTGTACCTGGCCTCTGCTGTTGCAAAAAACCTCCCTCTGAGTCACTTCGAAGAGACTGGCCTGAAAGTGCTAAAAATGACCCCTCTTCCTCCTCTTCCTCCTGGGCCACCTCCTCTTCCATCATCGCCCTAAGTGTTTTCTCAAGGAGACATAGAAGTGGTATTGTAACGCTGATAACGGCGTCATCGCCACTGACCATGTTGGTGGAGTACTCGAAACAGCGCAACATAGCACACAGGTCTCGCATGGAGGCCCAGTCATTGGTGGTGAAGTGGGGCTGATCCGCAGTGCGACTGACCCGTGCGTGCTGCAGCTGAAACTCCACTATGGCCTGCTGCTGCTCGCAGAGTCTGTCCAGCATGTGCAAGGTGGAGTTCCACCTGGTGGGCATGTCGCATATGAGGCGGTGAGTGGGAAGGCCGAAGTTACGCTGTAGCGCAGACAGGCGAGCAGCGGCAGGGTGTGAACGCCGGAAGCGCGAACAGACAGCCCGCACTTTATGCAGCAGCTTTGACATGTCGGGGTAGTTGTGAATGAACTTCTGCACCACCAAATTTAGCACATGCGCCAGGCAAGGGATGTGCGTCAAACCGGCTAGTCCCATTGCTGCAACGAGATTTCGCTCATTATCGCACACCACCAGGCCAGGCTTGAGGCTCACCGGCAGCAACCACTCGTCGGTCTGTTGTTCTATACCCCGCCACAACTCCTGTGCGGTGTGGGGCCTGTCCCCCAAACATATGAGTTTCAGAACGGCCTGCTGACGTTTACCCCGGGCTGTGCTGAAGTTGGTGGTGAAGGTGTGTGGCTGACTGGATGAGCAGGTGGAAGAAGAGGAGGAGGAAGCTGAGGAGGAGGAGACAGGAGGCAAAGAATGTTGCCCTGCGATCCTTGGCGGCGGAAGGACGTGCGCCAAACAGCTCTCCGCCTGGGGCCCAGCCGCCACTACATTTACCCAGTGTGCAGTTAGGGAGACATAGCGTCCCTGGCCATGCTTACTGGTCCACGTATCTGTGGTTAGGTGGACCTTGCCACAGATGGCGTTGCGCAGTGCACACTTGATTTTATCGGATACTTGGTTGTGCAGGGAAGGCACGGCTCTCTTGGAGAAGTAGTGCCGGCTGGGAACAACATACTGTGGGACAGCAAGCGACATGAGCTGTTTGAAGCTGTCTGTGTCCACCAGCCTAAATGACAGCATTTCATAGGCCAGTAGTTTAGAAATGCTGGCATTCAGGGCCAGGGATCGAGGGTGGCTAGGTGGGAATTTACGCTTTCTCTCAAATGTTTGTGAGATGGAGAGCTGAACGCTGCCGTGTGACATGGTTGAGATGCTTGGTGACGAAGGTGGTGGTGTTGGTGGTACATCCCATGTTTGCTGGGAGGCAAGTGCCAACATCCCTCCAGAGGCGGAGGAAGAGGCCGAGGCGGCAGCAGCAGCAGAAGAGGCCGAGGCGGCAGCAGCAGCAGCAGAGGTAGCAGGGGGAGCCTGAGTGACTTCCTTTTTTTGAAGGTGTTTACTCCACTGCAGTTGGCGGCGGGTGTTCTGATTTTGCCCACTGCTCCCTCTTTTGCTACGCTGTTGGCTCGGTCTCACCACTGCCTCTTCCTCTGAACTGTGAAAGTCAGTGGCACGACCTTCATTCCATGTGGGGTCTAGGACCTCATCGTCCCCTGCATAGTCTTCAACCCAGTCTTGATCCCTGACCTCCTGTTCAGTCTGCACACTGCAGAAAGACGCAGCAGTTGGCACCTGTGTTTCGTCATCATCAGAGACGTGCTGAGGTGGTATTCCCATGTCCTCATCATCAGGAAACATAAGTGGTTGTGCGTTAGTGCATTCTATCTCTTCCACCGCTGGGGAAGGGCTAGGTGGATGCCCTTGGGAAACCCTGCCAGCAGAGTCTTCAAACAGCATAAGAGACTGCTGCATAACTTGAGGCTCAGACAGTTTCCCTGATATGCATGGGGGTGATGTGACAGACTGATGGGCTTGGTTTTCATGCGCCATCTGTGCGCTTTCTGCAGAAGACTGGGTGGGAGATAATGTGAACGTGCTGGATGCACTGTCGGCCACCCAATTGACTAATGCCTGTACCTGCTCAGGCCTTACCATCCTTAGAACGGCATTGGGCCCCACCAAATATGGCTGTAAATTCTGGCGGCTACTGGGACCTGAGGTAGTTGGTACACTAGGACGTGTGGCTGTGGCAGAACGGCCACGTCCTCTCCCAGCACCAGAGGGTCCACTAAGACCACTACGACCATGTCCACGTCCGCGTCCGCGTCCCTTACTAGATGTTTTCCTCATTGTTACCGTTCACCACAATAAGAAAAATATTATTCGGGCCAATGTATTGAATTAAAATTCAGGCCTTTTTTTACAGACACCTAACACTATCTGGCTATCTATTTAGGTACCGTATTACACTAATACAGGCACACCAGTAATGACAGATTTAGCTGAATATAAATGTGAGGCCTATTTTTTAGGCGCTGGGTGACAGATATACGTTTAATCACAGAATTAGACTTGGATCTGCACTGTAGCGTGTGTGTTAAGTTTTTGAGAATGACCCTATCAGCACCTTGAATCTAATATACCCTTTTAGGGATAGATTTAAAGTAGGCCTGATACAGCAGAAACCACTAATTTTGAGAATTGCAAATTTGGGAATTGTTTTTCAACCCAGAACAAAAACTGTGCTTTGACGGTCACAAACAATAACTTGACCAGCTAAAACAGTACAGATTTGGTTGAATATCAATGTGAGGTCTATTTTTTAGGCGCTGGGTGACAGGTATACGTTTAATCACAGAATTAGACTTGGATCTGCACTGTAGCGTGTGTGTTAAGTTTTTGAGAATGAGGCCTATTTTTTAGGTGCTGGGTGACAGGCTCAACTTGCCCCTGATGTAGTATATGTCCAAAAAATAACCACACTATTGATGGTGTCGTCGCAATTCATGCGACTCTCCTTCTTTGTGTGGTGCTAAATCAATTAGAAGAATAAGTATGTGTACAGCATACTGCTTTATAATGAGACCAGACACTAGGTGGTTTCATGAAAGCATCTTCTCATCCTCTTTGAGCCATGGTAGAAGAGAGCAGGCGAGAGAGCCTTTTATTCACAGTACATTCACTTAAATAGCAGACATGACATCACAAAAGGGGTGTTCCTTAAGAAGAGGCTATTGGCTCCTTAACCTGATAGGAGTGGTTTCAGAATCCCCTCTTCCCCCTCCCTCATTGACCTTCTCATACATATGGTTTGCAGCCATCTAGTGGACAGAAATGTGTACTACAGAATATTCTCATTATATATTCATAAAATCATAAATCCTTCTCTCACAAATCCCTCCTTTTGCGGGAAATAGACCAGAGGTGAACAGGCAAAAGTGAGGTACTCTCCCAACGCCCTAAACAGCGAAAAGCTGGACTTTCCTTATTGCTTCACCAGGTCCCCTCAACTCCCTTTCGGGTTTGCCTTCACCTTGTCCTATTTACCCCGCAACCATCAACAAGGTTTTATTTACTTCAGGATGGAATAATCTGGTTCTTTGACAGGGGCACAGCACATATACATAGTGTGGGCATGGATGTATTATACATTTTCAAAAACAATTTTCCTAAAATGTAGAACTATATGACAGCCTGTTATAACCAAATTCTAATAACATTGTAGTCGCTGAACCAGTTCCCAAAACATTATTCTGGCCATGATATTAATTTCAGAATTTTTCCCGTCAGTTCATTTGATAAAGTCCATCAGTTTCTTCAGATCCTTGGTGATCCTTCCATCAGTTTCTTCAGATCCTTGGTGATCCTTCCATCAGGGGCAGTGTTGTCCTGGATGTAGATGCAGCCGTTCTTGTTGACCCCTCCTTTTTCTGCTGTCAAGGACCAGTCGGTTCTGTAGAGTCATCACTGGAAAAGAGCTCAGTTGTTCCACCATTCTCTGCACAGCATCACAGATATAATTCACAAATCTCTGTTGATGACAATAGATATGTTAATCCAATCAAAAAAATTATTATTATTATTATTTTTATACTACTAATCATGGGAATTAATGACTCGAATCCTGCAACTATCTGACTTTTTGCTTTAAATTAATCAGAAACTCTACTACAGACTCCTATGGCATCCATGTATCCATGTATAAACGTGAGTCAAAGGATGTAGGCAGTGACCTCCTTAGTCGTGACCAGACAATGTTTTCTGATTTGATCCTACTCAGGAGGTGAGAATAGAACAAATGGCATCAGTACCCGACCAGGACTTGATCAGGGTACATTGGCCACCTCATTCTACCTGCATCCTGGGTCGGAGTTTCAAATCTCCACACAATCACCAGATATCTGCGTTTTGATAATTTTGGTTGATAAACCAACTGTCAGAGTAAACGTTAGAGTCACTACTTGTCTTCTTCATCTGAATTATGTAAGAACAATATTCTGGAGGGAAAACACCAAAGGGCTTTCCTGTATAAATCCTGTCTCTAAGGTCCTAGGGGATCTTTGTCACTTACACATGCTCCTAACACATATATCCCCGAATCCTGTTGGATAGGATTTCTAATGGACAGGAATAGAGGATTACATTCATCATGTTTACAACTGTTTGGTGGGGTTCCCTTCAGGATAGTCATTCTATGGGACAAACCTTCACCTTTACTGACTCTAGAAGTAGTTTCCACTGGTATATATTCACAACACTTTAGATTAGTACTCCATTCGGTTAATTTCCAATATCCACAGTTGGTATGGTCATATTTAAATACAATTACCATAGACTGGGTCAGTCCCCGTCACACAGATGTACTTATCAGACCAAAACCAAGTGTCCTATCTGTCATCTGTCTTACAGTCCACTATACTGCAAAAGTCAACTTAGTTGTTCCTGACTCATCTTGATAATATAACACCGTTGTAATTTGATTTGACTGTGATTTTCCCTTTGTACAATATGGAACAAACAATAAGGCATGAAACAACATTATGGCTCTTATAGTCCTGGCACTTGATTGCAATACGATCAGTTTCTCCTTGCAATTCGACAGCAGTGGCGGCGGTTATCAGGACTTGATGTAGATCTTCAAACCGTAGCTCTAGGACTTTCCACCCGTCTCTCGTTTCACCACTATCCAATCTCCTGATTGTAAAGAATGAATCGCTTCTATACAGTCTGGATTCTAGGAAACAACTACAACTTGGAAATACACATTAGACAATAACTTGTGCAACAGACAACATCATTTGGAAAACTACTATGCTGCATCTGGAACTATTGGGGAAATAGACACCTAATCCAGGAGCATTCACAAAGAGTACTTCATAAGGACTTAGGCCTATCTTCCGGTTAGATGTATATCAGAGGGAGAAAAACCCCAGGGATAGGTACTCTCACCTCAGTCAGTATCTTTTAGCTGTAGCCTTTGCTACAGGCCAAATCTCCGAATATCCTGGAAAGAGATCAATATAGACACAGACATATTCACACTGTTCCACCTTTGTTCCGAATGTAGTCAATCCGCAGTCTCTGAAATGGGTAAGATGACCTTGGCATATGCCTTCCTGGAACTCCCATAGTTCTCAAATCATTATTACAGCATTCACCTAGTGGCAGCATTGTTGGACCCAGGAGTCATCCACCACAGAACCCAATCACACCTTCTCTCTCTCGATTTGCCCATGTTCTAAATCCATCCTCTTTAGGTAGAGTGCCCTCTGAAGGAAGAGTTTATTACCAACTCTCCAGAGTCCTATTATCACTTCTTCCTTTATCCTTTGATGTTTCCTTTCAGCCTCTGTAACCTGTATCTGAAAAAGGCAAACTTTTTGGAAGTCCACTGGCCATAAGCCATCCATTATCACACAGATTTCCACTTAGGGTAGACTTCAGGTAATAATGTAGCCTCTACCTCCTCAGGCAGCATCAGGGCATCAAACATCTTTCATACACTCAGCATTCATTATTGATGGGCTTAGCCATGGATCAAACAAAATCTCTGCTTCACTAGATTAGACTATAATAATGAGTGATACCAAAGGCGTACCTGGATGTTAGCAGTCATACAGTAGGTGTTTGTGATATTGTGCTTTTAGCACGACAGCGTCGCGCTGATACTCGGCGACATGGTGCCGAGATCTCGCACTCACTGGAATAGTGACAGCACATCCCAGCAAGCGCGTCATAGAAGCGACGGGAGATCCGACTTGGATTCCCGCCAATTCTACACGTGTGCGGCGTTTGTTATGAATCCTGAGGGGGAAGTTCCCGCCGGATTTTAAATAAAAATCCGGCATGGGTCCCCCCCTCAGGAGCATACCGGGCCCTTAGGTCTGTTATGGGTTGTAAGGAGAGCCCCCCCCTACGCCGAAAAAAACGGCGTAGGGGGTCCCCCTACAATCCATACCAGACCCGTATCCAAAGCACGCTACCCGGCCAGCCAGGAAGGGAGTGGGGACGAGCGAGCGCCCCCCCCCCCCCTCCTGAGCCGTACCAGGCTGCATGCCCTCAACATGGGGGGGTTGGGTGCTCTGGGGCAGGGGGCGCACTGCGGCCCCCCCACCTCAGAGCACCCTGTCCCCATGTTGATGAGGACAGGGCCCCTTCCCGACAACCCTGGCCGTTGGTTGTCGGGGTATGCGGGCGGGAGGCTTATCGGAATCTGGGAGCCCCCTTTAATAAGGGGGCCCCCAGATACCGGCCCCCCACCCTAAGTGAATGAGTATGGGGTACATCGTACCCCTACCCATTCACCTGCAAGAAAAGTGGTAAAAACACAAATAAACCACACAGTGTATTAAAATATTTTATTTTTCTGCTCCGGAGGCCGCCCCCTGTCTTCTTTATTAGCTCTTTTACCAGGGGGGGCTCTTCTTCTTCCGCTATCCCGACGGGTCTTCTCCGCTATCCGGGGGGTCTTCTCAACTCTCCGGGGTTCTCCTTCTGTCTTCGCCGCTCTCCGTTGTTGACTCGGCGCACCCCGGTTCTTCGTCTCGCGAGATCTCGGATTTTAAATAAAAATTTAGCGAGACGAAGAACCGGGGTGCGCCGAGTCAACAACGGAGAGCGGCGAAGACAGAAGGAGAACCCCGGAGAGTTGAGAAGACCCCCCGGATAGCGGAGAAGACCCGTCGGGATAGCGGAAGAAGAAGAGCCCCCCCCTGGTAAAAGAGCTAATAAAGAAGACAGGGGGCGGCCTCCGGAGCAGAAAAATAAAATATTTTAATACACTGTGTGGTTTATTTGTGTTTTTACCACTTTTCTTGCAGGTGAATGGGTAGGGGTACGATGTACCCCATACTCATTCACTTAGGGTGGGGGGCCGGTATCTGGGGGCCCCCTTATTAAAGGGGGCTCCCAGATTCCGATAAGCCTCCCGCCCGCATACCCCGACAACCAACGGCCAGGGTTGTCGGGAAGGGGCCCTGTCCTCATCAACATGGGGACAGGGTGCTCTGAGGTGGGGGGGCCGCAGTGCGCCCCCTGCCCCAGAGCACCCAACCCCCCCATGTTGAGGGCATGCAGCCTGGTACGGCTCAGGAGGGGGGGGGGGGGCGCTCGCTCGTCCCCACTCCCTTCCTGGCTGGCCGGGTAGCGTGCTTTGGATACGGGTCTGGTATGGATTGTAGGGGGACCCCCTACGCCGTTTTTTTCGGCGTAGGGGGGGCTCTCCTTACAACCCATAACAGACCTAAGGGCCCGGTATGCTCCTGAGGGGGGGACCCATGCCGGATTTTTATTTAAAATCCGGCGGGGACTTCCCCCTCAGGATTCATAACAAACGCCGCACACGTGTAGAATTGGCGGGAATCCAAGTCGGATCTCCCGTCGCTTCTATGACGGCTCTGTCTCCATCGCGGCAAGCCAGCTCGGCGCTGGCTCCCGCGATGGGGCTCGTAGGTGCTCAATCTCGCCGAGAAAGAGAGCGAGATTGACACAAAATCGGGTTCACCTACTGTACCCTCAGCCATCTTACCAACCTCAGCGAGTGTCTTCAGCTCTGTCTCCTGCACTACCATTGCTGGACGGAGTGGTTCTTTCTTGACAACATCAGATTAAGTAGGAGCAGCATATCCTGTCCGAAATGATCCATCTTCCAGGAACCTGAAATGATCTACCAGAAACTCAAAAATGTGGTTATTAATTGGATGGAGACATTAAATTTCAATTTGAATATTTATATTTACTACTCCCAGAAAGCACTTTTTATTTTTATTTACAGAGGTGGGAAAAAGTATTTGTATTTACTACTCCCAGCCTCCCCCCTTCCAGATGCAGCAGAGTGATCGGATCTAATTTTGCACACCCTTAAGACGGTGATTAATTGGTGAGAGGAGTAGGAAATGCATTACTAGATGCTCCTACACATGTGATACTACCCTCAGTCATGAGAGATCATGGAACATGTTTGCTATGAGGCAATGTAATTAGATCCTAAGGACTGTATAGAATAACAGGGATCCAGTATTTGATTGTTGTTAATTGGGTTGTTAATTTCCTATGGGTGTTTCATTTGAAGGGGCTGAACATTTGTCTTCCTCCCACATGCGAGGAAGTGGGCAAGTACATACAAAGTCTTCCTCCCCCCCCCCCTTGTGGGGAGGACTGATAGGCAGCCACGCCCACCTTAGGTCTTTGTTTGATTTAACTTTAACAATATGACAAAATAGGGACAAAATTAACTTCTCTCAAACCTAGCCAACACTAGACCTTTCTAGATGATTCTCAAGATCATACACAAAGGCAGCACTTAGGATTTTCTCATGCATAGATAAGGTAATCTCAAAAATCCAAATCCACCCAACTTTTCTGGAGTCTAGTGAAAACTTTCTCCATACACTCTGTCCTGAGGACAATGTGACTGACTGATGATCTAAACACTTCATCACAGACTCACTGATCTTCACTATGCATTAAATCCCCAGCTCTACATTGGACTCAATTTTCCAAATCTCATAAATAATATGAGAAAACTCTCCATATTTTAACTAATTTTCTATAAAGCAGCATAAGTAAGTCCTCTGAATTGGGAATTCTATTCATCATGGAAAAATTGATGTTACTACTGGGTGTAGTATATGTCATACATCATATAATGATGCAGATATCCCTACACTTTCACTCATACCTGAATAAGGATTTAGAATGGGTGCAACCTTAGATTGATAGGATTGGACACTGGAATATTTCTAGTAGGCATCATAGGGGCAATTACTGCAGGTACATTTTTAACTGATGGGACATACAATTGGGAAGGGTTATTTTCAGCCTAAGGAAAGAGTTTTTGGGGGGGTGGGGAAAAGCTAGAGAGAGCAGAAGGCACAGTGGGTGGTGCTGATTAGCACATTCCAGCACCTGGTGTAGAGGAGGAGCTGACAGAAAAAGCAATAGGTATTCTTTGATGGACCACAAGACCCAGGATTACTTAGTTACAACACATGTGGTGGGGGGAAGGGAATGCCGCATGGCCAACTCTCTTTGTTCCCTTACCACATCCAAATCCTCCATTTTACTATAGCAATATTGTCCATTCTTCTCAATTATTTTCAACTTTCCATATATACTTTTCCACAAACTTTAATTTAATCTATTTCCTACTACATTTGCAACATCTAGGGGGAACTTTTACACAAAACTGCATATTTACGGATAATACCGGAAATCGCTGCTACTTAGTATGACAGAATGCTTTCAACTTTTATTTCTAACTGAAACTTTTCCTTTCTTTTCCTCGCATCAACTGAGTCACCGTTAATATATCTCTTTTCACTCTGTCCTGTAACATTCGAATTTCCCATTATTGTAGTTGCACAAAGCTCTAACAATTGCTACTTATCAAACCCGCAAACTTAAGCGTAGTTGCACAAAGATCAAACGGAATCCGATTACTATAAGTAATCGCCACCGAACCCACAAACTTAAGCGCAGTTGCACACAGCTCAAATGATATAATAGTATTGACCCCACAATCTCTCAAAGTGAAGACCCCTAGTCAATTCACCGGGATACAAAATCTTAATAACTTCCAATTGCCTATGGCAATTAGTATTAACCCTTATCTCCAAATTCTCGTCAGAATCTTGGGCTGGGATCCAATTCTACGTCACAGGATATCCGGCTCAGCTGTCTAACAATTTCCGTTTAGTTCCAGCATGTTCTACCACACAAAGAAGGAATATTTCAACAGGTTCTTTCTAACAGACAGATCAGCTATAACTTGAACCCTTATATCGCGATAACACCAATTCAACTCTTGAGAACCCACAAAAGCGGAAGTTTCAGAGGAGATTCGTAAGAAATAAAGCTTTCTTACCTTGCCGGCATGTGATCTCGTCTGATGGTTCCGTTTAAGTCGCTCTCGTGGCGTTTGAATCGGAAGTTACGCAAGCTGTCTGCCCCACGTTGGGCGCCATTTTGTCGTCGCAATTCATGCGACTCTCCTTCTTCTTTGTGTGGTGCCAAATCAATTAGAAGAATAAGTATGTGTACAGCATACTGCTTTATAATGAGACCAGACACTAGGTGGTTTCATGAAAGCATCTTCTCATCCTCTTTGAGCCATGGTAGAAGAGAGCAGGCGAGAGAGCCTTTTATTCACAGTACATTCACTTAAATAGCAGACATGACATCACAAAAGGGGTGTTCCTTAAGAAGAGGCTATTGGCTCCTTAACCTGATAGGAGTGGTTTCAGAATCCCCTCTTCCCCCTCCCTCATTGACCTTCTCATACATATGGTTTGCAGCCATCTAGTGGACAGAAATGTGTACTACAGAATATTCTCATTATATATTCATAAAATCATAAATCCTTCTCTCACAATGGTTAAATGCACTTGATGACAGCTTGACCCTGATGTAGGATATAGCAAAAAATAACCACACTATTGATGGTTAAATGCACTTGGGTGACACAAGCTCAGCTTGCCCCTGATGTAGTATATGGCCAAAAAATAACCACACTATTGATGGTTAAATGCACTTGATGAAAGCTTGACCCTGATGTAGGATATAGCAAAAAATAACCACACTATTGATGGCTAAATGTACTTGGTGGTAGCTTGTGCTGGCGCACCACAAGCCACAAGATGGCCACCGATCACCCCAGAAAAAAATTGATATAAAAACGCTCTGGGCAGCCTAAAAACAGTGAGCAATTGAATATCAGCACTTCAATGATCCACAGCTGTAGATCGATCACTGTCTTAAGTGTTTTGGAGGCGTTAATCACTGCCTAATCTCGCCCTAACGTTGCAGCTGCAACCTCTCCCTACACTTGTAACAGCAGAGTGACGTGCAGCGCTACGTGACCCAAGCTTATATAGAGGCTGGGTCACATGCTGCACTGGCCAATCACAGCCATGCCAATAGTAGGCATGGCTGTGATGGCCTCTTGGGGCAAGTAGTATGATGCTTGTTGATTGGCTGCTTTGCAGCCTTTCAAAAAGCGCCAAGAAAGCGCCAAACACCGAACCCGAACCCGGACTTTTACGAAAATGTTCGGGTCCGTGTCACGGACACCCCAAAATTCGGTACGAACCCGAACTATACAGTTCGGGTTCGCTCATCCCTATATATTACCAATATGTATATACTTTTAGGGGAAATTTATTAACTGTATATCACCTAAAATCTCATAGATTTTGTGCCTATATTTACACCATGAATTATGAATACTTGATAGCTGAATACACAATTGAAAGCTGAATACATACAATCTAGTGCATAAAAGGTTGAGTACATACACCATGAATTATGAGTGCCTAATAGCTGAGTTGAAAATGTAAGAAAATTTACAAAACCCACTTTTTAAAGGACCAATTCAGGTATGAAGTCACTTTCTAGGGCTTGCATAATAAAAACTACCCATAAATGTCCCCATTTTAGAAACTTACACAATGAAAGCTCATTTGAAAAAAAAAAAACATGTTTTTGTGTCACCATTTTCACCTTGTGTGGAGGCTTGTTTTTTTGCAGGATGTTTCATTGGTACCATTTTGGGGTAGATATGACCTTTTGATCGCTTGATATCATGCTTTTTGTGAGGGGGACGTGACCAAAAAATGTCTATTTTGGTACTTTTAACTTTTTTATTTTTTACGGCATTCACCTAACAGGGTAGATCATATCATATTTTTTATAGCGCCGGATGTTACACACACTGCAATACCTAATATGTATATTATTTTATTTATTTTTTTAAATTTAAAATGGCTTGCCCTTCCCATCAGCATTTTTTTTTTACTTGAAACTTTTAATTTACCAGTGTAGGACTTCAACTTTTGAGAGTCAGATCCCCTCTTCAGTGCTGAATGCAACTTTTGTACAGCATTGAAGCCTGCCTGTATCACACAGGCACATCACTAGGAGATCCAACAGGGCAGGCTGGATCTAATAGTGAGATGCAGCAGGGGGACATGGAAGTACTAGAAATGCTTCTGGGGCTGCGGCCAGCATTGGCTCCCTGTCACTGCAGCACAGGGAGCCGATGCATAAAGGAAACGTATCTCTATCCCCTGCCAGACTTTTTGTCATGGTCTTACCTGCTTGCTGCTCTCCTTCGTTTGACATGTGCTGGCGGCCATCTTGGTTTCTGGGTTTCTTGTAGCCTTCCACCCTGCGGCTCCTCCTTCCCCTGGGAGGAGCTGGATGCCTAGCTCATATATATAGGAGGTCTGTGGCTTCAGTTCCTTGCTTGGTCCTCTTGTGTTCACATGCTTCTAAGACTGCTGCTGCTTCTGGTTCCTGATCCTGGCTTCGTCTGACTACCCTGCTGGTTCCTGATCCTGGTTTCGTCTGACTACCCTGCTGGTTCCTGATCCTGGCTTCGTCTGACTACCCTGCTGGTTCCTGATCCTGGCTTCGTCTGACTACCCTTCTGGTTCCTGACCTCTGGCTTCGCAAAGACTCTGCTCGGTTTCACCATCCGTTTGGACTTTTGCTTTACAGCTTTATTTTCAATAAAGCGTTCTTATTTTCACTTATCTCTTGTTGTACGTCTGGTTCATGGTTCCGTGACATTAGGACCAAGCCATGAATTCTGACGGTACAGGGCCATCCTCGCTACCCACGCTGGTTGCCAGACTTGATCAGTAGGATCACCTGTTGGGTCGGTTCGCTGTGGCGTTGCAAACCCTGCTTGAACGCACGGCTCATTTCGCTCCCGTTGCCGATGGGTCGGTTGTCGCTCCTGGGCTCGCTCCTACTGCCGCTCCGGTTGTTGCGCCAGAGTCTACCCCGACACCTGTTGTTGCGCCTGCGGTGTTTCGGGGTATGACCGGTTCTGCCCCTCTTCCACAGCGCTTTGGGGGAGAGCCAACTCAGTGCCGAGGTTTCCTTAACCAGGTGGGCATTTATTTCGAGTTGCTGCCACATGCCTTTCCTACTGAGAGATCAAAGGTGGGCTTCTTGATCTCGCTGCTCTCGGACAAGGCCTTGGCCTGGGCCAGCCCTTTATGGGAGAACAACAATCTGGTGGTTGCCGAGTTTTCCGGTTTTGTTGCTTCTCTTCGGAAGGTATTCGATGTGCCGGCTCGTGCTGCCTCTGCTGCGAAGCTCCTTATGTCCATCAGACAGGGTTCACGATCCGTAGCTGAATACGCCATTGAGTTTCGTACCCTGGCAGCAGAGGTGGGCTGGAATAATGAGGCTCTGGTCGCTGCTTTCTCTCATGGTCTCTCGGATGCCTTGAAGGATGAGGTTGCAGCTAAGGACCTACCAGTTGAGCTCGAGTCTCTTATTTCTTTCCTGATTTTGATTGACACCAGACTCAGGGAGAGACCTTCCTTTAAGGAGAACCTGCGGAGGTCTTCTAACAGATTGGTGCCTACGTTTGCTGTCCCACCCGTGCCTCCCTCTCCTCCCACGCCTCCTGGGGATGACTTGTCTGGCGGTGAACCCATGCAGCTGGGGTTTGCTCGCCTGTCCGAGGGGGAGAGGGCACTCCGGAGACGCGAGGGCCGATGCATGTACTGTGGTCTCGGTGGGCATTTTCGGTTGGCATGTCCGAACCGTCCGGGAAACGCTCGTACCCTGAGATCCTGTCGGGGGCAGATCTTGGGTGGAGTCTCCTCGTCCCCGGTTTCCCGTGTTGACAAACCACTGATCACTGTTGTCCTCTCCTGGGTCGGGGGCTCGGTGACGACCCAGGCGTTGGTGGACTCTGGTGCTGGTGGTTTGTTCATTGATAGTGTGTTCGCTGCCGCCAATTCCATTCCTCTGCAGGCTCGAGGTTCCCCACTGGCTCTTGAGGCGATAGACGGCAGACCCCTTCTGCTGCCACACGTGACACATGAGACCCTTCCAGTGGGGATAGCCATTGGTGCCGTTCACAGAGAGTCGGTCTGCCTCCAGGTTATTTCGTCTCCACACTACTCGGTGGTCTTGGGGTACCCCTGGCTCCAGAAGCATAATCCGACTTTCGATTGGAGATCGGTCGAGATCCTCTCGTGGTCACCGCAGTGTGGGGCTAGTTGCATCCATGGGTCTGTCAAGTTGCTGTGTACTTCCTCGGACTCTCTGTTGCCTCCTGAATATGAGGAGTACCGGGATGTATTCGATAAGGTGCGCGCGGTTGCCCTACCTCCGCACCGCCCATATGATTGTGCCATAGAGTTACAACCTGGTGCCGTTCCTCCTCGTGGCAAAGTCTATCCACTGTCGGTAGCGGAGAATGAGGCCATGGAGGAGTACGTGAGGGAGGCGCTTTCACGCGGACACATTCGCAAATCTTCGTCCCCGGCAGGGGCTGGATTTTTCTTTGTGAAAAAGAAGGGCGGTGAGTTGAGGCCTTGCATCGATTACAGGGGTCTCAATCGCATCACGATCAAGAACGCTTACCCGATACCCTTGATTTCCGAGCTGTTCGATCGCCTTAAAGGGGCCACGGTCTTTACCAAACTCGACCTGAGGGCGGCATATAACCTGGTAAGGATCAAGGCGGGCGATGAGTGGAAGACCGCGTTTAACACCAGGACCGGTCATTACGAATCCTTGGTTATGCCCTTTGGGTTGTGCAATGCGCCCGCAGTCTTTCAGGAATTCATCAACGATGTTTTCCGTGACCTGTTGCAGCAGTGTGTGGTAGTCTATTTGGATGACATCTTGGTATATTCTGAATCCATGGAGGCCCACATTCTGGATGTCAGACGAGTGTTGCAACGGTTACGAGAGAACAAGCTGTTCGGTAAGCTTGAGAAATGCGAATTTCACCGATCCCAGGTAACCTTCTTAGGTTACATCATTTCCGCTGAGGGGTTCTCCATGGATCCTGAGAAGGTTTCGGCTGTCTTACAGTGGCCCCAGCCCAGTGGTCTTCGTTCCCTGCAGCACTTTTTGGGCTTCGCCAATTATTATCGGAAGTTCATCAGGGACTTTTCCATGCTGGCCAAGCCTCTCACGGATCTGACCAGGAAGGGCAGTAATTCCCAGGTCTGGCCGCTCGAGGCCATCCGAGCTTTTGAGGCCCTAAAGTCCGCCTTTGTGTCGGCTCCGATTCTGTCGCATCCCAACCCTGGGTTGCCCTTTGTCCTCGAGGTGGACGCGTCTGAGACGGGAGTAGGCGCCCTTCTATCTCAGCGTAGAACACCAGAGGGTCCTCTGCTTCCTTGTGGGTTTTACTCCCGGAAACTGTCTTCCGCGGAGTGCAACTATCAGATTGGTGACAGGGAGTTATTGGCCATCGTGCAGGCCCTTAAAGAATGGAGGCACTTGCTCGAGGGTTCGGTGGTTCCGGTTCTCATCCTGACGGACCACAAGAATCTGACCTACCTTTCTGAGGCCAAGAGATTGACACCACGTCAGGCCAGATGGGCTCTGTTCTTGTCACGTTTTAATTACGTGGTCTCCTACCTACCCGGTTCCAAGAACATCAGGGCGGATGCCTTATCACGGCAGTACTCCGAGCTGTCCAGGGAGGAGTCGATTCCAACTTCGGTCATACCTCCGAATCAGATCCTGGCCGCCATTCGCACCAGCCTGACCTCTCCCCTGGGTGAGCAGATTTTGGCGGCTCAATCTGGTGCTCCCTCTGGGAGACCCAACGGCAGATGTTTTGTGCCTGAGGAGTTGCGCACTCGGTTGTTGCGAACCTACCATAACTCCAAGACCGCGGGGCATCCTGGAAAGAATCAGCTGTCCTGGGCTGTTTCACGTCTGTTCTGGTGGCCTTCCCTACGTTCCGACATCGCCGCATATGTAGCGGCATGCTCCGTTTGTGCCCAGAGTAAGTCCCCTCGGCACCTTCCGTTGGGCCTTCTGCAACCCATAGCCACCGGGGAGCGTCCATGGTCACACCTGGGGATGGATTTCATTGTGGACCTCCCTGCATCCCGAGGCCATACGGTCATTCTCATGATTGTGGATCGGTTTTCCAAAATGTGCCACTGTGTTCCTCTCAAGAAGTTACCCTCTGCACAAGAGTTGGCCACGATTTTTGCCAGGGAGGTCTTCCGGTTGCACGGTTTGCCTAAGGAGATTGTGTCGGATCGGGGGAGTCAGTTTGTGTCCAGGTTCTGGTGCGCCTTTTGCTCCCAGTTGGGGATTCATCTCTCCTTCTCCTCGGCCTACCACCCTCAGTCCAATGGGGCCGCAGAACGATCCAATCAGGCCTTGGAGCAATTCCTTCGTTGCTATGTCTCCGATCACCAAGACAATTGGGTTGACCTCCTGCCTTGGGCTGAGTTTGCCAGGAACACGGCGGTGAACTCTTCCTCTGGGACGTCTCCCTTCATGGCCAATTATGGGTTCCAACCTGCCGTGTTACCGGAGGTATTCTCTCCCCAGGATATTCCGGCTGTGGAGGATCACCTTTCCGTCCTACGTGCTTCTTGGGTACTGATCCAGAAGTCCCTTGAGGTCTCTGCGCAGCGCCAGAGACTCCAGGCTGATCGCAGACGAGCGCCTGCTCCTTCCTACCAGGTCGGAGACCGTGTATGGTTGTCCACCCGCAACCTCAACCTTCGAGTGCCCACTCCCAAGCTGGCGCCTCGCTTTGTTGGTCCCTTCCGAGTGCTTCGCAGGGTAAACCCGGTAGCCTATGCCCTTGCGCTTCCTCCTGGCATGAGGATCTCCAACGTGTTTCATGTCTCCCTGTTGAAGCCACTGGTGTGTAATCGTTTCACTTCCTCGGTTCCTCGGCCTCGTCCGGTCCAAGTGGGCAATCGTGAGGAATATGAGGTGAGCAATATCCTGGACTCACGCCTGGTCCGCGGTCGGTTGCAGTTTTTGGTCCATTGGCGTGGTTATGGTCCAGAGGAGCGTTCCTGGGTTCCCTCCGCAGATGTCCATGCTCCTGCCTTGCTCCGAGCCTTCCACGCACGCTTCCCTCAGAAACCGTTTTGTGCTCCGCGGAGGAGGGGCCCTTGAGGGGGAGGTACTGTCATGGTCTTACCTGCTTGCTGCTCTCCTTCGTTTGACATGTGCTGGCGGCCATCTTGGTTTCTGGGTTTCTTGTAGCCTTCCACCCTGCGGCTCCTCCTTCCCCTGGGAGGAGCTGGATGCCTAGCTCATATATATAGGAGGTCTGTGGCTTCAGTTCCTTGCTTGGTCCTCTTGTGTTCACATGCTTCTAAGACTGCTGCTGCTTCTGGTTCCTGATCCTGGCTTCGTCTGACTACCCTGCTGGTTCCTGATCCTGGTTTCGTCTGACTACCCTGCTGGTTCCTGATCCTGGCTTCGTCTGACTACCCTGCTGGTTCCTGATCCTGGCTTCGTCTGACTACCCTTCTGGTTCCTGACCTCTGGCTTCGCAAAGACTCTGCTCGGTTTCACCATCCGTTTGGACTTTTGCTTTACAGCTTTATTTTCAATAAAGCCTTCTTATTTTCACTTATCTCTTGTTGTACGTCTGGTTCATGGTTCCGTGACACTTTTTAGATAGAGAGGTCTCATTAACTGCAGCATCTAAAGTGTTAATCCGCGGGCATCAGAGAATACAGTGATGCTGGTGAATACAGCAGGGGCCCGGTTGTCAGGAATAGCCAGTTTATGCAAATGAGCTCTTAACAAGCTGTCTGCAGATGAGGTGCTTGCTTATTTAATATCAGAGTTATTTAAAGGGCCGAAAATTTACTTATAGGATAGCTGCCTTCAGGGGCGGACTGGGAACTTAAACTGACCCTGAAAAATGCTAAAAGTGGCCTGGTTTTGTAGTTTGGTCCAAATTGATGGAAAGCAGGGCCAACACAAATAGGCGGGCTAGCAATACTATATTGTGGCACATTATACCACCCTAGTAGAGACAAATGACACAGTCCAACACAAAATACATCCCCAAAAACTTCCACTGGCTGGCTGTGAGTAGGTCCCAGGTGGCCCCCTGGGTATCTGCCCACCGGACATTTCCCTGTAAGGTCTATGGCCAATCTGCCCCTGGCTGCCTTACATCAGGTGGCATCAGAGGCAGAGCTTGTTAAGTGCTCATTTGCATTCCTTTCTTCCCACCCAGAATTCCAGAGGAACATGTATGGCCTATAAGTCTCCTCACACGATTAAGGTGTTCTCTCTCCAAGAAGAGATAGTACCCCCTAAATCCTGACTTAGGCCTCTCAACCAGTTAAGCCAGTACTCTCTGGTCTGCACTCATGAGGGGCAATCACCCAGAAAAAGCTGTCTGCAGATGAGGTGCTGGCTTATTTAATAAGATAGTACTGCCCAAATCAACTAAGGACAGATTTCATCCACTCACTAACCGTGAATCCATCTGGATTTTCAAATTGAACACTCTGGTGCCCTTTGGGCAAAACCATTGATCATGTTGAATTATAATTAATCATCTGGTGTTTGCAATTACCGTATTTTTTGCCCCATAAGACCCAAAAGTGTGTGTGTGGGGGGGAAAGGCAGTGCGTCTTATGGGGCGAATGCTGCCATTTTTACTCTGCTAACACAGATACATTTATTCTCAGTGGATTTGTTTGTTTGATGTGACTGAGAAGGTGAGTGGTCCACTTTCAAAACGCATAGCACTTTTTGTGCTTTATTTTTAAATAAATTAGTCAACCAGAGGAGCGCTCTGGAATCTCCCTTTTGCCTTTTATCTCAGTTGTATCAGAATCCTTTTTTCCATGGTGTGGAACTGCACCTTGTTAGCGTCTGTCCCTATTCAGGCCTGTATGTTCTCAGCAGTGTTGTGCTGACTTATGCACAACCTCATCTGGTAAGCCTTACTCTCTTCTGTGCATTTGTTTTACTGATGGTCCTCACACTATGTAGCACCCCACTACTCCTCTTTTTACACACCAATTTTCAGGCCAACTGGAACATCTTTGATTGAGGTAGATTCAATTCAGATCCAAAGCAAATTTTCAGACTAATTCGTTAGAATCAGACCTGTATCATATTTCAAGGAATTTACTTATTTCTGTTTAGTTTTCTTTATGCTTAGGAGTCATGATTGACTGACCGCAAACTGCATGACTACGCATACAAGAAAGGGTGTCAATCACTCAGAAAGACCATTGCCATGACTTCTAAGCATAAAAGAAGCAGAGATTTAAATGAACAAATTACAAGTCACATTGAGTCTTTTCCCATGAAACTATATATGAATCTGCTCAGGAATTGCTACTCTATAACATGCTGCCTACAGGTTGCACTGCATTTTCATGGTGACCACTTTTTGTTAGGTAATTGTAATAAATAATGACCAGTTTAGTAAATTCATGATATGAACTACTGTAACAGTCCCATAGAATTAAAAACCATTCAAAATTATCATATATGTAATGCTTTTGTTGTTGTTTTAGTTTTGTTTGTTATTGGATCGGCAAATGTATCAAATACAAAATGTGTTCAACATTCCTGTTATAATGCAATTGGCAAGATTATTGTATTTTATGTGGTTTTATAATCAAACCTTTTATTTATAACTGTATTGTAACAGACAATATAATAAGAGCAAGTTCCTTGGTTTTGATACACATTACTGCATCGCTAGTCTTCTTATCTGCTTCCTATCTCTCTGCAGCAATAGTTTGATGAAGGTCTTTTGAACCGAAACAACATGTTTGTAGCCACTTGAAAAAATAAATCACAATTTGCATTCTTATTCGTTGGAGTGCTAGAATTTTCTTCAATGTGTCTAACAGACAAATATCTCAATAAAAAGGTTAAAACTTAACAAAAAACATAATTGATGGTGGTCAAAACTAGGTTCCTTACCCTATCCTTATAAAAGTTATAAGGATAAGGTAAAGATGGCACAGCAGTTTGAAAATAAACCACACTGGGCCAGGTATATACTAGGAATACACAAGCCACCAACCAGTATTGGACATGATGATCGCACCAGGGCATCGACCTTCAGATCAGACCCACATGTGTGTTTCATCCTACAGGTTTACCTTATCTTTATAACTGTCATTATCTCTTTTTTTGTACCTTTTTTTTTATGCAGCACAGGTTTTTGACTACTTTCTTCCATCAATTTTTTTAATTTATTTTTTATTTTTTACAGAGAACATGTCACCTCTCCTGACATGTCTCTTGTAGTTTATAATGTAATAACTCCGGAGCATCTTTTCTTAAAACTTAATGTTGTTCCAGTTAGGGATCGACCGATTATCGGTTTTACCCTCAGCAGCACAGGGGAGAAGGAAGCAGTGTCTCCCTCCCCCTGTGCTGCTGCTGCCGCTGCCGCCAATTAGAGGAGAGAGGACAAGAGGAGGGGCGGGGCTGTGGCCACTGCGCCACCAATGAAGATGAGTCTTTCATTAATTCATATACAGGAGGCAGGAGCTGGCTGCAGAATCACATAGCCGGCTCCCGACCTCTGTGAGCGGTAGCTGCGATCTGCGGTAGTTAACCCCTTAGGTGCCGCGATCGCAGCTACCGCTCATAGAGTTCGGGAGCCGACTAATGAGAGATTTCTCTTCATTGGTGGCGCAGTGCGCCCCCCAAGCCCCCCAGTATTAATCATTGGTGGCGCAGTGCGCCCCCCACCCCCATCCCAGTATTAAAAACGTTGGTGGCGCAGTGCGTCCCCCCACCCAAGCCCCCCCCAGTATTAATCATTGGTGGCAGTGGCCACAGGATCCCCTCTCCCCTGCTCCTCCGATCGGAGCCCCAGATGTGTAATCCTGGGGCTCCGATCGGTTACCATGGCAGCCAGGACGCTACTGAAGCCCTGGCTGCCATGTTCAGCTCTATGCTGCTGTGTGCACAAAGCACAGAGCAGCAGGGACAGTGTGAGCTCCTATTCACCCTGATAGAGATCTATCAGGGTGAATAGGACAAGGGTTCTAGTCCCTAAGGGGGCTAAAAGTTAGTAAAAAAAAATATTAAGTATAAATGAAAAAGAAAGATTTACAAAAAAATAAAAATACACGTTAACAATAAACATATTCATTTTCAGCAGATTTGTGTAGGAATTTTATTTATTTTTTTAAATGAAAATTTCCAGAATATCAGTATAAATTATCGGCTATCGGCCCTAAAAAATCAATATCGGTCGATCCCTAGTTCCAGTCCTCTGTTATTCCTATTAGATGTTTATGAATTAATTAACTGTTGTCTGCAATAAAAGCCCAATTGGGTGTTTCTAGTTGGGGATGTGTCCCTGCACAATATGACACTTTTAATACTGATTGGATGGTGTCAGACTGTGTAGGGAGCTGGAACTGCAGGCTTCTTTGAGTTTACTTATGTACAAGAGACTATGTGGGTATGGTATTGGGGAGTCCCTTTGGTGCAAGTAACTGGTCACCCTGGGTATTGTAGGTGTCAGCATATAATTGTTACCATACAATCAAATAGTAGATTAGTGAAATAATTATGTAGTTTATTCTAAGTTAGAGCTCAATTTGTAACCCTAAAGATATCTTAGTGAGAAAATGAATTCATTTAGTTATTCTGCCTTTGCCTTGCCCATAACATAACAGTTGTAGAACATCAATTCTGATTTATGTCATTTCTCTATTTTTTCTCCTGGAAATCCATTCAAGATGCTCACCATGCTCACACCCATTTGTCAATTTATCAATACTCTCCCAGTATTGACTGATATTTTTGTTTTGTTGTGAATACAAGTATTTACTAAACAGACCTTATAAACACTCATTATATATCTTCCTGGTAAGAATGTGGCTTAAATAAGTCTCTATGTTTATTTAGTAATTAAGAGATGAGGTGTATTAGATGACTGGCACAAAGTGAAATTATGATTCACACAGGTAGACAAAAAGTTAACCCTTTGTGACAGAATGGCTCAATATTTTTAATAAACACCAATTGAACTAAATTATTGTTAGCCCAAAATGAGTAAAATGCAATCATAAAAATAATTGTCTCTGAAGAGGCTAAAGAGGCTCTATCACCTGGAACACCCCATTTAAACCAAGCACATAGCCTGGTAGGGGTGATACTGCAGTTTAAAATGATACCTTCCTCCTCAATGTCGGCGCATGGTTGTTATTTAATAAAATCATGTTTTCATCCCTTTGCTGCCAGGCAATTTCAAGCACCAGGAAGCAGGCATTTTCAGTACGAGCACCACTATGTGGCGCCTACAGTCACTTAAACAAACCTCTCCCATTGATTGACAGCGCTAGTCAAGGAGAGGAGGTGTGCTTAGTTGAATCAGAATCAGCTTTATTCGCCAAACACGACGCAATAGATCGTGCTCGGAATTGGGTTAGGCATAGGTACAGGCATAGTACTGGGGGGGGGTGTAAGGTTCTGCAATGGGCACATCAGGGGCGAAGGATTATGAGCGGGAGATGGGGCGTGGTGCGTTCAGCAGTCTGACGGCCGTTAGGAAGAAAGTGTTCAGCCTCCTCGATGTCCTTGCAGGGATGGCCTGATCCCTGCGGCCGGACTTTAGACGTCTGAAGAGACGATGGCCCGGATAGGAGTGGTCATTGGATATTTTCAGAGCCCTGGAGCGCAGTCTGTTGGAGAAGATAGAGTCAAGGGGTGGTAGTGGCAGTCGAGTAGTTCTCTCCGCCGAGCTGATGACCCTTTGTAGTTTGCACTTGTCACTGGCTGATGAACCGGCATACCAAACCAGAAGAGACGAGCACAGTACCGACTCGATGGTGCAGGAGTAGAAAGACTTCAGTAGGTCCTGTGCCATGCCGAACTTCTTCAGTTGTCGAAGGAAGTAGAGCCGCTGGTGAGCCTTCTTTATGATGGACGAGATATTGGGACGCCAGGATAGGTCCTCAGAGATTGTCGTGCCTAGGAGGCAGGCACTGAGTACCCTTGCGACTTCAGATCCGTCAATGTAGGTCGGGGGGGGAACTACCCTTCTTTTCCTGAAGTCGATGACCAGCTCGACCGTCTTTGTGGTGTTTAGGACCAGATTGTGCACGCCACACCAGTTGCTGACCCTGTCGATTTCCTTACGGTAGGCCTGCTCATCGCGGTCGCTAATCAGGCCCACGAGTGTGGTGTCATCTGCAAACTTGATGACTTTAACTGAGGCCTCCTCCGATCTGCACTTGTTCGTATACAGAATAGTTGTCGGTTGGTGTCGCATAGCGGTGCTCGTATTGAAAAAGCCTGACTCCTGGTGCTCGAAATTGCCTGCCATACAATTTTATCTACAACCGTGGTGCCGAAAGTGAGGAGGACGGTATCCTTTCAAACTGCAGGATCATCCCTACCAGGCTATGTGCCTGATATAATAGGGATGATCTGGGTGAATTAGTCTGTTTAAATGAACCGCTTTGTGATACAAATTGCATATTAGTGAAAGCAAGCCATAATTCGTAGCATACCTGCTTTTACATCAGACACATTTTATATCAGATTATTTTTGATATAGCAGATAGCAGATTCTTTTTTTGTTATGCCTAGTAACAGGGTAAAGTTGTCTAAAAAAAATTCAGCTACTAATATTTTCTAATCTTGTACTGTATGACAAAACTGTGTTTGCTTTAGTATAATTGGTGTAACAGGGATTTCACATTCAATTCTAGGTTATGGAACTATACCAAATAATAGATGAGCACAATGACACTATTGCTAAACTACAGGATATGCTATTGAAAAGTCAAAATGAACAACTGCAGGTAAGTAATGCCATAGCACTGTTAACATGTACAAATAGATGTCACTTTCACTATACTACAATTTATATATCAGCCTATATAGCATGTAAGTGCTGGAAATGTTCCTAAAATATGCAAACATATGGCAGGACACAAATGCCCTTCAGTTACCCTTAGATCTTAGAAATTGTCATTTCTCCATCGCCTTTCAATATTTTGTAGGCGCAGGCGTCTTCATAACTTTGGCGGATACATTGCGCTTCTAATTGTAAGGCTACTTTCACACTAGCATTAATATTTTCCGGTATTGAGACCCGTTATAGGGTCTCAATAGCGGAAAGAAACGCTTCCATTTTGTCCCCATTCATTGTCAATGGGGACAAAACGTAACTGAACAGAACGAATTCGGCATTCCGTTCCGTTCTCATACCGGAGAGCAAACCACACCATGCTGTGGTTTGCGTTCCGTCCTGGGATGCGGAGCAAGACGGATCCGTCATGACCCACAATGCAAGTCAATGGGGGCGGATACGTTTTCTCTGACATTCTGACACAATAGAAAACTGATCCGTTCCCCATTGACTTTCAATGGAGTTAATGACGGCTCTGTCTTGGGTTTGTTAAAGATAATAAAACAGTTTACGTTCATAATGGATGCAGATAGTTGTATTGTCAGTAACGGAAGCGTTTTTGCTGAACCCTGCCGGATCCAGCAAAAACGCTAGTGTGAAAGTAGCCTAAGACAACTTTGTAGCTGTCTTACATTTAGACCATTTTCTACACCATAAACAGGCGCCTAAAACTTCCACGCCACGCCCCTTTTTTAGACCTTTGCGCTGCAATCTATGCCAGAAATACCCCTAATTTGGGCATATTTCTGTTTAATAAATGAACCCTTAGAAAGTTGACATAAAACTACATTAGATTTTCACTTTAGATTTTTACACAAGTCCTAAAAGTAGACAAAGATAACCAAATCAAACAAGGAAGGCTGTAGGAAGATGGCAAAGGATGTTCTTTTTAACTTGAGCCAAGCTCCCACATATTAGGGATAAGATTGGAGTGGTGCACATAGTGGTGTTAGGGATACATTTCCAAGAGAACTTCTTATACAAGTGTAAGATGTGACCCCAGAAGTCTTTGATGCTAGGACAGCCCACATCCCCAACAAATCTTGGGAACTGATGGGTCCATTTAATGTACAACTACCAGGCAATAATACCAACGCAATAATATTTTTAAATTCTTCTTCACCTGGGATGCCAAAGAAATGCCATTGCAGAGATGCACATTTTTAGGACCTCAGGACCAGAGAAGGGGACATCCATATCACTCTCCTATTTCTGTAAATATGGTGCTTGATATGAGTTAAAGGAAATGTGCCACCAAAAATTGTATCTGCCAGTTAAAATCAGATAGTAGCATACAGTATATCATTTTTTTCTAATCTGTTTTTTATTTTCTGATTGTAGTTTTTTTTTAATTCTATTTCCTGAACATGATTATGGGGGCTCCAGTCTTGCCTGAGATGTTCCTTTAGAAAGCTTTAAGAAAACTGCTTTACTGCAGCCCTATGGGCCATAGACACAATGGCCAGGAGGAGACCCTATTAACTTATATGGGAGAGTCTTGGCATGCTCTGTTACATGTGCAGAAGTCATTGTACAAGGAAAAAAGAGATGAGCTCTGACAGTCACCCATTGTGAATGGTGGATCCTGTCTTATCTATACATAGAGATTATATAATTACAGGCAGGATTAGAATGAGTTAACTGCAGTAAAGTAATCTGTACAAACCAAGAAGTGATACCAATTGGACATAGTGGCCAGTGTGAAAACTACAGGATTTTATCTTTTTTGTTTAAATATATGGAATAAATGGAAAATTAAAAACATCGTAAAAAAAATTCTTAAAAAATGTTAAACATTTAATATATTTCTGATAACACATTCCCTTTAAGCAAATCAAGGAGCAATTGATACGTACATGAGCTGTGTAACCAAAATGTATAGTGTTTAGATCACATAACTGGATAGCTCACCGATCAGATACTGATGACCTATCCTGAGAATAGGTCATTAGTATTAAAATCTCTGAAACCCCTTTTAAGTAATACTATAATGGAGTACTTATAGAAAGACTCCGCAACTGCAAGGGAACTAACCCCAACAGTAATATACCACCCTAATGGAGAAACTAAACAGTAACCGACGTTCCCCTAGGTGAGGACTGAATAACAATAGCAGATAAAAAGAAGCTGCCACTCGGCTAAGCTTAAACATATTAATGCAAAAGAGGGGGCCATTTATTATACCATAAAACGTAACTTTTAGTCTAATCATATCTAAAAAATAGACAAAAATGTACAATACATTGAAAACGATCAGGGTGATGACTCTGTATTTAGGAGGTTATTAGGGAATAATAGACTTGACAGGGTATGGTAGGGACAGATTGTATATCTCTGTATGATCCTACCTTACCCCCATTGACATTGCGTTAAGTTTTATGGTATATTAAATGGCCCCCTCTTTTGCATTAATAGGTTGAATATAGAAGGGAGTATAGTCCTAGTACATGGTAAGCTTAAATATAGTATTTGGTAAGCTTAAATATAGCAACAAAACTTGGAGCCTGAGAAACTACCAAAAGGGATGGGTAATATTATTGACTCTGTCCTCTGGTTAACCCAGGCTATAAGTAGTGAGGAGATAAATGAGTTGCAGACTAGATCGTTACATAGGACCAAATAGCAACAGAGAAGTGCCCAGTCCCAATTTCACTCCCAATAGATCTGCAGCAAGGGAGCCCTGCAGTGCACAGGATCTACAGAAGGCTGGGCATTGCATAAGAAGTGGAATGGGTCTTCAATCTGGTAGAGAGACAGGAGAAAGTCCAAGTCCTAATATGAACTCAGGCAGGTTGTCAGGATCTCTCACCTCATGCCTTTTCCCATCCTTACAGACTACCAGCTGGAATGGGAAGCCCCATGCATGCTCAATATATCACTCCCCAGGACATACAATAAAGGATGTAAAGCCCTGTGCTGAGCTAGGGTAGATTGTCAAAGGTCCTGTAGAATCTGTATTCAGGCTCCACCCAGTATTGAACAGTAGAGTTGAGCGAACACCTGGATGTTCGGGTTCCAGAAGTTCGGCCGAACTTCCCGGAAATGTTCGGGTTCGGGATCCGAACCCAACCCGAACTTCGTCCCGAACCCGAACCCCATTGAAGTCAATGGGGACCCGAACTTTTCGGCACTAAAAAGGCTGTAAAACAGCCCAGGAAAGGGCTAGAGGCTGCAAAAGGCAGCAAAATGTAGTTAAATCCCCTGCAAACAAATGTGGATAGGGAAATGAATAAAAATAAAAATTAAATAAATAAAAATTAACAAATATCAATTGGAGAGAGGTCCCATAGCAAAGAATCTGGCTTCATGTCAGCAGAGAATCAGTCTTCATGTCATAGCAGAGAATCAGGCTTCATGTCACCCACCACTGGAACAGGCCACTGTCAGATATTTTTAGGCCCCGGCACCCAGACAGAGGAGAGGTTCATTCAACTTTGGGTTGCCCCGCAATATAATGGTAAAATGAAAATAAAAATAGGATTGAATGAGGAAGTGCCCTGGAGTACAATAATATATTGTTAAGGGGAGATAGTTAATGTCTAATCTGCACAAGGGATGGACAGGTCTTGTGGGATCCATGCCTGGTTCATTTTTATGAACGTCAGCTTGTCCACATTGGCTGTAGACAGGCGGCTGCGTTTGTCTGTAATGACGCCCCCTGCCATGCTGAATACACGTTCAGTCAAAACGCTGGCTGCCGGGCAGGCCAGCACCTCCAAGGCATAAAAGGCTAGCTCTGGCCACGTGGACAATTTGGAGACCCAGAAGTTGAATGGGGCCGAACCATCAGTCAGTACGTGGAGGGGTGTGCACACGTACTGTTCCACCATGTTAGTGAAATGTTGCCTCCTGCTACCACGTTCCGTATCAGGTGGTGGTGCAGTTAGCTGTGGCGTGGTGACAAAACTTTTCCACATCTCTGCCATGCTAACCCTGCCCTCAGAGGAGCTGGCCGTGACACAGCTGCGTTGGCGACCTCTTGCTCTTCCTCTGCCTACGTCTTGGGCTTCCACTTGTTCCCCTGTGACATTTGGGAATGCTCTCAGTAGCGCGTCTACCAACGTGCGCTTGTACTCGCGCATCCTACTATCATGCTCCAGTGTAGGAAGTAAGGTGGGCACATTGTCTTTGTACTGGGGATCCAGCAGGGTGGCAACCCAGTAGTCCGCACACGTTAAAATGTGGGCAACTCTGCTGTCGTTGCGCAGGCACTGCAGCATGTAGTCGCTCATGTGTGCCAGGCTGCCCAGAGGTAAGGACAAGCGGTCCTCTGTGGGAGGCGTATCGTCATCGTCCTGCGTTTCCCCCCAGCCACGCACCAGTGATGGGCCCGAGCTGCGTTGGTTGCCACCCCGCTGTGAACATGCTTCATCCTCATCCTCCTCCACCTCCTCCTCATCCTCGTCCTCCTCGTCCTCCAGTAGTGGGCCCTGTCTGGCCACATTTGTACCTGGCTTCTGCTGCTGCAAAAAATCTCCCTTTGAGTCACTTCGAAGAGACTGGCCTGAAAGTGCTAAAAATGACCCCTCTTCCTCCTCCTCCTCCTCCTCCTCCTCCTCCTGGGCCACCTCCTCTTCCATCATCGCCCTAAGTGTTTTCTCAAGGAGACATAGAAGTGGTATTGTAACGCTGATAACGGCGTCATCGCCACTGGCCATGTTGGTGGAGTACTCGAAACAGCGCAACAGGGCACACAGGTCTCGCATGGTGGCCCAGTCATTGGTGGTGAAGTGGTGCTGTTCCGCAGTGCGACTGACCCGTGCGTGCTGCAGCTGAAACTCCACTATGGCCTGCTGCTGCTCGCACAGTCTGTCCAGCATGTGCAAGGTGGAGTTCCACCTGGTGGGCACTTCGCATATGAGGCGGTGAGCGGGAAGGCCAAAGTTACGCTGTAGCGCAGACAGGCGAGCAGCGGAAGGATGTGAACGCCGGAAGCGCGAACAGACGGCCCGCACTTTATGCAGCAGCTCTGACATGTCGGGGTAGTTGTGAATGAACTTCTGCACCACCAAATTCAGCACATGTGCCAGGCAAGGGATGTGCGTCAAACCGGCTAGTCCCAGAGCTGCAACGAGATTTCGCCCATTATCGCACACCACCAGGCCGGGCTTGAGGCTCACCGGCAGCAACCACTCGTCGGTCTGTTGTTCTATACCCTCCCACAACTCCTGTGCGGTGTGGGGCCTGTCCCCCAAACATATGAGTTTCAGAATGGCCTGCTGACGTTTACCCCGGGCTGTGCTGAAGTTGGTGGTGAAGGTGTGTGGCTGACTGGATGAGCAGGTGGAAGAAGAGGAGGAGGAAGCTGAGTAGGAGGAGGAGGAGACAGGAGGCAAAGAATGTTGCCCTGCAATCCTTGGCGGCGGAAGGACGTGCGCCAAACAGCTCGCCGCCTGGGGCCCAGCCGCCACTACATTTACCCAGTGTGCAGTTAGAAAGATATAGCGTCCCTGGCCGTGCTTACTGGTCCTTGTATCTGTGGTTAGGTGGACCTTGCCACAGGTGGCGTTGCGCAGTGCACACTTGATTTTATCGGATACTTGGTTGTGCAGGGAAGGCACGACTCTCTTGGAGAAGTAGTGCCGGCTGGGAACAACATACTGTGGGACAGCAAGCGACATGAGCTGTTTGAAGCTGTCTGTGTCCACCAGCCTAAATGACAGCATTTCAGAGGCAAGTAGTTTAGAAATGCTGGCATTCAGGGCCAGGGATCGAGGGTGGCTAGGTAGGAATTTACGCTTTCTCTCAAATGTTTGTGAGATGGAGAGCTGAACGCTGCCGTGTGACATGGTTGAGATGCTTGGTGACGCAGGTGGTGGTGTTGGTGATACATCACATGTTTGCTGGGCGGCAGGTGCCAACGTTCCTCCAGAGGCGGAGGAAGAGGCCGAGGCGGCAGCAGCGGAAGAGGTCGAGGCGGCAGCAGCAGAAGAGGTAGCAGGGGGAGCCTGAGTGACTTCTTTGTTTTTAAGGTGTTTACTCCACTGCAGTTCATGCTTTGCATGCAGGTGCCTGGTCATGCAGGTTGTGCTAAGGTTCAGAACGTTAATGCCTCGCTTCAGGCTCTGATGGCACAGCGTGCAAACCACTCAGGTCTTGTCGTCAGCACATTGTTTGAAGAAGCGCTATGCCAGGGAACTCCTTGAAGCTGCCTTTGGGGTGCTCGGTCCCAGATGGCGGCGGTCAGTAGCAGGCGGAGTCTCTTGGCGGCGGGTGTTTTGATTTTGCCCACTGCTCCCTCTTTTGCTACGCTGTTGGCTCGGTCTCACCACTGCCTCTTCCTCCGAACTCTGAAAGTCAGTGGCACGACCTTCATTCCATGTGGGGTCTAGGACTCCATCGTCCCCTGCATCGTCTTCCACCCAGTCTTGATCCCTGACCTCCTGTTCAGTCTGCACACTGCAGAAAGACGCAGCAGTTGGCACCTGTGTTTCGTCATCATCAGAGACGTGCTGAGGTGGTATTCCCATGTCCTCATCATCAGGAAACATAAGTGGTTGTGCGTTCTATCTCTTCCACCCCTGGGGAAGGGCTAGGTGGATGCCCTTGGGAAACCCTGCCAGCAGAGTCTTCAAACAGCATAAGAGACTGCTGCATAACTTGAGGCTCAGACAGTTTCCCTGATATGCATGGGGGTGATGTGACAGACTGATGGGCTTGGTTTTCATGCGCCATCTGTGCGCTTTCTGCAGAAGACTGGGTGAAAGATAATGTGAACGTGCTGGATCCACTGTCAGCCACCCAATGGACTAATGCCTGTTCCTGCTCAGGCCTTACCATCCTTAGAACGGCATTGGGCCCCACCAAATATCGCTGTAAATTCTGCTGGCTACTGGGACCCGAGGTAGTTGGTTCACTAGGACGTGTGGCTGTGGCAGAACGGCCACGTCCTCTCCCAGCACCAGAGGGTCCACTAACACCACTACGACCATGTCCGCGTCCGCGTCCCTTACTAGATGTTTTCCTCATTGTTACCGTTCACCACAATAAGAAAAATATTATTTGGCCCAATGTATTAAATTCAAATTCAGGCCTTTTTTTTTACAGACACCTAACACTATCTGGCTATCTATTTAGGTACCGTATTACACTAATACAGGCACAGCAGTAATGACAGATTTTGCTGAATATAAATTTGAGGCCTAATATTTAGGCGCTGGGTGACAGGTATACGTTTACAGACAGAATTAGACTTGGATATGCACAGTAGCGTGTGTGTGAAGTTATTGAGAATGACCCTATCAGCACCTTGAATCTAATATACCCTTTTAGGGATAGATTTAAAGTAGGCCTGATACAGCAGAAACCACAAATTTAAGAAATTGCTAGGTTGAGAATTGTATTTCAAACCAGAACAAAAACTGTGCTTTGACGGACACAATATAACTTAACGAGCTACAGCAATAGCCAGAGATTTAGCTGAATATAAATTTGAGGCCTATTATTTAGGCGCTGGGTGACAGGTATACGTTTACGGACTGAATTAGACTTGGATATGCACAGTAGCGTGTGTGTGAAGTTATTGAGAATGACCCTAATAGCACCTTGAATCTAATATACCCTTTTAGGGATAGATTTATAGTAGGCCTGATACAGCAGAAACCACTATTTTAAGAAATTGCTAGGTTGGGAATTGTATTTCAAACCAGAACAAAAACTGTGCTTTGACGGACACAACATAACTTAACCAGCTACAGCAATAGCCAGAGATTTAGCTGAATATAAATTTGAGGCCTATTATTTAGGCGCTGGGTGACAGGTATACGTTTACGGACAGAATTAGACTTGGATATGCACAGTAGCGTGTGTGTGAAGTTATTGAGAATGACCCTATCAGCATTTTGAATCTAATATACCCTTTTAGGGATAGATTTAAATAACCACACTATTGATGGTTAAATGGACTTGGTGGCAGCTTGTGCTGGCGCTCCACAAGCCACAAAATGGCCGCCGATCACCCCAGAAAAAAGTGACTGAAAAACGCTCTGGGCAGCCTAAAAACAGTGAGCAATTGAATAGCAGCAGTTCAATGATCCACAGCTGTAGATCGATCACTGTCTTAGGTGTTTTGGAGGAGTTAATCACTGCCTAATCTCGCCCTTACGTCTCAGCTGCAACCTCTCCCTACACTTGTAACAGCAAAGTGACGTGCAGCGCTACGTGACCCAAGCTTATATAGAGGCTGGGTCACATGCTGCACTGGCCAATCACAGCCATGCCAATAGTAGGCATGGCTGTGATGGCCTCTTGGGGCAAGTAGTATGACGCTTGTTGATTGGCTGCTTTGCAGCCTTTCAAAAAGCGCCAAGAAAGCGCCGAACACCGAACCCGAACCCAGACTTTTACAAAAATGTCACGGACACCCCTATATAGTTCGGGTTCGCTCATCCCTATTGAACAGTCCTAGTCTTCAACATTATTTCTTCCCTCACTGAGTAATAGAGCATACAGCAAATAACATTCCCTGGCTTGGTAGGGTCAGGATTCATAGGGCGTAGTGCTCGATGTACTTTTTAATTCTCCAGATGGTTGTTGACCGGCCTCTCCAAGATGTCCAAGATGTTGCTAAACAGTTTGTATAAGGTGAGCAGAAGATCTACGGGTTTGACGGTTTCCGGGAGCCTGCGAATCCTGTTCTCAGCATCATCTGCTTGATGTGTTGCTCATTAGATGCTTGTTGTGAGGTTGCAACTTCTACTTTATGAGACCTATCTTCTTGATCGCTCATCACCACATCAACCATATAGTTCAGAGAGGAGACTTAAGTCAAGTTAAGTAAGCTTAATTCCCATTTGTAGGAGAGAGCCATACTCTCTACATAATTTTCCATCTCTTGTCTCTTGGGTAAAAGTCTGAGGTAGGCTTGCCAATCAAAGTTATTGGTGGCAGAGATAATCCAGTAATCCTGCGCTGCTGTGGTGGAGTAGAGGAAGCATGGTGATGGGCGCCATTACATGAAGCAGAAAAAGTACTGTGGTCTGCCCAGGAATTGGGAACCAGGAAACGGGATTATTGTTGCTTCCCTGTTTCTCCTGTAAACTGAGAAAGCACCATAGATCCCCTTGCTGGGGGAGTCACATACTCCCTTTTTGTTCCTGGGATGTTTCCCCTTCTCCTTCTCACCGTTTGAGATGGTATCTATATGCAGGTAGGCCTCTGCAAGCAAAAGTAGAAGCCTCGTGGCAGGAGCTCTAGGAAGACTTGTTTTCACAGCGCCATTGCCCGGCCACCCCTTAAAAGTGAAATTTGGATCTGTTGTCTTTAATCAATGGCTGACAATCAGGCGTGAGTGGTTGACCTGTTTTATTTAAATAACAAGGATCTATCAAAGTCTGATCTTCACAATTTGTGGAAGTTTATCATGGCATGAATAAAGGAGATTTCTGAGGATCTCAAAAGAAGAGAAAGTTATTGATTCTTATCAGATTGGAATAGATTACAGAACCATCTCTGAAAAGCTTGGACTCCACCAATCTACAGTCAGATTGTGTAGAAATGGAGGAAATTCAAGACCATTATTACCCTCCCCAGGAGTGGTCAACCAACAAAGATCACACCAAGAACAAGGCATGTACTAGTCTGTGAGGTCACAAAGGAGCCCAAGGTAACCTCTAAGCAACTACACTGCATTCCAAATTATTATGCAAATTGGATTTAAGTGTCATAAAGATTTAATTAAAAGGTATCTTGTCTTCCTAAAGCTCGAGTTCGACAGATTGTGGATCAGGTTGATGGATTACTGTCATGGTCCACATTGGAACAAATAATAGAGTTAGAGGTACTGTATGTGCAGCATCCTTAACCTCTTGGGGACACAGGGCATACCTGAACGCCCTGTTGTCCCGGTACTTAAGGACACAGGGCATACAGGTATGCCCTGTGTATTTCCGATCACCGCCACGCGGCGGGCGGTGATCGGAACAGAGTGCCTGCTGAAATCATTCAGCAGGCACTCTGTGTCAATGCCAAGGGGGGTCCTGTGATCCCCCTGTATTGGCGATCGCAGCAAACCGCAGGTCAATTCAGACCTGCTGTTTGCTGCGTTTCTGGGTTATTCGGGTCTCTGCTAACCCGATAACCCGGAATAGGATGGTGACCGGTGGTGTGATAATACACCACCAATCACCATCCTTAGATCCTGAGAGGTGATGGTGACATCACCTCTCAGGACCGCTACCTATTGGCTGTGCGGGCGGGTGGGGGGGTTGACTTCCCCCAGCTCTGCTCTCCTCCTCCATTCTGCATCCTGGAGTGAGAGAGGGAGCAGCCCGTCCAGCTCCTGAGCCCAGAACCTTCAGCACCCCCACTGACCCACCATAGTGCCATCTGGCACTAAAAAGGTACCTAGGGACAGGTTAAGGAGAGCTTAGATTAGGCAGGGATACTCAGGGAAAGTTTAGGAAAAAAAAAAAAAGTTTTATTTTTGCATCACCCTGATAGGGTGTCTTGGGTCCACAACACACTCAGCTTTGTGACCCTAGACCCCCCCCCCCAGGCCCCCAGGGGTGCTGCAGCTTGCCACCCCGCCACCCCACCCCCTCCACACACATTTTTGGGGCGCAAGCACTTTTTTTTTGTGTGTGTGCATGTGCTGACTGTGGCCGACACTCTTAGCGTCCGGCCACTGTTAGAGCATCGCCCACCCCACCGTTGATTAGCTTCGGACCGCTGATCAGCGAATCTTTTTTTTTAAACATTTTTTTGTTTTAGTGTAAGTACGCGAACACCCGTGCCCCCACAAACATGCACACTAAATAAAGTTTTCCACACACGAAAACACACGCGCACACACACACTCCCCTATGGTCCGCCAGACGTTCTCGGCCGAGGAGGCATACGCCCTGCTTGCCTCTAACTCCGAGAGCCCCAGTGAGGATGAGGATGACCCCACTTTCCTCTTGTCATCCGCGTCCTCCTCATCATCTAGTGATGATGATGAGCCCTCAAGGCAGCGGAGACGCGCCAGGCGGAGCAAGGGGACCCCTATGCCAGGGACCCTGTGGCCCACACTAGTACGAGCAGCTCTGGGGCTCGTACTAGTTTTCCGGCCCACCAGATAAGTCCACCTGAGCCCCCTACCGGTGAACTTGCATGGTGTACCCCAGAGGATTTTGAGCCCTTGATTCCTGATTTGCCAATCAGGAATCCAGATTCCCACAGTGGGCTTCACTGAATATGACTATTTTATTTTATTTTTTCAGTGACCACCCATTTTTTCAGTGACCGCCCAACAGTTCATTGCTTAACACCCGGGCTCCTTTTTGGCTAGGTTCGGTGGCTGGTCTCTGGTCAGTACAGCTGAGATGAGGATGTTTTGGGTCCTCGTGCTGCACAATGGCCTAGTAAAAATAAAACGTGTCAGGCAGTACTGGACCCCACTCTACTGTATGGCCATGACACGTTCCCGTTTTGAGGCCATCCGGAAATGCCTGCATTATGCAGATAATGCAGCATGTCCCCCCAAAGGTGATCCTGCCTATGACCGCCTGTACAAAATCAGGCCGGTCATCGATCACTTCGGTGTAAAATTTTTGGAGGCCTATGTACCTGGAAGGGAGGTCGTTGTTGATGAGTCTCTCATTGCTTTCAAGGAGAGACTCGTTTTCCGCCAGTCTGTTCCCTCTAAGCGGGCGAGGTATGGCGTGAAGCTGTACAAACTTTGTGAGAGTACCTCAGGGTACACTTACAAGTTTCGTGTGTACGAGGGATGAGATTCCTGTATTTAACCCCCAGAATGTCCCCCCACTCTGGGGGTTAGGGGGAAACTTGTGTGGGATCTTATGCACCCACTGCTAGATAAGGGTTACCACCTGTACGTAGATAACTTTTATACTAGTATCCCCTTGTTCCAGTCCCTCGCCGCCAGATCCATGTCCGCTTGTGGTACAGTGCAGAAAAATCAACGCGGCCTCCCTACCCACCCCCTCCTGGTACCTATCCCCAGGGGTGAGACCCATGCCCTTACCAGTGGAAATCTGTTGCTGGTCAGATATAAGGACAAGAGTGATGTCCTTGTACTGTCCACAATTCACGGTAACGGCATCACCCCTGTCCCTGTGCGAGGTACCGCGGCAACGGTCCTCAGGCCCGATTGTATCGTCGACTACAATCGGTATATGAGAGGAGTTGATCTCTCTGATCAAGTCTTCAAGCCATATAATGCCATGCGCAAAACCTGGGCATGGTACAAAAAAGTTGCAGTTTACTTGGTACAGGTTGCCTTTTACAACTTTTTTGTGCTGTCCCGGAGCGCTGGCAACACAGGGAATTTCCTGCAGTTCTATGGGGCAGTCCTCCAGGCCCTGATCTTTTCTGACCGGGAAAGAGCAGGCCGGAGTACCTTTGGAACTGGAGGCGCCCAGATCGTCCCTGGCCACAACCTTCCAGGTGTGGTCACCCATACTGGAAAGAAGAGACGGTCCCAAAAAAAAGTGCAGAGTGTGTCACAGGAAGGGTAAACAGAAGGACACCACCACTTAGCGTGACATGTGCCCCGATCATCTGGGCCTCTGCATTGACTGTTGCTTTAGGGAGTACCGCACTTCTATGGAGTTCTAAATTTATAATCCCCTTCCCCAATTTTAATTCCATTTGGCCAGAGAAAATCGCCCAAAAAATAAATAAAATTTTATCTCCATAGTCTGAGAGTCAGTTTATTTTTTATTTTTAGCCGATTGTCTTAAGTAGGGGCTCATTTTTTGTGGGATGAGAGGACGGTTTTATTGGCACTATTTTGAGGTGCATATGACTTTTCGATTGCTTGCTATTACACTTTTTGTGATGTAAGGTGACAAGAAAATGGCTTTTTTTGTCACCTTACATCACAAAAAATTTAATAGCAAGCACTCAAAAAGTCATATGCACCCCAAAATAGTGCCAATAAAACCGTCCTCTCATACCGCAAAAAAATTAACCCCTACTTAAAACAATAGGCTAAAAATAAAAATGGAAATCTCTATGGAGACACAAAAATATTTTTTGGGGGTTTAAAAAAGGATATTCTAGTGTAAAACCTAAATACATTTAAAAAAGTAGACATATTAGGTATTGCCACGTCCATACGAATCTGCTCTATAAAAATAACACATGACCTAACCCTCAAATGAACAGTCCAAAAAATAAAATTAACAGCTATTTTTTGCCATATTTCCAATTTTAATCATTTTTTGCCGTTAACAAAGCAAGGGTTAACAGTCAAACAAAACTCAATATTTATTGCCCTGATTCTGTAGTTTTCAGAAACACCCCATATGTGGTCGTAAAATGCTGTATGGCCAAACAGCAGGGCGCAGAAGTAAAGTAGCGCCATATGGTTTTTGGAAGGCAAATTTTGCTGGACTGTTTTTTTTTACACCATGTCCCATTTGAAGCCCCCCTGATGCAGCCCTACAGTAGAAACTCCATAAAAGTTACCCCATATAAGAAACTACACCCCTCAAGGCATTTAAAACTGATTTTACAAACTTTTTTTTTTAACCCTTTAGGTGTTACACAAGAGTTAACAAATGGAGATTAAATCTCAGAATTAAAATTATTTGTAACCTTGCCTCACAAAAATGTAATATAGAGCAACCAATTATCATATGTACCCTAAAAATATTCCCAACTAAACTTCCACCTTTATCCAATAGTTTCCAAAATGGGGTCACTTTTTTGGAGTTTTTACTCTAGGGGTGCATCAGGGGGGCTTCAAATGGGACATGGTGTAAATAAACCAGTCCAGCAAAATCTGCCTTCCAGAAACCATATGGTATTCCTTTCCTTCTGCGCCCTGCCGTGTGCCCATACAGTAGTTTACGATTACATATGGGGTGTTTCTATAAACTACAGAATTGGGGCAATAAATATTGAGTTTTGTTTGGCTGTTAACCCTTGCTTTGTTACTGGAAAAAATTGATTAAAATTGAAGATTTGACAAAAAATTTTAATTCTGAAACTTCATCTCCATTTGCCAATAATTCTTGCGGAACACCTAAAGGGTTAACAACGTTTGTAAAACCAGTTTTGAATACCTTGAGGGGTGTAGTTTCCAAAATGGGGTCACTTTTGTGGAGTTTCTACTCTAGGGGTGCATCAGGGGGGCTTCAAATGGGACATGGTGTAAATAAACCAGTCCAGCAAAATCTGCCTTCCAGAAACCATACGGTGTTCCTTTCCTTCTGCGCCCTGCCATGTGCACATAGAGTAGTTTACGACCACATATGGGGTGTTTCTATAAACTACAGAATCAGGGCAATAAATATTGAGTTTTGTTTGGCTGTTAAACCTTGATTTGTTACTGGAAAAAATTGATTAAAATTGAAAATTTGCAGAAAAATGGGAATTCTGAAATTTCATCTCCATTTGCCAATAACTCTTGTGGAACACCTAAAGGGTTAAAAAAGTTTGTAAAATCAGTTTTGAATGCCTTGAGAGTGTAGTTTCCAAAATGGGCTTATTTTTGGGAGGTTTCTATTAAAAGTATGTCCTTAAAAAGTGGGTTTTGGAAAATTTCAGAAAAATTTCAAGATTTGCTAAGCCTTGTAACGTCCCCAAAAAATAAAATGGCATTCCCAAAATGATCCAAACATGAAGTAGACATATGGGGAATGTAAATTAATAACAATTTTTGGAGGTATTACTATGTATTATAGAAGTAGAGAAATTGAAATTTGGGGTAAATGTGGTATTTTTTTATAAATAAAAAAGATATTTTACCAGTCTCTTAAAGTACAACATGTGACGAAAAAACAATCTCAGAATGGCTTGGATAAGTAAAAGCGTTTTAAAGTTATTCACACATAAAGTGACATTTGTCAGATAAAAAAAAAAAAAGGCCTGGTCCTTAAGGTAAAAATGAGCCCGGTCCTTAAGGGGTTAAAAATGATTTTAGGGATTTAGGTCACAAGTAGAGATTAGTGAATTTGTAAAAAAATTGATTCGCTGGTACGGCAATTAAAAAAAAAATATTTGGTTCAATCCGAATTTATTTGCGGCGCATCGCGTTAAAAACTGCTATTTTCTGGCTACAGAGAGCCTTTATAGTAGTGTAGAACACTGTGCCTTGCAGTAACACACAAATGGAGTCTGCTGTGGTACTGAAATTATACTGTGAGTCAGTATGACATGCAGATGACAGGTGCCGCTCTTAGAATCACTGCACACTTCCCTTATTTGGGCAGTCACGGGGCCAAAACTGACCAAATAACTCAAGTATGAACTCAGCCTTATAGGTCGATGTTATTGCCAAGAAGAAGCGCATTCCTTTTACACCGTCGTCAGCTGATTCCACATAGATGCCTACAGAACCTGTTCTATTAAACGCTTATACAAGTAGAGCCCCCCGACAGAGTGGAGAGGGTGTCAGCAGGAAGTTTGTGTCGGGGAGGAGGCCACAGAGTGGCAAGGTGACATAGTGTGGAGGTGGCAGCAGAATGAGGAGACCACAGAGGGGCAAGGTGACATAGTGTGGAGGTGGCAGCAGCATCAGGAGGCCACAGAGTGGCAAGGTGACATAGTGAGGAGGTGATTGGCAATACCAGTAGCAGCTGAAGATGGTGGGTGAAAGAAGGAACACTTGGTATCAGATGTGTGGCATCAGGCAGGTGGCAGCATCAGAATAGTAGCTGAGGCAGGTAGCCAAAAGAAACCAGTGTTAGTGTGGCACCATGGATAATCTAGTCTGATGCTTCAGGAATTGGTGGGTGGAAATCCTGGCTGATCCATGCCTGATTCATCTTGACAAAGGTCAGTCTCTCCACATTTTGGTTGGACAGGCGAGTTCTTCTTGGGGTAACTATGGCCCCCGCTGCACTAAACACCCGCTCTGATGCCACACTACTGGCCAGGCAGGACAGCTTTTCCAGGGCAAACTTGGCCAGTTGCAGCCACAAATCCAGTTTGGCTGCCCAGTAGTCCAGTGGATCTTCAATGTGGGGTGGCAGGGTGCTGCTCAAGTATGCCACCACCTGCTGGTTTAGGTTCTGCTCCAGGTCTAGATGCTGCTGCTGGTGAGTAGTTTCTTCACTAGGCGGGTGAAGAAAGTTGCTCATCAGGGACTCTAGACTCAGGCTGCTGCTGATGGAGCTAATACTGCTCCTGCCACCCCTCCTCAGCAGCCATGGCAGTGGAACGTGAGCACAGAGGGCCCCCCAGTCAGACCTGCAAGAGGATGGACAAAGGCGCAGATAGGCAGCGGCCAACTGACTACATAGGATGTCTCTATAGTAGTTCAGTTTGTTCTCCCTCTCAGCGGATGTAAAAAAAGGCCCCCATTTTGGACCAGTAGCGAGGATCCAACAAGGTGAAGAGCCAGAAGTCATCCCTCTGCCAAATGGTGACAATTCGGCAGCAGAGATGGCCTTGCGGTTCGCCCAGCGGTCGGTTCGCTCTGAACTTTACTCGTTCGCTGTTCGCCGAACATATGGCGATATTCGCGACTGCCATATTCCTTTACATTGTGAAGAACTTTGACCCATGACACATCCATCAGGTGGTACAGGACAGCCAATTGAGACATTTCAGCACATAGACATACCCCCTACCTTATAAATAGACCTGATCTGGTGCCATTTTACATTCTGTCTTTTGTCAGTGTAGGGAGAGGTTGCTGTGTGGAGCAGTTATAGACTGTTAGTGACACAAATCGCTAGCTAATAGGTCCACAAAAGTCCTTTTAAGGACTAGTATAGGTGTACTATTGTTTGGTGTGCAGTATATAGAGGTGTAATACACTTATAATATACTTTCGAATATAGAAAGCATATTATAGTGGATTTGTATTGTTCAGCATTGTGACTGGTGATCGGTTCTGCAGCGATACTACAGTACATTCTTCAGAACTGAAAGGATAAACAGAGTGGATATTGAATAACCCCTCAGGTGTTGAGGAAAAACATTGTTCCACTACCTGTTCTTCTGTTAGGTATTCATCAGGAATAAGTCCAATTACATCATTCTGGAATCCAAAAGTATAGTATTCCGAATCCATAGCTAGACCAATTACTGTGTTTCTACTGCAGGGATATGCTATGGGGAGCCATGTTATGGATTATCATATGCAATGGATCCTGATGGATGTTAATTACAGGAGTGGGTTTTACCTGTAGACCGAGTTGCTGCATCCGGTTGGACAAACAGATCAAAGCATCTGCGTTCTTCAGAGTTTGTCCCTTCACTTGAATGGGAAGAAGAAATGGTTTACATTCTTCAGGGATTTTAACCTCCTCGGCAACCATGATACTCACGGCATAGGGCATCTGTTGTCCCCATCTCAAGGCTTGCTTCACATCCTGGAATCCCTCTGGGTTTCCCGGTAATCTGGACCAGAGGGTATTATTTACCAGATCAATCCTAAAATCTCATTGTGAGAGGTACATACCGTATGGGAATAAAAGGTTAAGGAACAAAAAGAAACCAATGTGGATAAACAGAACTGTAAAGAAAGCAATAAATGACAAAAAGAAAGCATATAGAACACTAAAACAGGAGGGTAGCACGGAAGCACTGAAAAACTATAAGGAAAAAAATAGAACATGGAAAAAACAAATAAAAGCGGCCAAACTAGAGACCGACAGATTAATTGCCAAAGAGAGTAAAACTAACCCTAAAATGTTCTTCAATTATATAAATGTTAAAAAGTATAAATCTGAAGGTGTCGGCTCTTTAAAGAGTAATGAGGGGGGAGTCGCAGAGAGCGACGAGGAGAAAGCAAAGCTGTTAAATATTTTTTTCTCCAATGTATTCACTGAGGAAAATAAACTGTCAGATGAAATGCTGAATGTTGAAATAAATTCCCCATTAAAAGTGTACAAGTACAACAGCGACTTAAAAAGATTAAAATAGACAAATCGCCAGGACCGGATGGCATACACCCCCGTATCCTAAGGGAATTAAGTAATGTCATAGCTAGACCCTTATTTCTGATATTTGCGGACTCTATACTGACAGGGAATGTCCCACAGGATTGGCGCATGGCAAATGTGGTGCCAATATTCAAAAAGGGTCCAAAAACAGAGCCTGGAAACTATAGGCCGGTAAGTTTAACATCTGTTGTGGGTAAACTGTTTGAAGGTTTTCTGAGAGATGCTATGTTAGAGCATCTTAACGGAAATAAGCAAATAACGCCATATCAGCATGGCTTCGTGAGGGATCGGTCATGTCAAACTAATTTAATCAGTTTCTATGAGGAGGTAAGTTCTAGACTTGACAGCGGCGAATCAATGGATGTCGTGTATCTGGACTTCTCCAAAGCATTCGACACTGTACCACATAAAAGCTTAGTATATAAAATGAGAATGCTCGGACTGGGAGAAAACGTCTGTAGGTGGGTAAGTAACTGGCTCAGTGATAGAAAACAGAGTGTGGTTATTAACGGTACATACTCAGATTGGGTCACTGTCACTAGTGGAGTACATCAGGGGTCAGTATTGGGCCCTATTCTCTTCAATATATTTATTAATGATCTCGTAGAAGGCTTGCATAGTAAAATATAAATTTTCGCAGATGACACTAAACTGTGTAAAGTAATTAACACTGAAGAGGACAGTATACTACTACAGAGGGATCTGGATAGATTGGAGGCTTGGGCAGATAAGTGGCAGATGAGGTTTAACACTGACAAATGTAAAGTTATGCACATGGGAAGGAATAATGCAAGTCACCCGTACATACTAAATTGTAAAACACTCGGTAACACTGACATGGAAAAGGATCTAGGAATTTTAATAAACAGCAAACTAAGCTGCAAAAAACAGTGTCAGGCAGCTGCTGCCAAGGCCAATAAGATAATGGGTTGCATCAAAAGGGGCATAGATGCCCGTGATGAGAACATATTCCTACTACTTTACAAATCATTAGTCAGACCACACATGGAGTACTGTGTACAGTTCTGGGCTCCAGTGAACAAGGCAGACATAGTAGAGCTGGAGAGGGTCCAGAGGAGGGCAACTAAAGTAATAACTGGAAGGGGGCAACTACAGTACCCTGAAAGATTATCAAAATTAGGGTTATTCACGTTAGAAAAAAGACGACTGAGGGGAGATCTAATTACTATGTATAAATATATCAGGGGTCAGTACAGAGATCTATCCCATCATCTATTTATCCCCAGGACTGTAACTGTGATGAGGGGACATCCTCTGCATCTGGAGGAAAGAAGGTTTGTACACAAACATAGAAAAGGATTCTTTACGGTAAGAGCAGTGAGACTATGGAACTCTCTGCCTGAGGAGGTGGTGATAGTGAGAACAATAAAGGAATTCAAGAGGGGCCTGGATGTATTTCTGGAGTGTAATAATATTACAGGATATAGCTACTAGAGAGGGGTCGTTGATCCAGGGAGTTATTCTGATTGCCTGATTGGAGTCGGGAAGGAATTTTTTATTCCCCTAAAGTGGGGAAAATTGGCTTCTACCTCACAGGGTTTTTTTGCCTTCCTCTGGATCAACTTGCAGGATGACAGGCCGAACTGGATGCACAAATGTCTTTTTTCGGCCTTATGTACTATGTTACTATGTTACTAATCTGCAGAAGGTCATTACCCATATACATCTGATGCCGTGGTTCATTAAGCACAATGAAAACGTGTTCTGTAGTCTTATTTCCTATGGAGATAGACAAAAGACATTTTGCAACCACATTATGACTCTGGGAATCTCCATCCAGATCATGAACCCACCTTCTCAGGATGAGACCTATGGAATGCCCTGAGAAGACGAGTGGCCTTAATGTCCACCACTGGAACCCACATCCTCTCTTTAGGACCATAACCCTCCCAATGAACGAGGTACTGAAGAGAACCGCGGACAATACGATAGTCCACAATCCTAGAGACCTGAAATTCAAGATTACCATCAACCACAATCGGAGGAGGAGGCAAAGAGGAGGGTACAGTGGGTTGGACATAAGGTTTTAATAGGGACTTGTGAAAAACATTATGGACCTTCCAAGTCTGAGGAAGATCAAGACGGTAGGCAACGGGATTGATGACGGACAAGATTTTGTAAGGCCCAATAAACTTAGGACCCAACTTCCAGGAGGGAACCTTCAATTTGATATTCTTAGTAGACAACCACACCAGATCACCAACATTCAGGTCCGGACCAGGCACACGTCTCTTATCCGCCACACGCTTATATCTCTCACTCATGCTCTTTAGATTATCCTGAATCTTTTGCCAAATAGATGACAAAGACGAGGAGAATCTCTCCTCATCAGGTAAACCAGAAGCCCCCTCTCCAGAGAATGTCCCAAACTGCGGATGAAACCCATATGCACCAAAAAATTGTGACTTATCAGAGGACTCCTGACGACGGTTATTTAAAGCAAACTCAGCAAGGGAGAGAAAAGAACACCAATCCTCCTGATTCTCCACCACAAAACAGCGCAGATATGTCTCCAGATTATGATTGACGCGCTCCGTCTGGCCATTCGACTGCAGGTGGAAAGCAGAAGAGAATAACAACCGAACCCCCAAGCGAGAACAGAAAGCCTTCCATAATCTGGGAACAAACTGCGTGCCCCTATCAGAGACTATGTCTGAAGGAATACCATGCAATTTGACAATGGGATCAATAAATGCCTACAGCAGCGTTTTAGCATTGGGCAACCCAGGAAAAGGAATAAAATGCGGCATTTTGCTAAAACGGTCCACCACCACCAGAATCCCCGAGGAACGAGGCAGGTCCGTAATGAAGTCCATGGACAGATGTGTCCAAGGACGGGAAGGAATGGGTAATGGAAGGAGAGGACCTGATGGCCATGAATGAGGGACTTTGGCACGAGCGCAGGTCTCGCAGGCTGCCACAAAACCCTCAACCGACTTACGAAGAGCGGGCCACCAGAATCTCCAAGCAATGAGATCCACTGTGGCTCTACCCCCCGGGTGCCCAGCAAGGACAGTATCGTGGTGCTCCTTAAAAACCTTGTGTTGTAAAGCGAGAGGCACAAACTACCTCCCAGGAGGACAAAGATCAGGAGCCTCTGCCTGAACCTCTGCCTCCAATTCAGGATAAAGAGCAGGCACAGCCACCCCTTCAGCCAAAATAGGACCCGGGTCTTCAAAGTTCCCCCCTCCAGGAAAACAACGTGACAGGGCATCCGCCTTCACATTCTTAACCCCAGGGTGAAACGTAACAACAATTAAACCTTGAAAAGAACAAAGACCATCTGGCCTGTCTCGGGTTCAGACGCTTGGCTGACTCCAAGTAGGCCAGATTCTTATGGTCGGTAAACACGGTAATAGGGTGTCTGGCTCCCTCTAGCCAATGGCGCCATTCCTCAAAAGCTAACTTGATGGCCAACAACTCCCTATCTCCCACATCGTAATTTCTCTCTGCGGAGGAGAGTTTCTTCGAGAAAAAGGCACACGTCGCCATTTGGCAGGAGAGGGACCCTAAGATAAGACTGCACCCACACCCACCTCAGAAGCATCCACCTCAACAATGAAGGACAGAGAGATATCAGGTTGTACCAAGATGGGAGCGGAAGCAAAACTCTCTTTGATACTAGAAAAGGCCTTATGCGCCTCTACCGACCAGGAGGAAAAATCTACCCCCTTTTTAGTCATATCAGTGAGTGGCTTAACAACAGAGGAATAATTCAAAATGAACTTCCTGTAATAATTGGCAAAACCCAAAAAGCGCATCAGCGCCTTTTGATTCCCAGGAAGCTCCCAATCAAGCACAGCGCGGACCTTCTTGGGGTCCATGCGAAAACCAGAAGCGGAAAGAAGAAAACCCAGAAATTGAATTTCTGGAACCGCAAACACACATTTTTCCAGTTTAGCGTACAATTTATTCTCCCGCAGAATGAGCAAGACCTGACGTAGATGGTCCCTATGAGTTTTGAAATCAGGAGAAAAAAATCTAAATGTCATCTAGATACACTAGTACAAATTTCCCCATTAAATGATAAAAAATGCTGTTCACAAAATGTTGAAAGACGGCTGGAGCATTCATCAAACCAAAAGTCATAACCAAATTCTCAAAATGGCCCTCAGGGGTATTGAAGGCCGTCTTCCATTCGTCCCCTTCTCTGACCCTGACCACGTTGTATGCCCCTCTTAAATCCAACTTGGAAAAAACTTTAGCCCCAACAATCTGGTTAAACAGGTCCGGGATCAGAGGAAGCGGATAAGGGTCACAAATTGTGATACTGTTCAGCTCCCTGAAATCCAGACATGGTCTTAAAGAACCATCTTTTTTCTTAACAAAAAAAAACAGCGGCATCAGGTGACTTCGAGGGTCGTATGTGTCCCTTTCTCAGGCTCTTAGAGATATAAGTATGCATAGCGACCCTTTCAGGTTGGGAGAGATTGTATAAACGAGATTTAGGCAGCTTGGCGCCTGGGATGAGATTAATAGGGCAATCGTACTCCCGGTGAGGGGACAGCTCCTGAACACCACTCAGAAAACACATCCGAAAATTCAGAGAGAAAAGATGGTACAGTCTTAGTAGAAACCTCTAAAAGAGACGTCGAGAGGCAATTCTCTCTGCAAAAGTCACTCCAACCATTTATTTGCCTCGCTTGCCAATCAATGGTGGGGTTATGTTTAGTGAGCCAGGTTAGCCCCAACACTAGATGAGTAGGTAACCCGCTTAGGACGAAACATGACACATCCTCAACATGAGCATCACTCACAGTCAAACGGATATTGTGAACTATGCCCTTTAACGATTTTTGAGAAAGTGGAGCGGAATCAATAGCAAAAACAGGTATGTCCTTTCCCAAAGTGCATACCTGGAAACCATGTGTTATAGCAAATTGATTATCAATGAGATTGACAGCTGCTCCACTATCTACAAAAATCTCACAAACAATGTTCTTGCTCTCTAGCGCCACCCTGGCAGGTAGGACAAAACGGGAACTACAAGCAAACGGAAACCTTCAATTTCCGCATCAACCTTGCCAATAGTAACAGATGGAACGTTTTTAGAGGAATTTTTTCTTTTTGTTTCTTTATTACTCTCAAAAAAACTCCCTTAATCTCCTAGAGGGACAAACATTTGCCAAATGATTTATACCTCCACAACAGAAACAAACCCTCCTCTGAGAGCTGAATCCTCTGTTGTTAGAGGCAAGCAAACCCAGCTGCATGGGCTCCTGCTCAGAGGGGATTGAGAGAGACTGAGACCCCTGCGCACTGAATGAAACCACCCCACTGTCCTTGGACTGAGTATGACAGGAAGGAGTGATCTCTCCTCTTTCTCTAAGACGCCTGTCAATACGAACGGCTCGAGACATGGCAGACTCCAAGGTGGTAGGTCTCTCATGAAAGGCAAATGCATCTTTCAATCCCTCTGAAAGACCATGGCAAAATTGACTTCGGAGTGCAGCATCATTCCAACCAGTATCAGCTGCCCATCTCCGAAATTCAGAACAGTATATCTCTGCGGACTGTTAACCCTGGCATAAAAGACGCAGTTTAGATTCAGCCAGAGCAATACGATCCGGATCATCATATATCTGACCCAGGGCTACAAAAAATTCATCCACTGATCAGAGGGGCCGTGCCCCCTCCGGCAGCGAAAAGACCTAAGACTGAGCGTTATCCCTGAGCAGTGATATGATGATCCCCACCCTCTGCTCCTCATCACCAGAGGAATGGGGAAGTAGGCGAAAATTGAGTTTGCAAGCCTCTCTAAAACGAACAAAATTCTCACTACCCCCAGAGAAGGTATCCGGAAGCGAGATCTTAGGCTCAGAACAAACTCCATGAACGCAAGCAGAACCGGTCACCTGAAACTGAGATACAGTTTTGTGGAGCTCTGCGACCTCCAGTAAAAGACCCCGCACGCGGTCCGTCAAGGCTAAAACCGGAACCATGCTTAAGACGGTTTTGGCGGTTTATAATGTCACGGATGGTGTTGCAGAAAACAAGAAGTAACAAATAAAGATCCGACTGACTTGATCCCAAACTAAGGAACAAAAGGGTGAGCCCTATTAAAGCCCTAGAGCTTTCCCTGACTGCTCAGCCCATGCAAAGATCTCAATGATAGAAAGTTGCATGTCCAAGTACCTCGACTGAGTGACACCAGCAAACCCTATAATAGTGAGGGGACACGACCACCGGCTCCCTGCACTTAATATGGAGGGAGTCAGGGTCACCTAGAATCAAGCCAACAGGAAAACAGAAATACAGAAATAGACTTATCTGAGATACCAGCTGTAGCAACTTCAAGCAGTGAACACAATCCAGGAAGTAGTATAAATCGCAAAGGGAAGCAGTATGGGAGGAGATATAAAGGGAAGCAATCACTGCTAGTAGATGACAGCTGGGAGAGGGAGAAGAGATGTCAAAGCAAAAGCAAAACAAAAGAACATCATGCAGGAGGTACTGAAGAACCTCTGTCAGAACTTCTCAGAGGTCTGGCGGTGACAAGTTAGGCCTCTCTTCTACCACATGACAACTATGTTGGGTTTGTGCATTGCAAGAATAATCATAGGAAATGGGTGCCTTTACCTAAGTCCAAACTGCTTCATTAATGAAGTCTATTATGGAACTCAACCTTTTCAGAAGGTCAATTCCTATGATCAGCCGATCATATGGAAGGTCCACAATCAGTTTGGGGTGTTTAATTGTCTTATTGCAAATTTTGAATGTCAACCATGATGTACCTTTTACCTGGAAAGCGTCTCCACCTACACTTATCAGAGAGCCATCGAACGATTTCAATCTCGGTCTCTTTGCTGTTAAATCCAGAACCTGTTGGAAATAACTATGTGATAAGATAGTTGCCTGTGATCCTGTAGCAATTAAACCCCTGATCGGCCCTATATGCTCATCTTGAAGATAAGAGTCCACGAAATATCGGCCTTCGACCTGAAACAAATCACATAGGAAGTTGGGGTGAGTGTTCTTTTCCTGTTTTCTCAGAGCGTGACCTCTCTGCAGCGTCACGAACTCTGGTGAATCCTTCACATTCCTGCTGCAGGGAACAGGAGTGGTAGCCCCCACCTTAGGGGAAAGCTGGACTAAGTCACAGTTTATAGATGGTTCACAGCCTGACGCCGATACGATAGGATCACTTGTTGGAGAAGACACAGGATTGTATGGATCGACAAGATTAGTCTGCAAAATAGATAACATATTAGACACCTCCTCCCTGGCCCCAACTTTAGGGTCAGGAGCACTGCAAGGCAAAATATGATTGGAAATCCATTTAGATTCTTTCTCAACCACCTTGGTGAGTACAATAAAGGAATTCAAGAGGGGCCTGGACGTATTTCTGGAGCTTAATAATATTACAGGCTATAGCTACTAGAGAGAGGTCGTTGATCCAGGGAGTTATTCTGATTGCATGATTGGAGTCGGGAAGGAATTTTTTATTCCCCTAAAGTGGAGAAAATTGGCTTCTACCTCACAGGGTTTTTTTTTTTTTGGTTTTTTTTTGCCTTCCTCTGGATCAACTTGCAGGATAACAGGCCGAACTGGATGGACAAATGTCTTTTTTCGGCCTTATGTACTATGTTACTATGTTACCTTGATAACCTTGCGTTGGCCTGGGCTCTGACCCTGCCCTATTTGCTTTATGGGACTGCGATGTCTGCGTCGGGCCGGGAGCTCCTCCTACTGGTAAGTGACAGATCATTAAGCAATGCGCCGCACAGACCTGTCACTTACCAGTAGGAGGAGCTCCCGGCCGGACGCAGACATCGCAGCTCGCAGGTAAGTATAATGGTTCTACAAATTGCTAAGTAACCATGGCAACTGCAGTAGCGTCCTGGTTGCCATGGTTACCGATCGGATCCGTCCCCATTGACTTGCATTGTAATTCAGGACGGATCCGTTTGGCTCCGCACGGCCAGGCGGACACCAAAACGACTTTTTTTTCATGTCCGTGGATCCTCCAAAAATCAAGGAAGACCCACGGATGAAAAAACGGTCACGGATCACGGAAAAACGGAACCCGTTTTTGCGGACCGTAAAAAAATACGGTCGTGTGCATGAGGCCTATCGGTAAATATGATGACCACAACTCTTGGTTTTCAGACACAAAACATCTTAGATATGTCTCTAGGTTTTGGTTGGTACGCTCAGTCTGTCCATTCGACTGAGGATGGAAAGCTGAGGAAAAGGACAAGTGTACCCCCAAACAGGAACAAAAAGCTTTCCAAAATTTAGAAATAAACTGGGTACCCCGATCCGAAACAACATCGAAGGGGACCCCGTGAAGCTTCACGATTTCACTGACGAATACCTGAGCAACAGTCTTAGCATTAGGTAGTGCGGGTAACGCAATGAAGTGTACCATTTTACTAAACCTGTCCACTACTACCAAAATAACAGTTTTACCCGCAGACAAAGGTAAGTCAGTGATAAAATCCATTGACAGATGTGTCCATGGTCTATTGGGAATGACGACTGGTAATAGAGACCCTGCAGGATGTGTATGTGAAACTTTTGAGCGCGCACAGGTAGAACAAGAAGACACAAAATCCAATACATCCTGACGCAACCTTGGCCACCAAAAACGACGAGACAATAGCGCCAAGGTTGCTTTACTACCCAGGTGCCCAGCAAGTGCCGAATTATGATGTTCCTTTAATAATTCGAAACGCAGGTTCAACGGTACAAACAATTTCTCTGAGGGGCAAGAGACCGGGGCGTCCCCCTGGGCCTCTAACACCTTCCCCTCCAGAACAGATTGTACCGCAGAAACAACCACTCCTCTTTGAAGAATGGGCACCGGATCACTCACATTACCCCCTCCAGGGAAACAACGAGATAGTGCATCAGCCTTGGTATTCTTTGCCCCAGGACGATAGGTAATCACAAAGTTAAACCTGGTAAAAAATAGCGACCACCTAGCTTGTCTAGGGGTGAGACGCTTAGCTGATTCGAGGTACAGAAGATTTTTGTGGTCCATAATCACAGTGACGGAGTGGACTGCCCCCTCTAAAAAGTGACGCCATTCTTCAAACGCTAGTTTAATAGCTATTAGTTCCCTATTGCCAATATCGTAGTTCTTTTCTGCTGCAGATAGTTTTTTAGAAAAGAAAGCACAAGGACGCCATTTGCCAGGAGACGGACCCTGAGACAGCACCGCCGCCACTCCCACCTCTGACGCATCGACTTCAACAATAAAAGGCTGAGAGACATCAGGTTGGACTAGTACAGGTGCTGAGGTAAACCTCTCTTTTAGAGAGGAAAAAGCAACTTTAGCGGCGTCAGACCATTTAGAAAAATCAGTCCCCTTCTTAGTCATGTCAGTAAGGGGTTTTACAATAAGTGAATAATTTTTAATGATTTTTCCTATAGAAATTCGCGAAGCCCAAGAACCGTTGCAGTGCTTTGAGGTTCTCAGGAAGATCCCAATCTAAAATTGCCTGGACCTTCCTAGGATCCATACGGAAACCTGAAGCAGATAAAAAATAACCTAGGAATTGTATCTCCTGAACGGCGAAGACACATTTTTCAATTTTAGCATATAATGTATTCGTCCGTAGGACCTGCAGTACTTGTCTGACATGCACCTCATGTGTTCTCAGATCAGACGAATAAATTAAAATATCATCTAGGTCTATTACCACAAACCTGCCGATTAGATGACTAAAAATGTCATTAACGAAATGTTGAAAGACGGCAGGAGCATTGGTCAGACCGAAAGGCATAACTAGATTTTCATAATGCCCCTCAGGGGTGTTAAAAGCTGTCTTCCACTCATCCCCCTCCTTAATACGAATCAGATTGTAGGCCCCCCTAAGATCAAGTTTGGAGAACCACCTAGCACCCGCAATCTGGTTAAACAGGTCAGGAATGAGAGGAAGAGGGTATGGGTCTCGGATGGTTATCCGATTTAATTAGCGAAAATCTAGGCAAGGACGCAGGCCCCCATCTTTCTTCTTAACGAAGAAAAACCCTGCAGCCACGGGTGAAGAAGAGGGTCTGATGTGTCCCTTAGCCAAGCTCTCAGAGATATAATCTTTCATGGCTTGTCTCTCTGGACCTGAAAGATTATATAACCTGGTCTTGGGTAATTTTGCGCCGGGAATAAGGTTAACCGGGCAATCATAAGGACGATGAGGTGGTAACTTCTGACAACCCTTTTCAGAAAAAACGTCCTCAAAATCCGAAATAAATGTAGGTAGGGTAGTTATGGAGGCAACTAAGCAATTGCTATTTAAGCAATTTTCTCTGCGCTGCTCACTCCACTCCAATATCTCCCTGGCCTGCCAATCCACCACTGGATTGTGCGCTACCAACCAGGGAAGACCCAGCACTACTGGAGTGGGAAGCCCCTCCAGAACATAACATGAAAGCATCTCGTTATGGTGGTCCCCTACCCGAAGGTGTAAATTATGAACAATGTGGGTGAGGTTTCTCTGAGACAGAGGAGCAGAATCAATAGCGAATATGGGAATAGGTCTCTGTAGCGTACAGAGAGACAAACCCATAGTGCAGGCAAAATGGGCATCTATCAAATTTACCCCTGCTCCACTGTCTAGAAAGAAAGAAATAGTCTCCGTCTTATCACCAAAAACAATAACCGCTGGTAACACAAATTGCGATGTACGTATGGAGGAAACGTATACCCCCCGGCTGACATCCTCCACACAGCCTGGGGTTAGTAGTTTTCCGACGGTCTTTTGTTTCTGAGGAAAGAAGGACAGACATTAATGAAATGACCCCTCTCCCCACAAAAAAAACAAACCCCACGCCTACGGCGAGCCTCAGGAGGACGGACCTGACGAGTAGTTCCTCCTAGCTGCATAGGCTCGTCTAGGTCCATACAGACTAACTGCTGCTTGGGAGGGGTTACCAATGGCTCCGGTTTTTTCAACCTGTCCCTAAGGCGTCTATCTATTCGGATAGAAAGGGACATAACCGCATCAAGGGAAAAGGGGGTCTCATATAATGCAAGCGCATCCTTAACCCTTTCGGATAACCCAGAGCAGAACTGACTCCTGAGAGCTGGGTCGTTCCATTGGGTATCCGTAGCCCAACTACAGAAGTCAGAGCAATACTCCTCTACTGGCCGCTCTCCTTGTAGGAGTCTCCGTAATCTTGATTCAGCCAGTGCGACTCGGTCAGGGTCGTCATATATGAGACCCAAGGCCCCGAAAAACTCATCCACTGACCGAAGAACCTGGGAATCAGTAGGTAAAGAGAACGCCTAGGACTGCGGGTCCCCCTGCAGCAGGGAAATAACAACCCCCACCCGCTGTTCTTCATTACCAGAGGAGTAAGGGCGCAGTTTAAAATATAATTTACAGGCCTCACGGAATGTCAAAAACTTGTCCCTTCCCCCAGAAAATCTGTCAGGGAGGGGGACCTTGGGTTCCGCAACAACCTGGTTACCAGTAGCAACCGCTGGGCTTGCGGTCAGTTGTAATTGCTGCTGTTGCTGGAGGACCGACGCCTTCAATCCTGCCACCTCCAAAGACAGGCCATGAAACTGTTTGGACAGAGCAGCAATTTGATCCATACTGGATTCTAAGTAGGTAAAAATATATATATTTTTTTTACCTACACAAAATAAGGGCCAGATAAAATGTAATGACCGGCATCACACACAGGGAGGGAAAAGGGAAAGCCCTGCCCAAGGGAGAGGGAAAGGTGGTGACCCCTGACTCACCTTGCGGCTGGCACCTGACTGCCCTGACGTCCCTAGACGGGTTCCTCACCCGTGCGGCGATCACGTGCCTAAACCCTGGCTTTCCCTAAAATGAGCCCTAGATAGTGAACGGGCCGGTGGGATCGCTAGTCCGCACCACTGACACTAAGAGGGAAACACCAGGGAGAGGACAGACAATACAGACAAACACATACACCCAGGTGGGCGACCACAGCAGACCTTAAAGGTCCAACAGGGATCCGGAGGGTAGCGTTCTGGACCAACAACCAGAGAACGCAGCAACACAGCTCCAGAGGGTCACAATAGATGTCCAGGCAGGAAGCTCTATATCTGGCAACCAGAGAAGTGTGAGAGGGGAATATAAGGAGGTTGGGAGTGCTGGACAAGGAACAGCTGAGGAGAAGGAGCTACGGATCCCTGAGTGAGCCAAAAGCTACCATAAGGAAATAGCCCTATCTTACATAGAGCGCGCAGCCAACCGCTGCGACTTCCTGACCCCTGGTATAACGGAGTCAGGCGTGGTTCTTGACACCCTCGTGACACATAATAGGACTTTGGTTCAGGCTGATTTTATTCTTAAAGGCAATGAGCATTCATTTTGGTTATAATGTCATTAGATAATATTGTATACGTATGAAAATAAAGTGCAGGCTGTAGTAGACTCCGAAAAGCTGGACTAACCGCTGGTCATAAATTGGCGATAGGGTTAGAGGAGACAAAATACCTGGGATATGTCATTGGGCGTGTAGTGATCAAACCCCAAGTAAACAAAATAGAGGCGATAAGAAATTGGCCCTGAATTGTCACCACTAAACAAGTAAAGTCGTTCTTAGGAATGATAGGCTATTACATGAGATTTGTTCCCCACTTTGCCACTATAGCTGCGACCTTGACAGAGCTCTTGAAGTGATGAAAATCAGTGATGGTTCGCTGGGATGAGCGGGCAGAAGAGGCTTTTTCCACTTTGAAGTCAGCCCTGTGCGGGTCACCGGTTTTGGTGATGTCCGACTTCAATAGGGAGTTCGTGGTACAAGCTCAAGCTCACCCCAATTGAAACCAGGTATAGTATAGTAGAGAGAGAGTGCCTGGCTATCAAGTGGGCACTCAAGTCTCTCCGCTACTATTTGTTGGGGAGAAAGTTCTGCCTGGTGACTGGCCACTCCCCTCTCAAGTGGATGAGCCAGGCCAAAGGCAGAAATGCCAGAGTCACCTGGTGGTTCCTGTCCTTACAGAACTTTAAGTTCTCAGTGGAACACAGGGCAGGCCGGTTGCAGGGAAACGCGGATGCCCTGTTCTCCGTTTTCTGTATGGTAGGTGTTCACCCCCTCAGGGTTGAACATTGAACAAAGGGGGGGAGTAGGTAAGAAGGTACCTGGAATCATCGTGAATGGAAGCTATGTGTCACCGAGGTTCCTGGCCTCGGTGAAGTAAAAGACGGTATTTTATGTGTCCGCAGCAGCTATTGCTAATTGACACCTTGAGAGTTACCATGGCTGTCATAGGTGATCCGGAACGGCTCTTACTGGGAGTAGTCAAAGTGCTGGGTGGGTTACTACTCCCCATGTTCCAGGCCGTGTTTTGCCAGGCATAAAAACCAGCCAGCACTGCCAGGTGTGTGGATTTACCTCCCTTTGACAGTGGAGCTCAGGCGTCTGTGTGCTGTGAACTGAGGGATGTGGTGGGATTTGAGGTTTGAGCCGGGCTGGAGGTCTTAGGCCCCTCTAAAGGTGAACAGGCCACCTATGGACTTGATGAGGCTGAACTGCTGAAAGGGTGTAAATTAACACCCAGGAGAAAAGGAAACTTTTATTGTTTATTGACTTTCCTTGTTTGTGAACAAACACCAAGACACCTGCGTTTTGTGATACACCATTTTGTTATACACCAATGTGTGAATAAACACCACTGTTTGATTCAAGAACTGTGTACTTTGCCTCTATACTGCATCCGCTAGTCCTAACTACCAGAGAGAATCCCCACAGCTCATAACAGAAAAAAAGGTTTCCTGGAGCTCTCTACACATTATATTAAAACACATAACACATGAAGTAAGTGTAAGTGATTTTTCCCTACACACTGACTTGCTATCAACCCTTCACTTTCTTCTTGGGCTACAAACTTCACACACACAAACAGCTACTTATGGTCGCACCCATTATTTGTCCAGTCAATTAATGACTTTTGGCAACTAATCTTGGCTACAAAGGTTCTGATATCTCTGAAAAATTTATACAGGTGACCGGAGACACATGGACATCACACTCAGAAGTGACTATCTTCTCAGTTGCCTGTTTCTGGCAGATAATGTCAACATGTTTTCATCTTCTCTCCTACAAACAGAAAGTTATACAAACAGAAGAAAAAACACATAATAAAATAACAAAATCAATACAATGCCACGTGGACTTAATGATAATATAAGGGATATCCCATATCATATTCATCATTAAAACCACTTAATTATTATATAAATGCAAATCTTCACTCCATCTCTTATACTCCCCAATTTATATATCTATTTATTTACTTTATGCACTTATTCGCAGTGCTTTACATACCTTAGCATTACACTGTCCCCAGTGTGAAAGACAGTAAAACAAAAGGTTACCCACCGTGGTTGTTCAATATAAGTAGTCCCGTGGAAGATCCTCCTGGTCGGGTAAAAAGAAGTCTGTTGACCTTCCCCGGTTTCTAGCACCATGGACTGTTAGGGAAACCCTCTTCTGAATTTGGGAGAGACATCAAAACAGTCTGTCAGCCTGGTTCAAATGAATACCTTTACGATGCATCAGAGAGAAAAAAAGACAGAGATACAATGTTTCCAGGTATCTTTCTCTGGGGAATAATGCCCTGTAGAGAATTGTATTATCAACAGACATTATTAGGCAAAACTTCACATCTACCTATTACTGTGAAGACTAAACTTGCCGCAAATTACATAGGGTATAGGAAACATTGTACATATATGTCCATATGGAAGTTCTCCTGGCCCCCAATACTATACTACTATGAACTGATCTTGTCCAGTTTGAACCATTCTATAAACACAGCAACTGTTGTTGAGCACGAACGTGTGCACCCCGTGGCTGTACTGCGGCCCGCAATGCACAAACACCAACCGTTGGGCAGCGTATCGCGGCCCCATTCACTTTAATGGGTCTGCAATCCGCCTGTTCCGTAAAAAGATAGGACATGGTCTATCTTTTTGCGGAACGAAAGTACGGGACGAAACCCGACGGAAGCACTCCGTACTGCTTTCATAGGGTTCCGTTCCGCACCATTCCGCATCTCTGGATTTGCGGACCAATTCAAGTGAATGGGTCCGCATCCGTGATGCGGAATCCCCACGGAACTGCGCACGTGTATTGCGGATCCGCAAATGCGGTCCACAATACGGCCACGGAGCGCACACGTTCGTGAGAAAGAGCCCTAAGGGAGACAAAAAGGGATGTGTAAGATATATTGCTACTAGCTGAAGGATCCGGATTCGCTCTGGTATATTTAATCTATTTAATTTAATGTTTGTCGTTAAAAGATATCAACACTATCCACTATAACAGTGACATCTACAGCACCCCGCCCCTTAACAGTGACCTCCACATCCCCCCACCCCTTAACACTGACCTCCCATTCACAGTGCCCCATCCCTTAACCACCTCAGCCCCCCTAGCTTAAACACCCTTAATGACCAGACCACTTTTTACACTTCTGCACTACACTACTTTCACCGTTTATTGCTCGGTCATGCAACTTACCACCCAAATGAATTTTACCTCCTTTTATTCTCACTAATAGAGCTTTCATTTGGTGGTATTTCATTGCTGCTGACATTTTAACTTTTTTTGTTATTAATCAAAATTTAACGATTTTTTTGCAAAAAAATGCCATTTTTCACTTTCAGTTGTAAAATTTTGCAAAAAAAAACGACATCCATATATAAATTTTTCTCTAAATTTATTGTACTACATGTCTTTGATAAAAAAAAAATGTTTGGGTAAAAATAAAATGGTTTGGGTAAAAGTTATAGCGTTTACAAACTATGGTACAAAAATGTGAATTTCCGCTTTTTGAAGCAGCTCTGACTTTCTGAGCACCTGTCATGTTTCCTGAGGTTCTAAAATGCCCAGACAGTACAAACACCCCACAACTGACCCCATTTCGGAAAGTAGACACCCTAAGGTATTCGCTGATGGGCATAGTGAGTTCATAGAACTTTAAATTTTTTGTCACAAGTTAGCGGGAAATGATGATTTTTTTTCTTTCTTTTTTTTTCTTACAAAGTCTCATATTCCACTAACTTGTGACAAAAAATAAAAACTTCCATGAACTCACTATGCCCATCACGAAATACCTTGGGGTGTCTTCTTTCCAAAATGGGGTCACTTGTGGGGTAGTTATACTGCCCTGGCATTTTAGGGGCCCTAATGTGTGGTAAGTAGTTTGAAATCAAAATGTGTAAAAAATGACCTGTGAAATCCTAAAGTTGCTCTTTGGAATGTGGGCCCCTTTGCCCACCTAGGCTGCAAAAAAGTGTAGTATTGCCGTACTCAGGAGAAGTTGGGGAATGTGTTTTGGGGTGTCATTTTACATATACCCATGCTGGGTGAGATAAATATCTCTGCAAAAGACAACTTTTCCCATTTTTTTTATACACTGCTCAAAAAACTAAAGGGAACACAAAAATAACACATCCTAGATCTGAATTAATTAAATATTTTTCTGAAATACTTTGTTCTTTACATAGTTGAATGTGTTGACAACAAAATCACACAAAAATAAAAAAATGGAAATCACATTTTTTAACCCATGGAGGTCTGGATTTGGAGTCACACTCAAAATTAAAGTGGAAAAACACACTAAAGGCTGATCCAACTTTGATGTAATGTCCTTAAAACAAGTCAAAATGAGGCTCAGTAGTGTGTGTGGCCTCCACGTGCCTGTATGACCTCCCTACAACGCCTGTGCATGCTCCTGATGAGGTGGCGGACGGTCTCCTGAGGGATCTCCTCCCAGACCTGGACTAAAGCATCTGCCAACTCCTGGACAGTCTGTGGTGCAACGTGACGTTGGTGGATAGAGCGAGACATGATGTCCCAGATGTGCTCAATTGGATTCGGGTCTGGGGAACGGGCGGGCCAGTCCATAGCATCAATGCCTTCGTCTTGCAGGAACTGCTGACACACTCCAGCCACATGAGGTCTAGCATTGTCTTGCATTAGGAGGAACCCAGGGCCAACCGCACCAGCATATGGTCTCACAAGGGGTCTGAGGATCTCATCTCGGTACCTAATGGCAGTCAGGCTACCTCTGGCGAGCACATGGAGGGCTGTGCAGCCCTCCAAAGAAATGCCACCCCACACCATTACTAACCCAATCCCAAACCGGTCATGCTGGAGGATGTTGCAGGCAGCAGAACGTTCTCCACGGCGTCTCCAGACTCTGTCACATCTGTCACATGTGCTCAGTGTGAACATGCTTTCATATGTGAAGAGCACAGGGCGCCAGTGGCGAATTTGCCAATCTTGGTGTTCTCTGGCAAATGCCAAACGTCCTGCACGGTGTTGGGCTGTAAGCACAACCCCCACCTGTGGATGTTGGGCCCTCATATCACCCTCATGGAGTCTGTTTCTGACTGTTTGAGCAGACACATGCACAATTGTGGCCTGCTGGAGGTCATTTTGCAGGGCTCTGGCAGTGCTCCTCCTGTTCCTCCTTGCACAAAGGCAGAGGTAGCGGTCCTGCTGCTGGGTTGTTGCCCTCCTACGGCCTCCTCCACGTCACCTGATGTACTGGCCTGTTTCCTGGTAGCGCCTCCATGCTCGGGACACTACGCTGACAGACACAGCAAACCTTCTTGCCACAGCTCGCATTCATGTGCCATCCTGGATAAGCTGCACTACCTGAGCCACTTGTGTGGGTTGTAGACTCCGTCTCATGCTACCTCTAGAGTGAAAGCACCGCCAGCATTCAAAAGTGACCAAAACATCAGCCAGGAAGCATAGGAACTGAGAAGTGGTCTGTGGTTACCCCTGCAGAACCACTCCTTTATTGGGGGTGTCTTGCTAATTGCCTATAATTTCCACCTGTTGTCTATCCCATTTGCACAACAGCATGTGAAATTGATTGTCACTCAGTGTTACTTCCTAAGTGGACAGTTTGATTTCACAGAAGTGTGATTGACTTGGAGTTACATTGTGTTGTTTAAGTGTTCCCTTTATTTTTTTGAGCAGAGTACAAAGTTGGCATTTGGCCGAGATATTTCTCTCACCCAGCATGGGTATATGTAAAATGACAACCCAAAACACATTCCCCAACTTCTCCTGAGTACGGAAATACCACATGTGTGACACTTTTTTGCAGCCTAGATGCGCAAAGGGGCCCACATTCCTTTTAGGAGGGCATTTTTAGACATTTGGATCCCAGACTTCTTCTCAAGCTTTAGGGCCCCTAAAATGCCAGGGCAGTATAAATACCCCACATGTGACCCCATTTTGGAAAGAAGACACCCCAAGGTATTCAATGAGGGGCATGGCGAGTTCATAGAAATTTATTTTTTTTTGCCACAAGTTAGCGGAAATTGATTTTATTTATTTTTTCTCACAAAGTCTCCCTTTCCGCTAACTTGGGACAAAAATTTCAATCTTTCATGGACTCAATATGCCCCTCAGCGAATACCTTGGGGTGTCTACTTTCTGAAATGGGGTCACATGTGGGGTATTTATACTGCCCTGGCATTTTAGGGGCCCTAAAGCGTGAGAAGAAGTATCACCCCCCTGTCATTGATCACCCCCCTGTAAGGCTCCATTCAGACGTCCATATGCTTTTTACAGATCCACGGATACATGGATCGGATCCGCAAAACACATACGGACGTCTGAATGGAGCCTTACAGGGGGGTGATCAATGACAGGGGGGTGATCACCCCATATAGACTCCCTGATCACCCCCCTGTCATTGATCACCCCCCTGTCATTGATCACCCCCCTGTAAGGCTCCATTCAGACGTCCGTATGTGTTTTGCGGATCCGATCCATGTATCCGTGGATCTGTAAAAAACATACGGACGTCTGAATGGAGCCTTACAGGGGGGTGATCAATGACAGGGGGGTGATCAATGACAGCGGGGTGATCAGGGAGTCTATATGGGGTGATCACCCTGTCATTGATCACCCCCCTGTAAGGCTCCATTCAGACGTCCGTATGTGTTTTGCGGATCCGATCCATGTATCAGTGGATCTGTAAAAAACATACGGACGTCTGAATGGAGCCTTAGGGGGGTGATCAATGACAGGGGGGTGATCAATGACAGGGGGGTGATCAGGGAGTCTATATGGGGTGATCAGGGGTTAACAAGGGGTTAATAAGTGACAGGGGGGGTGTAGTGCAGTGGTGTTTGGTGCTACATATTACTGAGCTGCCTGTGTCCTCTGGTGGTCGATACAAACAAAAGGGACCACCAGAGGACCAGGTAGCAGGTATATTAGACGCTGTTATCAAAACAGCGTCTAATATACCTGTCAGGGGTTAAAAAAATCGCATCTCCAGCCTGCCAGCGAACGATCGCCGCTGGCAGGCTGGAGATCCACTCGCTTACCTTCCGATCCTGTGAACGCGCGCGTCTGTGTGCGCGCGTTCACAGGAAATCTCGCGTCTCACGAGAGGACGCGTATATGCGTCCAGGAGGAATGAATCGACTGCCTCCAGGACGCGTCGCTGCGTTCGGCGGTCCGGAGGCGGTTAAAATTAGACCTCCATAGCAGCCCACCCCCTTAACTTTGACCTTTACAGCAGCCTTCCCCTTTAACAGTGAGTTTCACAGCACTCCACCCCCTTGACCGTGACCTCCACAGGGGCCCGCCCCCTTAACAGTGGCCTTTACAGCAATCTGCCTCTTAACACTGACCTCCATAGCGGACTATCCCTTTAACTGTGACCTCCACAGCAGCCTGCCCCTTGGGTGGCCAGTGGTCCAGTTTTAGGCCAGACAGTCCAGCTTTCAGATTTCCTGTCTTCCGTCTGGCGCAGGGCCTGGTCGGACACAAGGATGTCCTTTTGAACAGCTCACTCTCAGACAACAGCACTGTGCTGTCTGTGTGAGCTGCAGGAAGAAAGTCACCGTCCCTCCCACTCCTGCAGCTGACAGAAGTTGATTTTTAACTTCATTTTTTCAATCCCTGTCATCTGAGGAGTGGGAGGGGGCATGGCCTAAATGAATCGGGGGCGTGACTTAGCGGGACCTAGAAGTTTGACTTCATTTTTTCAATCCCTGTTGGCTGAGGAGTGGGAGGGGGAGTGGCCTAACCGGATTGGGGGCGGGTCCTTTTGAACAGCTCACTATAAGACAGCAGCACTATGCTGTCTGAGTGTGAGCTGCAGGGAGAAAGTCATCCTCCCTCCCACCCCTACAGCTGAAAGAACTAGATTTTTACCTTCATTTTTCAATCCCCATTGGCTAAAGAGTGGGGAGCGTGGCTTAACAAGCTCAGAGGCGTGGCTTAGCGAGACCTGGGGGCGGGGTTTTAAGTTTCTCTTTTGAGGGTGGACACAATGTGGCAGGGGGCGTGTCTGGGCTCCTTCCTGCAAGAGTGATGCACCTCTGGGCACCTTACTGGCTCATTTGCATACCAAATAAACTGTATTTTCAGAAGATAAAAACATCTATTGCTGGAACAAAGGCACATCTTGAAATAAGGTACTAAGTGCTATTAGGCCATGGCTTTACTTCAATAGTGATTATCCTGGTGACAGATTTCCTTTAAAGTTCACCTACAGCAGTGAAGAAAAATGTCTGGGTCGTTATGGAAACCTGGAGTAAAACTGTGTATGTGGAGGCCTGTGAGCTTCTATTGGCTGATAAGGGTCATGTGACCAAGCTTCTTTTGGCTAATGCATTTTTGTAGAATATCTCAGGAACTGAGACCTGGTCTAAAACCTTCCCGGACACCTGATGTACCTGTGTGCCAAATTTCGTGATTGTAAATGCGACGGTGCGAATTCCTTTAACGGACATACATACACACACACACACACACCCACCTACACTCATCTTTATATATTAGATGCATAACTTATCCTTATCAGTACCGTTTTGAGGTAGATACAACTTTTTGATTGCTTGTTATTATGCTTTTTGCGAGGCGAGGTGAGCAAAAAATGGTTGTTCTGGCACAGTAGTTATTTTTCCGACATTTTCCTGACTGGTTTAGTTATGTTATATTTTTATACTGAAGGTCATTACAGACACAATGATACCGAAGATGTCTATTTTTTTTTATTATTTATCCCTTTTTATACATTAAAACATTATTATTTTTTTTAAATCATGTTTTTGTGTGGCCATTTTCAGAGAGCCATATTCTATATGATAAAGATACTTATTTGAAAAGGCATAGTCAAAGTCCTGGCCTTAATCCAATAGAAATTTTGTGGAAGGACTTGAAACTAGCAGTACATGGGAGGAAAACCACCAACATAACAGTTTGTGGTTTTACTGTTGAACAGTAAAATCCGTGAAGCTATTTTGTACAGAGGAATTGGTAAAAATTCTTCAAAGCCTATGTGCAGGAATAATCAACAATCATTGGAAACATTTAGTTGCAGTTATTGCTGCATAAGGAGGTCACACCAGATCCTGAAAGAAAATATTCTCATGTAATATTGGATCATTTCCTTAACCCCTTAAGGACGCAGGGCGTATCGGTACGCCCTATTTTCCGAGTCCTTAAGGACTCAGGGCGTACCGGTACGCCCTAACTTGAAATCGGTATTCCGGCGCCCCAGGGGTTAATCGGAACGGGATTTTCGGCTGAAATCATTCAGCCGGCATCCCGTAACAATGCAGGGGGGTCATTTGACCCCCTTCCCCCGCATCGACGATTGCAGAAAACCGCAGGTCAATTCAGACCTGCGGTTTTCTGCGTTTCTGGTCCATTCGGGTGTCCTGTGACCCGATGAACCGGAAAAAGACTGCGATCGGTGGCGTAATTATACACCACCTATCGTAGTCCGAGGATTTGGAGAGGCGGTGCTGGCCCTGGTGCTGAACACTGCTGTCCAGGGTGCTGATTGGTGCAGGGGAGAGAGGCGCGAGATTCAAACTTCCTGCGCTCCTCTCTCCCCTCCTCTTCCTGTTCTGCATGAGCACCCGGCAGCATCGTCCAGCACCAGCTCCTGAGTCCCCCCTAATCGCCATCTATCACCCTCCTGCACCCATCGCCACCCAGGTAGGTTAGGGTCAGTGAGTGAGAGGCACCGTTAGGCAGGGAAAGAAGGGAAAAGTTAGTTTGATCCATCTATCAGACCCCAGACCCCCCCCCCTGCCATTTGCCCCCCCCACCAGCCCCCTTCACCACCAGCCCCTACCACCAGCCCCCCCCCTCCCCTGACCACCAGCCCCCTTACCACCACTTTTATTTTTTTTCTGCGTGCGCTGACTGGCCGGCACTTGTACCGCTGATCATCAAGTTTGAACTTTTTTTTTCCTAACACTTGCCCTTTTTTTTTTTGCCTTTTTAGTACGTGAACACCCGTTGCCCCCACACACACGCACATATAATAAAGTTTTCCACACACGCACACATACACGCACACACACCCATGGCCCGCCAGATGTTCTCGGCCGAGGAGGCATACGCCCAGATTGCCTCCGACTCGGAGAGCCCCAGTGAGGATGAGGATGACCCCACGTTCCTTTTATCATCCGCATCCTCCTGACGATGAGCCACCAAGGCGGCGGAGACGCCGCCAGGCGGAGCCAGGGGCCCCACATGCTAGGGATCCTGTGGCCCACCCTAGTACGAGCCGCCCTGGGGTTCGTACTGGTTTCCCGGCCCACCAAATAAGCCCACCGGAGCCCCCTGCCGATGAAATTAGTTGGTGTCCCCCAGTGGACTTTGAGCCTGAGATTCCGGATTTTGCTGGCAATCCTGGAATCCAGATTCCCACAGTGGGGTTTACTGAAATTGACTATTTTAGTTTTTTTTTCAGTAACCCACTGGTGAATCTGATGGTGGAGCAGACGAATCTGTACGCCCAACAATTCGTCGCTCAAAACCCAGGCTCATTTTTGGCTAGACCCGGTGGCTGGACGCCGGTCAGTGCAGCCGAGATGAGGACATTTTGGGGCCTCGTGCTGCATATGGGTCTAGTCCAAAAACCCAGTGTCAGGCAATACTGGAGTGGGGACGTCCTATACCAGACCCCACTGTACAGTATGGTCATGACACGTCCCCGGTTTGAGGCCATCCGGAAATGTCTGCATTATTCAGATAATGCAGCATGTCCACCCCAAGGTGATCCTGCCTATGACCGGCTGTATAAGATACGGCCGGTCATCGATCACTTTGGGGCCACATTTCAGCAGGCCTACGTACCTGGAAGGGAGGTCGCGGTTGATGAGTCTCTCGTTGGGTTCAAGGGGAGACTCAGTTTCCGCCAATATATTCCCACAAAGCGGGCGAGGTATGGCGTGAAGCTATACAAAATTTGTGAGAGTACCTCAGGGTACACTTACAAATTTCGTGTGTACGAGGGGCGAGATTCCCGGATTCAACCCCCAGAATGTCCCCCCACTCTGGGTGTTACCGGTAAACTCGTGTGGGACCTTATGTACCCACTGCTGGATAACGGTTACCACTTGTACGTGGACAACTTTTATACCAGCATTCCCTTGTTCAGGTCCCTTGCCACCAGATCCATGTTCGCTTGTGGGACCGTTCGGAAAAATCAACGCGGCCTCCCTGCCTACCCCCTCCAGGTACCTATCCCCATGGGTGAGACCCGTGCCCTTACCAGTGGAAACCTGTTGCTGGTCAGGTATAAGGACAAGAGGGATGTCCTTATGCTGTCCACAATCCACGGTAACAGCACCACCCCTGTCCCTGTGCGAGGTACCGCGGCAACGGTCCTCAAGCCCGATTGTATCGTCGACTACAATCGGTATATGGGAGGAGTTGATCTCTCTGATCAAGTCCTCACGCCATATAACGCTATGCGCAAAACCCGGGCATGGTACAAAAAAGTTGCGGTCTACTTGGTGCAGGTTGCCATGTACAACTCTTTTGTACTATCCCGAAGCGCTGGCAGCACAGGGACATTCCTCCAATTCTATGAGGCTGTCCTCAAGGACCTGATCTTTTCGGACCGGGAAAGAGCAGGCCGGAGTACCTTGGGAATTGGAGGCGCCCGGATCGTCCCTGGCCAACACTTTCCAGGTGTGGTCCCCCATACTGGAAAGAAGGAACGAACCCAAAAAAAGTGCAGAGTGTGTCGCAGGAGGGGGATACGGAAGGACACCACCACTCAGTGCGACACTTGCCCCGATCATCCGGGCCTCTGCGTTATCGTTTGCTTCAGGGAGTATCACACTTCCATGGAGTACTACATTTTTATAATCCCCAACAGTCTACTAGAGAACATAAAAAACTATGGCTCTCAGACTTTGGAAACACGGAAACAATTTTTTTTCCCCAAAAAAATATTAGTTTTAGTGCAGGCATCCTCAAACTGCGGCCCTCCAGATGTTGTAAAACTATAACTCCCAGCATGGTGGGAATTGTAGTTTTACAACATCTGGAGGCCCGCAGTTTTAGGATGCCTGCTTAGTGTCTCCAAAGTCTGAGAACAATACATATTGGGCATCGTCGCGTGCGTAAAAGTCGTCGCTATAAAAATAACTTTTGACCAAATGCCTCGGATGAACGGTGTTAAAAATATAAAATAAAAACGGTGCCAAAACACCAATTTTTGGGCAAAATTTCCATTTGAATCCTTTTTGCCGGTAATAAAGCAAGGGTTAACAGCCAAACAAAACTAAATATTTATTGCCCCGATTCTGTAGTTTGCAGAAACACCCCATATGTGGTCGTAAAATGGCTATATAGCCGCACGGCAGGGCATAGAACGAAGGGAACTCCATACGGTTTCTGGAAGGCAGATTTTGATGGACAGTTTTATTTTTGCCACCATGTCCCATTAGAAGCCCCCCCTGATGTAGCCTAGACTAGAAACTCCAAAAAAGTGACCCCATCTAAGAAACTACACCCCTCAAGGTATTCAAAAGTTACTTTACAAACTGTGTTAACCCTTTAGGTGTTCCACAAAACTAAATAGCGAATGTAGAAACAATTTTAGAATTTAATTTTTTTGTTACATTGCCTCAAAAAAGAGTAATATAGAGCAACCAAAAATCATATTTACCCCTAAAATAGTCCCAAAACCACAACCACCTTATGCCATAGTTTCCTAGATGGGGTCACTTTTATGGAGTTTCTACTCTAGGGGTGCATCAGGGGGGCTTGAAAGGGTACATGGTGTAAATAAACCAGTCCAGCAAAATCTGCCTTCTAAAAACCATATGACGTTCCCCTTCTTCTATGTCCTGCCGTTTAGCCAAATAGTAGTTTACGACCACATATGGGGTGTTTCTGCAAACTACAGAATCAGGGCAACCCATTTTGAGTTTTGTTTGGCTGTTAACCCATTTTTTCCAGTAATAAAGTAAGGGTTAAAATGGAAAATTTTCAAAAAAATAGAAATTTCAAAATTGTTTCTCCATCTGCCATTAACTCTTGTGGAACACCTAAAGGGTTAACAAAGTTTGTAAACCCAGTTTTGAATACCTTGAGGGGTGTACTTTCTTAGATGGAGTCACTTTTTTGAAATTTCTATTCTAGGGGTGCAACAGGGGGCTTCAAATGGGACATGGTATAAACAAAACCAGTCCTTGTTTGGCAGTTAACCCTTGTTTTACTCCTGGAAAAAATTGATTATATTGGAAAATTTTCAAAAAAAATTGAAATTTTGAAATTGTTTCTCAATCTTCTATTAACTCTTGTGGAAAACCTAAAGGGTTAATAAAGTTTGAAAAACCAGTTTTGAATACCTTGAGGGGTGTAGTTTCTAGAATGGAGGGGTGTAGTTTTTGGGAGGTTTCTATTATCTAAGCCTCACAATATGACTTCAAACCTGAACTGGTCCATAAAAAGTGGGATTTTGAAGATTTCTGAAAAATTTCTAAATTTGCTTCTAAACTTCTAAGCCTTGTAACATCCCCAAAAAATAAAATATTATTCCCAAAATGCTACAAACATGAAGTAGACATATGGGGAATGTAAAGTCATCACAATTTTTGGGGGTATTACTATGTATTACAGAGGTAGAGAAACTGAAACTTTGAAATTTGCTAATTTTTCAAAATTTGCGGTAAAATTTTTATTTTTTTATGCAAAAAAATTAACTTTTTTGACCCAATTTTAGCAGTGTCATGAAGTACAATATGTGACGAAAAAAAAATCTCAGAACGGCCTGGGTAAGTCAAAGCGTTTTAAAGTTATGAGCACTTAAAGTGACACTGGTCAGATTTGCAAAAAATGGCCAAGTCCTTAAGGTGAAATAGGGCTGAGTCCTTAAGGGGTTAATAAATAAATGATCAAGTAATATATTTGACTCATTTGTTGGATTTACTTATCTTTATCTACTTTTAGGATTTTTTGTGAAAATCTGTTCTAATTTTAATAGAAATTTCAAATTTAGGCAGAAATATAGAGAATTCTGAAAGGTTCACAAAGCACCACTGTGACAATTACCATGAAATGAGCGACTGTACTAAACTTCTTTTTTGTATTACCTTTAACTACATAATGCTGTTACGCCACAGACTGCAGTAGAATTACATTCAGCATATCAGGATTACTCACTGGCACCATGCAATCTGCCTACCGGACCTTCAATGTAAACGTGCCCCAGAGTATTATTATATTTTGTTTTGCCCCGCAATCTTCGACTATTCCGCGCTCATGCCAGGTCTAAACAAAAAAGTACGGGTGGTGTGGACGGGGAAGGGGACGGGCTGGTAGGCCCGTCTCATTAATCATTTTCTATGCCTGATTTAGTCATAGAAAATAGTCTACTGTAAATGTAAGCCAGCTTGCTTCCATTTAGACTGGCGCAGGATACGCCAAAGTTACAGTTGTAGCCAAGCTAAAATTGACTCTAATAACTTTTAATATGTGACATTGTTATTTCGTGCCATCTTTTCACAAAACCTATATAAATGCATTGAAAGATTTAGTTAACCTGTAAGCCTATACCTATATTCACATATCTCAGCAACTCTGTAAAAACTGCAGCATTACAAGTTTGTAGCTAGCTAGTTAGTTATCGCTATCACTATCATTGCTAATCTGTATAAATTCTGTCATACAGGTGTTTTTTTTTTTTTTTTTGACTTTTCAGGTAATGCCAACACAGCTACAGTTTTTAGAATTGCAGAACACATTATTCTGTACCCAAATAGAACTTCAGAAAAAGCGAATGGCTCTCCGACAAAAGGAGCGACAGTTAACTGATGTTAAAAGAACTCAGAAGTTGCTGGAAGTTGATTTATTAGAAGGGCAACAGCAGAAAGAAACTACATGGAAACACAACCAGGTACCACTTTATTCTTTACATAAAACATAAACTCTGAGCTGTAATGTATCTAAAAACTTCACAGTTATAGAGTCAAGTTATAGTCTAAACTTACCAATCTCACCATTCCCTGTGGTTTGGTTATTCTGCATGAGTATACAGCATAGTACCCAATTTTTTATTTTAGAGTCTGGTCTGATATATAGTGCCTCTATGTGTACAGCGAGTGTGGTATTATTGTCCTAGCATGCTCTGATCATTTGACAGGTCTGGCATGGAGTTCTACTTTGACAGAAGTTGTGATTTCTACCATAAGATGGCAAGTTTGCTCTCACCTTAGATTTTATGGACCTGGGAAATACTTGGTCGGTAGGGTTGCATTCAAAATTTCTTCAGATTTTCCTGTAGTTTTTAAATTAGATCATAGAACCAAGGAGAAGCAGAATCTCGACTTATTTGGTTCGATTGGGATAGCATGATTAGGAGTTTGTTGTAAGAAAGTGCAAAAATTAGGATGAGCCAACAACATTTGGATGGCAAACGTTACAGAGATGGGCTGTGGTTAGGAAAAGTCATCATGGGGGTCTGAGCCAAATGGAAAAAGGAAAGAACAAATCCAAAAACAGAGAATATCTCTTGTTAGTCACTAGATGTAAATGTTTATCCTGGCCCTGATGGCGTCTGATCTGTAATGGATTTAGTCTATGGTGAAGTGATAACGTTTTTTGACATGATGCCCAGCAGATCCTCACTATTGTGCAGGCTATAATTGGAGCTTTAATTTCACATGATACAAACCACTATATGGGGGTTAAACATCAGGTGCTACACTGACTTCATAACTCATCTCTCAGCTGGGCATAATTCTGGTACCATATTTATTAACTCTACCTAGTTCTGGTAGTATGTGTATTCAGTGCTGTCACTTTATTTATGTACTAAGTGTATTTATTTACAGGGCCTACTTATTGTACAGTGTTAACTAAGAATAGTTATTTATGCACTGCACTTTGCTCTGGCATCTTGTTTATTTATTGGGATTAGTTGTAGTTCTATATTTATGGTTATAATACAGTATTTATGTAGTACACTGTTTTATGCGGCTGTATTTATGTGCTGAGCTTGGTTCTGGTACCATATCTATTTGCTGTGCTTTTTCCAGTGGCCGTTCTAAGGCACTGTGTGAGTCTGATTTCAAAGGTACACATATAGTTTCATAATGGATGCATTTTATATAGTAATTGCAGTTAGGTTAGGTCTGGTAAAGGTTTTCATTCATCCACATCATGGTATATCAGTAACTATAAACAAACATAGGCCACAGATCACCCTTGAAACACAAAATGTTGAAAATGCAGTAACATATTGTGAGGCAAGCTTGGACTGGTTGTGATTGGCCAGTGATTGGCCAGTGCAGCATGTGACCCAGCCTCTATTTAAGCTGGAGTCACGTAGCGCCGCACGTCACTCTGCTCTGATCAGTATAGGGAGAGGATGCAGCTGCTGCTGTTAGGGCGAGATTAGGCAGGGATTTATTTACTGAAGTGATCGATATACAGCTGTGTATCATACAACCTCTGCTATTCAATTGCTCACTGTTTTAAGTCTGCCCAGAGCGTTTTTCAGTCACTTTTTTCTGGGGTGATCGGCGGCCATTTTGTGTCTTGTGGTGCGCCAGCACAAGCTGCCACCAAGTCCATTTTTAACTATCAATAGTGTGTTGTTTTTTTTTGCTATATCCTACATCAGGGGCTTGGCTGTGCTTGCTATTTTATTGAGGGGTAAAATACAATTGCCAAAATAGCAGTACCCTAAATCTGGTGTTTCAGTTGTGGCTAGCCAATTGTAATACTGTCTGCTGTCTGCCGAAGCACAGTTTTTGTTCTGGGTTGAATACAATTCCCAACTTAGCAATTCCCTAAATTAGTGGTTTCTGCTCTATCAGGCCAAGGTTAAATCTATCCATAAAAGGGTATATTAGATTGAAGGTGCGGATAGGGTCATCCTCAATAACTTCACACGCTACCGTGCATTTCCAAGTCTAATTCTGTCCGTAAAAGGGATACCTGTCATCCAGCGCCTAAATATTAGGCCTACAATTTATATTCAGCTAAATCTGTTGTTACTGCTGTGGCTGGTCAATCTATTTAGTGTCTGCCAAAGCACAATTTTTGTTCTGGGTTGAATACAATTCCCAACTTAGCAATTCCATAAATAATTATTTTCTGCTGTATCAGGCCAAGTTTAAATCTATCCATAAAAGGGTATATTAGATTGAAGGTGCGGATAGGGTCATCCTCAATAACTTCACACGCTGTGGTTTATTTGCGACAGGAGAGGAGGAGCATGGGGATCTAGAGGGCAATGACAAAGACAACTCAGATGACCCCGACAGACCTTGGCAGTATGCAGTGGAGATGGAGACAGGGAGTCCCTTACGCAAATGGCCAGATGCATGTTGAGTTGCTTGCGTAGTGACAGCCACATTGTCACCATTCGGCAGAGGGATGACTACTGGCTCTCCATAATGTTAGACCCTCTCTACTGGTCCACCTTCTGAGAGGAATGAAAAACTCAACTACTATCGGGACATCCTTTGTAGTCAGTTGGTCGCTGCCTGCGTGCACCATAACCCATCCCCATGAAGGTCTAACTAGGGGGACCCTCTGAGCTTACATTACATTGCCATAACTGCTGGAGGGGGGTGGGTGGCAGGAGCAGCACCAGCTCCATCAGCATCAACTTAAGTCTTGAGTCTCTAATGAACAGTTTTCTTAATGCGCCTACTGAAGAATAGAGATGTCGCGAACATAAAATTTTCCGTTCGCGAACGGCGAACGCGAATTTCCGCAAATATTCGCGAACGGGTGAACCGGGGTGAACCGCCATTGACTTCAATAGGCAGGCAAATTTTAAAACGCACAGGGACTGTTTCTGGCCACAATAGTGAATGAAAAGTTGTTTCAAGGGGACTAACACCTGGACTGTGGCATGCCGGAGGGGGATCCATGGCAAAACTCCCATGGAAAATTACATAGTTGACGCAGAGTCTGGTTTTAATCCATAAAGGGCATAAATCACCTAACAGTTCTAAATTGTTTGGAATAACGTGCTTTAAAACATCAGGTATGATGTTGTATCGATCAGGTAGTGTAAGGGTTACACCCGCTTCACAGTGACAGACCAAGCTATGACAGACCAAACTCCCCGTTTAACGCACCGCAAACAACCGCAAACAGTCTATTTGCACAACCGCAAACTCCCCATTTGCACAAGGTTGGATACCAAGCTAGCCATGTCCCATTCCTTGTCCTCACTGACGTCATTGAATGTCTCTTCCTCCACCCAGCCACGTACAACACCAAGGGTCCCCAAAAGGTGACAACAAGCCCCCTGGAACGCCTGCTGTGGTTGGTCTTCCACCTCCTCAAAGCCACCTTCCTCCTCTGACTCCTCTTCTTCAGACTCCTCTCTCTGCATTGCCGCAGGTCCAGCAATCGACGACAAGGCTGCTTCTGGTAGTGATGGTGACCACAACTCTTCCTCTTCATGCTCATCTACGGCCTGATCCAGCACTCTTCGCAGGGCACGCTCCAGAAAAAATATGGGATGAGGTTGATGATGTTGCCTTGGGTTTGACTGACCAGGTTTGTCACCTCCGCAAAAAGACGCATGAGCCCTCAGCCATTGTGCATGAGCGTTCAGTAACGCGGCCAAAAAATACCCAGCTCTGCAGAGGCTGTCCTCTTTTTTTTTTTATTAAAAAAAAAATCTGTTCTTGCCAGTTTAATCCCTGTTTTGTCCCCTATCAGGGGCCGGTGTATGGAATAGATTTTAGGAACCGGGAGATGGAAAAAGATGCTTGGTCGGTCCTCTTACTTCCAATTTGGGGCACTGCGCGCGCGCCGTGCAATGTACTGTGCTACCAGATATGAGTGGTATGTTAAGTAGTACTATTCCTATCAGTTTAATCCCTGTTACGTCCCCTATCAGGGGACGTGTATGGAATAGATTTTAGGAACCGGGAGATGGAAAAAGATGCTTGGTCGGTCCTCTTACTTCCAATTTGGGGCACTGCGTGTGCGCCGTGCAATGTACTGTGCAATCCCAATATGAGTGGTATGTTAAGTAGTACTATTCCTATCAGTTTAATCCCTGTTACGTCCCCTATCAGGGGCCGGTGTATGGAATAGAGTTTTGACAACCGCAAAGAGTTGTCAATAGTTAACACACTCATGACATAAATTTTATTCCTCTATGCGTCAATTTTGGTGTAATGATGACTGTGCTCGTGCGCACGTTTGGCAGATTGCAGGCAAAGGCGGTTTTTCAAAGCCTATGGTCATGCTGAGGTAGTTCAGTGACAGTTAAGTGACCCAGAAAACAATGATTCTGCAGTGTGGGGCCATTGTTGGCCTAGTAGGCTTTAATGATCACCTTAGATGATCACAAAGAAAATTAATGTTTTTTCTATGCAAAATTATCCAGCCGATCGCTTTTGGTCTGTTCACAATGAAGCAACGACCTTATCATCTGGGGTGTGCCAACATTGCCATTGCCAACACACTCATAGAGGTGATCGTTTCATTGTGATACGCAAGCCACTTCACCACAACAAGGTAACGATCACGAAGGGGAATTGACACATGTACAGTACAGACCAAAAGTTTGGACACACCTTCTCATTCAAAGAGTTTTCTTTATTTTCAGGACTATGAAAATTGTAGATTCACACTGAAGGCATCAAAACTATGAATTAACACATGTGGAATTATATACATAACAACTGAAAATATGTCATATTCTAGGTTCTTCAAAGTAGCCACCTTTTGCTTTGATTACTGCTTTGCACACTCTTTGGCATTCTCTTGATGAGCTTCAAGAGGTAGTCCCCTGAAATGGTTTTCACTTCACAGGTGTGCCCTGTCAGGTTTAATAAGTGGGATTTCTTGCCTTATAAATGGGGTTGGGACCATCAGTTGTGTTGAGGAGAAGTCAGGTGGATACACAGCTGATAGTCCTACTGAATAGACTGTTAGAATTTGTATTATGGCAAGAAAAAAGCAGCTAAGTAAAGAAAAACGAGTGGCCATCATTACTTTAAGAAATGAAGGTCAGTCAGTCAGCCTAAAAATTGGGAAAACTTTGAAAGTAAGGGCTATTTGACCATGAAGGAGAGTGATGGGGTGCTGCGCCAGATGACCTGGCATCCACAGTCACCGGACCTGAATCCAATCGAGATGGTTTGGGGTGAGCTGGACCGCAGAGTGAAGGCAAAAGGGCCAACAAGTGCTAAGCATCTCTGGGAACTCCTTCAAGACTGTTGGAAGACCATTTCAGGGGACTACCTCTTGAAGCTCATCAAGAGAATGCCAAGAGTGTGCAAAGCAGTAATCAAAGCAAAAGGTGACTACTTTGAAGAACCTAGAATAAGACATATTTTCAGTTGTTTCACACTTGTTTGTTATGTATATAATTCCACATGTGTTAATTAATAGTTTTGATGCCTTCATAGTCATGAAAATAAAGAAAACTCTTTGAATGAGAAGGTGTGTCCAAACTTTTGGTCTGTACTGTATGTGCCTTTATTTTTTGTTTTGTTTTTTGCAGCCACAGTGCAGCACCAGAGGCCAGAAAAATTAGGCATGTACACATGCCTGAAAAATTAGGTATTGTTGCAGCCGATGCCTAATTCATCTTAATAAAGGTGAGGTATTGTAGACTTTTTTGACCTAGGCGACTTCTCTTCTCAGTGACAATACCTCCTGCTGCACTGAAGGTCCTTTCTGACAGGACACTTGAAGCGGGGCAGGCCAGAAGTTCTATCGCAAATTGGGATCGCTCAGGCCACAGGTCAAGCCTGCATACCCTGTAGTCAAGGGGTTCATCGCTCCTCAGAGTGTCGATATCTGCACTTAAGGCGAGGTAGTCTGCTACCTGTCGGTCGAGTCGTTCTCTGAGGATGGACCCCGAAGGGCTGTGGCGATGCGTAGGACTTAAAAAGCTCTGCATGTCCTCCATCAACAACACGTCTGTAAAGCGTCCTGTCCTTGCCGGCGTGGTCGTGGGAGGAGGAGGATTACTGTCACCTCTTCCCCTGTTAGATTCCCGTTGTGCTGTGACATCACTTTTATACGCTGTGTAAAGCATACTTTTTAACTTGTTTTGGAACTGCTGCATCTGACTTCCGGAAATTCGGTAACATTTCAGGCACTTTCTGCTTATACCGGGGGTCTAGTAGCGTGGCCACCCAGTACAGGTCGTTCTCCTTCAGCCTTTTTATACGAGGGTCCCTCAACAGGCACGACAGCATGAAAGACCCCATTTGCACAAGGTTGGATGCCAAGCTACTCATGTCCCGTTCCTCGTCCTCACTGATCTCACTGAAGGTCTGTTCTTCCCCCCAGCCACGTACAACACCACGGGTACTAGATAGGTGACAACGAGCACCCTGGGATGCCTGCTGTGGTTGGTCTTCCTCCTCCTCAATGCCACCTTCCTCCTCTGACTCCTCTTCTTCAGACTTCTCTCTCTGCGTTGCCGCAGGTCCAGCAATCGACAACGACAAGGCTGCTTCTGGTAGTGATGGTGACCACAACTCTTCCTCCTCAATGCCTCATTCCTCCTCTGACTCCTCTTCCTTAGACTCCTCTTCCAGCGTTGCCGCAGGTCCAGCAAGCGATGCTGATAAGGCTGTTTCTGGTGGTGGTCACCACAACTCTTCCTCTTCACGCTCATCTACGGCCTGATCCAGCACTCTTCGCAGGGCACGCTCCAGGAAGAAAACAAATGGGATGATGTCGCTGATGGTGCCTTCGGTGCGACTGACTAGGTTTGTCACCTCCTCAAAAGGACGCATGAGCCTGCAGGCATTGCGCATGAGCGTCCAGTAACGTGGCAAAAAAATACCCAGCTCCGCAGAGGCTGTCCTAGCACCCCGGTCATACAAATACTCGTTGACGGCTTTTTCTTGTTGGAGCAGGCGATCGAACATTAGGAGTGTTGAATTCCAACATGTCGGGCTGTCGCAAATCAAGCGCTTCACTGGCATGTTGTTTCGCTGCTGAATATCTGAAAAGTGCGCCATGGCCGTGTAGGAACGCCTGAAATGGCTACACACCTTCCTGGCCTGCTTGAGGATGTCCTGTAAGCCTGGGTACTTATGCACAAAGCGTTGTACGATCAGATTCAACACATGTGCCATGCACGGCACATGTATCAACTTGCCCAAATTCAATGCCGCCAACAAATTGCTTCCGTTGTCACACACCACTTTGGTGATCTCCAGTTGGTGCGGAGTCAGCCACTGATCCACCTGTGCATTCAGGGCGGACAGGAGTGCTGGTCCGGTGTGACTCTCTGCTTTCAGGCAAGTCAACCCCAAGACGGCGTGACACTGTCGTATCTGGGATGTGGAATAGCCCCTGGGGAGCTGGGGGGGTGCAGTTGATGTGGAGCAAGACGCAGCAGCAGAAAAGGACTCAGCCGAGGAGGTTAGCGAAGAGGATGGAGTAGAGGAGGTGGCAGCAGGCCTGCCTGCAAGTCGTGGCGGTGTCACCAACTCCTCTGCAGAGCCACGCATTCCATGCTTGGCCGCCGTCAGCAGGTTTACCCAATGCACAGTGTAGGTGATATACCTGCCCTGACCGTGCTTTGCAGACCAGGTATCAGTGGTCAGATGGACCCTTGCCCCAACACTGTGTGCCAGACATGCCATGACTTCCTTTTGCACAATAGAGTACAGGTTGGGGATTGCCTTTTGTAAAAAAGAAATTTCGGCCAGGTACCTTCCTCTGCAGTGTCCCAATAGCTACAAATTTTTTGAAGGCCTCAGATACCACCAGCTTGTATGGTAAAAGCTGGCGGGCTAAGAGTTCCGACAAGCCAGCTGTCAGACGCCGGGCAAGGCGTGACTCTGTGACATTGGCTTCTTACGCTCAAACATTTCCTTGACAGACACCTGACTGTGGGCAGATGAGCAGGAACTGCTCAAGGCGAGAGGCGACGTGTTGGGTGGTTGAGAGGGGGCAAGGAGGACAGCAGTGGTTGATGTGGCTGAAGATGCTGGACCAGGAGGAGGATGGTGGCTTTGAGTTTGTGTGCTGCTTGTACTCATCATTATGTGTTGATCCCAAAGGCGTTTGTGATGTGAGATCATGTGCATTCGCAAAGCAGTTGTACCTAGGTGGGTGTTGGACTTCCCACGATTCAGTTTCTTTTGGCACAGGTTGCAAATGGCATCGCTGTTATCAGAGGCAGACACATAAAAATGCCACACTGCTGAGCTTTGCAATGACGGCATTTCTGGTGGTGACAACAGCATGCGTTGATTGGCGTGCTGTCTGGCTGACCCTGGGTGCCGATACATGCTGTCTGACTGTGCCACTAGCTCCTTGCGATGACCTCCCCCTGCTTCCAACTCGTCTCCTCCTCCTCTCTGTCTCCCCATCTGAACTTTTCCCCTGTTCTTCTTCTCTTCAAGCGGACACCCACGTGACATCCACGGACACATTGTTCTGTCCCCACATGAAGGCGAATGAAGGTGTAAATGATAATGACTTTGTGACTGGCCTACCTTCGTATCCAAGCAGTGGAGCAGACCGGACCGGCAGATGCTCAGGTTAGATGGATCCAGACGTAGACATGAGGATGCAATCAAACGTGGGTTTATTTGATCCAGAGCAGTGACATACGGTGATACAATACAGGAATGCAGTAGATGCTGTGATGTGGATGTCTTTCTGAGGCTAACTGCTGAGGCAACTGCTGAGGCAACTGCTGGTCAAAAACTGATGCCTTCACAAGCCGAGGTGTGTGTCTCCAGTCACAAAGGATGCAGCACTGAAAAAGGCTACAGGAAGTGACCAGGCCCAAGGCTGCTAAAACCACGCCCAGAGAAAACTTTATAGACAACGAACGAAGCGTGCAGCATACAAATTCCGGCCAGCAGATGGCAGCAGAGAACAATAGATTTAAACAACATAGGTAAAAACAAGAAATAATACAGTGCAGAAATTCAATATGAAAGGAACAGCACACTCCCCGTCTGAAATTCACTTTGGGGATTTCACTATGACGAATGTCCATAAAATATAAACAACCTGTAAAAGAAAAACATGTTAGAATGCAAAAAAGATTAGTCCTGTTTTCCAACTTGGAATGGAGAAGATCTGCGAAGCTATATACAGTCCTGTTCACCCATCAGGGACGTTCTCGATGGGTCTCATCCAACTGGAGAAACGTTCAAAGCGCTGACAACTGAAGCTGGCGGTTTGCTTTGTTCCAGTGACTAATGCACTAACTTCAGTGCGGATTTCTGGATCATTATCCGGATCCTGGATGCTGAAAACTTCCTGTACACATTCGTCCGCCTCTTCAAGCAGAAACTCTGGACCAAAGACGAATCCAACGTGATTTTGGTTGTTGGGTTCTGTGACTTTCAGATAGGCAACCGCTGCGATGGCCTCCGTGGAGGCGTCCGAGAACACGTGGAGTTCTTTCTTTATGCTAGAGGAAAGTGAAGTTTTAATATAGCATCTCGGGATGTGGATCTCATCCAAGGCACACAAAGATCGCTTCCAGGCTTCCCATTTTTGCTCTTTCTCGGAGGGAAGTGGGGTATCCCAATCCTTGACTGTTTCAGAAAACTGTCTCAGTAGAGATTTACCTTGTATGGTAATGGGCGCTACAAATCCCAGCGGATCAAATAGGCTGTTTACTACTGATAGGACGCCTCGTTTTGTGAATGGCTTGTCTGCACAACTTATCTGAAAACCGAAGGAGTCAGCCGAGAGATCCCATCTGAGGCCCAAGCTCCTCTGCACAGGTGGACTGTCCAGTCCCAAGTTAATGTCCTTGAATCCTGGTGCATGATCGCCTGATTCGAAGGCCCTCATAACAGCCAGGCTGTTTGAAGCAATTTTGTGTAGTCTAAGTTTAGCTTGGTACAACATACTTTGAGTCCTTTTGAGCAGATCGATAGCCGCTTCTTCAGTGGGTAGTGATTTGAGTCCATCGTCTACGTAGAAGTCCTTTTCTACAAAGTCTCTGGCGTCTTTACCGTACTCGAATTCTCCCTCTAATGCAGTGCGCCGAAGGCCGTAAGTTGCCACGGCAGGTGAAGGGCTGTTTCCAAATACGTGTACCCTCATACGATATTCTGCCATCTCTGCGTTGGTGTCATTATTCTTGTACCACAGAAACCTGAGGAAATTCCGGTGGTCCTCTCTGACTACGAAACAGTGGAACATCTGTTCAATGTCGGCGGTGATGGCAACGAGCTCTTTTCTGAACCTCATCAGCACTCCGACTAAGTTATTCGTCAGATTAGGACCTGTGAGAAGGACATCATTAAGCGATACACCTTGATGTTTGGCACTTGAGTCGAAAACAACCCTAATTTGATTAGGTTTCCGTGGGTGATACACTCCAAATGAAGGCAAGTACCAGCACTCGTCGTTCTTCCCTAAGGATGGAGCTGGTTCTGCATGGTTGTTGCGGAATATTTTGTCGATAAAGGCAACGATGTGTTCTCTCATCTCAGGCTTACTGTTCATGGTACGCTGAAGAGAGTTAAATCTAGACAGAGCTTGTTCCCTATTGTTCGGGAGTCTCACCCTGGTAGCTCGGAAGGGTAATGGAGAAACCCAGTGATTGGTTTCGTCTTTAAGGAACTCATTGTCCATTATCTTGATAAATTCTCTGTCCTCTACTGACAAAGCTACTTTATCATCGTCCTTGCTTGTGTGAAAGACTAATCTTCCCAAGTTGTCAGCAAAGGGAGGAATGTCGTCAGGTGGTTGTATGAGGTCTGGAGGCTTCTCTTTCACCTCATAGTGATGAGGGCAAGGCTTAATGCAAGTTGTGCGTCCATCTCCACGCACGTACGTTTTGAATGAGCGGATTTTTGGTTGATCCAGGCATACATTTCCTATGACTACCCATCCCAAGTCCAGTCTCTGGGCGTATGGTGCATAGTCGGGACCATTACACTGTTGACGCACCTTGTGTACCCTTAGATTGTCTCTGCCAAGCAGGAGTAGAATCTCGGCGTTGTTGTCCATAGGTGGGATAACATTGGCTAGGTGCCTTAGGTGTGGATGGTGAAATGCAGCTTCCGGGGTAGGAATTTCATCCCTATGGTTGGGTATTTGATCACATTCGATCAGCGTCGGTAGAGGTATTTCCGTATTTCCACTGACGGAACAAGCGATGAATCCTTGTGCCCTCCTGCCGCTAGTCTCTATGCGACCCGAGCAGGTGTTTAAGATGTAGGGTTCTGACGGTCCCTTTATTCCAAAGGCTTCAAAGAATTTAGGTCCTGCTAGGGAGCGGTTGCTTTGGTCGTCAATGATGGCATACATTTTTACTGCCTTTTCTGGTAGCCCCTCCGGGTAGACCTTGATTAGGCATATGCGGGCACAACATTTCTCACTCTGGCCCTCCCCACATACGTCCAAGCATGAGCAGGAAACAGCAGTGGCTGTGTTAGCGTGGTTCTGGGGCTCCCCGCCATGACTTTGAGCAGGACTGGTGGTGACGGCAGCAGGTGAATCCCTTGTGAGTGGAGTTGGGTGCATAGCTGAGGCATGTCTATCACTATGACACTCCTCACACTTGATAATGGATTTGCAGTCCTTAGCCATGTGCTCCAATGAAGCGCAGCACTTGAAACATACCCCAAGCTCGGTCAGGACTTTCTTGCGCTCCTGTATGGTTTTGGATCTAAATCCTCTGCATTTGTTCAGTGAGTGTGGTTTTTTATGAATGGGACATTCACGATTGAAGGCCTTGTCTCCTGATGAGGTAGTGTACTGTCTACCAGTGGGTACTGCAGATGATGGTAGGTTAGTCTTTCTAACATTCACGCTGCTCTTAAAGTCTCTGTGTTTATGTACAATACTTTCATACCTTGATGATGGTGTCACTGAGGCTGTAGTATTGAACTCCAGGAAGTCGAGGCTGGGGTCATTCCTCATCTGGGACTGTTCATCGATGAATCTACAGAAATGAATAAATGGGGGAAAGGTGACGTCATGCACTCTTTTGTACCTTGAGACTGATGCCGCCCACTTCTCTTGCAGGCTGTATGGTAGCTTCACGACAATTGGGTTCACCCCATGGGCTGTATCCAGGTAGCACAGCCCAGACAGACGAGGGTCTCTTTTGGCGAGCTCCAGTTCCATGAGCAAATCACTTAAATCCTGAAGCTTATGGACATCCTTGAGACTGATCTTGGGGACGTTCTGCAGTCTCCTGAATAGTGCCTTCTCTATTGCTTCTGCGCTGCCAAAGGTGCGTTCGAGTCTCTGCCAGGCTGCAGCGAGACCTGCTTCTGCTTGTCCCACATAGACAGTTCTAAGGCTCTTGATCCGATTTGTGGAGCCTGGGCCCAGCCAGTTGATCAAGAGGTCGAGCTCCTGCTCTGCAGTTAGGTTGAGGTTGGCGATGGCGGCTTTGAAGGTTGCCTTCCAGGCTCTGTAGCTCTCTGCACGGTCATCAAATTTTGAGAGACTGGTGTTAATTAGCTCTCTGCTCACCATAAACCTGGCAAACTCAGACATATCTGATTTCTCACTGCTTGTTGCCATGACAACTTGTGATGCCCCTGGGGCGTATAGGCTGCGTGGCGTGAAAGGGTGAGATGCTTCCGGGTAGAATGATGTTGCTGCAGGGTTGAGCTGTGGTCCAGGCCCTGTAGATTCTGATGACTGCTGCTTGAGCTGTGGAGGTAGGCCAGGAAACACCTGGTAGCCATCTTGCTGTAATAACTGCCCTTGAGAGAGCGCGTCTGGGCAACTGTTATTGGATTGCTCGGGTGCTGTGGGTGTCACTGGCCCTGCAGGTAGAGCTGACTTGGAGGTTTCAGTGTTGTTGGCTTGGACAGTACTGCACACTGGGGGTGGTGCAGATAACTGTTTCAGTATGTAGTCGCTGGTGCGATCAGCTGGATCGTCTATCTCCTCTGGTGGTAAGCAGACTGAATCAAGGCCTTGGCTCAATGCTTGCTCAAGTAGTCTTACTTTTGCTAATGCAATTTCCTCTTCCCTCTCTGATTCAAGGATCTTTATTCGAGCCTCTGCTTCTGCCCTCTTGGCTTCTGCCTCCGCTTCAGCCCTCTTGGCCGCCGCCTCTGCTTCTGCCCTCTTGGCTTCTGCCTCCGCTTCAGCCCTCTTGGCCGCCGTCTGTGCCTCTGCCCTCGCAAGGACTTCTTTTTCGGTGAAGGAACGCCTCACTTTGGATTGCTCTGCATTTATGCGGGCCTCTAGTAATCTTTCGCTCAGGGTGGAGCTTCTAGAGCATGATGATCTGTAGGACCGCGAGGAATGTTTGGATGAATGCGATCTGTGTGATCTAGTTTCTTGCAAATGAGAGATACGGAGTTCCACTTTATCTTTAGCATCCAGCACCATGGCGTCTCTTTGTCTGTCTATTGATTCTGCCTTGCACAATTCTGACGGGGCTTCTTCAATATTAGAGTCTTTTAGAAAGGTTATATACCTTGTGGACAGTCTCTTGTATCTTTCATGGGCTGCGTTCAGCCGCCCGACGGCAACTAGTAAGCTGGTGGCATCGCCTGAGGAGGACTTAAGTCCTGATATGAGGGAGGAAACTCGTTCCCATAGCTCTTCCAGGTTGTCACATAGCTCGTCTTTCCTGGTGTGATAGTTTTCCGTGACCTTTATAGTTGGTTTGAGAGAGCGCCTTGGTCGCGTGACTTGGTCTGCTGGAAGTGTGGGTTCTACCTCCAGCTCTTCATAATGATCAGTATCAGGTTGCATTTGCTTTGTTTCATCGCTGGGGAACTGTACAAGGTCCTTTTCGGACATTTTGATTTAAGGTGCGCTGTCTCTTTAAGAAATCAAACTTTTGAATTGGGGGCTGAAAATTGCAGTGCGGCTCAGATGAGGCACCCCGATGAGTTTCCCAAGGTGTTTTGAGTGAATTGCGGGGTTTTGGTATAAGGGAGGCCCCGCGTGCGTGAACAGTTCTTATATCATGCGAGCAAGGGTTAATATAGGATGTAGAAAGTGGCTTGGCGAGTAGTGGAGGACTTCCAGGCGAGAGTATATCTACTGCAGACACGCCGTGCTTCCCCTTAGGCTTATGGGACGTGCACTGTTGCCGGGCAGATTTGCTGGGAGTGGGCCTGTTGCAGGGGAGGTTCCTGAGTGTGGCGCTGGGCTCTGAGGGAACCTGTAGCCGGGCATTGGACATTCAGACGGATATTGACTGAGGTATAAGGCTTTAAGGCAGTTTTTGACTGTTCTGTCCCCACATGAAGGCGAATGAAGGTGTAAATGATAATGACTTTGTGACTGGCCTACCTTCGTATCCAAGCAGTGGAGCAGACCGGACCGGCAGATGCTCAGGTTAGATGGATCCAGACGTAGACATGAGGATGCAATCAAACGTGGGTTTATTTGATCCAGAGCAGTGACATACGGTGATACAATACAGGAATGCAGTAGATGCTGTGATGTGGATGTCTTTCTGAGGCTAACTGCTGAGGCAACTGCTGAGGCAACTGCTGGTCAAAAACTGATGCCTTCACAAGCCGAGGTGTGTGTCTCCAGTCACAAAGGATGCAGCACTGAAAAAGGCTACAGGAAGTGACCAGGCCCAAGGCTGCTAAAACCACGCCCAGAGAAAACTTTATAGACAACGAACGAAGCGTGCAGCATACAAATTCCGGCCAGCAGATGGCAGCAGAGAACAATAGATTTAAACAACATAGGTAAAAACAAGAAATAATACAGTGCAGAAATTCAATATGAAAGGAACAGCACACACATCGTCATCATCAACCGCTTCACTTGTATCTGACAACTCAGCAAAGGAAGCAGCAGCGGGTACAACATCATCATCATCACACCGTACGTCCATGTGTGTAATGCTGCCTGACTGAGACATATCCCTGTTATCTACATCCTCTGGCAATAATGGTTGCACATCACTCATTTCTTCCAACTGATGTGTAAATAACTTCTCTGACAGATCAAGTGAAGCAGCTGTGGTGCTAGTGTTGGTGGTGGCGGCGGGCGAGTGGTAACTTGAGAGGTGCCCGAAGCTGAGCTGGAGGAGGATGGTGCGTCAAGGTTCTGAGCGGAAGCTGTAAAAGATTGGGTATCCTGTATTAGCCAGTCAACTATGTCCTCTGAACTTTGAGTTCAGGGTACGTGGCCTCTGAACACTGGGCATTATTCTAGGGCCAAAGAAAATCACAGCACCACGACCACGATGGCCCCTGCGGGGTGGCCTGCCTCTGCCTGTCATTTTTTTTAGATTAGTTGTACTATGCGTGCAAGCTACTGTGACACCAGATATGAGTGGTGGCAATGGGCACTGGCAGTAGTTGGCACAGTACACGCTGTAGGCCTGAGACACACGCTTGCAGGCAACTGCAATTATATTACAGTCAAAACAGTTTTTATTTTTTTTATGTAATCTACTGTGACACCAGATATGAGTGGTGGCACTGGGCAAGTGGGCACAGTATACGCTGTGGGCCTGACACACACGCTGGCAGGCAACTGCAATTAAATTACAGAGGGGGAAAAAAATAATCAGACTGATGTACTAGCCCTAAAAAGGGCTTTTTGGAGTGCTGTCAGGACTCTGTCCTTACAGCAGATCAGATGAGTCTTTCAGGACTGGAGTGGACACTGAATACCCTGGCCTAGCTATCGATTTCCCTATTAAATCAGCAGCAGCTGCACTGTCCCTCCTCTCACTAACACTGCAGCTTCCAATTGAATCTAAGATGGATGCTGTCCTTGCTTTTTGCTAGGAGGTGGGAGGGTCTGGGAGGAAGGGTATGCTGCTGATTGGCTGGAATGTGTCTGCTGACTGTGAGGTACAGGGTCAGTTTGCTCAATGATGACAAATATGGGGCGGACCGAACATCACATATGTTCGCCCGCCGCGGCGAACAAGCGATGTTCGCCGGGAACTGTTCGCCGGCGAATAGTTCGGGACATCTCTACTGAAGAAACCACCCAGCAGCAGCAGGACATGGAGCAGAACCTGAACCAGCAGGTGGTGTCATACTTGGACTGCACCCTGTCACACCAGATCCAAGATCCCCTGGAATACTGGGCAGCCAAACTTGAATTGTGGCCACTACTTGCAGAGTTTACCCTGGGCAAGCTTTTCTGCCTGGCCAGTAGTGTGCCATCAGATGGAGTGTATAGTGCAGCGGATGGCATAGTTAACCCAAAGAGAACTAGCCTTTATAAAGATGAATCAGGCGTGGGTCAACACTAGTGCTTAATACATACAGACTAGATTACTCTGACAGTAATGATCTGACTGTAGTGTGCTGCCACACCAGAACATAGTGACAAATGGCCCGTTACTTCTGCCCACGTGCTGCTGCCACTATTCTGTTGCTGTCACCCACCTGATGCCAAACGTCTGCTGCCTCTACTGCCATCTGCTCCTACTGTGATCTGCCACCATCTTGTGCTTTTACTGTCACTGCTGTTGCCCCCCCCCCACACTCTGTTTCAGGGCCACTATTGTGACTCTTACGCTGTTGCCACCCTCACCAGTCTGTTTACAGGGCCACAAGTGTCCCTGTTTGGCTGTGTTGACATCACATTTTTCCATTCTTCTGATCGGTCAGAAGAACAGAAAAATAACAAAATAGGTCCTGTTGTTTAAGCGTCCATAAGGCTTCTATCACACGGTCATTATTTTGCATCAGGATATATAGCACCCGATGACACATGGTTCGGCTCAGTCTTAGTCAGGGCGAGCTGCAGCAGAACGGACAGATAGTGTTGGTGTGACGGTAACGTACACTACACACAGAGGGGAGGATAGTGACCACTGCGCTCAGACCCCCCCCCCCCCCCCCCCCCCTGGCCCTGCCTACTTGCCTCGCAAGTCCTAATGACAGGGGACAACTAGACGGCAGTCCCTAACTTAGGATACGTGCTGGGAAGACAGACAAGACAAATAACGGAACGTGAACGGACCGGGTCAATACCTAAAGAGCTACGCAGTACTAAGGAATGAGCAGAGAATAGTCAGGAAAAGCCAAGGTCAAATACCAGGAGAGAAACGAAGTACAACAGGAGTCCGCAAAGAATCGTCAGGTGGAAGCCGGGGTCAGGATACCAGGAGAGATGCGCAGTACAGGAGGAGCAGGCAGAGAATCGCCAGGGAACACAGGATCAGGTAAGAATGCAGGAACAAAACAATCACCAGATACCTAAAATTAATAGGCAACCTGTGGCCAGCAGGCTGCCTGTATTTATAGTGGGGAGTGAGGGTCATGTGACGTGGCCAGCATCACATGACCGACAGACCAACCAGTCGAGCACCGAGTGATCAGCTCGGCGGTCAAGGCAGACCTAGGAGCAAGGAGCCTCCAAACTAGCAAATCTGCCCTGGGAACAATGGTCAAACACAGATCCTCGCTTCCGAAGCTAAGCAGCAGGTCTGCGGCTGATGGGAGACCGAGTGCTCCTTTGGCACCCTGTTACAGTAGGGACAGGAATTGTTGTTTTTTTAGACAGGGTTTAGTGTTGAAAGTTGTTAGAGACCCAAAAGTCCTTTTAAGGACTATTGTTTTATCTGGTTGCAATACAGTCAGGTCCATAAATATTGGGACATGGACACAATTGTAACATTTTTGGCTCTATACACCACCACAATGGATTTGAAATGAAACAATCAAGATTTGCTTTACCTGCAGACTGTCAGCTTTAATTTGAGGGTATTTACATCCAAATCAGGTGAACGGTGTAGGAATTACAACAGTTTGCATATGTGCCTCCCACTTGTTAAGGAACCAAAAGTAATGGGAATAGAATAATGATCATAAATCAAAACTTTCACTTTTTAATACTTGATTGCAAATCCTTTGCAGTCAATTACAGCCTGAAGTCGCATAGACATCACCAGACTGTCTTCAGTTCCTGCTTGTTCTTCGGGCATTTTCCCTTCAGTTTTGTCTTCAGCAAGTGAAATGCATGCTCAATCGGATTCAGGTCAGGTGATTAACTTGGCCATTGCAGAACATTCCACTTCTTTCCCTTAAAAAAACTCTTTGGTTGCTTTTGCAGTTTGCTTTGGGTCATTGTCCATCTGCACTGCGAAGCGCCGTTCAATGAGTTCTAAAGCATTTGGATGAATATGAGTAGATAATATTGCCCGAAACACTTCAGAATACATCCTGCTGCTTTTGTCAGCAGTCACATCATCAATAAATACAAGAGAAGCAGTTCCATTGGCAGACATACATGCCCATGCCATGACACTACCACCACCATGCTTCAGTGACGAGGTAGTATGCTTAGGATCATGAGCAGTTCCTTTCCTTCTCCATACTCTTCCCATCACTCTGGTACAAGTTGATCTTGGTCTCATCTGTCCGACATAGGATGTTGTTCCAGAACTGTGAAGGCTTTTTTAGATGTTGTTTGGCAAACTCGAATCTGGCCTTCCTGTTTTTGAGGCTCACCAATGGTTTACATTTTGTGGTGAACCCTCTGTATTCACTTTGGTGAAGTCTTCTCTTGATTGTTGACTTTGACACACATACACCTACATCCTGGAGAGTGTTCTTGATCTGGCCAACTGTTGTGAAGGGGGTTTTCTTCACCAGGGAAAGAATTCTTCGGTCATCCATCACAGTTGTTTTTTGTGGTCTTCCAGGTCTTTTGGTGTTGCTGAGCTCATTGGAACATTCTTAAAAAGAAGGAACGCACCAAACAGTTGTTTTGGCCGCGCCTAATGTTTTTGCTATCTCTGATGGGTTTGTTGTGTTTTTTCAGCCTAATGATGGCTTGCTTCACTGATAGTGACAGCTCTTTGGATCTTATCTTGAGAGTTGACAGCAACAGATTCCAAATGCAAATAGCACACTTGAAATGAACTCTGGACCTTTTATCTGCTCATTGTAATTGGGATAATGAGGGAATAACACACACCGGGCCATGGAACAGCTGAGAAGCCGATTGTCCCATTACTTTTGGTTCCTTAACGAGTGGGAGGCACATATGCAAACTGTTGTAATTCCTACACCGTTCACCTGATTTGGATGTAAATACCCTTAAATTAAAGCTGACAGTCTGCAGGTAAAGCACATCTTGTTTGTTTTATTTTAAATCCATCGTGGTGGTGTATAGAGCCAAAAATGTTAGAATTGTGTTTGTGTCCCAATATTTATGGACCTGACTGTATATATTATTAGCGCAACCTGTGCTAAATTGCGTGCAATTGTTTGGCCGCTGCTGACAGTGACAAAACCTCTGTGTGTGTTACATTTGCGCATCCTAAATATCTGTGACATTTAGCACAATTGTTTGGCCGCTGCTGATAGCGACATTACCTGCACTACATCTCCTGTAAAACTTTTGTGCATCCTAAATATCTGTGGCATTCAGTGTAATTTTTTCTTAGCCGCTAGTGACAGCGACATTACATGCGCTACATCTGTTTAATGTTTGCACATCCTAAATATCTGTGACATTAAGTGTAATGTATTTGCGCATACACTTACAAAACCTGCGCTACTGTACGTTTGACATACTTGCAAGCATATATACCATTTAATATGCTCAAGGCGAGCAGTAAGGAACGGGGAAGTGGCCGTGCTACTGATGGTGCACGCAGAGGCCGCGGCCCTGGGCGCTGTGAAACTGTGCTTGCTGCCAGAGCACAAGAAACACACTCATCCACGATACCTAGCTACATGTCCCAGCTTGCAGGGTGGCGCAGGACACCACTCTCAAAGTCACACCACTGCGACCAGGTGGTCGGTTGGATTGCAGCAGATAATGCTTCCAGTCGGTTAAGCACCATCCTGTCTTCCACAAAGTCCAGTCTCAGTAGCCAAGAGTCTGGTCAAAAGAATCCTCACCCTGATCCTCCTTCCTCCCACCATGGAGAGTCTTGGCAAACAAGTGATCCCACACTCAGATTTTCCGAGGAGCTATTTTCATCGCCTTTCCTTGATTTGGCCCTCTCGCCAAGCCCACTTGAAGAGGGACATGAGGAGATCTTGTGCACTGATTCCCAAACTCTTGAGCATCCACAGTCAGAAAAAGATGACGGTGGGGAACGGCAATTAGTGTTTCACGAGGTGGATGATGATGATGATACACAGCTGGCAATAAGTCAATGGCAATTAGTGTCTCAAGAGGTTGAGGATGAGACACAGTTGTCAATAAGTAAGGTTCTTGTTAGGTCAACAAGTCAGGAAGATAACCAGAGTGAGGAAGTGGAAGAGGAGGTGGTGGACGATAAAGTCACTGGCCCAACCTGGAAAGGTGGCAAGCCGAGCGAGCACAGCAGTACAGAGAGGGAGGGATCTGCAGCACCGCAACAGGCTGGAAGAGGCAGTGGGGTGGCAAAAGGGAGAAGGCGGGACACGCCAAACAGGCCCGCAACTGTTCCCCACCAAGGGCTAAGTTTTCCGCAGTCTGACGCTTTTTTGAGGAAAGTGTCGACGATAAAAGAGTTGTCATTTGCAACCTGTGCCGTACCAAAATTAGCATGGGCGTAAACACTAGCAACCTCACCACCACCAGGATGATCCGCCACACGGCATCAAAGCACCCTAATAGGTGGGCCGAACGCCTGGGTCCACAATCAGTGTCTGCGGATCACACCACTGCCTCCTCTTCCCCTGTGTTACATGCTGGCCAATCCCCTGTCCAAGACGCAGGACCAGATGCCTCCCGTCCTGCACCTGGACTTTCGCAAGCAGCTAGAACATCCACTTTTGTGTCTCAGCGCAGCATACAGATGTCAATACCCCAGGCCTTTGAACGAAAGCGTAAATACCCAGCCACCCACCCACAGGCCATAGCACTAAATGCGCACCTTTCCAAATTGCTGGCCATTTAGTCTTGTGGACACTGAGGCTTCCCGCAGCCTGATGGTGGTGGCCATCCCTTGTTACTCAGTCCCCAGCTGCCACTATTTCTCCTGGTGTTCCATCGCCGCCTTACATCAGCATGTTTACCGTAATATCACCCGTGCCCTGACCAACGCAGTTATTGGGAAGGTCCACTTAACGACTGACACATGGACAAGTGCTTTTGGCCAGGGGCGCTACATTTCCCTGACGGCACACTGGGTGAACGTTGTGGAGGCCAGGAGTGAGTCTTACCCTGGGATGGCACAGGTGCTACCGACGCCAAGGATTGCGGGCCCTACTTCCATCAGGATTTCCGCCACCACCTACATTAGTGGCTTCAACCCCACCTTCTCCTCCTCCACTTCCATCTCTGAATTCTCATCTTGCAGCACCAGTCAGCCATCAGTCAGTAGCTGGAAGCAGTGTAGCACTGCAGTGGAGAAGCGGCAACAGGCCGTGCTGAAACTAATTTGCTTAGGTGACAAACAGCACACCGCCGCAAAGCTGTGGCAGGGTATAAGGGACCAGACTGAGCTGTGGCTCTCGCCACTCAACCTACAACCAGGCATGGTTGTGTCTGATAATGGCCGTACCTTGGTGGCGGCTTTGGAGCTCGGCAAGCTCACACACATACCATGCCTAGTCCACATGTTAAACTTAGTTGTTCAGCGGTTTCTCAAAATGTACCCCAATTTGCCTGAGCTACTGGTGAAGGTGTGCCACGTGTGTGCCCATTTCCGAAAGTCATCTACAGCTGCTGCCGGTCTGGCAATGCTGCAGCAGCGCTTGCAATTGCCAGCTCACCGACTGTTGTGCGACGTGAACACGCACTGGAACTCCACGTTCCACATGTTGGCCAGGCTTTGTGAGCAGCAGAGGGCAGTAGTGGAATACCACCCGCAACATGGTCGTCGTCTTTCCAGTCAGTTTCCGCTCTTCACAAGCAACGAGTGGGCATGGATGTCTGACCTCTGTGAGGTTTTACGCAACTTTGAGGAATCAACATAGATGGTGAGCGGCGATGCCGTTATTATCAGCCTAACCATCCCACTTCTGTGTCTACTGAAACGCTCGCTGCTCACAATAAAGGCGGACGCTTTGCATGTGGAAGAGGTGGAAATGGGGGAAGACAGTACACAGGGTGATAGCCAGACCACCCTCAGCGCGAATTGGATGATGATGAGGAGGAGGAGGAGCCGGAGACGGTTGACTCCGCTACAGAAGGTAGTACCCATGGCAGGTTTATTCCATCTGTTCAGCGTGGATGGGCCAAAGAGGAGGAAGAGGATGAGGAGATTGTGAGTCATCCTCCTGATGAGGACAGAGAAGTCTTGTCTTTTGGGACTCTGGCACACATGGCTGACTTTGTTATGCTGCCTTTCCCGTGACCCTTGCGTTATACGCATTTTGTCCAACATCGATTACTGGTTGTTCGCCCTTCTCGACCTCCGCTACAAAGAGAACTTCTCATCTCTCATTCCTATGGTGGAGAGGACTAACTAGCAAAATGGTGCAATACCAGATGATCCTTGTGGAAAAATTGCTCCAAAAATTTCCAGCTGACAACGCTGTTGGCAGAGTACGTAGTTCCTTGAGCAACCAAGGAGGGGAGACAAGGGGAACACACAGCAGCTGGACATGTGGCATGAACTTTTGGAGATGCTGGCCTGCCCTGCCGCCAGCTTTTTGTCAGAATGGGTATTTAGTGCTGCTGGGGGCATAATAACTGATAAGCACATCCACCTGTCAACTGAAAATGCTGACAGGTTGACTCTTATCAAAATGAACAAGGCCTGGATTGCCCCTGACTTCTCTACTCCACCAGAGGAAAGCAGCTGAACATAAAGGCACCTTAAATGTGGCTTTTATGGTGTAGAGAATACACTGTATTCCCATGCACCCCTTCCACCACAAAAAAGGGTATATGGTACAACCTTCTTTTTCTCGTCCTCATCCTCCATCATATCAACATGTTTATTAGACTGCCCTCGCTCCTAATGTTTTAGAGGGTCAGCTGAGAAGCAAACCCTCACCCCTAATGTTTTAGAGGTCACCAGCAAGCCCTCGCCCATAATGTTTTAGATGGTCAGATCAGTAGCAGGCCATAGCCCCTAATGTTTTAGAGGGTCAGCTCAGCAGCAGACCCTCACCCCTAATGTTTTAGAGGGTCACCTGTAGGCCCTCACCCCTAATGTTTTAGATGGTCAGATGAGCAGCAAGCCCTCACCCCTAATGTTTTAGAGGTCACCAGCAAGCCCTCGCCCATAATGTTTTAGATGGTCAGATCAGTAGCAGGCCATAGCCCCTAATGTTTTAGAGGGTCATCTCAGCAGCAGACCCTCACCCCTAATGTTTTAGAGGGTCACCAGTAGGCCCTCACCACTAATGTTTTAGATGGTCAGATCAGCAGCAGACCCTCACCCCTATTGTTTGAGATGTCAGATCAACAGCAGTCCCTCGCCCCTAATGTTTTTGAGGGTCACCAGCAGGCCATCAATCATAATTTTTCAAGGGTGTGTATGATGCCCTTCTTTAGGTGTAATAAAGAGTATATTGGAGTGCCAGTTCCTTGTAATTTTTGACAACCCTTTAACTTAGTGCATATGCTTTATGAATGTAGGAGTCCCACTACCTGAACAATTGTGCCACAATGTGAATGAGGCTCTCCTTTATGTGATATACAGGTTGTATCGGAGTGTCTCTTCCTTGTAATTTTTAGGCAGCACTTGCACTTTATATTCAAGTAAATATACAGGAAAGAATGTTTCCTAACAATTTTTCCTCTAAAATCAATTTTATCTTCGGTTTTGTGTGTATTATTGTCTGTCTGTAAAAGTGGTATACTACTCAGACAACATCGTTCCCAGCAGGCTCCTGGAAGCTTACCAAGCACAACGCCATACATTGTATAGCGGTGGTGCTTGGTGTTTTAGCTCAGCCCTATTGGTTTGAATGGGGCTGAGCTGCAATTAGGTCTTGTGAGCGATATACGGTGAGGTCACTGGCCTAGGAAGAGGATAGGTCATCAATATAATTTCCCGGATAACCCCTTTAACTATGTAGTGTTTAAAGCTTAGTTTTATCTTATCTACATAGGCGATTGGCTTACAATTTATAGTTCATGGTATATTAGTATTAATAAGTCAGAGCAACTGGACTTGTTATATTTTTTTTGTTGTTTTACTAATCATTTGACTGGCTTTGTAATTGAGAAAGCTATTCGGATGATTGGCAAAAACATTTTCAAGGAAAAAAAATACAAGTCCAGTTGCTCTGGCTTATTACTACTGATATGCAGGTAGGTTATATATGTTATTTTATATATGTTATCTACATGTAAGTAAAACACTGCTGATTTTGCGCAACCTGTCAAAGATTTTTCTAAACTCTATTGGGGTTGTTTATTAAACTGGTGTAAAGCAGAACGGGCTTAGTTCCCATAGCAATCAGATTCCTCCATTTTTGACAACTCCTTTGGAAAATAAAAGGTGGGATCTGAATGTTTGCTATGGGCAACTAAGCCAGTTCTACTTTACACCAGTTTGATAAATGGCCCCATATAAACTTTTATTAAACATACTTCAATAATATGTGAACTTAAAAATTATATTTCTTTGCCATCAGTCCTCTATGCCTCACACATACTAAGCTCTGTGTGTGTTGGGGTTGGAGATTTGGATCACCATTGCACTGGTCGCTTCAGTCAGCAAATAGGCTAGGTGCACCCCTGCATCTGTTCCAATATTTTAACACTTTTAAGACCAAATCTGTGAAAAGATTTTCCTTGTTCGAAAAAATCTCTAATAAAGGGTACTTAACCATTCTTAAAAGCCCCTTTTCACTTTTTTTTCTCTAATAATGGTCAAGGAACAGATATTGCTCAGGAAAAAGAGTTCCTTCCATTTTATAGGCTGGAGGTTATACTGCTTACACCGCGCAACAATGATTTTGCTACTGAGAGAAAAATATGTGATTTATACTAAAATGAGCGCGCTGATTCCAAATATGAACTCAAAATTTGCCTGATTTTAAGTTAGATTTTAAGTTATTTATGCAAAGCCTATTCAGTTATAATATTAATGTATTATATTGGAGATATTCCAATGGACATGTCCAGACCTGTTCGGACGCACTCAGACTGATTTCAGCAGTAGGTATAAGGCAAGCTGGACAGATTTTGATAAAGTGATCTGTTATAGTGCTATCAGTTTTGAAACTTAAGATGGATAAACGCAAATGTGTTAACGATCCAGACAATTTCTGCTTACATATGTTGCAAATACACTACTTATGATCAGCGACAGAATCTGACAAAGCAAGTGCGTCTTGCAGCTTGGGATGCATTTGTGCTAGTAGTGAAGAACTTCCTTGGGAACAGACAAGATGCAAACTATGCTGAATTAGTAGACAACATCAACGTCATTGAAAGTGCATTTCTTACATTCCCATCTTGACAATTTGGGACACGTAAGTGATGAACATAGAGAGCGGTTCCATAAAGATATTTCTACAATGAAGAACAGGTATCAAGGCTGCTGGAATCCCAACATGATGGGGGACTACTTCTGGTTTTTGCAACGGGAAAATATGACCATTCACAAATGCAAGAGCAGATGCCTGAAGCACTTTTAACAGTACTAGGCCTTGCTCAAGTAAGACTTTTAAACTGAAAAACGAGACTTTTTGAAATTGTTATTCCATTACATTTTCATACACTGTTTACTACACAAACTTTGATGTAGATCATGTAAAACTCGCTCTGTTCAAAATTATTCAATGCTTTCCAAGTGCTTAATTCATCTAGGCATACTTATGCATAGCAAAATTTTGTGACGTGTTACAACAATTCTGACTTCGGATTTGTAATCCATACACTTGATTTAGTATAGGACAAATGGGTTTTGCTCAGTAGCAGACGGAAAGTTTTTTTTTTTTTTTTTTGCATGGTGTTATCGCCCCCGGGGAGGGGGCGATTTCTGTAGGGAGAAAAGGGAGCTCTCTGTATTAAAGAAAATCCCATATTCTGTACAACCATCTTCCATTGGTATCAAGTTATATGATTTACTGTCATGTCAGTCGGTATTCCTTCCCTTTGTGGCTAATATGACGTTTTTATCTATAAGACCTCATACACACGGTCGTTCCGTGCATTGGGGACTCCGTAGTAATTCTGTGGGGTTCTGTGCTTCCATTCCGCACTGCTGCTTTGGATTGCAGACCCATTTAAGTGAATGGAGGTCCAGCTACAGCATAACCCTTTACAAAAATATAATATAAATGGATTTTAATATATCAAAACAGCAACCATGTCCCTGTATGTCCAGACCCACACCAGGCCACCCAAAGGATACTGCCAGGGAGTGGGGTAGTTGACCCTAATAATGTATACTAAAGCTTGGCCCTAAGCCCAGGGGCGGCCCCTAGTGGTGGAGCCCCCCTGTCCTCGAACCTGGCTAACAACTCCTATTAGGCCCTAGGGTGATGAGTATAGGTAGAAATACAAAAAGTGGTGGGCTGGTGTGGGCATGGACAGAGAGGATCAAAAGGATGCTAATGAGGCACCGTATATACAGCCCTGATGGTAAGAACTACCATCCGGTACACGGTGCACACGACTACAGAATAACATAAATTACTAAAATAAGATACAAAAGATGCCACAGAGTAAAACCGTGGTAAACCCCAACGCGTTTCCCCCACGGTGTGGGATCATCAGGGGGTGATAGGAAAAAATATTAAATATAGATAAACCGATTTGAGCGGGATACAGGATAAACGGACGAAGGCCCAGATACAATTGGTACATCCGTAAATAGCCGTTCAAAAGTATCAGTTATGACATTCAGTAATCAGCATAAAAAATTATTATTTGGACCAGATAATAAATCCTGGGAGGGACAAATAAACCTATACCAACAGTCCTGATGTATCACACACGTATGTCATACGTAAGAAAGGTAGATATCTGTAAAGAGAAAGGAGGATATCCATATATCAATATGCGTACGTCTATACCGCACCACCAGGTTAAGAATGTGACGAACCACCACCTGCATAGATAATATTAAGAGGAATCACTTACAGTGTAAAGGGCCAACTCCATGTATTGATAGAGTCACTATCAGGCTCATAGATAGTACAGAGACTCCCATGTAGATAATGGAGTGCGCTGCTGCCAATCGTATTAGTGATGTTCACATGGCGTAACCCACGTATCAATCAATAAAGTGAACTAAAGACATAATAGAATATTCATGCCAAAACACTGCACTCCACCCTTATAGGATAATATAAATAAATAGGGAGGTAGGCATACCTTCAAGTATAGACAGGATCAAATCAACCACCAAGGCAAGGTCAGACTGATAGATAAAGATCCACTATATAACAGAAAGGCATGTGTTACAAGAACACCACTAAAAGTAGCTCGTGTCTAGGGGTGAAATTAGCAGTTTACTTACTGTTGGTCAAGTAGTCAAGGACATGTATCCCCTCCCAGGGTCCAACTATGAATCTCCCAGAGGTGCCCCCTCTTATAGTGAACACCTAAAGTTCACTGATTGTACACATGTGTCTGGGCGGAGGCCCAAATCAATGCCCCTCATTGGTCAGATCCGTGTATCGGGTTGGGGAGCATGTACATACCATTGAAGTCAGCATGCGTTCCACAGTGGAACGCACGCCGCGCGACCTCCGGTATACGCCCCCGGAAGTGGCGTCATCGGCATATGCGCTCCAGCCTGGAGCGCATCTATACAGCAACACAATCGCATGGAGACGTGCAGTCATGACGTCATCTCCCCGAGCCCTTGCGTTCCAGCATGGAACGCAAACAGCCGGATCTGACACATCTATATAGGTAAGATAAATGAGTAAGGGCTCAATGAAGATCAAAAATTGAATAGAGAAGTTGCCAAATAGAGGCAACAGTATCATCCAGCCCCATAAAACAGTAATAATATGAAGTGGATGATCAGGGGGACATATAGAAAGGACAGAGGATTATTGTCTGCATCGATAAAGAATATATAATTATAGAACGATATACAGTGAGAACAGTGAAGCCATTTATCATCACTGTTAAAGATAATAACGATTTCGGTGCTTCACGCACCCGGTCCAGTAAAGGGACAAGAATAACCACCGAGTCCACCTGTAGCAAGGGCAAAATGGGGGGGGGGAGGGGAGGAAAGGAAAAGGGGAGGAAAGGGAATATCGAAAGCAGGCCAGAAGGTCAAAAAGCAAAACAGGTCACAAATAGCATGAAAAAGTCAATCTTTCATTTAACCCGCGGGGGGATTGGGACCGGAGTCTGTGGATCCATTCGCTTTCCTTTTGTAGGATCCTCCTGTCCCAATCCCCCCCACGTGGAGATGGATGTACCAATTCAAGTACAGTGAAACGGAGGCATCCCGGATCACCCCCGTGAACTTCATTAACGTGTGTTGCAATCGGGGTGACTTCCTTGTTTTTAACGTCATTAACGTGTTCCAGGATTCGTCTTCTAAGTTCCCTGATGGTTTTCCCGACGTAGTCAAGGGGGCAGGTACATTGACACAGGTAGACAAGACCCCTAGATTTGCAGTTGATAAAGTCACGTATCTGGAACGTCTGACCCGAGACTGATCCTGTAATTGTTTTCGCTGTATTCAGGTATGCACACGCCTTACAGTCACCACATCTAAAAAGGCCTACTGGCCTACGATCAAGCCAAGTCCCCGTCTTAGCGGGAGGCATAAAGTGGCTGGCCACCAGACGATCCCTAAGACTTCTGCCCCGTCGGTACGAGACAGATGGACGATCACTCACGACCTCGGAGAGGTCGGGATCCATTCTCAAGATGGGCCAATATTTACTTAAGATTTTCTTAACATTCTGATTGGCTGTGTCAAAATTAGAGATGATTCTCGTGGGTTGGGGGCTATCTAGACACCTTGTTTTAGGGATAAGAAGATCGTTCCGTTCTCTCCTCTGGGCATGCTTAAAGGCTTCCCTGAGTATTGGTTGGGGATACCCCCTGAGTGCAAATCTGTCACGAAGGGCCCTCGCTTCTAGAAAGAAGGCCTCATCACTGGAGCAGTTCCTCCGCACCCGCAAGTATTGTCCTCTTGGGATCCCGCGTTTGAGGGAGGTAGGATGGTGGCTGCTCCAGTGAAGGAGGGAGTTCGTGGCCGTGGCTTTCCTATAGATATTCGTAGAAAGCCGATCCCCAACTATAGTGACCTTGACGTCAAGAAATGTAATGCTAGACTGATGGTGTTCAAAGGTAAAGTGGAGACCGATCTCATTCATATTGAGCTCAGATATGAATCTTTTAAGCTCAACAGAGTCTCCTTTCCAGACGACGAACACGTCGTCTATATAGCGAGTCCAGAACAGTATGTTTCCGGACCACCATACATCATAGTCAGGGAAAACGAGGGTATCCTCCCACCAGCCCAGGAAGAGGTTGGCGTAAGTGGGGGCACAGGGGCTCCCCATCGCCGTCCCCCTGAGCTGGTGGTAGAATTTGCAATTGAATAGAAAAAAATTATGAGTCAGGGTATACTCGAGGAGCCTGATGATAAATTGGTTATGTAGGCTATATTGAGTGCCCCTAGCACAAAGAAAATACTCAATGGCTTTAAGGCCATGCTGGTGTGGAATGGAGCTATAGAGCGCCTCGACATCAATACTGCATAAAATGCAGTCAGGGTCAAGAGTCAAAGCATCTATTTTGTTGAGGAAGTCCGTTGTGTCCCTCGTGTATGCTGGGAGGGACACAACGAAAGGATCAACAGTAAATGCGCATTCACGTAAGTATATTGCACAAATTCCCTTCCCTCCCTCCCTTAAAAAATTGTAATTAAAAGAAAAAATCTGTCGCTTTGCTTATTGATGAAAGGGTTAAGTCAATCCGTTGAGTGGACTTTTTGATTATTTGGTTGATGTATATAATATTGGAATTATTATAATGGAAATTGGAGAATTAATAAATTAATCAATATTATAACATAATAAGCATTGCGGCCTATATATCCCAACAGTTTATTTGTTCACATTATTCAATAATATGAAATTTGTTCAAAAATTATGGCGTGTGTTTGAATTTAAATTAAGATTAATTATGGAGAATATGACATCATTCCACTGGGCCCTCTAGAAGGATTGCCTCCATTGAATTGTTATACTTGTACCGAATGTCACCATATTTAAAGGAGGTTGTCCGGGCCCAAAATAATTTTTTTTATATGTGCTCCTAACAACCCTCAATGCATATATATGCCCCTAATAATAGTCTGTCTGTGCTTTCTTTTCCCCCTGTCTGGTCATTACACTATCCTGGCAGATCTGTTTACAGTACATTCAGTACTTCCTGTTTTGTTCACTGCCTAGCTTTATTTCTAAACAAGCCTGGCTGCTCTGCAGAGTTATGAGTCACAGGCTGGACCCGCCTGCTATACTGTTCAGCCTGCAGTAACCATGCCTACTAGGTTTGCATCGGGTATCGAACTTTCGATACCCAATTGATACTTTTACACCCGGATCAATGAGATACCTGGATTTGCTATTTTACGATACTAGGCTGCGCTACTGTGCCGCCTAGTATCTGTTAGAGAACATGGTGTGTGCCGCTCTCAGCATGCACCATGTTCTCCTCTGCTGGCACAGTGGAGAAGGAGGGAGTCCCTCCCTCCCCTCTGTGACGCGATTGCCACCAATGAGGAGATGGTATTGAGGAGGAGAGGAGGGGTGGTGGCCACTGCGCCACCAATGAATATAATTAACCTGTTAATACAAATGTGGGCGGCGAGTGCCGGCTGTATCACACAGCCTCAATGACAGGGCACAGCCCCCCCTCACCACCACAGTATTATGTTCATAGGTGGCAGTGCCTCCCCCTCCCCCCCAGTATTATATTAATTGCTGGCAGTGGCCACATCCCCTCCCCTCTTCCTCAGTATTTGCATTGATAGCAGTGACCGCTTCTGATTGGAGCCCCACGATTTCACTGCTGGGGCGCCAATCGGTTACCGTGGCAGCCAGGACGCTACTGAAGCATTCCATGGCTGCAATGGTAAGCTCCCTGCTACTGTGTGCACTAAGCACAGGGCAGCAGGGACAGTGTTTAAAAATAAACGACCAAAATATAAAAAGTTTAAATCACCCCCTTTGCCAAATTTACATATAAAATATATAAACAATAAATTACTTATTGCCACTTCAAAAAAAGTCAGAACTATTAAAGCTACTTTCACACTTGCATTCGGGGTTCCGCTTGTGAGTTCCATTTGAAGGCTCTCACAAGCGGCCCTGAACGGATCCGTACAGCCCCATTGCATTCTGAGTGGATGCGGATCCGCTCAGAATGCATCAGTTTGGCCTCCGTACCGCTCAGCAGGCGGACACCCGAACGCAGCTTGCAGCGTTCTGGTGTCCGCCTGGCCGTGCGGAGCCAAACGGATCCGTCCAGACTTTCAATGCAAGTCAATGGGGACGGATCCGTTTGACGTTGACACAATATGGTGCAATTGCAAACGGATCCGTCCCCCATTGACTTTTAATGTAAAGTCAGGAGTCCCTATTAATATACCATCAGATCAGAGTTTTCTCCAATCCGATGGTATATTCTAACATAGTGATGGGGACGCTTCAAGTTAGAATATACTGAGAACTGTGTAATTACTGCCCCCTGCTGCCAGGCAGCAGGGGCCAGACCCCCCCCCCCCCCCCCCTCCCCAGTTTTAAATTCATTGGTGGCCAGTGCGGCCCCCCCTCCCTCCCCAGTATTATATTCATTGGTGGCCAGTGCGTACCCCCCTCCCTCCCTCCCTCCCCAGTATTATATTCATTGATGGCCAGTGCGGCCTCCCCTCTCCCCCCTAATTAAAATGACCGACCCCCCATCATTGGTGGCAGCGGAGAGTTCCGATCGGAGTCCCAGTTTAATCGCTGGGGCTCCGATCGGTTACCATGGCAGCCAAGACGCATTGCTTATAGCACAGACCTTTCACTTACCAGTAGGAGGAGCGCCCGGCCGGTCACAGACATCGCAGGTAAGTATAATGCTTCTAAAATTGCTAAGTAACCATGGCAGCCAGGACTGCAATAGCGTCTTGACTGCCATGGTAACCGATCGGAGCCCTAGCGATTAAACTGGGACTCCGATCGGAACCCTCCACTGCTACCAATGAACCAAAGATGGGGGGGGTCGGTCATTTTAATTAGGGAGGGGGGGGGAGAGGGGAGGCCCCAATGAAAATAATACTGGGGAGGGAGGGGAGGCCGCACTGGCCACCAATGAATATAATACTGGGGAGGGAGGGAGGGGGGGCCGCACTGGCCACAAATGAATATAATACTGGGGAGGGAGGGGGCCGCACTGGCCACCAATGAATATAATACTAGGGAGGGAGGGGGGTGCGGCACCTGAGGGGTTAATTGTGCGGATCACAGCCCCCTGTAAGATATCGGGTGCTGCCAGGCAGCAGGGGGCAGTCATGTACACAGTTCTTTTAGTATATTCTAACTTGAAGCGTCCCCATCACCATGGGAACGCCTCTGTGTTAGAATATACTGTCGGATCTGAGTTTTCACGAAGTGAAAAATCAGATCTGAAAAAAACAGTTATGCAGACGGATCCGTTCTGAACGGATGCAAGCATTTGCATTATAGGAGCTGACCCGTCTGTGCAGACACCAGACGGATCTGCTCCGAACGAAAGTAGCCTAAAATATGAAAAAATGTCTCCTATGCGGTAAACGCCATAACAGAAAAAAAAATACACACAATTCCCACCCAAAAAATGGGATAGGACTATAGGACTGTTGTATTATGGGATGGATGTTAAAATGCAGAATACACACAGCTTTTTTGGAGTTTTATTTTTTTCCCGTTGTATTGAATGGTATCTAGGGATGAGCGAACCCGAACTGTACAGTTCGGGTTCGTACCGAATTTTGGGGTGTCCGTGACACGGACCCGAACCCGAACATTTTCGTAAAAGTCCGGGTTCGGGTTCGGTGTTCGGCGCTTTCTTGGCGCTTTTTGAAAGGCTGCAAAGCAGCCAATCAACAAGCGTCATACTACTTGGCCCAAGAGGCCATCACAGCCATGCCTACTATTGGCATGGCTGTGATTGGCCAGTGCACCATGTGACCCAGCCTCTATTTAAGCTGGAGTCACGTAGCGCCGCACGTCACTCTGCTATGATCAGTATAGGGAGAGGTTGCAGCTGCGACGTTAGGGCGAGATTAGGCAGATTAACTCCTCCAAAAGACTTCATTCCGTGATCGATCTGCAGCTGTGGATCATTGAAGTGCTATTATTGACTTGCTCACTTTTTTGAGGCTGCCCAGAGCGTTTTTAGATCACTTTTTTTCTGGGGTGATCGGCGGCCATTTTGTGACTTGTGGTGCGCCAGCACGAGCTATCACCAAGTGTATTTAACCATCGATAGTGTGGTTATTTTGTGCTATATCCTACATCAGCTGCAGGCTGAGCCTGTGTCACCGAAGTGCATTTAACCATCAACAGTCTGGTTATTTTTTGGCCATATACTACATTAGCTGTAGGCTGAGCCTGTGTCAAAGAAGTGCATTTAACCATCAACAGTCTGGTTATTTTTTGGCCGTATACTACATCTGGTGCAGGCTGAGCCTGTGTCATCCAAGTGCATTTAACCATCAACAGTGTGGTTATTTTTTGGCCATATATTACATCAGGGGCAAGTTGAGCCTGTCACCCAGCGCCTAAAAAATAGACCTGACATTTCTATTCAACCAAATCTGCACAGTTTTAGCTGGTCAAGTTATTTGTAGTGACCGTAAAAGCAGACTTTTTGTTCTGGGTTGAAAAAGCATTCCCAAATTTGCCATTCTGAAAATTACTAGTTTGTGGTATTTGAGGCCTACTTGAAATCTATCCCAAAAAGAAAATCTTACATTGAAGGTATTGATAGTGTGATTCAGAAAAACCTAAGACACACGCTAGCGTGCTGATAGAAGTGTCATTCTGTGATTAAACCTATAACTGTCACACAGCGCAAAAAAAAAAACAGGTCTCACATCTCTATTCAACCAAATCTGCACAGTTTCAGCTGGTCAAGTTATTTGTAGTGACCGTAAAAGCAGACTTTTTGTTCTGGGTTGAAAAAGCATTCCCAAATTTGCCATTCTCAAAATTACTAGTTTGTGGTATTTGAGGCCTACTTGAAATCTATCCCAAAAAGAAAATCTTACATTGAAGGTATTGATAGTGTGATTCAGAAAAACCTAAGACACACGCTAGCGTGCTGATAGAAGTGTCATTCTGTGATTAAACCTATAACTGTCACACAGCGCAAAAAAAAACAGGTCTCACATCTCTATTCAACCAAATCTGCACAGTTTCAGCTGGTCAAGTTATTTGTAGTGACCGTAAAAGCAGACTTTTTGTTCTGGGTTGAAAAAGCATTCCCAAATTTGCCATTCTGAAAATAACTAGTTTGTGGTATTTGAGGCCTACTTGAAATCTATCCCAAAAATAAAATCTTACATTGAAGGTATTGATAGTGTAATTCAGAAAAACCTAAGACACACGCTAGCGTACTGATAGAAGTGTCATTCTGTGATTAAACCTATAACTGTCACACAGCGCAAAAAAAAAACAGGTCTCACATCTCTATTCAACCAAATCTGCACAGTTTTAGCTGGTCAAGTTATTTGTAGTGACCGTAAAAGCAGACTTTTTGTTCTGGGTTGAAAAAGCATTCCCAAATTTGCCATTCTCAAAATTGTGGTGAACGGGAACAATGAGGAAAACATCTAATAAGGGACGCGGACGTGGACATGGTCGTGGTAGTGTTAGTGTACTTTCTGGTGCTGGGAGAGGACGTGGCCGTTCTGCCACAGCCACACGTCCTAGTGAACCAACTACCTCAGGTCCCAGTAGCCAGCAGAATTTACAGCGATATTTGGTGGGGCCCAATGCCGTTCTAAGGATGGTAAGGCCTGAGCAGGTGCAGGCATTAGTCAATTGGGTGGCCGACAGTGGATCCAGCACGTTCACATTATCTCCCACCCAGTCTTCTGCAGAAAGCGCACAGATGGCGCATGAAAACCAAGCCCATCGGTCTGTCACATCACCCCCATGCATATCAGGGAAACTGTCTGAGCCTCAAGTTATGCAGCAGTCTCTTATGCTGTTTGAAGACTCTGCTGCCAGGGTTTCCCAAGGGCATCCACCTAGCCCTTCCCCAGGGGTGGAAGAGATAGAATGCACTAACGCACAACCACTTATTTTTCCTGATGATGAGGACATGGGAATACCACCTCAGCACGTCTCTGATGATGACGAAACACAGGTGCCAACTGCTGCGTCTTTCTGCAGTGTGCAGACTGAACAGGAGGTCAGGGGTCAAGACTGGGTGGAAGACGATGCAGGGGACGATGAGGTCCTAGACCCCACATGGAATGAAGGTGGTGCCACTGACTTTCACAGTTTGGAGGAAGAGGCAGTGGTGAGACCGAGCCAACAGCGTAGCAAAAGAGGGAGCAGTGGGCAAAATCAGAACACCCGCCGCCAAGAGACTTCGCCTGCTACTGACCGCCGCCATCTGGGACCGAGCACCCCAAAGGCAGCTTCAAGGAGTTCCCTGGCATGGCACTTCTTCAAACAATGTGCTGACGACAAGACCCGAGTGGTTTGCACGCTGTGCCATCAGAGCCTGAAGCGAGGCATTAACGTTCTGAACCTTAGCACAACCTGCATGACCAGGCACCTGCATGCAAAGCATGAACTGCAGTGGAGTAAACACCTTAAAAACAAGGAAGTCACTCAGGCTCCCCCTGCTGCCCCTTCTGCTGCTGCCGCCTCGGCCTCTTCTGCTGCTGCCTCGGCCTCTTCTGCTGCTGCTGCCGCCGCCGCCTCGGCCTCTTCCTCTGCCTCTGGAGGAACGTTGGCACCTGCCGCCCAGCAAACATGGGATGTACCACCAACACCACCACCTGCGTCACCAAGCATCTCAACCATGTCACACGGCAGCGTTCAGCTCTCCATCTCACAAACATTTGAGAGAAAGCGTAAATTCCCACCTAGCCACCCTCGATCCCTGGCCCTGAATGCCAGCATTTCTAAACTACTGGCCTATGAAATGCTGTCATTTAGGCTGGTGGACACACACAGCTTCAAACAGCTCATGTCACTTGCTGTCCCACAGTATGTTGTTCCCAGCCGCCACTACTTCTCCAAGAGAGCCGTGCCTTCCCTGCACAACCAAGTGTCCGATAAAATCAAGTGTGCACTGCGCAACGCCATCTGTGGCAAGGTCCACCTAACCACAGATACGTGGACCAGTAAGCACGGCCAGGGACGCTATATCTCCCTAACTGCACACTGGGTAAATGTAGTGGCGGCTGGGCCCCAGGCGGAGAGCTGTTTGGCGCACGTCCTTACGCCGCCAAGGATCGCAGGGCAACATTCTTTGCCTCCTGTCTCCTCCTCCTCCTACTCAGCTTCCTCCTCCTCTTCTTCCACCTGCTCATCCAGTCAGCCACACACCTTCACCACCAACTTCAGCACAGCCCGGGGTAAACGTCAGCAGGCCATTCTGAAACTCATATGTTTGGGGGACAGGCCCCACACCGCACAGGAGTTGTGGCGGGGTATAGAACAACAGACCGATGAGTGGTTGCGGCCGGTGAGCCTCAAGCCCGGCCTGGTGGTGTGCGATAATGGGCGAAATCTCGTTGCAGCTCTGGGACTAGCCGGTTTGACGCACATCCCTTGCCTGGCGCATGTGCTGAATTTGGTGGTGCAGAAGTTCATTCGCAACTACCCCGACATGTCATAGCTGCTGCATAAAGTGCAGGCCGTCTGTTCGCGCTTCCGGCGTTCACACCCTGCCGCTGCTCGCCTGTCTGCGCTACAGCGTAACTTCGGCCTTCCCGCTCTCACCGCCTCATATGCGACGTACCCACCAGGTGGAACTCCACCTTGCATATGCTGGACAGACTGTGCGAGCAGCAGCAGGCCATAGTGGAGTTTCAGCTGCAGCATGCACGGGTCAGTCGCACTGCGGATCAGACACACTTCACCACCAATGACTGGGCCTCCATGCGAGACCTGTGTGCCCTGTTGCGCTGTTTCAAGTACTCCACCAACATGGCCAGTGGCGATGACGCCGTTATCAGCGTTACAATACCACTTCTATGTCTCCTTGAGAAAACACTTAGGGCGATGATGGAAGAGGAGGTGGCCCAGGAGGAAGAGGAGGAAGAGGGGTCATTTTTAGCACTTTCAGGCCAGTCTCTTCAAAGTGACTCAGAGGGAGGTTTTTTGCAACACCAGAGGCCAGGTACAAATGTGGCCAGACAGGGCCCACTTTTGGAGGACGAGGAGGACGAGGATGAGGAGGAGGTGGAGGAGGATGAGGATGAAGCATGTTCACAGCGGGGTGGCACCCAACGCAGCTCGGGCCCATCACTGGTGCGTGGCTGGGGGGAAACACAGGACGATGACGATACGCCTCCCACAGAGGACAGCTTGTCCTTGCCTCTGGGCAGCCTGGCACACATGAGCGACTACATGCTGCAGTGCCTGCGCAACGACAGCAGAGTTGCCCACATTTTAACGTGTGCGGACTACTGGGTTGCCACCTTGCTGGATCCCCGGTACAAAGACAATGTGCCCACCTTACTTCCTACACTGGAGCGTGATAGGAAGATGCGCGAGTACAAACGCACGTTGGTAGACGCGCTACTGAGAGCATTCCAAAATGTCACAGGGGAACAAGTGGAAGCCCAAGGCGAAGGCAGAGGAGGAGCAAGAGGTCGCCAACGCAGCTGTGTCACGGCCAGCTCCTCTGAGGGCAGGGTTAGCATGGCAGAGATGTGGAAAAGTTTTGTCACCACGCCACAGCTAAGTGGACCACCACCTGATACGGAACGTGTTAGCATGAGGCAACATTTCACTAACATGGTGGAACAGTACCTGTGCACACCCCTCCACGTACTGACTGATGGTTCGGCCCCATTCAACTTCTGGGTCTCCAAATTGTCCACGTGGCCAGAGCTAGCCTTTTATGCCTTGGAGGTGCTGGCCTGCCCGGCGGCCAGCGTTTTGTCTGAACGTGTATTCAGCACGGCAGGGGGCGTCATTACAGACAAACGCAGCCGCCTGTCTACAGCCAATGTGGACAAGCTGACGTTCATAAAAATGAACCAGGCATGGATCCCACAGGACCTGTCCATCCCTTGTGCAGATTAGATATTAACTACCTCCCCTTAACAATATATTATTCTACTCCAGGGCACTTCCTCATTCAATACTATTTTTAATTTCATTTTACCATTATATTGCGGGGCAACCCAAAGTTGAATGAACCTCTCCTCTGTCTGGGTGCCGGGGCCTAAATGTGTGACAGTGGCCTGTTCCAGTGGTGGGTGACGTGAAGCCTGATTCTCTGCTATGACATGAAGACTTATTCTGTGCTGACATGAAGCCAGATTCTCTGTTACGGGACCTCTCTCCTCTGCCTGGGTGCCTGGGCCTAAATATGTGACAGTGGCCTGTTCCAGTGGTGGGTGACGTGAAGCCTGATTCTCTGCTATGACATGAAGACAGATTCTGTGCTGACATCAGGCCAGATTCTCTGTTACGTGACCTCTCTCCTCTGCCTGGGTGCCTGGGCCTAAATGTGTGACAGTGGCCTGTTCCAGTGGTGGGTGACGTGAAGCCTGATTCTCTGCTATGACATGAATACAGATTCTGCGCTGACATAAGGCCAGATTCTCTGTTACGGGACCGCTCTCCTCTGTCTGGGTGCCGGGGCCTAAATGTGTGACAGTGGCCTGTTCCAGTGGTGGGTGACGTGAAGCCTGATTCTCTGCTATGACATGAAGACTGATTCTGCGCTGACATAAGGCCAGATTCTCTGTTACGGGACCTCTCTCCTCTGCCTGGGTACCTGGGCCTAAATGTGTGACAGTGGCCTGTTCCAGTGGTGGGTGACGTGAAGCCTGATTCTCTGCTATGACATGAAGATAGATTCTGTGCTGACATGAAGCCAGATTCTCTGCTATGGCATGAAGAGACTGATTCTGTGCTGACATGAAGCCAGATTCTTTGCTATGGCATGAAGAGACTGATTCTCTGCTGACGTGAAACCAGATTCTCTGCTATGGGACCTCTGTCCAATTGATATGGGGTCATTTTTTTTTATTTTTTTTTTATTTTAATTCATTTCCCTATCCACATTTGTTTGCAGGGGATTTACCTACATGTTGCTGCCTTTTGCAGCCCTCTAGCTCTTTCCTGGGCTGTTTTACAGCCTTTTTAGTGCCGAAAAGTTTGGGTCCCCATTGACTTAGGATCCCGAACCCGAACATTTCCGGGAAGTTTGGCCGAACTTCTCGAACCCGAACATCCAGGTGTTCGCTCAACTCTAATGGTATCGAGTATCGCAATACTTTTTTATGGTATCGAATTCCCTACTACAATGCCTACTACAACTGTGGTTATGTCAGTACACCCATACATGAATCCTGCTAGTGTCTTGTCTCTTGCTGCGTCACATCACTGACAGTCCACAGGCTCTTCCCTCACCATTTAGGAGTTTAATAAACATCAAGAACATCAAAATACATCTGTATAAAATCCTATACACCCTGCTGTGGCTGTAACATTGCCTCTTGTATGTGATACTGCCTGCAGAGCTGTGCATCTAATCCCACCTTGTGCTATACTGTCTGGCGTGGTGTGTATCTAAGCTTATCTTGTACGATACTGTCTGGTGTGGTGTGTAGAGACTCCCTTTCTCCTCAGTATTTGCATTGGTGTATTTGCAATATTTGCATTGCAAGCTTGTCATCTCAGATACTGTCTGCTGTGCCTCTATATGTAAATCTATCATGTGCAATATACTCTAATAATCCTTTATCAAATATTTTTGTGTTTGATACTGTCTGCTGAAGTGTGTATCAGGGTCTCATGCACACGGCCATATCTGTTTTGCAGTTTGCAAATTGCGGATCTGCAAAATATGGATAACATCAGTGAATGATCCACAATTTTTTTGCAGACCTATTGACTTCAATAAGCTTGCTGATCTTATTTTGTAGACCAGAATAGGACATGTTCTGTCTTTTGCATAACAGACATATGGATGTGGAAAATACATGGATATCAAAAGCTGTCCTATTCTGGTCCGCAAAATATGGACAGCAAGCCCATTGAAGTCAATGGGTCCTGAAAAAAATGTAGATCAAACACGGATGCTATCCTTAGGCCTCATGCACACAACTGTATTTTGGGTCCGTGTCAGATACACATTCTTTTTTGCAGATTAACACAAAAACACTTAAATTTCTATGGGCTGCAAAGAATGTCGACCGCACATGGATGCCGAAAATTATAGAACATATCCTATTCTTGTCCTTTTTGCGGACAAGAATAGGCATTTTGACAATTGAGTCTGCAAAATTTATTGTATGCTGACAGACCACATCTATATTTTGCGGTTCCGCGATTTGCAGACAGCAAAATAACCCTATCCTATCTTTTTTGCTACTGCCTGCAGAAGTTTTTATCTAGGCCTATGGAATACTATCTGATAAGCTTCTATATCTGAGGGCTCATGCACACCATGATGATCAGCCCTGGAAACACAGTCCATGTACTGGCCGTATTTCCCGATGCAGTCAGTTTCTTATCTGATTGCAGGGCTATATTTTGACGTGCTAGTCACACATTGCACTGCTGGGCTGGGTAGGAGGAGCTTTCAGGCCCGGGAATAAGCATGATACTCCTCTAACACAGCCCAGCAAGCGAGATGTGTGTCTGACCGCATGGTGCCTGCTGGGGAGAGCAGGATGTGATACGATCATTGGAGAATGCCTAGGTGAGTAATTTGTTTATTTTATTAACAGAGATGGCACTATTAAAAGGTGTACACAACGTGGGCATAACTACTGAGAGGGGGGCACAATGTGGGCTATTGTCCATCCTTGTCATTTTCAAAAGTTGAGGTTTGTACATATATACTTATATATATTTATATACTCATATACTGTTTTTTTTTATTATTATTTAAAGGGGTTTTTAGGTTTTTTAGGTTTTTAATATTGATGACCTATCCTTAGGACAGGTCTGTAGCTGACCAGCTAAGACCTGTCCTAGGTTGCTAATATAGCTTATATGTATTGTGAAAAGGCACAAGATGCCATAATAGATGATAGATACGTGTCACCGAGGTGCCTGGCCTCAGTGAAATGAACCGGTAATGTTTTGTCAGTAACCCTAGGTTATTGACAGTTGCTAGAAGTAGTTTAGCTGCTAGCTGCAGCTGATCTGGGCCAGGTTTCATTGGAGTAGTCAAAGAGCAGGGTGGGATGACTACTCCCACGTATCCAGGCCAGGTGTTGGCTGGTCTGTTTAAGCCAGGAATCCTAGGAGAGCTGGGGGTGTGGTTCCTAGTCTGGAAGTGTAACAGACTGGGAGTAAAGCTGTGCGGTATGTTGCTGTGGATAAGCCTGCCGTTGCCTACTCTTTTCCCCCCTCTCCAGCGGGTGGTGGAACTCTGGAACTACAGAGGAGTGAGTTGTACCATTTCATATGGACTGTGTTTCTTTGTGTTTACCCGCTAAAGTAAGCGAGCATTTGTTAAGTCTGTGTTGAACAAAATAAAAGACTATTGTTTAAATGACACCTGAAGTCACTGTTTGAGCTGATCCTCACAGTTTATACAGCTAGACCTGCCAATAACCTTAATACAGTTCCTATGTTTGTGTGTTAAAGACAAAAGCAGAGTTATTTACAGTGACTTCATGTTTGGATGTCATATAACTGTGATATATATTGTGTTCACAGAAGCAGAAATGATAATATGCCTTTAAGATTCATTATATGGATGTGAGGTAAGCTTAACGACACAGCAGAAACAACAGTAATCATAGAGTTAAACTATTGTTGCTGGGCAGGAGTTTTGACAAATCACAGCCAGCCTCACACACAGTCTGTGTGGGAAATCCCCCTAGCAGGAGCTGCTAGAGTCACAAAGGAGAGAAGCTAAACAGACATTCACTCCACAAAGAGCTGTGTTTTATGGAAGCAGAGAGGCCAACATAGGTATTTAAAACAGTTATATAATGTTCCTACTTGTAATAGTGATTAGAACTGTATACTGAACTAGTTATATGTGTGTTTACTTACAGTTCCACCAATTGCAAACTACAAAGTTCACAATCCAAATTCAAATTCCATATTGCAATCCAAATTTCATACAACCATACCAGATCATACTCAACCAATCTGCAAATAGTTACTGCTAACTGCATATTGCAAATTGCGACCAAATTCATCAGGTGAACTATTAGTTAGACCTCAGATATACCTCTCAGAGAGATCATAAAGTGCTTAAATAACTTAAAGTGAGAGTACAGAGAGAGAAATATATCCACCATTTTATGTTGAATGACAAGATTGAACAGTTGAACCACCATCTTATGCATACCGCCATTTTGTGATATCTTTTCAACACGTGTTATGTACATGGACTATCTGCTGCGGGGGCGGCAGTGTTATATATGAAGAAAAGTTGAAGTTAATAAAGAAGTTATTTCAAGAATTTGGTGTGCTAGAACGGCGCTAGAGGAATTACAGAGTAATAGACAGTCTGGTTGGACTAAAAGGTCAGAGATATCAAAATTCTTCTTATGCCACAGCGCAAAAGGCACTTCATAGTGCTGCACCTGCCACAAGGTCATCAATATCAGATTAACAGGCGTTCAACAACCAAGTACCCCCACTAATCAGCTTTTTAACCCTTTAAGGACCCTGCAATTTTTCACCTTAAGACCAGGCAATTTTTGCAAATCTGACATGTGTCACTCTATGTGGTGATAACTTTAAAATGCTTTAACTTATCCAGGACATTATGAAAATTGTTTTCTCGTCACATATTGTACTTCATGACAGTGGTAAATTTGTCAAAATATTTCATTTTTATTTATAAAAAAATACCAAATTTTCCAAAAAGTTAGAAAAATTAGCAATTTTAAAAATTTTAATTTCTCTACTTTTAAAACAGATAGTGATGCCTCCTGAAATAGTTATTACCTTACAGTTCCCATATGTCTACTTCATGTTTGGATCATTTTGAAAATGACATTTTCTTTTTTTGGGACGTTAGAAGGCTTAGAAGTTTAGAAGCAAATCTTGACATTTTTCAGAAAATTTTCAAAACCCACTTTTTAAGGACCAGTTCAGTTCTGAAGTCACTTTGTAATACTTACATAATAGAAACCACCCATAAATGACCCCGTTTAGGAAAATACACCCCTCAAGGTATTAAAAACGGAATTTACAAACTTTGGTAACCCTTTAGGTGTTCCACAAGAATTAAAGGAAAATGTAGATGAAATTTCAGAATTTCACTTTTTGGTAGATTTTCTATTTTAATAAATATTTTCCAGTAACAAAGCAAGGATTAACAGCGAAACAAAACTCAAAATTTATTGCCTTGATTCTGTAGTTTACAGAAACACCTCATATGTGGTCGTAAACTGCTGTACGGGCCGTGTGCAGGGCGCAGAAGGAAAGGAACGCCATATGTTTTTTAGAGGGCAGATTTCACTGGAATAATTTTAAGTTGCCATGTCATATTTGCAGACCCCCTGATGCACCCCTAGAGTAGAAATTCCCCAAAAAATGAACCTATTTTGGAAACTACGGGATAAGGTGGCAGTTTTGTTGGTACTATTTTAAGTTACATATGATTTTTGGTTGCTCTATATTACACTTTTTGTGAGGCAAGGTAACAAAAAAATAGCTGTTTTTGGCACCGTTTTTATTATTTACAATGTTCATCTGACAGGTTAGATCATGTGGTATTTTTATAGATCAGGTTGCTGCGGACGCGACAATACCAAATATGTTGAATGTTTCAGTTTTACATAAAACATTTTTGAAAAAAAATATTTTTTAGTGTCTCCATATTCTGAGAGCCATAGTTCTTTAAAAAAAAAAATTACCTAATATGTCTATCAGTTTTATTTTTGTTAACTTTTACACAGTGAAATCATTTTTGAACAGAATAAAATCTTGTTTTTGTGTTGTCATTTTCTGAGAGCCCTATTTTTTTATTTTTTGGGCGATTGTCTTTGGTAGGGTATCATTTTTGCGGGATGAGATGAAGGTTTGATTGGCACTATTTTGGGGTTCATATGACTTTTTGATCGCTTGCTATTACACTGTGTGATGTAAGGTGACACCGTTTTTATTTTTATTTTATTACGTTGTTCACCTGAAGTGTTAGGTCATGTGATATTTCTTTAGAGCAGGTCGTTATGGATGTGGCAATACCTAATATTTATACTTTTTTTTATTTAAGTTTTACACAAGAATATCATTTTTGAAACAAAAAAAAAAACATGTTTTAGTGTCTCCATAGTCTGAAAGCCATATTTATTTTTATTTTGGGCGATTGTCTTAGGTAGGGGCTCATTTTTTGTGGGATGAGTTGATGGTTAGATTGGTAGTATTTTGGGATGCATACGCCTTTTTGATCACTTGGTGTTGCACTTTTAGTGGTGTAAGGTGACAAAAAAAAAAATTTTTTTGAGCACAGTTTTTATTTTTTTGACGGTGTTCACCTGAGGGGTTAGGTCATTAGATATTTTTATAAAGCAAGGGAATACAGACGTGGCGATACATAAAATGTCTACATTTCTTTTTTTCCTCTATTTTTTACTTTATTTTGGTAAAAGAAAGCTTTTTCTTGGAAAACTTTTATTTTTTACTTTTTTTACTTTTATTTTTTGTCCCAATCTAGGACTTCAACTTTTAGGTGTCTAATCCCCTTTACGGTGTTTTCACTGATTCCGGCGCATACAGCAGGGGTCCCGCTATCGGTGACTGCTCCTGCACCCGCCCGATCAGCTGGTCCTTAAGTCACGTCCACCCGCACCATACATGTACGGCGTGGGTACTTAAGGGGTTAAAGAGAAGGTCGACATTGCAGCGATGAGCAGGTGTAATTACAAGTTGGTATAAGTTTATAGTGGCTCACCCTTCAGACAGCTAAGATAGGTGCTCAAACTAAGGTGTGGTTCACCCTGACCACAGTGAGGGGTTTGAAAAATATGATATAATATAGTGAGCACTCAATATCTGTTGCTATACATCTGGTCCGATTTATATAAATTATAATTTGTTATTAGATGATTCCAGATATATATCAATGAAAAATAAAAATTAAAACTTATTATAAAATATATAAATATATAAATATATAGACAATCCTTATTCGTATCCTTATAAGCGCTACACCTGTGTTTGCAGCGCTACAAAGTCTCAGTTATATGTCTATGCTGGGAGGAATAGGCTCACAATTTCATGCGGTATCTCCGTGAGTATAAAGTTCAATGTTACTCACTATTTGGGGTCCAGCTTGTGCGTTATCAGTCAGTGGTGGCGTCCCACCACAGGTCAGTGCACTCACCCGGTTTCTTTATAGCGCTATAGGATAGCTTCCAATAGCTCCACTCTGCAGTGTCGTTATGGTAAATGAAAAAACTGCTCACAACTGACTTCTATGCGCCCCACGTGTAGCTGGCGTCCTGTATTTTACCGGCACTCCACGAGATCAGGGCGTCAGGGAATCCTCACTTGTAGATCAGTTCGAGGCTCCTATGGTGAGTCAGGGATAATATCAGTTACCGTCTATGCGGTTATGTCCATAACTCTGCGTGCTGATCAGCTGATGATTCCGGTATAGTGAGGTGTCTTTTTCAATATAAGGATCCCATCCGCTATACGCGTTTCAAGGTCTCTGACCTCTTCCTCAGTAGCTGGTTATGAGATCCATCTTTACTTCCTTATATACCCTAAAATGGGTTACACCTCTTTTGCTTGATTAGGGCTCATTAGAAAATCTGGTTTGGAGTGAGATGTTTTTGAAATCATTCCTCATACTGTTTAATCAGGGCATTCAGCATTTTTATCTACTATAAATATATATTGTATACATTGATATATATCATATACATCAGACAGACCTAACTCATATGTACTATGTAATTCTGTAACAAATATTCTATAATCGGCACCCCGATTTCTCCTTCGCTGGGAGTCCCCACCCCCTATACATCACTACGAACATGAATCACAGATGAATTCAGAATAATTTTTATTATATATTAATATTTTAATTAAATTAATATTTTAGCACATTTTAGTACCAAAATTTTTTTAACAAATATATAGAACCTATATCGAATTTTATAATTTTATATATATAAAATGTTTATTGAAATGTTTATTGGCAATTTTATGAAAATAAGAAATAAAAAAAATAAAAAATTTAGATTATAGAATGATATTTGTTACAGAATTACATAGTACATATGAGTTAGGTCTGTCTGATGTATATGATATATATCAATGTATACAATATATATTTATAGTAGATGAAAATGCTGAATGCCCTGATTAAACAGTATGAGGAATGATTTCAAAAGCATCTCACTCCAAACCAGATTTTATAATGAGCCCTAATCAAGCAAAAGAGGTGTAACCCGTTTTAGGGTATATAAGGAAGTAAAGATGGATCTCATAACCAGCTACTGAGGAAGAGGTCAGAGACCTTGAAACGCGTATAGCGGATGGGATCCTTATATTGAAAAAGACACCTCACTATACCGAAATCATCAGCTGATCAGCACGCAGAGTTATGGACATAACCGCATAGACGGTAACTGATATTATCCCTGACTCACCATAGGAGCCTCGAACTGATCTACAAGTGAGGATTCCCTGACGCCCTGATCTCGTGGAGTGCCGGTAAAATACAGGACGCCAGCTACACGTGGGGCGCATAGAAGTCAGTTGTGAGCAGTTTTTTCATTTACCATAACGACACTGCAGAGTGGAGCTATTGGAAGCTATCCTATAGCGCTATAAAGAAACCGGGTGAGTGCACTGACCTGTGGTGGGACGCCACCACGGACTGATACGCACAAGCTGGACCCCAAATAGTGAGTAACATTGAACTTTATACTCACGGAGATACCGCATGAAATTGTGAGCCTATTCCTCCCAGCATAGACATATAACTGAGACTTTGTAGCGCTGCAAACACAGGTGTAGCGCTTATAAGGATACGAATAAGGATTGTCTATATATTTATATATTGATATATTTTATAATAAGTTTTAATTTTTATTTTTCATTGATATATATCTGGAATCATCTAATAACAAATTGTGATATTTTACATCAGACTGGGTTATTTATATTTATATAATATACTGTTTAATTTTAATCAAATTTCATGTTATGTATGCTGTATTGTGACTTAATAAATAATTTATATAAATCGGACCAGATGTATAGCAACAGATATTGAGTGCTCACTATATTATATCGTAATTACAAGTTGTCCTATTCACTTCAATGGGGCGGCTCTGTAGTAAATACTTGAATAGGAAGGAGCCATCCCATTGAACTGAATGGGATGGTTTGTAATTATACCTGAGAGGAGCGCTTCCTCTTCAACGAGCTGATCGGCGGGGGTGCCGGACCCCTGTCAATCTGATATTAATGTTAAAGGTGATATTAATTATTGATATTTGTGAACATCTCAATAATTAATATTCATAAATAGGCGTGAGTCGTCTAGTGATGCCTCCGCCTATTTATACCAAATAAACAAACACTACTGATTACCTTACTCTACACTGACCTACCTGCATCTTTTGCTGCGGCGCCTACTACAATAAAAGACTACACACTGTGCTTAAATAAGGTATTTATTAACACACTATACGTCATAGTCTAATATTTGCTTATAATTATATAGATCTATATCAATGGGAATAGATATATATATTTATAGCAGCACACAACAATATAAGTAAACACACTATAACAACACACTAATACGGTCCTAACTACACTAACACAGTCCCAAGTCCTCCCCAGGATCTAACTACAATTACACTTACATACACACAAATATCGGCAACCCACCCGCCTGGCTACTCACTGTCCCTATGGGGATAACAAGGGGGTAAAAGCACAATGGTGGCACTTCAGGGGTTAATACATGCAGACTAAGGAACACAGGGTTGTAGAACTGTGCAGAGGTAACCCAAGAAAGGGTTAACAATGTAGCAGCAGTGAAAGGGGTTGACACACTGCTGTAGGGGTACATGGCAGCAGCAGTGAAGGGGTTACTGCTGGGGCTACACACAGGGCAATGCAGGGGTTAATGCTCTGCAGGGACAGGGCAATGCAGGGGTTAATGCTCTGCAGGGACAGGGCAATGCAGGGGTTAATGCTGGGACTGCACACAGGGAGAACTGCTCTGTAGGGCAGGGAATGCACTGCAGGGCAGGAAATACAGCCTAGCAATGGAGGTGAGCAGGGGTTAATGCTCTGCAGGGCAGGCAATGCAGGGGTTAAGGACATGGGCAGAAGGGGTTAAAGGGGCAGTGCTACTTAGCCTTCCAGGGTTCAGGACTCAGCACACTGCTCGATCCTCCCGCCTTCCTGCGCTCTTCACTAGAGCAGATCGACTGCTTGGTCATCCCCTCCTGCTCTCCTCTGGACTGGTGGAGATTGTGCTTCTAATGCAGCGCGGCCTGTGAGTGCTGCCTGCGCTCTTCTTCTGGTCGGGGTTAGGGAGTGCGGGGTACACTCTGAGCGCAGTGCATCACTGCCTGCACTCTCTTCTATGGGTTCTGTGTTTGAGCGCCGGATGTGCTCTCCTTCAGGGGGGGTCCTGTGTCTCAGCGCAGCGAAGCCCGGCGCATGGCTGCCTGCGCTCTCTTCTCTGGAGGGGGAGGTAGGGATCCCAATCTGCCGAGCACAGTGCCGCTGGGGTATTTAAACCCTATGGCGCTCGCTCCCGCTTTTCCCCGCCCTGCAGACGCCTGCAGCTTGGTCCACGTGGGCTGGCGCAGTGATATGACATCACCGCACCAGCCCGCGCTCCCAGGCGGGGGGATCCTTTGATCCTCCCACCTGTGGAGATATCGCACATCTCTGGCGCTGTAATTACAGCGCCGGAGGTGAGCGGCACACAGGGGCATGGGAACTCTTTGTTCTCATGTCCCTGTTAGGCATACCATCTCCGGCGCTGCCGGAGATGGTGACAAAAGGCAAAGGATCTTTATTGATTATCTGTCCTTTAAAGTGCCCGAAACTGGACATCTATATGCATGTATATATACACACACAATATAATTTTGGGGCATAAATGGGCAGCAATAAGATGTATGCTGACAAGGGGGCATACACACATCTCTATGTATATACATACACCACCTGGACCGGCCCATGCAAAAGGGCCAATATATATGCATATACAGTACAGACCAAAAGTTTGGACACACCTTCTCATTCAAAGAGTTTTCTTTATTTTCATGACTATGAAAATTGTAGATTCACACTGAAGGCATCAAAACTATGAATTAACACATGTGGAATTATATACATAGCAAAAAAGTGTGAAACCACTGAAAATGTCATATTCTAGGTTCTTTAAAGTAGCCACCTTTTGCTTTGATTACTGCTTTGCACACTCTTGGCATTCTCTTGATGAGCTTCAAGAGGTAGTACCCTGAAATGGTTTTCACTTCACAGGTGTGCCCTTTCAGGTTTAATAAGTGGGATTTCTTGCCTTATAAATGGGGTTGGAACCATCAGTTGCGTTGAGGAGAAGTCAGGTGGATACACAGCTGATAGTCCTACTGAATAGACTGTTAGAATTTGTATTATGGCAAGAAAAAAGCAGCTAAGTAAAGAAAAACGAGTGGCCATCATTACTTTAAGAAATGAAGGTCAGTCAGTCAGCTGGAAAATTGGGAAAACTTTGAAAGTAAGGGCTATTTGACCATGAAGGAGAGTGATGGGGTGCTGCGCCAGATGACCTGGCCTCCACAGTCACCGGACCTGAACCCAATCGAGATGGTTTGGGGTGAGCTGGACCGCAGAGTGAAGGCAAAAGGGCCAACAAGTGCTAAGCATCTCTGGGAACTCCTTCAAGACTGTTGGAAGACCATTTCAGGGGACTACCTCTTGAAGTTCATTAAGAGAATGCCAAGAGTGTGCAAAGCAGTAATCAAAGCAAAAGGTGGCTACTTTGAAGAACCTAGAATATGACATATTTTCAATTGTTTCACACTTGTTTGTTATGTATATAATTCCACATGTGTTAATTCATAGTTTTGATGCCTTCATAGTCATGAAAAGAAAGAAAACTCTTTGAATGAGAAGGTGTGTCCAAACTTTTGGTCTGTACTGTATATAAGGGCATATATACATATATATTTAAATTTAACACTTCCCTAGACAATGACCTACATGTATCTAGATTAATATATAGATATATATTGTGACACAGTGAGAGGTTTCGTCTGGGAAAACAGGTATTTTCCTCCCAGCATGTGATGCTGGGCTGATTTACATCCAGGTGAGGTCAAATACCGGACCGGATTTTAAATGCCGCACCTGGCTGTCGTAAAATAGTCAGCTGGGCTCAGAAGCCATGTCTCTGTGTTGGGATCTGGGAGCCTTGTGTCTGGATGAAAGCTTGCCACCTGTTTGGTGTAAAAACAGGTTGATGCTGCTATCAGCAAGGACTCTGAGGCAGAATTACCCCATAGTGTGAATTACCACCAACACCGCAAGGTGACTTTTTGTTTGAATATGACTGCTTGTTTTCTCACATTATTGTAGGTAACTATTAATAGTTGTAATCCACTCGCATCAAAGTTTGTGTAAGGAAAAAGGTGAATTCCCTCTCTCAGCCACAGTCAGAGACAAACCTAGGCGTTACCATCTTGATTGAAAATTCTGAGCAACTCCCTCCGCCCTTCTCAGTCTGCTCACCTTTATTTACTAACAAAAGGTGTAAAAGGGGCTGGCCCAAGACCAGGGAACAGGAAGTGATGACATAGGAAGACAAGACACCATCATTTAGAATAACCTACCATTACTACTGGAGCTAATTTTATCCAGCCTTGCTCAGTGATCAATGCCAGATAAAATTACTATGATCCTCATGCATGTTTATTTACAGGACAACGTCATTATCTCCAGCGGCTGATCAGGCGCACTAGAGACAACAAACGCACGTTCCTTTCGTTATATTGTTCTCTTAACAAATGCATCCACACCAAGCCAATAAATCCGCGTCTTGCACGGGGGCCCTAGCCGGCGTCCATACATCAGCCAACAAAACACTGCTCTGCCTAACACATCAGTCTCCCTCGGCCCACAGCCCAGCGCATAGCACATGGACCATTCACCGACGGAGACCTCTGCGCCCAGCAGCTGTGACAGGACATACACAGGAAGATATCCACTCCAATGGTTTACCCTGACACTGAGAGACATAATGACAATACACAATATATTAAATACACATCCTAATAAAATTTCCACAACAACATGCCTAAAGTGTAAATAAAACACTGAACTGTTTGATCCAAAGAACTTGTTGTTGCCTCTATTCTGCATCCGCTATTCCTGTCTACCAGAGCGAATCCCCATAATTGGTGAAGGATGCGGTCAAAAGCAGTGAGGCTGGCATGAACACCGATATTTTTGGTTTCTGCATTTTTCAGGCACGGTTGTATATCGTACCTTAAACCAGCTGTATTATAACCAGTGCTCCATGACACAATGGAGACTCTTGTGAAGGCACTCATGGCGGCTAACCTGCAGCAGAGAGAGACAAACCTGCAGCAATGCAAAGCTAAAAAGCAGCAGGAGACTAACCAGTTGCTGCTACAACAGGTGATGGCTTTGCAGACAGCATGAGCAACCCTGAGCGTCCACGATGCCCGGAAAGCAGTCTGTGCCACGATTACTAAAATGACCCCCGCAGACGACATCGAAACCTACCTGGCGATGTACGAGAAAGTGGCCATCGGGGAAAAGCTACCCCGTGACCAGTGGGCTGAGGTTGTCGCTCCATTCCTCGCATCAGATTCCCAGTGAGTGTATTTCGACTTGCCAGACGATCAAGCGGTCGACTACCAAAAAGTAAGGCTACTTTCACAGACGGATCCGCACTTATAATGCAAACGCTTGTATCAGTTCAGAACGGATCCGTTTGCATTATTCTTTTTAAAAAAAGTCTAAGTAAAAACTGATCCATCCTGACTTACATTGAAAGTCAATGGGGGACGGATCCGTTTTCAATTATCCATATTGTGTCAGTGAAAACGGATCCGTCCCAATTTAATTACAATGTAAGTCAGAACGGATCCGTTTGGCTCCGCATCGCCAGGCAGACCCCAAAACGCTGCAAGCCCATAGGATGAAATAAGGGGCAGATATTTGCAGCTCAGTCCACATTCTTTTCTTTTCATACAGTGTCAATCTAACATTGCATGTTCTGTAGTGAATTGTCACAGTCTCTAATGTGACAGGTGTCAGAAGATCTAAGAGACTGGCTGCACGTGATCTGATCTGACAGCCTCTTTGGTTTCACTGGTTTCAGTGTGGTTGCTGGTAATGACTAAACCTCTTGTCTCAGGTGTAGCTTAATGGTCATTCCAACTCCCCTATTTAGTCTCGTTTCACCAATCATGCTATGTGGTTGATAGCTTCAGTTTGGTACTTCAGAAGTTAAGTGTTACTTCCCTTTTATATTTTGTTGTTTCCCCTCTGTCTTTTGTTACTAGACCTCAGAGAGATGCTTGTTCTTTCATATTGGAAGGAACAGGCCGTCTCAAGCCCAGACACTACTCCAGGGCAATTCAGGGTTTCCAGGGTCTCAGGTTCTAGTATATGAACATTCCTACCCTCAAGGTCCGTTCATACGGATAGGAGTCAGGGCTAGGATTAGGGTTTCCATAGATGGTGTTCGCTTCCCTTTCCCTAGTTTTGAGGCCTGGTTCCTTTTTCCTTCCCTCCTGTTATCAGTGTTGTGTTCCCTCCCACATCACTACGTGACATTATCAACCGACAAAAAAACCGTCATTTTTGTTTGTGTCAGTGAGGCTACGGATACTATCGCTGCACTGGCTAGACAATTGCAGGGTTTGTGTTTGATGGTAGCTGACCTTCGCACGCAGATCCAGGGATAACAGGCTGCTGGTGCCAATAGTAGTAACCAGGCCTGTCGTGAACATAAGGTTGCACTTTCAGACAGATTTTCGGGGGGGGGGGGGGGGGGGTAATTTCATTAAGTTCAGAGAGTCATATAAATTGCACTTTAAGTTACGTCCGCTGTCATCTGGGGATGAGAGTAAAAGAGTTGGTGTTATCATTTTGTTGCTTAAAGAGGACTCTCAGTCTTGAGCTTTTTCTCTACCGACTGGATCACAGTCCCTCCGGTTGGTAGATGAATTTTTCAGAGCTCTAGGTCGTATCTACAATAATCCGGATCAGATCTCCCTGGCCGAGACTAAGTTATGTGGTTTACGGCAGGGAGAGCGTTCTGCAGAGATCTATTGCTCTTAATTTAGGAGATGGACTACAGATACTGAGTGGAATGATCCATCTCTCCGTAGCCAATTCTGTCAGGGATTATCCGAGAGGCTAAAGGACGTGTTGACCTTTCACAAAAATCCTGAGTCATTGGAAGTGGCTTTGTCTCTTGCCGTATGTATTGATAGACACCTGAGAGAGACCTATAAGGTCCCTCCCTCTCAGAACGAATCATCATAACGTGGCAGCTTCGTCTGACACTTTGAGTGGAGAGACTCCTGAGTTTATGTTTGGTGACGAACCCATGCAGTTATGGGGAGCTACCCCTAGGCCTGCTTGCAAGAGTTTTAGTCATAAGAAGGGAGTATGTTTTTCCTGCAGAAAAAGGGGACATTTTGTTAATGTTTACCCTTACGTTCAGCATCAAGGTGATTAAAAAAAAAAAAAGTTTAATCCCCATCTTACTCTTGGTGGTGTGGGTGGGGAGTTAGAGACCTTAATTTTGTCATTTACTGGTAGTACCCAATTTCTCCCATCTGCCGAGGTGGTGCTAGAGTCCAAAACTGTGGGAATTGAGGTGTTTATTGACAGTGGTTAACCTAGTTCATGGTCAGTTCGTCTGTATGCATGGGTTAACAACAAGTGCATTAGAAAAAAATATTTCAGTGTTTGCAATTGACTCTGCACCACTTTCTCAGGATTGTTTGTTACAGATGGTGCAGGACATCCTTTTAAGAGTAGGTGATTTTCATTAGGAATCTATTTAGTGTTTTGTGCTGGAGGGTCTGCCTGCTCCTTTGGTTCTGGGTTTACCTTGGTTAAGCAAACATAATCCTACCATTGACTAGCCAGAGAGACAGATTCTCAATTGGAGTGATTATTGCATGGAAACTGTCTTAATACATCTTTCTGTCTTAACCACTAAACCTGTACCCACTTTAATTTCAGATTTTTCTGATGTATTTTCTGAGAGTAGTTGCCAGGATTTACCCCCACATCGGCAATATGATTGTCCAAATCTAGGTTATATAACATTTCTGAACCCGAAAGAGCAGCCATGCGAGAGTATATTGCCAAAAGTTTGGCTAAGGGACATATTAGACCTTCCAAATCCCCACTGGCAGAAGGGTTTTTCTTTGTAAAGAAGAAAGATGGAACCCTTAGACCATGCCTGGACTTCTGTGAGCTCAATCGGATTACGGTCAGTGATCCGTACCCCCTTCCTTTGATTCCTGACATGTTTAAATCAGATTGTTGGTGCCAATGTGTTCTCCAAGTTGGATTTTAGGGGGGCATGTAATCTGGTCAGAATCAAGGAAGGGGATGAATGGAAGACAGTGTTTAATATCCCAGAGGGTCATTTTGAGAATCCGGTCATGCCGTTTGGGTTAACTAATGCTCCTGCGGTTTTCCAGCATTTTGTTAATTATATCTTTCATCATCTGATGGGAGGTTTGTTGTTGTGTATCTGGATGACATACTGATTTATTCTCCAGACATGAAGACTCATCAGGATTACGTGAGACAGGTGTTACAGATCCTAAGAGAGAATAAATTGTATGCTAAGTTGGAGAAGTGTGTGTTTGCAGTTCAGGAAGTCCAATTCCTGGGTTACCTACTCTCATCTTCAGGTTTTCGTATGGATCCAGAGAAGGTCCGTGCTCTGTTGGACTGGGATTGACCCGAAAATCTGAAAGCGCTTATGCGTTTTTTGGGGTTCACCAACTACTACCATAAATTCATTTTGAACTACTCGACTGTGGTTAAACCTTTAAAGGACATGACTAGGAAAGGTTCAGGTGTCTGTCTGGTCTGATGAGGCATTACAAGCCTTTTCTGCGGTTAAGGAATAATTTGTTTCTGCTCCTATACTGGTGCAACCGGATGTGTCACAGCCATTCATTGTGGAAGTTGACACATCAGAGATAGAGGTAGGTCTTGTCGCAGGGTCCTTCACCTATCAATAGCGCCCATGTGCATTCTTCTCTAAGAAGCTCTCAGCTGCAGAAATAAATTATGACGTGAATAATAGAGAATTGCTGGCCATTAAGTTGGCTTTTGAGGAATGGTGTAATTGGTTGGAAGGAGCAATTCATCCTATTACTGTGCTTACTAATCACAAAAATCGGGCTTACCTGGAGTCGGCTAAGTAACTGAACCCAAGGCAGGCCAGATGGTTGTTGTTTTTTACCAGATTTAATTTGTCATCTATCGTCCTGGGGTTAAGATCGTCAAGGCTGATGCTTTGTCACGTAGATTTCTTGGGGGGGGTTGTGATTCGGAAGATCCTGGTCCAATATTGTCTGAAGGGGTAGTAATATCCGCCCTATATCCCGACCTTAAGGCATCTCCCTATACATCGGATTGTTGCCCTCTAGGGAAGTTGTTTGTTCCTTCTGAATTACGTAACAAGGTGTTTGAGGAACATCACTGTACGGTTTTCACAGGACACCCTGGGAGCAGATCCACTGTCAATCTCATTTCTCATAGATGCTGGTGGCCGGGGTTGCATAAGTGTGTTGAGGACTATATGTCAGCTTGTAGTACTTGTGCACGTGCTAAGGTGACACATACTTCCGGATCTTTACTTCCGTTGCCCATTCCGTCCCGACCTTGGACTCATTTATCACAGCGTTGACGAATTCCTCAGGAAAAACTGTGATTCTGGTGGTAGTTATTCGCTTTAGTAAAATGGCGCACTTTATAGCATTGCCAGGTCTACCTAATGCTAAAACTCTTGCACAAGTGTTTGTCAATAACATTGTGAAATTACATGGTATCCCATCTCATGTGGTGTCTGATGGGGGGACTCAGTTTGTTCGTTTCCCCTCTGTCTTTTGTTACTAGCCCTCAGGGAGAAACTTGTTCTTTCATATTGGAAGGAACAGGCCATCTCAAGCCCAAACAATACTCCAGGGCAATTCAAGGTTTCCAGGGTCTCAGGTTCTAGTGCATGAACATTCCTACCCTCAAGGTCCATTCATACGGATAGGAGTTAGGGCTAGGTTTAGGGTTTCCATAGGTGGTGTCCGTTTCTCTTTCCCTAGCTTTGAGGCCTAGTTCCTTTTCCCTTCCCTTCTGTTATCGGTGTGGTGTTCCCTCCCACATCACTACGTGACAGGAATACCCACTGCAAAAGTTAGTTGTTGTCTGACACTGTTCTATTCTAGAATGATTGTGAACAATTATTTGTTGTGTAGTATAAAAATGGGTTTATGTGGTTAACCCTTTCTAAACTGGAGGTTTTTTTGTTTTCGTTTTGTGCTCCCTGCCTTCCCAGATCCATATCTTTTTTTTATTTTTCCGTTCACATAGCTGTATGAAGGCTTGTTTTTTGTGAAACAAATTGTACTTTCCAACGCCACCATTTAATTGCAGATGATGCATCACAAGGCAGCCCGATGCCTTGCACGGCATCAGAAACTGCCTTCTACGGGTGCAGAGGAGATCCAGCCTCAGGCTGGGTCTCCTAGGCAACCTGTTAGTGTATGACTCAGTGTCATACACTAACAGCCAATGCATTACAATACAAATGTATTGTAATGCATTGCAGAGGGGATCAGACCCCCAAAAGTGAACATCAGAAATAAAGAAAAGAAAAAAAAAATTTTTTTTAAAAGTGTTTATTAATTTTATTACTTTATTTTTATTAAAGTAAAAAAATTAATAAAGTAAAAAAAGAAAAAAAAACACCCCTTTCCCCTTATTTTATAATAAAAAACAGAAAAAAAAAACACATTAGGTATCGCCACGTCCATAATGACCAGCTCTATAATTATAAATATATCACATGATCCACTCTGTCCGATAAACACCATAAAAAAATAAAAATAGTGTAAAAAAAAGCTATTTTTGTCACCTTACATCACAAATAGTGCAACACCAAGCGATCAAAAAGGTGCATGTCCCACAAAATGGTATCAATTAAACAGTCACCTCATCCAGCAAAAAATTAGCCCCTACCTAAGGCAATTGCCCAAAAAATTAAAAAAACTATAGCTCTCAGAACATGGAGACACTAAAACAATTTTTTTTTGTTTCAAAACTGCTATTATTGTGCTAAAGTGAAATACATAAAATGAAATATACATATTAGGTATCGCCACGTCTGTAACCACCAGCTCTATAAAAATATCACATGACCTAACCCCTCAGTTGAACACCGTAAGAAAAAAAATATATATAAATTTTTAAAAAGCTATTTTTGTCACATTACATCACAAAAATTACAACAGCAAGTGATCAAAAAGGCGTATGCCCCGCCAAATAGTACCAGTCAGACCGTCATCTCATCCTGCAAAAAATGAGACCCTACCTAAGAGAATCGGTCAAAAAATAAAAAAGCTATGGCTCTCAGACTATGGATACACTAAAATATCACTATTTCGGTTTTAAAAATGCTATTATTGTGTAAAACTTTAATAAATTAGAAAAAGTAGACATATTAGGTATTGACACGTCCGTAACGATCTGCTCTATAACACAGTCACATGACCTAATCCCTCAGGTAAACGCTGTAAAAATTTAAAATTAAAACGTTGCCAAAACATCAATTGTTTGGTTACCTTGCCTCACAAAAAACGTAATATAGAGCAATTAAAAATCATATGTACCCCAAAATAGTACCAATAAAACTGGCACCTTATCCCGTAGTTTCCAAAATGTGGTCACTTTTTTGAGTTTCTACTGTAGGGGTGCATCAGGGGGGCTTTAAATGGGACATGGCATCTAAAAACCAGTTCAGCTAAATCTGCCTTCCGAAAACCATATGACATTCTTTTTCTACTGCGACCTGCCGTGTGCCCGTACAGCAGTTTACGATCACATGTGGGATGTTTCTGTAAACCGCAGAATCAAAGTAATAAATATTGTTTTATTTGGCTGTTAACCCTTTCTTTGCTACTGGAAAAAAATGCATTCAAATTAAAAATCTGCCAAAAAAGTGAAATTCTGAAATTTCATCTCCATTTTCCATTAATTGTTGTGGAACACCTAAAGTGTTAACAAAGTTTGTAAAATCAGTTTTGTATACCTTGAGGGGTGTAGTTTCTATGCGGTCATTTTTGGGTGGTTTCTATTATGTAAGCCTCACAAAGTGACTTCAGACCTGAACTGGTCCTTAAAAAATGGGTTTTCAAGATTTGCTTCCAAACTTTTAAGCCTTCTAACGTCCCAAAAAAATAAAATGTTATTTTCAAAATGATCTAAACATGAAGTAGACATATGGGGAATGCAAAGTAATGACTATTTTTGGAGGTAATACTATCTATTATAAAAGTAGAGAAATAGAAATTTGGAAATTTGCAAATTTTTCCCAATTTTTGGTAAATTTTGAATTTTATTATGAATAATTTTTTTTTTATTACTTATTTTTACCACTGTCATGAAGTACAATATGTGACGAGAAAACAATCTCAGAATGGCCTCTATAAGTAAAAGCGTTTTAAAGTTATTACCACATAAAGTGACACATGTCAGACTTGCAAAAAATGGCCTGGGCAGGAAGGTGAAAACAGGCCCGGGGTTGAAGGGCTTAATACCTTTTGACAACAATGAAACTAAATAAAAATAAACTAATTTACTAAACTATGTTACCTATGTTCCCCTTTTCCGCTGCTCATGTCAGTTTTTTTAAAAAAAGGGGCATGTCTTGTGCACGGAAAAGGGCGGGCTGGCATTGTCTAAATCTATTCCAGCTTCTGTAGACAAGTGTAAAGTCCGCCTAAGCTATGTAGAGGCCAGTACAGAAGGGACGAAGACCAGCGTCTAAATTGACGGTCTTCATAGATGTCCCCCATAATCTTTATATATTTACAGTCAGGTCCATAAATATTGGGACACCGACACAATTCAAACATTTTTGGCTCTGTACACCACCACAATGGATTTGAAAAGAAACAAACAAGATATGCTTTAACTGCAGACTGTCAGCTTTAATGTGAGGGTATTTACATACAAATCAGGTGAACGGTGTAGGAATTACAACAGTTTGCATATGTGCCTCCCACTTGTTACGGAACCAAAAGTAATGGGACAGAATAATAATCATAAATCAAACTTTCACTTTTTAATACTTGGTTGCAAATCCTTTGCAGTCAATTACAGCCTGAAGTCTGGAACGCATAGACATCACCAGACGCTGGGTTTCATCCCTCTGCCAGGCCTATACTGCAACTGTCTTCAGTTCCTGCTTGTTCTTGGGGCATTTTCCCTTTAGTTTTGTCTTCAGCAAGTGAAATTCATGCTCAATCGGATTCAGGTCAGGTGATTGACTTGGCCATTGCATAACATTCCACTTCTTTCCCTTAAAAAACTCTTTGGTTGCTTTTTGCAGTATGCTTTGGGTCATTGTCCATCTGCACTGTGAAGCGCCATCCAATGAGTTCTGAAGCATTTGGCTGAATATGAGCAGATAATATTGCCCAAAACACTTCAGAATTCATCCTGCTGCTTTTGTCAGCAGTCACATCATCAATAAATACAAGAGAACCAGTTCCATTGGCAGCCATACATGCCCACGCCATGACACTACCACCACCATGCTTCACTGATAAGATGGTATGCTTAGGATCATGAGCAGTTCCTTTTCTTCTCCATTCTCTTCTCTTCCCATCACTCTGGTACAAGTTGATCTTGGTCTCATCTGTCCATAGGATATTGTTCCAGAACTGTGAAGGCGTTTTAGATGTCGTTTGGCAAACTCGAATCTGGCCTTCCTGTTTTTGAGGCTCACCAATGGTTTACATCTTGTAGTGAACCCTCTGTATTAACTCTGTTAAAGTCTTCTCTTGATTGTTGACTTTGACACACATACACCTACCTCCTGGAGAGTGTTCTTGATCTGGCCAACTGTTGTGAAGGGTGTTTTCTTCACTAGGGAAAGAATTTAAAATTAGAGGGGCAAAGGTTTAAAAGTAATATAAGGAAGTATTACTTTACTGAGAGAGTAGTGGATGCATGGAATAGCCTTCCTGCAGAAGTGGTAGCTGCAAATACAGTGAAGGCGTTTAAGCATGCATGGGATAGGCATAAGGCTATCCTTCATATAAGATAGGGCCAGGGGCTATCCATAGTACTCAGTATATTGGGCAGACTAGATGGGCCAAATGGTTCTTATCTGCCGACACATTCTATGTTTCTATGTTTCTTCGGTCATCCACCACAGTTGTTTTCCATGGTCTACCGGGTCTTTTGGTGTTGCTGAGCTCACCGATGCGTTCCTTCTTTATAAGAATGTTCCAAACAGTTGTTTTGGCCATGCATAATGTTTTTGCTATTTCTCTGATGGGTTTGTTTTGTTTTTTCAGCCTAATGATGGCTTGCTTCATTGATGGTGACAGCTCTTTGGATCTCATCTTGAGAGTGGACAGCAACAGATTCCAAGTGCAAATATAACACTTGAAATGAACTCTGGACCTTTTATATGCTCATTGTAACTGGGATAATAAGGTAATAACACACACCTGGCCATGGAACTGCTGAGAAGCCAATTGTCCCATTACTTTTGGTTCCTTAACGAGTGGGAGGAACATATGCAAACTGTTGTTATTCCTACACCGTTCACCGGTACGTCATGGGTCCTTATGGACTCAGGAAACATGCCATACCGGTACGTCATGCGTCCCTAAGGGGTTTAAAAGGACTTTTGTGGCCCTATTAGCTAGCGTTTGGTGTCCATAACAGCCTGTTACTGCTCCACAAAGCCACCTCTCCCTACACAGGCAAAGCACAGAATGTAAAATGGCTGCCAGATCAGGTTCTTTTATAGGGTGGGGGTGTGTCCATGTGCTGAAATGTCTCAATTGGCTGTCCTGTCACACCCGATGGATGTGTCATGGGTCAAAATTTGGCGCAATGCAAAAGAATATGGCGCCGGTGGAAATCGCCATTTGTTTGCATGTTTGGCAAATCTCGGAAATGCTAAGTTCGCAGCGAAACAAACGCCGGGCGAACTGCAAGGCCATCTCTAGTTATCACCACGCATTGCAAAGTGAGAGGGACAGAATCTTTGAGCCGAGAGACCTTAGTTTATCACTCTAGCAGATTTGGCCTAGACGAGTAGCATATATCAGCACTGTTCAGTGTTGCATGTCCTGATGGTTAAGAGAACAACAGTAACGTGGAATTAAAGCAAAATCTGCACAGAGGCGAACCTCTGCACACAGAAGGGGGAACCTCTGCACACAGAAGGGGGAACCTCTGCACAGAGAGATAGTCTAATTAGAAATCCTCGATTCTGTACTGCAAGTGAAAATTGGATGTCATATCCCAAGCCTAGAGCGGCAAACATTGTCTGTGCAAACCATCAGAAGACATTTATATGATATTGGGCTACAATCCAGCTAGAGGTGTTCTATTGACCTCACGCAACTGCTTTCAAAGGCTGTCATCTTCAGTGAGGAGTCATGCTTTATATGAACCTAAAAATCATCTTAATAACCCCTATCAAATATCACATACACATGTCCATAAAAATAAATAGTTTATTCAAAAGCTAAAACAAATAACAGACAAATGAAACAAATAAGGGACAAGATGGCTTAAGCACCACATTACTGTTGCAGAAAAGGAATCATACCAAATGGGCTACCTGGACCATATAAACACAAATGCCTGTTCATACAGTATATACAAAGATGTGCCAATTCAGAAGTTAATAACCCAATAGGTATACTTGAATATGTAGAAATACACTGCTCAAAAAAATAAAGGGAACACTTAAACAACACAATGTAACTCCAAGTCAATCACACTTCTGTGAAATCAAACTGTCCACTTAAGAAGCAACACTGAGTGACAATCAATTTCACATGCTGTTGTGCAAATGGGATAGACAACAGGTGGAAATTATAGGCAATTAGCAAGACACCCCCAATAAAGGAGTGGTTCTGCAGGTGGTGACCACAGACCACTTCTCAGTTCCTATGCTTCCTGGCTGATGTTTTGGTCACTTTTGAATGCTGGCGGTGCTTTCACTCTAGTGGTAGCATGAGACGGAGTCTACAACCCACACAAGTGGCTCAGGTAGTGCAGCTTATCCAGGATGGCACATCAATGCGAGCTGTGGCAAGAAGGTTTGCTATGTCTGTCAGCGTAGTGTCCAGAGCATGGAGGCGCTACCAGGAGACATGGAGGAGGCCGTAGGAGGGCAACAACCCAGCAGTAGGACTGCTACCTCCGCCTTTGTGCAAGGAGGAACAGGAGGAGCACTGCCAGAGCCCTGCAAAATGACCTCCAGCAGGCCACAAATGTGCATGTGTCTGCTCAAACGGTCAGAAACAGACTCCATGAGGGTGATATGAGGGCCCGACGTCCACAGGTTGGGGTTGTGCTTACAGACCAACACCATGCAGGATGTTTGGCATTTGCCAGAGAACCCCAAGATTGGCAAATTTGCCACTGGTGCCCTGTGCTCTTCACAGATGAAAGCAGGTTCACACTGAGCACATGTGACAGAGTCTTGAGACGCCGTGGAGAACGTTCTGCTGCCTGCAACATCCTCCAGCATGACCGGTTTGGCATTGGGTCAGTAATTGTGTGGGGAGGCATTTCTTTGGAGGGCCGCACAGCCCTCCATGTGCTCGCCAGAGGTAGCCTGACTGCCATTAGGTACCGAGATGAGATCCTCAGACCCCTTGTGAGACCATATGCTGGTGCGGTTGGCCCTGGGTTCCTCCTAATGCAAGACAATGCTAGACCTCATGTGGCTGGAGTGTGTCAGCAGTTCCTGCAAGACGAAGGCATTGATGCTATGGACTGGCCCACCCGTTCCCCAGACCTGAATCCAATTGAGCACATCTGGGACATCATGTCTCGCTCTATCCACCAACGTCACGTTGCACCACAGACTGTCCAGGAGTTGGCAGATGCTTTAGTCCAGGTCTGGGAGGAGATCCCTTAGGAGACCGTCCGCCACCTCATCAGGAGTATGCACAGGCGTTGTAGGGAGGTCATACAGGCACGTGGAGGCCACACACACTACTGAGCCTCATTTTGACTTTTTTTTTTTTTAATTTAAACTTTTTATTGGTTTTCAAAAGGGGACAGGGAATAACAGGGTTACAGGTACAGGCACGCAGGCCATGTAAATACATACAAATAGGCTTCAATTACATTCAAGTACATGGCATTCTTGAGCAGGGAGATTGATGATAGTCAGTCAGACCGGTATTTCGTGAAATAAGAGTAACAGCCTATGGGGTGAGTGGTAGATTGAGAAAAAAAAAGGGGGTGGTAGGTATGGGTCCCACAATTAGGCTACAGGATACTAGTCGTTGTGTAGTGATCGAACAGTGTGAGGGGGTGGTGAGTAGGAGGTCTATATTTGAGTTGAAGGGGGTGGTAAAGAGTGGGGTAAAAGTCTCTATGAGAGAGCCAGGACAAGTGTGGCTAATGGCCAGATGGATCTTGCCCAATGGTTAGGGATATTGGGCTTGAGAGAATGGCCCTGTTGGGAGATCTGTAGATATTTTGACTTGTTTTAAGGACATTACATCAAAGTTGGATCAGCCTGTAGTGTGTTTTTCCACTTTAATTTTGAGTGTGACTCCAAATCCAGACCTCCATGGGTTGAAAAATTAGATTTTTATTTTTAAATTTTTGTGTGATTTTGTTGTCAGCACATTCAACTATGTAAATAACAAAGTATTTCAGAAGAATATTTAATTAATTCAGATCTAGGATGTGTTATTTTTGTCTTCCCTTTATTTTTTTGAGCAGTGTATAAAGGGCGCAAATGGCTGCCGCTGCACAGTAACAAACACTGTAAATAAAACTAAGGAAGGTACAACCCATCCTTGGAAGCCACATAACTAGCAAGACTGCTAAGCAAGAAAATCAAGACAATAACGAAAATAGAAGGGCCTAATAAAACATTACTATAAACTGTAGGGAATTTCTCTGGTAGGCAGGGTAAGCGGACGCAATACAGAGGCAAAACCACGGTTGAAAAGCAAAAGTCAGTGTTTATTCACACAAAAAGGCAGAAAAGAAACAATACTTGGAAGGGCCCTGGTGTTAATTCACACCGCAGGAATCCTCGTGTTAATTCACACCGCAAAAGTTCACAGAAAAAACACGTCACCTGGCAGTCCACAGCAGGCTTTAGGGTGCCTGGCTCCCAGCTGGCAGCTCTCAGCCTTGCAGTATGGAAGAACTCCTCAGCTCCCAAAACACAGAGCTCCACTATCACCTGGAGTTCCATTCCACACCCAGCTGAGCTGCTGGCTGGGCTTTTAAACCCCAGCCCAAAACCTGGCCTGGACGTGGGGAACAGCCACCCACCCTGCTCTTTGGCTGCTCCCAATAAGAACCGGCCTGGATTGGCTTTACAGCCACACTAAGCAAAACAGTGTCAGCGAGCAATAGCTGCCGCTGACAAACAAAATGACCGGTTCTTATCTCACCGAGGCCAGGAACCTCGGTGACACGTACCCTCCGTCAATGACAGACCCCTGCGCCTTCCTACAGAACCTACAAAGCATGCTAATAACCCCTATCAAATATCTCATACACAATGTATATAAAAATAAATAGTTTATTGAAATGTACAAAAATATAAAAAATATGTGGCGCACAGGAAATACACAATCTACGGTGGAGGTGCTCACAGTGAAGAGGAATCACCCTTCCTCTGAGATAGTAATAAATGGTTAGCGAAATACTGGGCACACTCGCTGTATATGGGACCACACAGTTTATTAACAATGATTCTGCAGCATATACGAACAATTAGATATAAAATATATAAAATATATATATGATGCATATAACATAAAAATCCGGAATAATTCATACTTCACTACTAAAACAGTCTAAAATATTCATAAAAAAATTATGTCCTCTGAATAATTAGGGATAGAAAGTCCTTCTGCTGGGTGTATCTCCAGTCTGCTAATTAATGTGCAATGATATTGTCCCTTTGGGGTATATGTGCCCCATGATTTGCGTCTCCTCTGTATTTGGATAAATAGCGAACTTAGTTGTTAATTACAGTGATTAAATGAGCGGCGTCCCGCTGTACTCACTGTTCAGCTGAATTTTTTGCTGGCTATTCCCATAAGCAATTTCTTTTGCTGTTGTTCCTGTACTGTTGCTGACTGAATTCCGACCTTGTACGTGCTACTCCCGTCAGTGGCGTTGCTAGGGCTGGTGTCACCCGGTGCGGTAGAAAATGGTGTCACCCCTCCCCCCCCCCCCCCCCCCCCGAAGCAAATTTTTTAGCCATATATGGGGGCTATGGTGGTGCTACTGCCATAGGGGGCATCCGTTAGCTCAGCAGACCCCCCCTAGCAGTCAGAGCCTGGTCTCGGGAGGGGCACTTCCAGATTATTTTCTGTCCGCCGCCACAAAACAATGGTGCTTATAGAACAGACTCCACAGTGTAGCGGTATACTGTATATTGTGTGGCACAGTGTAGAGGTATACTGTATATTGTGTGGCACAGTGTAGAGGTATACTGTATATTGTGTGGCACAGTGTAGAGGTATACTGTATATTGTGTGGCACAGTGTAGAGGTATACTGTATATTGTGGGGCACAGTGTAGCGGTATACTGTATAATGTGTGGCACAGTGTAGTGGTATACTGTATATTGTGTGGCACAGTGTAGCGGTATACTGTATATTGTGTGGCACAGTGTAGAGGTATACTGTATATTGTGGGGCACAGCGTAGGCTATATGTGTATAACAAACATATTTCACATAAAAACTTAGTTACTTGGCTTGGCCCATGGGGATCTCGGACGCCACTTTAACACTTTGACCGGGGGCTCGGCGGAGCTGATGTTGTGCTTTATCCTAATGAGAAAGATTTCATAATAGGGATTTGGAGAAGGGGCAGAGGGGTCACAGAGCAGGGAGAGGCTGGTGCTGCTACTAGGGGGTCATACCATGTGGGAGTAATAAAGCCCACCATAATGCCCCCTCCCCCCCCCTAGTAGAAATAATTCTCCTTTCAATGTGACAGTGCAAAAAATACCCCCTTGTAATGCCCCCAGTTGAGCTAATGTCCCCATAGTGCCCCCATAATGTCCCAGTATAAAATACCCCTATATAGTGCCCCCAGTGAATTCCACCATAGTGCTCCTTTCCCCCTTCTTCCTGCTAGTGCCCCCCATAATGTACCAGTATAAAATTCCCCTATATATAGTGCCCCAGTAGATGCCCCTCAGTGTCTGGCCTCTGATAGGCTGCCGGCCTAGTGTCCCCCATAATGCCCCCCAATAATGTGCCAGTAAGTGTCCCCATAGATGCCCCCCCCATCATGTGCCAGTATCAAATGCCTCTCTCCTCCCCCCCCCCACATGTCCCAGTATCATAGTGCCATCTCCCATCCCCCAATGTGCCAGTATGAAGTGCCTCTCTCCTCCCCCCCACATGTCCCAGTATCATAGTGCCATCTACCCCCCAATGTGCCAGTATGAAGTGCCTCTCTCCTCCCCCCCACATGTCCCAGTATCATAGTGCCATTCCATCCCCCCCCCCCCCAAAAGTGCCAGTATAAAGTGCCTCTCTCCCCCCCATGTCCCAGTATCATAGTGCCATGCCATCTCCCCCCCCCCCAATGTGCCAGTATCAGGTGCCAACCCCCCTCCCCCCATGTGCCAGTATCAAGTGCCTCCTGCTCCCCCCATGGCAGTAACAGTCGGGTATTAAAAAAAATAAAATAAACACTTCTACTTACCTCCATGTCAGCGATGCAATGCAGCCTCTTCCTGTGTCCCGCCCTGTATGTCCATATATGGAGTTAGTGCTTGTGTATTTCAGAAAAGCTTCTGCTGGGATTCGAACCCACGACCTTCTGTATCAGAGGCAAAGCATCTAACCACACGGCCATAAGAACAGCCTTGCTACTGACTGAAAATATATCTACTGTTATAGCTGTACATCTATACACATGACAGCTGCCCTAACACACCCAGCACTGCTATATCTCTATATGACAGCTGTCCCAGCACACTCAGCTCTGCTATATCTCTATAAATGATAGCTGCCCCAGCACACCCAGCTCTGCTACATATGATACACATGACAGCTGCACCAGCACACTCAGCTCTACTATATCTCTATATATGACAGCTGCTCCAGCAAACCCAGCTCTGCTACATCTATACACATGACAGCTGCCCCAACACACCCAGCACTGCTACATCTAATACACATGACAGCTGCACCAGCACACTCAGCTCTACTATATCTCTATATATGACAGCTGCTCGAGCAAACCCAGCTCTGCTACATCTATACACATGACAGCTGCCCAAACACACCCAGCACTGCTACATCCAATACACATGACAGCTGGAGCAGCTTTCATATATAGAGATATAGTAGAGCTGAGTGTGCTGGTGCAGCTGTCATGTGTATCATATGTAGCAGAGCTGGGTGTGCTGGGGTAGCTATCATTTATAGAGATATAGCAGAGCTGAGTGTGCTGGGACAGCTGTCATATAGAGATATAGCAGTGCTGGGTGTGTTAGGGCAGCTGTCATGTGTATAGATGTACAGCCATAACAGTTGAAGTCTCATATATTTTCAGTCAGCAGCAAGGCTGTTCTTATGGCCGTGTGGTTAGATGCTTTGACTCTGATACAGAAGGTCGTGGGTTCGTATCACAGCAGAAGCTTTTCTGAAATACACAAGCACTAACTCCATATACACTGCGTGCAGAATTATTAGGCAAATGAGTATTTTGACCACATCATCCTCTTTATGCATGTTGTCTTACTCCAAGCTGTATAGGCTCGAAAGCCTACTACCAATTAAGCATATTAGGTGATGTGCATCTCTGTAATGAGAAGGGGTGTGGTCTAATGACATCAACACCCTATATTAGGTGTGCATAATTATTAGGCAACTTCCTTTCCTTTGGCAAAATGGGTCAAAAGAAGGACTTGACAGGCTCATAAAAGTCAAAAATAGTGAGATATCTTGCAGAGGGATGCAGCACTCTTAAAATTGCAAAGCTTCTGAAGCGTGATCATCGAACAATCAAGCGTTTCATTCAAAATAGTCAACAGGCTCGCAAGAAGCGTGTGGAAAAACCAAGGCGCAAAATAACTGCCCATGAACTGAGAAAAGTCAAGCGTGCAGCTGCCAAGATGCCACTTGCCACCAGTTTGGCCATATTTCAGAGCTGCAACATCACTGGAGTGCCCAAAAGCACAAGGTGTGCAATACTCAGAGACATGGCCAAGGTAAGAAAGGCTGAAAGACGACCACCACTGAACAAGACACACAAGCTGAAACGTCAAGACTGGGCCAAGAAATATCTCAAGACTGATTTTTCTAAGGTTTTATGGACTGATGAAATAAGAGTGAGTCTTGATGGGCCAGATGGATGGGCCCGTGGCTGGATTGGTAAAGGGCAGAGAGCTCCAGTCCGACTCAGACGCCAGCAAGGTGGAGGTGGAGTACTGGTTTGGGCTGGTATCATCAAAGATGAGCTTGTGGGGCCTTTTCGGGTTGAGGATGGAGTCAAGCTCAACTCCCAGTTCCTACTGCCAGTTTCTGGAAGACACCTTCTTCAAGCAGTGGTACAGGAAGAAGTCTGCATCCTTCAAGAAAAACATGATTTTCATGCAGGACAATGCTCCAACACACGCGTCCAAGTACTCCACAGCGTGGCTGGCAAGAAAGGGTATAAAAGAAGAAAATCTAATGACATGGCCTCCTTGTTCACCTGATCTGAACCCCATTGAGAACCTGTGGTCCTTCATCAAATGTGAGATTTATAAGGAGGGAAAACAGTACACCTCTCTGAACAGTGTCTGGGAGGCTGTGGTTGCTGCTGCACGCAATGTTGATGGTGAACAGATCAAAACACTGACAGAATCCATGGATGGCAGGCTTTTGAGTGTCCTTGCAAAGAAAGGTGGCTTTATTGGTCACTGATTTGTTTTTGTTTTGTTTTTGAATGTCAGAAATGTATATTTGTGAATGTTGAGATGTTATATTGGTTTCACTGGTAAAAATAAATAATTGAAATGGGTATATATTTGTTTTTTGCTAAGTTGCCTAATAATTATGCACAGTAATAGTCACCTGCACACACAGATATCCCCCTAAAATAGCTAAAACTAAAAACAAACTAAAAACTACTTCCAAAAATATTCAGCTTTGATATTAATGAGTTTTTTGGGTTCATTGAGAACATGGTTGTTGTTCAATAATAAAATTAATCCTCAAAAATACAACTTGCCTAATAATTCTGCACTCCCTGTATGGACGTACAGGAAGAGGCTGCATCGCAGTGCTTTGCCTCTGATACAGAAGGTCGTGGGTTCGAATCCCAGACACATCTTTCCCTCTCCTGAAGACGGCAATGCAAATGGTTCGTAAATGCCGGCCCTGCTGGTGTCACCCCCATCAATGGTGTCACCCGGTGCGGTCCGCACCCCCCTTGCAACGCCACTGACTCCCGTTCCCCTCGATTACTCTTAGGCGCCGCGTAGATCTAAGAGCCGCCGCTTGATGAGTGTTCAGTCTCCCTCTTCCGCACTAGACTTTTGTGTGCACTGGTGAAGGCACCTTGTACGGTCGTGCAGTAATCCTATTTAGGACGCGCGTCGGGTCTTTAGCTGGTCAGGGTTAGTTTCAAGCACCTAGGGTCTTTCAGTAGGTGTTGTCCATCAGGGGGGTCTTTGCACCAAAAGCGTTTCGGGGTTTGTTATCACCCCTTCCTCAGTGGTAATGAGTCCCCCTTAGCACTCTCCTTATATAGCCCTTGGTAATTGGATTACCATCATCCATTTTCTTCACATACTCCATTTTTATTCACAATGTTATGTGTTTTTTTGTATAATATATATATATATATATATATATATATATATATATATATATATATATATACACACACATATATACATACACACACTATATCCCATCCTGTTTACTGACTAATGTTTTATGGACATATTTTTAGCAAGTTACACTAACATTAAGCATGAATAACAAGGTAGTAATTTAATTCAGTATAATACATTGTATCCACTTATATTAGTATAGTCTCCTATCCAGGAGGCATCTGAAAAAACCGCACAGGTCCCTGCGGCATTGGTGCGATTTGCACATCACAGCCCACCATTATATGAAAAATTCTCATATATGAACACCCCCAATTTTTCTGTACCTATACACATATATGCCAACATATATTTCTATACATGATAGTGCATCTTTCATTATTTCTTATTCGTTTTGTATTTTATTTTATTTTCTTATCCATTGACCATCTTTATCTTTTTTTATTATTTAATTCATTTATTTCTGAATGCTGTTGATGTAGGGGAGAGGAAAATGTGTAGGTACGCAAATCCTATATGTGGTAGGCGGACCCACGATGCGATGGACCGGTGGAGGTCCGCCGCGAAGGACCGGACCCCCCTAGAAGTACATTGACTGGGAAGGGTCCTGTCATCCGCGGCGGGCATCCACCTATCTCACAGGAATCCGAACAATTCGAACTCCGCCTGGTACAAGAATGTTTAATTCATATATTCTCTGCGTTTCCAACCTTGACAGTTTGCTTATGTGATCTCCCCCCCTCCATTCCTTGTTAACCTTGTCGATTGCGGCAAATTTCATGCCAGAAGGATTTTGATTGTGTGTCACTTTGAAGTGTTTGGACAGTATGTGTGTCTCCAAGCGCTTTTTGATATTAGCTACATGTTCGGAAATACGCTTTTTCAGGGTCCTTTTCGTCCTCCCCACATATTGTCTCCCGCATGGGCATTCTATAACGTATATTACGTTTTCAGAACTGCAGGATAAGAAATCCTTTATCACATGTTTATATTGGTTTACTGATGATATTATTTCTCCTGTTTTTCGTGGGAATGTGGTCATTTTGCAATTCCCACAATGCCCACACCTATAGAATCCCTCCATATTGATCCAATTTTGTACGGAAGTCGCGCTTTTTTTTCCTCCCTTTTTATTGTTGGTGCCACAATGTTTGCCAAATTAGGGGCTTTAGTGAAGGTGATGCGAGGACTGATTGGGATCAGGGGGCCTATTTTATCTTTCTTTAAAATATGCCAAAGTTTGCGTATTATTCCCTGAATTTTTCTATACTCATTGTTAAATGGCAATATATTATTCTTATCTGATCATTCTTAGCCTCTTTATCCCCGGCATTTTTAGTTTTAAAAAAAAATCCTCTCTTTTCATTCTTCTTACTTTGTCGAGGGATCCCTTGATTAATTCCTCGGGATATTCCTTTTCTCTAAAAGCTTCTATCATTTTTGTCGCCTCCTTCTCAAACTGTTCCTCCACTGTGCAATTACGCTTTATTCTCTGAAACTGCCCCTGTGGAATATTAATCAACCAATTGGGTAAGTGACAGCTACTGTACAGAATATGGCTGTTTCTAGTTGTGGGTTTGATATATGTACAGCTTTTAAGTGTATTATTCTAGGGTCTCTTTACTGATGTTATGGGTGAATTTGAGATTAAAATCATTTACATTAATATCCTTTAACCCTTTCAGGACCAAGCCATTTTTCACCTTAAGGACCAGGCTATTTTTTGCAAATCTGACCAGTGTCAGTTTATGTGTGAATAACTTTAAAACGCTTTTACTTATCCAGGCCATTCTGAGATTGTTTTTTCGTCACATATTGTACTTCATGACACTGGTAAAATGGAGTCAAAAAATGTAATTTTTTTAAATAAAAAAATAACAAATTTACCAAAAATTTAGAAAAATTTGAAAATTTCCAAGTTTCAATTTCTCTACTTCTATAATACATAATAATACCTCCAAAAATTATTACTTTACATTCCCCATATGTCTACTTCATATTTGGATCATTTTGGGAATGACATTTTATTTTTTGGGGACGTTACAAGGTTTAGAAGTTTAGAAGCATTTTTTAGAGAATTTCCAAAACCCATTTTTTAAGGACCAGTTCAGGTCTGAAGTTACTTTGTGAGGCTTACATAATTGAAACCACCCAAAAAAGACCCAATTTTGGAAACTACACCCCTCAAGGTATTCAAAACTGATTTTACAAACTTTGTTAACCATTTATGTGTTCAACAAGAGTTATTTGCAAATGGAGATGAAATTTCAGAATTTAAATTTTTTTGCAAATTTACAATTTTAATCAATTTTTTCCAGTAACAAAGCAAGGGTTAACAGCCAAACAAAACTCATTATTTATGGCCCTGATTCTGTAGTTTACAGAAACACCCCATATGTGGTAGTAAACTGCTGTACGGGCACCCGGCAGGGCGCAGAAGGAAAGGAATGCCATACGGTTTTTGGAAGGCAGATTTTGCAGGACTGTTTTTTTTTACACCATGTCCCATTTGAAGCCACCCTGATGCACCCCTAGAGTAGAAACTCCATAAAAGTGACCCCATCTAAGAAACTACACCCCTCAAGGTATTCAAAACTGATTTTACAAACGTTGTTAACCCTTTAGGTGTTCCACAAGAATTAATGGAAAATAGAGATACAATTTCAAAATTTCACTTTATCTGCAGATTTTCCATTTTAATATTTTTTTTCCAGTAACAAAGCAAGGGTTAACAGCCAAACAAAACTCATTATTTATGGCCCTGATTCTGTAGTTTACAGAAACACCCCATATGTGGTGGTAAACTGCTGTACGGGCACATGGCAGGGCGCAGAAGGAAAGGAGCGCCATATGGTTTCTGGAAGGCAGATTTTGCTGGATTGTTTTTAGACACCATGTCCCATTTAAAGCCCTCTGATGCACCCCTAGGTTAGAAACTCCAAAAAAGTGGCCCCATTTTGGAAACTACGGGATAAGGTGGCAGTTTTGTTGGTACTATTTTAGGGTACATATGATTTTTGGTTGCTCTATATTACACTTTTTGTGAGGCAAAGTAACAAAAAATAGAAATTCAGAAATTTCATCTCCATTTGCCATTAACTCTTGTGGAACACTTAAAGGGTTAACAAAGTTTGTAAAATCAGTTTTGAATACCTTGAGGGGTGTAGTTTCCAAAATGGGGTCATTTTTTTGAGTTTATACTCTAGGGGTGCATCGGGGGGGGGGGGGGCTTCAAATGGGACATGGTGTCAAAAAACCAGTCCAGCAAAAACTGCCTTCCAAAAACCAGATGGCGCTCCTTTCTTTCTGCGCCCTGCCGTGTGGCCATACAGCAGTTTACGACCACATATGGGCCATTTCTATAAACTACAGAATCAGGGCAATAAATATTGAGTTTTGTTTGGCTGTTAACCCTTGCTTTGTTATGGGAAAAAAATGGATTAAAATGGAAAATTTGCCAAAAAATAGCTGTTTTGGCACTGTTTTTATTTTTTATTATTTACAACGTTCATCTGACAGGTTAGATCATGTGCTATTTTTATAGAGCAGGTTCTTACGGACGTGACAATACCTAATATGTATACTTTTTTATTTATTTAGGTTTTACACAATAATATCATTTTTGAAACAAAAAAAACAAACATGTTTTAGTGTCTCCATAGTCTGAGAGCCATAGTTTTTTCAGTTTTTTGGCGATTGTCTCAGGTTGGGTATCATTTTTGCGGGATGAGATGACTGTTAGATTGGTACTATTTTGGGGTGCATATGACTTTTTGATCGCTTGCTATTACACCTTTTGTGATGTAAGGTAACAAAAAAATAGCTTTTTTGACACCGTTTTTATAAAAAAAAATTACAGTGTTCACCTGAGGGGTTAGGTCATGTGGTATTTATATAGATCAGGTTCTTACGGACATGGCAATACCTAATATGTCTACCTTTTTATAATTTATCAGGGTTTTACACAATAATATTTTTGAAACAAAAAAAAAAATCATGTTTTAGTGTCTCCATAGTCTGAGACCCATATTTTTTTTATTTTTTGGGCCATTGTCTCATGTAGGGGCTCATTTTTTGCGGGATGAGGTGACGGTTTGATTGGTACTTTTTTGGTGTACATGCGACTTTTTTGATCACTTTTATTACCTTTTTTGGGAAGTACGGTGGGCAAAATTTCAATTTCCTCATAGTTTTTATTTTTTTATTTTTATGGCGTTCACCGTGCGGGGAAAGTAACATGACTGTTTTATAGATCAGGTAGTTACGGACACGGCGATACCTAATATGTGTAGTGTATTTTATTTTTATTTTTTTTATTCAGTGATAAATGTGTTTTTTTTGGACCCAGACCCACTTGGTTCTTGAAGATCCAGTGGGTCTGATGTCTGTATAATACAGTACAGTACAATATATATTGTACTGTACTGTATTTTACACTTTGTCTGAACAGATCTATGCCTTTTAGCACAGATCTGTTCAGCACCATGGGCAGCAGGATGCCTGAGACGGTGTCCTATTGCCATGGGAACCTTCCCCGTCTGCTCAGTACTGGTCAGAACTGCGCAGACGGGGAAGGGTAAGGACAGGGCTGTCGGGGGGCTCTCTCCCTCTCCCATCGGGGGGCTGCAAAGGCACAGCAGCCCCCCGATGGGAGAGGGAGGGAGCTCCCTGAGCTGTTAACCTTTTCCATACAGCGGTCCGTACAGACCGCTGTATGGAAAGGGTTAAACAGCTGACATCGCATCACCGATGTCAGCCGTTTATACCAGGGTGTCAGCAATGTGCTGACACCCTGGTATACCCACTAGACGCCAACGATTATTCAAGGGGAGGCGGGCGGGGGATCGCGATCCCGCCTGCCGCACCGCCCGCCTCCCGCGACACCCCCCCTGCACCACCCGCCCACATAATATCATTCAGGGGTGCAGGGGGGGGGTGAAAAATCTTTATTTTGGACATACTAAAGTTTCTGATCCATCAGAAACTGCAGAAAGCGCTACAAACCGCAGGTCTGTATTGACCTGCAGTTTGCAGCGATCGCCGATAGGGGGGGGTCACAGGACCCCCCTCGGCATTGACCCAAGGTGCCTGGCTGTGTGTAACAGCCAGGATCTCAGCGCTGTCACCATGTCTGCAGACATGGTGACAGTTTAATGCCATGACGTGTATACTCATCATGGCGCGCTAAGTAGCAGTGCTCCATGACGAGTATACTCGTCATAGGTCGGGAAGATTTTCACACTCTCTCCTTCTCTGATCGCTTCCCTGACAGGAATTGGGGCGATCAGAGAAGGAGAAGCACATAGTCCCTCCCTAACCCCCCCTTACCTGCCCCGATGCGCTGCGATTGGTCCCTCTGCAGTATTGGACCAATCACAGCGATCGCGGGCAGGTCAGAGCTCCGATACAGTTCCTGCCGGCTTCTCTGGTTGCCTAGCAACCCCAGCTTCACTGAACCTTCAGCGCTTCGCTCCCTGCGCTGACAGAGAAAGCTGATCACGTACATGCACGTGGGGATGCGGTGAGGCACCACATTCCCCCACGTACATGTATGTGATGTTGCGTGAAGGGGTTAAAAAAACCTTCCAAACTGCTCTTGCCCGATTTCCAAATAAAAATTACGTCGTCTATGTATCTTTTCCAGAGCACCAGGTCCGTCCCCAGTCGAGGGGCAATGAACAGCTCCTCCCAATGTGCCATAAAAAGATTGGCATAACTGGGGGCGAACCTGGTGCCCATCGCCGTGCCTTTGGTTTGCAGATAACTATTTTTATTATGAAGGCAAATTTTATCTGCAAACCAAAGGCATGGCGATGGGCACCAGGTTCGCCCCCAGTTATGCCAATCTTTTTATGGCACATTGGGAGGAGCTGTTCATTGCCCAACGACTGGGGACGGACCTGGTGCTCTGGAAAAGATACATAGATGACATGTTTTTTATTTGGAAATCGGGCAAGAGCAGTTTGGAAGGTTTTTTTAAAGGATATTAATGTAAATGATTTTAATCTCAAATTCACCCATAACATCAGTAAAGAGACACTAGAATTTTTAGATTTAAGAATTTTTGTAGAGGATTATACACTTAAAAGCTGTACATATATCAAACCCACAACTAGAAACAGCCATATTCTGTAAACCCACTTTTAGGGACCAGTTCAGATCTGAAGTAACTTTGTGATGCTTACATAATAGAAACCACCCAAAAATGACCACATTCTAGAAACTACACCCCTCAAGGTATTCAAAACTGATTTTACAAACGTCGTTAACCCTTTAAGTGTTCCACAAGAGTTAATGGCAAATGGTGATAAAATTTCAGAATTTAGACTTTTGGGCAAATTTTCCATTTTAATCCATTTTTCCCAGTAACAAAGCAAGGGTTAACAGTCAAACAAAATGCTATATTTATTGCCCCGATTCTGTAGTTTGCAGAAACACCCCATATGTGGTCATAAACTACTGTACGAGCACACAGTAGGGCGTAGAGGGAAAGGTGCGCCGTATGGTTTTTGGAAGGCAGATTTTGCTGGACAGTTTTTTTTGACACCATGTCCCATTTGAAGCCCCCCTGATGCACCCCTAGAGTAGAAACTCCATAAAAGTGACCCCATCTAAGAAACTACACCCCTCAAGGTATTCAAAACTGATTTTACAAACTTTGTTAACCCTTTAGGTGTTCCACAAGATTTAATGGAAAATAGAGATACAATTTCAAAATTTCACTTTTTTGGCAGATTTTCCATTTTAATAATTTTTTTCCAGTTACAAAGCAAGGGTTAACAGCCAAACAAAACTCAATATTTATGGCCCTGATTCTGTAGTTTATAGAAACACCCCATATGTGATCGTAAACCACGGCACTGTGCAGAAGGAAAGGAATGCCTTACGGTTTTGGAAGGCAGATTTTGCAGGACCGTTTTTTTTGACACAATGTCCCATTTGGAGCCCCCCTGATGCACCCCTAGAGTAGAAACTCCAAAAAAGTGACCCCATTTTAGAAACTATGGGATAGGGTGGCCGTATTGTTGGTACTAGTTTAGGGTACATATGATTTTTGGTTGCTCTATATTACACTTTTTGTGAGGCAAGGTAACAAGAAACAGCTGTTTTGGCACTGTTTTTTTTTTTGTTATTTTCAACATTCATCTGACAGGTTAGATCATGTAATATTTTTATAGAGCAGGTTGTCACGGATGCGGCGATACCTAATATGTATACTATTTTTTTATTTATGTAAGTTTTACACAATGATTTCATTTTTGAAACAAAAAAAAAAATCATGTTTCAGTGTCTCTATAGTCTGAGAGCCATCGTTTATTCAGTTTTTGGGCAAATATCTTGGGTAGGGTATAATTTTTGTGGGATGAGATGACGGTTTGATTGGCACTATTTTGGGGTGCGTATGACTTTTTGATCGCTTGCTACTACACTTTTTGTTATGTAAGATGACCAAAAATTGCTTTTTATGTAAGTTTTACACAATTATTTCATTTTTGAAACAAGAAAAAAAAAAAAAAAAAAAATCAATGTTTTAGTGTCTCCATATTCTGTGAGCCATAGTTTTTTCAGTTTTTTGGCGATTATCTTAGGTAGGGTCTCATTTTTGCGGGATGAGGTGACGGTTTGATTGGTACTATTTTGGCATACATACGACTTTTTGATCACTTTTATTAACTTTTTTGGGAAGTAAGGTGGGCAAAATTTCAATTTCATCATAGTTTTTATTTTTTTATTTTTATGGCGTTCACCGTTCAGGTAAAGTAACATGACCATTTTATAGATCAGGTCGTTACGGACGCGGTGATATCAAACATGTGTAGGGAATTTTATTTTTTTCATTTTTAATCAGTGATAAATGTGTTTTTTGATTTTTTACTTTTTTTCTCTTTTTTTTACTTTTTTTTTACCTAGACCCACTTGGTTCTTGAAGATCCAGTGGGTCTGATGTCTGTATAATACAGTACACTATATAGTGTATTGTACTGTATTTTACTTACACTTTGTCTGAACAGATCTATGCCTTTAGCACAGATCTGTTCAGCACCATGGACAACAGGATGCCTGAGAAGGCGTCCTGTTGCCATGGGAACCTTCCCCGTCTGCCACAACTGAGCAGACGGGGAAGGGGAAGGAGGGGAGCTCCCTCCCTCTGTGACACCATCCTGTCTGGGGGCTGCAAAGGCACAGCAGCCCCCAATGGGAGAGGGAGGGTTAAACGTCTGACATCGCAGCACTGATGTCAGCCGTTTATACCAGAGTGTCAGCAATGTGCTGACACTCTGGTATACCCACTGGACACCGATGAATATTCAAGAGGAGGCGGGCGGGGGATCGCCCGCCGCCCGCACCGCATGCAACCCCCCCGCACCACCCGCCAGCATAATAATCATTCAGGGGTGCAGGGGGGGGGGGGTGAAAAATCTATATTTTCTGCATTTTAAAGTTTCTGATCCCCACGGTCAGGGACCGCAGGGATCAGAAACTGCAGAAAGCGCAGCAAACCACAGGTCTGAATTGACCTGCGGTTTGCTGCGATCACCGACATGGGTCACCTCTAGCCAAGGTGCCTGCTCAATGATTTGAGCAGGCACTGGGTTCCGATCCGGCGGTGATCGGAACCATACATGAAGTACTGGTACGTCATGTGTCCTGAAGAGGTTAAAGGAAATCTGTCACCAGGATAATCACTATTGAAGTAAAGCCGTAGCCTAATAGCACTTAGAACCTTATTTCCACAGGTGCCTTTGTTCCAGAGATAGATGTTTTTTATCCTCTCAAAATCCTGTTTATTTGGTATGCAAATGAGCCAGTAAGGTGCACAGAGGGGCGTCATTCTTGCAGGAAGGAGCCCAGGCTTGCCTCCTGCCACAATATGTCCACCCACCCCTCCTACATCACATTCAAGCCATAACTCTGCTGTCACGACCGCTATCCCAGCAGCAGTCGTGTCGCACCAGACGGAGGGGAAGGGGGACCCTTATCTACGGATGGGAAATAGAATGGCCACCCCTGACTAACCCTAAGCTGGCACCTGTCTGCCCTGATACCCTAGACGGGGTGTGAACCCGTGCAGCGAGCAGGATGCCTAAACCCTCAGTCGCCCTAACAAGACTGGACTGGGGAAAGGCCGATGGGAGCGCTAGTCACCATCACTCACGTCTAGGAAAACAACAGGGGAAGACGGCAACAAACAAACAACAGCAGAGATAGACTTATCCAGTCACGAGCAGAGAAGGCGATCCCAAACACGACAGTCCACGCCGGACAAGAGCTCCACAGCAACACCATCAAACGATCTCCTTCCAAGGTCAGAGTAGCACTGGAAGTAAGGACTATATCTGGCAATGACTGCAAGTGAAAGTGAAACTAATATAGTAGCTGGGAGTGGCAGACAGGACTCACCTGAGAAGGATGCCTACAAACTCCCAGTCAGGACAAAAAGGTTCACAAGGCAAAACCCAAATGACATACCCTGAACCACGGAGCAAACTCACAAGCTATCGCGAGTAGCAAGTCGCTGCGACCTTCTCCTCCCAGACCTGTCTGGATCAGTCACAGTCGTGACATCTGCCCCCTTTTTCCTGCTCCCACCATAAGGGCGGGCTTGGGCACTAGCAGGAGGCGTGCCTGGACTCCTTCCTGCAAGAGTGACGCCCCTCTGGGCACCTTACTGGCTAATTTGCATACCAAATAAACAGGATTTTCAGAAGATAGAAAACATCTATTGCTGAAACAAAGGCACATCTAGAAATAAGTTACTAAGTGCTATTAGGCTATGGCTTTACTTCAATAGTGATTATCCTGGTGACAGATTTCCTTTAAGATAAGTTGTTGTAGAAATTGCTCCAACCTCAGTGGAGCTCTGTCCAATGAATAAAATTTTGGCGATATACCTCGACCACTGAGTCTTTCCCACAGCCCCAGGCAGAGATTAGCATAAAAGGGTGCACAAGATGTCCCCTGGAGCTGCAGGAAGAGGCAGTCCGTGAACATGAAGAAGTTATGTCTCAAAATGAAATAAAAAAATCAAAAGAATAAACTGAGTCTCTACTTTCTTTTGTAAGAAGAACCTGGCAGCCCTGATCCCATGGTCGTGGCATATCAACATATACAGGGAACACCACTGGATGTGTCCTTAGCAAAGGACGACAAGGTCTCCACACACTGCTGCAGGTAAAAATTAACATACCTGCAGGCCTTCTCACCCAGCCCCCCGATCCTCGAAATGATTAGGCGACTGTCCAAGTTTTTGTGCACCTTTGACAGTAAATAAAATGTTGGTATCACTGGATGGTCTACCACCAAACCTTCCATTAATTTGGGACTAAGAATATGTTTCTGGTCCCCGAGATGCAAAATGGCATCTAGTTTGGTTTTAAATTTGGCTGTGAAATTCTGTTTGAGGCATCTATAACAACCCATTTGGATTAATTGTTTGAATGTTTTCTTCTCATACATCTGTGTTGGCTAGATCACAGCATTTTTCCGCTTATCAGCGGGTTTAAAGAGGACCTTTCACTTGTAAAAACTATGTGAACTAAGTATGCTGCCATGTAGAGCGGCGCCCGGGGATCTCACTGCACTTACTATTATCCCCGGGCGCCGCTCTGTTCTCCCGTTATGCCCTCCGGTACCTTTGCTCCTTAAGTTATAGTAGGCGGGTATTCCCTTGTCCTGTGGGCGTCTCCTTCTCCTAGGCTGTAGCGCTGGCCAATCGCAGCGCACAGCTCACAGCCTGGGAGAAGAAAAACCTCCCAGGCTGTGAGCTGTGCGCTGCGATTGGCCAGCGCTGCAGCCTAGGAGAAGGAGACGCCCACAGGACAAGGGAAGACCCGCCTACTATAACTTAAGGAGCAAAGGTACCGGAGGGCATAACGGGAGAACAGAGCGGCGCCCGGGGATAATAGTAAGTGCAGTGAGATCCCCGGGCGCCGCTCTACATGGCAGCATACTTAGTTCACATAGTTTTTACAAGTGAAAGGTCCTCTCTAATGACCACATCTCATACTCAAACCTGCAAGCACAATTGGCCAGTGTGGATGAGATGGCTAAGTTGCAACCTATGGCCAAGCACTTTAACACATTAAAGGGGTTGGCCACCTTATGCATAAAAATAAATAAAAAATGGCCCCAGATAATAACTAAAGCCAAGAGACATTAGTATAATCATAGATTACTGTGTATGTATAATTTTTCTAATGTGTTCAACATAGTATGCTCCCCCATAACAGTTTTCATTATTTTTTTTTTTTACAGTGTTCACCTGAGGGTTTAGGTCATGTGATATTTTTATAGAGCAGGTTCTTACAGACGCGGCGATTCCTAATGTTTTTTTTTTTTTTTTACTTTAACACAATAATAGCATTTTATAAAAAAAAAAAAAAAAGTTTTAGTGTCTCCATAGTCTGAGAGCTATATTTTATTTATTTTTTGGGTGATTGTCTCATGTAAGGCTCATTTTTTGCAGGATGTGGTGAATGTTTGATTGGTACCATTTTGATCACTTTTATTACCTTTTTTGGAAGTGAGGTGGGCAAACTTTTTATTTCATCATAGTTTTTTTTTATTTTTTATTGCATTCTGGGAAAGTAACATGACCCTTTCATAGATCAGGTTGTTATGGAAGCGGTGATATCAAACGTGTAGTGTATTTTATTATTTTATAATCTGTGATAAATGTGCGGCTATAAGAAGAATTTTTTTTTTTATTCTTTTTTTTTTACTTTTATTCACTTTTTTTTGTATTTTTTTTTTACCCAGACCCACTTGTTTCTTGTAGATCCAGTGGGTCTGATGCCTATATAATACACTACAGTACATTATATAGTGTACTGTAGTGTACTGTGACTTTACACACAGGCTGATCAAGCTGCTGCTGCCTTTAACAGAAGCCTGATCCAGCTTAGCTATACCATGGCAAGCCGAAAGCCTGTGAAGGCATCAGGTTGCCATGGTAACCATCAGCGGCTGCCATAACAGAGCAGCCGCTGATGAGGGAGGGGCCCTCCCTCTGTGATCTTGTCAAGTATCGGGCGGCTGCAAAGGCACAGCAGCACCCGATGGGAGAGGGAGGGAGCTCCCTCACTGTTAACCCCTTTCATACGACGGTCCCTATGGACCGCGGCATGGAAGAGGTTAAACGGCTTGGCCATCCTGAAAATTAGAGAGGGAGAAGAGGGGGAGGATTGGGGAATTGCCCCCTAAGTAAATAAAATAAGGGGGCACATTGAGGGCTGCAGGGGGGAGGATCGGGGAATCACATGTAGAACTGGTGCAAGGATTTTTGCCACAAAACAGAAGGGCCTGCGCAGGTTGTCACATTCTTGGGGATCTCTCTGGATTCACGCGCCATGTCAGCCAGTCTGCCACAAGACAAACTCGACAGAATCAAATCAGGTGTCCGTTCCTTGCTCATGTCTCAGGTTTGCACCAAGAGAGAATTGCAGTCTCTGTTGGGCATGTTAAACTTTGCCATGAGGATCATTCCTCAGGGTAGATCATTAATTTCAAGATTGCTAGTCTTATTACAACAGACCAGTGATTTGGACGCATCAGTGCATCTTAATGCGAACGCCCGAGCAGATCTGTTCATGTGGGACAGATTTCTCAGCGGGTGGAACGGCATTTCCATGTTTATTCCGAGGGCCACTTCTGATTCTCCACATGTATTTTCAGACGCGGCTGCCTCGGTAGGTTTTGCGGCCATATTTGGCTCACATTGGTTCGCCGGGTCATGGCCCACACACGTGCTATAGTTGCCGGGGTTTTCTCAGACGTCGGCATTGTTCGAGATCTATCCTATCGTAGCAGCTGCTATAGTCTGGGGGCATAGGTGGTCGGGTCACACGGTGGTTTTCCACACTGACAACATGGCGACCGCAGAGATCATTAACAAGGGCAGATCTAAATCGTTACTCATCATGTCTTTCATGCGTAGATTGACCTGGATAGCTCTGGAACAGGGGTTTCATTTTCATGCCCTGTTTTTGGACGGGGTCAGCAACGTCGCAGCTGATGCTTTATCTCGTTTTGATTTTTCTCGCTTTTTCTTACAGAACCCAGAAGCAGACTCAGTGGGCACCCCGGTACCGGACTGGCGGCTGCTGGTCTTGGATTAGACTCTCTGATGGTGGTCGCCAGTTCACTCATTACCAAGTCTTTGTCGGCCAGTACGTTGCGGTCGTACCGCTGAGCGTGGGTGGTTTTTTCGAACTTTCAGTTGGCATATCCTAGAGGTGACACAGGTCAGATCAAGTATATGGTGGCTTTCGTGTCTTATTGTCATTTGGTATTGGCTTTATCCTACAACACCATTAGGCTATATTTGGCTGGGGTGCAGCATTTTTTGGCACTTCAAGAGCCAGACAGACCCTCTATATTTTCAGCTCACCCGATCAAGGCCATCCTCAGAGGCATTCAAAAAAGCCAAGTCACGGTCAAGTCGGTCCGTCGACCTATTACGGGGGACACGTTTCGTAGCCTGTCGGAAGTTCTCACATTGTCACCATTCGGAGTCCTTCCCAGCCTGGTGATCAAGGCGGCGATGTACTTGGCATTTTACGGGTTTTTAAGACCAGGTGAAGTGACACAGGCCAGACAAGGGGCGGTGGCTCTCCGCAAGGGAGATTTAGTCAGGATGGGCAGTAACTTTCATTTGCAGTTGCCTCACAACAAAACAAGGCAGGTAGGTCCCAGCCATGTAGTTAAGTTCTTCCAGACCACAAACGCATGGTGTCCAGTGACAGTCTTGGACAACCTCTTGCTGGCCCTTAGTCTTCACAGCCCCACCGACCCATTACTTCCATTCCCTGTTGGTCCACTGACGTCCAGCCAGTTCATCAAACATATTCGCATCCTGTTAACCAGTGTAGGATTGAATCCGGCTCAATTCTCGGGGCATTCTTTCCGCATCGGTGCGGCATCCGCAGCGTCCAAGCATGGAGTCCCTGTGCATATCATCAAACACTTGTTAAGGCTGGCCGCAGGCTAGCCTGGATTTGTGGGAGGGGCCGGTACCTGTCTTAAGCAGTCCGGCTCTCCCAGGCAGCACGTCGGCATTCGGACGTCCCCTGCCCCCTTTTTCAGGCATACCGACCTAGTGAGGCCAAGGCACACCTCAGGCCAATTAGGTAGGGGGGTGGTGGTTGGGCATCTTCCACTCGTTTAGGTCCTGACCACAAATGTAATTCCTTGAATAAAATATATTTATTGAAATTCATTTAAAAAGTGTACATGACACTAATACAAACAGTATTTGTGGTCGGATCGGCTATCAGAAATGTGAACCTAACCTATCTAACCCTATCTACAACAAGCAGTAGAGTTATGCCATAACTGCTGTAGTAGGGCAGCCTAAAGGGGCCAAAAAGAGCAGACCTTAGTTTAGAGTAATATATACATACCGTTACGACACCCAATTTTGAACGGAAAAGATCTTTCACGATGAAGGTGCGGAATATACCGTATATATCAGTGACTTCCATCTACCTTACCTCTTTGTCATGTGCACCGCCACATCGTTCTTGGAGATGGTTAATGCTGATGCGATTGAAAGAGTGGCCGGTAACCAGGAACGATTTACTTCTATGTTGACTAACATATGACCCTATAACGAGAAGGTCTGAATCCTGAGAGCTGCAGACTGAAACAAAGAAACAATGGTGAATCCATTGGAAGGGCCTAGATGAACTCCAACCATCCGCCAAGGGCCCTGATCGGGCACCATCTGTTCCTGGTGGCAAAATACTTTACCTCTACTTATTCCCTAGGCCACACTTTCTATTAAGGGCCCAAAAGTCAGAACATGGCATCTGCCGATTTACTGTAGTAGTAAATTAAGTGAAATGTGTAAACTCACCAGGCCTGGGGAACCATACACAGGAATACATGGCTATTTCGATTAATGAGCTAATGTTGCCTGTAATAAGGACAGAACGTACACATAATACCTGCAGTTGTGACAGAAAATAAGCTTGAGGTCGTGATAAACTATGTATGCTGCGCCTGTAGTCGTGATAGGACTTGTTGTGTCAGAAGACATGACAGACTTCGTAAGCTGCGCCTTATTACTGTACCTCCTACTGGAAGATGGACCGATACCCAGGACTTAGGCCGGACACCAACACCCTCGGCCCCTAGTTTGTAGATGAAGTAAGCATGCCTGGGAGAAGATTATGTCCGCAAAGGCAGGCTTGGGATGACTGCTTATAAAGAAAACAATGAAAACCGAACAACCTAGAAAATAAAAGTCAGGGAAAACAATAACGTGAGTGAGACTCTAATGGCACAAGCCATGCGTGCGAGCCACCAAAAGAAAATTGTATTGCGAGCCACGGATGACCGAACCATGTGAGCGGGTCCGAAGGCAGAAAAAGACATGGAACTTACTTGTTGTGGGACCACGCACCCGGCCTCGAATGGCGTTGCTGTGTGTAAAATTTAAACGGAGAAGCCATGCGTGAGAGACTCTAATGGCTAAGCCATGCGTGAGAGACTCTAATGGCGGAGTCATATGTGACACTAAAAGGGAGAAGCCATGCGTGAGAGACTAATGGCGGAGCCATGTGTAACACTGAAAGGGAGAAGCCATGCGTGCGAGACTCTAATGGCAGAGCCATGCGTGCGAGACTCTAAATGGCGGATTTATCTAAAATAATTTTTAATTTTTTTTAATTTTTTTTATAAACCACTTATGCAGCAAAAGTATGACTTGGGGACTCGCATAACCATGACCCTCTCCGACAATAAACCTAGGACGCTAACCAGCCTACAACCATATTGTACCCCTAACGAATAACATGAAGAATGGTCATCGGGCCCCCGAAGCCATGAGGCCCCCCGAAGCCATGAGACTGACCTGGATGACCTTACAGTGACGATAAGTAATTAAAACGTGAGCCAGACCTAATGGAAAATGCATAGACATTAGTGATCCGAACCACGTGCATGAACGAAACATTAAATCAACCGCGAACCATGAAATTGAAACAGATGGGAGAAAAACAAGAGCCAGGGGCATTGCAATTCGCTAAGAAAAGACCCTTGTCGTGACAAACGAATGAACAACTGTGAAAACATAATAGGAACTTACTCCAATTGCCCACTATCCGCTAGGGAGCTATTTGGTTAACTGGGGCGGGAGATCAATCTGAGTGAATGTGAACCAGAAGTAAAAGAGACCAGTCTGAGTAAATGCAAACCAGGACTAAAGAACACCACCAATTTTATTAATTTTTTTTCCCCCTTCCTCCCCCTTCCCAAGTAAACAAAAAAAGGTAGGCCTAAGGAATGTAACAAACCACCTAGGAAAGAACCGTAAGCAGCTATGTTTATCGGAAGAGCAGTATCACAGCGGTGTGCTGATAGCCCTAGTAAGAATACTGAGTAACCATTATGTAGCAATGAAAAGAAATGCAGCTTTAAGTGGAAGCAGAGTATAACACATGATGTAGGAACAAGTGGGTAAATGCAGCTCTGGATGTGAGTGGTGCCTAAAAACATGGTATGGGCACAGCTCTGAGTATGAGCATGAGGAGCATGGTATAAAGCAGCCGTATGAATGCAATCTGAAAGTGAGCAGAGTATTAATGTAATGCAACAGCGGACGTATGACCGCAGCTCTTAGTAGTAAATGGCGTATAGGACAAAATGTAAATGCAGACACACGGACGTAGCTTTGAAGGTAACAATCCTAACCACGATCATTTGACCATTAGCGCCCAACCCCCTTCGCCCCAGAGCGCCACAAGTCACGGACTGTGTAACCAAGTCCGATCCTACCGTGAATGTCAGCACTCGCCTGGCACCTTCTGCCATTGCCCAGGCGCAAACGAACCTCCACATGATGCTGCATGATTTTTATTTATTTTTTTGGTTCCCCCCCCCCCCCTTTTTTAAATCGACCATTGATCCACATTTACCATCACTTAAACCCAGCACGCGTAGCTTGAGCCAACTGCAGGCACGCGCCCCGCATGTAAACCAGGTATCAGAAAACATACAACCATGCCCACTCTAAGCACATTCTACCCCAATAACTGTATGCAATGGCCTCACCAGGCCTCTGAAAAGCCAGACAAACAATACAAACAACCATGGTTCGACCATTAGCGCCCAAATTCAGCTTCATCCCAGAGTGCTACATGTCGCGGACCACATCGTGGGTCCCATGCAAACAACTCCGATCCTACCATGAATACCAGCACCCTCCTGAGACATTCTGCCGTCGCCCAGCCGTAAGGAGCCTCCACACCATGCTGCTGTATCCTAGAGCTGACTCAGAGGTAGTGAAATCAGCTGAATCAGTATCAGCCTGGGCCCACAGGTGCGTATAATTAGCCTTGTAATCAGTCTCCCCTCCCACAAATGCAGCAATACATTGCTTAATACATATAGTGAAGATATCCAAATTTTCCACATCTATAACGCCCGATTACTATGTCAATGAAACTACAACAATCATGTATTGGTATCAAGTGGACATACTATGTGCATGACTATATAAGACTGCAGGATGTATAATCCTTGCTAAGTTCAACCACACGGACGTCAGTATGTTGATCTGATTGAAATAAAGTGACTAATGCATGTAAATAAACCACATCTGAAGTTTGTCTATACCTGTGTGGTGGCGATATGGATGGGGTGCCGCTCCTCGACGCGTGTTTCGTCGTCTTTGACTTCGCAAATGTTCGCGAATAGGCAGGCGAATTTTAAAACCCACAGGGACTCTTTCTGGCCACAATAGTGATGGAAAAGTTGTTTCAAGGGGACTAACACCTGGACTGTGGCATGCCGGAGGGGGATCCATGGCAAAACTCCCATGGAAAATTACATAGTTGACGCAGAGTCTGGTTTTAATCCATAAAGGGCATAAATCACCTAACATTCCTAAATTGTTTGGAATAACGTGCTTCAAAACATCAGGTATGATGTTGTATCAATCAGGTAGTGTAAGGGTTACGCCCTCTTCACAGTGACAGACCAAACTCCCCGTTTAACGGACCGCAAACAACCGCAAACAGTCCATTTGCACAACCGCAAACTCCCCATTTGCACAAGGTTGGATACCAAGCTAGCCATGTCCCGTTCCTTGTCCTCACTGATGTCATTGAAGGTCTCTTCCTCCACCCAGCCACAAACAACACCAAGGGTCCCTGAAAGGTGACAACAAGCCCCCTGGGACGCCTGCTGTGGTTGGTCTTCCACCTCCTCAAAGCCACCTTCCTCCTCTGACTCCTCTTCTTCAGACTCCTCTCTCTGCATTATTATGAGGTGTGTTAAGTAGTAATATTCCTATCAGTTTAATCCCTGTTACGTCCCCTATCAGGGACGTGTATATGGAATCGATTTTAGGAACCGGGAGATGGAAAAAGATGCTTGGTCGGTCCTCCTACTTCAAATTTGGGGCACTGCGCGTGCAATCTAATGTGCCACCAGATAGGAGTGGTGTGTTAAGTAGTTCTATTCTTATCAGTTTAATCCCGGTTACGTCCCCTATCAGGGGACGTGTATCGAATAGATTTTAGACAACCGCAAAGAGTTGTCAATTGTTGACACACTCATGACATAAATTTTATACCTCTATGCATCAATCTTGGTGTAGTTATGACTGTGCTCGTGCGCACATTTGGGAGATTGCAGGTGATGGGGGTTTTACAAAGCCTATGGTCGTGCTGAGGTAGTTCAGTGACAGTTAAGTGACCCAGAAAACAATGATTCTGCAGTGTGGGCCCATTGTTGGCCTAGTAGGCTTTAATGATCACCTTAGATGATCACAAAGAAAATTCATGTTTTTCCTATGCAAAATTATCCAGCCGATCGCTTTTGGTCTGTTCACAATGAAGCAACGACCTTATCATCTGGGGTGTGCCAACATTGCCATTGCCAACAAACTCATAGAGGTGGTCGCTTCATTGTGATATGCAAGCCCCTTCACCACGACAAGGTAACGATCACGAAAGGGAATTGACACATGTATGTGGCTTTTTTTTTGTTTGGTTTTTGAAGCCACAGTGCAGCACCAGAGGCCAGAAAAATTAGGCATGTACACACGCCTGAAAAATTAGGTATTGTTGCAGCCGCTACTGTAGCAGCGGCCAGAAAAATTGATGTTTGTTTCCCAGGCAGAAAGTGCCCTAAAACATTGTGGCTTGAGCCCTAGTTGGTGGCGGATAAGTCACGCAAGTCATCCAGCATTCAGAGATAAAATACAGCAGCGTGTGGACCATTTTTAGCCTTAGGCAGCTCATCTCATCAGGCCTTTTTTAGTCGAATGTATCGCCCACTGTCAGTCCCTTCAGGATCCATCCCTCATTCATCTTAATAAAGGTGAGGTAATCTAGACTTTTTTGACCTAGGCGACTTCTCTTCTCAGTGACAATACCTCCTGCTGCACTGAAGGGCCTTTCTGACAGGACACTTGAAGCGGGGCAGGCCAGAAGTTCTATCGCAAATTGGGATAGCTCAGGCCACAGGTCAAGCCTGCACACCCAGTAGTCAAGGGGTTCATCGCTCCTCAGAGTGTCGATATCTGCAGTTAAGGCGAGGTAGTCTGCTACCTGTCGGTCGAGTCGTTCTCTGAGGGTGGACCCCGAAGGGCTGTGGCGATGCGTAGGACTTAAAAAGCTCTGCATGTCCTCCATCAACAACACGTCTGTAAAGCGTCCTGTCCTTGCCGGCGTGGTCGTGGGAGGAGGAGGATTACTTTCACCTCTTCCCCTGTTAGATTCCCGTTGTGCTGTGACATCACCCTTATACGCTGTGTAAAGCATACTTTTTAATTTATTTTGGAACTGCTGCATCCTTTCCGACTTGCGGTAATTCGGTAACATTTCAGGCACTTTCTGCTTATACCGGGGGTCTAGTAGTGTGGACACCCAGTATAGGTCGTTCTCCTTCAGCCTTTTTATACGAGGGTCCCTCAACAGGCACGACAGCATGAAAGACCACATTTGCACAAGGTTGGATGCCGAGCTACTCATGTCCCGTTCCTCGTCCTCAGTGATCTCACTGAAGGTCTGTTCTTCCCCCCAGCCACGTACAACACCACGGGTACCAGATAGGTGACAACGAGCACCCTGGGATGCCTGTTGTGGTTGGTCTTCCTCCTCCTCCTCAAAGCCACAATCCTCCTCTGACTCCTCTTCCTAACAATCCTCTTCCAGCGTTGCCGCAGGTCTAGCAAGCGATGCTGATAAGGCTGTTTCTGGTGGTGATGGTGACCACAACTCTTCCTCTTCCTCTTCACGCTCATCTACGACCTGATCCAACACTCTTCGCAGGGCACGCTCCAGGAAGAAAACAAATGGTATGATGTCGCTGATGGTGCCTTCGGTGCGACTGACTAGGTTTGTCACCTCCTCAAAATGACGCATGAGCCTACAGGCATTGCGCATGAGCGTCCAGTAACGTGGCAAAAAAATTCCCAGCTCCGCAGAGGCTGTCCTAGCACCTCGGTCATACAAATACTCGTTAACGGCTTTTTCTTGTTGGAGCAGGCGGTCGAACATTAGGAGTGTTGAATTCCAATGTGTCGGGCTGTCGCAAATCAAGCGCCTCACTGGCATGTTGTTTCGCCGCTGGATATCTAAAAAGTGCGCCATGGCCGTGTAGGAACGCCTGAAATGGCCACACACCTTCCTGGCCTGCTTGAGGACGTCCTGTAAGCCTGGGTACTTATGCACAAAGCGTTGTACGATCAGATTACACACATGTGCCATGCACGGCACATGTGTCAACTTGCCCAAATTCAGTGCCGCCAACAAATTGCTTCCGTTGTCACACACCACTTTGCCGATCTCCAGTTGGTGCGGAGTCAGCCACTGATCCACCTGTGCGTTCAGGGCGGATAGGAGTGCTGGTCCGGTGTGACACTCTGCTTTAAGGCAAGTCAACCCCAAGACGGCGTGACACTGCCGTATCCGGGATGTGGAATAGCCCCTGGGGAGCTGGGGGGGGGTGCCGTTGATGTGGAGCAAGACGCAGCAGCAGAAGAGGACTCAGGCGAGGAGGTTATGGAAGAGAATGGAGTAGGAGGAGTAGAGGAGGTGGCAGCAGGCCTGCCTGCAAGTCGTGGCGGTGTCACCAACTCCTCTGCAGAGCCACGCATTCCATGCTTGGCAGCCGTCAGCAGGTTTACCCAATGCGCAGTGTAGGTGATATACCTGCCCTGACTGTGCTTTGCAGACCAGGTATCAGTGGTCAGATGGACCCTTGCCCCAACACTGTGTGCCAGACATGCCATTACTTCCTTTTGCACAATCGAGTACAGAGTGGGGATTGTCTTTTGTGCAAAGAAATTTCGGCCGGGTACCTTCCACTGCGGTGTCCCAATAGTTACAAATTTTTGGAACGCCTCAGACTCCACCAGCTTGTATGGTAAAAGCTGGCGGGCTAAGAGTTCAGACAAGCCAGCTGTCAAACGCCGGGCAAGGGGGTGACTTTGTGACATTGGCTTCTTACGCTCAAACATGTCCTTGACAGACACCTGACTGTGGGCAGATGAGCAGGAACTGCTCAAAGCGAGAGACGGAGTGGCGGATGGTTGAGAGGGGGCAAGGAGGACAGCAGTGGTTGACGTGGCTGAAGATGCTGGACCAGGAGGAGGATGGCGGCTTTGAGTTTGTGTGCTGCTTGTACTCATGTGTTGGTCTCATAGGCGTTTGTGATGTGCGATCATGTGCCTTCGCAAAGCAGTTGTACCTAGGTGGGTGTTGGACTTCCCACGACTCAGTTTCTTTTGGCACAGGTTGCAAATGGCATCGCTTTTATCAGAGGCAGACACACAAAAAAAATGCCACACTGCAGAGCTCTGCAATGACGGCATTCTGGTGGTGGCAACAGCATGCGTTGATTGGCGTGCTGTCTGGCTGACCCCGGGTGCCGATGCATGCTGTCTGACTGTGCCACTAGCTCCTTGCGATGACCTCCCCCTTCTTCCAACTCGTCTCCTCCTCCTCTTTGTCTCCCCATCTGAACTTTCCCCCTGTTCTTCTTCTCTTCTAGCGGTCACCCACGTGACATCCACGGACACATCGTCATCATCAACCGCTTCACTTGTATCTGACAACTCAGCAAAGGAAGCAGCAGCGGGTACAACATCATCATCATCATCACACCGTACATCCACGTGTGTAATGCTGCCTGACTGAGACATATCCCTGTTATCTACATCCTCTGGTAATAATGGTTGTACATCACTCATTTCTTCCAACTGATGTGTAAATAACTCCTCTGACAGATCAAGTGAAGCGGCTGTGGTGCTAGTCTTGGTGGTGGCGGCAGGCGGGCGAGTGGTAACTTGAGAGGTGCCCGAAGCTAAGCTGGAGGAGGATTGTGCATCAAGGTTCCGAGCGGAAGCTGTAGAAGATTGGGTGTCCTGTGTTAGCCAGTCAACTATGTCCTCAGAACTTTTCGAGTTCAGGGTACGTGGCCTCTGAACACTGGCCATTATTCTAGGGCCAAAGGGAATCACAGCACCACGACCAGGACGGTCCCTGCGGGGATCGCCTGCCTCTGCCTGTCATTTTTTTTTAGATTAGTTAAGTTGTACTATGCGTGCAAGCTACTGTGACACCAGATATGAGTGGCACTATGCACTGGCAGAAGTTGGCAGAGTAGACGCTGTAGGCCTGACACACACGCTTGCAGACAACTAACTGCTATTATATTACAGTCAAAATTTATTTTTATTTTTTTAAATGTACACCACTGTTACACCAGATATGAGTTGCACTGGTGTGACACTGTGCCCTGGCAGGCCCTGAAACACACACGTGTGAAGGAAACTGACTGATATTATTTCACAGTCAAAAAAGTGTTGTTGTTTTTTTAATGTACACCACTGTTACACCAGATATGAGCTGCACTGGTGTGACACAAAAAAAAAAGCAGACTGAAGTTCTAGCCCTAAAAAGGGCTTTATGGGGTGCTGTCCTTACAGCAGAGATCAGATGAGTCCTTCAGGACTGTAGTGGACACTGAATACACTGGCCTAGCTATTGATTTCCCTATTAAATCAGCAGCAGCTACACTGTCCCTCCTCTCACTAAGAATGCAGCTTCTGAATGAATCTGAATGAATCTAAAATGAATGCTGTCCAGGAGGTGGGAGGGTCTGGGAGGGAGGGTCTGCTGATGATTGGCTGGAATGTGTCTGCTGACTGTGAGGTCCAGGGTCAAAGTTTACTCAATGATGACGAATAGGGGCGGACCGAACATCGCATATATTCGCCTGCCGCGGCGAACGCGAACAAGCTATGTTCGCTGGGAACTATTCAACGGCGAACTATTCGGGACATCTCTACTTTTTAAATGAATTTCAATAAATATATTTTATTCAAGTTATTACATATACTCTCTTGGTTGTTGTTGAAAAGTATTTTTTCATAGTGTAATACTGTTGAGGAGGCCCTGACAAAATCTTTTAGTCCTCCTCTTCCTTCTAGGTCAGGGCCCCAAAGCAGCCGCTTTCCCTGCAGCTACGCCCCTGGTGCCGGGGTAATATAATTAAGGGGTATCGGGGTACATTGGGTGTAATATAACTGAGGAGGGCTATCAGACATTAAAAAAGGGGTAATATAGCTTACATTACCCCTGTATTACGTCCCTGATAGGATAGCACTCCTCAGTTATGTTACCCCTGTATAATGCACCCTGATACCCCTTAGTTATATTATATAACTAAGGGATATCAGGGTACATTACACAGGGGTAATATAACTGAGGGGTATCAGGGTACATTATACAAGGGTAATATAACTGAGGAGGGCTGTCATGGGACATTATACAGGGGTAATGTAAGCTATATTACCACCGTATAATACTTGATAGGCCTCCTGAGTTATATTACCCCTGTATAATAATGTACCCTGATACACCTTAGTTATATGACCCTGCTGGGATCATATAACTAAGGGGTATCTGGGTACATAATTATACAAGGGTAATGTAAGTTACTCAGGAGGCCTATCAGGCATTATACAGTGGTAATATAAGTTATATTACCCCCTGTATAATGTACCCTGATACCCCTTGGTTATATTACCCCCTGTATAATGTACCCTGATTACCCTCAGTTATATAACTGAGGGGTATCAGGGGACACTATGGGTAATATTATAACTAAGGGGTATCAGGGTACATTATACAAGGGTAATATAACTGAGGAGGACTCTCTAGTGCTATCAGTGGACATTATACAGGGGTCCTTAGTTATATTACCCCTGTATAATGTACCCTGATACCCCTAAGTTATAGGGGTATCAGGGTTTAGGAGGGGCTGGGCGCAAGCAGGCAGGGCATGAGGCGAGGTAGTGGGGGTACATACTTTTTTAAAAACTTTTTATTCTTACTTTGTTTTCTCTAGGGCCGGGGCCGGCGAGGCAGAGTTGGGAAGTTGCCACACACAGTCACAGTCAGTAGTCCTCCTCTCCTGTCCGACAGTCCAAAGCTGGGGCCTGGGCTAGGCAGTGGGCACAGACAGAGACAGGCTCACTAAGTCACTAGACTAGCAGCAGACGCAGAAGATGAAGCAAACGTTTGCGCGGGTGGGCAGGCACGCAGCTTTACGTGGTGACGTCAACTCGTCTCTGCGGCTGCCGCACTCCCAGCCTGCGCCCGCCTCTGCTGGGTCCGAACGCCGCCCCCACCCCCATCTGTCATGTGACTCATGTCTGTTTATCTGTGTTGTCTGTAGTGTGTACTTGAATCACTGAGTCACCCAGTAGTGCGGGCGGCCGGCCGGACACAACAGCGATTAGCGAATCAGCGTGGTGGGCACCCGGGGGGGGGCAAGGAATTACCTGGGGGGGGGCAATTTCCCCCCCTGTAGCGACGCCACTGTGCATGATGTAATAGCACCCAGCTTTTCTGCTGTCCTGCATGGCACATGTGGAGAGACATGAGAATAGTCTGAGCAAGCTGAGTAACACAACTTTCACCTACCCTCTGCACTTGTTCTATGCAGGACATCAGGAAAGCTGAGTCACATTACATAATAGCACCCAGCTTTCCTCCTGTTCTGAATGGCATATGTGCAGAGGAATAGCCTGGGAAAGCTGAGTGACCCCCCCCCCCCCTCCTCCACCACACATACACCTCTGCACTGTCCTCACGTCACTTACTTCATTACTGGTGGGGTTGTGGCAATCCAGAGGAATCATGCGTGGTGGAGCTAGAAGGTGGGAGGCGGGGCTAGAAGGCGGGAGGCGGGGCTAGCAGACGGCAGACAGTTCAGAAGATAGACTGGGGCGGGGATTCTCCTCTAATTTATTCAGTGAATAAATTAGCTGGGAGGCGGTGCCGCGGGCCGGGTATGGAGGCACATTGAGGGCTGCAGGGGGAGGATCGAGTAATCGCGCGCCCCGTAAGTAAAGAAAATGAGGGAGCACATTGAAGGCTGCAGGGGGAGAAAGGACATTATATCTACATTTTAGAAGGTTCTGATCTCCACAGTCACGAACTGTGGAGATCAGAACCTTTCCTCCGTGCACTCTGTGGCAAGCTGAGCATGCTATGGCAGGGGCAGACTGGGCCTGAGCTGCAATGCGATGTGGAAAAGCAGCGCATGCTCAGTTACACAGTAGGCATGGACGGAGCTTCTCCATGTCGCGTGCAGCCATGGACGGACTGGCTGCACATCAGAGTGGGGCTCAGGGGGCGTGGCTTCAGATTGTTGAAAAAATAGACATATCTACTTAAAGACATATATTAGGAAATGTCCTTTTTCCCTGCCTCCCACACAGTTGCAGAAAATACATGGATAGTGGCCAACCCCTTTAACGACCCAGGACGAGAATTGTCTATATGCCCACCTCTCGGAGATCCTCTAACATGTTCAATACCCTGAAAGGATATGCATTGTTTCACTCCCGGGTGACATTCCATGACATGTTGGGCGATTGGAGTATCATCTTCATTATTGATACTCAGCAAGTGTTCTCCAATCCGTCTCCTAAATTCCCTCTTGGTTTTACCTACATATTGTTTTTGGCAGATACATGTCGCCACATAGACCACCCCCACCGTTTTGCAGCCATCAAAAAGGGCAATATAGTTAAATACACCACAACAGGACGGGAGTTTGTCATCAGGTCCTTTATTAACTGCAAAACGATGGGGGTGGTCTATGTGGTGACATGTATCTGCCAAAAACAATATGTAGGTAAAACCAAGAGGGAATTTAGGAGACGGATTGGAGAACACTTGCTGAGTATCAATAATGAGGATGATACTCCAATCGCCCAACATGTCATGGAATGTCACCCGGGAGTGAAACAATGCATATCCTTTCAGGGTATTGAACATGTTAGAGGATCTTCGAGAGGTGGGCATATAGACAATTTGCTGCTGAGGAAAGAGGCGCAATGGACATTTACACTAAAAACTGTCAAACCTTTTGGTCTAAATGACTATATCTGTTATACATGTTTTATCTAAAAGGACTATTCCCAGGATCCATCATATTGAACATTCCAATGCTCTATGGATCTATACCACAGCGATCCTATGGTTACTAATAGTGACTTCTTACGGATGCTGAGGTGCATAGAAATCTGTAATATCCCTCTACACTGCGTGCAGAATTATTAGGCAAATGAGTATTTTGACCACATCATCCTCTTTATGCATGTTGTCTTACTCCAAGCTGTATAGGCTCGAAAGCCTACTACCAATTAAGCATATTAGGTGATGTGCATCTCTGTAATGAGAAGGGGTGTGGTCTAATGACATCAACACCCTATATTAGGTGTGCATAATTATTAGGCAACTTCCTTTCCTTTGGCAAAATGGGTCAAAAGAAGGACTTGACAGGCTCATAAAAGTCAAAAATAGTGAGATATCTTGCAGAGGGATGCAGCACTCTTAAAATTGCAAAGCTTCTGAAGCGTGATCATCGAACAATCAAGCGTTTCATTCAAAATAGTCAACAGGCTCGCAAGAAGCGTGTGGAAAAACCAAGGCGCAAAATAACTGCCCATGAACTGAGAAAAGTCAAGCGTGCAGCTGCCAAGATGCCACTTGCCACCAGTTTGGCCATATTTCAGAGCTGCAACATCACTGGAGTGCCCAAAAGCACAAGGTGTGCAATACTCAGAGACATGGCCAAGGTAAGAAAGGCTGAAAGACGACCACCACTGAACAAGACACACAAGCTGAAACGTCAAGACTGGGCCAAGAAATATCTCAAGACTGATTTTTCTAATGAGAGTGAGTCTTGATGGGCCAGATGGATGGGCCCGTGGCTGGATTGGTAATAGGCAGAGAGCTCCAGTCCGACTCAGACGCCAGCAAGGTGGAGGTGGAGTACTGGTTTGGGCTGGTATCATCAAAGATGAGCTTGTGGGGCCTTTTCGGGTTGAGGATGGAGTCAAGCTCAACTCCCAGTCCTACTGCCAGTTTCTGGAAGACACCTTCTTCAAGCAGTGGTACAGGAAGAAGTCTGCATCCTTCAAGAAAAACATGATTTTCATGCAGGACAATGCTCCATCACACGCGTCCAAGTACTCCACAGCGTGGCTGGCAAGAAAGGGTATAAAAGAAGAAAATCTAATGACATGGCCTCCTTGTTCACCTGATCTGAACCCCATTGAGAACCTGTCCATCATCAAATGTGAGATTTACAAGGAGGGAAAACAGTACACCTCTCTGAACAGTGTCTGGGAGGCTGTGGTTGCTGCTGCACGCAATGTTGATTGTGAACAGATCAAAACACTGACAGAATCCATGGATGGCAGGCTTATGAGTGTCCTTGCAAAGAAAGGTGGCTATATTGGTCACCGATTTGTTTTTGTTTTGTTTTTGAATGTCAGAAATGTATATTTGTGAATGTTGAGATGTTATATTGGTTTCACTGGTAAAAATAAATAATTGAAATGGGTATATATTTGTTTTTTGTTAAGTTGCCTAATAATTATGCACAGTAATAGTCACCTGCACACACTGCTATCCCCCTAAAATAACTAAAACTAAAAACAAACTAAAAACTACTTCCAAAAATATTCAGCTTTGATATTAATGAGTTTTTTGGGTTCATTGAGAACATGGTTGTTGTTCAATAATAAAATTAATACCCAAAAATACAACTTGCCTAATAATTCTGCACTCCCTGTATAGAGCAACCAAAAATCATATGTACCCTAAACTAGTACCAACAAAACTTCCACCCTATCCTATAGTTTCTAAAATGGGGTCACTTTTTTGGAGTTTCTACTCTAGGGGTGTATCAGGGGGGCTTCAAATGGGACATTGTGTCAAAAAAAACAGTCTAGCAAAATCTGCCTTCCATAACCGTATGGCATTCCTTTCCTTCTGCACCCTGCCGTGTGCCCGTACAGCAGTTTATGACCACATATGGGGTGTTTCTGTAAACTACAGAATCAGGGCCATAAATATTGAGTTTTGTTTGACTGTTAACCCTTGCTTTGTTACTGGAAAAAATTGATTAAAATGGAAAATTTGCCCAAAAATTTTAATTCTGACATTTCATCTCTATTTGCCAATAACTCTTGTGGAACACCTAAAGGGTTAACAACGTTTGTAAAATCAGTTTTGAATACCTTGAGGGGTGTAATTTCTTAGATGGGGTCACTTTTATGGAGTTTCTTCTCTCGGGGTGCATCAGGGGGGCTTCAAATGGGACATGATGTCCAAAAAAACAGTCTAGCAAAATCTGCCTTCCAAAAACCGTATGGCATTCCTTTCCTTCTGCGCCCTGCCGTGTGCCCGTACAGCAGTTTACAACCACATATGGGGTGTTTCTGTAAACTACAGAATCAGGGCCATAAATAATGAGTTTTGTTTGGCTGTTAACCCTTGCTTTGTAACTGGAAAAAAAATATAAAAATGGAAAATCTGCCAAAAAAGTGACATTTTTAAATTGTATCTTTATTTTCCATGAATTCTTGTGGAACACCTAAAGGGTTAACAACATTTGTAAAATCAGTTTTGAATACCTTGAGGGGTGAAGTTTCTAAAATGGGGTCATTTTTGGATGGTTTGTATCATGTAAGCTTCACAAAGTGACTTCAGACCTGAACTGGTCCTTAAAAAGTTTGTTTTTGAAAATTTCTGAGAAATTTCAAGATTTACTTCTAAACATCTAAGCCTTGTAACGTCCCCCAAAAATAAAATGTCATTCCCGAAATGATCCTAACATGTGGGAAATGTAAAGTAATAACTATATGGGAAATGTAAAGTAATAACTATTTTTATAGGTATTAATATGTATTATAGAAGTAGAGAAATAGAAAATTTTGTATTTTTTTATAAATAAAAATGCTTTTTTTCTTACTCCATTTTACGAGTGTCATGAAGTACAATATGTGCCGAAAAAACAATCTCAGAATGGCCTGGATAAGTCAAAGCGTTTTAAAGTTATCACCACATAAAGTGACACTGGTCAGATTTGCAAAAAATAGCCTGGTCCTGAAGGTGAAAATGAGCCCGGTCCTCAAGGGGTTAAAGAAAAAATATGTGTACGTGGCATTGACAGGATCATGTTAGGGTGCAGAGGTGGTGACATTAAGACATTGCTCCTACAGAAGGAGACTAAATGGATTATGATTCTGAAAACGGTCATCTCATTAGGACTTAACCATCTTGCGCTATTTTAATGAATGGCATTTTACTATTTTTATTCATTCATGTTGTTCTCTTTTTTATTTTTTATTTATTCCATAGTCTGTATAAACACACACCTACTGGTACTGGTACTGATTGATGTCTGATAATGGAGGATCTCAGAAACTGATACATACAGTGGGATGCGAAAGTTTGGGCAACCTTGTTAATCGTCATGATTTTCCTGTATAAATCGTTGGTTGTTCCGATAAAAAATGTCAGTTAAATATATCATATAGGAGACACACACAGTGATATTTGAGAAGTGAAATGAAGTTTATTGGATTTACAGAAAGTGTGCTATAATTGTTTAAACAAAATTAGGCAGGTGCATAAATTTGGGCACCACAAAAAAGAAATGAAATCAATATTTAGTAGATCCTCCTTTTGCAGAAATTACAGCCTCTAAACGCTTCCTGTAGGTTCCAATCAGAGTCTGGATTCTGGTTGAAGGTATTTTGGACCATTCCTCTTTACAAAACATCTTTAGTTCATTCAGGTTTGATGGCTTCCGAGCATGGACAGCTCTCTTTAAGTCACACCACAGATTTTCTATTATATTCAGGTCTGGGGACTGAGATGGCCATTCCAGAACATTGTACTTGTTCCTCTGCATAAATGCCTTAGTGGATTTTGAGCAGTGTTTAGGGTCGTTGTCTTGTTGAAAAGATCCAGCCACGGCGCAGCTTCAGCTTTGTCACTGATTCCTGGACATTGGTCTACAGAATCTGCTGATACTGAGTGGAATCCATGCGTCCCTCAACTTTGACAAGAATCCCAGTCCCTGCACTGGCCACACAGCCCCACAGCATGATGGAACCACCACCATATTTTACTGTAGGTAGCAGGTGTTTTTCTTGGAATGCTGTGTTCTTTTTCCTCCATGCATAACGCCCCTTGTTATGGCCAAATAACTCATTTTTAGTTTCATGAGTCCGCAGCACCTTATTCCAAAATGAAGCTGGCTTGTCCAAATGTGCTTTAGCCCACATCAAGCGGCACTTTTTGTGCTGTGGGCGGAGAAAAGGCTTCCTCTGCATCACTCTCGCATACAGCATCTCCTTGTGTAAAGTGCGCCGAATGGTTGAACGATGCACAGTGACCCCATCTGCAGCAAGATGATGTTGTAGGTCTTTGGTGCTGGTCTGTGGGTTGACTCTGACTGTTCTCACCATTCGTCGCTTCTGTCTATCCGAGATTTTTCTTAGTCTGTCACTTCGAGCCTTAACTTGAACTGAGCCTGTGGTCTTCCATTTCCTCAACTGTGGAAACAGACAGCTGAAATCTCTGAGACAGCTTTCTTTATCCTTCCCCTAAACCATAATGGTGAACAATCTTTGTCTTCAGGTCATTTGAGAGTTGTTTTGAGACCCCCATGTTGCTACTCTTCAGAGAAAATTAAAAGAGGAGGGAAACTTACAATTGACCCCCTTAAATACTCTTTCTCATAATTGGATTCACCTGTGTATGGAGGTCAGGGGTCACTGAGCTTACCAAGCCAATTTGAGTTCCAATAATTAGTTCTAAAGGTTTTGGAATCAATAAAATGACAACAGTGCCCAAATTTATGCACCTGCCTAATTTTGTTTAAACAATTATAGCACACTTTCTGTAAATCCAATAAACTTCATTTCACTTCTCAAATATCACTGTGTGTGTCTCCTATATGATATATTTAACTGACATTTTTTATCGTAACAACCAACGATTTATACAGGAAAATCATGACGATTAACAAGGTTGCCCAAACTTTCGCATCCCACTGTATGTTGAAGTTCAGGATGTATTTCAGCAAAGTTATGAACAGTTCGACCTCAGTATAAATGTCACACTTGCACCTGGTTTCATTATGGTCAACACCTATAAAGTGTTTATGTCACTATCATTTTACATGTAATTATGTTATATTCATGCACTTTGTATTATGTTTGTAATAATACTCCGGGACATTTTGCACCATTGTGACCAGGCTTATTTTTGAAAATCTGACATGTATCACTTTATGTGATAATAACTTTGGAACACTTTTACTTATCCAAGCCATTCTGAGATTGTTTTCTCGTTTTCTCATAAATTTGAGTCAAAATACTTCACCTTTATTTATGAAAAAATCCCAAATTTAAAAAAAATATAAAAAAATTGCAATTTTCAAAATTTAAATTTCTCTGTTTTTAACTTCTTGAGGACACATGACGTACCAGTACGGCATGATGTCCTGGTACTTAGGGACACATGACGTACCGGTACGTCATGTGTATTTACGATCACCGCCGCGGGCGGTGTTCGGAACAAGTTGCCTGATCAAATCATTGACCCTTTCCCCGTGTCAGCGATTGCCGCAAACCGCAGGTCAATTCAACGGCTTTTACAGATTGCGGCGGGCGGCGGTGCCATCGGGTCCCCATGGGGCTGTAGGGGGGACCAAATGGAATGGAAGGCAGCGCGATGCCTTCCTGAGGCATCGGTGCTGCCTTCCTGTGATGAGCCTGTGAGATCCAGCCCCCTGTATCTCACAGGCTGGAAGCTGTATGAGTAATACACACTGTATTACTTATACAGCCAATGCATTCCAATACAGAAGGCGCAAAGGTATAAAAGTTCCGTAGGCGGCGCTCACCTGGTCAGTCTTGCAGTGAAAGCACGGACGGTGCTTGGAAGGGGCACCAGTTGCAAACTATATGAAAATAAGACGGGATGTCCAGCTTTCCAAAAAAGACGTCGTTCTTTATTCCAAAATAACACAGGATAAAAAACAATCCAACACGGCAAGCAGGTCTACATGTTTCGGATGCTCTAATACTGATCTTTATTCATGACACCAGTCATAAATAAGGATCAGAATGAGAGAATCCGAAACATGTAGACCTGCTTGCCGTGTTGGATTGTTTTTTATCCTGTGTTATTTTGGAATAAAGAACAACGTCTTTTTTGGAAAGCTGGACATCCCGTCTTATTTTCATTCCAATACAGAAGTATTTGAATGCATTGTAAAGGGAATTACACCCCCAAAAGTTAAAGTCCCAAAGTGGGACAAAAAAAAAAGTAAAAAAAAAGTTGAAAAAATAAAGTTTCCCCCCCAAAAAATTGAAAGTTTCAAGTAAAAATAAACAAAAACGTAATTTTCCCCAAATAAAGTTAAATTTTTTTTTTTAAAAATAGGGGGGAAAAAAAAAGTTGACATATTAGCTATCACCGCATCCGTATCAACCGGCTCTATAAACATATCACATGAACTAACCCCTCAGATGAACACCGTAAAAATTAAAAAAATAAACTGTGCTAAATAAACTATTTTTTTGTCACCATACATCACAAAAAGTGTAACAGCAAGCGATCAAAAAGGCGTATGCCCACCAAAATAGTACCAATCTAACCGTCACCTCATCCCGCAAAAAATGAGCCCCTAACTGAGATAATCGCCCAAAAATAAAAACAATATGGTTTAGAAAATGGAGACACTAAAACATCATTTTTTATGTTTTAAAAAAGCTGTTATTGTGTAAAACTCGCATAAATACAAAAAAAGTATACATATTAGGTATCGCCACGTCCATATCGACCGGCTCTATAAAAATATCACATGACCTCACCCCTCAGATGAACACCGTAAAAAATAAAAAATAAAAACTGTGCTAAATAAACCATTTTTTTGTCACCTTACATTACTAAAAGTGTAATAGCAAGCGATCAAAAAGTCATATGCACCCCAAAATAGTGCCAATCAAACCATCATTTCATCCCGCAAAAATCATACCCTACCCAAGATAATCGCCCAAAGACCGAAAAAACTATGGCTCTCGGACTATGGAAACACTAAAACCTGATTTTTATTTGTTTCAAAAATTAAATCATTGTGTAAGACTTACATAAATAAAATAAAATATACATATTAGGTATCGCCGCCTCCGTGAAAACCTGGTCTATAAAAATGCCACATGATCTAACCTGTCAGATGAATGTTGTAAATAACAAAAAATAATAATGTTGCCAAAACAGCTTTGCCAAAACAGAAGTTTTTTGTGAGTCAAGGTAACCAAAGAATGGATGTTTTGGCACAGTTTAAATTTTTTTGTTTTTTACAGGTTAGATCATGTGCTATTTTTATAGAGCAGGTTGTTACGGATGCATTGATATCAAATATGTCTACTTTTTTTGTTTCAGTTTTACATAATAAAGCATTTTTGAAAAAATAGGTTTTTGTGTCTCCATATTCTGAACGCCATATTATTTTTATTTTTCTGCCGATCGTCTTGAGCAGGGGCTTGTTTTTTGCAGGAAGAGTTGACATTTTTATTCGTATCATTTTTGAGTATATATGATTTTTTGATCATCATTGCACTTTTTGGGGCAAGGTGACCAAATAAAAAGTGTAATTTCGGCAGTTTTTATTTATTTATTTTTACCTCGTTCAGCTGAAGGGTTAGGTCATGTGACATTTTTATATAGCAGATCGTTATGGATGTGGTAATACCTAATAAGTATACTTTTTCTTATTTATTTAAGTTTTACACAATAATAGCATTTTTGAAACAAAAAAATAATGTTTTAGTGTCTCCATAGTCCATAGAGCCATAGCTTTTTTATTTTTTGACCGATTGTCTTAGGTAGGGTCTCATTTTTTGCGGGATGAGGTGACGGTATGATTGATGCTATCTTTGGGGGCATACGCCTTTTTAATCACTTGGTGTTGCACTTTTTGTGATTGTAGGTTACAAAAAATGTATTTTTTGGCACTGTTTTTATTTTAATTTTTTACGGTGTTCACTTGAGGGGTTAGTTCATGTGATATTTTTATAGAGCTGGTTGTTAAGGACATGGCAATACCTAATATGTATACTTTTTCTTATTTATTTAAGTTTTACACAATAATAGCATTTTTGAAAAACTCATTTTTGTGAAAACTCAGATCTGAAAAAGCTGTTATGCAGACGGATCCGCACTGAACAGATACCATCGTTTGCATTATAGGTGCGGATCCGTCTGTGCAGATACCAGACGGATCCGCACCGAACTCAAGTGTGAAAGTAGCCTTAGTGTGTCCGTAGTCTGAGAGCCATAGCTTTTTTATTTTTTGCCCGATTGTCTTAGGTAGGATCAAATTTTTTGTGGGATGAAGTGACGGTTTGATTGGTACTATTTTGGGGGCATACGCCCTTTTGATCGCTTGGTGTTGAACTGTTTTGATGATAGGTGACAAAAAAAATTCTTTTTTGGCACTGTTTTTATTTTATTTCTTTTACGGTGTTCACCTGAGGGGTTAGGTCATGTGATATTTTTATAGAGCTGGTTGTTACGGACGCAGCGATACCAAACATGTTTAGGGTTTTTTATTTTCTTCATTTTTACCTAATTATAAATGCGCGTATATGGGAAAATGTTAATTTTTTTTTTACTTTTTTTTTACTTTTTTCACTTTTTTTTTACTCTTTTTTGACTCAGACACACTTGGTTATTGAAGATCCAGTGGGTCTGATGGCTCTACAATACACTGCAGTACACTGTAAAGTGTACTTCAGTGTATTTTCATTCACAGTAAGCCTGATCAGGCTTACATACCATGGCAAGCCTGGATGCCTGTGTAAGGCGTCCAGTTGCATGGTAACCATCGAGATGCAGAGCAGCGGCCCGATGGGAGGGGGGAGGGAGGGAGCTTCCTCCCTGTTAACCCCTTCCATACATTGGTCCCTACGAACTGCGGCATGGAAGGGGTTAAACGGCCGACATCAGAGCCAGCACCGATGTCGGCCGTTACAGTAGATTGTCAGCTGTATGTTACAGCTAACAATCTACTACCGCTCGGCCATCCTTGAACATTATGGGGGTAGGGGGTCCAGCTCCCCCATCCTTAAAGATTGTGGGGGCGGGGAGGGATGGGGGGTCCCGCTCGGCCATTCTGAATGTGAAGGGGAAAGGTTATTAACACAGCAGCGCAGGCACGATCTTCTCAACACTCACTGAGAAGATCAAATCTGGCTGACCAATCACAGCGATTCAAAGGCAGGGACCACGCTGATTGGTCCACTGCCGGGTGCCCGGACAGCTCTGCTGTTCATGACACTCGTTTACATGCTGGTGTCATCGCATGTACTTGCGGTGACACTTTGATCTCATGACGTACAGTGTACGTCAAGATGCGGTAAATAACGGTAAATAACACCACATCATGATGTACACAGTACGTCATTGGTCATTAAGGGGTTAAAGAAACTGTTATTTTGTTCAATTTATATGAATTATGTATTTTTTATTTTGCACATTTCACTTTGTATGTTGATGGTCGGTTCTTTGGTGATGAATTAGGATCATCCACTACATATATCTGATATGTCCTTCGGTGGTCTTATTGTAACTACTTCCCTGTTTTTGGCTCTACCATATTGTGACAGTTTGTCCATATCACAGACAGGACACACCCTGCGCATGCTCTGTGGAGTTGCATTGCGCTGTGCGCTATCAGACCTTTCTTCATGGTGACGGGCGACGCAGACGCCCACATGATTACACATCAGCATCCTTACATGGGGCATTTGTCACAAGATGTCGCTCTGGGGAGGGCTTGAGCGCTGCAGCGATGTATTGAGCTACTTCATGACAGGTGTACGAGCATAATTTGTCTCAGGTGTGCTGTACTTTCTATATAATACCCCTCACACCACAACGTTACTGCCTCCTGACAAAGTCAGCTTGGTGGCAAAATGCGCGTCGAGGGTTCTTGCTTTCTTACCAAGTGAACCGAACCATCTCGATCATGGGTATATGTTAATTGATATTGCCTGTTTCACTTATTATAGGCGCCTGTTGCACATGTATTTGACCCTGCCATGTCCTTCTGGACACCACTGTCTTACTGCCACTATATAGCCATATTGTGTGCTACATTAATGCAATGGGTTATTGATTGCATCACTGCTTGATACAGTCTGGCTAGCATATTTCATTCTTTACCCTCAGTATTGTCTGGCTGCTCTGCCATCCAGCACTGTGTGGGAATTTTTACCTGTGGCATTGACTTATGCTACAGCTGCTATATTATTATTGTATAACCACACAATGTTCGGTTGGTTCATATCTTGATTTTCTTTATTTTTATGTACATTTTATGTACATTGTGTATGGTATATTATATTTGATAGGGGTTATTAGCAAGCTTTGCAATGATGGCCGGAGATTCAACATGGCAAACCAGTCCTACTAATGGGATTATGGTGTTGGGTGGCATAATCAGTGGCGTTGCTAGGGCTGGTGTCACCCGGTGCGGTAGAAAATGGTGTCACCCCCCACCCCCTCAGCAAATTTTTTAGCCATATATGGGGGCTATGGTGGTGCTACTGCCATAGGGGGCATCCGTTAGATCAGCAGACCCCCCCTAGCAGTCAGAGCCTGGTCTCGGGAGGGGCACTTCCAGATTATTTTCTGTCCGCCGCCACAAAACAATGGTGCTTATAGAACAGACTCCACAGTGTAGCGGTATACTGTATATTGTGGGGCACAGTGTAGAGGTATACTGTATATTGTGTGGCACAGTGTAGAGGTATACTGTACATTGTGGGGCACAGTGTAGAGGTATACTGTATATTGTGCGGCACAGTGTAGAGGTATACTGTATATTGTGTGGCACAGTGTAGAGGTATACTGTATATTGTGTGGCACAGTGTAGAGGTATACTGTATATTGTGTGGCACAGTGTAGAGGTATACTGTATATTGTGTGGCACAGTGTAGAGGTATACTGTATATTGTGGGGCACAGTGTAGAGGTATACTGTATATTGTGTGGCACAGTGTAGAGGTATACTGTATATTGTGGGGCACAGTGTAGCGTTATACTGTATAATGTGTGGCACAGTGTAGCGGTATACTGTATATTGTGTGGCACAGTGTAGCGGTATACTGTATATTGTGTGGCAAAGTGTAGCGGTATACTGTATATTGTGTGGCACAGTGTAGAGGTATACTGTATATTGTGGGGCACAGTGTAGGCTATATGTGTATAACAAACATATTTCACATAAAAACTTAGTTACTTGGCTTGGCCCTTGGGGATCTCGGACGCCACTTTAACACTTTGGTCGGGGGCTCGGCGGAGCTGATGTTGTGCTTTATCCTAATGAGAAAGATTTCATAATAAGGATTTGGAGAAGAGGCAGAGGGGTCACAGAGCAGGGAGAGGCTGGTGCTGCAACTAGGGGGTCATGCCATGTGGGAGTAATAAAGCCCACCATAATGCCCCCTCCCCCCCCCCCCTAGTAGAAATAATTCTCCTTTTAATGTGACAGTGCAAAAAATACCCCCTTGTAATGCCCCCAGTTGAGCTAATGTCCCCATAGTGCCCCCATAATGTCCCAGTATAAAATACCCCTATACAGTGCCCCCAGTGAATTCCCCCATAGTGCTCCTTTCCCCCTTTTTCCTGCTAGTGCCCCCCATAATGTACCAGTATAAAATGCCCCATATATAGTGCCCCAGTAGATGCCCCTCAGTGTCCAGCCTCTGATAGGCTGCCGGCCTAGTGTCCCCCATAATGCCCCCCAATAATGTGCCAGTAAGTGTCCCCATAGATGCCTCCCCCATCATGTGCCAGTATCAAATGCCTCTCTCCTCCCCCCCACATGTCCCAGTATCATAGTGCCATCTCCCATCCCCCCAATGTGCCAGTATGAAGTGCCTCTCTCCTCCCCCCCACATGTCCCAGTATCATAGTGCCATCTACCCCCCAATGTGCCAGTATGAAGTGCCTCTCTCCTCCCCCCCACATGTCCCAGTATCATAGTGCCATGCCATCTCCCCCCCCCCAAAAGTGCCAGTATCAAGTGCCTCCCCCCCATGTCCCAGTATCATAGTGCCATTCCATCCCCCCCCCCCAAAAGTGCCAGTATAAAGTGCCTCTCTCCCCCCCCATGTCCCAATATCATAGTGCCATGCCATCTCCCCCCCCCCCAATGTGCCAGTATCAGGTGCCAACCCCCCTCCCCCCATGTGCCAGTATCAAGTGCCTCCTGCTCCCCCCATGGCAGTAACAGTCGGGTATTAAAAAAAATAAAATAAACACTTCTACTTACCTCCATGTCAGCGATGCAATGCAGCCTCTTCCTGTGTCCCGCCCTGTATGTCCATATATATGCTTGTGTATTTCAGAAAAGCTTCTGCTGGGATTCGAACCCACGACCTTCTGTGTCAGAGGCAAAGCATCTAACCACACGGCCATAAGAACAGCCTTGCTACTGACTGAAAATATATGAGACTTCTACTGTTATAGCTGTACATCTATACACATGACAGCTGCCCTAACACACCCAGCACTGCTATATCTCTATATGACAGCTGTCCCAGCACACTCAGCTCTGCTATATCTCTATAAATGATAGCTGCCCCAGCACACCCAGCTCTGCTACATATGATACACATGACAGCTGCACCAGCACACTCAGCTCTACTATATCTCTATATATGACAGCTGCTCCAGCAAACCCAGCTCTGCTACATCTATACACATGACAGCTGCCCAAACACACCCAGCACTGCTACATCTAATACACATGACAGCTGGAGCAGCTGTCATATATAGAGATATAGTAGAGCTGAGTGTGCTGGTGCAGCTGTCATGTGTATCATATGTAGCAGAGCTGGGTGTGCTGGGGTAGCTATCATTTATAGAGATATAGCAGAGCTGAGTGTGCTGGGACAGCTGTCATATAGAGATATAGCAGTGCTGGGTGTGTTAGGGCAGCTGTCATGTGTATAGATGTACAGCTATAACAGTTGAAGTCTCATATATTTTCAGTCAGCAGCAAGGCTGTTCTTATGGCCGTGTGGTTAGATGCTTTGACTCTGATACAGAAGCGTTTCTGAAATACACAAGCACTAATTTCATATATGGACATACAGGGCGGGACACAGGAAGAGGCTGCATCGCAGTGCTTTGCCTCTGATACAGAAGGTCGTGGGTTCGAATCCCAGACACATCTTTCCCTCTCCTGAAGACGGCAATACAAATGGTTCGTAAATGCCGGCCCTGCTGGTGTCACCCCCATCAATGGTGTCACCCGGTGCGGTCCGCACCCCCCTTGCAACGCCACTGGGCATAATGTCTGGATGCCTTCAATCTTCATTTCAGGTACACTAACAACAACTACAACTCGGCATTACATTGATTTGGTCAAGGAACCAGTGGTCATTTCTCCATAGTGTCCTAGGAGCTGTGTTTTCAACAGGGCTTTGCTAGACCACATGTTGTTCATGCTACTGTGAACAGCCTGTGTGGCCTAAATGTGCCACCATGGCCTGCAGTGTCTCCAGGCTTGTCTCCCATTGAACACATGTGGGACGTCATTAGTCTGCAATTGCAAAAGATGCTGCTAGAAGCAGATCTTAAAAATGCATGTGCCCAAGTCCATTAAGTATAAAAGAACATTCCTCAAGCATTAATAACTTCACTGACGGCATGCCAAGGTGTGTAAGTATGTGCATTTCTGCCCATTGCGCTCATACTCTATACTGGAAAAAAAAATGAGATGTTTGGAATATTTTGTTTCAATTTTTGTCATTAACATGTTAATTGACCCTGTGATTTCCATGATTCCTTGACTTTTCCTTCTTGGTGTTGCAGTTTCAATGTTGATGAGTGTGTAATAATTTCCATTTGTTTGTTAGGAGTTACATGGAGCACTACATAAACTCCAGAGAGAATTGCAAGAGAAGATTCAGCATCTTAAAAACCTAGAAGAAGAAAAATGTACTAAGCTACTTGCTCAGGAGCACAGCATTGAGAGATTAAAGCAAACTGTATCATTGAAAGAACAAATACTGCAAGTGAGTGAATTTATTTGTCATGAGTACTCAAAAGAAAACACAGGCATGTACATATATTTCAGCAAGCCTATGTGGACCCTAACATTGGTGTTTTTTAAATAATTTCTGTATTCTATAATTTTCTTTAATAGTCTCTATATTTATGGGTTTATGTACTTTAACCCCTTAAGGACACAGCCTTTTTACACCTTAGGACCAGGCCATTTTTTTAAAATCTGACCAGAGTCCCTTTAAGTGCTGATAACTTTAAAACGGTTTGACTTATCCAGGCCGTTCTGAGATTGTTTTTTCGTCACATATTGTACTTCATGACACTGGTAAAATGGAGTAAAAAAAAAAAATTTTTTTGCACCAAAAAATACCTAATTTAACAAAAATTTGAAAAAAATTAGCAAATTTCAAAGTTTCAGTTTCTCTACTTCTGTAATACATAGTAATACCCCCAAAAATTGTGATGACTTTACATTCCCCATATGTCTACTTCATGTTTGAATTGTTTTGGGAATGATATTTTATTTTTTGGGGATGTTATAAGGCTTAGAAGTTTAGAAGCAAATCTTGAAATTTTTCCGAAATTTACAAAAACTCAATTTCTAGGGACCAGTTCAGGTCTCAAGTCACTTTGCGAGGCTTACATTATAGAAACCACCCAAAAATGACCCCATCTAAGAAACTACACCCCTCAAGGTATTCAAAACTGATTTTGCATACGTTGTTAACCCTTTAGGTGTTGCACAAGAGTTATTGGCAAATAGGGAGGAAATTTGAGAATTTCATTTTTTTGTCTAATTTTTCATTTTAACCCATTTTTTCCACTAACAAACCAAGGGTTAACAGCCAAACAAGACTGTATCTTTATTGCCCTGACTCTGCCATTTACAGAAACACCCAATATGTGGCCGTAAACTACTGTACGGCCACACAGCGGGGCGTAGAGTGAAAGGTGCGCCGTTTGGTTTTTGGAGGGCTGATTTTGCTGGACTGTTTTTTTGGCACCATGTCCCATTTGAAGCCCCCCTGATGCACCCCTAGATTATAAACTCCATAAAAGTGACCCCATCTAAGAAACTACACCCCTCAAGGTATTCAAAACTGATTTTACAAACTTTGTTAACCCTTTAGGTGTTGCACAAGATTTAATGGAAAATAGAGATACAATTTCAAAATTTCACTTTTTTGGCAGATTTTCCATTTTAATATTTTTTTTCCAGTTACAAAGCAAGGGTTAACAGCCAAACAAAACTCATTATTTATGGCCCTAATTCTGTAGTTTACAGAAACACCCCATATGTGGTCGTAAACAGCTGTACGGGCACATGGCAGGGCGCAGAAGGAAAGGAACACCATATGGTTTTTGGAAGGCATATTTTGCTGGACTGGTTTTTTTTGACACCATGTCCCATTTGAAGCCCCCCTGATGCACCCCTAGAGTAGAAACTCCAAAAAAGTGACCCCATTTTAGAAACTACGGGATAGGGTGGCAGTTTTGTTGGTACTAGTTTAGGGTACATATGATTTTTGGTTGCTCTATATTACACTTTTTGTGCGGCAAGGTAACCAGAAATAGCTTTTTTGGCACCGTTTTTTTTTTGTTATTTACAACATTCATCTGACAGGTTAGATCATGTGGTAATTTTATAGAGCAGGTTGTCACGGACGCGGAGATACCTAATATGTATACAATTTTTTTTATTTATGTACGTTTTACACAATGATTTCATTTTTAAAACCAAAAAAATGTTTTAGTGTCTCCATAGTCTAAGAGCCATAGTTTTTTCAGTTTTTGGGCGATTATCTTAAGTAGGGTCTCATTTTTTGCGGGATGAGATGACGGTTTGATTGGCATCTATTTTGGGGTGCATATGACTTTTTGATTGCTTGCTATTACACTTTTTGTGACGTAAGATGACAAAAAATGGCTTTTTTTACACCGTTTTTATTTTTATTTTTTTACGGTGGTCATCTGAGGGGTTAGATCATGTGATATTTTTATAGAGCCGGGCGATACGGACGCGGCGATACCTAATATGTATACTTTTTTTTTATTTATGTAAGTTTTACACAATGATTTCATTTTTGAAACAAAAAAAATCATGTTTTAGTGTTTCCATAGTCTAAGAGCCATAGTTTTTTCAGTTTTTGGGCGATTATCTTGGGTAGGGTATGATTTTTGCGGGATGAGATGACGGTTTGATTGTTACAATTTTGGCGTACATGCGACTTTTTTGATCACTTTTATTACCTTTTTTGGGAAGTAAGGTGGGCAAAATTTCAATTTCATCATAGTTTTTTATTTTTTATTTTTATGGTGTTCACCGTTCGGGTAAAGTAACATGACCGTTTTATAGATCAGGTCGTTACGGACGCGGCGATACCAAACATGTGTAGGGAATTTTATTTTTTTCATTTTTTATCAGTGATAAATGTGTTTTTTGATTTTTACTTTTTTTTCACTTTTATTCACTTTTTTTTGACCCAGACCCACTTGGTTCTTGAAGATCCAGTGGGTCTGATGTCTGAATAATACAGTACAGTACAATATATATTGTTCTGTACTGTATTTTACTTACACTGAACAGATCTATGCCATTCAGCACAGATCTGTTCAGCACCATGGACAGCAGGACGCCTGAGAGGCGTCCTGTTGCCATGGGAACCTTCCCCGTCTGCTCAGTACTGCTCAGAACTTCGCAGACGGGGAAGGGTAAGGAGGGGATCTCTCGGGGGGCTCTCTGGGGGCTCTCTCCCTCCCCATCGGGGGGCTGCAAAGGCACAGCAGCCCCCCGATGGGAGAGGGAGGGAGCTCCCTGCGCTGTTAACCTTTTCCATACAGCGGTCCGTACGGACCGCTGTATGGAAAGGGTTAAACGGCTGACATCGCATCGCAGATGTCAGCCGTTTATACCAGGGTGCCAGCAATGTGCTGGCACCCTGGTATCCCCACTAGACACCAACGATTATACAAGGGGAGGCGGGCGGGGGATCGCGATCCCGCCTACCGCACCGCCCGCCTCCCGCACCGCCCACACCGCCCGCAACCCTCCCCCTGCACCTCCCGCCACCATAAAAAATCATTCGGGGGTGCAGGGGGGGGTAAATAAAACTTTTTTTATGGCATATAAAGTTTCTGATCCCTGCGGTCAGGGACTGCGGGGACCAGAAACTTCAGAAATCGCAGCAAACCGCAGGTCTGAATTGACCTGCGGTTTGCCGCGATCGCCGACATGGGGGGGTCACGGGACCCCCCCGCGCATTTAGCCTAGGTGCCTGCTCGATGATTTGAGCAGGCACCGGGTTCCGATCACTGCCAGCCGCACGGCAGTGATCGAAAATACACAGGGCGTACATGTACGCCCTGTGTCCTTAAGTACCAGGGCACAAGGGCGTACCTGTACGCCCTATGTCCTTAAGAGGTTAAGGGTGCCTGCACACAGTACGAATTACGCGCGGTAAAAAAAATGCAGCGTTATTTCAGTACCAGCAAAGTGTATGAGATTGAATAAATCTTATGTACATATCAAAATATAGAGGAGATACACCAGTGGCACTACACCGAACCTATGGTTATGCTGGATCCAGGTACCCAGGAGTGATACATCACGGTGGTGCTCAGCCTGTAGCAGCAGTGGGTATACAAATAATCTTCAAACAAAGGAGAAAACAAAACGAGCGTCACTCACCGATTGTAGAAGGTACACTTTATTCCAAGGCAGGAGGGGGGTGCATGAGGTGCAAACACAGCATTAACAAGCAACAGCCGTTTCGCGCGTGTGTGCTTCTTCTGGCTTTCCACCATTGACGGGGTCACGGCACATTCAAATGGCTGAGACATAGAGGTTACCCCCCAGATTTGCTTAATCAAGCAATGCAAAAAGCGTCAAAAGTACACCAGACAGAATTGAGGGAGGGAAAATTCACAACCAAATCCCCCCCACCCTTTGCTTTCTCCTTTAAATTTAGTCCCATGGCCGAAAAAATAAAACAGGTCATAGGAAAAAACTGGAGCATCCTAGTGAGGGATGAATCACTATCACAACTCAAAGATACAAAACCAGTGATAGCGTTTCGAAGGTGCCACACAATACGTGATCAAGTAGTAACTAGCCATTTTAGAAAAAAAACGCTTTACATGGCTGTCTGAACAGAGACCAAAAGGGAATAGGAGATGCAGAAGCTGTTCCTTCTGCAACTTTAATTCCCAATTGCAAGTGATCTCTGTTGCAGGGATAGAACACAAGGTTTTTCCACTTATTACCTGCCGCAGAAAATTTGTGGTTTATTTAATTCTATGTAGATGCGGACGCTTCTACATTGGAAAAACCATTCGCTGTTTATTCGAAAGATTCTGTGAACATCTAAACTCTTTAAAAACAGGAAAGGGGGTCCCGCGGTTAATAGATCATGTTAACAGGGTACATAATGGAAATCCTAGTGTATTAACCTTTGCCGGTCTTGAAATAGTTAATCGCACAGAGAGAGGTGGTGACAGAGAGAGGGAGCTTCTATAAGAGAAACAAAATGGATCTTACGCACAGATGCAATGGGTCCCTTGGGACTAAATGAAAAAATAGATATGAGCGTATTTCTATAATGAATTATCTCTGGATTATTTGTATTTTCGTATTTGTATTGTTTTATTGGTTTTATGTACCTGCACATGCACCTTACACTATTGAATGGGTCCCGCCATCGACTAGGAATCCCTGTCCTCCGTTGTGGAAGCTCATGTGTTGATTAATTAAGTAATTATTGCGATGATGCGGCTTCCTGTGCACATTTGAATGTGCCGTGACCCCGTCAATGGTGGAAAGCCAGAAGAAGCACACACACGCGCGAAACGGCTGTTGCTTGTTAATGCTGTGTTTGCACCTCATGCACCCCCCTCCTGCCTTGGAATAAAGTGTACCTTCTACAATCGGTGAGTGACGCTCGTTTTGTTTTCTCCTTCGTTTGTAAATCTTATGTACACTTTGCATTTTTAATTAGATGCAGAAATCAACCTGCTCTGCAGATTATGAAATCCGCAGCATGTCAATTATTGTATTATTTTTTTTATGTGGATTTCACTCTTTTCAATAAAAGAGCTGTGTGAGATCTGTGAAAAATCTACACCAAAAACTCTATAAAAACCTCATAAAAATGCACCAAAAACACAATAAATAGTGGTGATTTATTTGTGGTTATTTTTAGCGGTTTTGGTGCAGATTTCATATGGATTTTCTGCACATAAATCTGCACCATGTGCAACCACCATTAATGGTCATTCAAGCCTGCATGGGTTTCCTCCAGGTACTCAAGTTTCTTTCCACATTTCAAAACACATTAATGGTTTAATCGGCTTCTGATGAAAATTATTCTAGTTTATATATGAGTTTAATTACATTAGGCTGTGACGGTCACGTACACTACACACAGAGGGGAGGATAGTGACCACTGCGCTCCACCCTCACCCCTGGCCCTGCCTACTTGCCTCGCAAGTCCTAATGACAGGGGACAACTAGACAGCAGTCCCTAACTTAGGATACGTGCTGGGAAGACAGACAAGACAAATAACGGAACGTGAACGGATTGGGTCAATACCTAGAGAGCTACGCAGTACTAAGGAATGAGCAGAGGATAGTCAGGAAAAGCCGAGGTCAAATACCAGGAGAGAAACGAAGTACAACAGGAGTCCGCAAAAAAGAATCGTCAGGTGGAAGCCGGGGTCAGGATACCAGGAGAGATGCGCAGTACAGGAGGAGCAGGCAGAGAATCGTCAGGGAACACAGGCTCAAGTAAGTATGCAGGAACAAAACAATCACCAGATACCTAAAATTAACAGGCAACCTGTGGCCAGCAGGCTGCCTGTATTTATAGTGGGGAGTGAGGGTCATGTGACGTGGCCAGCATCACATGACCGACAGACAAATCGAGCACTGAGTGATCAGCTCGGCCTCAAGGCAGACCTAGGAGCAGGGAGCCTCCCAGCTAGCAAAGCCGCACTGGGAACGAGGCCAAACACAGATCCTCGCTCCCGAAGCTAAGCCAGTTTTGCGGCTGATGGGAGACCGAGTGCGCCTTTGGCGCCCCGTGACAGTACCCCCCCTTTTACGAAGGGCCACCGGACCCAAGACTTCAGGCAATGGCCTTTCAGGGTGTTCTAAATGAAATTTTCAAACAAGTCTAGGAGCATGAACCTCCCTGGCAGGTACCCAAGATCTCTCTTCAGGTCCATACCCCTTCCAGTGAATCAGGTACTGCAAGGAATTACGCACCTTCCTGACATCACTATTTTAGACACCACATACTTGACAGCATCATTAACAAGAACCGGCAGAGGCGAGGCTTTTGATGGTACTACTGGTTCAACATATCTTTTATGTAGAGATTTATGGAACACATTATGAATGTGGAATGACTCTGGCAGCTCCAACCTAAACGATACTGGGTTAATCACCTCCATGATCTTATATGGTCCAATAAAACGAGGAGCAAATTTTTTAGAATCTACCTTGAGAGAGAGATTCTTGGAGGATAACCACACCTTATCCCCAACCAGAAAATTTGCGCCCCTTCATTTGAACCCGGGCCCAAACTGTGCACAGTTCAGAAGAGAATCTATCCGCCTCAGGGTTAGACGAGGAGACGGATAACCCAGAATGAAAACGGGGATGAAAACCATAGTTACAAAAGAAAGGGGAGACCCCAGCAGAAGAATTAACACGGTTATTCAAAGCAAATTTAGCCAACGGAAGGTATTTAACCCATAATTGCTGGTCATCAGCAACATACGACCTCAGGAATTGTTCCACAGACTGATTAAGGCGTTCAGTCTGCCCATTAGTCTCAGGGTGGTAGGCGGAGGAAAAAGACAATGAAATCTGACATCTTTGACAGAAAGCCCTCCGAAATTTGGACACAAACTGCACACCCCTGTCAGATACAATATTTTCCGGGATACCATGTAACCGTACAATTTCTTTCACAAAAGTTTCGACAGAGGAATGAAATGAACCATCTTGCTAAACCTATCGACCACTACCCAAACCACAGTCTTACCCTCCGCCGGTGGCAGGTCAGTAATAAAGTCCATTGAGATATGGGACCAGAGTCTACTGGCAATCAGTATGTTACCAGCAGGGTGAGTCCTAGGTGTCTTAGACCTAGCACAAACCTCACAGGCTGACACGCAGGACTTGACATTCCTAAATAGAGTGGGCCACCAATAGGATCTAGAAACCAGCTCTCTAGTGCCCTCAAAACCAGGATGTCCACAAAAGGCAGACTCATGACACTCATCCAACAGCTGGAGACGAAATTGTATGGGGACAAACAACTTATCTGTTGGGGTGGTTGCCGGTGCCAGATGTTGTTCAGCCTTAATGAGAGCCGAGATATCTTGGGTTAAGGCTGCTACGAAGATATTTGCTGGTAGGATGGATTCAGGCGGTGCCTCTGTAGGCTGAAAAGCATGGAAGCTCCGAGATAATGCATCAGCCTTCACGTTTTTACTTCCAGGCCTGAAAGTAATGGAGAATTCAAAACGAGTAAAAAACAGTGCCCATCTAGCCTGGCGGAGATTCAACCTCTTAGCAGATTCGAGAAACATAAGGTTCTTATGGTCAGTGACAACAGTTACACAATGCCTTGCCCCCTCCAGAAAATACCTCCACCCCTCAAATGCCCACTTAATGGCCAGCAACTCCCGATTCCCTATGTCGTAGTTTCTCTCGGTGGAAGAAAATTTTCTGGAAAAGAATGCACATGGTCTCAGGTTAGTTAGACTAGCAGGACCTTGTGAAAGGACTGCTCCTGCGCCGTCCTCAGACGCATCCACCTGGCTGGATCAGAATGGGAGCGCTACTGAATGCCTTTTTTAGTGTTTCAAACGAAGTAATGGCCTCAGTAGACCAGTTCTCCAAATCCGCCCCTTTCTTAGTAAGGTCGGTCAACGGTTTAGCAATTACTGAAAAATTCTTAATGAATTTACGGTAGTAATTGGCAAAACCTAAGAACCGTTGTAAGGCCTTTAAGGATGAAGGCCTTACCCATTCCTTAATAGCTAGTACCTTACCTGGATCCATCTTGAAGGCGTGAGGAGTCAGGACATGCCCTAGAAACAGTATCTCCTGTAAACCAAAGACACATTTCTCTTGTTTAGCGGACAACTGATTCTCCCCCAACACCTCTAATACTTGTCTAACATGAGACACATGAGATTTGAAATCAGGAGAAAATATCAAAATGTCGTCAAGATAGACAATGACAAATTTACCTAAAAACTCTCTAAGAATATCATTCATAAAGTTTTGGAACACAGCTGGGGCATTGCTGAGTCCAAAAGGCATAACCTGATATTCAAAGTGCCCTGCCGGAGTATTGAACGCCGTCTTCCATTCGTCTCCCTCCTTGATTCGGATTAGATTATATGCCCCTTTCAGGTCAATCTTAGAAAACCAGGTTGCCCCCAGAACCTGGTTAAATAAATCCGGAATCAATGGGAGAGAGTATCTATTCTGGATAGTGATCTTATTCAATTTCCGGTAATCGATACAAGGCCTAAGACCACCATACTTCTTCTTAACTAAGAAAAACCCCGCTCCCATAGGAGAGACAGAAGGTCTAATGAGCCCCTTACCGAGGCTTTCCTTAATATAATCCTCCATGGCCTTGCGTTCCGGCTTAGAGAGATTATAAATACACCCCTTAGGAAACCTGGCACCTTCTACTAACTCTATGGCGCAATCATAAGGTCTATGGCGTGGTAGAACCTCCGGGGTAGGTGATGAGAACACATCAGAATATTCCCTATTGACCGTGGGTAATATATCAGATTCTACTGAGACCCCAGCTTGTACCACAGACAAGCACGAGTCACACTTAGATCCCCATTTCACCAAATCCCCCCTGGACCAATTAATAGTGGGGTTGCTTAATCGGAGCCAAGGCAACCCTAGTACCACCTCGACCGGTAAGTTCTCCAGGACTAAGAGGGAACATTTCTCAGAGTGGCACACCCCCACGGTTAAATAAATCTCTGAGGTACATGACCTCACCATACCACCTACCAGGGGAGTGGCGTCAATAGCCATGACATGGATAGGTGTAGGAAGAGAAAAAATTGGAATACCCAGTCTAATGGCGTACTCAGCGTCAATAAAGCTGGCCGCTGAACCAGAGTCAATAAAGGCCTTACCCGGACATTTATTAACCCCCAGAGATATTGTCATAGGTACCAAAAGCTTACATTTCATAATATCAGGGTGTACCTGGTCTTTAGGTTGACTTGCCTTGGGAGACTTAACGGAGAGGGCCTTCTTATGACACTGGTTGATCCAATGGTCAGGATCTCCGCAGTAAAAACACACTCCACGTCTGCGGCGCAGATTCCCTTGAGTCATGCCGACCTGCATGGGTTCTTCGGTAGAGACCTCATCGTTGTTTCTGGACTGGACCACCATCTGAGAAGAGAACTGTCGTTCCTGTTAGCTCTCTCTAACCCGTCGGTCAAGTTGGACTACAAGGGTCATCATCTCCTCTAGAGTCCCTGGAAGCTGATAACTCACTAGAAGATCCTTTAAGTTATCAGACAGACCTGACCTGAACTGACTCTTAAGTGCTGGTTCATTCCATCCTGAGGGAAAACACCACCTTCTGAATTGGGTGCAATACTCCTCCGCAGGTAGATCACCCAGAACCAGAACCTTTAGAGCAGTCTCGGCTACGAGTGTCCTGTCTGGTTCATCATACAGGGTACCCAGGGCCTGAAAAAAACCCTCCACTGATGTTAAACAACTGGCTTCAGCAGGTAAAGAAAATGCCCAGTCCTGGTGATCACCCTGTAACCGGGAAATGACAATGCCCACGCGTTGACTCTCGGGGCCAGAGGATACGGGGCGCAAACGGAAAAAAAGTTTACAATTTTCTTTAAAGGAAAGAAAATTCTTCCGATCTCCAAAAAAGGGCTCAGGAAGCTTAATCTGGGTCTCTAAATGTGGACTGGTGGCCTGAGGGATGGAAGTACCTTGTCCTAGCTCAAAAGAACAGAGTTTCTCCCCTAGCTCCTGCACCATCTGCATCAGGTTAGAGACATGGTCAGTCAGGGTCACCAGAGGATTCATGATACAGTGGTTAGGTTACGGCCTGTTAATCTGTGACGGTCACGTACACTACACACAGGGGGGAGGATAGTGACCACTGCGCTTCACCCTCACCCCTGGCCCTGCCTACTTGCCTCGCAAGTCCTAATGACAGGGGACAACTAGACGGCAGTCCCTAACTTAGGATACGTGCTGGTGAAGACAGACAAGACAAATAACGGAATGTGAACGGACCGGGTCAATACCTAGAGAGCTACGCAGTACTAAGGAATGAGCAGAGGATAGTCAGGAAAAGCCGAGGTCAAATACCAGGAGAGAAACGAAGTACAACAGGAGTCCACAAAGAATCGTCAGGTGGAAGCCGGGGTCAGGATGCCAGGAGAGATGCGCAGTACAGGAGGAGCAGGCAGAGAATCGTCAGAGAACACAGGATCAGTAAGTATGCAGGAACAAAACAATCACCAGATACCTAAAATTAACAGGCAACCTGTGGCCAGCAGGCTGCCTGTATTTATAGTGGGGAGTGAGGGTCATGTGACGTGGCCAGCATCACATGACCGACAGATAGACAAATCGAGCACAGAGTGATCAGCTCAGCCTCAAGGCAGACCTAGGAGCAGGGAGCCTCCCAGCTAGCAAAGCTGCCCTGGGAACGAGGCCAAACACAGATCCTCGCTCCTGAAGCTAAGCAGCAGGTCTGCGGCTGATGGGAGACCGAGTGCGCCTTTGGCGCCCCGTGACATAGGCTAGTTTCACAGCCTGCCAAAATTCTCTGGATGCGGTGCAGGTGTATGCCTATAGAATGCCTGCTGGCCCCATTAACGGGTTGAACCCCGGACCTATCACCTTCTTCACCCAGGCGGGCCCTCTGAGAAAAGCATCAGAGTTTTTAATGCTCCGATACTCTCCCTTGCACTGCGCTGAATCATGCAGAGCAAGGGCTTTTTCATCAAATCCGTTGACATACCGGGTCTCTGCTAGGCGGATGTTTCCACCTAGCAGTGTTCCCGGTGACGTCACTGGCACGAATGGGTGAGCTTTAGCACTGGCTGTAAAACAGGCTAGGGCAACACTAAAGCCCGCTCATTAGTGCCAATGATGTCACCGGGAACAAGTGACACAAGGGGGAAGGTCACCATTGCAGCCTGCTATTTGCTGCACCCCCCTGTTGACAGATGTTGTGATCTGCACACCAGGGAGATGCAACGATAGCTGTGGAGGGTTCCAGAAGGACACAGGCGTCTAGGACCAGATAAGTATTCTCTGTACGAGGGGCCCAGGCATTGTGAGTGGGTTTTCCAGGTTTAGATAAACCCTTTAAAGCATACCTGTTTAAAATGAACCCTAAGGGTGTTACTCTGACACCTCCCTTGTATTCATTATTTAACCCCTGTACTGGAATGTGGACTTCACTGTGGGTTAGCAACCAGACCGCTGGTTCCTGGAATAGTCCCAGTGTACTTGGCAACTGAACTAATGAGGTCAGAGACACTGGTGAAAACACCAGAGACACAGACATAGCACTAATACATAATCAGGCAGAATACAAGCAAATCCAAGGCAAACACGAATAACAGGCATGAAACAAAACACGGACCATTGGCAGACAAACAGGAACCCAGACACACAGACTACATGAATTTCAGCTTTGGTAACAGACTAAAGGAACTAGGACGCTGTTTAAACATAAACACAAACTTCAGATATAAACTTCAAGCACAAGACAGACTCCAAATGGATTAAAGCAAGACATGGTGTCACGGCTGAGGATGGGGAAAACCCTCAGCCGTGCGATGACGGAAGATGGTGGTCGCTGCTTGGCCAGGAGCACAGAATTAGGGAGCAGGTCACCTCCTAACGCATCCCTAATCTGACCCTGACTCCTAGCTGCATGAGCCGACCTTGAAGGTAGGAGGGCTCATGCTCCGGAACCTCGGATCCCTAGTAACCCTCCGCAGATCCCTAACACTAGGAGCAGGGTAAGACGACCTGTTCCTCCTAGACACGGAGGAACAGGAGTCTCACAGGCCCGGCTACAATAAAGGGGAACATATACAACTCATGGCAGTGGCAGGTAAATGCCATAAGCACAACACCCACCTGCCACAGACACAAAGCCTGGAACCAATGCGCAAGTGCTGCTGTCCTAACACAGAAACGGACACAGCACACAACACACATCACACAGGAACCCAGGACCATAAGCTGCAATAAGAAACATACAACAGACACATCTTCATCACATCAAACAAGATTTATGACCACAAGGGTGGCTCTCAGTGGCAGATGGTATAAACCAGGAGGGTGCCTCCAGCTTACAAACAAGGCTGGAGTACCTCTCATCAGCTTCAGGTCTCCACTGAGGCTTTATAGCCCAAGTAGCCACACCCACACAGACACACCCAGTGTTCACACAGAAAGAAGGGAATTAACCCTTCTCACACCAGGGAAGGGAAGACAACCACTTAAAGGAGAAAGTGTCCAAATGAACATCACACTGCAGCTGTTACCACAGGCAATGACATGCGTGGCAACCATGTCCTGGGAGTCAGCCTGAAGGCCGGGACACTGCCACCACATGTACACCATACCAAACGTTGCCACGGGCAGCCACAGTGAAGGGAAGTGTCACAGTGCACACCTACATAAACCTCGTGCACACCAGACATACAAAGTACATAACATACACACACACACAACCAGGAGTTACCGTATGCACTTGACAGCAAGCTGCCCAGCAACAGCTCAGGCTGCTATACTGCCAAGTACAACCATGTTACCAGCGGCAACCACACATGAGGCAACATACCAGCAGCCCTCACCATGTGGTTGACAATAAAACCAAACCGCAGGCAACTGCATGCGGATCCTGAGTCACAACCATGACCATGGTCGTGACACATGGCATGACATGAAATAATTGCACAATGAGAGCAGGTCATAGCACTCAAGAGACATCAGTTAAACTGAAGCAGAACGTAAGACCATATAGCAGGCTTAACAAACCAATTAGTCAAACAGATGCAGACATGGCACCCAGCAAGGGAAAGAGTAACCCTCGCAAATCTAAGGAGAACAAGCACATAGTAGCTAAAATTCGAACTCGCAAGCATCCAACATTGGCATGCACATTACAATGGCACAAGTGAAACACCATTTCAACACCATAGACTTCTATGAGATGATTTAATCTCATCCCTCACTGAGCAGGCAGCCCGTCTTGGTCTCACAAAACAGATTTATCACAGAATTCAGGGAGATAACTTCAAAACAAGACATTTTATTTCTCTTAAGATATGTTACAAAGTTTTTTATATTTACCTGTAATATTGAATCATGCAAAGTTTTATGAAATGACAATGTCTAGACCATTTTTAGGGGTTGAACATAGTTTTGCAAAAGGAAAATTCTTCTGTAGGTTAGCAGAATAATAATGTTGCTTGTCTGAAGACTGCAAAAAGTAGAATATATGTCAGCAATTCTAGTTTGGGAATGTACATTTACATAGTTACATAGTTGTTAAAGGCTATGTAACCTTTGGAGACAATTTTTGCTTGTGATTGCATTTTACTCATTTTTGTCTAAAGATCATATTTTCAATTAGCCTTTATTAAAAATATTGAGCCATTCTGTCTGAAAGTGTAAACTGATTTTCTAACTGTGTGACTGATACTTTTGCTTTCACTTTGTGTCGTTCATCTAATAACCCTTATCTCTAAACTACTAAAAGGTCATAAACACTTATTTAAAGGGTTTCTGTTACCCCACAAAACTCATTATTTTTTTTTTGGATAGTTAGATTCCTTATAGGGCGATATAGGAGAATATAATAGTCTTACTTACTTTCATGCGGCCGATTCTTTATAAAACGAAGTTTTATAATATGTAAATGAGGGCTCTACCAGCAAGTAGGGCGTCTACTTGCTGGTAGCCACAGCAGCAATCCGCCCCCTCGCCGTGTTGATTGACAGGGCCAGCCGGGATCTCCTCCTCCGGCCGGCCCTGTCAGTAATTCAAAAATTGCGCGCTTCTGGTCATTCGGCGCAGGCGCTCTGAGATGAGGAGGCTCGTCTCCTCAGTGCGCCTGCGCCGATGACATCACCGAAAGAGAAGACGTCATCGGCGCAGGCGCACTGAGGGAGTGCTGAGGAGACGAGCCTCCTTATCTCAGAGCGCCTGCGCCGAATGACCAGAGGCGCGCGATTTTTGAATTACTGACAGGGCCGGCCGGAGGAGGAGATCCCGGCTGGCCCTGTCAATCAACACGGCGAGGGGGCGGATTGCTGCTGCGGCTACCAGCAAGTAGACGCCCTACTTGCTGGTAGAGCCCTCATTTACATATTATAAAACTTCGTTTTATAAAGAATCGGCCGCATGAAAGTAAGTAAGACTATTATATTCTCCTATATCGCCCTATAAGGAATCTAACTATCAAAAAAAAAAAAAGAGTTTTGTGGGGTGACAGAAACCCTTTAAGCCACATTCTTATCAGTAGGTTAAGGATTGAGCTTTAATGAGTATATATATATATATATATATATATATATATATATAATGTGTATAAAGTCAGAGACCAGAGATAGGAAGTCCTTCTGCTCCCCAGATAACGGAAAAGACAGAAAATCCACAGCATGTCAGCTCTGTACACAAAAAAGTATTCTTAATACTTTAATAAAGACCTATTGAAAAAAAATATTTTGAGCTAAAAATAAGTACACTGTAATAATAAATAAAATTGCACCCAAAGGTGTACATAGCCATTAAGGTTGGAAAAACAACACACTGTTTGACGATTCCAGTCTTTGTCACAGATCACCCTGTAACAGTCACATCCACAGTGCCAGCATAACTGTGACCTCCACTGCACCCCCATAACAGTGTGTCATTCACAGCGCCACCCATATGCAGTACATAGTTACATAGTTGGTAAGGTTGGAAAAAGACAAAATTCCATCAAGTCCAACCATTGGTCCACGAAACAAATCACTGAATCAATGTCCAGATTTTTTTTTTTAAAGGGTTTGGGCCAAAAGGAAAGGGTGCATAGAACAAGATTTTTATACATTGTCATAAGCCTCAATGTTATTTTGAATAAAAAAATCATCTAAACCTTTTTTGAAGCCATCTACTGTATTTGCTGTGACCAGCTCCTGTGGCAGGCTATTCCAGAGATTCACAGCCCTTATTGTAAAGAATGCTTGTTGCCTCTTATGACTGAATCTTTTTTTTTCTCCTGTCGTAAGGAGTGGACCCTTGTTTTTTGAGGGGGTTTAACACAGAATAGCTTCCTTTGATATTTTTTGTATGGTTCGTTTATATATTTGTACAGGTTTATTATGTCCCCCCTTAGACTTCTTTTTTAAAGGCTAAACAAATTCAGTTTGTTTAATCTTTGCTCATAGCTAAGATCTTCTAGGCCCTTTATGAGATTATATATGTGAAAATGGGCACTCAGATCATAAGTTGTTGCATCGGAAAAGTTTATATAAACATACCATTATACATTTAAAATAACATTTAAAAATAACATTAAAACATATTTATGTAAAAACAAAATTCGATAAATTTTAAATCGATAATATAGTCGACTTTGATGGTATAAATCGATATAATAATCGACTCTTAGGACTAATGTGAATTAGTCAATTAGAATGTTGGAATGTTCAAAAGAACCCTATGAAAACCACATAAAATATGGACTGTTACACATACAGACTGACAACAGCCACTGATGAAGAGGTGTGTAAACCTCGAAACGCGTATGGCAATTCTGATAATTTGACTACAACATTTACAGACTTCAATCCGAAGGAAACAGCGCGATGCAATCTGTAAAGAGGTGACGTATAGAAATCACGTGGATGCCACGTGAAGACGCCACCAGGTACGTGATTACCATTTGAAAAATTCAGGGTTCACCATTTGAAAGCTTTGAAAGTTTCGACTGAAGCCTATATCCATGTCAAACTAATGGAAAAAGAAAACATCGCTGATTAAGCGTGCGGTCCATTTTGTCGAATAAAAACCACTAGTGGTGAAGATATAACAAAGAGACTGCTTATATGCCTTTTTCCATTGTGGGGGTCAGCTCAATAGTAGTAGGCACAGCAGTCAGAGACAGAGACACAATGGCACAGTTCACACAGGGGTTTGCCTGTTTTCTTTTATTCTCATCCACAAACAAAATATAAGGCCTTTACATTCAGGCAAAGATACAAAATAAACTCCTGCTCGGCTGAGCACTAACTAAACATAAAATCACCCTTTCTATACGGGCGGCCTACTACCAGCCACACGACACAATTCAAAATAAACTCACAGTGTCATTTTTGTTGCTTTAGCGGACTTCTGTAGCAAATGGTGAAAGCCAGTCAGTTCAACCAGTCCCCACCCAGACATGCTCATAGTGCAAACCTTTATAGCCCAGAAATGAGCTGAGCTCCATCACCTGGCTGAGAGCTCTATATGGGAATGAGGAGCCCGGTACCAACCTGCATCCTCATTCCATTAAAATCCAGGCCCGACAACACAATTTACCAAAGTCCTCAGCAAACTATGCTTTGCTAAGGCAGATCATCTTTTCCTGGATTTCTAATATCTCACCAAGGTTTCCAAGTTGAGATATCCACCTCCTGTAGCATAGTACATGGTATATGAAAGAAACCTAGGGGAAATATAACGATTCTCTACTACTTTTCCAGTCACTCTCTCACATACCCTCCCCCTTTGTTCAAAACTGTTGGGCCGAACACTTTTACTCACCAAACAGTGTGTTCTGGATAGGGCATCGGCATTCCCTTGCAGTTTGCCTGACCTGTGCTCAACCAAAAATTTAAAGTTTTGTAAGTCAGAAACCACCTTGTGACTCTCGCGTTTTTTTCCTTGGCCTGACTCATCCATGTAAGGGGGGAATGATCTGTCACCAACCTGAACTGTCGACCCAACAAGTAATATCTTAGAGTCTCTAGAGCCCATTTAATTGCCAGACATTCCCGTTCGACAATACTATAATTTTTCTCTGCATGAGTAAGTTTTCTACTCAGGTATGTCACGAGGTGTTCTTCTCCCCCAACCTCCTGGGACAGGACTGCCCCTAAACCAACATCAGAGGCATCAGTCTGTACAGTAAATACCTTTTTGATATCTGGGGTCATCAACACTGGTTGTCTACAAAGGGCAGACTTTAACTCCTAAAATGCATTCTCAGCTTCTGTGCTCCATTTTACCATGGCCGACTTACTTCCCTTGGTGAGGTCTGTCAAGGGTACTGCTACACTAGCAAAGTTTGGGATAAACCTACGGTAATACCCCACAATTCCCAAAAAGGCTCTCACTTGTTTTTTGGCTATGGGCCGGGGCCAATCTTGGATGGCTTCTACCTTATTCACTTGAGGTTTTATTACACCTCTCCCAATTATATACCCTAGATAACGTGCTTCCTCAAGACCTAAAGCACACTTCTTAGGGTTTGCTGTTAACCCGGCTGCCCGGAGGGAATCCAACACCGCCTGCACTTTTGGTAAATTACTTTCTTAGTCATCACTAAAAATGATGATATCATCTAGATAGGCAGAGGCATATCTACGATGAGGTTTTAGGATGACATCCATTAACCTTTGGAAGGTTGCTGGTGACCCATGTAACCCGAAGGGCATGGTGACATACTGAAAAAGGCCTTCTGGAACGACAAAAGCCGTTTTTTCTTTAGCACTGTCAGTAAGGGGCACTTGCCAGTACCCCTTGGTTAGGTCAAGGGTAGAGAAATACCTTGCATTGCCAAGTCTCTCAATTAATTCATCTACTCTTGGCATTGGGTATGCGTCAAACTTTGACACTTCATTTAATTTTCGGAAATCATTACAGAACCTCACTGTACCATCTGGCTTTGGGATTAGGACTATGGGATTGTCACGGCGGACAGGAACTCAGATACACAAACAAGCAAATACACAAGTGTCTAGGCTAGATGCTGGGGACAGGTCACCTCCTAGCACATCCCTGACTTCTCTCCCTATGCTGCTAAGCCCACTTTCAGACCTTAATGGTAGGAATGAAGTGTCCACGTGCCTGGACTGCAAACACCCTAGAATCCCTGAGATGGTGAGAGGGGAGAAGGGGCAGAAGACACACAAATAGCCTAGACCGCAAACAACACAAACAGAAATCAAACTTATCTGAGCTGGAACAGACAATCCTTCCTTCCTTGAATCCAAGGCCAGACAGAAAGCTATAACACGCACGGCCCTCTGGGATTGAAGGCAATTTAAGCCAATGACCCCACCCAGAGCACCTGAAGGAAGGCGGATCCAGCATGATTCCAAAACAAACAAAAGGTTAGACACGTGCTGCCAATCTGACAGACCTCAGCACACCATCAGAGCCGGGCATGACAGTAACCCCCTTCTACGGGTGACCTCCGGGCACCCTGGACCAACCTTATCCGGAAGGGCTCTGTGAAAAGCCCTAACCAGTCGGCTGGCGTTGACCTCCAGTGCCGGAACCCGCATCCTCTCCTCAGGGCCGTATCCCCTCCAGTGTACCAGATACTGAAGGGAACCCCGAAGAACTCTAGAGGCAAGAATCCTGGAGATCTTCCCATCGACCAGAACAGGAGGAGGGGGCAATGGCGATGGTTCCACTGGTCTCACATATTTTTTCAATAAAGATCTATGGAACACATCATGGATCTTTCAAGTCTGCGGAAGATCCAGTCGAAACGCTACTGGATTGATCAGCGCAGATATTTTGTACGGGCCGATAAATCTTGGACCCAGTTTCCAAGATGCCACTCTCAATTTAATGTTTTTAGTGGACAACCACACCAGATCACCCACACACAGATCCGGACCAGTCACACGTCTCCTGTCAGCCATTCGCTTATATCTCTCACCCATCGTCTCCAAATTCACTTGTATCCTCCGCCAGATAGAGGATAAGGTGGAAGAAAACCTTTCCTCCTCTGGCATCCCAGAGGAACTAGTCCCAGAAAAGGTACCAAACTGAGGATGAAAACCATATGCGCCAAAAAATGGCGACTTAACCGTGGATTCCTGTCTACGGTTATTCAAAGCAAACTCCGCTAAGGGCAGGAATGAGGACCAGTCCTCCTGATTTTCCGCCACAAAGGACCTCAAGTAGGTCTCCAGGTTCTGATTAGTACGCTCCGTCTGAACATTCGACTGTGGATGGAAAGCCGAAGAGAACGAAAGTTAAATGCCAAGCCGAGAGCAGACGCCCTCTAGAACCTGGAGACAAACTGCGTGCCCCTATCAGAAACCACATCCGAAGGAATACCATGCAATCTCACGATATTGTCAACAAGAATTTGCGCAAGAGTCTTGGCATTAGGCAGACCAGTTAACGATATAAAATGAGTCATCTTGCTAAAACGATCAACTACCACCAAAATTACTGTTTTCCCCGAGGAACTCGGCAGATCCGTAATAAAGTCCATGGACAAGTGCGTCCAAGGACGAGACGGAATAGATAAAGGAAGGAGTGACCCAGCCGGTCGAGTATGAGCAACCTTAGATCGTGCACAGGTCTCACAGGCTGCCACGTAATCCTCAATGCTCCTACGTAACCCGGGCCACCAGAACCTCCGGGACACAAGGTCACAGGTGGACTTACCACCAGGATGTCCGGCAAGGACAGTATTGTGATGTTCCTTGAAAACCTTGTATCGCAGTTCTTCGGGAACAAATAACCTCCCTGGGGGACAGGAACCAGGAGCCCCCTCCTGAGCTCCCAACACCTCTATCTCCAATTCGGGATACACGGCGGAAACCACAGCCCCGTCGGCCAAAATCGGAGCAGGATCCTCTGAATCACCTCCCCCAGGAAAACTGCGAGACAACGCATCTGCCTTGATATTTTTGACCCAACAAAACAACAAAATTGAACCTGGTAAAAAACAGTGACCATCTAGCCTGTCTAGGGTTCAGACGCTTGGCAGATTGCAGGTAAGCCAAATTCTTATGATCCGTATAAACAGTAACGGGGTGAGAAGCCCCCTCCAACCAGTGACGCCATTCCTCAAAGACCAATTTTATAGCCAGCAACTCTGTATCTCCCACATCATAGTTCCTCTCGGCGACCGAGAGCTTCTTGGAAAAGAAAGCACACGGGACCCATTTGCCAGGAGATGAACCCTGCGACAGCACCACTCCCACCCCCACTTCTGATGCATCCACCTCCACCACGAATGGTTGAGACACATCGGGCTGCACCAGAATGGGAGCAGACGCAAAACACTCCTTAATAGTCGAAAAGGCCTGCAATGCCTCCTGTGACCAAACAGAGACGTCAGTGCCCTTCTTTGTCATATCAGTCAGAGGTTTAACAATGGTGGAATAGTTTAGAATAAATTTTCTATAACAGTTAGTAAACCCCAAAAATCGCATCAAAGCTTTCTGATTCTCTGGACGGTCCCATTCCAGAACCGCCCAGACTTTTTCGGGGTCCATACGAAAACCAGAGTCGGAAAGCAGATATCCCAAAAACGGAAGCTCCTGCACAGAAAACACACATTTTTCCAATTTGGCATATAACTTATTCTCCTGAAGGATCGTCAAAACCTGTCTCGCATGATCCTGATGGGTCTTCAGATCAGGAGAGTAAATTAAAATGTCATCCAAGTAAACCACCACGAACCTCCCCACCAAGTGATGAAAAATGTCATTGACGAATCGCTGAAATACCGCTGGCGCGTTCGTGAACCCAAAAGTCATAACCAGATTCTCAAAATGACCCTCGTGCATGTTGAAGGCCGTCCTCCACTCATCCCCTTCCTTGATTCTGATCAGATTGTAGGCCCCTCTCAAATCCAACTTGGAGAACACCCTGGCACCAACAATCTGATCAAAAAGATCGGAGATCAAAGGAAGTGGATACGGATCCCGGACCGTAATACGGTTCAATTCCCGAAAATCCAAACACGGTCTCAGTGATCCATCCTTTTTCTTGACAAAGAAGCAACCTACTGCCACCGGAGACTTAGATGGCCTAATATGACCTTTTGCCAAACTCTCGGCAATATACTTTCGCATGACCTCTCTTTCAGGTTGGGAAAGATTGTAAAGGCGAGACTTTGGCAACTTAGCTCCTGGGATGAGATTAACTGGACAATCATAGTCACGATGAGGGGGCAATTCCTGGGTCCCACCCTCCGAAAAGACATCCGCAAAGTCTGAGAGATATTGAGGTAGAACTGCAGTGGACACCCCTGAGATAGATGTGCCAAGACAATTCTCTGCACAAAACTCTCCCCAACAAATAATTTGTCTTGCCTGACAATCAATAATTGGATTATGTTTTGTCAACCAAGGCAAACCTAGGACCAAAGGAGCAGGCAAATTCCTCATGACAAAACAAGAAATAAGCTCTACATGTGAATCACCCAACCTCAACTGAATATTATGTGCAATATGAGTGAGACTCCTTTGAGAAAGAGGTGAAGAATCTATTGCAAACACCGGAATCTCCCTTTCCAAAGTGCACGTACTTAGACCCAGATTTTGAAGGAAAAGAAAGTCAATAAGGTTTAGCCCAGCACCACAGTCAATGAATACCTCAACAAAGAATTTTCTTGAGTCTAGAGCCACCATGGCTGGAAGGAGAAAACAAGAATTACAGGGAGCTTGCATATTTGCTTGTTCCACTACTCCATTCACGCTTCCAAGAGTCAGGACGGTTTCTCTTTCTTTCATATCATCACGTGATTTAACAAAAGGACAAGCAAAAACAAGATGGTCACTTTTACCACATTAGTAACATAGCTTATGTAATCTCCTAAAGTTTCTCCTACCAGAACGAAAAGATATCTGACCCAACTGCATGGGTTGCTCCCCTACCCAAGAGTTATAAGTAATATCACCCTGGGCAGCAGGTGAGACAAAACCACATGCAGAAGGGATACCTTGCAGGTACCCTTACACCTCTCTCTGATACGTCTATCCAACCGTATAGCCAAAGACATTGCATTCTCTAGAGTATCCGGGTACTCATGAAAAGCCAGGGCATCTTTCAACCTTTCAGATAACCCCTGACAAAACTGACTACGTAAGGCGGGGTCGTTCCACCCCGACTCAGTAGCCCACCTCCTAAACTCTGTGCAGTAAACCTCAGCAGTATGTTTACCCTGTAGTAAGTTACGCAATTTAGATTCTGCCATCGAGACCCGATCTGGGTCATCGTAAATCAATCCCAGGGCTTTGAAAAATTCCTCCACCGACCGGAGGGCCAGAGAACCAGGCGGCAGAGAAAAAGCCCAGGATTGCGCTTCCCCTTTAGGCAGAGACATGATGATACCAACCCTCTGACTTTCATCACCTGACGACAATGGACGCAGTCAAAAATACAGTTTGCATGACTCTTTAAAGCAGACAAAATCATCCGCACCCCCTGTAAATTTCTCGGGAAGAGCGACTTTAGGCTCCCCACCAATTTGACCTGCACCTGATGCCAGAACCCTCTGACACTGTGTGACCGAACCACACAGATCCGCAACCTCCAGGGACAATCCCTGCATGCGGTCAACCAGTGCATCAATTGACGCCATCACAAAATCGCTGAGTGATGGCAGTCACAGTATGGCGTGTTATAATGTCACGGCGGACAGGAACTCAGATACACAAACAAGCAAATACACAAGTGTCTAGGCTAGATGCTGGGGACAGGTCACCTCCTAGCACATCCCTGACTTCTCTCCCTATGCTGCTAAGCCCACTTTCAGACCTTAATGGTAGGAATGAAGTGTCCACGTGCCTGGACTGCAAACACCCTAGAATCCCTGAGATGGTGAGAGGGGAGAAGGGGCAGAAGACACACAAATAGCCTAGACCGCAAACAACACAAACAGAAATCAAACTTATCTGAGCTGGAACAGACAATTCTTCCTTCCTTGAATCCAAGGCCAGACAGAAAGCTATAACACGCACGGCCCTCTAGGATTGAAGGCAATTTAAGCCAATGACCCCACCCAGAGCACCTGAAGGAAGGCGGATCCAGCATGATTCCAAAACAAACAAAAGGTTAGACACGTGCTGCCAATCTGACAGACCTCCGCACACCGTCAGAGCCGGGCATGACAGGGATTGGACCACTCACTTTGCGACTCTTCAATCACCCCAAGTTCTAACATCTTTTTTACTTCTTCAGATATAGCTTGTCTCCGAGCTTCAGGTCCCCTATATGGTTTCAAGTGAACTCGTACCTGCGGCTCAATAACTAGGTCATGTTTGATAACTGAAGTGCGCCCAGGCAAATCTGAGAACACATCAGTGTTTCTTGAGACAAATTATTTTGTCTCCTGCATTTGAAACCTGGACAAGGACTCTGAAATATGCACACCTACAGTATTATTACAAGGGTTGTTTATCTTATTTGCCGACAACTCTGGGGCAACCCTGCAAGGGGAACTCACTGCTGACAGAGTCTCTCTGTCCTTCCAGGGTTTGAGCAAATTTATATGATACAACTGTTCAGGCTTTCTTTTACCAGGCTGGTAAACTTTATAATTTACCTCTCCCACTTTTTCTATTACCTCGTATGGCCCTTGCCACTTAGCTAGGAATTTACTTTCTACAGTGGGCACTAGCACCAACACTCGGTCACCGGGGTTAAAGGTTCTAACTTTAGCTGACCGGTTGTAGACACAACTTTGTGCCTCTTGAGCCTGCTCTAAGTCTTCTTTGACGATGGGCATGACAGCAGCTATTCTGTCTTGCATGAGAGCAATATGCTCTATTACACTTCGGTAAGGTTCCTGTTCCCAAGTTTCCTTAGCAATGTCAAGGAGACCACGTGGGTGTCTGCCATATAAGAGCTCAAATGGGGAGAAACCTGTTGAGGACTGCAGTACTTGCCGAACTGCAAACATCAAATAAGGTAATAAACAATCCCAGTCCTTTCCATCCTTGCTAACCACTTTTTTTTAACATGCCCTTCAGTGTCTTGTTGAATCTTTCAACTAGGCCATCAGTTTGAGGGTGATACACGGAAGTACGCAGTTGTTTAATCTTCAAGAGCTTACACATTTCTTTAGTGACCTTGGACATGAAAGGAGTCCCCTGATCCGTAAGGATCTGCTTTGGTATGCCTGTGCGAGAAAACATGTAAAAAAGCTCTTTGGCAATAAGCTTAGCAGAGGTGTTTCGTAAAGGCACTGCCTCAGGATAACGTGTGGCGTAATCTAACACTACAAGTGTATGTTGATGTCCCCGTGCAGACTTTACAACAGGGCCTACCAAATCCATGGCCACCCTTTTAAATGGTACTTCTATAATGGGCAAGGGTACCAAAGGACTTCTAAAATGTGACACAGGAGAGGTTAGTTGACACTCTAGGCAGGATTCACAAAACCTCTGTACCTCAGAAAAAATCCCTGGCCAAAAAAAACGCTGGAGGGTGCGTTCTCTGGTCTTTTCAGACCCAAGATGACCTCCCAGCACATGCTTGTGTGCTAGATCCAATATCAGTCTGCGATATGGTTGGGGAACCACCAGCTGCTCAACAATTACCCCACGTATTTTATCTACTCTGTATAATAGATCCTGGTGAACAGCCATATGGGGAAACTCACCATCAGCACCTGGATACTGTGGTACACCATTCAACACCTTCACATTTTCCCTTGATCGTGTCAAAGTGGGGTCTCTGAGCTGAGCAGTCCCAAAATTGTCATGAGACACCTCTAAATTAGGCATATCAGGAACCCCTCCCACATCTTCAGTATCACCAGCTAGAACGGCTAGAGGAAAATTATCAACTTCATCAGTGGTCACCCCTACTGCAGGAACCTCAGAATCTGGGTCATATGGTTCAGGGGTAACCTCAGTACATCCATTATCAGTCAGATTTTCTCCACAGGTTACATTTCTGCTCTGCCATAAGTCCCAGAATAGGGAAAAGTCTCTTCCCAGTATCACACTATGCATTCGTGATTTAACCACACCCACTTCATGACATGATACACCACATGGAGTTTCTATTGTGACCCGTGCAGTTGGGTACTCTCTGGTTTCTCCATGTATGCATAGTACCCCAACAGTATGTCCACTTTATGTCCCAGGGTTTACCTGAGAGCCGTGTACCAAGGTCACCAAGCTCCCAGAGTCCAACAGCGCCTCAGCTGTACAACCTCCTATGGACACAGTACACATTTGAGGTTCTAACTTAGACACAGTTTCTGCAGAATACACGGGCTGTGCAAACAGAGAAATTTGCTGGACATATTGCAATCCATTGGCTCAGTTGTGAGGGGGCAATTAGCAACCACATGTCCAAATTCATGACACCACCAGCACTGTACACGGCACTGTTCCCCATTTTGGGACCCTGGCCTGGACCTCCAGGTCCCAGCGGAATGTGGCACAGCTGGCTCCCCCTTTGAGCCATCTCTCCTTAAAGCATTTCTCATGTCTCTAGCAATTGGTACAGTCTTACCAGTAGACTTCGGTGACCTGCTGTCCCTGGGGCTGGCATACCTGGAAGATGCTTGGAGTAGGTCCTCTGTTGCACTGTACTGCTCCACGAGACTCACCAATTGGTCAGCAGTTGTAGGTCCTCCTTGTCCAACCCAGCGCTGGATCTTGGGGGGTACTGACCTGATGAACTTATCCACGACAACTTTCTCTACAATTTGACCTGGGGTACTTTCCTCAGGCTGCAGCCATTTCCTCACAAGATGGATCAGATCGTGCATCTGTGAACGGGGTGGCAAGCTCTCAGAGAAAGTCCAGTTGTGCATACGGCCTTCACGCACATGCATGTTTACTCCAAGTCGAGCAAGTATCTCACCCTTAAGTTTTGCATAATTTTTCGCATCAGGCTCACCCAAATCGTAGTAGGCCTTCTGCGGTTCCCCAGTTAAGAAAGGCGCCACCACATCCGCCCACTGGTCGACTGGTAACTTTTCACGCTCGGCTACTCTCTCAAAGACCATGAGATAGGCTTCCACGTCATCTATGGGTGTCATCTTTTGGAGTAAACTTTGTACCGCAGACCATGCTGTTGGCAACGCTCCCCGGCTTCCTGAAACGGCAACATTTTCACCGGTAAGTCGCAAAGCCGCCATTGCCTCACTCAGCACTGACATTTTCTCCATTAATTGGCGATTCATCTCATCCTGCCTGGCCTGTGCCTGGTGCTGTCGTTTGTCAGCCTGTGCAAAGGTTTGCTGCTGCTGCAAAATCAGCTGTTGCTGTTGAAGAATGGCTTGTCCAAACTGTTTGCCAAAGTCCTCCATTACACCAGCCGTGAAGTGAACTGGCAGGTCTGTGTAAAAAACTTTTTAGGTGTTTGTCTCTTTAAGACTGCATTTTTAGATCCAACTGCCCGCATCCGACACCATATGTGGGGGTCAGCTCAATAGTAGTAGGCACAGCAGTCAGAGACAGTGACACAATGGCACAGTTCACACAGGGGTTTGCCTGTTTTCTTTTATTCTCATCCACAAACAAAATATATGGCCTTTACATTCAGGCAAAGATACAAAATAAACTCCTGCTTGGCTGAGCACTAACTAAACATAAAATCACCCTTTCTATACGGGCGGCCTACTACCAGCCACACGACACAATTCAAAATAAACTCAGTGTCCTTTTTGTTGCTTTAGCAGACTTCTGTAGCAAATGGTGAAAGCCAGTCAGTTCAACCAGTCCCCACCCAGACATGCTCATAGTGCAAACCTTTATAGCCCAGAAATGAGCTGAGCTCCATCACCTGGCTGAGAGCTCTATATGAAACCTGTTCTGGACAAAAGGGAATGAGGAGCCCCGCTACCAACCTGCATCCTCATTCCATTAAAATCCAGGCCCGACAACACAATTTACCAAAGTCCTCAGCAAACTATGATTTGCTAAGGCAGATCATCTTTTCCTGGATTTCTAATATCTCACCAAGGTTTACTAGTTGAGATATCCACCTCCTGTAGCATAGTACATGGTATATGAAAGAAACCTAGGGGAAATATAACGATTCTCTACTACTTTTCCAGTCACTCTCTCACACCATGTATTCATCAACCTGCTGACAAAGAAAATATAAGTGGTTTTACATGCTAAACATTGGGAATACTATCTGAAAAGATCGTTAAAAGTCATCTAAAGCTTCTGTGGTTGTTGCTGCTTCTCCAGTATTCTTTGCGGCCTTTTTTAAATAATCGATACTCTTGAGACTTTTCAAATAGTCGATGCCTTCAAGATCGATTCTTTTGAACATTCCAACATTCTAATTGACTAATTCACATTAGTCCTAAGAGTCTATTATTATATCGATTTATACCATCAAAGTCGACTATATTATCGATTGAAAATGTATTGAATTTTGTTTTTACATAAATATGTTTTAATGTTATTTTTAAATGTTATTTTAAATGTATAATGTTAATATAAACTTTTCCGATGCAACAACTTATGATCTGAGTGCCCGTTTTCACATATATTCACTTTTTGTTCGTTTTTTAGGGTAAACATTTACGTGAGCACCTAATTCCATTCGGATTGGAGGTGAGCCGCCTTGTTCCTATTTTCCTACCTTTATGAGTTTAGTTGCTCTCCTTTGCACTTTTTCTAACTCCAGGGCATCCTTTTTCTGGATTGGTGCCCAGAACTGAACCGCGTATTCCAGGTGAGGCCGTACCAATGCTTTGTGGTAGTGGCAATATTACACCCCTGTCCCACAAGTTCATACCTTCTTTAATACAAGACAAAATTCTGTTAGAATTGCTCCTTAGAGGCTCATTTAACTAGCTCATTTAAACTAGTTAAAAACATTGGATCTAAAAGCTCACACTCCAAATGCATCACCCATTTAATCAAAATTCCCTGTGACTGCATCCATAGCTCTTTACATATGCTGTTCATATTCAGCGTTATATTGTCATGAAGCTGAACCAGTATTTAAATGGGTTGTCCACTTAGAATGCCTTAAAGGGGTTGGTCACTCTTTAAATACTTTCCACTTTTGTGTGGCAGGCAGGGAAAAAATGAAGTTTCTAATATACTTCATTAAACACATCTGCCTGCTTTTCTTTCAATTATAAGCCACGCCCCCTTAGTCCTGCTCTAGCTTGCAGCTGAGTTCGTCCATGGCTGCGACAAGGAGGAGCTTGGTCTGTAAGACCAAAAAATCCCTTTAGGGGTCTCTAACTAGTAATAAAATATATCTTTATTTCATCCAATTAAAATGTATACTCAATAAGGAAACTCTTAATATTAAAAATATCAGGGTTCCAGTGAAATATCAAAGTTTGTGAATTCCTATCTGCTGATAGTTGCTAATAGCAACTTATGGAACTAGTCCAAGATCAGCTCTTATTTTAAATAAATGTACCTCACATATGCATTAGCTATGAGCGTGTTGGGATTGGGAGACTGATAGGTGTATGGTTTATACCACTTTACAGAGCAATTTTACTCAGCCAACGTGGAATATTTCTGAGATGTAGATTTTGGTTCCTATTTTATTTTTATTTCTTATTTATTTTTTATTTCTTATTTTTATATTTTATTATTTATTTGTTTGTATGTTCATCTCATATTTATATATTTATATATTGATCGCGCGCTTCTAATGACCTCTATTTCTATGCCGCTTGTTCCCTCCCATCTTACATTCCTAGCCAATTAACACTATGCTATCCTTTGATCGACTGCTTCTTTACCTATACCTATAGAAGCAGTCGATCATATGAGAGCATAGTGTTAATTGCCTAGGAATGTAAGATGGGAGGGGACAAGCGGCATAGAAATAGAGGTCATTAGAAGCGCGCGCACGCCTAATACCCCACTACCTCTGACGAAGACACGCCAGTGGCGAAACATGTCGGGAGGGGTGCATTAGTTTAGCGCTCACCATTTTACACAGTGGCCAGTGATAGAAACCCACAAGCATTAGGAGCGATCATCAGCAGGCTACAGGCAGTGTGACTGGTGGTGTATAAGCGGATAGCTCATCCACAATGAGTTAAATAGAAATCTTACAGAGAATAGAGCGATTCTCATAGGGAACAGAGCAATTCGAAAGTAGCGCACTCACAGTGATTTGTATCGACTTGCAGAGTGTGCGTACATGAGGAGATAAGAATTGTTATTCTTGCAACATTTTGTTTATTAAATTTTTTCTTTAAAAAGGTCAGATACAACATAACAAGCTTTCCCATGATACATAAAAAAAAAAAGAGGCAAATAGTAAATTTAGACTTGAATTGTTATTCTGTTGCTCAAGTTGCAACCTCCTCAGGACACAGGCATATCAAGAGTTATTGAATGCCCTGAAAAGCTGTTACATTTGGATTGTGTGCAAGCTGCTATGTAAAATCAGCTGGTGAGATCAATATATAAATATGAGCTGAACATACATACAAACAAATAAATAATAAAATATAAAAATAATAGATAAAAAATAAGAAATAAATAAGAAATAAAAATAAAATAAGAACCAAAATCTACATCTCAGAAATATTCCACGTTGGCTGAGTAAAATTGCTCTGTAAAGTGGTATAAACCATACACCTATCAGTCTCCCAATCCCAACACGCTCATAGCTAATGCATATGTGAGGTACATTTATTTAAAATAAGGGCTGATCTTGGACTAGTTCAATGAGTTGCTATTAGCAACTATCAGCAGATAGGAATTCACAAACTTTGATATTTCACTGGAACCCTGATATTTTTAATATTAAGAGTTTCCTTATTGAGTATACATTTTAATTGGATGAAATAAAGATATATTTTATTACAAGTTAGAGACCCCTAAAGGTATTTTTTGGTCTGACAGACCATTGAGTAAATTGAATATTATATCCCGAGGTTCTCTAAAGGGACTTCAGTTTTGATTCTATAAAGGAGCTTGAGAGCAAGCTCGTTCATGCGCATGTGCAGTCTGCTCCTTTCAGTGGTGAGCTTCCTGCTTTCCGCTCCAACTCTGACAGCAATCAGCTGCTTGTTTCCTCTCTACAAACAGCTGATTCCTGTCAGAAGTTGGCTGTAATAAAAACCTTCAGAGTTCCTACTGCAGTAGCCAATCCCCATCCCCCCCTGCACTACCACCACACAGCTGACCCGCTAACAGCGATACAGATGAACGGTGTGGAGGAGCAGGGGAGAGACGTCTCCCTTGGCCCTTCCTCTGGAAGGCTACAGGCTTAGTGCGCCTGAGCCGTCATCGCGCCGCCTGAGCCATACAGAGCGGGACACAGGCCGGAAGAGGCCTGCATCGCATCGCTAAGCAGCATAAGGTAAGTATAAGCGTTTATTTTTTTTAATACAGTACAGTATGGCAAGAAGGGGGGTGGGGGCCCTATATACTGGCACAATATGGAGGGGGACTATGGGGGCCCTATATACTGACACAATATGGAGGGGGCACTATGGAGAAGAGGGAAAGCACTATGGGGCCCTATTTACTGGCACAATATGGGGGGCACTATGGAGAAGAGGGGACGCATCTACTGGGGCCCTATATACTGGCACAATATGGGGGGGACTATAGAGAAAAGGGGACGCATCTACTGGGGGCCCTATATACTGGCACAATATGGGGGGGCACTATGGAGAAGAGGGGAAGCACTATGGGGGCCCAATATACTGGCATAATATGGGGGGGCACTATGGAGAAGAGGGGAAGTACTATGGGGGCCCAATATACTGGCACAATAGGGGGGGCACTATGGAGAAGAGGGGACGCATCTACTGGGGGCTCTATATACTGGCTTTCATTATGGGGGGCTCTATGGAGAAGTGAGGGGGTAAAGGAGCACTATGGGGGCATTTACTGGGGGCCCTATTTACTGGCACGCATTATGGGGGGCACTATGGAGAAGTGGGGGAGAAGGGCACTATGGGGGCATTATATAGGGACATTTAATACTGGCAACCATTTTGGTGCCACTATAGGGAAGGGGGAGAGGAGCATTATGGGGGCATCTATGTGGGGCTGTCTATAGGGGCATTTTATACTGGCACATTATGGAGGACACTATGGGGACAGGGGAGGAGCACTATGGGGCATCTTCTGGAGGCACTATATAGGAGTATTTTATACTGTCACAAATTATAGGGGCACTATGGGCACCTAAGCTCAACTGGGGGCACTAAGTGTTTTTTCTAGTGGCACACAGTACGGGTCATTGGAACACATGAGGGCATTCTGGGAACATTGGCTCTACTGGGGGCACTAAGATGTATTTTTTTTTTTTCTTGTCTTTTTTTACTGACACACAGCTGGGCATTTTTTGCACTGGCGCACACTATAAATAGAATTATTACTACCAGGAGCATTATGGTGGGCTTTATTACAACTGGGAAACTATGGGAGCATTATTACCGTACTTCTGGGACACAATTACTGTTGGGGGCACTGTAGGAGCACTATTACTACTAAGTGCACTCTGGCACAGTATTATCACTATTGTTGGGATTTTTGGGAGCACTATTACTGTGGGGGCACCATGGCACAGTATCAGCTTAGCACAGTTGTTTTTGGGGGACATTATGGTTACACTATTAGTGTCAGGGACACTATTTGCTGGGTGCAGTTATTTTTTAGAGCATTGTGTTCCAATAATTATTGAAGGGGGCGCTATTTGTGTGTAACTAGTATTTTCAGGTGGTTTATCAGTTTATGCAGTATAGTTTTGGGGGTGCATGATGGGATGTTCAGAAGGTGGGAGGATGATGGAAAAGTAGGAAACTAAGATGTCTGTCAAACTCTGCAGAGAGAAGAGATGGCTGAAATAAATCATCATGGCAGTCTGGTCTGAATGAAGAAGATAAAGAAAGAGAACATTTACATCAAAGGAGACATCACTGGATGTAAGAGGTATGTGGGGCTGTATTAGGCTATGTCTGTGAAGGTTCTAATTTATTCTTGTACAGTCACTCAGAATTGAGAAAGCTCGTTGGAAGAACGAGTGAAACGTTTTCAAGAAATCTACAGTAAGACCAGTTGCCTTGATTTATTCTTTACAGATGTATTAGGCTACTTTCACAACTGCGTTAGTGATTCTGGCAGACTGTTCCAGCTGAGAGCAGCCTGCCGGAATTCACTGGATCCGTCACTGCAGACTGAATGCACGCCGCCCCCTTCAACTACAATGAGGTACAGCAGAGATCAGCCCACAATCGGGGAGGGACGACACTTTTTTGATGTTCGTCCTGTTGGTAAATTTCCCTAGAAACTGCCCTGTATATATATATTAGTGCTCGGATCGACTATCAGAGTGATAGTAACCTAAAATAGCAGTAGAGTAGTGGCGAAACTGCTGTAAAGGGTAGCCTAAGGGGGGTACCCTGTAAGTAAGGATGATATGAGGGTTGGGTGGGAGGGGCACAACGCTACTGCGAACGTGGTGCAATGTAGATGACAGGGGGAGGGTGAAGCAGCGCTATAAAAACGATGTGCGGGAGCCTCCCCTCCCACAAATACGGCAACTGCGTTGCATACACTTGTGCTCGGATCGACTATCAGAGTGATAGTAACCTAAAATAGCAGTAGAGTAGTGGCGAAACTGCTGTAAAGGGTAGCCTAAAGGGGCCAAAAATACCAGACACATTAGTAGAGGAAAACAAAGGAACTGTATTACAATAATTTTATAACAGCAAATTCTGAAAAGCCAATGACATCTCTAGACGAGGGTTGGGTATGTAACGAGTGTAACATAACGATTTCCAACGACCCAGTTTCTTAATAATGCAGACCGATAAATTGTTCTTTGACGTGGCGGAGGCGGCGCCTATTCTGAATGAGTGGCCGGTTATGCTTAACGGATCGACACCTAACTTGGGCAATAAAACACGTATGTACTTCAGGGATATTTGAATACATAGGGGGCCGGAGTTGCATGCTAAAAGAGGGGAATAAGGTGGAGCACATTTGATCAATTCCAACCATTCATTAAAGACTGCCACTGGACACCACTTGTTACCCGTAGGGAAGTATTTTACCTTGACAATTTCACCTGGTCGTGTGGTTTTTGTATGATCAAGTGTAAGGACGTAGTGGGAAACTGGGCATTTCAGTTGTTGTTTTTGCACGAAGGTACTACCAGCGATAGGGCACGTAAATTCCCCAGGTCGCAGGAACCCGTAGAAACATAAATAAAGGGCTGTCTTGATCAATGTGCTTGTCTTTATACCGAAGGGGTTTGCACTTAACATTACCGATATGGATTTAAACATTTCACCTGAGAATGATTTCCTGGAAATCTTACTCGCAGTTGATGTATTTTGTATTCCTTTTAGGATTGCTTTAATAGGGTGTGCTAAGTAGAGTTGAGCGAACACCTGGATGTTCGGGTTCGAGAAGTTCGGCCGAACTTCCCGAAAATGTTTGGGTGCGGGATCCGAACTCGACCCGAACTTCGCCCCGAACCCGAACCCCATTGAAGTCAATGTGGACCCGAACTTTTCTGTACTCAAAAGGCTGTAAAATAGCCCAGGAAAGGGGTAGAGGGCTGCAAAAGGCAGCAAAATGTAGGTAAATCCCCTGCAAACAAATGTGGATAGGGAAATTAATATAAAAAAAATAATAATAATTAACCAATATCAATTGGAGAGAGGTCCCATAGCAGAGAATCAGGCTTCATGTCATCCACCACTGGAACAGGCCTCTGTGAGATATTTATGCCCCGGCACCCAGACAGAGGAGAGAGGTCCCATAGCAGAGATTCAGGCTTCATGTCATAGCAGAGAATCAGGCTTCATGTCACCCACCACTGGAACAGGCCACTGTGAGATATTTAGGCCCTGGTACCCAGACAGAGGAGAGAGGTCCCATAGCAGAGAATCAGGCTTCATGTCACCCACCACTGGAGCAGGCCACTGTGAGATATTTAGGCCCCGGCACCCAGACAGAGCAGAGAGGTCCCATAGCAGAGAATCAGGCTTCATGTCATAGCAGAGAATCAGGCTTCATGTCACCCAACACTGGAACAGGCCCCGGCACCCAGACAGAGGAGAGGTTCATTCAACTTTGGGTTGCCCCGCAATATAATGGTAAAATGAAGAGGATTGAATGAGGAAGTGCCCTGGAGTACAAGAATATATGGTTAAGGGGAGGTAGTTATAAATGTCTAATCTGCACAAGGGATGGACAGGTCCTGTGGGATCCATGCCTGGTTAATTTTTATGAACGTCAGCTTGTCCACATTGGCTGTAGACAGGCGTCTGCGTTTGTCTGTAATGACGCCCCCTGCCGTGCTGAATATACGTTCAGACAAAACGCTGGCCGCCAGGCAGGCCAGCACCTCCAAGGCATAAAAGGCTAGCTCTGGCCACGTGAACAATTTGGAGACCCAGAAGTTTAATGGGGCCGAACCATCAGTCAGTACGTGGAGGGGTGTGCGCACATACTGTTCCACCATGTTAGTGAAATGTTGTGTCCTGCTAACACGTTCCGTTTCAGGTGGTGGTGCAGTTAGCTGTGGCGTGGTGACAAAACCTTTCCACATCTCTGCCATGCTAACCCTGCCCTCAGAGGAGCTGGCCGTGACACAGCTGCGTTGGCGACCTCTTGGTCCTCCTCTGCCTTCGCCTTGGGCTTCCACTTGTTCCCCTGTGACATTTGGGAATGCTCTCAGTAGCGCGTCTACTAACGTGCGCTTGTACTCGAGCATCTTCCTATCACGCTCCAGTGCAGAAAGTAAGGTGGGCACATTGTCTTTGTACCGGGGATCCAGCAGGGTGGCAACCCAGTAGTCCGCACACGTTAAAATGTGAGCAACTCTGCTGTTGTTGCGCAGGCACTGCAGCATGTAGTCGCTCATGTGTGCCAGGCTGCCCAGAGGTAAGGACAAGCTGTCCTCTGTGGGAGGCGTATCGTCATCGTCCTGCGTTTCCCCCCAGCCACGCACCAGTGATGGGCCCGAGCTGCGTTGGGTGCCACCCCGCTGTGAACATGCTTCATCCTCATCCTCCTCCACCTCCTCCTCATCCTCGTTCTCCTCGTCCTCCAGTAGTGGGCCCTGTCTGGCCACATTTGTACCTGGCCTCTGAGTCACTTCTAAGAGACTGGCCTGAAAGTGCTAAAAATGACCCCTCTTCCTCCTCCTCCTGGGCCACCTCCCCTTCCATTATCGCCCTAAGTGTTTTCTCAAAGAGACATAGAAGTGGTATTGTAACGCTGATAACGGCATCATCGCCACTGGCCATGTTGGTGGAGTACTCGAAACAGCGCAACAGGGCACACAGGTCTCGCATGGAGGCCCAGTCATTGGTGGTGAAGTGGTGCTGTTCCGCAGTGCGACTGACCCGTGCGTGCTGCAGCTGAAACTCCACTATGGCCTGCTGCTGCTCGCACAGTCTGTCCAGCATGTGCAAGGTGGAGTTCCACCTGGTGGGCACGTCGCATATGAGGCGGTGAGCGGAAAGGCCGAAGTTACGCTGTAGCGCAGACAGGCGAGCAGCGGCAGGATGTGAACGCCGGAAGCGCGCACAGACGGCCCGCACTTTATGCAGCAGCTCTGACATGTCGGGGTAGTTGTGAATGAACTTGTCACGAGGGTGTCAAGAGCCACGCCTGACTCCGTTATACCCGGGGTCAGGAAGTCGCAGCGGGTGGCTGCGCGCTCGATGTACAAAGACAGTGCTGTTTCGTAATGGTAGCTTTCTGGGTTTGCCTTGCAACCCTTTTTGGCTCACTCAGGGATCCGTAGCTTCTCCTCCTCAGCTGTTTCTTGTCCAGCAATCCCAACCTCCTTATATTCCCATCTCCCACTTCTCTGGTTGCCAGATATAGAGCTTCCTGCCTGGACTTCTATACTGACCCACTGGAGCTGTGTAGTTGTGTTCCCTGGTTGTTGTTCCAGAACATTACCCTCCGGATCCCTGTTGGGCCTTGGTGGTCTGTTGTTGTCGCCCACCTGGGATTATACACTGCTCAAAAAAATAAAGGGAACACAAAAATAACACATCCTAGATCTGAATTAATTAAATATTCTTCTGAAATACTTTGTTCTTTACATAGTTGAATGTGCTGACAACAAAATCACACAAAAATAATAAAATGGAAATCAAATTTTTCAACCCATGGAGGTCTGGATTTGGAGTCACACTCAAAATTAAAGTGGAAAAACACACTTCAGGCTGATCCAACTTTGATGTAATGTCCTTAAAACAAGTCAAAATGAGGCTCAGTAGTGTGTGTGGCCTCCACATGCCTGTATGACCTCCCTACAATGCCTGTGCATGCTCCTGATGAGGTGGCGGACGGTCTCCGGAGGGATCTCCTCCCAGACTTGGACTAAAGCATCTGCCAACTCCTGGACAGTCTGTGGTGCAACGTGACGTTGGTGGATAGAGCGAGACATGATGTCCCAGATGTGCTCAATTGGATTCAGGTCTGGGGAACGGGCGGGCAAGTCCTTAGCATCAATGCCTTCATCTTGCAGGAACTGCTGACACACTCCAGCCACATGAGGTCTAGCATTGTCTTGCATTAGGAGGAACCCAGGGCCAACCGCACCAGCATATGGTCTCACAAGGGGTCTGAGGATCTCATCTCGGTACGTAATGGCAGTCAGGCTACCTCTGGCGAGCACATGGAGGGCTGTGCGGCCCTCCAAAGAAATTCCACCCCACACCATTACTGACCCAATGCCAAACCAGTCATGCTGGAGGATGTTGCAGGCAGCAGAACGTTCTCCATGGCGTCTCCAGACTCTGTCACGTCTGTCACATGTGCTCAGTGTGAACCTGCTTTCATCTGTGAAGAGCACAGGGCGCCAGTGGCGAATTTGCCAATCTTGGTGTTCTCTGGAAAATGCCAAACGTCCTGCACGGTGTTGGGCTGTAAGCACAACCCCCACCTGTGGACGTCGGGCCCTCATATCACCCTCATGGAGTCTGTTTCTGACCGTTTGAGCAGACACATGCACATTTGTGGCCTGCTGGAGGTCATTTTGCAGGGCTCTGGCAGTGCTCCTCCTGTTCCTCCTTGCACAAAGGCGGAGGTAGTGGTCCTGATGCTGGGTTGTTGCCCTCCAACGGCCTCCTCCACGTCTCCTGATGTACTGGCCTGTCTCCTGGTAGCGCCTCCATGCTCTGGACACTACGCTGACAGACACAGCAAATCTTCTTGCCACAGCTCGCATTGATGTGCCATCCTGGATAAGCTGCACTACCTGAGCCACTTGTGTGGGTTGTAGATTCCGTCTCATGCTACCACTAGAGTGAAAGCACCGCCAGCATTCAAAAGTGACCAAAACATCAGCCAGGAAGCATAGGAACTGAGAAGTGGTCTGTGGTGACCACCTGCAGAACCACTCCTTTATTGGGGGTGTCTTGCTAATTGCCTATAATTTCCACCTGTTGTCTATCCCATTTGCACAACAGCATGTGAAATTGATTGTCACTCAGTGTTGCTTCCTAAGTGGACAGTTTGATTTCACAGAAGTGTGATTGACTTGGAGTTACATTGTGTTGTTTAAGTGTTCCCTTTATTTTTTTGAGCAGTGTATGTTTGTCTGTATTGTCTGTCCTCTCCTTGGTGTTTTCCTCTTAGTGTCAGTGGTGCGGACTAGTGATCCCACCGCCCTGTTCACTACTCAGGGCTCATCCTAGGGAAAGCCAGGGTTTAGGCACGTGATCGGCGTACGGGTGAGGAACCCGTCTAGGGACGTCAGGGCAGTCAGGTGCCAGCCGTAAGGTGAGTCAGGGGTCACCACCTTTCCCTCTCCCTTGGACAGGGCCTTCCCATTTCCCTCCCTTTGCGTGACGCCGGTCATTACAGAACTTCTGCACCACCAAATTCAGCACATGCGCCAGGCAAGAGATGTGCGTCAAACTGGCTAGTCCCAGAGCTGCGACGAGATGTCGCCCATTATCGCACACACCACCAGGCCGGGCTTGAGGCTCACCGGCAGCAACCACTCGTCGGTCTGTTGTTCAATACCCCGCCACAACTCCTGTGCGGTCTGGGGCCTGTCCCCCAAACATATGAGTTTCAGAATGGCCTGCTGACGTTTACCCCGGGCTGTGCTGAAGTTGGTGGTGAAGGTGTGTGGCTGACTGGATGAGCAGGTGGAAGAAGATGAGGAGGAAGCCGAGTAGGAGGAGGAGGCTACAGGAGGCAAAGAATGTTGCCCTGCGATCCTTGGCGGCGGAAGGACGTGCTCCAAACAGCTCTCCGCCTGGGGCCCAGCCGCCACTACATTTACCAAGTGTGCAGTTAAGGAGATATAGCGTCCCTGGTTGTGCTTACTGGTCCACGTATCTGTGGTTAGGTGGACCTTGCCACAGATGGCGTTGCGCAGTGCACACTTGATTTTATCGGATACTTCGTTGTGCAGGGAAGGCACGGCTCTCTTGGAGAAGTGTTGGCGGCTGGGAACAACATACTGTGGGATATCCTCTGTTTCATATGCCAGTAGTTTAGAAATGCTGGCATTCAGGGCCAGGGATCGAGGGTGGCTAGGTGGGAATTTACGCTTTCTCTCAAATGTTTGTGAGATAGAGAGCTGAACGCTGCCGTGTGACATGGTGGAGATGCTTGGCGACGGAGGTGGTGGTGTTGGTGGTACATCCTCTGTTTGCTGGGCGGCATGTGCCAACGTTCCTCCCGAGGCGGAGGAAGAGGCCGAGGCGGCAGCAGCAGAAGAGTTAGCAGGGGGAGCCTGAGTGAGTTCCTTGTTTTTAAGGTGTTTACTCCACTGCAGTTCATGCTTTGCATGCAGATGCCTGGTCATGCAGGTTGTGCTAAGGTTCAGAACGTTAATGCCTCTCTTCAGGCTCTGATGGCACAACGTGCAAACCACTCAGGTCTTGTCGTCAGCACATTGTTTGAAGAACTGCTACGCCAGGGAACTCCTTGAAGCTGCCTTTGGGGTGCTCGGTCCCAGGTGGCGGTGGGCAGTAGCAGGCGAACTCTCTTGGCGGCGGGTGTTCTGCTTTTGCCCCCTGCTCCCTCTTTTGCTACGCTGTTGGCTCGGTCTCACCACTGCCTCTTCCTCCAAACTCTGAAAGTCAGTGGCACGACCTTCATTCCATGTGGGGTCTAGGACCTCATCATCCCCTGCATCGTCTTCCACCCAGTCTTCCTCCCTGACCTCCTGTTCAGTCTGCACACTGCAGAAAGACACAGCAGTTGGCACCTGTGTTTCGTCATCATCAGAGACCTGCTGAGGTGGTATTCCCATGTCCTCATCATCAGGAAACATAAGTGGTTGTGCGTCAGTGCATTCTATGTCTTCCATCGCTGGGGAAGGGCTAGGTGGATGCCCTTGGGAAACCCTGCCAGCAGAGTCTTCAAACAGCATAAGAGACGGCTGCATAACTTGAGGCTCAGATAGTTTCCCTGATATGCATGGGGGTGATGTGACAGACTGATGGGCTTGGTTTTCAGGCGCCATCTGTGCGCTTTCTGCACAAGACTGGGTGGGAGATAATGTGAACGTGCTGGATCCACTGTCGGCCACCCAATTGACTAATGCCTGTACCTGATCAGGCCTTACCATCCTTAGAACGGCATTGGGCCCCACCAAATATCGCTGTAAATTCTGGCGGCTACTAGGACCTGAGGTAGTTGGTTCAGTAGGACGTGTGGCTGTGGCAGAACGGCCACGTCCTCTCACAGCACCAGAGGGTCCACTAACACCACCACGACCATGTCCGCGTCCCTTACTAGATGTTTTCCTCATTGTTACCGTTCACCACAATAAGAAAAAAATTATTTGGCCCAATGTATTGAATTCAAATTCAGGCCTTTTTTACAGGCACCTAAAACTATCTGGCTATTTATTTAGGTACCGTATTACACTAATACAGGCACAGCAGTAACCACAGATTTAGCTGAATATAAATTGTAGGCCTAATATTTAATCCCTGGATGACAGGTATCCCTTTTACGGACAGAATTAGACTTGGAAATGCACAGTAGCGTGTGAAGTTATTGAGGATGACCCTATCAGCACCTTCAATGTAATATACCCTTTTATGGATAGATTTAAACTTGGCCTGCTACAGCAATAACCACTGATTTATGGAATTGCTAATTTGGCAATTGAATTTCAACCCAGAACAAAATATATCCTTTGTCAGACAGCAGACAGTATTACAATTGGCTAGCCACAGCTGAAACACCAGATTTAGGGTACTGCTATTTTGGCAATTGTATTTCACCCCTCAATAAAATAGCAAGCACAGCCAAGCCCCTGATGTAGGATATAGCAAAAAAAAAACACACTATTGATGCGCACCACAAGACACAAAATGGCCGCCGATCACCCCAGAAAGAAGTAACAGAAAAACGGTCTGGGCAGCCTAAAAACAATGAGCAATTAACTAGTAGAAGTTGAATAATACACAGCTGTAGATCGATCACTTCATTAAGTGTTTTTGATATGTAAATCCCTGCCTAATCTCGCCCTAACAGCAGCAGCTGCATCCTCTCCCTACACTGATCAGAGCAGAGTGACGTGTGACGCTACGTGACTCCAGCTTAAATAGAGGCTGGGTCACATGCTGCACTGGCCAATCACAGCCATGCCAATAATAGGCATGGCTGTGATGGCCTCTTGGGGCAAGTAGCTTGACGCTTGTTGATTGGCTGCTTTGCAGCCTTTCAAAAAGCGCCAAGAAAGCGCCAAACACCGAACCCGAACCCGGACTTTTACGTTAATGTTCGGGTTCGCTCATCCCTAGTGATCAGAATAAAGACGACCTGTCTGGATGGAAAATATGCCAATAGTGTTGTATGCCAGCTAAATATAACTTGATCGTTCCGTGGGAAAGTTTAAGATCTGAGTGGCAAAATGCTATGAATGCTAATAGGTATGTGATGTGACCCAAACCCCGCTGCGGAAAAGACTGTTGAAACCTAGTAAAATGGGACCAAGCCGTCTCGTAAGTTTTTGCAGTGTTCCTGGATAACGACTTCTGAATAAGAAACCCTGGCTGTATCCAGGTGCCCCCTCAATCCATGACTAACAGGTTGTGCGATGATGTTGGAGTTGGTGTTGGGTCCGCTTCCGGTGAGATCTGAAAGAAAAACTGAAACTTACACCTAGACAGTGCATCTGCTGCTAAATTCACCTTCCCAGGAATGTGTACACATTCAAAATGGAATTGGTGCTCCAAAGCCAACCAGATTAACCGCCTCATGAATGACATGATTTCTCTGGACGCTGATCTACCTTTATTTAGAAGGGCGGCCAGTCCTGCATTATGAGTTAATATTAATACTGTGTGCTTCCTCCAATGAGCTCCCCATGCCTGTGCTGCTGTGACAATAGGGTACATCTCGAATAATGAGGAAGATCGGGAAAACCCAGGAATGGTCGTGACTTTAGACGGCCAAGGGCTGGCTAGCCAGTGACTGCCGTAAATGACCGCGAACCCTATTGCCGAAGAAGCATCAGAATGGAGTATCGGAGACTCGCTAGATACTGCAGGAGTGAAAAACGAAATGCTGTTCCAATTGGAAAGGAACTAGTCCCATATGATCAAATCGGCCAAAGCCTGTTGATCTAAACGCACCTGGCTATCTTGGTCTGTTGTTAATGGAAGCAGGCTAAGAAGTCTAGAGATAAAAGCCCTGCCCTGCAGGATAATCCTCATGGCGAAATTGAGCATCCCCAGCAAACTCTGAAGATCTGCTCTGGAAGAAATACCTGCTTGGGCTAACTTATGATCCGTGTCTCTAACGCTCTGTAATTTGTCTTGAGGCAAACTAATCTGTCATGTTTCTGTGTCTAGCTGGATGCCTAAGAAGGTCAATCTAGTATGAGGGCCGTCGAGTTTGTGATCAGCTACCGGTACTCTGAGATTTCTAAAGACTTCAGTTAATACCCCTAGATCCCTAGGAGGGCGAGATGGAGGTTCGATCAACAGAAAGTCGTCTAAATGATGTATTACGTGATAGGCACTGAAGGTCGTTCCGAGTGTCCAGTGCAGACTTTTGGCAAATTGATCGAACAGCCATGGGCTACATTTGGAACCGAATGTGAGACTATTAGCAAAATAGTACAGACCATACCATTTAATGCCATGCCACTGCCACAGTTGGGGGTGAATAGGTAAAAGTTTGAAAGCATCTGTGATGTCTGCCTTTGACAGCTATGAACGTTTGCCCAAAGACAGTATCATTTGGATTGCCTCGTCTATGGATGAATATATCATACCAAATTCCTCTGAGGGAATTAGAGCGTTGAGGCTTGGAATGTCTGAAGAATGTGGAGCTGACAGGTCATAAATAAGGCGTTTTTTATTTGAAAATTTCCCAACGACCATTCCTATTGGATTGATTCTCCAGCATTTGAATGGGGGCTGACGCAAAGGTCCTATCAGATACCCTTTCTCCAACTCCGACTGAATGAGACTACTAACTGCCTCTGGGTTCCTAATGTCTGACAGTAAATTCCTGCATTCATATGTAGTTTGTGGTAAGGATACCTGACCTGTATGGAAGCCTTCGGTATGACCACTGATGAGGAATTGCACCAATTGTTTGTCTGGATGGTCTGCCAAATAGGTAGCTAGCGCTTACACATTAACTCTGCCTAGTCATGCCGTATTATGGCCTTTTTGGGGGCATGCTGTCTTGGGGTGACCCCTGAAACAATTAGCACACAGATGCAATAACCGACATTGGCTATAAAAGCACCCTGCAGAGTTAAAGATATAAAAAAATCTGCGACCTAGGTATTTGATTGGCCTGCCTAACTTATCCACCCCTATCATGGACTTGGGCAATGTGCTATCGGATGAATACTTAGGCAGGGAACTGCTTTCTGGAGGGTTGTTAGTGGAACACCATTCTGCGGTATGGGAGTGGGAACCACAGGTGGAACAAGCAGGGGCTTTTAACCCAGCAAAATGGCGACAGAATAGCTCGGTGTCGATAACTGACCAGTCAACCGTGTGCCGGAACTGTGCGAGTAACGCCGCTGCCTTTGCGGAGAAAGATCTATGGTAATCATAGAATGCTGTTCCCCCGTATTTAAGGCCTAGATCCACTACTTTATACAGGTATAAATCCAATTCTTCGTGACGATTGGGAGACACGGAACAAACTACGTCCCGGTACAAGCTAAATGCCAGAATAAACTCTGTGATGCTGAGCTTGCGGTTTAACCTGACATCCCGTGACTTTAGAATAACTGATACCTCGCCACAGGCGATGGTTTTATTATCCGGTACCTCGTGTGTAGCGATGAGCAAAGAGGCTAGGTTCACATCCTTACCGTCTAGGATATCCTGCCTAATATTGGCCGGTATGAAGTGTGATGGCGCAATATTGGGGAAGTTTGGGGGAAGAGTTGCGGAGGTGGTTTCAGGGACTGACGGAGTCAGTGGTCTCTGAACTGCGGCGCTGGAGGTGGTGGCTCTGTTCTGTATGGCCTCAAGTCTAGATTGGAAACTAGACATGGAAGAAGTGATATTGTTGATCGCAGCATGTAACTGCGTAATAGATGTTTGTATAGTGTTCGTAGAAAATAATTCTTGGCTGGGCCCAGGTTCAGACTTTAACAGACGAAATAGTTCAGCTTTCCTGGCGGATGCTGGGAATGTTATCCCTCTGCGTAATAGCTCTGTCGTGATCTTAGATACAGTTAAAGACCTTAATGATGGGGCGGCATCTCTATCCGACTGAAGGTCCCCGCTTGCTTGGGACGAAGCTGATCCCAGTGGATCCTAATCTTGTGGCAGATCCATCTAAAATGACATGACCCATGTGAATCTTGTCCTAATCTATGTAGGTCAAGTGACTACTTCCCGTGCACTCAGGTGACACCTAGCATGGACGGAACTCAAGCACCGCGCCCAAGGTGACAATAAGTGCTACCTAAAAGGACAACCACCCGGTGTAACCCTTACACACCTCGTGAAGTCCTGTGTAACACTTGGGAACGAAAAGTTCAGCCATAATAGCTAACACTCTACCGTGGGGAGGTGCAACTACCTGCCCGTGGACTGACTTCTAAATGGCCATGTTTACTATGACTGAAGGAATATACCCCCGGACTGCAGACGGCCGTGACTAGCGTATTCGTGCGACAGATTGAAGCTGGGCCTAGTAATGGTGAACTAATAACGACACTGAGAATGTAGTGACTTGAATCGCCAGACAGACGTGACGTCCTTGCTTGAGACTGGAGTCGTGATGATCTATTGAACTTTCCTGAGTTCGTGATGGGACCTAAATCGAGTCTGAGGACGTGACAGACTTATCGAGTGTGCCTGAAGTCGTGACAGGACTAATCAAGTCAGCACACACGCCGGACCTACTGGTCAAGCCATCCGTTGTGGTATGTGTGCTGAGACGATTAGTCGTTGCTAACTTGCTGTGAACTGAATCTATGAGGTATATCTGCCACTAACGTGGCAAGCGACCTGATAAACTGGACCTATTGCCGAGTGTCCTTGATGTATGTATGTGTGTGCATGTAAGCGTGTATTTATACATCAATGTATACACACAGGTATACCTTGTATATGATAAGATTTATCTTCTTTTTTTTTTTTTTGGACAAGGCTTAGTGATATCTAATTATGGCTGCACCCTGTTCCCATGGTGACTGAAAGTTTTTTATTATTTTTTTTTATTATTATTACCAGATCCTAAAGGATGGTAACCTCTTGGCACTGCACTAAAACACCAAAATATATAAAGCCTGGTCAAAATCCTATTAAAAGCACAGACCTGACATGAACACAGCACCTATGTGTACCTTGCAGGGACTTTAGTGGAAGACAGAAATACAGAACCAGGCTGAACCCCAGTCCGCAGGCTGACACCTGTTTGGAACAAATAAATGAACATTTACACCTGGATAACTTAATACCAACATCACATTCTGCTCCCCCTTTTTTTTTTTTTTTTTCATCTGACTAAGCAACAACATTATGCCACCCATACTGATAAACATAAAACCAGCGCTGGTATCCCGCCGTTTGACACGTGATTAACAAAGGGAAGAGCTGCTCAGAGAGCTGAATGTGCCGAGCCGCATGTAGCGGCGCTGACCGCTGCCCAGACGTGGCGCTCAGCTGTAAGAGGGTAGAGCACCCTAACCCGATCCAGACTCACGCGCCGATGAACCGGGAATACTGCAGGCTGTGCGTCGGAGTGCTGATGACGGCGACCCCGCTCGAAACCCGGAAGTAAACCTGCGCCTGCGCACACCGCTGCTGCGAATGTGGTGCGATGTAGATGACAGGGGGAGGGTGAAGCAGAGCTATAAATACGATGTGCGGGAGCCTCCCCTCCCACAAATACGGCAACTGCGTTGCCTACACACACATATATATATCTATATACACACACTAGCAGAAGGACCCAGCTTCGCACGGGTATATTTCATCTATAGTGCCTCCAGAAGATGCCCCATAGTGCTCCTCCCCTGTCCCCATAGTGTCTATTTCATTAACAGTGACAGCTACAGCACCCCGCCCCACTGTCTGCTGAGCTGTGTATCTAATCCTATCCCGTGTGATACTGTCTGCTGAGCTGTGTATCTAATCCTATCCCGTGTGATACTGTCTGCTGAGCTGTGTATCTAATCCTTGCTGAGCTGTGTATCTAATTTTATCCTGTGTGATACTGTCTGCTGAGCGGTGTATCTAATCCTATCCTGTGTGATACTGTCTGCTGAGCTGTGTATCTAATCCTATCCTGTGTGATACTGTCTGCTGAGCTGTGTATCTAATCCTATCATGTGTGATACTGTCTGCTGAGCTGTGTATCTAATCTTATGTTGTGTGATTCTGACTGCTGAGCTGTGTATCTAATCCTATCCTGTGTGATACTGCCTGCTGAGCTGTGTATCTAATCCTATCCTGTGTGATACTGCCTGCTGAGCTGTGTATCTAATCCTATCCTGTGTGATACTGTCTGCTGAGCTGTGTACCTAATCCTATCCTGTGTGATACTGTCTGCTGAGCTGTGTATCTAATCCTATCCTGTGTGATACTGTCTGCTGAGCTGTGTATCTAATCTTATCCTGTGTGATACTGTCTGCTGAGCTGTGTATCTAATCCTATCCTGTGTGATACTGTCTGCTGAGCTGTGTACCTAATCCTATCCTGTGTGATACTGCCTGCTGAGCTGTGTATCTAATCCTATCCTGTGTGATACTGTTTGCGGAGCTGTGTATCTAATCTTATGTTGTGTGATACTGCCTGCTGAGCTGTGTATCTAATCCTATCATGTGTGATACTGTCTGCTGAGCTATGTATCTAATCCTTTCCTGTGTGATACTGTCTACTGAGCTGTGTATCTAATCCTATCCAGTGTGATACTGTTTGCTGAGCTGTGTATCTAATCTTATGTTGTGTGATACTGCCTGCTGAGCTGTGTATCTAATCCTATCCTGTGTGATACTGTCTGCTGAGCTGTGTATCTAATCTTATGTTGTGTGATACTGTCTGCCTAGCTGTGTATTTAATCTTATGTTGTGTGATACTGTCTGCTGAGCTGTGTAGCTAATCCTATCCTGTGTGATAATGTCTGCTGAGCTATGTATCTAATCCTATGTTGTGATACTGTCTGCTGAGCTGTATATCTAATCCTATCCTGTTTCATACTGTCTGCTGAGCTGTGTATCTAATCCTTGCTGAGCTGTGTATCTAATCCTATCATGTTTGATACTGTCTGCTGAACTGTGTATCTAATCCTATCCTGTGTGATACTGTTTGCTGAGCTGTGTACCTAATCCTATCCTGTGTGATACTGTCTTCTGAGCTGTGTATCTAATCTGATCCTGTGTGATACTGTATGCTGAGCTGTGTATCTAATTCTATCCTGTGTGACACTGTCTGCTGAGCTGTGTGTCTAATATCCTAGCCTGTGTAATACTGCCTGATGAGCTGTGTATCTAATCCTATCATGTGTGATACTGTCTGTTGAGCTGTGTATCTAATCCTATCATGTGTGATACTGTCTGTTGAGCTGTGTATCTAATCATATCATGTGTAATACTGTCTGCTGTGTATCTAATCATATCATGTGTAATACTGTCTGCTGTGTATCTAAGTTTATTGTGTGATACTGTCTGCTGAGCTGTGCATGTCGTCGTGTATCCCTAGCCTAAAGTTGACTTATAGCAGTGAAGAAAAATGCCTGGGTTGTTATGAAAACCTGGGGAAAAAAACTGTGTGTAAGTGGAGACTAAGAGCCTGCGAGCTTCTATTGGCTGATAAGGGACATGTGACAGTGTGCATGGCAGTTGGGGGCTTGTATTGGCTAATGCAGGTCATTTTTTGGGAACATCTCAGGAACAGTATGTCCTAGACAGCTGAGACCCGGTCTAAAACCTTCCCGGACACCTAATGTACCTGTGTGCCAAATTTGGTTAAGATCAGTCCAGTTGTTTGGTCTCGCATCCAGACAGACGTCAAGACAGACAGAAACAAATTTTTAGAATATAATATATACAGTACAGACCAAAAGTTTGGACACACCTTCTCATTCAAAGAGTTTTCTTTATTTTCATGACTATGAAAATTGTAGATTCACACTGAAGGCATCAAAACTATGAATTAACACATGTGGAATTATATACATAACAAACAAGTGTGAAACAACTGAAAATATGTCATATTCTAGGTTCTTCAAAGTAGCCAACTTTTGCTTTGATTACTGCTTTGCACACTCTTGGCATTCTCTTGATAAGCTTCAAGAGGTAGTCCCCTGAAATGGTTTTCACTTCACAGATGTGCCCTGTCAGGTTTAATAAGTGTGATTTCTTGCCTTATAAATGGGGTTGGGACCATCAGTTGCGTTGAGGAGAAGTCAGGTGGATACACAGCTGATAGTCCTACTGAATAGACTGTTAGAATTTGTATAATGGCAAGAAAAAAGCAGCTAAGTAAAGAAAAAAACGAGTGGCTATCATTACTTTAAGAAATGAAGGTCAGTCAATCAGCCGAAAAATTGGGAAAACTTTGAAAGTAAGGGCTATTTGACCATGAAGGAGAGTGAAAGGGTGCTGCGCCAGATGACCTGGCCTCCACAGTCACCGGATCTGAACCCAATCGAGATGGTTTGGGGTGAGCTAGACCGCAGAGTGAAGGCAAAAGGGCCAACAAGTGCTAAGCATCTCTGGGAACTCCTTCAAGACTGTTGGAAGACCATTTCAGGGGACTACCTCTTGAAGCTCATCAAGAGAATGCCAAGAGTGTGCAAAGCACCTAGAATATGACATATTTTCAGTTGTTTCACACTTGTTTGTTATGTATATAATTCCACATGTGTTAATTTATAGTTTTGATGCCTTCCTAGTCATGAAAATAAAGAAAACTCTTTGAATGAGAAGGTGTGTCCAAACTTTTGGTCTGTACTGTATATATTTATATATAATTATTTATACATGAATATACATACACATATGTATATATACATATTTATATACATATATTTACACACACGTGTGTGTGTATATATATATATATATATATATATATATGTGTGTGTGTGTGTGTGTGTGTGTGTGTATATACACATTGCAATGAGCAATTCATGGGCACCGAGAGCGTGTCCACTATCTACAGACGTGAAACGATTCACTTATATGGGGTCTGCAATCTGCATCCGACAGTAATTTTTCGCGGTGCAGAGGCATGGACAGAAAACCCATGGATGCACTCCATAGGTTTCCGATCTGTGCTTCCGTTCTGCTCCAAACCATATCTTTCGGATTTTAGACCCATTCACTTGATACGGTGCGCACACGGCTGGTGCCTGTATATTGCGGACCCCCTGTTTGCGGGCCACAATACAGGCACAGGCAGACTATGGTCATGTGCATGATGCTTAAAGCCTTACCTCCTTCCAGTATCCGGCAGGACAGTCCTGGATTTCAGTGGCGGTCCTGGTACGGGGGAGATATGTCCAAAAGGGATCAGTTTTGCCCTAATGCATTCTGAATGGAAAAGGATCCCCTCAGAATGCATCAGTTTACCTCCGATCAGTCACCATTCCGATTTGGAGGCGGACACTAAAACGCTGCTTGCAGCGTTTTTGTTTCCACCTGATGAAACTGAGCCAAACGGATCCGTCCTGACAAACAATGTAAGTCAATCGGGACGGATCCGTTTTCTCTGGCACAATAGAAAATGGATCCGTCCCCCATTGACTTTCAATGGTGTTCAAGGTTTTAGACCGGGTCTCAGCTGTCTAGGACATACCGTTCCTGAGATGTTCCCAAAAAATGACCTGCATTAGCCAATACAAGCCCCCAACTGCCATGCACACTGTCACATGTCCCTTATCAGCCAATAGAAGCTCGCAGGCTCTTAGTCTCCACTTACACACAGTTTTTTCCCCAGGTTTTCATAACAACCCAGGCATTTTTCTTCACTGCTATAAGTCAGCTTTAGGCTAGGGATACACGACATGCACAGCTCAGCAGACAGTATCACACAATAAACTTAGATACACAGCAGACAGTATTACACATGATATGATTAGATACACAGCAGACAGTATTACACATGATATGATTAGATACACAGCTCAACAGACAGTATCACACATGATAGGATTAGATACACAGCTCAACAGACAGTATCACACATGATAGGATTAGATACACAGCTCATCAGGCAGTATTACACAGGCTAGGATATTAGACACACAGCTCAGCAGACAGTGTCACACAGGATAGAATTAGATACACAGCTCAGCATACAGTATCACACAGGATCAGATTAGATACACAGCTCAGAAGACAGTATCACACAGGATAGGATTAGGTACACAGCTCAGCAAACAGTATCACACAGGATAGGATTAGATACACAGTTCAGCAGACAGTATCAAACATGATAGGATTAGATACACAGCTCAGCAAGGATTAGATACACAGCTCAGCAGACAGTATGAAACAGGATAGGATTAGATATACAGCTCAGCAGACAGTATCACAACATAGGATTAGATACATAGCTCAGCAGACATTATCACACAGGATAGGATTAGCTACACAGCTCAGCAGACAGTATCACACAACATAAGATTAAATACACAGCTAGGCAGACAGTATCACACAACATAAGATTAGATACACAGCTCAGCAGACAGTATCACACAGGATAGGATTAGATACACAGCTCAGCAGGCAGTATCACACAACATAAGATTAGATACACAGCTCAGCAAACAGTATCACACTGGATAGGATTAGATACACAGCTCAGTAGACAGTATCACACAGGAAAGGATTAGATACATAGCTCAGCAGACAGTATCACACATGATAGGATTAGATACACAGCTCAGCAGGCAGTATCACACAACATAAGATTAGATACACAGCTCCGCAAACAGTATCACACAGGATAGGATTAGATACACAGCTCAGCAGGCAGTATCACACAGGATAGGATTAGGTACACAGCTCAGCAGACAGTATCACACAGGATAGGATTAGATACACAGCTCAGCAGACAGTATCACATAGTGATGGGGACGCTTCAAGTTAGAATATACTACGAACTGTGTACATGACTGCCCCCTGCTGCCTGGCAGCACCCGATCTCTTACAGGGGGCTGTGATCCGCACAATTAACCCCTCAGGTGCCACACCTGAGGGGTTAATTGTGCGTATCAGAGCCCCCTGTAAGAGATCAGGTGCTGCCAGGCAGGAGGGGGCAGACCCCCCTCCCTCCCCTGTATTACATTCATTGGTGGCCAGTGCGGCCCCCCTCCCTCCCCTGTATTACATTCATTGGTGGCCAGTGCGGCCCCCTTCTCCCTCCCTCCACTGTATTACATTCATTGGTGGCCAGTGCAGCCCCCCCTCCCTCCCCTGTATTACATTCATTGGTGGCCAGTGCGGCCCCCCTCCCTCCCCTGTATTACATTCATTGGTGGCCAGTGCAGCCCCTCCTCACTCCCTCCCTCCCCTGTATTACATTCATTGGTGGCCAGTGCGGCCTCCCCTCTCTCCCCCCTCCTAATTAAAATCCCCCCCCATCATTGGTGGCAGCGGAGAGTTCTGATCGGAGTCCCAGTTTAATCACTGGGACTCCGATCGGTAACCATGGCAACCAGGACACTACTGCCACCAATGAATGTAATACAGGGGAGGGAGGGAGGAGGGGCCGCACTGGCCACCAATGAATTTAAAACTGGGGAGGGAGGGGGTCTGCCCCCTCCCGCCTGGCAGCACCTGATCTCTTACAGGGGGCTATGATACGCACAATTAACCCCTCAGGTGTGGCACCTGAGGGGTTAATTGTGCAGATCACAGCCCCCTGTAAGAGATCGAGTGCTGCCAGGCAGCAGGGGGCATGGTGATGGGGACGCTTCAAGTTAAAATATACCATCGGATTGGAGAAAACTCAGATCCGATGGTATATTAATAGGGACTCCTGACTTTACATTGAAAGTCAATGGGGGACGGATCCATTTGCAATTGCACCATATTGTGTCAATGTCAAACGGATCCGTCCCCATTGACTTGCATTGTAAGTTAGGACGGATCCGTTTGGCTCCGCACGGCCAGGCGGACACCAAAATGACTTTTTCCTTCATGTCCGTGGATCCTTCAAAAATCAAGGAAGACCCACGGAAGAAAAAACGGACACGGACCACGGAACTACAGAACCCGTTTTTGCGGACTGCAAAAAAAAAACGGTCGTGTGCATGAGGCCTTAGGCACATAGTGTCCCTCTTCCTTCTATTCTAAAGTTGGGAGGTATGCTAAAGCACTAATGAAATGACACCTAAGGTGCTGTTGTTACTATTGTATCTCAGTTGGCCAGGGATGTCATGTGAAGATTTGTTTTCCACCCTTTCTTTTAGGAATACAAAGACGTCTTGCATTATCAGCCAAATTTAGAAAGAGTCCAAGGAGGTATTGAGCATATGATACAAAAACTACAGCAGAGAATCAAGGAGAGAGATGCTGCCTTGGAGGTACATCATACGCACATTTTGGAAAATTATATATAAAATGGTTTATCTATCTCCCATGTTGAATAATATAATACCCAGTATTTACACTTAGTGAGAATTTTCTGTTATGTGTCATTATATTATATGAAACTTACTAATTTTGTGTCATCGGTACTTCCACTTCACGCCACAGTTTTTTATTATTAATGTTTTAGCAAACCTTATAGAATTTAGTCTAATTCTATTAGAAGCACAATATTCCTTTCTGCTAAGTAGGACTGAACTAAATGAGGCACATTTACTAATGTGTTGGGGGCGTTTGGGTACGACCACGTGGTCTGGTTTCTGCATGCAGTTTTGGAAGCCAAAACCAGGAGCAAATTCAGAAAAAAGGTGACAAGGTGAAGTTATATATACATCTTTGAAAACTGCGCGCAGAAACCTGACCATGTAGCCGTACCCGTTATCATGAGTCGAGATATCAGATTAATTATGTAAGTGCGCATATCAAAGTGATTCACATTCTTAATACTCCAAAGTGAAGAGGATGAAGGGGCTCCTTCAGCCAGCATACATTTATATTATGACGGAATGCAATACGGAATGCCTATTATAGAATTCCGTTATGGTCCTTGGTAACGGAATCTATTACGGAATTCTTAGATAACCCAAACACCAAACTTGCAAACTACAAGTTCGCTCAACACTAATTATGACCCATACTGATATTCTTTATGAAAGGAGACACTTGACAGATTATAAAACTGCAACCTAGTATTTTGCAGTCATAAGCAAAAAAAAAATTAAAACACACATGTGGCTCAAAGACTTTCCCCTATATTGTTTGTCCCTGTCCAATCTGTCACTGCTGTGTTTTATTTTACCCCCTTCCCATGTGTCCATATTAGCCCATTTCCTTTTCTGTCTTGGGGCTGCGTCCAAAAGTGTATTTTGTATTTCGTACCCCTTGTAGTTTTGGAGATCTGGATGTAAGAGCAGTGTCGGGTGGCTCCAGCATTTTGCATATATAGTGCAACATTGGAGATATTAAATAATAAGTTTAAAGGGACTATGTCACATGACCATAAGACATGATACCACTATGACTATAGATTATACATCATCCTAAGGCCGAATGCACACGGCCGTGTTTCACAGCCGTGAGCGGTCCGTGATAACACTGGCTGGATTCCTGCTGAGAGCAGGAGCGCACAGCATCATTGGTTGCTATGACGCCGTGCGCTTCCTGCTGCCGCCGCAGTACAGTGATACACTGGTATGATCTATACCAGTGTATTACTGTACTGCGGCGGCAGCAGGAAGCGCATGGCGTCATAGCAACCAATGACGCCGTACGCTCCTGCTCTCAGCAGGAATCCAGCCCGTGTTACCACGGACTGCTCACGGCTGTGAAACACGGCCGTGTGCATTCGGCCTTAGCTAGATCATTTAGATAAGCTGAAATTGACTGCCAACAGTCAGTTGCTCTATGTGTTCCTATGGGAGTCTCAATTTCAGTCTCATAGGAATGAATAGAGAAGAAACTGGCTTTCTGTCCTGTTTCAGTTGGAGATCAGTGTTGGTCACATGGCACAGCCAAAAATTAGAAGGGAGGTTATAACTCACAAATACAGTCACTGATTTGATTGTAGTTACATACAGTCACTGAGAACATTACATTCACTACAGATTACATCATGCGCCTTTCTAGCAGGTCAGAGAATAAGATTTTTTGGGGAGTTCTTTAAATTATTGTGGGGTTTCGCTCTGGTAGACAGGCTGGCGGACGCAGTATAGAGGCAATCATAAAGTCTTTAACTTAAACAGTTTGGTGTTTATTCACACATAAGGAAAAAACAAAATGACCGTTCACAGTCTTGGTGTTTGTTCACACCATGCAATGTCCATAGAACAAAATCTTCACCTGGTTAGCAGTTTTCCACTCGCAGTCCACAGCAGGCTTTAGGGGCCTGTTTCCCGGCATGCGGCTCTCAGCCCTTGAGCACAGCACAAATTCACAGGTCCCAAAACACAGAGACTCCCCAGCTTCTGAGTCAGATGGAGGATAAACCCCACCCACCTGAGACTGCTGGCTGGGTTTTATATAGGCCAAAAAAGACCCGGCCTGGAACGTAGGGAGAAGCCACCCACCCAGCACTTTGGCTACTCCCAGTAAGAGCCAGCCCGGATCGTCCCCTTGCGCCTTCCTACATTATGAATTAGGCTACTTTCACACTCGCGTTTGGTGCGGATCTGTCATGGATCTGCACAGACGGATCCGTTCAGATAATACAAACGTCTGTATCCGTTCAGAATGGATCCGTTTGTATTATCTTTAACATGGCCAAGACGGAACCGTCTTAACCACTACAGGACCGCCATACGCAGGATTGCGTCTTTGCGGCGGCCCTGTTTTCCTCCTGGACGCGCCGGCGCGTCCTCTCGCGAGACGCGAGATTTCGGGCAGAGCCTGCCCGCGCATGCGCATTGCGGGCCGGCAAAAGTTAAAGGAGCGTTTCGTCACCAGCCTGCCAGCCAATGATCATCGCTGGCAGGCTGGCGATTTTCAAAAAATCAAATCAGAAGCCATCTAACACCTTATATTTATAAATATAAGGTGTTAAATGGCTTCTGTGCTCCTCTGCTGGTCCTTTTCGTCGGTTGGTCCCAGCAGAGGAGCAGACATCACAGTGAGTACACCAAACAGTACACTTAGCCCCCAGATCACCCCCCATCACCCCAATTAACCCCTTGATCACCCCTTGATCGCCCCTGTCAATCACTTAGTGAAAGGGAAAAAAGTGATCAGTGTAAACTGTCACATTTTTTTTTCACTAGTATTGACGGTTAGGTTTTAGGATAGTTTAGGCCCCTTTGTTAGGTAGTTAGCGTCGGTTAGCGCCCAGCCCACCGCACCGCAGTCACTGATTCGCTGATTAGCGTATCGCTAATCAGCATTTGTACTTTTATAGTATCTGTAAGTGATCAGAACTGATCACAGTCAGAACTATAATAGTATTAGTGTCACCTTAGTTCGCCCTCCACCCAAAACGCAGTGTTTGCCCGATCAGGCCTGATCGGTCGCCCACACGTGCGTTCACCAACGCCCGCCCCGCTGCAGTGACAAAAATTATTATTTTTTTGATCACTGCACAATCACTTCACAAGCGCTGCGGCGATAAAAAAAATCTGTTTTGATATTTTTTATCAATCGCAGCGGCTTCCGGTACTTCGCTAGCCTCCCATTTGTAAGACAGGCTTGCTTTTTTTCTTGGGTAGTCTCAGGGAATACACCCTAAATTTAGTTGACCAAATGGCAAATAAGGGGTATTCTTCTGAAGAGGCCTACAGGATTCTGATCCAGTCGGATGAGGAATGGGAACCCTCATCTGACGAATCCAGCAGGTCAGAATATGAACCTGTAGAAAGCAGTGGCAGTCTGACCCAAAGTTCGGACGAGGAGGTTGAGGTCACTGATACCACCAGGCGTATCCGGCCCCGTGTTGCTAGACCACAGGTTGCGCAGGATCCGCTTCAAGGGCAGCAGAGTGGGGCTGGTGCTGTCGGATTACGTGGTAAAGCAAACACCAGCAGCGCAGCCCATCCTGGACCTAGTACCAGCACTGCCGTACAACATGGTGAAGTGGCGAGCACCAGATGGGCAGTTGAAGCTGGTACGGTGGCACGTGCATTAGTTCCCCCGTCGCAGCCACCGCACAGACAGGCCCCTAGAGTCCCTGAGGTGCTGGCAAACCCTGATTGGCAGCCCCCAACTTCAGCCGCACCAATAGTTCCCCCTTTCACCGCCCAGTCTGGAGTTCGGGTTGAGACAGCTCAGATCGGTTCGGCGCTGTTTATTTTTTAGCTGTTCTTGACTGCGGAGCTCTTGGACTTAGTCATGGCAGAAACAAACCGATATGCCACTGAATTTATAGCCGCCAACCCGGGAAGCTTTTATGCCCAGTCTTTCCGGTGGAAACCCGTCCAAGTTTCCGAATTTAAAATTTTTCTGGGACTTCTTCTCAACATGGGCCTAACAAAAAAGCATGAATTGCGGTCATATTGGTCCACGAACCCAATTCATCACATGCCCATGTTCTCTGCTGCCATGTCCAGGACACGATTTGAGACCATCCTGCGTTTCCTGCACTTTAGCGACAACAGCACCTCTCGTCCCAATGGCCACCCAGCTTTTGACCGGCTCCACAAAATTCGGCCCCTCATAGACCACCTTAACACCAAATTTGCAGATTTGTATACCCCTGAGCAAAACATCTGCGTAGACGAGTCCCTTATACATTTTACCGGGCGCCTTGGGTTCAAACAATACATCCCAAGCAAGCGCGCCCGGTATGGGGTCAAATTGTATAAGCTCTGTGAAAGGGCCACAGGCTATACGCACAAATTTAGTGTCTATGAGGGTAAAGATCAGACCCTGGAGCCAGTCGGTTGCCCTGATTACCTGGGGAGCAGTGGGAAGACAGTCTGGGACTTGGTGTCACCCTTATTTGGCAAGGGGTACCATCTTTATGTGGACAATTTTTACACAAGTGTGCCCCTCTTCAGGCATTTGTTTTTAGAACAGATTGGCTGCTGTGGCACCGCGCGACCTAGTCGCCGGGGCTTCCCCCAACGGCTCGTTACCACCCGTCTTGCAAGGGGGGAGAGGGCTGCCTTGTGTAACGAAGAACTGCTCGCAGTGAAATGTAGAGACAAGCGTGACGTTTACATGCTCTCCTCCATTCACGCAGACATGACAATACAAATTGAACGAGCAACCAGTGTAATTGAAAAGCCCCTCTGTGTCCACGACTATAATTTGCTCATGGGAGGGGTGGACTTCAATGACCAGATGTTGGCTTCTTATTTACTTTCCCGACGCACCAGAGGCTGGTATAAGAAGGTGTCTGTATATTTGATTCAATTGGCTGTATATAATAGTTTTGTTCTCTACAGTAAGGCTGGGAAAACAGGATCCTTCCTCAAATTTCAGGAAGAGATCATTGAGAACCTCCTGTATCCAGGAGGTTCCGTGGCCCCATCCACCAGTGTAGTGAGCCGTCTACACGAGCGACATTTCCCCAGTGTCGTTGCTGGTACCTCAAACCGACCGCCACCCGAAATTTTTTTTGTGTTTGTAGCAGGAGTGGAATAAGGCGTGACACCCGCTATTTCTGTCCTGACTGCCCTGACCACCCTGCCCTATGCTTAGGGGAGTGTTTCCGGAAGTACCACACACAGGTACACTTAGCATAGGGATTGTGTTACACAGGTCAGGCACACAGGGCTATTAGGGCCCTTTCACTCACAGCTGCTGCAAACCTCTCCTTTCACCTGGGACAAAGTGCATAATGTACTTCGCCACATCTCTGGGCGATTTGCGCTTTGCACATTGTCCCATGGGGAAGGAGAGGTTTGTCCTATAAAGGTAAAAAACAAAAAACAAAAAATAAATCACCGGTAAGCAAAAAAGTTAATGTTCTGTTCAAAAAGTTAAAGTTTATAAAAGTTTATGTTCCGTTCAAATGGGTATATGTAAAAATACACCCCAAAACACATTGCCTTACTTCTTCTGAGTACGGAGATACCACATGTGTGACACTTTTTTGCAGCCTAGGTGGGCAAAGGGGCCCAAATTCTAAAGAGCATCCTTAGGATTTCACAGGGCATTTTTAACACATTTGGATTTTAAAATACTTCTCACGCATTAGGGCCCCTAAAATGCCAGGGCAGTATAACTACCCCACAAGTGACCCCATTTTGGAAAGAAGACACCCCAAGGTATTTGGTGATGGGCATAGTGAGTTCATGAAAGTCTTTCTTTTTTGTCACAAGTTAGTGGAATATGAGACTTTGTAAGAAAAAAATAAATAAAAATATCATCATTTTCCGCTAACTTGTGACAGAAAATAAAAAGTTCTATGAACTCACTATGCCCATCAGCGAATACCTTAGGGTGTCTACTTTTCTACTTTCCGAAATGGGGTCATTTGTGGGATGTTTCTACTTTCTGGCCATTGTAGAACCTCAGGAAACATGACAGGTGCTCAGAAAGTCAGAGCTGCTTCAAAATGCGGAAATTCACATTTTTGTACCATAGTTTGTAAACGCTATAACTTTTGGGCAAACCAATAAATATACACTTATTGCATTTATTTTTATCAAAGACATGTAGAACAATAAATTTAGAGAAAAATTTATATATAAATGTAGTTTTATTTGAAAAATTTTACAACTGAAAGTGAAAAATGTAATTTTTTTTCAAAACATTTTGTAAATTTCGATTAATAACAAAAAGTTAAAATTCCAGCAGCAATGAAATACCACCAAATGAAAGCTCTATTAGTGAGAAGAAAAGGAGGTAAAATTCATTTGGGTGGTAAGTTGTTTGACCGAGCAATAAACCGTGAAAGTAGTGTAGTGCAGAATTGTAAAAAGTGGTCTGGTCATTAAGGGTGTTTAAGCTAGGGGAGCTGAGGTGGTTAAACACCATTGGAAGTCAATGGAGGACGGATCCGTTTTCTATTGTGTCATATAAAACTGATCTGTCCCCATTGACTTACATTGTGTGTCAGAACGGATTTGTTTGGCTCAGTTTCGACCAAGCAGCGTTTTGGTGTCTGCCTTCAAAGCGGAATGGAAACAGAACGGAGGCAAACTGATGGATTCTTAGCTGATCCATTTCCATTCAGAATGCATTAGGGCCAAACTGATCCGTTTTGGACCGCTTATGAGAGCCCTGAACGGATTTCACAAACTGAAAGCCAAAACGCCAGTGTGAAAGTAGCCTTAAAGGGAACCTGTCATGTGGATATTTGATTATAATCTAACTAATTATATACAATCATTAACTACTAAAAAGTGCCTTACATGTATTCACTTACTGGTGTGACAGATGGTTACCTCATAATATACACACAAAGATGCCACATGCTGCATGCTAATGAGCTGATTGGAGTCCAGCGTGATGTCATTGAGTCCAGCGTATATTTAATTCAGAGCTATAGCCACTCCCCTGCCCACCTGCTGCTGATTCATATGGAAACAAACTGTCATTCAGCAGCAGGTGGGCGGGGAGAGTCAGGAGCTCATGAATATTCATGACTCATCATTATCAGCTGGAGCTTTTCAATACAAGATGTTGGCAGATTGACTGGGTCAATTAAAGAAAGTGACCCAGCATTGTGCTAAGAGAATCACTTATTTATGTTGCCCTTAGTTAGGACACCATAAAACTGGTGACAGGTTCCCTTTAATGCAAATATCATAATCATGTCATAAAATATCATCATTGAAACACAAAAGTGTTGCTGCAAAGAAGGCTATAGAAGTAAATTGGTATGCATAAAAACATTGAAATGCTGAACTACTAATGAAATACGATTGGCACAGAGGAAGAGGTAAAATCTGTCTTTACACAGCCATATTTGTTGTCCATGTTACAAAAAAAGTAAACTGACTGGATCTATAGGAACTTTTAAATTGTAAGAAGAATGTATTGATCAAGAATTAAATTCCTTACTAATTATTAAAGGTAATGATTGATATATACTATCACTACAACCGGAAAACAGTTCATCAAACGGTATGTAAACTATCACTGTACTGGAAATCCCCCTTTTGATAAAATATAACTTTTATTCAAATGATTAAAAATGTACAAGAAACCACCAATAAATGATAAAGTTTAAAGTATAGCCACATAAAAATCATGTGTTGAAGTAATGGTGGTCACCATACATCTTAAGGCAGGTATGAGGCTCATGCAGAAGAAACCCAGTACCACTATGTACCTAGTTCGTCTTATTCACAGTTTGTTGAATCTGTGGCGGTCAGTAAAAGATTCACTATTGGGATTAACCTCTTCTTTCCCTGTGGTATCTCTTTGCTACCTCTGCCTACAGGCAGAGCACTTTCCCTGACATGGGCAACCCCACCTCTCGGTGGCTAAGCCCTATATCCGTCCTGCGGTGACCCTTTTTCCATACAAAATATCTAATGTCCCGAAGATATGCGTTTCTCCAACAAAAAGGCTGGTTCATCAGGGGACCAAGTAGATATTGGTGCATACGCTAAATAGTGCTACCATCCAAAGATATTTACATCTATGGATGTAAGGTTCTAAAATATTTGATAGATGCTGGCACTGAAGATGTGAGGCCTATCCTTGATACAGTATATACTTAATATGTCAATCTGTCAGGTCAAGAAGAGGGAGAACTGTGAGTATCACTGAACACATTGCTAAAAATGTTGTTATGGACAGTGGGTGTAGACCCATTGTGCCAACTAACCAGTTTGGATTTGGGCTAAGCCTAAGGGATGTTACGGATCAGGGGATGTGAACCCACTGTGCTACTCACTGGCTGTATGCTGGAGGGGCATGACTTAGCAGCTACCTGGTCTTCGCTAGAGCCTCTGATTGTGAGGATAGACTTGGGCCGTTAGGGTAGTTGCCAGGTGCCATTACAGAGCAGTCCTAGAGTCAGTAGAGTCCCAGAGTCAGTAGCAGCTGGTCCAAGTGGACCAGAAGATACAGTCCTGATCAAAAGTTTAAGACCACTTGAAAAATGGCAAAAAATCTTATTTTACATTGTTGGATCTTAACAAGGTTCCAAGTAGAGCTTCAACATGCAACAAGAAGAAATGAGAGTGAGACAAAACATTTTTTGAGCATTCAATTGTTTGAAAATAACGATTAAACTGAAACAGGCTGTTTTTCAGCTGATCCAAATTTTAGGACCACATGCCTTTAAAAGGCCAAATCTGTGCAAAGATGTGGATTCATTGTCATTTTCTGTCAGGTAGTCACACGTTGTGATGGCAAAGGCAATAAAACTCTCCCTTTCTGAACGTGGTCGGGTTGTTGAATTGCATAAGCAGGGTCTCTCACACCCATCGCTGCTGAGGTGGGACGCAGTAAGACAGTCATTTGGAATTTCTTAAATGATCCTGAGGGTTATGGAACAAAAAAGTCAAGTGGAAGACCCTAAAAAATTTCACCAGCACTGAGCCGGAGGATCCAATTGGCTGTCCATCAAGACACTGGGCGATCTTCGACCCAAATTAAGGCCCTTACTGAAGGGCTTCAAAAACAAAAAACGTCTTCAAAGACCTTGTCTCCTTGAACGCCACAGAACTGCTCGTTTGGACTTTGCAAGAGAGCACCAAACATGGGACATTCAAAGGTGGAAGAAAGTTTTATTCTCCGATGAAAAAAATATTAACCTTGATGGTCCTGATGGTTTCCAACGTTACTGGCATGACAAGCAGATCTCACCTGAGATGTTTTCTACGCGCCACAGTGGAGGGGGCGCCATAATGGTCTGGGGTGCTTTTTCCTTCAGTGGAACAACGGAGCTTCAGGAAGTGCAGGGTGTCAAACGGCCGCTGGCTATGTCCAGATGTTGCAGAGAGCATTCCTCATGACTGAGGGCCCTCGTCTGTGTGGTAACGACTTGGTTTTTTAACAGGACAACACTACAGTACACAATGCCCGCAGGACAAGGGACTTCTTCCAGGAGAATAACATCACTCTTTTGGCCCATCCTGCGTGTTCCCCTGGTCTAAATCCAATTGAGAACCTTTGGGGATGGATGGCAAGGGAAGTTTACAATAATGGACAACAGTTCCAGACAGTAGATGGCCTTCGTGCGGCCGTCTTCACCACTTGGAGAAATGTTCCCACTCACCTCATGAAAATGCTTGCATCAAGCATGCCGAAACAATTTTTTGAATTGATCAACAATAACGGCAGAGCTACTCATTACTTAGTTCATGTTTGGAAGATGGATTTCAGTTTTGGGTGGGGGTTTCGTTTTTTTGGGAGGTGTGGTCCTAATCTTTTGACCAGCTGAAAAACAGCCTGTTAGAGTTTATTCGTTGTTTTTCATTAAATTGAATGCTCAAAAAATGTTTTGTCTCACTCCCATTTCTTCTTGTTGCATGTTGAAGCTCTACTTGGAACCTTGTTAAGATCCAGCCATGCTAAATAAGATGTTTTGCCATTTTTCAAGTGGTCTTAAACTTTTGATCAGGACTGTACCTGAGATAGGTACCAGCAGTACAGGCATGGTAGATAGGCAGGGTCGTTACCAGGAGCAACAAAGCAGGAACCGAAGGAGGCAGAGGCGTAGTCAGACAGACAGAAGGTCAGGGCAGGTGGCACAGGAACAGGTCAGGTAATCCGGGTTGGCAACCGGAGAGACAAAGCAAGCAGGCAGGGATCAGACGATAAGCGGAGTCCAGGGACGAAGTATAGGTCAGGAACACAAGTGGTTATCAAGCTCTTTAGCAACAGACTAGGACCTTGACAGTCAGGCATCTGGGAAAAGGACTGAGCCCCTTAAGTATGTGTAGGAGAGCCAGGGTTGGTCAATGAGGTCACCTGACCCAACCCAGCCTAGCTCAGCAAGTGATGCGTATCTCCCTTAGAGCAGTGACACATGAAACCAGCTGAACTCATGCTGTTTCCAGGGCTGAATGGAAGCTGTGGAGCGGAATCCTCAGAAGCAACATCACTCACACAAACAGAGTGTCCCGGACTGCAGCGGTAACTGGGAAGCACTGGCCACCAAACACAGAAGAACACGGCGCCCGGGACCACGGCGGTAAGCAGGGGAACAGCGTCGCACACAAGTCACTGTTACAGTACCTCCTCCTTACGCCCCCTCTTCTTAAGTCCACGATGAGACAGAAAGCTCTTTATCAGATCGGGAGCATGAATGTTCTCCTGCGGCTCCCAAGATCTCTCCTCAGGACCAAATCCCTTCCAGTCCACAAGATAGTAGGTCTTCCTACCACATTTCTTGATGACCAGGATGTCCTTGACTTCAAATACCTCGTCAGCATTCTCTGATACCGAAGTTGGAGTAGAAGGAGCCGTTGAGAAACGATTAAGGACCACTGGTTTCAGTAAGGAGACATGAAAGTCATTGGGAATATACAGAGAGGGAGGTAGATGTAGCTTGTATGTCACTTCGTTGATCCTCCTCAATACTTCAAAGGGTCCAAGGAACCTGGGAGAAAACTTAAACTGAGGACCCTTAAGCGGATGTTTTTGGAGGAAAGCCATATCTTATCCCCAGATGAAAACTGAGGTGGTCTCCTTCTTCTGTTGTCTGCATTTGTCTTCATGCGGGTCACCGCTTTGTTGATGCAGATCTTGGTGTCACACCAAATCTTCAAAACATCTCTAAAAAAGGAATCTGCAGCTGGTACCTCGGAAGATGCAGGAACAGGAAGAGAAATATGAGGATGTTGACCAAAAACGACATAGAATGGAGAAGATCCAGAAGACTTACTAGTGTGGTTGTTATAGGAGAACTGTGTCCAAGGTAGCAGTTGTACCTAGTTGTTGTGTTGAGCAGAAACAAAATGCCGAAGATAGTTCTCCAATATCTGATTGACCCGCTCTACTTGCCCGTTGGTTTGAGTGTGACAACCGGAAGTCCAGGTCAATTTCTAGCAGTCGGCAGAGAGCTCTCTAGAGCTTGGATGTAAACTGGACTCCTCGATCAGAAAGATTGTGCCCAGGTAAACCATGCAGATGAAAGATATGTTTAACGAACAGTTTAGCAAGTTCCGCAGCCGAGGGCAATCCAGTCAAAGGAACGAAGTGCGCTATCTTGGAGAAGCAGTCCATGACTAGAGATGTCGCGAACATAAAATTTTCCGTTCGCGAACGGCAAACGCGAATTTCTGCAAATGTTCGCGAACGGGCGAACCGCCATAGACTTTCTGGCCACAATAGTGATGGAAAAGTTCTTTCAAGGGGACTAACACCTGGACTGTGGCATGCCGGGGGGGGATCCATGGCAAAACTCCCATAGAAAATTACATAGTTGACGCAGAGTTGGATTTTAATCCATAAAGGGCATAAATCACCTAACAATCCAATTTTTTTTTTGAACAACGTGGTTTAAAACATCCAGTGTGTGTATACAATCAGGTATAATGTTGTATCGATCAGGTAGTGTAAGGGTTACGCCCGCTTCACAGACATTGACAGACCAAACTCCCCTTTTAATGCAGCGCAAACAACCGCAAACAGTCCATTTGCCCAACCGCAAACTCCCCATTTGTACAAGGTTGGATACCAAGCTAGCCATGTCCCGTTGATGTCATTGAAGGTTTCTTCCTCCACCCAGCCACGTACAACACTAAGGGCAAGTCAACTATTTTCTCAGAATTTTTTGGGTTCAGGGTAGTTGGCCTCTGAACACTGGGCATTATTCCAGGGCCAGTGGAAATCACAGCACCACGAACACGACGGCGCCTGCGGCGTGGCCTGCCTCTGCCTGTCATTTTTTATTAGATAAGTGTTACTATGCGTGCAAGGTACTGTGCCACCCTATATAAGTGGTGGGCAGTGGCCACAGTACAGTCTGTGTGGGCCTGGCACACACTGGCTTGCAAATGTGATAATATCACAGAAAAATATTAAATAGAATTTTTATTTATCTGCGAGGTATTTGTGAGTGAGTGACACCCTGTAACGGTATAAGTGGAGGCCTAGCCAGTGGCCACAATACAGTCTGTGTGGGCCTGACACACACTGGCTTGCAACTGTGATTATATCACAGAAAAATATTAAATAGAATTTTTATTTATCTGCAAGGTATTTGTGAGTGAGTGACACCCTGTAACGGTATAAGTGGAGGCCTAGCCACTAGCCAGTGGCCACAATACAGTCTGTGTGGGCCTGACACACACTGGCTTGCAACTGTGATTAGATCACAGAAAAAGATTAAATAGAATTTTTTTTTATCTGCGAGGTATTTTCTTTCACACCCTGTATGAATGGTGTGCACACAGTACTGTCTGTGACTGATCCTGCAGCCTCTCACACACGGGCAGGCAACTGCAATATATATATATATAAAATTAAAAAAAAGCAGACTGATGTACCAGCCCTGAAATGGGCTTTTTGGGGTGCTGTCAGGACGCTGTCCTTACAGCAGATGAGTCTGTGGACACAGAACACTGCCCTAGCTAACGCTTTCCCTATTGAATCAGCAGCAGCACTGTCCCTCCTCTCACTGAGAATGCAGATTCTGAATGAATCTAAAATGGATGCTGTCCAGGAGGTGGGAGGGTCTGCTGCTGATTGGCTGGAATGTGTCTGCTGACTGTGAGGTACAGGGTCAAAGTTTACTCCATGATGATGTATAGGGGGCGGACCGAACATGGCATATGTTCGCCCGCCGCGGCGAACGCGAACAAGCTATGTTCGCCGGCGAACTATTCGGGCCATCACTATCCATGACCACCCAAATAATGGTACATCCTGCCCATCCATATATGTCCATATATGCAGTGCTTGTATTTCAGAAAAGGTTTCTGCTGGGATTCAAACCCACGACCTTCTGTATCAGAGGCAAAGCATCTAACTACAAGACCATAAGAGCTGCCTTGCTGCTGACTGAAAAATTATGAGACTTCTACTGTTATAGCTGGCTAAGTGTACATCTATACACATGACAGGTGCTCATATATAGAGATATAGCAGAGCTGAGTGTGCTGGGATAGCTGTCATATAGAGATATAGCAGTGCTGGGTGTGTTGGGGCAGCTGTCATATGTATAGATGTACACTTAGCCAGCTATAACAGTACAAGTCTCATATATTTTCAATCAGTTGCAATGCCTCCTTTATGGCTGTGAGGGTTAATGCTTTGCCTCTGATACACTCAGACATTGGAGGTTGTGGGTTCGAATCCCAGACACATCAGGAGACTTTAGAATACAGTGAGATTAGATCACATTAGCGAGGGGGCCTGAACATTAAGACATCGATATTTAACTAACTTGAAAATAAACTGTCGGGCCCCGAAGCAGCTGCTTCCCCGGTAGTTACGCCACCTCCTGGCTGTATGTGTGTGTTAATAAAAAATTTAAAAAAAAAAACTGAATGCGGTAGGACGGGGCCCCATAGCCGTTGCTATGGTGATCCCTACGCCACTGTATATATACATATGCACGGACTCAGTGAAAAATCCGAAATCTATGGAAATTGGGAGGATCTATTCCAGGCCAGGTTTTCATGTGAACTGTGAACCCTATAAAAGAGGGGCACTAACAGGGGGGAAATTATCCACTGATGAAGGGGTTATTTCTTTAAACCCCGAAATGCATTTGGTACTATCCCTGTCACGAGGGTGTCAAGAGCCACGTCTGACTCCGTTATACCCGGAAGTCGCAGCGGTTGGCTGCACGCTCTATGTCTAAAGACAGTGCTGTTTATTAATGGTAGCTTTCTGGGTTTGCCTTGCAATCCTTTTTGGCTCACTCAGGGATCCGTAGCTTCTTCTCCTCAGCTGTTTCTTGTCCAGCAATCCCAACCTCCTTATATTTCCCTCTCCCTTGGACAGGGCCTTCCCATTTCCCTCCCTTTGCGTTACGTATGTGATCGGCACGCCGGTCATGACATTATATATATTATTTTGTGTAGGTAGAAAGAAAAAACAAACAAAAAAAAAAAAAAACTTTTTCTTTCTGCCTACTTAGAATCCAGTATGGATCCTATTGCTGCTTTGACAAAGCAACTTCAAGGCCTGTCTTTGGTGGTGGCAGGATTGAAGGCGTCGGTCCTCCAGCAACAGCGGCAATTGCAACAGACCGCAAGCCCAGCTGTTGCTATGGGTAACCAGGTTGCTGCGGAACCCAAGGTTGTTTTTCCTGTCAGATTTTCTGGGGGAAGGGACAAATTTGTGACGTTCCGTGAGGCCTGTAAGTTATATTTTAAGCTGCGCCCTTACTCCTCTGGTAATGAAGAACAGCGGGTGGGGATTGTTACTTCCCTGCTTCAGGGGGACCCGCAATCCTGGGCGTTCTCTTTACCCACTGATTCCCAGGCTCTCCGGTCAGTGGATGAATTTTTTGGGGCCTTGGGTCTCATATATAATGACCCTGACCGAGTCACCCTGGCTGAGTCAAAATTACGTAGACTCCTACAGGGAGAGCGGCCAACAGAGGAGTATTGCTCAGAGTTTCGTAGGTGGGCTACGGATACCCAGTGGAACGACCCAGCTCTCAGGAGTCAGTTCTGCGCTGGGTTATCCGAAAGGGTTAAGGATGGTATACATGCCGGGGGGTATACATTTCCTCCATACGAACATCTCAATTTGTGTTGCCAGCGGTTGTTGTTTTTGGTGTTAAGACGGAGACTATTTCTTTCTTTCTAGAAAGTGGAGCAGGGGTACATTTGATAGATGCCCATTTTGCCCGCACTATGGGTTTGTCTCTCTGTACACTACAGAGACCTATTCCCATATTTGCTATTGATTCTGCTCCTCTGTCTCAGAGAAACCTCACTCACATTATTCATAACTTACACCTTCGGGTAGGGGACCACCATAACGAGTGTCTATCATGTTATGTTCTGGAGGGCCTTCCCACTCCTGTGGTATTGGGTCTTCCCTGGTTGGTAGCGCACAATCCAGTGGTGGATTGGCAGGCCAGGGAGATATTGGAGTGGAGTGAGCATTGCAGAGAAAATAGCTTAAATAGCAATTGCTTAGTCGCCTCCATAGCTACTCTACCTACATTTGTTTCAGACTTTGAGGACGTTTTTTCTGAAAAGGGTTGTCAGAAGTTACCACCTCACCGTCCTTATGATTGCCCGGTTAACCTGATTCCCGGGGCAAAATTACCCAAGACCAGGTTATATAATCTTTCGGGTCCCAGAGAGACAAGCCATGAAAGATTATATCTCCGAGAGTCTGGTTAAGGGACACATCAGACCCTCTTCATCACCCGTGGCTGCAGCTTTTTTCTTTGTTAAAAAGAAAGATGGGGGCCTGCGTCTTTGCCTAGATTTTCGCGAATTAAACCGGATAACCATCCGAGACCCATACCCTCTTCCTCTCATTCCTGACCTGTTTAATCAGATTGCGGGTGCTAGGTGGTTCTCCAAACTTGATCTTAGGGGGGCCTACAATCTGATTCGTATCAAGGAAGGGGATGAGTGGAAGACAGCTTTTAACACCCCTGAGGGGCATTATGAAAATCTAGTCATGCCTTTCGGTCTGACCAATGCTCCTTTTAGTCATCTTATCGGCAGGTTTGTGGTGATATACCTAGATGATATTTTAATTTATTCGTCTGATCTGAAAACACATGAGGTACATGTCAGACAGGTACTGCAGGTACTACGGACGAATAAATTATATGCGAAAATTGAAAAGTGTGTCTTCGCCGTTCAGGAAATACAGTTCCTGGGATATCTATTATCTGCTTCAGGTTTCCGTATGGATCCTAGGAAGGTCCAGGCAATTTTAGATTGGGATCTTCCTGAGAACCTTAAAGCACTGCAACGGTTCTTGGGATTTGCAAATTTCTATAGAAAGTTCATTAAAAATTATTCGGTGATTGTCAAACCCCTTACTGGCATGACTAGGAAGGGGACTGATTTTTCTAAATGGTCTGACGCCGCTAAAATTGCATTTTCCTCTCTAAAAGAGAGGTTTACCTCGGCACCTGTACTAATCCAACCTGATGTCTCCCAGCCTTTTATTGTTGAAGTAGATGCGTCAGAGGTAAGAGTAGGGGCTGTACTGTCTCAGGGTCCATCTCCTGGCAAATGGCATCCTTGCGCTTTCTTTTCTAAAAAACTATCTGCAGCGGAGAAGAACTATGATATTGGCAATAGCGAACTATTAGCTATTAAACTAGTGTTTGAAGAATGGCGTCACTTTTTAGAGGGGGCAATCCACCCCGTCACGGTGATTACGGACCACAAAAACCTTCTGTACCTCGAATCAGCTAAGTGTCTCACCCCTAGACAAGCTAGGTGGTTGCTATTTTTTACCAGGTTTAACTTTTTCATCACCTATCGTCCTGGGGCAAAAAATACCAAGGCAGATGCATTATCTCGTAGTTTCCCTGGAGGGGGTAATGTGGGTGATCCGGTACCCATTTTACAAAGAGGAGTGGTTGTCTCTGCTGTACACTCTGTTCTGGAGGGGAAGGTGTTAGAGGCCCAGGGGGACACCCCGGTCTCTTGCCCCTCAGAGAAATTGTTTGTACCGTTAAACCTGCGTCTCAAATTATTAAAGGAACATCATAATTCGCCACTTGCTGGGCACCCGGGTAGTAAAGCAACCTTGGAGCTATTGTCTCGTCGTTTTTGGTGGCCAAGGTTGCGTCAGGATGTAATGGATTTTGTGTCTACTTGTTCTACTTGTGCACACGCGAAAGTCTCTCATACACGTCCCGCAGGGTCTTTATTGGCACTTGTCATTCCCAATAGGCCATGGACACATCTGTCAATGGATTTCATCACTGACTTACCTTTGTCTGTGGGTAAAACAGTTATCTTGGTAGTAGTAGACAGGTTTAGCAAAATGGTACACTTCATTGCGTTACCCGCACTACCTAATGCTAAGACTCTTGCTCAGGTATTCATCAGTGAAATCGTGAAGCTTCACGGGGTCCCTTCCGATGTTGTTTCGGATTGGGGAACCCAGTTTATTTCTAAGTTTTGGAAAGCTTTTTGTTCCCGTTTCGGGGTACACTTGTCCTTTTCCTCAGCTTTCCATCCTCAGTCGAATGGACAGACTGAGCGTACCAACAAAAACCTTGAGACATATCTAAGGTGTTTTGTGTCTTAAAACCAAGAGGTGTGGTCATCATATTTACCGTTAGCCGAGTTTTCTATAAATAATCGCCGTCAGGAATCCACTGGCAAGTCACCATTTCTTGGTGCATATGGTTTTCATCCCCAATTCTGTACTTTCAAAGAGGGGGGGGGTCTTCTGTGGTTCCCGAAGAGGAACGGTTTTCATCATCTCTTTCATCTGTATGGCAGAAGGTGCAAGCTAACTTGAAAAATATGGGAGGTAAATATAAATGCATGGCTGATAAGAGACGGTCGCCAGGTCCGGACCTAGGAGTGATTGACTATGTGTGGCTATCTACTAGGAATATTAAGTTAAAGGTTCCCTCTTGGAAACTGGGTCCTAGGTTCATTGGTCCTTACAAAATAGTAGCCATCATTAACCCCGTGGCTTTTCGCCTGGAGCTACCTCAAACTAAAATCCATAACGTCTTCCATAAGTCGTTACTCAAAAAGTATGTTCCACCTCTAGAACCGTCACCGCTGCCACCCCCTCCTGTTGTCGTGGATGGTAATCTAGAGTTTCAAATATCCAAAATTGTTGATTCTCGTCGGGTCTGCCGCTCTCTTCAATATCTGGTGCATTGGAGGGGTTACGGTCCCGAGGAAAGAATGTGGGTTCCAGCGTCTGAGGTAAACGCCGACAGGTTAGTTCGGGCTTTTCATACCTCTCATCCTGAGATACCTAGTCCTGAGTGTCCAGAGGCCCCTCGTGGAAAGGGGGGTACTGTCACGAGGGTGTCAAGAGCCACGTCTGACTCCATTATACCCGGGGTCAGGAAGTCGCAGCGGGTGGCTGCGCGCTCTATGTCTAAAGATAGTGCTGTTTCTTAATGGTAGCTTTCTGGGTTTGCCTTGCAATCCTTTTTGGCCCACTCAGGGATCCGTAGCTTCTTCTCCTCAGCTGTTTCTTGTCCAGCAATCCCAACCTCCTTATATTTCCCTCTCTTTTGGACAGGGCCTTCCCATTTCCCTCCCTTTGCGTCACGTATGTGATCGGCACGCCGGTCATGACAATCCCCCAGTATTGGAACAAAGACAAACGTACATCGATTACCTGAGGAGGAGTGGAATTTACTATTCAGCAACATCCAGTCTCACGAACTACGCCTGCTGTACGGAGGAAATCCTCATTCATTGCGGGGCCACGTGCATAACCAGCGTTGGCGCGATATTTTCTGTTAAGCAACAGCCCTTGAGACCGGAGCGCCCAACCACACAGGAGGCACACCCTTTCGAGGGCAAGAGAAATCCACCGAAGTCCTCCCGATAACATTGTATCAGTTTGTTAAGCAAGCGATCGCATCATCTGACTAATACAGCGGGACGCCGCTGCCTCATACAAGTGAGCGGGACGCCGCTCTGTATACTACCAGCGCTTGAATGTGCTTTAGACTGGAGATAACCTGGTATATTGATCAGATTTTTAGAAGATATTTGGATGCTATTTATCGTATCCGACATATTTTTCACATTTTTTCACATTGTAGACAATTCTATACCCCTGTAGGTCTGCATGACCAGTATCTCATCTAGCCATTGGATTCTATTGATGGATTTTTGATAAAGATATTCTTTAGGAATACTGTGATGCGACATTCCATGTAATACATGGAATGTCGCATCACAGTATTCCTAAAGAATATCTTTATCAAAAATCCATCAATAGAATCCAATGGCTAGATGAGATACTGGTCATGCAGACCTACAGGGGTATAGAATTGTCTACAATGTGAAAAAATGTGAAAAATATGTCGGATGTTATACTGCTGTTAAACTATTAGTATTATCAATTATTTGGATTTTACCTACTTTTTAGATATTATCAATAAATTCTACTGTTTCCAATACTTTAGAGAGTGCCCCACTACAACTTATTCATTATTATATATTACTAGCAGAAGGACCCGGCTTCGCACAGGTATAATTCATCTATTTCATTTTATGTTTCCGTGTGTCGTAAAAAGATATCGACAGTTTCCCCCATAACAGTGACCTCTACAGTACTCGCCCCTTTAACAATGACCTTCACAGTGCCCGCTTCTTAAACAGTGCCTGCCCCTTTAACAGTGACCTCCACAGTGCCCACCCCTTTAACAGTGACCGCCCCTTTAGCATTGACCACTCCTTTAAATTATATTTTCTCTGTATCTGTAGGCACCAGATAGGTGCAGGAGCGCAACAATACTGTGCTGATATATTGAGAATGCATAAAAAAATATATATTATTTTGTGTTTTTTTCTTGTTTTTTTAATACCCATTTTTATTATTTAGGTGAACCATCAATTTTTTTGTCTTTTAAAAAACTGCATCCTAGTGTCAGAACTGCACTGTGTGCCAGCACCCTTACATGATCATTACCCCACAGGATTATTCCACTTGATCCTCACAATCTACCGGCTATACAACTTAATCACACTACTACATCACACACATTACATTCTATTGTCAGATAGCATGAGTGCCAGCTATATAGTTTATATTTGATTCTTACCTTTACTGTAAATTTTTACATACAGTTACAGTGTGTCAATATAATACTGGTATATACACTCTGCAGTACATTATATTTGATATGTACACTGATTGTGGCTCTGTACTGTGACACAGTACATATATATGTGTATATATATATATATATATATATTATATATAATATATATATATATATATATATATACACTGCTCAAAAAAATAAAGGGAACACAAAAATAACACATCCTAGATCTGAATTAATTAAATATTCTTCTGAAATACTTTGTTCTTTACATAGTTGAATGTGCTGACAACAAAATCACACAAAAAAAAAAAAATGGAAATCAAATTTTTCAACCCATGGAGGTCTGGATTTGGAGTCACACTCAAAATTAAAGTGGAAAAACACACTACAGGCTGATCCAACTTTGATGTAATGTCCTTAAAACAAGTCAAAATGAGGCTCAGTAGTGTGTGTGGCCTCCACGTGCCTGTATGACCTCTCTACAACGCCTGTGCCTGCTCCTGATGAGGTGGCGGACGGTCTCCTGAGGGATCTCCTCCCAGACCTGGACTAAAGCATCTGCCAACTCCTGGACAGTCTGTGGTGCAACGTGACGTTGGTGGATAGAGCGAGACATGATGTCCCAGATGTGCTCAATTGGATTCAGGTCTGGGGAACGGGTGGGCCAGTCCATAGCATCAATGCCTTCGTCTTGCAGGAACTGCTGACACACTCCAGCCACATGAGGTCTAGCATTGTCTTGCATTAGGAGGAACCCAGGGCCAACCGCACCAGCATATGGTCTCACAAGGGGTCTGAGTATCTCATCTCTGTACGTAATGGCAGTCAGGCTACCTCTGGCGAGCACATGGAGGGCTGTGCGGCCCTCCAAAGAAATGCCACCCCACACCATTACTGACCCAATGCCAAACCGGTCATGCTGGAGGATGTTGCAGGCAGCAGAACGTTCTCCACGGCGTCTCCAGACTCTGTCACGTCTGTCACATGTGCCCAGTGTGAACCTGCTTTCATCTGTGAAGAGCACAGGGCGCCAGTGGCGAATTTGACAATCTTGGTGTTCTCTGGCAAATGCCAAATGTCCTGCACGGTGTTGGGCTGTAAGCACAACCCCCACCTATGGACGTCGGGCCCTCATATCACCCTCATGGAGTCTGTTTCTGACCGTTTGAGCAGACACATGCACATTTGTGGCCTGCTGGAGGTTATTTTGCAGGGCTCTGGCAGTGCTCCTCCTGTTCCTCCTTGCACAAAGGCGGAGGTAGCGGTCCTGCTGATGGGTTGTTGCCCTCCTACGGCCTCCTCCACGTCTCCTGATGTACTGGCCTGTCTCCTGGTAGTGCCTCCATGCTCTGGACACTAAGCTGACAGACACAGCAAACCTTCTTGCCACAGCTCGCATTGATGTGCCATCCTGGATAAGCTGCACTACCTGAGCCACTTGTGCAGGTTGTAGACTCCGTCTCATGCTACCACTAGAGTGGAAGCACTGCCAGCATTCAAAAGTGACCAAAACATCAGCCAGGAAGCATAGGAACTGAGAAGTGGCCTGTGGTCCCCACCTGCAGAACCACTCCTTTATTGGGGGTGTCTTGCTAATTGCCTATAATTTCCACCTGTTGTCTATTCCATTTGCACAACAGCATGTGAAATTGATTGTCACTCAATGTTGCTTCCTAAGTGGACAGTTTGATTTCACAGAAGTGTTATTGACTTGGAGTTACATTGTGTTGTTTAAGTGTTCCCTTTATTTTTTCGAGCAGTGTATATATATATATATATATATATATATATATATACACAAACCTTCACTTGGCTTGATAATGGCTCTGTGAGAGAGCTGAAACGTTGCCTGTATCAACATGTGTTAAATACATTTTTTATTTTTTCACTTCTTATCTAAGGAGTGCTGCGTTACATTTATTTGGATTGTGTTTGGACCCTAGGACCCAGGGGAAAACGCGAGCACCTGAATCATTTGCATCACTTGAAGTGAGGAGTGCTGCCCTGCCATCTTTTGGATATATATATATATATATATATATATATATGTACTGTATCAGATTATAGAACCGCAGCCAGTGTATATATCAAATATAATGTACTTCAAGAGATCCGAGGTGGCAGGGCAGGGGAGGGTATGCACACGAGTCTATGCGTGCTCTCCCGTGAACCCGACCACAATAAAGGCCAGGGTTTTTTGTGTTTAGTGCGCAAGGACAACCACCGCTGCTGCATTGCAGTGGTGGCTGTAACCCCTAGAAATGAGCAGGGTATAAGCTAAGACAGTATACATTATTGAAAATTAAAGTAAGTTAGTAAGTTACTTGTTTTACCATTTTACACAAAATAAAAGCGACATGATGAGGTGAGACAACCCCTTTAAAGGGAACCTGACATCGGATATGCAGTTTTAGCTGACCACAGTACCTTATTCATGCGCTCCCTCTTGCAGTATTTTAACTATTAAATGCACTGAAAATGCACTCTTAAATTTCCCACTGTAGGGAAAAAAGTTTGATGGTTTCCCCACCCACCCTCGCCTCCTGTAGCTTGATTGACAGAGCCTGCATAAAATCTAATGGGAAATGAGGATGAAGTACCCTGCCTGAGAGAACATCAATCAAGATGTCAGTGTCCCTTTAAACAGTTGCTTCAATAAATCTGCCCCATTTTGTGTTCCTGCAGTGCAGCTGCAGTGGTGAATTTCATATTTTTATTGTGGACTACTTATCACCAAGATTAATGGAAATTCCACTTTTTCTGTATTTACTATGAGCTACCATTACCTTCATTACTTGTGATATTTATTAATATTATTTACATATTACTTATAAATACAAGAATTTTATGTCAACTCTAAACACTACACAACTTTGTAGTACGGATCCAGCTAGTGTGAAAGAAGCCTTAGCTCATTGTGGCCAAAGAGTTCTATATTAACCTCATTGGTCCACACAACTTGTTTCCAAAATGTATAAGACTTGATTAGATATTCTTTTGCAAACTTATGATGCTGAATTTTGTATAGGAGCGATCTGTACCATTGAAATGAATGGGACGGCTTGGGTGTAATTACACCTGCTCACCGCTGCAGATGCAACGGCTAGAAGGTAAACAGTGAAGGGGAGGCAGCGCTGGCACAGTGTGCTCCTTTCTCTTCGAACAGCTGATCGGCCGGGGTGTCGGACCCCAGCCGATCTAATATTGATGACCTATCCTGAGGATAGGTCATCAATAAATATAACTTGGACAACCCCTTTAAGGTATGCTCAGAAAAAAAGGGCACATAATTTCATGAAAAGAACACCTCTCCAACCATGGGGGTGAATGGATCATGCATTGATGTTGTGATGCAGCCAGTGGCACAGTTCCCTGGGTAGAAGGAAGAATGGATTCAATGAAATTCCAGCAAATTCTGGAAACAGGCACCAACTGTAAAATTGAATGGCTTCTACAAATGGATAATGATCCCACACACACCTCAAAATCCACAACTCCCTCAAAAGGTGCAAGCTGAAGGTATTACAATGGCCCCCACAGTCCCCTGATCTAAACAACATTGAAAATCTTTGGACCTCAAAAGAGCAGCTCACGAAAGACTCTTGGCTGGCTACAAAAATGTTTATAAGCTGTAATACTTGCCAAAGAGTGTGCTACTAGTTACTAGTAACTGGAGTTTTTCTTCAAACCATTTTCCTTGTTTGTTATTTAGAAAATTTGGAAAAAAAAAAAATATATACAAAGGGGATGTGTTATCTTTAATTTTATGCCTTTTGGAGATCATTTCATCTTCAACTTGCTTAAAGGGGTATTCAGGTTATGTAATTTTTTTTCCAACTCCTGTAGTGTTGTTGTGTATGTGGTGCACTTAAAGGGTTTCTGTCATCAGAAATTACGTTATGTAGCTGACTGACATTAGCGATGGGCTAATGTCAGCAGTACAGTCGTGGCCAAAAGTTTTGAGAATGACACCAATATTCGTTTTCACAAAGTTTGCTGCTAAACTGCTTTTAGATCTATGTTTCAGTTGTTTCTGTGATGTAGTGAAATATAATTACACACACTTCATACGTTTCAAAGGCTTTTATCGACAATTACATGACATTTATGCAGTGTCAGTATTTGCAGTGTTGGCCATTCTTTTTCAGGACCTCTGCAATTCGACTGGGCATGCTCTCAATCAACTTCTGGGCCAATTCCTGACTGATAGCAACCCATTCTTTCATAATCACTTCTTGGAGTTTGTCAGAATTAGTGGGTTTTTGTTTGTCCACCCGCCTCTTGAGAATTGAACACAAGTTCTCAATGGGATTAAGATCTGGGGAGTTTCCAGGCCATGGACCCAAAATGTCAACGTTTTGGTCCCCGAGCCACTTAGTTATCACTTTTTCCTTATGGTACAGTGCTCCATCGTACTGGAAAATGGATTGTTCTTCACCAAACTGTTGTTGGATTATTGGAAGAAGTTGCTGTTGGAGGGTGTTTTGGTACCATTCTTTATTCATGGCTGTGTTTTTGGGCAAAATTGTGAGTGAGTCCACTCCATTGGATAAGAAGCAACCCCACACATGAATGGTCTCAGGATGCTTTACTGTTGGCATGACACAGGACTGATGGTAGCGCTCACCTTTTCTTCTCCTGACAAGCCTTTTTCCAGATGCCCCAAACAATCGGAAAGAGGCTTCATCGGAGAATATGACTCTGCCCCAGTCCTCAGCAGTCCATTCACCATACTTTATGCAGATCAATCTGTCCCTGATGTTTTTTTTGGAGAGAAGTGGCTTCTTTGCTGCCCTTCTTGACACCAGGCCATCTTCCAAAAGTCTTCGCCTCACTGTGCGTGCAGATGCGCTCACACCTGCCTGCTGCCATTCCTGAGCAAGCTCTGCACTGGTGGCACTCCGATCCCGCAGCTGAATCCTCTTTAGGAGACGATCCTGGCGCTTGCTAGACTTTCTTGGACGCCCTGAAGCCTTCTTAACAAGAATTGAACCTCTTTCCTTGAAGTTCTTGATGATCCTATAAATTGTTGATTGAGGTGCAATCTTAGTAGCCACAATATCCTTGCCTGTGAAGCCATTTTTATGCAACGCAATGATGGCTGCACGCGTTTCTTTGCAGGTCACCATGGTTAACAATGGAAGAACAATGATTTCAAGCATCACCCTCCTTTTAACATGTCAAGTCTGCCATTTTAACCCAATCAGCCTGACATAATGATCTCCAGCCTTGTGCTCGTCAACATTGTCACCTGAGTTCATAAGATGATTACTGAAATGATCTCAGCAGGTCCTTTAATGACAGCAGTGAAATGCAGTGAAAAGTTTTTTTTGGGATTAAGTTAATTTTCATGGCAAAGAAGGACTATGCAATTCATCTGAATACTCTTCATAACATTCTGGAGTATATGCAAATTGCTATTATAAAAACTTAAGCAGCAACTTTTCCAATTTCCAATATTTATGTAATTCTCAAAACTTTTGGCCACGACTGTACATAACAGTATGCTGAATAAGTCTCTGCCTAGTAACATAGTAACATAGTAACATAGTAACATAGTAATATAGTAACATAGTACATAAGGCCGAAAAAAAACATTTGTCCATCCAGTTCGGCCTGTTATCCTGCAAGTTGATTCAGAGGAAGGCAAAAAACCCTGTGAGGTAGAAGCCAATTTTCTCCACTTTAGGGGAAAAAAAAATTCCTTCCCGACTCCAATCATGCAATCAGAATAACTCCCTGGATCAACGACCCCTCTCTAGTAGCTATAGCCTGTAATATTATTAAGCTCCAGAAATACGTCCAGGCCCCTCTTGAATTCCTTTATTGTACTCACCATCACCACCTCCTCAGGCAGAGAGTTCCATAGTCTCACTGCTCTTACCGTAAAGAATCCTCTTCTATGTTTGTGTACAAACCTTCTTTCCTCCAGACGCAGAGGATGTCCCCTCATCACAGTCACAGTCCTGGGGATAAATAGCTGATGGGATAGATCTCTGTACTGACCCCTGATATATTTATACATATTAATTAGATCTCCCCTCAGTCGTCTTTTTTCTAAAGTGAATAACCCTAATTTTGATAATCTTTCAGGGTACTGTAGTTGCCCCATTCCAGTTATTACTTTAGTTGCCCTCCTCTGAACCCTCTCCAGCTCTGCTATGTCTCCCTTGTTTACAGGAGCCCAGAACTGTACACAGTACTCCATGTGTGGTCTGACTAGCGATTTGTAAAGTGGTAGGACTATGTTCATATCACGGGAATCTATGCCCCTTCTGATGCAACCCATTATCTTGTTGGCCTTGGCAGCAGCTGCCTGACACTGGTTTTTGCTGCTTAGTTTGCTGTTTATTAAAATTCCTAGATCCTTTTCCATGTCAGTGTTACCGAGTGTTTTACCATTTAGTATGTACGGGTGACTTGCATTTTTCCTTCCCATGTGCATAACCTTACATTTGTCAGTGTTAAACCTCATCTGCCACTTATCTGCCCAAGCCTCCAATCTATCCAGATCCCTCTGTAGTAGTATACTGTCCTCATCAGTGTAAATTACTTTACACAGTTTAGTGTCATCTGCGAAAATTGATACTTTACTATGCAAGCCTTCTACAAGATCATTAATAAATATATTGAAGAGAATAGGGCCCAATACTGACCCCTGAGGTACTCCACTAGTGACAGTGACCCAATCTGAGTGTGTACCGTTAATAACCACCCTCTGTTTTCTATCACTCAGCCAGTTACTTACCCACATACAGATGTTTTCTCCCAGTCCGAGCATTCTCATTTTATATACTAACCTTTTATGTGGTACAGTGTCAAATGCTTTGGAGAAGTCCAGATATACGACATCCATTGATTCGCCGCTGTCAAGTCTAGAACTTACCTCCTCATAGAAACTGATTAAATTAGTCTGACATGACTGATCCCTCACAAAGCCATGCTGATATGGCGTTATTTGCTTATTTTCGTTGAGATGCTCTAATATAGCATCTCTCAGAAAACCTTCAAACAGTTTACCCACAACAGATGTTAAACTTACCGGCCTATAGTTTCCAGGCTCTGTTTTTGGCCCCTTTTTAAATATTGGCACCACATATGCCACGCGCCAATCCTGTGGGACATTCCCTGTCAATATAGAGTCTGCAAATATCAGAAATAAGGGTCTGGCTATGACATTACTTAATTCCTTTAGGATACGGGGGTGTATGTCATCCGGTCCTGGCGATTTGTCTATTTTAATCTTTTTAAGTCGCTGATGTACTTCTTCCTGGGTCAGACAGGACACTTTTAATGGGGAATTTATTTTTGCATTCTGCATGTCATCTGACAATTTATTTTCCTCAGTGAATACATTGGAGAAAATAATATTTAACAGCTTTGCTTTCTCCTCGTCGCTCTCTGCGACTCCCCCCTCATTACTCTTTAAAGGGCCAACACCTTCAGATTTATACTTTTTAACATTTATATAATTGAAGAACATTTTAGGGTTAGTTTTACTATCTTTGGCAATTAATCTCTCGGTCTCTAGTTTGGCCGCTTTTATTTGTTTTTTACATGTTCTATTTTTTTCCTTATAGTTTTTCAGTGCTTCCGTGCTATCCTCCTGTTTTAGTGTTTTATATGCTTTCTTTTTGTCATTTATTGCTTTCTTTACAGTTCTATTTATCCACATTGGTTTCTTTTTGTTCCTTAACCTTTTATTACCATACGGTATGTACCTCTCACAATGAGTTTTTAGGATGTTTTTAAAGATATCCCATTTTGTGTCTGTATTTGTGAGGACTTTGTCCCAGTTAGTTTGGCCTATGGCCTCTCTTAGTTGGCTAAATTTAGCTTTTTTGAAGTTTGGTATTTTTGTTCCTCCCTGTAGAAACGCTCTTTTGAATGATAATTGGAAGGTTATTACTTTATGGTCACTATTTCCCAGGTGTCCCCCAACCTGCACGTCTGTTGTTCTGTCAGGTCTATTGGTTAATACTAAGTCCAGTATGGCCGTCCCTCTAGTCGGGTCCTGAACCAGTTGGGAGAGGTAATTGTCTTTGGTTATTGCCACGAACCTGTTTCCCTTATGAGATATACAAGTTTCAGTTTCCCAGTCCATATCTGGGTAGTTGAAGTCCCCCATAATAACCACCTCATTATGATTTGCCACCTCGTCTATCTCGTTTAGTAGTAGATTTTCTGTGGACTCTGGTATATTTGGTGGTTTATAGTAAACTCCTATTAGTAATTTATTGTTGTTTTTAGCTCCATGTATCTCTACCCACAGTGACTCCACATGTTCATGTTCCTCACTTATAGCTTCTCGGACTGTGGGCTTTAGACAGGACTTTATATAAAGGCAGACCCCTCCCCCTCTCCGGTTTTGACGATCCTTTCTAAACAGACTGTAACCTTGTACATTAACTGCCCAGTCATAGCTATCATCCAGCCATGTCTCAGTTATTCCCACTATGTCATAGTCCTCCTCACACATCACTAATTCCAGTTCACCAGTTTTATTAGTCAGGCTTCTGGCATTAGTATACATACATTTGAGAGGTTTATGTATATTTTTTACCCTACACCTTAACTTCTGAACTGTTCTAGTCTCTCCTTCCATTCCTCCCCCATTCTTATTACCTTGCCCCCGGTCTCTATCTGCACTATCTTCCCCTCCTATAACGTAATTACCCTCCCCCCCAGTCCCTAGTTTAAACACTCCTCCAACCTTCTAGCCATCTTTCTCCCCAGCACAGCTGCCCCTTCCCCATTGAGGTGCAGCCCGTCCCTACGATAGAGCCTGTAGCCGATAGAAAAATCGGCCCAGTTCTCCAGGAACCCAAACCCCTCCTACCTACACCAGTTCTTGAGCCACTTGTTAATCTCCCTAATCTCCCATTGCCTTTCTTGTGTGGCTCGTGGTACAGGCAGTATTTCGGAAAATACTACCTTTGAGGTCCTTGCCCTCAGCTTTTGACCTAAATCCCTGAAATCATTTTTAAAGGACTCTCCACCTACCTCTAACTTTGTCATTGGTTCCGATATGGACCATGACCGCTGGATCATCTCCAGCCCCTCCCAGTAATCTGTCAACCCGATCCGCGATGTGTCGAACTCTAGCGCCAGGAAGACAGCACACTGTTCGGCGATCACGGTCTTTGTGACAGATTTCCCTATCTGTTCCCCTAATAATGGAGTCTCCCACTACCAGCACCTGTCTGGCCTGCCCTGCTCTACTGGAGCTGACATTCCCCTGACTGGCAGAGGAAGTGTCTGGCTGCAGCAGTGCCGTCCCCGGACTGACATCCCCCTCATCTGCCAAACGTGCAAACTTGTTGGGGTGTGTCAGATCAGGGCTAGCCTCCCTGGCACTCTTCCCTCTACCCCGCTTTCTAACTGTTACCCAGCTAGCTACCTCACTTTCCTCAGCCTCCTCTCTGTCACCCTCCCCCTCATCTACCCCAAAGAGTGCTTGCTCGGTGAGAAGCAAACTCTTTTGCAAATTATCAATGCCTCTCAGTGTTGCAACTTGCCCATTTAGAGACTCGATCTGCGATTCCAAACGGGTAATTTGCTCACATCTAGAACAAAGATATACACCCTTGAACTCCTGTTCCAGGACTGCATACATCATGCAAGATGTGCACTGGACTGCGTTGTAAATTGTGCAACACATACTAAATGGGGATTACAACAGTAAAAAAGTAAAACAGTATAAATGATTTAGATCCTGTCTGCTGTAGTCGAAAGACCACGTAAAATTAAGCTAACAACACACAAGGAAATTATATCCCACCTTAGTTTCCAAACTCCTTTTCTTAAACTCCTTGTTTTTTAACTCCACTTAATAAGAAGCCACTTAGTACAGCAAGCCTCAGAAAGAGCAGGCTCTGAAGAGTGTAAGTGGTTCAATTTATAGCACCTGGTTGCCCCGGGCACTCGCCTTAATTAAGCAGAGAGAAAAAAAAAAACTATTTTAAATGCAAGTACTAGAATACAAACACTGCAGCCTTTCTCTTAAAATAAACACTTTAAAATATGCTAATGAACCTCTAGGTGCTATGAGGGCGTTGCTTCAGCACCTAGAGGCTTGGTCTACTCACCTTTTGGCACGCCCAGGTTCAGTTGATTGACTGGCGAGTTCTCCTCTTCGTCCAGTGAATCCCGCGCCTGTGCCATTTAGTATTTGGTGCAGGCGCAGTGAGTGAAGGATGCGCTCCTGCTTCTGGCCTCACTCACTGCGCCTGTGCTGGCTTCACTCACTGCGCAGGTGCCCTTCCTTCACTCAATGCTCCTGCGCCGAATACTAAACGGGACGGCACCTGCGCAGTGAGTGAAGCCAGCGCAGGCGCAGTGAGTGAGGCCGGCAGCAGGAGCGCGTCCTTCACTCACTGCGCCTGCATACTAAACAGGATGGCGCAGGCGCGGGATTTACTGGACAAAGAGGAGAACTCGCCAGTCAATCAACTGAACCTGGGCGTGCCAAAGGGTGAGCAGACCAAGCCTCTAGGTACTGAAGCAACGCCCTCATAGCACCTTGAGGCTTATTAGCATATTTTTTAAGTGTTTATTTTAAGAGAACGGCATCAGGCAGGGAGTTCTAAAGCACATTGTTATGTACTGCTGAGATTAGCCCATCGCTAATGTCAGTCAGCTACATAACGTAATTTCTGATGACAGAAACCCTTTAAACTAACCTAATACATATTAGCCTCAGGTATGACTATTTTTAAATTTTGCACCCCACTTCTTCCAGGTCTACTTCTATTTCTTGAAACCCACAGTGGAGAGCGCATCCTCTGTCATGTGATGTTTGTGAGAAAGACAGAAAAATATATACATAAAGAGATATCGAAAATAGTCAAAACATACAGACAGGCTCAGGCTACTTTCACACTAGCGTTCAGAGCGGATCCGTTTGGTGTCTGCACAGACGGATCCGCTCCTATAATGCAGACGTTTGGATCCGTTCAGAACGGATCCGTCTGCATTATAGCTTAGAAAAAATTCTAAGTGTGAAAGTAGTTCAGAGGGATCCGTCCAGACTTTACATTGAAAGTCAATGGGGGACGGATCCGTTTGAAGATTGAGCCATATTGTGTCATCTTCAAACGGATCCGTCCCCATTGACTTACATTGTAAGTCTGGAAGGATCCGTTTGCCTCCGCACGGCCAGGCGGACACCCGAACGCTGCAAGCAGTGTTCGGGTGTCCGCTTGCTGAGCGGAGCGGAGGCTGAACGCTGCCAGACTGATGCATTCTGAGCGGATCCGCATCCACTCAGAATGCATTGGGGCAGTACGGATGCGTTCGGGGCCGCTTGTGAGCACCTTCAAACGGAGCTCACAAGCGGAGCCCCGAACGCTAGTGTGAAAGTAGCCTCAGGGTACTTACACATCAACGTTTTTTGTTCAGGTTTTGAAATCCGGCACAGGATTGCAAAAACTGAATAAAACACTTCCCTTTCATTTAATACATCTGGATACATCCTCTCTGTCCCGATCCAGTTGTATTATGCCTCATTCATATGTCAGTATTTAGTCAGTGATTTCCATCAGTGATTTTTGAGCCAAAACCAGGTATTGCTCTAAACACAGATCAGGAGCAGATCTTTCCTTAACCTTATGTCTTTATGTCTGTGTAACCTACACTCCTGGTTTGGGCTCATAATAACTGATGGGAATCACTGACCAAAACACTGACGTGTGAATGAGGCTTTAAATAGGAACTGAACAAACCAGAAAACGAAAAAAACTGATCCGTCACCATTGATTTTACATTGATTTGCATGCCGGGTCTAGTTTGTTCAGTTTTGCTGACCGGACACAAAACGCAACAAAACTGAACTTATGCATCCTGATCAGTTTTGTCCCCATTGACAATGAATGGGGACAAAACTGCCAGATCTCAAAACCAGAAACCAAAAACGCTGATGTGAAAAGTAGCCATTGCCAGATACACAGTAATTCAGAATCAGACAAATACAGACAGCTATGTAAAAGGTAGAAACATATCAGCTAGGGATGAGCGAATCGACTTCGGATGAAACATCCAAAGTCGATTCGCATAAAACTTTTTTCAATACTGTACGGAGCTCCTGTACAGTATTAGAATGTATTGGCTCCGATGAGCGAAAGTTATTGCTTTGCAAAGTCTCGTGAGACTTTGCATAATAACTTTATAAATTAATTTGTATTGTAAAAAACCATTTCCCGAACTCGGATTCGGTTCCAAGTGGTATCAAGACACAGAAAGCAGTTTGAAACAGCAAGTAACAGATGAAGCGGATGGGGAAAGGCCAAGTGACACTGAGCAAGATCTATACAGCCAAGCTGAAAAAAGAAACAGAAAAAGCTTACTGTTACATGACAGGATTATTCAGCAAGGCAGCTTCAGGTGATGTAGAGCACAGCTCCCTTACATGCCTTGTGGAATCAGCTGACAGCTCCCTCTCTCAGCAGACAGGAAGTTCAGAGCTGAGAAGCTCCAACCAGAGCTACTCCCAGGTGCAAGAGACTGCACATTCACAAAGCTGGGACTAGAGACAGAGCAGAGAAACTAAGCATGATTGACCAGCAGCACGAGAGAGCAGACAGGTCGTAACTAAGGAATGCAGGAGTGTAGACAAGGCAGAGGGAGACTAAGAAGTACAGTGCTGCCCATAATTATTCATACCCCTAGCAAATTTGGACTTAAAGTTACTTTTATTCAACCAGCAAGTCATTTTTTGACGGGAAATTACATATTGTAGGTGTCTCCCAAAAGATAATAAGACGATGTACAAGAGGCATTATTGTGTGAAAAAAAAAAACATTTCTCAGCTTTTATTTACATTTGAGCAAAAAGTGTCCAGTTGGCGTAAAAAAGGAGAAGCCTTCAACCCAGAGAACACCATCCCCACTGTCAAACATGGTGGTGGGAACCTAATGCTTTGGGGGTGTTTTTCAGCCAGTGGACCAGGGAACCTAATCACAGTAAACGGCACCATGAAAAAGGAGCAATACAGGAGGATTCTCAATGACCACATCAAGCAGTCTGCAGAGAAACTTGGCCTTGGGCACTAGTGGACATTTCAGCATGACAATGACCCAAAACATACAGCAAAAGTGGTGAAGAAATGGTTAGCAGACAACAACATTAACGTTTTGGAGTGGCCCAGCCAGAGTCCAGACTTGAATCCAATTGAGAATCTGTGGAGGGAGCTAAACATCAGCGTGATGGAAAGAAGACCCTCCAACCTGAAAGATTTGGAGCTCATTGCTAAAGATGAATGGGGAAAAATACCTGTGGAGACATGCAAAAAGCTGGTCTGCGATTATAGGAAGCGTTTGATTGCTGTAATAGCCAATAAAGGCTTTTCTATTGATTATTGAGAAGGGTATGAATAATTTTGGACTGGACACTTTTTGCTCAAATGTAAATAAAAGCTCCACAATAATGCCTCTTGTACATCGTCTTATTATCTTTTGGGAGACACCTATGTCATTTCCCGTCAAAAAATTACTTGCTGGTTGAATAAAAGTAACTTTAAGTCAAAATTTGCCAGGGGTATGAATAATTATGGGCAGCACTGTAAGTAGATATTATTAGAGAACAGTACAAAAACGTTTATTACAGTATATTAGACATTTGTAAAACCTGCACAATAGGGGTGGGCGATATGGCCTAAAATCTATATTGCGATATAATTTTAAGCATGTGCGATATGTGATATATATTGCGATATATTGTTTTCTATATTGGGGGGGTGTTTAAACTTTTTTTTTTTTTACTTTTTATTTAATAACTATTAGCCTCCTTAAAACCTTTCACCGATTATTACACTATGAACTGAGTATACAGACATGGAGAGCGGCGCCCGGGGATCTCACTGCACTTACTATTATCCCCGGGCGCCGCTCCGTTCTCCCATTATGCCCTCCGGTATCTCCGCTCAGTAAGTTATAGAAGGCAGAGATTTCAGTCACTAAGTTATGGTAGGAGGAGTCTGCCCTTGTTCTGCTCCAGCGCTGGCCAATCGCAGCGCAGAGCTCACAGCCTGGGAGGTTATTTTCTCCCAGGCTGTGAGCTCTGCAATGCGATTGGCCAGCACTACAGAAGAACAAGGGCAGACTCCGCCTACCATAACTTAGTGAATGGAGATACCGGAGGGCATAGCGGGAGAACGGAGCGGCGCCCGGGGATAATAGGAGAGAGGACCTTTGACCGATTATTACACTATGAACTAACTATACAGACATGTAGAGCGGCCCCTGGGGATCTCACTGCACTTACTATTATCCCGGGGCGCCGCTCCGTTCTCCTGCTATGCCCTCTGGTATCTCCGTTCACTAAGTTATGGTAGGCGGAGTCTGCCCTTGTTCTTCTGTAGCGCTGGCCAATCGCATTGCAGAGCTCACAGCCTGGGAGAAAATAACCTCCCAGGATGTGAGCTCTGCGCTGCGATTGGCCAGCGCTAGAGCAGAACAAGGGCAGACTCCGCCTACCATAACTTAGTGACTGGAATCTCTGCCTACTATAACTTAGTGAGCGGAGATACCGGTGGGCATAACGGGAGAACGGAGCGGCGCCCAGGGATAATAGTAAGTGCAGTGAGATCCCCGGGCGCCGCTCTACATGTGTGTATAGTTAGTTCATAGGGTAATAATCGGTGAAAGGTGCTCTTTAAGGGCTAGAACCCTTGTCATATTCACTCTAATAGAGCTCTATTAGGGTGAATAGGACTTTACACTCTCCCTGCTGCCCTGTGCTTTGTGCACACAACAGCAGGGAGCTGACCATGGCAGCCAGCCTCTCATGTGCCCCCCAGCCTCTCATGTGCCCCCCCAGCCTCTCATGTGCCCCCCAGCCTCTCATGTGCCGCCCCAGCCTCTGATCTGCCCCCCCAGCCTCTGATCTGCCCCCGCAGCCTCTGATCCGCCCCTCTGGTAACTCAAACCCACTCCCCTCTCTCCCTCCCCAGTATTAATCATTGATGGCAGTGGCCACAGGGTCCCCCTCCTCCACCTCCATCATTGGTGGCAGTGGGCAGTTCCGATCGGAGTCCCAGCAGTGTAATGCTAGGGCTCCGATCGGTTACCATGGCAGCCAGGAGTCACGCTACTGAAGTCCTGGCTGCCATGGTATGTTAGTGAGCAGCATTATACTCGCGTGCGCCATGGCCGCCGGTCGCTCCTTCTTCTCATAGGTCTGTGCGGCGCATTGCTAATCCTATAAGCATTAGCAATCTGCCACACAGACAGAAGAAGGAGCGCCCGGCGGCCACGGCGCACGTGAATATAATGCTGCTCACTAACATACCATCGCAGCCAGGACTTCAGTAGCGTGACTCCTGGCTGCCATGGTAACCGATCGGAGCCCCAGCATTACACTGCTGGGACTCCGATCGGAACTGCCCACTGCCACCAATGATAGGGGGGAGGAGGGGGACCCTGTGGGATATGGCCGGCACATTAATTGGTGGCGCAGTGGCCACAGTCCCTCCCCTCCTCCTCCTACTCTGTCCTCATTGGTGTTCAGCGGCAGCCGCACACAGTGGGGAGGGACTCCCTCCTTCTCCACTGTGCCGGCTCAGGAGAAAATGGTGCGTGCAGAGAGCGCAATCATATCGCGGTCCGGCGATATAGGCGATATGGCGAAAATCCATATCGTGGCCTAAATTTATATCGCATATCGCCTATATCGCCTATACCGCCCACCCCTACTGCACAATGCTGTCAAAGCAGAACCAATTAAGGGAACCGGAATACCCCTTTAACTGTTTACAGTAACAGTAATTTTGACCAGGGGTACCCAAACTTTTGCATGCCACTATAAATGCAATATAATATGATGTGACATTTTAAAGAAATACAGAATAAGAATTTCTTTCATTTTCTTCAATAAAAAATAGAAAGCAGTGGACGATAAATTCTGTGCTCTAGAAGAGAAAGAAAAGGATATTCAGCGGTTAAGGATGATTATCCGGGAGAGAGAACACGATTTAGAGAGGCTGAGTAATGTTCTTTCCGGCAATGAGGAGACGATAAACGTATGTTTTTGTGTTTTCTAAATATTGGAGGTACTCATGCCTGTTCCTTTATTCCCCAGTAGTAGATATTTCAGTAATATTACAATTCCTGTCCATACTTATGCAAAAGTCTAAAAAGCTTTTGAAATGTGTTTTTTGTAAGAATTTATAGGTACTATTTGCCATGTTGCCACAATAATTTAGTCATTTCTTTTATGTAACCATCATTTACAAACCATTTTAAATGTTCATCATAGCCGAGAGTAAGAAAAGAAGGCGTGGATGGGTTGGGAGTCCTGGCTCATTTATCATATTCCACCCTGTTTTTTGACATGGAAAATGGCAAGCAACAGAGCTGGCGTAGAGTTATGTCTGATGCATGGCGTGCTGGAGGAATCCCCAAACTTTGTCATATCCTTTGACAACTAGAGATGAGTGAATTCCTGCTTATTAAATTTGTTCACACTTCGTTTGGTGGTAAAAGGTGAATTGCGTTATGGATTCCGTTACCACAGACAATAACACAATTCTATCATGGAATGCATAACGGAATGCCTCTAGAGGCATTCCGTTATTCATTCCATCATAACAGAAGTCGATGGGCTGCAAAATAGATCCATTCCATTTCCGTTATGCAGGGGAGTCCACTTCTGCATAACGGAAACGGGACGGATCCATTTTGCATCCCATAGACTTCTGTGGTCCATGGTAACGGAATCCATAACGCAATTCACCTTTTACCACCAAACGAAGTGTGAATGAATTTCAAAATATTCGCTCATCTCTATTGATAATGCGGAGGGACTTGAGAATGACATAAATTAATGTCCCCCATAATGTACAGTACAGACCAAAAGTTTGGACACACCTTCTCATTCAAAGAGTTTTCTTTATTTTCATGACTATGAAAATTGTAGATTCACACTGAAGGCATCAAAACTATGAATTAACACATGTGGAATTATATACATAACAAACAAGTGTGAAACAACTGAAAATATGTCATATTCTAGGTTCTTCAAAGTAGCCACCTTTTGCTTTGATTACTGCTTTGCACACTCTTGGCATTCTCTTGATGAGCTTCAAGAGGTAGTCCCCTGAAATGGTTTTCACTTCACAGGTGTGCCCTGTCAAGTTTATTAAGTGGGATTTCTTGCCTTATAAATGGGGTTGGGACCATCAGTTGCGTTGAGGAGAAGTCAGGTGGATACACAGCTGATAGTCCTACTGAATAGACTGTTAGAATTTGTATTATGGCAAGAAAAAAGCAGCTAAGTAAAGAAAAACGAGTGGCCATCATTACTTTAAGAAATGAAGGTCAGTCAGTCAGCTGAAAAATTGGGAAAACTTTGAAAGTAAGGGCTATTTGACCATGAAGGAGAGTGATGGGGTGCTGCGCCAGATGACCTGGCCTCCACAGTCACCGGACCTGAACCCAATCGAGATGGTTTGGGGTGAGCTGGACCGCAGAGTGAAGGCAAAAGGGCCAACAAGTGCTAAGCATCTCTGGGAACTCCTTCAAGACTGTTGGAAGACCATTTCAGGTGACTACCTCTTGAAGCTCATCAAGAGAATGCCAAGAGTGTGCAAAGCAGTAATCAAAGCAAAAGGTGGCTACTTTGAAGAACCTAGAATGTGACATATTTTCAGTTGTTTCACACTTGTTTGTTATGTATATAATTCCACATGTGTTAATTCATAGTTTTGATGCCTTCATAGTCATGAAAATAAAGAAAACTCTTTGAATGAGAAGGTGTGTCCAAACTTTTGGTCTGTACTGTATATTGTTGCTGTTTCTGTGAAAATCATGGTTCGTAATTATTGTAATTTTTATATACGATGTTTTTTTTTTTTTTGCTTTTTCGTTTTCTCGCTCCCTGCCTTCCCAGAGCCATAACTTTTTTATTTTTCTGTTCACATAGCCATATGAGGGCTTGATTTCTGCAGGACAAATTGTACTTTCCAATGCCACTATTTATTATTGCATATGATTTAGCGGGTTTTTTATTTACGATGTTCGATGTACGATAAAACTGACTGGTTACTTTTATTCTACAGGTCAGTACGAATCCGGCTATACCTTATATGTATAGTTTTTCTTGCGTTTTGATAGTGATAAAAAAAATTGTCGCCATATTTTGACCCCTATAACTTTTTTGTAATTATGTGTACGGAGCTGTTTGTGGGCCCATTTTTTGCGGGGCGATCAGAACTTTCATTGATACCATTCTGGGGTGTGCATGACTTTTTGCTCACTTTTTAAAAAAAAAATTTGTAGAAAATGAAGCAACCAAAAACAGCAAATTGGCCATTCGGACGCTTTTTTCCATTTTGCTGTTTGCTGTATGGGGAATATATTTTTATATTTTTATACTATGGGCGTTTCGCACATTGCAACACCCATCATGTGTATTTTTTCATTTTTTTTTATTTTTTTTATTTTGGGAAAAGGAGGGTGATTTTGAATTTTATTTTTTTATTTATTTTTTATTTTAAAAACGTTTTTTTACACTTTTTTATAGTTCCCATAGGGAACTATAACATGCAATCATTAGATTGCTATTCTCATAGACTCCAATGCACTAGCATTGGAGTCTATGAGAAAATTGCTTTTTTCTTATGGAGCCCTATTACAGGCAAGGGCTCCATAGGAAATACTATGCAGCAGCCTCCTGTCATTCACAAAGACAGGGGCAGCTGCACACAAGCTCCGGCTTCTCCGATCGCCGCACGGGGGAGCCGGAGCACCACAGGAAGCGCGCTTTCGGTTTTCAGCGTGCTCAGATGCCGTGGTCAGGATTGACCACGGTGTCTGAGGGGTTAAATGTCCGCAATCGGCATTACTGCCAGTTGCAGACATGAGCTGTGGGTGTTTGCGATAAGAAGCAGGCGGCCAACCGCGGCTATGGCGCCCGCAGTGCTCAGGAGCAGGCGCCATCTTTAAAGACCTGGCCAGCGCAGTACTATTACGGAGCTGGTCGGGAAGGGGTTTTAAACAAAGTGAGTGGGATCTGTCAGGATTCAGTTAGAACTCTCAGATCCATCAAAACAGTCTTAGCATGATGAACAGTCCTAGTCCTAGCAATAAACCAAAGGCATTTAGTATGTACAGACCCTGAATATACTGTAACTTAGTGGGCACTGATGGGGTCATTTATTAAGACCAGAGTTTTAGACGTTGGTCTTAATACCCCTGCTCTGGCTCTTGATGCGCTTAAGTTATGTAGAGGTGCTGGCCTCTACAACTTTAGGAGCATCTGCAAACGGCGCCTAACAGCCCTAAATCTACACCCGGTCCCTTGCTGGCGTAGATTTAGATAATTTGACGCCAAAAACTGGTGTAGAAAATGATAAATGAGATGGGCCTGGCGGTCCGCCCTCTTCCCTGCCCACACCTCCTTTTTTAGAACTTGCGTGGAAGAGGAAGACGCAGCAGATACGGCCGCAAATCCCTTTTGCGACTGATTCTGCAACAGATCTACGACAAAAAGTGCCATATATCTATTCATATATGACCCCCAAATGTTCACTATGATTTGTTGAATTCAATCTTTAGATAAGCAAATACATCCTTCTTTGCTGCTTTTGTTGCAGTCAGTCCCAAATTGCAGCTATCTGTCTTGCAGAGTAAGGGCGCATGCACACTGCAGTGTAGTTTCTGTGGATTTTCCACATTAATTTTTCTGCAGATTTTGCTGTGTTTCCACACCAAAATCTGCTTGTGTTACCTGCTGCTTTTGTTGTGGATTTACCCAGAACTCATCCTTTGCATTGCAAGGGGTGAAATCTGCACTGAAAATCCACACAAATAATTGACATGCTGTGAATGTCAAAATTCGCACTGCAGGTCAATTTCCACGCAGAAAATTTCCACACAGTATAGATAAAATAAACTTGTCTGATATTGTATTACCCTGTTGATTATCTGTATAAAATACCGGTGAAAAATCCATGTGTAATACTCACCGTGTGCATGTAGTCTAAAGGTCTGAGCCTCAATAAAACAAACGTATTGCTTCTTACTGCTCACATAGAGGTCATGGACTGCAGAATAGTAGCAATTGTGCAAAAAATGTAAATGTCCATGTGCCCTTAACAAATTATACAGAATGCATGCATTTTAGAGTTTGGACAGCCTGGTGAAGGCCAAAGACATGGAACTGGACCAGATATCTGCTGCTTACAAAAATCTTCAGTGGTTAAAAGAAGAAACAGAGGAAAAGTACAGATGCTCACTGATAGAGAGAGAATCCATTATACTACAGCTGCAGAAAAATCTTCAAGAAAGGAACAAAGAAATGGAGGTGAGAACATTGCTTCACTTTTAGAAATCTGTTAGATTTTGTGATAGGGTACTTATCATTTTAACGAACTTCTGACTTAGTGATATGTCCGATGTATTAGTTGTTGGTGGTCCAGGTGCTGAGACCCCCACCAATTGCTAAAACAAAGGTATTCAGTTGAATGCTGTAGCCTGTCATTTCCATTTGCCTCTTTTGGACTTTCCTTGGAGAGTGGTGCTTTTCTGAAAGTGAGTGTGGCGAGGGCAGGGAGGGGGCGTGCTTAGCCACGCCGACAAATTTATCTTCGTTTATGGCAGTTTTCTGGTGTAAATGAAGCCAGAAACCTACAGAATCTCTAAGCTGTTGCAGATTACTGATTAGGCTCATGGACTGCAGGCAGTGGTTTATCTAGCCTTTCTACTGCCTGAGGCGCACACTGAAATGACGTCCCCCCTTTCCCCATGCCAAATTCTCAGCCCAACCCTTCCCTCCAGCCCTACTGTTAAAGCATATTTGGAAAACATTACATATACTGTAGCGCTACAAAACATACATGTTAATATAGTGCAACATATCTCTTACATCCAGTGACGTCTCCTCTGATGTAGACGTTTCCTTTTCTTATCTTCTCCATTCAGACTAGACCGCCATGATGCTATCTTTCAGCCATCACTTGTCTCTGCAGATTTGGTACACAAACATCTTAGCTTCCTACTTTTCCATCCTCCTTCTGAACATCCCATCCTGCCACCCCTAATACTATGCCAACTGTGCTCCCCAATACTATACTGCAGAAACAATCTCCCTGAAAATACTAGTACCACACAGATAATGCTCCCTTCAATAATTATTGGCACACAGTGCCTTAAAAAATAATGCCCAGCAAATACTGCACCTGACACTTATAGTGCTATAAACGGTGTCCTCCAAAAATAGTTATGCTAAGCTGATACTGTGCCAGGGCACCCCCTACTGTAACAGACCTCTAATAGTAATAATTCCCTACCAGAGTGCACTATGTGACAACAGTGCCCCCAATAGTAATAATGCCATTTATTATGCCCCAGAAGTATTAATGCCCCATAGTGCTCATACTAGTAATAATGTTCCTCGTAGTCCCCCCGTAGTAATAAAGCCAACAATAATACCCCATTAGTAACAATTCCCCCTATAATGTGTGCTTGTACAAAAAATACCCCCTTACAATTTGTGGCAGTACCAAAATGCTATAACAAAAACAAATACAGGTGCACTCTGCGGTCTTACTAACCCTCGTACTGGTGTAAAATTGAGAATTAGCCAACATATCCTACTTGGAGGACATGTCTGTACCAAAATGCTCCCTTATAATGTGTGCCAGTTAAAAAAAAAACTCCCTTATATGTGCCAGTAAAAAACATGCTCCCTTATAACTTGTGCCAGTACAAAAAAGTACCCTTTTTTAGTGCCCCTAGTAGAACGAATGTCCCCACAGTGGCCCCCTAATAATGTGTTTAAGTACAAATATGCCCCTTTTTAAATCCCCCAATGTGCTTCCCTCAATTACAAAAAATGACACATCCCCCCCCCCATTGTGGCCCAACAGCATGCTTCCAAATAAAAATAATAAACTCAAATACTGTACTTATCTCTTAGGCTCCATTCAGACGTCCGTAAAATGTGTCCGCACCCATTCTGCAATTATCCGGAACGGAGCGGGACCCATTTATGCTCTATGGGGCAGGAATGGATGCGGACAGCACACAGTGTGCTGTACGCATCCTAATTTCCGAAACACGGCCCCGAACTTCCGATCCGCGGCTCCGTAAAAAAATAGAACATGTCCCTTGTATTGCAATAGCGGACAAGAATAGGCAGTTCTATGGGGGTGCTGGCCAGGTGTATTGCGGATCCGCAATTTGCAGATTACTGATTAAATCCCCCAATGTGCTTCCCTCAATTACAAAAAATGACACATCCCCCCCCCCATTGTGGCCCAACAGCATGCTTCCAAATAAAAATAATAAACTCAAATACTGTACTTATCTCTTAGGCTCCATTCAGACGTCCGTAAAATGTGTCCGCACCCATTCTGCAATTATCCGGAACGGAGCGGGACCCATTTATGCTCTATGGGGCAGGAATGGATGCGGACAGCACACAGTGTGCTGTACGCATCCTCATTTCCGAAACACGGCCCCGAACTTCCGATCCGCGGCTCCGTAAAAAAATAGAACATGTCCCTTGTATTGCAATAGCGGACAAGAATAGGCAGTTCTATGGGGGTGCTGGCCAGGTGTATTGCGGATCCGCAATTTGCGGATCCACAATACACTACAGACGTGTGAATGGACTCTTATTCTGCTGTCAGAAATATGGTGCAGGATACAGACTCAGGCTCAGGCAGCGCGATGATGAAGACACAAACTCTAATAGGCTACAGGGACTAACACTAAATCCCATTAGAGTGAATGGCAGGGAGACATCATTCATCTGTATCACAGTCCTGAGAACAGCGATACAGTTGAATATGCAGAGATGAACACTTCCACAATGAAAGCACCTATTCCCCAAGGCCTTCCTACCTCCCCATCCCCTCTTCTTCTTCCTTACCTGATGTTGCCTGAGCTGATTGGTGGTGCACCCCTGACCGCAGGAGGATGCGCCTTATTTATCACGAGGCCTGCACCTTGTCATACATTTGGTGCATTCTCTGGCAGCGCTGGGGAAATCGAGACTGGCGTAGAAAGCACCAGTCTTGATAAATCTCCCCCTTTACTCTCCAGGAGATACTCAGTACTGAATAGTGCATTTCTAAGGACTTAGGGGGAGATTTATCATCCCCCTTCCTCTAGAAAAGTGGCTATTAAAAGGGGCAAGCTGTGTTTTTGTGACTTTTTAAATAAGACTTTGAAAGAAAAAAAGTCGCAAGTGCCTCTTTTTACGCTACTCTTGGCACTTTTCTGAAAGGGGCGTGGCAAGGGTGGGAAAAGGGGCATGGCCAACAGCAGAGACAAATTTATCTTCATTTACGCAGCGCCTCGTCATAAATGTGGTGCACCCTTCGGTAGTGCATGGGATATTAGGACTGGCACCGAAAGCACCTGTCTTGATAAATCTCCCCCTTAGTCTTCAAAAGACCTCAGTTCACTACGGTCAGAACCGTATTAGCAATTCTGATGGAATTTCAGTCCATCTCCCACCCAGCATTCTCTACTTCGTCTAAATTTGCATGGAACTTTCCCTTTTAATTTGCATTCTAGTGTAAATATGTTTTAAGGCCGATTTATTGGCCTGTATTTGTGGGAGGGGCTCTGCCCCGCTATTTAGGCTCATTTCCCCCTCCCCTGCATCCTACGTCTGCTCAACACAGATCGTGGCCATATCCGTGTGCGTCTGAACTAGTTGCCTTACTGCTCCGAAGTCTACACCGTGCGTTGAGTCTACCCCGTTTTCTCACCTCTCAGGTAAGATGCCGCCTCAGTCAGCAGCCCCCGTTGCTTATAAGTCCGGTCGGCAGCACCGGCTCCCCAGGTAAGGGGGAGTCACGCTGCACTGGAGCGAACTGCCTGGATGCATAGGCTCCCACGCGGCAGTATAGGCAGGGTGCAGGGGTCAGCGTGGTCCTGAACTCGTTCGCAAATGTCTGGCATGGGCCGCTGTGCCATTAGTGGGGCAGGGTAGTGTTTAACTACCCAACCACACACCGCTGGTGCCCTGTTAAAGTGCTACACCAATTGTTAAAAAGTATTGACAATACAACACCCCACAGGCCACTGTTGCCTTTCAACGCAGCGCATCTCACAAGCTCCCAGTTTGTTTCGCATGTTCGCTCCCTGGTGGCCAACCTAGGTTTAGACCCGGCATCTGTCTCTGGCCACTCCTTTCGGATTGGCGCCGCTTCCGCAGCATCCAAGAACCGAGTTCCTGCTCACGTCATCAGGAAATTAGGGTGATGGCACTGTTATTCCAGATACATACCTCACCCAAACATTGAGATGTCTCTCGCCTGTCAGAACCTTGTACTGTAAGTGCGATTTGTAAATAAAGTTTTCTGAATGCATATGGTCTCTTTTTGGCCTCCTTCAGTCATCCCTACGACATTGCGGTTACGGCACAAATAAAACCGTTTAGCTAACTCCTAGTTAGGGTCCCGGTTCAGGTGTAGCCCCGACCACAAGTTTTAAGGCCGATTTATTGGGCTGTATTTGTGGGAGGGGCTCTGCCCCGCTATTCAGGCTCATTTCCCCCTCCCCTGCATCCTACTTCTGCTCAACACACCCACCCTTCCCACCCTCCATTTCATCGTCACACCAGGGGATGGCCTCTTTCAGTCATCCCTACGACGTTGCGGTTACGGCACAATTCAAACCGTTTAGCTAACTACTAGTTAGGGTCCCGATTCAGGTGTAGCCCCGACCACAAATATATATATATATATATACACTGCTCAAAAAAATAAAGGGAACACAAAAATAACACTTCCTAGATCTGAATTAATTAAATATTTTTCTGAAATACTTTGTTCTTTACATAGTTGAATGTGCTGACAACAAAATCACACAAAAAAAAAATGGAAATCAAATTTTTTAACCCATGGAGGTCTGGATTTGGAGTCACACTCAAAATTAAAGTGGAAAAACACACTACAGGCTGATCCAACTTTGATGTAATGTCCTTAAAACAAGTCAAAATGAGGCTCAGTAGTGTGTGTGGCCTCCACGTGCCTGTATGACTTCCCTACAACGCCTGTGCATGCTCCTGATGAGGTGGCAGATGGTCTCCTGAGGGATCTCCTCCCAGACCTGGACTAAAGCATCTGCCAACTTCTGGACAGTCTGTGGTGCAACGTGATGTTGGTGGATAGAGCGAGACGTGATGTCCCAGATGTGCTCAATTGGATTCAGGTCTGGGGAACGGGCGGGCCAGTCCATAGCATCAATGCCTTCGTCTTGCAGGAACTGCTGACACACTCCAGCCACATGAGGTCTAGCATTGTCTTGCATTAGGAGGAACCCAGGGCCAACCGCACCAGCATATGGTCTCACAAGGGGTCTGAGGATCTCATCTCGGTACCTAATAGCAGTCAGGCTACCTCTGGCGAGCACATGGAGGGCTGTGCGGCCCTCCAAAGAAATGCCACCCCACACCATTACTGACCTAATGCCAAACCGGTCATGCTGGAGGATGTTTCAGGCAGCAGAACGTTCTCCACGGCGTCTCCAGACTCTGTCACGTCTGTCACATGTGCTCAGTGTGAACCTGCTTTCATCTGTGAAGAGCACAGGGCACCAGTGGTGAATTTGCCAATCTTGGTGTTTTCTGGCAAATGCCAAATGTCCTGCACGGTGTTGGGCTGTAAGCACAACCCCCACCTGTGGACGTCGGGCCCTCATATCACCCTCATGGAGTCTGTTTCTGACCGTTTGAGCAGACACATGCACATTTGTGGCCTGTTGGAGGTCATTTTGCAGGGCTCTGGCAGTGCTCCTCCTGTTCCTCCTTGCACAAAGGCGGAGGTAGCGGTCCTGCTGCTGGGTTGTTGCCCTCCTACGGCCTCCTCCATGTCTCCTGATGTACTGGTCTGTCTCCTGGTAGCGCCTCCATACTCTGGACACTACGCTGACAGACACAGCAAACCTTCTTGCCACAGCTCGCATTGATGTGCCATCCTAGATAAGCTGCAATACCTGAGCCACTTGTGTGGGTTTTAGACTCCGTCTCATGCTACCACTAGAGTGAAAGCACCGGCAGCATTCAAAAGTGACCAAAACATCAGCCAGGAAGCATAGGAACTGAGAAGTGGTCAGGTCACCACCTGCAGAACCACTCCTTTATTGGGGGTGTCTTGCTAATTGCCTATAATTTCCACCTGTTGTCTATCCCATTTGCACAGCAGCATGTGAAATTGATTGTCACTCAGTGTTGCTTCCTAAGTGGACAGTTTGATTTCACAGAAGTGTGATTGACTTGGAGTTACATTGTGTTGTTTAAGTGTTCCCTTTATTTTTTTGAGCAGTGTATATATATGTATATATACAGTACAGACCAAAAGTTTGGACACACCTTCTCATTCAAAGAGTTTTCTTTATTTTCATGACTATGAAGGCATCAAAACTATGAATTAACACATGTGGAATTATATACATAACAAACAAGTGTGAAACAACTGAAAATATGTCATATTCTAGGTTCTTCAAAGTAGCCACCTTTTGCTTTGATTACTGCTTTGCACACTCTTGGCATTCTCTTGATGAGCTTCAAGAGGTAGTCCCCTGAAATGGTCTTCCAACAGTCTTGAAGGAGTTCCCAGAGATGCTTAGCACTTGTTGGCCCTTTTGCCTTCACTCTGCGGTCCAGCTCACCCCAAACCATCTCGATTGGGTTCAGGTCCGGTGACTGTGGAGGCCAGGTCATCTGGCACAGCACCCCATCACTCTCCTTCATGGTAAAATAGCCCTTACTTTCAAAGTTTTCCCAATTTTTCAGCTGACTGACTGACCTTCATTTCTTAAAGTAATGATGGCCCCTCGTTTTTCTTTACTTAGCTGCTTTTTTCTTGCCATAATACAAATTCTAACAGTCTATTCAGTAGGACTATCAGCGGTGTATTCTCCTGACTTCTCCTCAACGCAACTGATGGTCCCAACCCCATTTATAAGGCAAGAAATCCCACTTATTAAACCTGACAGGGAACACCTGTGAAGTGAAAACCAAAGAGAATGCCAAGAGTGTACAAAGCAGTAATCAAAGCAAAAGGTGGCTACTTTGAAGAACCTAGAATATGACATATTTTCAGTTGTTTCACACTTGTTTGTTATGTATATAATTCCACATGTGGTCATTCATAGTTTTGATGCCTTCAGTGTGAATCTACAATTTTCATAGTCATGAAAATAAAGAAAACTCTTTGAGAAGGTGTGTCCAAACTTTTGGTCTGTACTGTGTATATATATATATATATATATATATATATATATATATATATATAATTATACCAGAAATGTTACCATAAGATTTCAGAAATCAAGTACTTGAAGTGAGTATCCTGGACACCCAATAAAAGCCTTAATTTAATACACACAGAACAGCTTTAATATCAACTGTTGTGAGACAGCTTCACTCACAATGTTTTTTACTCTGTGTATTTAGATTAACATGGAAATCACAATATATATGATACTTTCCATGACTCTACATAGATTTATTTTTAGATTTACACTTGTGATCCAAACATTTCTACATAGTAATGTATTTATTGCGTATACTCGTACCATAGGAGATCAGGACTAATTTTCTTGGGAAGTTTGACATCTGCAGTGGACATATGATCGAAGAGCTTAAAATGTCTCTTCAGCGGAAAGAGAAGATGTTGCAAGATGCTGTCTTTGCAAGAAACCAACAGGCTGAAGAGCACATGAAAGAGGTCATGGATCTCCTAGCAATGGTGAGCAATAAGTGCACAAAATTGCTACCAGCAAAATAGCAATGAACATATGACAATTTTTGGAATGTTTCATAATTTAAAGGGGTCTTCTATATTGAAGGCCTATCCTGGATCATCAATATCTGATCGGTGGAGATCAGACTCCCTGCACCTCTGCCAACTGGCTGTTTTAAGATGCCACAGTACTCCTTTTCTTAGGCCAGTGACATCGGTCACATGACCTACTGTACTTGCAGCTCAGTCCCAGTCAAGTAAATGTGCCTGAGTTCTAATACTGAGCACAGCCACTATGCAGTGGACGGCGCTGTGCTTGGTATGCTGCAAGGAGGCTGCAGCGCTCCTTTGGGTGCTTCTTCAAACAGCTGTTTGGTAGTCAGACCTCCTCCAAACGATTCTGAGAATAGCTCTTCAATATAGAAGACCTGGAAAACCCCTTTAACTTGCAATATATAAACAACAGCAAATAAACTTTTGCACCACTGCAGAAGTACAAATAATATATTGCATTTTGCTACTTTTCTTTATTGTCCCTAGCTCAAGACACCTTCCTATTAGCCAAAGTGGAGAAATGCTGCAAATAGATACTCCAGCTATGGAGAACTAGGCACTAGGACTAGGCATACATTGTATCCTAGGCATACATCGTAAATTCTTTCCTAACTATAAATATGGCCAGCAGAATAAATCCGGGACAAATTTATTAAAACCAGTGTTTTAGATGCTGGTCTTATTAAAGCCCTAAATTGGTGGTGGATCCGCCGAAGTTATGAAGAGGCGCCAGCCTCTCCGTGACTTCAGCGCATCCAGTGCCAGCTTCTGAGCGGTCTTATATTTAGACCCTTTTCTACGCCTAAAACAGGCATAGAAAATGGGGAATGAGAAGGTCCTACCAGCCTGTCCCATTGTCCACCCACGCCACGCCCACAATTTTAGACCTGGTGTGAGCTATCTGCACCTGAAATACACCTAATTTAGGTGTATTTCAACATAGTAAATGACCCCCTCCATCTCCAGAAATATAGAGGATATATCTTATTTCTAGATCATATTACTACTTTCCAGAAAGGCATCCCAGCCTCTTTTGAACTTGTTTAGTGAATCACCCACCATGACATCATTTGTCAGAGAGCTCCATAGTCTCGCTGCTCTTATGGTAAAGAATCCCTGTCTATGTTTATGGTGAAAACTTCTTTGTTCTGGACGCAGAGGATTCCTTGTAATTGTAATTGTATAAAAATATTAAAAAGATCTGTATATTGTCCAGTCATGTATTTGTACATTGTAATTAGATCTCCCCTAACCCAAGTCCGTTAATCTGTCTTTCTTCCCTTTCCCTAAATTATCTTTGTTGCCTTTGATATCGCCGTTTGCTCCTTTGTCTCGTTCTCACAACCGAAAACGGCCGCCAGAAGTACAATCGGGAAATCCTTGGTGTAGTGTGCGTCGATTTGTGCGCAGTTCCTCCGAAATAACATCACAGAGACATTCTCAAGTAGGTTCCAATAATGTGCCTCCTTACACGGCTAGGCGTGGTTTATTTATACCAGAAGATGGGAGGCGGTCTTACAATCATGGCCAATAGGGAGACAGGTTATAGTATGAAGTGATTGGCTGGAAGGCGGTCTTACAATCATGACCAATAGGGAGACAGCTTATGGTATGAAGTGATTGGCTGGCGAAGATGTGAATGATCGCGCAAATTTATGTTCGCGCGTTCGCACACTTATTCGCGCCTTTTCCGTTGCCGCGCTTATCCTCGTGGATGAAGAAACCTTTGTCCGACGGTCCCCATCCCTCCCGCCTCAGCCGGCACCATGACACTGGTATCCTGCAGTAATACTGTCACGGCTGAGGATGGAGAAAATCCTCAGCCGTGCGATGCCACGTGATGTTATGGCTGCTCGGCCAGGACAACAGGATTAGGGAGCAGGTCACCTTCTAAAGCGTCCCTAACCTGACCATAACTCCTAACTGCATGGGCCGACCTTTAAGGTAGGAGGACCCATGCTCCGGAACCTCGGATCCCTAACTCACCCTCCGACCGGTCCCTGGACTAGGAGTCAAGGTAAGACGGCCTGTTCCTACTAGACACGGAGGAACAGGGGTCTCACTGGCCAAGCTGCAGGGAAAAGGGGAACACAAACAGACTTACGGATATGGCAGGTGAACTATCAGAGTTCCACCTACCTGCCACAGCCTTGCTGACTGGATCCCTGTGCAAACAGGAATCCAGATCCATAAGCTGCACCAAACAACATAGGAAAATCCCAACAGACCATCACATAGACTTCAACATGAACATAAACTTAATGTGACATAATATTTATGAACCACAAGGGTGCTCTCACTGGCAGTTGGTAAACACAGGAGGCTGCTCCAGCTAAGCATGGCTGAAGCAACCCACATACATATGCTAACAGTGAGGCTTTATAGGCCAAGAAGCCACACCCAGCAGTCAGACACACCCAGTGAGTCACACACACACTGGGAAGGGAGTTAACCCTTTCAGCACCAGGGAAGGGAAACACAAACTTAAAGGGAAAGTGTCCAACACAACAAACACACTGTGGTTGTTGCCGCAGGCAACGACATGGGTGGCAACCGTGTCCTGGGAGTCAGCCCCAAGGCCGGGACACTGCCACCACATGTACACAACAACAAACGTTGCCACGGGCAACCACAGTGCAGGGAAGGTGTCCGTGCACACCACACACTACAGAGTGCACACAGACAAACGACAGTGCATACATACACGCACACAAACTCCAAAGGGACCGCACACATACCTGTTGTCCGCGGCAACCGCACTTGAGGCAAACAGCATCAAGCCTCAAGCTGCGGTTGAAACAACAACCCAAACCGCGGGCAACTGTATGCGGCTCCCAAGGAGTCACGGCCAAAAACCGTGGCCGTGACAAATACCAGGCCGGGCACAAATCAGCTACAAGTCGGGACGACCAGACCATTGTGCGAAAGTCTCTGCGCAGATGTGAACGCGAATGCGAACGAATCTGTGCAAATCCATAGGATAGATGGCGACCATACGGCAAACAATAATTTTTCCACAACACCTTCTTCTGCACTAGCTGTAGTTCATCTGTGTCTTTTTTATACACAGGCTCCCAAAATTGTACAGAATTTAATGAGTGGTCTGTATAGAAAAATAACTATGTTCTTATCATGAATATCTATGCCTATTTTGATATATCTCATGATCTTACTTGCTTTGGCAGCAGCTGTCTGGCATTACAGTTGTGTTCAAAATTATTCAACCCCCACTGAAATTGAGTGTTTTGGCCAGTTTGACATTGATTTTGATCATTTCAGTCATCTTGTTTACAATTAAATGAAAGAGGCACTTCTAAGTCAGACAAATATAACATAACATTTATAATGAAATAACCACAAATGTCTTTTATGTGCTCACATCATTATCAGTTTTATTCAACCCCTAAGTGACATTCAATCTTAGTACTTGGTACAACATCCTTTTCCAGTTATAACAGCTTTTAAACGTGAAGCATAGCTTGACACAAGTGTCTTGCAGCGATCTACGGGTATCTTCGCCCATTCTTCATGGGCAAAAGCCTCCAGTTCAGTCACATTCTTAGGCTTGCGCGCTGCAACTGCTTTCTTTAAGTCCCACCAGAGGTTCTCAATCGGATTTAAGTCTGGTGAATGCGATGGCCACTTCAAAATGTTCCAGCCTTTAATCTGCAACCATGCTCTAGTGGACTTGGAGGTATGCTTGGGATCATTGTCCTGTTGAAAGGTCCAACGTCTCCCAAGCCTCAGGTTTGTGACGGACTGCATCACATTTTCATCCAATATCTCCTGGTACTAAAGAGAATTCATGGTACCTTGCACACTCTGAAGCTTCCCTGTACCTATAGAAGCAAAACAGCCCCAAAGCATGATTGACCCCCCGCCATGCTTCACAGTAGGCAAGGTTTTCTTTTCTTCATAGGCCTTGTTCTTCCTCCTCCAAACATAGCGTTGATCCATGGGCCCAAACAGTTCTAATTTTGTTTCATCAGTCCACAGAACACTATCCCAAAACTTTTGTGGTTTGTCCACATGACTTTTGGCATACTGCAGTCGACTCTTCTTATTCTTTGGAGACAGCAAGGGGGTGCGCCTGGGAGTTCTGGCATTGAGGCCTTCATTACGCAGTGTGCGCCTTATTGTCTGAGCTGAAACTTCAGTACCCACATCTGACAAATCTTTTTTCAGTTCCTCAGCAGTCACACGGGGACTTTTTTCCACTTTGCACTTCAGGTAGCGCACAGCAGTCAAAGTCAGCATCTTCTTTCTGCCACGACCAGGTAGCATTTCAACAGTGCCCTTTGCCTTAAATTTGCGAATGATGCTTCCTATGGTGTCTCTTGGTATGTTTACCATTGCCCTTCCTGTGAAGAGAAATCACCTCTTCTCTTGTCTTCCTGGACCATTCTCTTGACTTCACCATGTTTGTAAACACACCAGTAAATGTCTAGAAGGAGCTGAGTATCACAGTCCTTTTAAATCTGCCTAATTGGTGCTTATTATGCTTGATTGCTGCTCCTTGACATCCACAGGTGTTTTCAATACCTGATCGAAAACACTTGAATGAACCTCTGTTCTTAAGAGTGGTAGTCTTTAAGGGGTTGAATAATTGTGTCAATGAAGAAATCACAAAAAAAACATTTAATACTGTATTACAAAAACAATTGATGTCATTTTAGTTGCATTTGGTTCTTTAAAAAGTCCTTGTAAGATTTCATTCTGAACACAATTACAAATGTACACTAAATTCCTTAAAATCCTTTACAGCATTGGGGGTTGAATAATTTTGAACACAACTGTAGTTACTAAACTTAAAGGGGTTGTCCAGGATCAAACTTAAAAAAAAAAAAAAAAACATCTTACTCACCTTTAGTAGCCGAGTCTATGTTCGTACAATGGTTTTAGGTAGCTTTTACACTGGAGCATGGCTCCTATAGTCCCCAACAGATTGTTTAAATATCTGTTTATCTGTGCGATCACTTCCTGACGCACTGCACTGTGGGTACCAGTGCAGGGCGGCATCTTCTGGTTTCTACTGTCTAACATCACGTTCCTGCACCCACCCCCCTCATACATATTCATGCCTCCTGCTGTCACACCCTGCCCTGTGGGTGTTCTGAGGAGATCTGTCAGAGTTGCTGCACGTGACTCGATCTGACAGTTTGTTTTGTTGTGGGTTTGAACAGAATCCCACCTCCTCCCAGGTGTTGTTCTTTAGGTAATTGGTGAGGCTATTCATTCCTCCCTCTCCCTATAGCCTTTTGCGGGTTATAGTCCTGCCTTGTGTGAGCTCTGGAAGTTTGGTGGATCGTCTTCTCCAACATATCTCTAGATAAGTCCTTTTCCTTCTGTGTCTGTTTTTACTAGGCCTCTTGGGTGACTCCAGCTCATTCGGTTGTTGAAGGAGCAGGGTGTCTCTTTCCCTCTTCCCTACAGATGAGGGTTTGGTACAGTGTGTTATAGTCTTAGGTACGTGGGCATGTGCATATCTACCATCAAGATATGCACATGGGCATAGCAGCTTAGTGAAAGTGTTTTAGGGATTGCTAGGAGGTGACCCCTTTGTTCCCTAGCATTTGGGGCCTAGTCAGTTGTTTTGTTTTCTTTGCCGTGTTCTGTTTCCTTCCCTTATCTTACCTACCGTGACACCTGCACATCGTCCACTCCTTCATCGATCCGCCCCCCCTCATACATATTCATCCTCCTGCCTCCATTCATTATAAAGCTCCATGCCCGGTGACGTCACCGGACTGGAGGGGTGGGGCTTAGCGTGATGTCGGCCGGCCTAGTTACCGCTCCTCCATCCTCTCTGCATAATTACCTAGGCTGACAGTGACGTCACCGGGCTCCCTGAGCAGAGGAAGAGGAGGCTTTGCTCGCCTGTCAGGGACCCAGTACGTCACTGAAGACAAGAAAATACTCACTTCCGGCCAAGAATTTACTGGATGAAAACGGGGCTTGAGAAATATGTTCAAAAGGTAGTACATGCATGTTTGTAATGTGTATGTCAATATCCCCAATCCCGGAAAACCCCTTTAAGTTTAATGACCATGACCAATTCTTTTTGCATTGGCAGTTTTACTGTTTAGTTCATAATTGTAGAACTTGTTTCCTCAGACTAAGTGCATAACCTTATATTTATCCACATTTAACTTTACTTGCAATCTTTTCGCCCAAACCTACAGCTTCCCCAAATCCCTCTATTATAATATAAATGGTCAAGTTATCATTATGAGGGGCGGAGCCTGACCTTGGAGCTGAATGGCTGCTTGTTACTGAGCTCCTCTTCCCGGCAGCCATTGTAACCTCTATTATATGCAATTTTCCTCGCCCAAATGGGGAAGACTAACAAGGAACGTCACACAGACGCAGTAGAACCGACCGTGGTTCGCTCCAAACAGGCAGATATGGAGAGGTTCCTAAAGAAACAGCCCAAGACTCCCGCCTTGGATCTGGCCAAGATGGTGCCGCGGCACTCTGAAGCAGAGGACGGCTCGGAAACAGGCAGCGCTTCGGATGTTTCGGACCGCAGACCACCGGGCAGAAACACTTCTTTCTCCAAAGCTACCCTCAGGGACCTGCTGGAAACTGCCCTTGCGCCTCTAAAGAGAGACCTCGAGGCGATAAAAGAGGACCTCCGCCATATTGGGCACTGAGTAGTGTCGCTGGAGAACGCGCAGGAAGCCATCATGAAACATGAAGGCCTGACTTGCGATGCCTTACGGGCGCACAGAGACCTGCTGAATGATGCCCTACTTCGCATTGAGGACCAGGAGAACCAGGGCCGGCGTAGAAATCTCCGCATATGCGGCCTACCTGAGTCTATAGCAGCCCGGAACGGGCAGCCTCTATCACGGTGGAACGCATTCATCGGGCCTTGCGACCTAAACCCAAACCTAACGAGCCGCTACAAGATGTGGTGTGTGGCATCCTCAGCTATGTGGACACTGCCGCTCTATTGAAAGCTGGAAGGGAATCGGAGAAGATCCTGTATGGTGAGACACCCATCTTATTTTTTCAAGACCTGGCCCTGTCTACCCTAGCTAAAAGACGCATTATACGTCCACTACTAGAAGCACTCAAGGCCTCAGCCATCCCATTCAGATGGTTATACCCTTTCGGCCTGGCCATACTAAAAAATGGCAGGCAACTGACAGTGCGCACTCTGGAGGATTTAAAAGCCATCTAGGGCCCCCTTGGTATTGCCCCTGTGGATGTACCTTCATGGATGCCAGCGGACCAAGGAGACCCACTACCAACGGCCCCAAGCGTCGAGACATGGCATCGGGTCTCTCCTAGCAAGTCAGAGAAGCAAGGGAAAGGTCGCCCTCAAGCCTGCAAGACCTGACTTTGCCATGTGAGGAGTTAAACCTTCTCTGGTCCACTACTAGGCTGATTGCCATACGGCCTCGGCCGATTCCAAGTCGGATTGTTCCTATCTGCCAGGGGCAGAACGTATCCGGCTTTTTCTGATTCCTTGCCCTTTATTACATCATTATGGGCTTTAGGTTCAGGTTTAAATCAATATGGCTGTTTCTAATGCAGATTCAGGAATTGTTTAGTTGTCTTGTTAGACATGTTCATTATGCAGGGGTTACACATATGCCCTCATGTTGGTTTTAACACCAATTTCTCACTCCACCCACTTCTTGCTGGTCCCACAGGAGCCCCCCTTCCCCCTGACAGATCCCGGCTGGTAGCCGTAATGAGAAAGGATCTAAGATGTTTCAGGTGCTGGGTGGGACCAGATGTTTTGTTTTATTGTATGTCTACTTCGTTTTTTGATTTTCCTTTTTCTATCCCTCTGTTTCATTCCTCCCCCTCTACCCTTCTACTCTTTGCTCAGATTCCCAGATCTGATTCCAGCATGTGACCAGCTAAAAGGTCTTACCCACTTCTGTTATGGCATCTATTGTAATTGCATCATTAAATGCCAGGGGTCTGAATGAGCCATGTAAGAGATCTCAAGTGTTATCTCTACTCCAAAGAGACGATGTTTCAATTGCGCTCCTGCAGGAGACTCATTTTAAAACAGGGAGGCTACCGACTTTGCACTCTAAATTGATCACGCAATGGTTTCATAGCACAAACAACACAGCTAGCAGAGGTGTCAGCGTGGCAATCCATAAACGTCTACCCTTTAAGCACTCCGCAGTGTCCTCGGACCCGGAGGGTCGCTTTTTATTCGTGAAGGGATCCATCACTGACACACCTGTCGCCCTAGCCAACCTCTACGCTCTCAATAGGGGACAGATCCCTTGGCTTGTTCAGACTCTGGCACAACTATCTGCTTTTAGAGAAGGTATGGTGAGATATTGGGTGAGGATTTTAATGTGACTTTAGAACCAGCCCTTGACTCATCCGCCCAGAGGTCAGAAACTTCTCATAGGCTTCTTCGCCGCTTGCAAACTGCGTTGAAGAAATTACAGGTTATTGATGTTTGGCGTACTATGCATCCCTCTAGCAGGGACTATACCTTCTATTCTAACACTAAGGCTTCCTTCCACAGGTTTGATTACATATTTTTATCATCCCCCCAGGTTCCCCAGGTGCTAGATACTAGGATAGGTAACAATACACTGTCAGACCACGCCCCTGTGTTTCTACGCTTATCTCTATCCTCCCTACCCAGAAAAGAACGGATTTGGCGTCTCAATGAGACTCTGATCTCTGACCCCGTAAACGTAACGAAAATATCTTGACTTATGTCAGAATTCTTCTCACTTAACACAATAGGAGATCCTCCCCCTTCTCCCTCAGTTCTGTGGGAAACACATAAGGCAGTAATCAGAGGTGAGCTAATAGCCCTGGGCTCCCATATAAAAAAAAAAGACGCTCCCAGGCAGTGAATGACCTGCCGTCACGTCTAGCACGTCTGGAACTGACCCATAAACAATCACAGGCTAAAGCTGTGGCTGCGGAATTGGTAGAGGCTAGGACGGAATTGAAAAATATGCTTAATACCAAATCTGTTAAACTTATATTCTTCTCCAAATTTAAGGCATATGCTCATGGGAACAAAGGGAATAAGCTGCTGTCCGCTATGGCCAAACAGCGCCACGCGGACTCCTTTATCCTGGCAATTAGAGATGCAAATGGCAATAAGCACAAATCAACCCACGACATAGTGAAGACCTTTAGTGCTTATTATGCTGATCTTTATAATCTTCCCACACCTAGCCGTCCTGGTCCCAAGACAATTGAGCAGGCCACAGATGAATTCCTCTCTACTCTCAAGCTGCCTTCTGTAAATCCCCTCCAGGCTTCCCAATTAGTAGCCCCTGTCTCAGAACTAGAGATTACTAAAGTTCTCTCCTCCATACCCTCCGGCAAAAGCCCAGGCCCAGATGGCCTCCCAATTTCCTATTATAAGACCTTTAAGGAAGTTCTGATCCCACATTTCCAATCACTTTGTAACTCTCTTATGTCTGGAGGCGCACTGCCCTCTCAGTCATTGGAAGCGCATATAACCATAATCCACAAAGAGAATAAAGACCCGCTGCAATGTGGCAGTTATCGCCCTATTTCCCTGCTAAATGCGGATGTTAAGTGGTGGGCAAAAATATTGGCTCAGCGTATCCAGCTGATCTTGCCGGATCTTATTGATAGTGAACAAGTGGGATTTGTGCAAGGCAGACAGGGCTGTGAAAACACGATACGCTTGCTTCATATTATGGAGTGGGCTAAGAAGAAGTCAATACCCCTGGCTTTACTGAGCACAGATGCGGAGAAGGCCTTCGAGGTTTGGTTTTCCAGCTCCGTTTATCGCTGCTATCTTTACTCTGTATTCAGCCCCGTCCCTCTAGGATTGCATGTTCAGTATTGGTCAGGGAGAAGAGATTTGGCTGCTTTGGCCTACCCGATCTGTGTCTATATTATACAGCTTTCCAATTATTTCGTGGGATATCCCTTCTTAATGATCAATATGATGCACCTTACGTGCGCTTAGAACGCTCCTTGATTACTGCCAAAGAAAGTCAGATCCTTTGGGGTATTTCCCCTTGTGCAACAGGTGGCTCTTCCTTCACACCCATATGGAAAGGTATGCTAATGGAGTGGGCTAGACAATACAAGTCCAAAGTGATTAAATTCCCAAACTCTCGTATGCCACTCCCCTCCTTACAGTTCTACATACATCCAGAGTCACGGGAACCCTCAGGGTTATGGCCTCTTTTAAGTGATATTCAGACCCCTGAGGGTAACCTTGACTGGAATATGATCTGGAATAACTCCAGAGTCAAGAATGCCTCTTTCCTCCAGGTCTTTGCCTTACAAAAAGATATCAAAATACTCAAACTACCTACTTCAGATAATTCTGGCCCTCTCTCCTGGTTAGATAACCGGATTGCGGAAACGCAGACACTTACTAAACCGCTTTCCACGATATACAAGGAGTTACTCTCATCCTCACCCCCTGATCTCCACTTCCTTAAAGCTTGGGAGGGTGAACTCTCCACCCGCCTCTCTGATCCAGAAAAAGCATTCATACTCTCTAACTCACATGGTTTTAGCCGTTGTATTAGAATCCAGGAAAATTCGTACAAGCTGCTTACTAGATGGTATAAGTCCCCCGAATTTATGCATAAACTTAACCCTGAGATTTCGAGCTTGTGTTGGAGATGTGGAAAGGATGTGGGCTCGCTCTCACACATCTGGTGGCATTGTGAGAAAATCAATCTGTTCTGGTCACACATTGAAAAATTAATAAATGAGGTCTGTAATACTCGGGTCAAACTGGACTCTAAATTAATCCTGTTATGGTGTCCCAATGAGTCGCTAACTCCCTCTAAATCTGACCTCCCCACCATGCTTATCACAGCGGCAAGATTGCTTATCCCGCTGCTCTGGAAAAACACTGAGCCTCCATCAGTACTGATGTGGAGAGTAGAGATGTCCCGAACTATTCGCCGGTGAACAGTTCCCGGCGAACATCGCTTGTTCGCGTTCGCCGCGGCGGGCGAACATATGCGATGTTCGGTCCGCCCCCTATTTGTCATCATTGAGCAAAATTTGACCCTGTACATCACAGTCAGCAGACACATTCCAGCCAATCAGCAGCATACCCTCCCTCCCAGACCCTCCCATCTCCTAGCAAAAAGCAAGGACAGCATCCATCTTAGATCATTCGGAAGCAGCTGCTGCTGATTTAATAGGGAAATCGATAGCTAGGCCAGTGTATTCAGTGTCCACTCCAGTCCTGAAAGACACATCTGATCTGCTGTATGGACAGCGTCCTGACAGCACCCCAAAAAGCCCTTTTTAGGGCTAGTGCATCAGTCTGCTTTTTTTTTTTTTTTTTTATTGCAGTTGCCTGCCAGCGTGTGTGTCAGGCCCACAGCGTATAATGTGCGCACTTGCCCAGTGCCACCACTCATATCTGGTGTCAAATTTTTTTTTTTTTCCAGTTACAAAGCAAGGGTTAACAGCCAAACAAAACTCATTATTTATGGCCCTGATTCTGTAGTTTACAGAAACATCCCATATGTGGTTGTAAACTGCTGTACGGGCACATGGCAGGGCGCAGAAGGAAAGGAATGCCATACGGTTTTTGGAAGGCAGATTTTGCTATACAGTTTTTTTGGACACATGTCCCATTTGAAGCCCCCCTGATGCACCCCGAGAGTAGAAACTCCAAAAAAGTGACCCTATTTTAGAAACTACGGGATAGGGTGGAAGTTTTGCTGGTACTAGTTTAGGGTACATATGATTTTTGGTTGCTCTATATTACACTTTTTGTGAGGCAAGGTAACAAGAAATAGCTTTTTTGGCACCGTTTTTTTTATTTTTTGTTATTTACAACATTCATCTGACAGGTTAGATCATGTGGTATTTTTATAGAGCAGGTTGTCACGGACGCGGCAATACCTAATATGTATACAATTTTTTTATTTATGTAAGTTTTACACAATGATTTCATTTTTGAAACAAAAAAAATCATGTTTTAGTGTCTCCATAGTCTGAGAGCCATAGTTTTTTCAGTTTTTGGGCGATTATCTTAGGTAGGGTCTCATTTTTTGTGGGATGAGATGACGGTTTGATTGGCACTATTTTGGGGGTGCATATGACTTTGATCGCTTGCTATTACACTTTTTGTGACGTAAGATGACAAAAATTGGCCTTTTTTTACACTGATTTTATTTTTATTTTTTTACGGTGTTCACCTTAAGGGGTTAGGTCATGTGATATTTTAATAGAGCCAGTCGATACGGACGCGGAGATACCTAATATGTATACTTTTTTTTTATTTATGTAAGTTTTACACAATGATTTCATTTTTGAAACAAAAAAAATCATGTTTTAGTGTTTCCATAGTCTAAGAGCCATAGTTTTTTCAGTTTTTGGGCGATTATCTTGGGTAGGGTATGATTTTTGCGGGATTAGATGACGGTTTGATTGGTACTATTTTGGCGTACATGCGACTTTTTTGATCACTTTTATTACCTTTTTTGGGAAGTAAGGTGGGCAAAATTTCAATTTCCTCATAGTTTTTATTTTATTATTTTTATGGCGTTCACCGTGCGGGGAAAGTAACATGACCGTTTTATAGATCAGGTCGTTACAGACGCGGCGATACCTAATATGTGTAGTATATTTTTTATTTTATTTTTTTATTCAGTGATAAATACTTTTTTCACTTTTTTTTAACATTTTTTTGACCCAGACCCACTTGGTTCTTGAAGATCCAGTGGGTCTGATGTCTGTATAATACAGTACAGTACACTATATAGGGTATTGTACTGTATTTTACTTACACTTTGTCTGAACAGATCTATGCCTTTAGCACAGATCTGTTCAGCACCATGGACAGCAGGATGCCTGAGAAGGCATCCTGTTGCCATGGGAACCTTCCCCATCTGCTCAGTTGTGACCACAACTGCGCAGACGGGGAAGGGTAAGGAGGGGGGCTCCCTTCCTCTGTCACCCCATTGTCACGGAACCATGAACCAGACGTACAACAAGAGATAAGTGAAAATAAGAAGGCTTTATTGAAAATAAAGCTGTAAAGCAAAAGTCCAAACGGATGGTGAAACCGAGCAGAGTCTTTGCGAAGCCAGAGGTCAGGAACCAGAAGGGTAGTCAGACGAAGCCAGGATCAGGAACCAGCAGGGTAGTCAGACGAAGCCAGGATCAGGAACCAGCAGGGTAGTCAGACGAAGCCAGGATCAGGAACCAGCAGGGTAGTCAGACGAAGCCAGGATCAGGAACCAGAAGCAGCAGCAGTCTTAGAAGCATGTGAACACAAGAGGACCAAGCAAGGAACTGAAGCCACAGACCTCCTATATATATGAGCTAGGCATCCAGCTCCTCCCAGGGGAAGGAGGAGCCGCAGGGTGGAAGGCTACAAGAAACCCAGAAACCAAGATGGCCACCAGCACATGTCAAACGAAGGAGAGCAGCAAGCAGGTAAGACCATGACAGTACCTCCCCCTCAAGGGCCCCTCCTCCGCGGAGCCCAAAACGGTTTCTGAGGGAAGCGTGCGTGGAAGGCTCGGAGCAAGGCAGGAGCATGGACATCTGCGGAGGGAACCCAGGAACGCTCCTCTGGACCATAACCACGCCAATGGACCAAAAACTGCAACCGACCGTGGACCAGGCGTGAGTCCAGGATATTGCTCACCTCATATTCCTCACGATTGCCCACTTGGACCGGACGAGGCCGAGGAACCGAGGAAGTGAAACGATTACACACCAGTGGCTTCAACAGGGAGACATGAAACACGTTGGAGATCCGCATGCCAGGAGGAAGCGCAAGGGCATAGGCTACCGGGTTTACCCTGCGAAGCACTCGGAAGGGACCAACAAAGCGAGGCGCCAGCTTGGGAGTGGGCACTCGAAGGTTGAGGTTGCGGGTGGACAACCATACACGGTCTCCGACCTGGTAGGAAGGAGCAGGCGCTCGTCTGCGATCAGCCTAGAGTCTCTGGCGCTGCGCAGAGACCTCAAGGGACTTCTGGATCTGTACCCAAGAAGCACGTAGGACGGAAAGGTGATCCTCCACAGCCGGAATATCCTGGGGAGAGAATACCTCCGGTAACACGGCAGGTTGGAACCCATAATTGGCCATGAAGGGAGACGTCCCAGAGGAAGAGTTCACCGCCGTGTTCCTGGCAAACTCAGCCCAAGGCAGGAGGTCAACCCAATTGTCTTGGTGATCGGAGACATAGCAACGAAGGAATTGCTCCAAGGCCTGATTGGATCGTTCTGCGGCCCCATTGGACTGAGGGTGGTAGGCCGAGGAGAAGGAGAGATGAATCCCCAACTGGGAGCAAAAGGCGCGCCAGAACCTGGACACAAACTGACTCCCCCGATCCGACACAATCTCCTTAGGCAAACCGTGCAACCGGAAGACCTCCCTGGCAAAAATCGTGGCCAACTCTTGTGCAGAGGGTAACTTCTTGAGAGGAACACAGTGGCACATTTTGGAAAAGCGATCCACAATCATGAGAATGACCGTATGGCCTCGGGATGCAGGGAGGTCCACAATGAAATCCATCCCCAGGTGTGACCATGGGCGCTCCCCGGTGGCTATGGGTTGCAGAAGGCCCAACGGAAGGTGCCGAGGGGACTTACTCTGGGCACAAACGGAGCATGCCGCTACATATGCGGCGATGTCGGAACGTAGGGAAGGCCACCAGAACAGACGTGAAACAGCCCAGGACAGCTGATTCTTTCCAGGATGCCCCGCGGTCTTGGAGTTATGGTAGGTTCGCAACAACCGAGTGCGCAACTCCTCAGGCACAAAACATCTGCCGTTGGGTCTCCCAGAGGGAGCACCAGATTGAGCCGCCAAAATCTGCTCACCCAGGGGAGAGGTCAGGCTGGTGCGAATGGCGGCCAGGATCTGATTCGGAGGTATGACCGAAGTCGGAATCGACTCCTCCCTGGACAGCTCGGAGTACTGCCGTGATAAGGCATCCGCCCTGATGTTCTTGGAACCGGGTAGGTAGGAGACCACGTAATTAAAACGTGACAAGAACAGAGCCCATCTGGCCTGACGTGGTGTCAATCTCTTGGCCTCAGAAAGGTAGGTCAGATTCTTGTGGTCCGTCAGGATGAGAACCGGAACCACCGAACCCTCGAGCAAGTGCCTCCATTCTTTAAGGGCCTGCACGATGGCCAATAACTCCCTGTCACCAATCTGATAGTTGCACTCCGCGGAAGACAGTTTCCGGGAGTAAAACCCACAAGGAAGCAGAGGACCCTCTGGTGTTCTACGCTGAGACAGAAGGGCGCCTACTCCCGTCTCAGACGCGTCCACCTCGAGGACAAAGGGCAACCCAGGGTTGGGATGCGACAGAATCGGAGCCGACACAAAGGCGGACTTTAGGGCCTCAAAAGCTCGGATGGCCTCGAGCGGCCAGACCTGGGAATTACTGCCCTTCCTGGTCAGATCCGTGAGAGGCTTGGCCAGCATGGAAAAGTCCCTGATGAACTTCCGATAATAATTGGCGAAGCCCAAAAAGCGCTGCAGGGAACGAAGACCACTGGGCTGGGGCCACTGTAAGACAGCCGAAACCTTCTCAGGATCCATGGAGAACCCCTCAGCGGAAATGATGTAACCTAAGAAGGTTACCTGGGATCGGTGAAATTCGCATTTCTCAAGCTTACCGAACAGCTTGTTCTCTCGTAACCGTTGCAACACTCGTCTGACATCCAGAATGTGGGCCTCCATGGATTCAGAATATACCAAGATGTCATCCAAATAGACTACCACACACTGCTGCAACAGGTCACGGAAAACATCGTTGATGAATTCCTGAAAGACTGCGGGCGCATTGCACAACCCAAAGGGCATAACCAAGGATTCGTAATGACCGGTCCTGGTGTTAAACGCGGTCTTCCACTCATCGCCCGCCTTGATCCTTACCAGGTTATATGCCGCCCTCAGGTCGAGTTTGGTAAAGACCGTGGCCCCTTTAAGGCGATCGAACAGCTCGGAAATCAAGGGTATCGGGTAAGCGTTCTTGATCGTGATGCGATTGAGACCCCTGTAATCGATGCAAGGCCTCAACTCACCGCCCTTCTTTTTCACAAAGAAAAATCCAGCCCCTGCCGGGGACGAAGATTTGCGAATGTGTCCGCGTGAAAGCGCCTCCCTCACGTACTCCTCCATGGCCTCATTCTCCGCTACCGACAGTGGATAGACTTTGCCACGAGGAGGAACGGCACCAGATTGTAACTCTATGGCACAATCGTATGGGCGGTGCGGAGGTAGGGCAACCGCGCGCACCTTATCGAATACATCCCGGTACTCCTCGTATTCAGGAGGCAACAGAGAGTCCGAGGAAGTACACAGCAACTTGACAGACCCATGGATGCAACTAGCCCCACACTGCGGTGACCACGAGAGGATCTCGACCGATCTCCAATCGAAAGTCGGATTATGCTTCTGGAGCCAGGGGTACCCCAAGACCACCGAGTAGTGTGGAGACGAAATAACCTGGAGGCAGACCGACTCTCTGTGAACGGCACCAATGGCTATCCCCACTGGAAGGGTCTCATGAGTCACGTGTGGCGGCAGAAGGGGTCTGCCGTCTATCGCCTCAAGAGCCAGTGGGGAACCTCGAGCCTGCAGAGGAATGGAATTGGCGGCAGCGAACACACTATCAATGAACAAACCACCAGCACCAGAGTCCACCAACGCCTGGGTCGTCACCGAGCCCCCGACCCAGGAGAGGACAACAGTGATCAGTGGTTTGTCAACACGGGAAACCGGGGACGAGGAGACTCCACCCAAGATCTGCCCCCGACAGGATCTCAGGGTACGAGCGTTTCCCGGACGGTTCGGACATGCCAACCGAAAATGCCCACCGAGACCACAGTACATGCATCGGCCCTCGTGTCTCCGGAGTGCCCTCTCCCCCTCGGACAGGCGAGCAAACCCCAGCTGCATGGGTTCACCCCCAGACAAGTCATCCCCAGGAGGCGTGGGAGGAGAGGGAGGCACGGGTGGGACAGCAAACGTAGGCACCAATCTGTTAGAAGACCTCCGCAGGTTCTCCTTAAAGGAAGGTCTCTCCCTGAGTCTGGTGTCAATCAAAATCAGGAAAGAAATAAGAGACTCGAGCTCAACTGGTAGGTCCTTAGCTGCAACCTCATCCTTCAAGGCATCCGAGAGACCATGAGAGAAAGCAGCGACCAGAGCCTCATTATTCCAGCCCACCTCTGCTGCCAGGGTACGAAACTCAATGGCGTATTCAGCTACGGATCGTGAACCCTGTCTGATGGACATAAGGAGCTTCGCAGCAGAGGCAGCACGAGCCGGCACATCGAATACCTTCCGAAGAGAAGCAACAAAACCGGAAAACTCGGCAATCACCGGATTGTTGTTCTCCCATAAAGGGCTGGCCCAGGCCAAGGCCTTGTCCGAGAGCAGCGAGATCAAGAAGCCCACCTTTGATCTCTCAGTAGGAAAGGCATGTGGCAGCAACTCAAAATAAATGCCCACCTGGTTAAGGAAACCTCGGCACTGAGTTGGCTCTCCCCCAAAGCGCTGTGGAAGAGGGGCAGAACCGGTCATACCCCGAAACACCGCAGGCGCAACAACAGGTGTCGGGGTAGACTCTGGCGCAACAACCGGAGCGGCAGTAGGAGCGAGCCCAGGAGCGACAACCGACCCATCGGCAACGGGAGCGAAATGAGCCGTGCGTTCAAGCAGGGTTTGCAACGCCACAGCGAACCGACCCAACAGGTGATCCTGCTGATCAAGTCTGGCAACCAGCGTGGGTAGCGAGGATGGCCCTGTACCGTCAGAATTCATGGCTTGGTCCTAATGTCACGGAACCATGAACCAGACGTACAACAAGAGATAAGTGAAAATAAGAAGGCTTTATTGAAAATAAAGCTGTAAAGCAAAAGTCCAAACGGATGGTGAAACCGAGCAGAGTCTTTGCGAAGCCAGAGGTCAGGAACCAGAAGGGTAGTCAGACGAAGCCAGGATCAGGAACCAGCAGGGTAGTCAGACGAAGCCAGGATCAGGAACCAGCAGGGTAGTCAGACGAAGCCAGGATCAGGAACCAGCAGGGTAGTCAGACGAAGCCAGGATCATGCTAATGAGCCTCTAGGTGCTATGGGGGCGTCATTAGCACCTAGAGGCTCCGTCTACCTTCCTAAACTGCCGCCGCCCAGCGCGTCCCTCCAGCCCGCCCATCTCCTGCTGAATGCGATCCTCTCCGTGCGCGTCTCTGTTCTGCGCATGCGCAGTGAATGTCTGACCGCTTCCCTGCTCAGACATCTCCACTGTGCCTGTTCCTTGGAGCACTATGATGTCATCGGCGCAGGCGCAGTGGAGATGTCTGAGCAGGGAAGCGGTCAGACATTCACTGCGCATGCGCAGAACAGAGACGCGCACGGAGAGGATCGCATTCAGCAGGAGATGGGCGGGCTGGAGGGACGCGCTGGGCGGCGGCAGTTTAGGAAGGTAGACGGAGCCTCTAGGTGCTAATGACGCCCCCATAGCACCTAGAGGCTCATTAGCATATAGATATAAGTTGTTATTTTAGCAAAACGGCTGCCCCAAAACCTACCATATTAGGATGGTTTGTTAGAGCAGACACTAGAGGATCGCTAGTGTCTGACACCTAAATATGTCAAACGAAGTGATAGAAACCCTTTAAGATTACAGGTCTCCATTTTTCCCCGGCGTCTCCACAACAGCACTCATAGTATGGTTACCTCGCCTCCCGGGACAGGAAACAATGTAGAAGCATCAAAAAAGGCCTCCTTTTCTTTATCTGCCTGTTGTTTCCTGTCCCTTGGGAAATGTAGAAGCATTCCTGTTCGACAGACTTATACAGCCTCTTCTTTTGTCTGGCATTCGGAAGGGATGTTGCAGGGAATGGAGGCTTGTGGGCAGTATGATAATCTCTTCCTCATTTGTGGCATAAGTCCTCCATATGGAGGCAGCCCCAGGCTTTCAGAGATGTTCCACTTCAGGAACATCTCTTCCCGAAACCCGTCACATGACCTGGTGAATTTGCAGTCTAGGGATTCCCTTAGGGCTTGGGAACTACTGGTGATATACTTCTGGTCCTGAACTTCCAGTCTCAGCGTACCATGTGCGGCTAGGAGGCAGGCTGGAGCATTTGTTTTAAAGTGGTTATCCGAAGTCTAAAAGATTTCCCCCAACGCCCAGGCACCTCGTATACATTATACTTACCTTCTCCCCAGCAGCCGCGTTGTTCTGGATCACTGCACGGGCGCCGCTGCATCTCCCAGTCACGCAGATCAAAACATCTGGCGACGGGAGGTGCTGTCTTCTTACCCTATCTCTTATGGTTATGGTATTGTATTACAGGACTTGGATGCTAAAGAGTCATCTCGCAAAAAGTGCGCTTAGTGCAGACTGTAGAAAAGTACAAGAAGCCATTATGTTCTGAGAGAGTGGTAAATGAAGAAGCCCCTTCCATTTTAGATAATCAAAGATCAATAATTAAAGAGGAAGTTAACTCTGCCATTGATAACAGACTAGCCACTTTTCCTCAAACATCTGGTTATAAAACCCAGACCCATGATCAACCTAGTCTACGGATTGATTTATAGTGAAATGTTACCCGATGAGGAGTCTGGTTTATCAGATGACAGTTCAGGAAGGCCATTGTGTTTTCTTGAGGACAGTGACTTTCTTCTAAAGACTATAAGAGCAAATATGAAAATTGAACACCATAGAGAACCTCTAACTGTTCAGGACTAGATGTTCCAGGGGCTAAGTGAAAGGAGAAAAAAAGGGTGTTCCCTACCATAAATATGTAAAGACAAGATCAGGGATTTCTACAGCCTTTAAAGGGGTTGTCAGGGTTCAGAGTTGAACCTGGACATATCCCCATTTTCACCCAGGCAGACTCTCTGATATGAACATTGGAGCATTTCATGCTCTGATGCTCTCCCTTGCCCTGCACTATGTTGCGCAGGTGAAGGGCTGTTTGTTTATGTTTTTTACACTGCTAGGCAGAGGCTTCCCGGATGAGCTTTAGTGCTGCCCTAGCCGTTTTACAGGCAAGGGCAGCATTAAAGCCCGCCCATTAGTGCTGTTGATGTCACCAGGCTCCCTGCTAGGCAGAAGCCTCCACCTAGCTTTAGCTATGAAGAACCTGATAGGTCAGGTGAGCTCCAGAAAAAGCCTTTGCTCTGCATGATTCAGCGCAGGGCAAAGGAGAGCATCAGAGCATGAAATATTCTGATGCTCATGTCAGAAGGCCTGTCTGAGTGAAAACGGGGATATGTCTGGGTTCAGCTCTGAACCCAGACAACCCCTTTAAAAGGAAATATCCCTTTGCAGAAGAGGATACAGAATTGTGGGATAAACTCCCTAAAGTTGATACACCAGTGGCCCATATGTTCAAGAAATATGTCCTTCCATTTAAAGACATGTTATTACTTAAAGACCAACTGACAAAATATGTGAGTTCGTTCTGAAGCGTGCTTGACAAACAAATACTAATGTGTTTTTTCCCAGCATTTCAGCTACCTCTACTGCTAGGTCTTCTTTTGGTATTGCTTAATAGGCTAGAAGGCCTCAAATTTTTTAGCAGATGACTCTGCTGATTTAGTTAGATAGTTTGCTTCCTTGGCCAATGTCTCCTCTGGTGAGCAATTTGGCTAAGGTCCTGGTCTTGTGAAGCTGCATCTAAAAATCATCTATGTTCCATTCCATGTGAAGAGGACAGACTTTTTGGCGCTACTCTTGATGGCATTTTGGATACATCCTCAGATAGTAATAAAAAAGTTCTCGATGCCAGTTGTCCTGTGGGAAGAAGACTAGAAGGTTGGATAAATTTGTCTCCCTGGATTCTCAACACCATAAATTTAGGATACTGTCACGGCTGAGGATGGGGGAAATCCTCAGCCGTGCGATGCCACGTGATGTTATGGCTGCTCGGCCAGGACAACAGGATTAAGGAGCTGGTCACCTCCTAAAGTGTCCCTAACCTGACCCTAACTCCTAGCTGCATGGGCCGACCTTTAAGGTAGGAGGACCCATGCTCCGGAACCTCGGATCCCTAACTCACCCTCCGACCGGTCCCTGGACTAGGAGTCAAGGTAAGACGGCCTGTTTCTACTGGACACGGAGGAACAGGGGTCTCACTGGCCAAGCTGCAGGGAAAAGGGGAACACAAACAGACTTACGGATATGGCAGGTGAACTATCCGAGTTCCACCTACCTGCCACAGCCTTGCTGACTGGATCCCTGTGCAAACAGGAATCCAGATCCATAAGCTGCACTAAACAACATAGGAAAATCCCAACAGACCATCACATAGACATCACACATAAAGATGAACATAAACTTAATGTGACATAATATTTATGAACCACAAGGGTGGCTTTCACTGGCAGTTGGTAAACACAGGAGGCTGCTCCAGCTAAGCATGGCTGAAGCAACCTACTGAGCCATGCCAAACACCAAGGCTATATAGGCCTAAGTGGCCACACCCACACAATCAGACACACCCCGTGACTCATACACACAGAAAGGGAGTTAACCCTTCCAAAACCACGGGGAAGGGAAAACACCAACTTAAAGGGGAAGTGTCAAAACGAAAGTCACACTCTGGCTGTTGCCGCAGGCAACGACATGGGTGGCTACCATGTCCTGGGAGTCAGCCCGAAGGCCGGGACGCTGCCACCACATGTACACACTAAACAAAACGTTGCTGCGAGCAGCCACAGTGAAGGGAAAGGTCTCAGTGCACACGTAACATAAACACAGTGCACACCATACATACATACACACACACCTAACAAAGCGGTAGCTAGGTGTAAGCGCATGAAGATGCCGCAAGCTGCCTAGCACCAGCTCAGGCTGCTATCTGCGACAATCTCCAACCATTTGTTGCCCGCGGCAACCACAAGTGAGGCAACACACAAGCAGCCCTCACCTGTGGTTGAACAACCAAAAACAAACTGCAGGCAACCGCATGCGGTTAAGGAGTCACGGTCATAGCCATGGCCGTGAGAGATATAGGCCAGAATTTGTCTCACTTCCTCCCAGCAGGTTTGTAGTTAATAGAGGTTTGTCTCCCTTGTAGAGTAAGCTTACTCTAGAATCCAAAATTTCTATTCTATTAAAAAAAGCAAGTTCTGATTCCAGTTCTCACATACCACAAAAGTCAGGGGTATTATTCTCAGATTTTCTTAGTTCAGAAGCTGATTGGGTCTTTCAGACTGTTGATAAATCTCAGAAAATTCTGATTAAAATCCAGGACAACTCAAAGTATTTTTGAGAGTCCTACTAGACTTCTGTCTGCGCTCATCTTATCTCCCTCTAGGAAAGCAACACACTATAGTACAAAAAATTTGCTCATTCTGGGATCTCAATCAGACTACCATAAAGAATGTATTGACTATTCTAGGACTATTAATTACCACTATTCCTTCAGTCACATGGGCTCGGGCCCACACAAGAACACTTCAAACTTTCTACTATCTTCATGGGACAAGAGCCAATGCTCTTTAGACTAAAAAGTGGGACTTCCTTACCCGGTAAAGTGCTCCCTTAGCTTGTTAATGACCAAAGGGAATCTTCAACAAGGTATTTCCTGGTGTCTCGAAAATCAGATTATAATAACTTACAGATGCCAGTTACCATGGTTGGGGGGCTCACATAATGCAGACTGTGGTTCAGGGAGTCTGGAGTCAGGAAGAAAATGAATTGTCAGCGGTTCTTCAGGCCTTAACTGTGCTTCAGGACACTCAGAAACCAACACGTAAAAATATTGTTAGACTATGTGACAACTGTGGCCTGCGTCAACGAACGGGGGCACAAGGAGCTTAGGTCAGAAAATCTTTGCTTGGGGGGAAAAGGATCCTCCATCTCAGCAGTTTATCTAAGAGGGAGACAATCAAGTGGCTGACTACCTGAGCAGAGTAACTCTAAAAGAGGTAGAATAGAGATTAAATAATAATATTTAATAAGATTCAGCCCTTAGCAACCAGTCTGCATAAAACTGCAATTTCACTATTCAGTTAAGATGTCCGCCACTGCCCTCACCCTGAGGCTAATCTCGCCTGCCCTCACTACCCACAATGCATTGAGCTCCTCACATGCACTAGCCAGTAACAATAGCCCCCAAAAGTGTCAGTAACCAGAGCCCTCCCCCTAAAGGGTTAATCTCCTGCAGCACAAAGGGGTCCTCTTACCACATGTTGCTTTCATTTATACACTGAGCAGATGGCAGATCTCCCTTCCCTGGTCTGCGCTGCTCCAACACTGCATTCTCCAGCTCTGCTGAGTGAGGGAGCGTCTGCCAAGCGCAGGGACAGGGAGAAGTGCACACAGCCTAGGCACTGTTATCAGCTGCTGAGGAGGACCTGGCTTTAATCATTTACTTACAGTCCCTGGCTGTCAGTAATATGAGCCTGCACGCTGCGTGCTCCGTCTATCTGTTGATGCCTAGCAACCCTATTTTAAGCATAGGTAAAAATAGGCAGTACAGGGAACAAAAATGTGGAATTAAGGGGTAATTGAATACACAGTGAAAAGTTGAAATAGGGCCACCAAGGTGATATCACCACAATCCAATACTCCCAAAAAATATATATGACAGTTATCCTTTAATTAAATGATTTTTGAAAGGAGCTACTAGGTTAGCTCCAACTCTTCGCTCCACCTTGGGATTTGAACTTAGTCATATCCATCCTTTCAGACTGCCCTTTTGAAACAATTACTGACATATCACTTAGTCTTCTGAAATTTAAAGCTGTTTTTCTTCTAGCCCTCTCGACTTACAAAATAGAGATCCAAGCTTTTTCCTGCAGAGCTCCGTATTCGGTTATTCATGAGGACAAAATTGTTTTGAAACACTCAGTTGCTTTTTTACCAAAAGACATTTCAAGTTTTACTGCCAACAAGAGGTCTGCCTTCCCTCTTTTTTGCTGATTGTCTAATTCTAAGAGGGAAAAAAGTTTAACTCTCTGGATGTTCCCAGATGTATTCTAACTTACTCGCAAGCTCCCAAAGACAGAAGTAAATAGTCTACAGCTTCTAAAACTACATTGCTCAGTGTATAAAAATTACTCCCTATGCTATACCCAAATGTCGCCCTATACCAGTGATGGTGAACCTCTTAGAGACCGAGTGCCCAAACTGCAACCCAAAACCCACTTATTTATAGTGATGTCCCGAACTATTCGCCGGCGAACAGTTCACGGCGAACATGGCTTGTTCGCATTCGCCGCGGCGGGCGAACATATGCAATGTTCGGTCCGCCCCCTATACATCATCATTGAGCAAATTTTGACCCTGTACCTCACAGTCAGTAGACACATTCCAGCCAATCAGCAGCAGACCCTCCCTCCCAGACCCTCCCACCTCCTGGACAGCATCCATTTTAGATTCATTCGGAAGCTGCATTCTTAGTGAGAGGAGGGACAGTGCTGCTGCTGATTTAATAGGGAAAGCGTTAGCTAGGGCAGTGTTCTGTGTCCACAGACTCATCTGCTGTAAGGACAGCGTCCTGACAGCACCCCAAAAAGCCCTTTTTAGGGCTGGTACATCAGTCTGCTTTTTTATATATATATACACTCACCTAAAGAATTATTAGGAACACCTGTTCTATTTCTCATTAATGCAATTATCTAGTCAACCAATCACATGGCAGTTGTTTCAATGCATTTAGGGGTGTAGTCCTGGTCAAGACAATCTCCTGAACTCCAAAGTGAATGTCAGAATGGGAAAGAAAGGTGATTTAAGCAATTTTGAGCGTGGCATGGTTGTTGGTGCCAGACGGGCCGGTCTGAGTATTTCACAATCTGCTCAGTTACTGGGATTTTCACGCACAACCATTTCTAGGGTTTACAAAGAATGGTGTGAAAAGGGAAAAACATCCAGTATGCGGCAGTCCTGTGGGCAAAAATGCCTTGTGGATGCTAGAGGTCAGAGGAGAATGGGCCGACTGATTCAAGCTGATAGAAGAGCAACGTTGACTGAAATAACCACTCGTTATAATCGAGGTATTCAGCAAAGCATTTGTGAAGCCACAACACGCACAACCTTGAGGCGGATGGGCTACAACAGCAGAAGACCCCACCGGGTACCACTCATCTCCACTACAAATGGGAAAAAGAGGCTACAATTTGCACGAGCTCACCAAAATTGGACTGTTGAAGACTGGAAAAATGTTGCCTGGTCTGATGAGTCTCGATTTCTGTTGAGACATTCAAATGGTAGAGTCCGAATTTGGCGTAAACAGAATGAGAACATGTATCCATCCTCTGATGGCTACTTCCAGCAGGATAATGCACCATGTCACAAAGCTCGAAGCATTTCAAATTGGTTTCTTGAACATGACAATGAGTTCACTGTACTAAAATGGCCCCCACAGTCACCAGATCTCAACCCAATAGAGCATCTTTGGGATGTGGTGGAACGGGAGCTTTCGTGCCCTGGATGTGAATCCCTCAAATCTCCATCAACTGCAAGATGCTATCCTATCAATATGGGCCAACATTTCTAAAGAATGCTATCAGCACCTTGTTAAATCAATGCCACGTAGAATTAAGGCAGTTCTGAAGGCAAAAGGGGGTCCAACACCGTATTAGTATGGTGTTCCTAATAATTCTTTAGGTGAGTGTATATATAAATATATATATATATTGCAGTTGCCTGCCCGTGTGTGAGAGGTTGCAGGCCCACAGACTGTACTGTGTGCACACCACTCATATAGGGTGTCACAGTACCTTGCAGATAAAAAAAGGTCAATTTTATTTTATTTTTTTATATAATCGCAGTTGCCAGACAGTGAGAGGCTGCAGGCTCACAGACTGTACTGTGTGCACACCAATCATACAGGGTGTCACAATACCTTGCAGATAAAACTAAAGTCAATTCATTATTTCTCTGTAATAAATATAATCGCAGATGCAAGCCAGTGAGTGTCTGGCCCACAGACTGTACTGTGGCCACTGGCCAGGCCACCACTCATACCGTTACAGGGTGTCACAATACCTTGCAGATAAAACTAAAGTCAATTTATTATTTCTCTGTAATAAATATAATCGCAGTTGCAAGCCAGTGAGTGTCTGGCCCACAGACTGTACTGTGGCCACTGGCTAGGCCACCACTCATACCGTTACAGGGTGTCACAATACCTTGCAGATAAAACTAAAGTCAATTTATTATTTCTCTGTAATAAATATAATCGCAGTTGCAAGCCAGTGAGTGTCTGGCCCACAGACTATACTGTGGCCACTGGCCAGGCCACCACTCATACCGTTACAGGGTGTCACAATACCTTGCAGATAAAACTAAAGTAAATTTATTTTTTCTCTGTAATAAATATAATCGCAGTTGCAAGCCAGTGAGTGTCTGGCCCACAGACTGTACTGTGGCCACTGGCCAGGTGTCACGAGGGTGTCGAGGACCACGCCTGACTCCGTTATACCCGGGGTCAGGAAGTCGCAGCGGTTGGCTGCACGCTCTATTTAAGATAGGGCTGTTTTCCTTATGGTAGCTTTCTGGGTTTGCTTAGCAAACCCTTTTGGCTCACTCAGGGATCCGTAGCTCCTTCTCCTCAGCTGTTCCTTGTCCAGCACTCCCAGACCTCCTTATATTTCTCTCTCACACTTCTCTGGTTGCCAGAGATAGAGCTTCCTGCCTGGACATCTATTCTGACCTTCTGGAGCTGTGTTGCTGCGTTCGCTGGTAGTTGGTCCAGTACGCTACCCTCCAGATCCCTGTTGGACCTTTTTGGTTTATTGTGGTCACCCACCTGGGTGTATGTGTTTGTATGTTTTGTCTGTCCTCTCCCTGGTGTTTCCCTCTTAGTGATAGTGGTGTGGACTAGCGATCCCACCGGCCTGTTCACTATCCAGGGCTCATATTAGGGAAAGCCAGGGTTTAGGCACGCGATCGCCGCACGGGTGAGGAACCCGTCTAGGGACGTCAGGGCAGTCAGGTGCCAGCCGCAAGGTGAGTTAGGGGTCACCACCTTTCCCTCTCCCTTGGGCAGGGCTTTCCCTGTTTTCCTCCCTCTGCGTGTCGTCGGTCATTACATTATCTCTGGCCATTATTTTGTGTAGGTAAAAAAAAAAAAATAAATTTTTTTTACCTACATAGAATCCAGTATGGATCAAATTGCTGCTCTGTCCAAACAATTTCATGGCCCGTCTTTGGAGGTGGTAGGATTGGAGGCGTCGGTCCTCCAGCAACAGCAGCAATTACAACTGACTGCAAGCCCAGCGGTTGCTACTGGTAACCAGGTTGTTGCGGAACCCAAGGTCCCTCTCCCTGACAGATTTTCTGGGGGAAGGGACAAGTTTTTGACATTCCGTGAGGCCTGTAAGTTATATTTTAAACTGCGCCCTTACTCCTCTGGTAATGAAGATCAGCGGGTGGGGGTTGTTATTTCCCTGCTGCAGGGGGACCCGCAGTCCTGGGCGTTCTCTTTACCTACTGATTCCCAGGCTCTTCGGTCAGTGGATGAGTTTTTTGGGGCCTTGGGTCTCATATATGATGACCCTGACCGAGTCGCCCTGGCTGAATCAAGATTATGGAGACTCTTACAAGGAGAGCGGCCGGTAGAGGAGTATTGCTCTGAATTCCGTAGGTGGGCTACGGATACCCAATGGAACGACCCGGCTCTCAGGAGTCAGTTCTGCTCTGGGTTATCCGAAAGGGTTAAGGATGCGCTTGCATTATATGAGACCCCCTTTTCCCTTGATGCGGTTATGTCCCTTTCTATCCGAATAGATAGACGCCTTAGGGTCAGGTTGAAAAAACCGGAGCAATTGGTAACCCCTCCCAAGCAGCAGTTAGTCTGTACGGACTTAGACGAGCCTATGCAGCTAGGAGCAACTACTCGTCAGGTCCGTCCTCCTGAGGCTCGCCGTAGGCGTGGGGTTTGTTTTTTTTGTGGGGAGAGGGGTCATTTCATTAATGTCTGTCCTTCTTTCCTCAGAAACAAAAGACCGTCGGAAAAACTATTAACCCCAGGCTGTGTGGAGGATGTCAGCCGGGGGGTATACGTTTCCTCCATACGTACATCGCAATTTGTGTTGCCAGCGGTTATTATTTTTGGTGATAAGACGGAGACTATTTCTTTCTTTCTAGACAGTGGAGCAGGGGTAAATTTGATAGATGCCCATTTTGCCCGCACTTTGGGTTTGTCTCTCTGTACTTTACAGAGACCCATTCCCATATTCGCTATTGATTCTGCTCCCCTGTCTCAGAGAAACCTCACGCACATGGTTCATAATTTACACCTTCGGGTAGGGGACCACCATAACGAGATGCTTTCAGGTTATGTTCTGGAGGGGCTTCCCACTCCGGTAGTGCTGGGTCTTCCCTGGTTGGTAGCGCACAATCCAGTGGTGGATTGGCAGGCCAGGGAGATATTGGAGTGGAGTGAGCAGTGCAGAGAAAATTGCTTAAATAGCAATTGCTTAGTCGCCTCCATAACTACCCTACCTACATTTATTTCGTTTCGGACTTTGAGGATGTTTTTTCTGAAAAGGGTTGTCAGAAGTTACCACCTCATCGTCCTTATGATTGCCCGGTTAACCTTATTCCCGGCGCAAAATTACCCAAGACCAGGTTATATAATCTTTCGGGTCCAGAGAGACAAGCCATGAAAGATTATATCTCCGAGAGCTTGGCTAAGGGACACATCAGACCCTCTTCTTCACCCGTGGCTGCAGGGTTTTTCTTCGTTAAAAAGAAAGATGGGGGCCTGCGTCCTTGCTTAGATTTTCGCGAATTAAATCAGATAACCATCCGAGACCCATACCCTCTTCCTCTCATTCCTGACCTGTTTAATCAGATTGCGGGTGCTAGGTGGTTCTCCAAACTTGATCTTAGGGGTGCCTACAATCTGATTCGTATTAAGGAGGGGGATGAGTGGAAGACAGCGTTTAACACCCCTGAGGGGCATTATGAAAATCTAGTTATGCCTTTCGGTCTGACCAATGCTCCTGCCATCTTTCAACATTTCGTTAATGACATTTTTAGTCATCTAATCGGCAGGTTTGTGGTAATATACCTAGATGATATTTTAATTTATTCGTCCGATCTGAAAACACATGAGGTGCATGTCAGACAAGTACTGCAGGTCCTACGGACGAATGAATTATATGCTAAAATTGAAAAATGTGTCTTCGCCGTTCAGGAGATACAATTCCTGGGTTATTTTTTATCTGCGTCAGGTTTCCGTATGGATCCTAGGAAGGTCCAGGCAATTTTAGATTGGGATCTTCCTGAGAACCTCAAAGCACTACAACGGTTCTTGGGCTTCGCGAATTTCTATAGGAAATTCATTAAAAATTATTCACTTATTGTAAAACCGCTTACTGACATGACTAGGAAGGGGACTGATTTTTCTAAATGGTCTGACGCCGCTAAAGTTGCTTTTTCCTCTCTAAAAGAGAGGTTTACCTCAGCACCTGTACTGGTCCAACCTGATGTCTCTCAGCCTTTTATTGTTGAAGTCGATGCGTCAGAGGTGGGAGTGGGGGCGGTGCTGTCTCAGGGTCCGTCTCCTGGCAAATGGCGTCCTTGTGCTTTCTTTTCTAAAAAATTATCTGCAGCAGAAAAGAACTACGATATTGGCAATAGGGAACTATTAGCTATTAAACTTGCGTTTGAGGAGTGGCGTCATTTCTTAGAGGGGGCAGTCCACCCCGTCACGGTGATTACGGACCACAAAAATCTTCTGTACCTCGAATCAGCTAAGCGTCTCACCCCTAGACAGGCTAGGTGGTCGCTATTTTTTACCAGGTTTAACTTTGTGATTACCTATCGTCCTGGGGCAAAGAACACCAAGGCTGATGCACTATCTCGTTGTTTCCCTGGAGGGGGTAATGTGAGTGATCCGGTACCCATTCTTCAAAGAGGAGTGGTTGTTTCTGCGGTACACTCTGTTTTGGAGGGGAAGGTGTTAGAGGCCCAGGGGGACGCCCCGGTCTCTTGCCCCTCAGAGAAATTGTTTGTACCGTTGAATTTACGTTTCGAATTATTAAAGGAACATCATAATTCGGCACTTGCTGGGCACCCGGGTAGTAAAGCAACCTTGGAACTATTGTCTCGTCGTTTTTGGTGGCCAAGGTTGCGTCAGGATGTATTGGATTTTGTGTCTTCTTGTTCTACCTGTGCGCGCGCAAAAGTTTCACATACACGTCCTGCAGGGTCTCTATTACCACTCGTCATTCCCAATAGACCGTGGACACATCTGTCAATGGATTTTATCACTGACTTACCTTTGTCTGCGGGTAAAACAGTTATTTTGGTAGTAGTGGACAGGTTTAGCAAAATGGTACACTTCATTGCGTTACCCGCACTACCTAATGCTAAGACTCTTGCTCAGGTATTCGTCAGTGAAATCATGAAGCTTCACGGGGTCCCCTCCGATGTTGTTTCGGATCGGGGTACCCAGTTTATTTCTAAATTTTGGAAAGCTTTTTGTTCTCGTTTGGGGGTACACTTGTCCTTTTCCTCTGCTTTCCATCCTCAGTCGAATGGACAGACTGAGCGTACCAACCAAAACCTTGAGACATATCTAAGATGTTTTGTGTCTGAAAACCAAGAGTTGTGGTCATCATATTTACCGTTAGCTGAGTTTGCCATAAATAATCGTCGTCAGGAATCCACTGGCAAGTCACCATTTCTTGGTGCATATGGTTTTCATCCCCAATTCTGTACTTTCAAAGAGGGGGGGTCTTCTGGGGTTCCCGAAGAGGAACGGTTTTCGTCATCTCTTTCATCGGTATGGCAGAAGGTGCAAGCTAACTTGAAAAATATGGGAGGTAAATACAAATGCATGGCTGATAAGAGACGGTCGCCAGGTCCGGACCTAGGAGTGAATGACTATGTGTGGTTGTCTACTAGGAATATTAAATTGAAGGTTCCCTCTTGGAAACTGGGTCCTAGGTTTATTGGCCCTTACAAAATTGTAGCCATCATCAACCCCGTGGCTTTTCGCCTGGAGATACCTCAGACTTTTAAAATTCATAATGTTTTTCATAAGTCGTTACTCAAAAAATATGTTCCACCTCTAGAACCATCACCGCTGCCACCCCCTCCTGTTGTCGTGGATGGTAACCTAGAATTTCAGATATCCAAAATTGTTAATTCTCGTCGGGTCCGCCGCTCTCTTCAATATCTGGTGCATTGGAGAGGTTACGGTCCCGAGGAAAGAATGTGGGTTCCTGCATCTGAGGTAAACGCCGAAAGGTTAGTTCGGGTTTTTCATGCCTCTCATCCTGGGAGACCTGGTCCTGAGTGTCCGGAGGCCCCTCGTAGAGAGGGGGGTACTGTCACGAGGGTGTCGAGGACCACGCCTGACTCCGTTATACCCGGGGTCAGGAAGTCGCAGCGGTTGGCTGCACGCTCTATTTAAGATAGGGCTGTTTTCCTTATGGTAGCTTTCTGGGTTTGCTTAGCAAACCCTTTTGGCTCACTCAGGGATCCGTAGCTCCTTCTCCTCAGCTGTTCCTTGTCCAGCACTCCCAGACCTCCTTATATTTCTCTCTCACACTTCTCTGGTTGCCAGAGATAGAGCTTCCTGCCTGGACATCTATTCTGACCTTCTGGAGCTGTGTTGCTGCGTTCGCTGGTAGTTGGTCCAGTACGCTACCCTCCAGATCCCTGTTGGACCTTTTTGGTTTATTGTGGTCACCCACCTGGGTGTATGTGTTTGTATGTTTTGTCTGTCCTCTCCCTGGTGTTTCCCTCTTAGTGATAGTGGTGTGGACTAGCGATCCCACCGGCCTGTTCACTATCCAGGGCTCATATTAGGGAAAGCCAGGGTTTAGGCACGCGATCGCCGCACGGGTGAGGAACCCGTCTAGGGACGTCAGGGCAGTCAGGTGCCAGCCGCAAGGTGAGTTAGGGGTCACCACCTTTCCCTCTCCCTTGGGCAGGGCTTTCCCTGTTTTCCTCCCTCTGCGTGTCGTCGGTCATTACACCAGGCCACCACTCATACCGTTACAGGGTGTCACAATACCTTGCAGATAAAATTAAAGTCAATTTATTTTTTTCTCTGTAATAAATATAATCGCAGTTGCAAGCCAGTGAGTGTCTGGCCCACACAGACTGTACTGTGGCCACTGGCCAGGCCACCACTCATACCGTTACAGGGTGTCACAATACCTTGCAGATAAAACTAAAGTCAATTTTTTTTTTCTCTGTGATATAATCGCAGTTGCATGCCAGTGTGTGTCAGGCCCACACAGACTGTACTGTGCCCACTGCCCACCACTTATATAGGGTGGCACAGTACCTTGCACGCATAGTACCACTTATCTAAAAATCACTTAGCTGTGATTTCCACTGGCCCTGGAATAATGCCCAGTGTTCAGAGGCCACGTACCCTGAACCCGAAAAATTCTTGACTGGCTTACACAGGACACCCAATCTTCAACAGCTTCCGCTAAGAACCTTGACGCACCATCCTCCTCCAGCTCAGCTTCGGTCACCTGCTCTCAAGTTACCACTCGCCCGCCCGCCGCCACCACCACCACTACCACCACTACCACCACAGCCGCTTCACTTGATCCGTCAGACTAGTTATTTACACATCAGTTGTATGAAATTAGTGATGTGCAACCATTATTGCCAGAGGATGTAGATAACAGGGATATGTCTCAGTCAGGCAGGATTACACACATGGACGTACAGTGTGATGATGATGATGTTGTACCCGCTGCTGCTTCCTTTGCTGAGGTGTCAGATACAAGTGAAGTGGTTGATGATGACGATGTGTCCATGGATGCCACGTGGGTGCCTGCTCGAAGAGAAGAAGAAGAGGGGGAAAGTTCAGAAGGGGAGACAGAGAGAAGGAGGTGACGAGTTGGAAGCAGGGGGATGTCGTCGCAAGGAGCTAGTGGCACAGTCAGATAGCATGTATCGGCACCCGGGGTCAGCCAGACAGCACACCAATCAACGCATGCTGTTGCCACCACCAGAATGCCGTCATTGCAAAGCTCAGCAGTGTGGCATTTTTTTTGTGTGTCTGCCTCTGATAACAGCGATGCCATTTGCAACCTGTGCCAAAAGAAACTGAGTCGTGGGAAGTCCAACACCCACCTCGATACAACTGCTTTGCGAAGGCACATGATCTCACATCACAAACGCCAATGGGATTAACACATGAGTACAAGCAGCACACAAACTCAAAGCCACCATCCTCCTCCTGGTCCAGCATCTTCAGCCACGTCAACCACTGCTGTCCTCCTTGACCCCTCTCAACCACCTGCCACTCCGCCTCTCACCTTCAGCAGTTCCATCTCATCTGCCCACAGTCAGGTGTCTGTCAAGGAAATGTTTGAGCGTAAGAAGCCAATGTCACAGAGTCACCCCCTTGCCCGGCGTCTGACAGCTTGCTTGACGGAACTCTTAGCCAGACAGCTTTTACCATACCAGCTGGTGGAGTCTGAGGCCTTCAAAAAATTTGTCGCCATTGGGACACCACAGTGGAAGGTACCCGGACAAAATATTTTTTCAAAAAAGGCAATCGCAAACCTCTACTCTGTTATTGAAAAGGAAGTCATTGCATCTCTGGCATACAGTGTTGGGGCAAGGGTCCATCTGACCACTGATACCTGGTCTGCAAAGCACGGTCAGGGCAGGTATATCACCTACACTGCGCATTGGGTCAACCTGCTGACAGCTGACAAGCATGGAATGCGTGGCACTGCAGCGGAGTTGGTGACACCGCCACGACTTGCAGGCAGGCCTACTGCCACCTCCTCTACTCCTCCTACTCCATCCTCTTCGATAACCTCCTCGGCTGAGTCCTCTTCTGCTGCGGCGTCTGGCTGCACATCAACTGAATCCCCCCAGCTCCCCAGGGGCTATTCCACATCCCGGATACGACAGTGTCACGCTGTCTTGGGGTTGACTTGCCTGAAAGCAGAGAGCCACACCAGACCAGCACTCCTGTCTGCCCTGAATGCACAGGTGGATCAGTGGCTGATCCCGCACCAACTGGAGATCGGCAAAGTGGTGTGTGACAATGGAAGCAATTTGTTGGCGGCATTGAATTTGGGCAAGTTGTCACATGTGCCGTGCATGGCACATGTGTTGAATCTCATCGTACAACGCTTTGTGTCTAAGTACCCAGGCTTACAGGACGTCCTCAAGCAGGCCAGGAAGGTGTGTGGCTATTTAAGGCGTTCCTACACGGCCATGGCGCACTTTTCCGATATTCAGCGGCAAAACAACATGCCAGTGAGGCGCTTGATTTGCGACAGCCCGACACGTTGGAATTCAACACTCCTAATGTTCGACCGCCTGCTCCAACAAGAAAAAGCAGTCAACGAGTATTTGTATGACCGGGGTGCTAGGACATCCTCTGTGGAGCTAGGATTTTTTTTGCCACGTTACTGGACGCTCATGCGCAATGCCTGTAGGCTCATGCGTCCTCTTGAGGAGTTGACAAACCTAGTCAGTCGCACTGAAGGCACCATCAGTGACCTCATCCCATTTGTTTTCTTCCTGGAGCGTGCCCTGCGAATAGTGCTGGATCAGGCTGTAGATGAGTGTGAAGAGGAAGAGGAAGAGTTGTGGTCACCATCACCACCAGAAACGGCCTTGTCATCATCGCTTGCCGGACCTGCGGCAATGCTGGAAGAGGAGTATGAAGAAGAGGAGTCAGAGGAGGAATGTGGATTTGAGGAGGAGGAAGACCAACCACAGCAGGCATCCCAGGGTGCTCGTTGTTGTCACCTATCTGGGACCCATGGTGTTGTACGTGGCTGGGGGGAAGAACAGACCGTCAATGACATCAGTGAGGACGAGGAACGGGAAATGAGTAGCTCGGCATCCAACCTTGTGCAAATGGTGTCTTTCATGCTGTCATGTCTGTTGAGGGACCCTCGTATAAAAAGGATGAAGGAGAACGACCTGTACTGGGTGGCCACGCTACTAGACCCCCGGTATAAGCAGAAAGTGGCGGAAATGTTACCAAATTACCAAAAGTCGGAAAGGATGCAGCAGTTCAAAACCAAACAAAAAAAATATGCTTTACACAGCTTATAAGGGGGATGTCACAGCACAACGGGAATCTAACTGGGGAAGAGGTGAAAGTAATCCTCCTCCTACCATGACCACAGCGGCAAGGACAGGACGCTTTACAGATGTGTTGTTGATGAAGGACATGCAGAGCTTTTTCAGTCCTACACATCGCCACAGCCCTTCGGGATCCAGCCTTAGAGAATGACCCGACCGACAGGTAGCAGACTACCTCGCCTTAACTGCAGATATCGACACTCTGAGGAGCGATGAACTCCTTGACTACTGGGTGTGCAGGCTTGACCTGTGGCCTGAGCTATCCCAGTTTGCGATAGAACTTCTGGCCTGCCCCGCTTCAAGTGTCTTGTCAGAAAGGACCTTCAGTGCAGCAGGAGGCATTGTCACTGACAAGAGAAGTCACCTCTTTCAAAAAAGTGTTGATTACCTCACCTTCATTAAGATGAATGAGGCATGGATCCCGAAGGGACTGACAGTGGGGGATACGTTTGACTAACAAAAGGCCTGATGACATGCCTTGGCCTCAAAATGGTCCCCACTCTGCTGTATTTAATGTCTGCATACCGGATGACTTTCGTGAATTCTCCGCCACCAACTAGGGTTCAAGCCGCAATGTTTTAGTCACCTTTCTGCCTGGAAAACATCTATTTTTCCGGCCGCTGCTACAACAGCGGCTGAAACAATACCATTATTTTTCAGGCATGTGTACATGCCTAATTTTTCTGTCCTCTGGTGCTGCACTGTGGCTGCAAAAAAATGTATGACAATGAAGCGATCATCACTTCTATGAGTGTGTTGGCAATGTTGCCACACCCCAGATGATAAGGCCGTTGCTTCATTATGATCAGACCAAAAACGATCGGCTGGATAATTTTTCATAGAAAAAACATTAATTATTTTTTTTTTTTTTTTTAAAGTTGTATGGGTTTTTAACCCCTTAGTGACCAAGCCTGTTTGGGCCTTTATGACCAAGCGTTTTTCTTCCTTTTTTTATGGTCTCGTTCCAAGAGCTATAACTTTTTTATTTTTTCATCTATATAGCTTTATGAGGGCTTGTTTTTTACGGGACAAGTTGTAGTTTTTAATGGCGCCATTTTGGGGTACACATAACTTTCTGATTAACTTTTATTAACTCTTTCTGGGAGGAAGATGGGGAAAAATAGCAATACTGCCACTGCGTTTTTACATTATACATTTTTTGGCGTTCATTTTTCGGTACAAATAACATAATATCTTTATTCTCTGGGTCAGTACGATTACAGTGATACTAAATACTTATAATTTTGTTTACATTTTACTACTTTTTTTGCAATAAAACACCTTTTATTAACCCCAAAAATTATTTTGCATTGCCACTTCACAAGACCCATAACTTTTTTTTATTTCTTTATATGGAATTGTGTGAGGGCTTGATTTTTGAAAGACAACTTGTTTTTTTCATGGGTATGATTTTGGAGTAAATGCCGCTTTTTGATCGCTTGTTATTACGTTTTTTTTCGGTGGAAACTAAGAATACATTCGAAATTCTGTCTTTTTTTATTTTTTACGGCGTTCACCATAGGGGATAATTTATGTAATATTTATGTAGTCCCGGTCGTTACGGACGCGGCAATACCAAACATATGGTCGATATTTTCTTTTTGCAATTTTTTTCATTGAAAAGCGTATTTTCAATGGAAAAAAAGGCATATTTTTTTATTTTATGGAATTTTTTTTATTTAATAAATGTGTATTTTTTTTCTATTTTTTTTACTACTTAATAGTCCCACAAGGGGACTATAATATACAGTATTTTGATTGCTTTTAAAATGTAATGCATTATCTCTATAATGCATTGCATTTCAATAGCAATGCTATTCAAACATTGACCAGCAGGCTGCGCCAGAGAGGCACAGCCTGCTGGAAGTAACTGAAGACAGGCTCGGGCCCTCATCGGAAGCAAGGTAAGCTTCCCAGCACATCAGCACCCCGCGATCGCATTTTCGGGGTGCTGATGGGAGACAGAGGTAGTCCGCTCCCTCTGTCACCACTTTACATGCAGCGGGCGCCATTGCGCCCGGCATGTAAAGGGTTAAACAGCCCGGATCGGCACTCCTGCCGTTCCGGGCTGTTAGAGCAGGGACCCGGCTCTCATATGAGAGCCAGGTCCGCGCTCCCCGCTGCACGGGGGAGCCGCGCGGCGCTTAAACTGGGCCGCCGTAAAAACGCGGCGGCCCAGCCTAAGGCCCCTTGGTGACCGCCGTAAAAACACGTATGGGTGGTCACTAAGGGGTTAATACGTAAAATAAAAAATATCATAATAAAGTCTCATAATAGTTTATTAGAAATAATGCAGACAATTTAAAAAATCCCCATCAATTCCAATACAAAGCAAGTACAGAGCTCAGAACAAAATTATTTCAGGATGTCGTAATGGTTCGTTAATTCGACAATGGTTAATCAATTCGACACACGTCCCCGCATAGGGGACGTAACAGGGATTAAACTGATAGGAATAGTACTACTTAACACACCACTCATAAAGGGTGTCACAGCACATTGCTCCGTGCACGCGCAGTGCCCCAACTTGGGAGTAAGAGGACCGACCAAGCTACTTTTTCCATCTCCCGGTTCCTAAAATCAATTCAGTTTGGTGTATCAGAGTTTCGTTTGTCACTGTGAAGGCAGTCAAAGGTACTAATTTTTTTCACAAAAGGCAATCCCTGATATGGGACGTAACAGGGATTAAACTGATAGGAATAGTACTAGTTAAGACACCACTCATATAGGGTGTCACAGCACATTGCTCTGTGCACGTGCAGTGCCCCAACTTGGCAGTAAGAGGACCAACCAAGCTGCTTTTTCCATTTCCCGGTTCCTAAAATCAATTCAACACAAGTCCCCAGATAGGGGACGTAACAGGGATTAAACTGATAAGAATAGTACTAGTTAACACACCACTCATACTGTGTGGCAGAGTACATTGCACGGCGCACGCGCAGTGCCCAAATTGGAAGTAACAAGAAGGACGCACACAGATAAATCATATTTCTGCAAGGAGTTTGTCAACTTTTGACAACTGTTTGCGGTTGTCTAAAATCCATTCAATACACGTCCTGATAGGGGACGTAACAGGGATTAAACTGATGAGAAGAGAACTACAGAAAATAACACTCATATCGGGTTTGAGAGTAAATTGCACGGTGCAGACGCAGTGACCGTGGATTCAAACAAAGGAGAGGGAACCAGCGTTTTTTTAACCATCTCCCCGTTCGAAAAATCTATTCAATAAATGGACCCCAGATTGGGGACGTAACAGGGATTAAACTGATGAGAAGAGAACTACATAAAATAACACTCATATCGGGTGTGACAGTAAATTGCACGGCGCAGACGCAGTGACCGTGGATTCAAACAAAGGGGGGGGTACAGCATGGTGGTTAGTACTGTTAGAAATTGTATTACTGCAAGTAACAGTATATATACACAAAGGTGTTACCTAACCCTACTACAACCCCCGCCATCTGCATGGACAACAGCTGTGGTTTACAACCCTTTGACACCCATCATTATCATACTGGTCATTCAACAAACAGAAGTCCCTAGACTCTTCCTTTTAGTTTGCTGGAATGAATATCTGGAGGATTCTAGATTGGTTAGCCAGGAAATTTCTGGAACTTTCCTTCACTGTTATCTGACTCCATTTTGTCTGCATTAAACCTCACATCTCTTCCTCTTACATAAGGTACCTGGGCAAACTCAATGACCTTTTTTTGAACATTATAAGTTTAATGTATTGGCAAATCAGGATCTTGATTTTAGGTAAGGTCTTGTCTGTTATAGTCTCCTCCTAATATATTCTTCTCTGAAAATCCTCCTATGAGTTCCATTGTGGAAGTGTGGGGGAAAAGAGAAAATTACAATTACAGGTAATTAGGTTTTCAAATAGCCTCCACAAAAACGCTGGGGATTCCCTCCCAGTATATTTTTCTTTTGTATAATTGCTATGTTTTCTCTGTGTTTTGTATAATATGGAATCTTTTTTTTTATTTTTTATTTGCCTGATATCCGATGTCCAATGCCATTAACTGAAACAGGTAAAGCGGAGAATACTTTTATTTGCTGCTTTTATTTTGTTTCTTGTCCCAGGGAGCTGGGGAAACCTTCCTATGGGTCCTCTTGTGGAGGCTATTGGGAAACCAAATTACCAGTCATAGTAATTTAATCTTTTGGTTTACCTACTGTCCCCGATTTCCCCATTGTCAGCCTTTAAAGCTGCAGTCAGCTAACGCAATGAAAAGGACTCCCGTTCACATGCACAGTAGTCCCAACAATGTATTTCAGTGCAGCCTTAAACACTGGCAGCTGCGTAATGGGAAGGGGGGATGGGCAGTAGGAAAATAGAAAGTAGTGATCTAAACGTCCGGTGATTCATACTGTAGATTAATGATTTATATGCGTATACATGTCTGGATCAGAAATCTGGATATTTCTGAAAAATAAATGACACTTTAATTGCATAATAACACTGGAGTGCACTGGTTTCTCTTAAATATCCTCAGATAGGTGATCAATATCAGATCAATACCGATCAGCTGTTTTAAGAGACCGCAGCAATACAAATAGAGAAGTGAGGCGGCACTGCCGGCGTCTCCGGCCAACTCAGAGGTGGGAACTGCGCAACTCAATCAAAAGGCGCCCTTCAGTGGTGCTCTGCTATCAGCAAAAGAGTTCACGGTATTAATGTAGGAATGAAGAAGAAATGATAGCGGCACTCACCCAGGTGTAGCAAAAAGTATCTTTAATCCAGGAAAGACAAGTACAAAGTAACAGCAGGTTGGGGCGGATACAGGCGTGTATGCGACGAGTGATCAGCTGGCGACGGCCGTTTTGCGCACCTTGCGCTTCCTCTGGCCTCTGATCACATCACGCTACCTGTATGTTCCCTTTATAACAAGTCTCCAGCTGTCCAGAAAATCTCTGACCCTGGAGCAAATCAGTAATCAAGCTAAGAAATAATGGCTGAAACACTAAATACAGGTACCGGACTAATACCATCCCTAACAAACATAAACAGTCACTACCTAGGCTAAATACGTGTTTACTACAGATACACACTTAACTCATTACGGTCATTTAACCCTAGAGGTCCCATTGCATCAGTGCGGATGATCCAATCAGCCTCCCTTTGCATTAAGAGGCGATCCCTGTCCCCACCAGCAGGTGGAGCCGGTACATGTTCCAGAGCTGCAAACTTCAGGCATTCCACATTACCACCATGCATGTTCAACACATGCTTGATCAATCTGGGACATCCTTTTCCTGATTTAACAGAATTCATGTGCTGCCTAAATCTCTCATACATAGGGCGAATTGTCTTCCCTATGTAGAAAGAGCCACAGGCGCACAACACCAGATATACTACATATTTAGTTCTGCATGTGGTGAACTGCACGAGTCCATGCTGCATGCCAGCAAAAAAGACAAACCTGCCTTTTATTATATATTTGCAGAAAGAACAATTGCCACATCTGTGGCTGCCTGTTGGGATGTTCTCAGTCAGCCAATTTTTTGTTCTCATATTCCTCAACCTTCTCCTCACTAATTTATCCCTGACATTTATCCATGGCATCTTTTGAAGGTGACAAGTGGTTTATTTCCCGTTAAGTCCTGTAATCCTTCGTCGTTTTTGAGGATCTCCCAGTTTTTGAATATAGCCTGTCTAATAGTGTCTGCTACAGGACTATACTTGAAGGCAAAAGCAAATCTCTCATTTTTACTTTTATTTTTGCCTTCAAGCAACTCCTTCTGGGTAAAGCGGCCTGCCTTTGTTAATGCCACGTCTAGAATGCTTTCAGGGTATCCCCTCCGTAACAATCTATTCTTGAGTTCTAGGGCTTGTTGTCTATAGCCTACCTCTGTACTGTTTATGCGCTTAAGCCTAATAAATTGGCCATAAGGCACTGCACGTTTTACGCTACGTGGATGATAGCTGTCATAGTGCAGCAGGGAATTTGTGGCTGTGGGCTTACGATAGCCCTTGGTGATTAATGTGCTGTTCTCAATAGTGACTCATCAAGGAATTCTAGTGATTAATCTTTTGGTTTACCTACTGTCCCCGATTTCCCCATTGTCAGCCTTTAAAGCTGCAGTCAGCTAACGCAATGAAAAGGACTCCCGTTCACATGCACAGTAGTCCCAACAATGTATTTCAGTGCAGCCTTAAACACTGGCAGCTGCGTAATGGGAAGGGGGGATGGGCAGTAGGAAAATAGAAAGTAGTGATCTAAACGTCCGGTGATTCATACTGTAGATTAATGATTTATATGCGTATACATGTCTGGATCAGAAATCTGGATATTTCTGAAAAATAAATGACACTTTAATTGCATAATAACACTGGAGTGCACTGGTTTCTCTTAAATATCCTCAGATAGGTGATCAATATCAGATCAATACCGATCAGCTGTTTTAAGAGACTGCAGCACTTGTACATGTGCCTTGTCTTCATTGTTTAACTGCTTGCAACCACAGCAGTAAGCAGGTATAATTACAACTCCACCATCCTATTCATTTCAATGGTGAGATGGCTTACTTGTAATTACACCTGTACACTGCTGCAGTTGCGACGGCGAGCAGGTATACAATGAAGAGACAGCAGCATCCTCCGCCGATCTGATATTGATGACCTATCCCGAGGTTTCCAGTCTGTAAGTTTTCAGTCTGCCTGTTTCCAGTCTGCCTATGGCATCTGCCTCTTAATAAATTAGTGTCATGCCCTGCTCTGACTATGTGCGGAGGTGCACAGGTGCAGATTAGCAGCACATGTTTAGTTTTTTGTTTTGTTTTGGAGTCGTGCTAGATCCGCCTTCCTTCAGGTGCACTGGGTGGGGTCATTGGTTTAAATCACACTCAATCCCAGTGCGGGTTATAGAAATCAGTCTGGCCTTGGAAGCAAGGAAGGAAGGATTGTCTGTTCCGGCTCAGATAAGATAAGTTTGGTTTCTGTTTTTGTGGTTTGCTGTCTAGGCTGTTTGTGTTACGTCTGTCCCCTCCATGTTCTGAGGGAGCAGGCTGCCCTATTCCCCTTTCACCATCTCAGGGATTCTAGGGTATTTGCAGCCCAGGCACGAGGACACATTCCCACCTTAAGGGTCTGAATGTGGGCTGAGCAGTATAGGGAGAGCTGTTAGGGATTTGCTAGGAGGTGACCTTACCCCAGCTTCTCGCCTAGAAACTTGTTGCTTGGTTTATCTGTGTATCGGAGATCCTGTCCGCCGTGACAATTAGCAAATAGTGGCCAAAAGGATAGAGAAAGGCGCTCATAGAGTATGTTATCAATTTTCGCAGATGACACTAAACTGTGTAAAGTAATTAACACTGAAGAGGACAGTATACTACTACAGAGGGATCTGGATAGATTGGAGGCTTCGGTAGAAAAGTGGCAGATGAGGTTTAACACTGACAAATGTAAAGTTATGCACATGGGAAAGAATAATGCAAGTCACCCGTACATACTAAATGGTAAAACACTCTGTAACACTGACATGGAAAAGGATCTAGGAATTTTAGTAAACAGCAAACTAAGCTGCAAAAACCAGTGTCAGGCAGCTGCTGCCAAGGCCAATAAGATAATGGGTTGCATCAGAAGGGGCATAGATGCCCGTGATAAGAACATAGTCCTACCACTTTATAAATCGCTAGTCAGACTACACATGGAGTACTGTGTACAGTTCTGGGCTCCTGTAAACAAGGCAGACATAGCAGAGCTGGAGAGGGTCCAGAGGAGGGCAACTAAAGTAATAACTGGAATGGGGCAACTACAGTACCCTGAAAGATTATCAAAATTAGGGTTATTCACGTTAGAAAAAAGACGACTGAGGGGAGATCTAATTAATATGTATAAATATATCAGGGGTCAGTACAGAGATCTATCCCATCATCTATTTATCCCCAGGACTGTGACTGTGACAAGGGGACATCCTCTGCGTCTGGAGGAAAGAAGGTTTGTACACAAACATAGAAAAGGATTCTTTACGGTAAGAGCAGTGAGACTATGGAACTCTCTGCCTGAGGAGGTGGTGATGGTGAGTACAATAAAGGAATTCAAGAGGGGCCTGGACGTATTTCTGGAGCGTAATAATATTACAGGCTATAGCTACTAGAGAGGGGTCGTTGATCCAGGGAGTTATTCTGATTGCCTGATTGGAGTCGGGAAGGAATTTTTTATTCCCCTAAAGTGGGGAAAATTGGCTTCTACCTCAAAGTTTTTTTTTTGCCTTCCTCTGGATCAACTTGCAGGATGACAGGCCGAACTGGATGCACAAATGTCTTTTTTCGGCCTTATGTACTATGTTACTATGTTACTATGTTCAGCAAATCAAATTTCTACTGTAAGAAATAGTTTGCTTACCTATTGAGGTTGCACCAATTGGGCGCAACCAAAATGAAGGCCAAGTAAAGAAAATCAACGGTTGGCTGCAACAGTTGGTGCAGCCTAAATTCATCCGATCACCTTTTGCAGGAGCCACCCCACCACTTGGGTAACAGTAGGAAAGAAGAAACTCTGGACTTTGCGTCAAGCATATGGAACGCAGACGGCACACTAACACAACCAGTAGTTTAAGCAATTTTTCAGTTTATTCAAGAACCCCTTTATCAAGTCTGAGGCGGGACAGCAGAGCGGGTGCCGCGGCTGTTTCTCAGCTGCACGTGAAAGACGCTGACCTGTCTTTCTTAATAAATTAGGCACATCACACCAGTGCAGCGAGATCAAGAGTGGCATATGGGTATGTCCCTCATTTTGTAAATTTTGGGGGAGATTTATCAAACTGGTGTAAAGAAAAAGTTTCCCATAACAACTAATGAGATTCCACCTTTCATTTTCCAGAGCAGCTTTGGAAAATTAAAGGTGAAATCTGATTGGTTGCTTTGGGCACACCAGTTTGATAAATATTCTTCTTTTTTTTTAACTTAAAATCCTTGTAAATAAAAAAGAAATTAAATGTAAAACATGGCTCGATGTCTATGGCTTTTAAGCCTCATACACACGGCAGAGCATTGATCATAGAGCCTGTGAAACTATATGGTCGCCCCATTGCAGCATTGATGATGGTACACAGCATTGATTTTTAAATTACAGTATGGGCCTATAAGTTTGTATTTGGGGAATTTGTAAAGTGTTATAATACATTCTAGAGATATGCCACCATTGTCTATGCTGAAAACCCCTTATTGTAGTAAGTTTCTTACCATTGCCACATTTTGAGTACGGTACAGAATAATGATTTTGTGTAGTGTTTAAAGGGGTATTCCAGTTGTGTATGTTTTTTTTTAAAACTGCACTGTTGCGCTGCAATGTGTGTCAGAGTCTTAACCCATACAGAAACAGTTTCCAGGAGTCCAGCGTTACCTTTCTATCCTACTGCTGTTCTCCTGTTTTCATCTGTAATCCGCTCTTACCTTTATGGCTCCTTTCCTTACATCACATTCTGAATGCATTGCCCATGATTCTGTTGCGTTGCCCTGGATGAAATGAGCAGGGCTAACACTTCCCCTGCTTAAGAGGAAATAAGCTTGGCAGAGAATAACTGTACATGCTCGACCATGCTGCACAGAAAACTATTGGTCGTATCCATGGAAAACTTTGAATAAACAAAAGGCGGGCTGCCCCCAAAAAAGTACTTTTATTACAGATAAAGGCAGCAAAACTGGTAATAACAGTAAATTTGTGATCCATTTGCATGGTAAAACATAGATACTACTTTGTGTAACTGGAATACCCTTTTAAATTTGTTTTTCTGAATAGGTCTCATCAGAAAAGATGGATCAAACGTCAAGCTGCCAAAACTGCTTACTGAAAGAACATAATACAGGTGTCAATCAGTATGTTGGAAATTTGTCTAACTTCATTCATCTCCAAAAACTTGTGCAAGAAAAAGAGAAAATAATTCAGGTATTTCGTTTTGTTCTTTAGAGGTTTTACTGTCATAAGATCATGATGAATTGTACATTATATACATTTTCATATTTGTTGTTTATATTTGTAATATTTCATAGTATCTCAACGTTAAAGAATTCATATTTTTACTCTGTATTTCATAGTTTTACAGTTGCTGTAGACCTATAGACCAAATCCAACAGGACTTCCAACATCTTTAGAAGGGTTGTCTAGTGGTATTAATGATTCTCTAGAGATTAAAAGTAAAAAAAAACAAGAAACAAAAGAAAAGAAAAAAGAAGTCATCCTCACCGATCCTCTGCTGTTTCATTGCTGCTTCAGTCTCTGCTGCTCCTCACTTTCTGGTCCCAGCTCAATATACCAGAAATGCCAGAATATGGCTGCTCAGCCAAACATTGGCTGAATCAAGCCACTACTATGGCCAGTGATTAGCATAACAAACATCTCCCGGCAGTCTGACAGTTTTAACCCCTCCACGACCTCCAGCATATATATGTAAGGCTACTTTCACACTTGCGTTCGGGGTTCAGCTTGTGAGCTCCGTTTGAAGGCTCTCACAAGCGGCCCCGAACGGATCCGTACGGCCCCAATGCATTCTGAGTGGATGCGGATCCGCTCAGAATGCATCAGTTTGGCACCGTTTGGCACTGTTTGGCCTCCGTTCCGCTCAGCAGGCGGACACCCGAACGCAGCTTGCAGCGTTTTGGTGTCCGCCTGGCCGTGCGGAGCCAAACTGATCCATCCAGACTTACAATGCAAGTCAATGGGGACGGATCCGTTTGACGTTGACACAATATGGTGCAATTTCAAACGGATCCATCCCCCATTGACTTTCAATGTAAAGTCAGGAGTCCCCTATTAATATACCATCAGATCGGAGTTTTCTCCAATTTGGTATATTTTAACTTGAAGCGTCCCCATCACCATGGGAACGCCTCTATGTTAGAATATACCATCGGATTTAGATCGTGAAACTCAAATCCGACAGTATATTCTAACACAGAGGCGTTCCCATGGTGATGGGGGCGCTTCAAGTTAGAATATACTGAGAACTGTGTACATGACTGCCCCCTGTATTTAACTCATTGGTGGCCAGTGCGGCCCCCCTCCCTCCCTCCACAGTATTAAATGTGACCAGTGCGGCCCCCCTCCCTCTATATTCATTGCTGGTCAGTGCGGTCCCCCCTCCCTCCCTCCCCAGTATTAATTGTGACCAGTGCGGCCCCCCTCCCTCTATATTCATTAGTGGCCAGTGCGGCCCCCCCTCCCTCCCTCCCCAGTATTAATTGTGACCAGTGCGGCCCCCTCCCTCTATATTCATTGGTGGCCCGTGCGGATTCCCAGTATTAAATATGACCAGTGTGGCCCCCCTCCCTCTATATTCATTGGTGGCCAGTGCGGATTCTCAGTATTAAATGTGACCAGTTCGGCCTCCCCTCTTCGCCCCCCCCCCTAATTAAAATCACCCCCCCCCATCATTGGTGGCAGCGGAGAGTTCCGATCTGAGTCCCAGTTTAATCGCTGGGGCTCGGATCGGTTACCATGGCAGCCAAGACGCTATTGCAGTCTTGGCTGCCATGGTTACTTAGCAATAAATAGAAGCATTATACTTACCTGCAAGCTGCGATGTCTGTGACCGGCCGGGAGCTCCTCCTACTGGTAAGTGAAAGACCAGTCACTGCACGGGCCCCGCTGTCATTATAAAAGCAGATGCCGGCCCCCAGCCTCTCCTCCCTCTCAGCTGATACACCCGTCGCGCGGCGTATCATTGAAAATTCGGAAAAATGCAGTATTCGCCACATGAGACGCACTGCTATTTTCCCCCCACTTTGGGGGGGGGGAGTAAGTCTTATAGGGCGAAAAATATGGTATATTAATGCCATACGGCAACTGGCATAATGGAAACTACATTGTATGCAACCATAAATAGTGCCATTAGAAAGTACAACTTGTCCTGCAAAAAATAAGCCTTCATAAGGCCATGTTAACAGAAAAATAAAAAAAAGTTAGGGAATGCGGGGAGTGAAAAACAAAAACACAAAAATGGAAAAATTGCAAGGTCCTCTAAGGGTTAACCCCCACTGATCACGAGAAAAACATTACCAAGCAAAGCTCCATCTAAGCTCATGCACTGTGTCTGCAGTTGCTACTTATTTTCAGCTCAACCCTTTTTACTGCAATACAGCACTAGGAGTAATAAATACATGACCAAACATGGACATTTGTCTGGTAAATACCAGATGGTCAGACACACACTGATCACATATTAATGACTAGCTTCATTATTATTATTTGCCCCGAACCCTTTTAAACAAAATATATTTGAACTTTAATATTCATTTATATTAAGGGTACTTTCACACTCGCGTTGTGAAGATCCGGCAGGCAGTTCCGTCGGCGCAACTGCCTGCCGGATCTGGAAATCCATGTGCGAACGAATAGCATTTGTAGACAGATCCGGATGCGGATCCGTCTAACAAATGCATTGAAACACTGGATCCATCTCTCCGGTGCCATCCGGAAAAACGGATCCGGTATTTTTTTTGCATTTTTAAAGGTCTGCGCATGCATTTTGAACGGAGAAAATACCCCAGCATGCTACGGTATTTTCTCCGGCCAAATACCGTAAGAGTGACTGAACTGAAGACATCCTGATGCATCCTGAACGGATTGCTCTGCATTCAGAATGCATTAGGATAAAACTGATCAGCTTTTTTCCGGTATTGAGCCTCTAGGACGGAACTTAATACCGGAAAACTTTAACGCAAGTGTGAAAGTACCCTAACACAACTACTTTCAATTAATCAAATACTCCTAAATTGTTATGTCTGTGATGGAAAGACCCTTTTAACGGTCTGGCTTAATGGTTGTTTTTAACATAATGCAGTAAAAATACCAGCCTCCAATTTTTAATATGTAAACATTTGTATTTGCTTTTCAAGACATTGACCCAAAGTTGCTCAGTTCAGCCAATGGTTATCAGCATGAAATCTGAAGATTTGGACGCTAAAGGTGAATTTCTACATTATTTCTGATTTCCTAATTATCATTGTACATAAAACAATAATTCATTAAACGTAAGTGATCTGTCAACTATTTTAGAGATTCTCCAGCATATTTTGACTAGTAATATGACCCTATGCCTATCATTTCTTTTGCTGTTTCTAAGCAGTTGCTTGGTAATGTAACCCAAACACATGTACAGTTGTGTCATCGCTAGTGCTCCTTTTTTTCGCATAACGTTACTACTGAAGCGGGAGTTCTCATCCTTCGCTATGAACGAAACAACCACTGTAACTGCAATACACAACAAAGCCAGTAGATGGCAGTGTTAACCTAAACTAGGTAATTACACTACACAATACACTATTCCTAATCCTCCTCTGCAACCTTACCGGCTACCCTCATCCCTACACTGTTATTCTTCTGATATAATGAAAATTGAAAGAAAAAAATTGCTTTGTTAAAAATTAAGAATGTAGGGTATAAAATAGTTAATCGGCAGTACGGTTCCTGGTTACATAAGTGAACTAATGTGAACCTAAGGGCAGGGCTGGTTCTAGGTGAAATGGGGCCCTGGGGCGGAAAACAATAAGGCCCCCCCCCCCCCACACACACACTGGGACGGGTGAGATGGTGCCTGGGATGGATCCGATACAGTTTAATCAACCAACCTACCAGTAACTGGCCCCCTCCCCCCCAAATGCACATTTCTCCAGTCCAACTGACTCCAAACAGAACCAGGGCGGGCTAGTACACTGGCACAGGTGAGATGATGCCTGGGATGGATCCGATCCAGTTTAATCAACCAACCTACCAGACTGGGATGGATCACGATCCAGTTTAATCAACCAACCAGTTACTGGTAGGTTGGTTGATTAAACTGGATCGGATCCATCCCAGGCACCATCTCACCCATGCCAGTGTACTAGCCCGCCCTGGTTCTGTTTGGACAGTTGGACTGGAGAAATGTGCATTTGGGGGGTGTGAGGGGGCCAGTTACTGGTAGGTTGGTTGATTAAACTGGGTCGGATCTCACCTGTCCCAGTGCCAGTATACTAGCCCGCCCTGGTTCTGATTGGACAGTTGGACTGGAGAAATGTGCATTTGGGGGGGGGGGACAGTTACTGGTAGTACCAGTAACTGCCCCCCCCCCCCCCCATGCACATTTCTCCAGTCCAACTGACTCCAAACTCAAACAGAACCAGGGCCACAGGGCGGGCTAGTAGTACACTGGGACGGCCCGGACGGGTGAGATGGTGCCGGACTAAGTAAGTCAGTGAGTGGGAAACACTGGGGATGGATGGATCATGGATCCGATCCAGTTTAATTAACAACAGCAAAACAATATAACCAACGAATTATGAACCTACCAGACTGGAACTTGGCTGGGGGCTGGCTGCCTTCTGACTGTGGGCGTCGGGCCTTCCCTGGCGCTGCTGGCAGAGTGTGAGACTGGGCTCTCTGGGCTGGGCTGTGGCTGGCTGGCTGCCAAATGCCAATGGTATCCGCTTGCTTGCTTGCTTTGCTAGTTGCTCCTTGCCTCATGCCTCCTTAAGTAGTAGTACAATCCTCCAAGTTCTCTGCTCTGGGTGGGGGGGGGGGCGGAGCCTGTGGCAACGTACGTCAGCCAGACGCTAGACGTGCCTGCCTGTGCCGTGCATGCCGCTGCTGCTCCAGTCTTGAATCTCTTAAAGAGACAAGCAGCGGCAGCGCAGGCACAGTCAGTGACCGGCTCTGTCTTTTCTGCTGCTGTTCTGTGCCTGCCCAATTCTAAACTATTATAGCACTTTCCCCTATATTTATTTTAAAGGAAAGGGGGTAAAAGGGGGTAAAAGGGTTAATGTGCAGTCGGACTGGAGGTCAGGGTTAGGGTTACTTTCAGCAGGCGTGTCAATAGCTTTCTGCTGTAACAATTGACACTGTAAAGCAGGGGTGCACAACCTTTTCTGGTTGGGGGCCACATTGTCAGCCTAAACAAATTCCAAGGGCCGAAAATAAAACTTAAAGAGGTACTACCAACTGATATACTATATTTTTTGCATATTGAACATACAGTAGATATCATAAATGTCTAGTTACACTTCTAGTGCTCCCATCTAATGGGAGAATACATGAAAAATACATGTGAGCAGCCACAAAACATAAACATACAGATCTGTTACCAGATGGTTGGGACAGCATCGAGAATGGTATTGAGGGCCACATGTGGCCCCTGGGCCGCAGGTTGTGCACCCCTGCTGTAAAGGTAATAATTCTCCGCTCTGGCAATTACAGCAGCCTGTATCTATATACTGTATCTCCACTATACTGTACCTGTAGCAGTTAAGACAAAATGTGTCCATAAATCTCCACTGTGACAACAGCATACTGTATATTTTCAAATCTCTGCTATAGCAGTTATGTCAGCAAGTATTTATAAATCTCTGCGCTTCAAGGGGTTAAAGAGCCATATACCTATTTATTTATACCTATTTTATTGCTGTTTACTACACTATAATTATGAATTAGAAATATACTATATATAATTATATTATATAACATTATAATTGTAAAAAGTCAACCTGTTAAATTACATGAATGGCATATTATACAATACCATACATGATTCAATAAGGAAATACTGTACAAGGGGAACACATATCCATGAAACATTCATTACATCGTGTATATACTGTATATTTTTATTGCACATCAGACACATCATAGATCAAATGACACATATTATAATAAAAAAAAAAAAAAAATAACATGATCACAATTAATTATATTTTATAACTATAAAAAAGGATTATAATTTTATATTGCTTAATTTAGTATATATTACATAGAGCATCATGCACTGTTATTTACAGAAATAAACTATTTTATGCTGAAAAAATCATACAAATAAAAACAAATTTACAAAATTATACTATATATACAGTATATATATATATATATTTCTGTTGCTATTATCTCACTTCATATTAATTATACTACAGTACAGTACTGTAATGTACTTCTATTTCTTTAAAAAACAAAAACATCAAAGACACAGCTCCCACAACATGTTTCTTGGAAAATGCGACATCCTCTGGGATAACAAGTGCTTGTTCCAATTTATTGTAAATAAATAATAGATATATATGAGCCAGGAAGCGGTAGTTGCGGCTGCCGAGCGGCATATACTGTATCCACAGTATACAGTATGGACAGAGTCTTACATTTACTGTACAGTAGATTCTTCAATGCGATAAGCTGCAGGGACTTCCTAAAAAATCACTGAACATGTGTTAATGTCACCTTTCTCCAGGGCACCATTGCTCACCATCTCCCTGTACCGTACTACTGTATATAAAGACCCCAGTTTAGAACTTGATGAGCGCACAATGTACCGTAGAAAGGAACAGTGCAGTAGCTGTCCATATATTACTGTACAGTAATCTACTGTACAAAGTACCAGGACTGGGGCTCACACTACAAGGGGAGGAATACTGTATGGACACCCTGAGAATTGTACAGTAGGTTCTCCCACGATGCACAATTCTCAGGGTGTCCATACAGTTTTATCCAGTGTGTGTCAATTCCAAACAGTGGGTTAGGTGTACTGTAAGTATCGTCTCTCACACCGGTTGAGAGATGAGAAACCATACAAACAGCACTTTTCGTTTTATGTTCAGTGTACTGTATATTTATATGCATGGATGAAAGGGTTAATGGGATGAAATAATGAAGAAAGGGGATAGAAGGGTTACTGTACTGTAGTATAACTAATAAGAAAGGAGATAATAGCAATGGAAATATATATATATACTGTATAATTTAGTAAATTTGTTTTTATTTTTATGATATTTTTTTTTAGCATAAAATAGTTTATTGCTGTAAATAACAGTGCATGATGTTGTATATCATATATACCAAATCAAGCAATATAGGATTATAATCCTTTTTCATAGTTTATGTAAAATATAATTAATTGTGATGGTTATTTTATTATTTTTTGCGACGCTACCGCAGCTGCTGTGGGACTTATCTGTTCTAGTGAAATGTGTGTGTATACAGTATATATATATATATATATATATATATGTGTGTAAAAAAGGCCAAGGCAGCACTCAAATATCCGTGAAAAAGGGGTATTTTAATGACCCATGTGGAAACAGCAACGTTTCAGCTCACTCCATGGAGCCTTTGTCAAGCCATAATACATAGTGCAAAGTCAAGTGCTTATATAGCATACATAATTAACAAAAGTGATTACATGATTATACATCAATTTTTACAAAAACACTATTAAAAACAGTAAATATCAAGTGTATATGATTACATAACAATAAAAACAGACCATATAACATAAAGTGCTATGTGCCAAAAAGTTCTAACCATAAATTCATCTTGTTACAGTGCATAACATCATTAATCAATATTACAAATCAGGTTTACATGATTGTGCTAATTAAAAACAAATAATTCATCTAATATAGAACTCTCACATGTAGCTTGAGACGGCAGGACTCAGTCGGCGTCCGGAATTGAGTAGGGCGTAGGCGTGGGAAGCTCCTCATCCCGCGAGACTATCTATCACATAGGACACATAGACTCCCACATCCAAGATGGCGACCCAGCACCAAACAGAGACTGAGCATGCTCGTTCCCGGAACAAGATGGAAACAGTCTGACACACACAAATCATGTGACAAAGTCACATGACCGCCATTCATAACAATGGACCGATTATACTACACCATTTCCTTAATAATAGCTCAAAAAAAGGGAGTCCAGCAGTGCAAAACGGGCCAATGGCATACCGCCACTATCACCCTTGTTCACCTGTTCCCTCATATTTATATATCAATGGTTATATCTCTAATGGTCCACAAATCATGGGCAGTCACAATTTATCTCAAATGGTGTGGCATATATATAAATCACATAAAATGTATACTTTATTTATATGTTAAAACATCAGGCTATACGGATAAAATGCACCATCCTGTAAATAGGCAGACTGTCTGTATATTGCGGTAGGGTGTGTCAATGTACACTGAATACACAAATTATAGGGGCCAGGCCGAATGTAAATCAGTTTTTGTAAAGAGCTTCTGTTTAGCTATTGTTCCGATTACACACTACTGTCGGTTTGTTGGCCCATTGCCCGCTAATAAAAGTACAGCAGTACGCCCTTTGTTAGAATTTTTCATAGAATTACATTGCTGTAGATGGATAATATGGGGGTCTGCAGCGCTTGCTGTAAACCAAAAAAAAATGTAAATAACAAACAACAGAGCCACTGTAAGTCCCAGCGTTAACTAATGTACTGTATGGGCAAATAAAAGCATGTCATTCTGGCATTAACACTGAGCTCCCCAACGCTTACAGTTCCCACGCTCACGCATTCTACTCTGCTGCATGTATACCATACCTCCCGTATCTGACAATCCCAGCTCAGCTACATCTGAAAACCTGAACAGCTAGGTCCTATAGCGGCAGCTCTGCTGCCATTCAAACAGTTCTGTGTTACAGCTGAGAAACTCAGCCACACTGTACCTGAAAACCCTGACTATGCTACATCTGATAACTTCTGACTGCTGTAAGAATGGGAATATTGTGGGAAGAAGCAGCGTTATCGCAGCATACATATACATCAGCTACACTCAAAGCCTCTACTACTGTAGGATCAGTTTGCTCAGCGCTGCAGTAAGAGGGGGAGGGGGTAAGTGCCCGACCCCCATACACCTCGACCTCCGGCTCACTCCAGCATTATCTTTGGCATTATCTAACTTGCTGTTGAAAGATATGGAGTTGTGGCTGTGATATCTATTTAGTTATACATAGTAACTAGAGACCATGCACAATTAGACTGCCTGTCCAAAAAAAAAGTCGCCACTAAAAATAAATAAAATAAAATAAGGTTTCTCAATGGGGTTAAGGTGTGGTGGCCAATTCATGTGTGAAAATAATGTCTCATGCTCCCTGAACCACTCTTTCACAATTTGAGCCCAATGAATCCTGGCATTGTCATCTTGGAATATGCCCGTGCCATCAGGGAAGAAAAAAATCCATTGCTGGAATAACCTGGTCATTCAGTATGTTCAGGTAGTCAGCTGACCTCATTCTTGGAGCACATACTGTTGCTGAACCTAGACCTGACCAACTGCAGCAACCCCAGATCATAGCACTGCCCCACAGGCTTGTACAGTAGGCACTAGGCATGATGGGTGCATCACTTCATCTGCCTCTCTTCTTACCCTGATGTGCCCATCACTCTGGAACAGGGTAAATCTGGACTCATCAGACAACATGACCTTCTTCCATTACTTCAGAGTCCAATCTTTATGCTCCCTAGAAAATTGAAACCTTTTTTACTGGTTTGCCTCACTGATTAGTGGTTTTCTTACGGCTACACAGCTGTTCAGTCCCAATCCCTTGAGATCCCTTCGCATTGTGCGTGTGGAAATGTTCTTACTTTTACTATTAAACATAGCCCTGAGTTCTACTGTTGTTTTAATTCAATTTGATTTCACCAAACGTTTAAGTGATCGCCGATCACGATCATTCAGGATTTTTTTCCGAGCACATTTCTTCCTCGAATACGATGGGTCCCCACTATCCTTCCAGTTTTTAATAATGCGTTGACAGTTCTTAACCCAATTTTAGTAGTTTCTACAATCTCCTTAGATGTTTTCTCTGCTTGATGCATGCCAATGATTTGACCCTTCTCAAACAGACTAACATCTTTTCCACGACCACGAGATGTGTCTTTCGACATGGTTGTTTAAGAAATGAGAAGCAACACATTGCACCAGTTGGGGTTAAATAACTTATTGCCAGCTGAAAGATAATCGCCCATGCACTAATTATCCAATAGGAGGCTTATAACTATTAGCATAGTTAAATCCAGGTGGCGACTTTTTTTTTGGACAGGCAGTTTATATCTTCATGTTTTTCATGTAATTTGGCAGGTAGATTTTTAAAATATATTATAATGTTATATTACATAATTATATATAGTATATTTCTAATTCATAATTATAGTGTAGTAAACAACAATAAAATAGGTAGAAATAAATAGGTATATGGCTCTTTAACTCCTTGAACGCAGAGTCTATATGTATGTATATATATATATATATATATATATATATACCAAATTAAGCAATATAAAATTATAATCATTTTATGACTTTTTATAAAATATAATTGTGATGCTGTTATTTTTTAAATTTTTATTATATGTGTCATTTGTAGAGTTGAGCGAACCCGGACTATAACGTTCGGGTTCGTACCAAACTTTTTTCGGCACCCGGACCCGAACCCGAACAATTACGTAAAAGTTCGGGTTCGGTGTTCAGCGCTTTCTTGGTGCTTTTTGAAAGGCTGCACGGCAGCCAATCAACAAGCGTCATACTACTTGCCCCAAAAGGCCATCACAGCCATGCCAATAGTAGGCATGGCTGTGATTGGCCAACTGCAGCATGTGTCCCAGCCTCTATTTGAGCTGGAGTCACGTAGCGCCGCCCGTCACTCTGCTCGGATTAGTGTAGGGATAGGCTGCAACTGCTGTGAGGGAGAGATCAGGAAGAAATCTTATGAAGAACTGCTTTTTTACTCAGCGATCTACAGCAAATGTGTTTTGCGGGTGCAGTGCACAATTTTATTAAGCCTGCCCTGTGCCAACTACTACTAAAAAAGGTAAATTTTTTACTTCAGTTTGTCAATATCAATACATAATCGGCAGCCATTTTATGCAACGATAGTGCACCAGCACAAGATATCTGCATGTCTGCAAGCCCAGAAATACAGCTTTTTGCTTACTGGGATAAAAAATATAGTGCACATCTAGGATTAGACGTGCATAAGTGAGTGTCACATTTAGGCCAGAAATACAGCTTTTTGATTACTGGGGTGAAAAAAAAAACATCTGTTTCCTATAGTGCACATCTAGGATTAGACGTGCATAAGTGAGTGTCACATTTAGGCCAGAAATACAGCTTTTTGATTACTGGGGTGAAAAAAAAACTTCTGTTTCCTATAGTGCACATCTAGGATTAGACGTGCATAAGTGAGTGTCACATTTAGGCCAGAAATACAGCTTTTTGCTTGGTGGGGTGAAAAAACCCTCTGATATACTGCACATCTGGGATTAGACATGCATAAGTGACTGTGAAATTTAGGCCACAAATACGGCTTTCGCATACTGGGGTAAAAAAAAACCATCTGTTTCATACAGTGCACATCTAGGATTAGACGTGCATAAGTGTGTGTCACATTTAGGCCAGAAATACAGCTTTTTGCTTACTGGGGTGAAAAAACCCTCTGATGTACTGCACATCTGGGATTATACATGCATAAGTGTGTGTCACATTTAGGCCAGAAATACACCTTTTTGCTTACTGGGGTGAAAAAAAAACCATCCTGTTTTATATAGTGCACATCAGGGATTAGACATTCATAAGTGTATGTCACATTTAGGCCAGAAATACAGCTTTTTGCTTACTGGGGTGAAAAAAAAACCATCTGTTTCATATAGTGCACATCTGGGATTAAACATTCATAAGTGTATGTCAAATTTAGCCCAGAAATACAGCTTTTTGCTTACTGGGGTGAAAAAAACCCTCTGATATACTGCACATCTGGGATTAGACTTGCATAAGTGAGTGTCACATTTAGGCCACAAATGCGGCTTTCTCATACTGGGGCATACTGGGGTGAAAAAAAAACATCTGTTTCATGTAGTGCACATCTAGTATTAGACGTGCATAAGCGAGTGTCACATTTAGGCCAGAAATACGTTTTTTTGGTTACTGGGGTTATAAAAACCCTCTGATATACTGCATATCTGGGATTAGACGTGCATAAGTGAGTGTCACATTTAGGCCAGAAATACAGCTTTTTGCTTACTGGGGTGAAAAAACCCTCTGATATACGGCACATCTGGGATTAGACGTGCATAAGTGAGTGTCACATTTAGGCCAGAAATACAGCTTTTTGCTTACTGGGGTGAAAAAAACCCTCTGATATGCTGCACATCTGGGATTAGACGTGCATAAGTGAGTGTCACATTTAGGCCAAAAATACGGCTTTTTGCTTACTGGGGTGAAAAAAACCCTCTGATATGCTGCACATCTGGGATTAGACGTGCATAAGTGAGTGTCACATTTAGGCCAAAAATACGGCTTTTTGCTTACTGAGGTTATAAAAACCCTCTGATATGCTGCACATCTGGGATTAGACGTGCATAAGTGAGTGTCACATTTAGGCCAGAAATACAGCTTTTTGCTTACTGGGGTGAAAAAAACCCTCTGATATGCTGCACATCTGGGATTAGACGTGCATAAGTGAGTGTCACATTTAGGCCAAAAATACGGCTTTTTGTATACTAGGGTGAAAAAACCCTCTGATATACTGCACATCTGGGATTAGACGTGCATAAGTGAGTGTCACATTTAGGCCAGAAATACGGCTTTTTGCTTACTGGGGTGAAAAAAACCTCTAATATACTGCACATATGGGATTAGACGTGCATAAGTGAGTGTCACATTTAGACCAGAAATACGGCTTTTTGGTTACTGGGGTTATAAAAACCCTCTGATATACTGCACATCTGGGATTAGACATGCAATATTGAGTGTCATATTTAGGCCAGAAATACTGCTTTCGCATACTGGGGTAAAAAAAAACATCTGTTTCATATAGTGCACATTTAGGATTAGACGTGCATAAGTGAGTGTCACATTTAGGCCAGAAATACGGATTTTTGCTTACTGGGGTGAAAAAAAAACATCTATTTCATATAGTGCACATCTGTTATGCCCTGCTCAGGTTATGTGCGGAGCTCTGCCAGGTTAGCTGCACGTGTGTAGCCTTTTGTTTTTGTTTTGGAGTTGAGCTGGATCCGCCTCCCTGTGTTCACCTTGTAATAAAATATGCAATTTAGATTCCGCCTTCGAGACCCAATCTGGATCATCATAAATTAATCCCAAGGATTTAAAAAATTCTTCCACTGACCTGAGGGCCAGAGAACCGGACAGCAGAGAAAAGGCCCAGGATTGCGCGTCCCCTTTAAGCAGGGATATGATTATCCCTACCCTCTGACTCTCATCACCAGGCGAAGATGGACGCAGCCAAAAATACAGCTGGGTGGGGTCGTTGGTATGATTTTAAATTACGCCCACTCTGTGTCCTGTGCGGGTTATAGCTTTTGTTTTGCTCAGTGGAAGGAAGGAAGGATTTGCTGTTCCTGCTCAGTAACAAGATAAGTTTGTTTTGTTTTTCTTGTGGTTGTCTGTCTAGGCTGTTAGAGAGACGCCTGCCCCCTCCAGGTCCTGAGGGAGCAGGCTGCCTCTTTCCCCCTTTCGCCATCTTAGGGATTTTAGGGAATCTTCAGCCTAGGCACGGGGACACGCTCATTCCCACCTTCAGGGTCTGAACTTTGGCATAAAAGTTTAGGGAGAGCTGGTAGGGATTTGTCAGGAGGTGACCTTTATCCCCAGCTTCTTGCCTAGACACTTGTTTGGTGGTATTCAGTTTATCTTGTACCCTGTCCAGCGTGACATTATAACCCGCCAATACTTTGACTGCTGTTTTGAGATGGAGTCAATTAATGTGCTAGTTGATCGCATGCAGGAAATATCCTTAGAGGTTGCTGATCTGCGTAATTCGGTCACACGGTGTCAGAATGCTCTGGCATCAGGTGCAATAGGAAGAAGGCAAATTTATGGGGAGCCCAAAGTCGCTCTGCCTGATAGATTTGCAGGGGGTGTGGATGACTTTATCCGCTTTAAAGAGTCATGCAAGCTGTATTTTCGGCTGCGTCTATCTACGCCTGGTGATGAGAGTCAGAGGGTAGGGATAATCATATCCCTGCTTAAAGGGGACACGCAATCCTAGGCCTTTTCTCTGCCGTCCGGTTCTCTGTCTCTCCGGTCAGTGGCTTACTGCGTTGAGTTTAGGAGATGGGCTACTGAGTCAGAGTAGAATGACCCCGCGTTACGTAGTCAGTTTTGTCAGGGGTTATCTGAGAGATTGAAAGATGCCCTTGGTTTTCATGAGTACCCGGATACATTGGAGAATGCTATGTCTTTGGCAGTACGGTTAGATAGACGTATTAGAGAGAGGTGTAAGGTTCCCTCCGCGCAAGGGATCCCTTCTGTGATTGGTTTCGTCTCACCTGCTCCCCAGGGTAATATGACATATAACTCTGGGATAGGGGAGGAACCCATGCAGATGGGTCAGGTGTCTATCCGTTCTGGTAGTAGGAACTTGAGGAGGTTGCATAAACTATGTTATTACTGTGGGAAAAGTGGTCATTTTATTTTTGCTTGTCCTTTTGTTAAACCGCATGTTGATGAGAAAGAATCACAAAGAGGTTTACTTAACCGCCTCCTGAGCGCCGAACGCAGGATTGCGGTCCGCAGGCGGTCGATTCAGGCTCCTTCACGCGCCGGCGCGTTATCTCGCGAGAGGCGAGATTTCCTGGGAATGCGCGCACACAGGCACTGCAGGTAATCTAGTGGATCTGCAGCCTGCCAGCGGCGATCATTTGCTGGCAGGCTGTAGATCCGATTTTATTTTAACCCCTTAAAGGTATATTAGACGCTGTTTTGATAACAGCATCTAATATACCTGCTACCTGGTTCTCTGGTGGTCCCTTTTGCTTGGATCGACCACCAGAGGACACAGGCAGCTCTGTAAAGTAGCACCAAACACCACTACACTACACCCCCCACGTCACTTATTAACCCCTGATCACCCCATATAGACTCCCTGATCACCCCCCTGTCACTGATCACCCCCCTGTCATTGATCACCCCCCTGTAAGGCTCCATTCAGACGTCCGTATGTGTTTTGCGGATCCGCAAAACACATACGGACGTCTGAATGTAGTCTTACAGGGGGGTGATCACCCCATATAGACTTCCTGATCACCCCCCTGTCATTGATCACTTCCCTGTAAGGCTCCATTCAGACGTCCGTATGTGTTTTGCGGATCCGATCCGCGGATCCGCAAAACACATACGGACGTCTGAATGGAGCCTTACAGGGGGGTGATCAATGACAGGAGGGTGATCACTCCATATAGACTCCCTGATCACCCCCCTGTCATTGATCACCCCCCTGTAAGGCTCCATTCAGACGTCCGTATGTGTTTCGCGGATCCGCAAAAATCACGGACACCGCGGATCCGCAAATCACGGACACCGCGGATCCGCAAAACACGGACACCGGCAATGTACTTTCCGCATTTTGCGGATCCGCACATTGCCAGATCTATTCCGATTGCGGACATGTTCTATAGGCTCAACAAAAAACGCAGTGTTCGCTCAATCAGGCCTGATCTTGTGCGCACACTTGCGTTCAGTCCACCCCACCGCAGTGACAGAATTTTTTTTTTTCTGATCACTGCAAAAACACAGTAAAATCGCTGCGGCGCTATAAAAAGATCACTTTTGAGGGGCATGGCGAGTTCATAGATTTTTTTTTTTTTGGCACAAGTTAGCGGAAATAGATTTTTTGTTTTTTTTGTTTTTTCTTACAAAGTCTCTGTCACGGCTGTAGGTGAGCAACAAGAGTGTACACAGTAAAAAGAGCTACTGACCGGACCCAAACTAGGGAGAATAAAGGGTGACCCCTGTCAGACCCTCAAAGCTCTCCCTATGCTGCTAAAGCACATGCCCGGATCCAAATGGCGGAACGAGGCATGCCCGCGTACCTAAGACTGATGACGACTGTAACCCCTACAATAGTGGAAGGGGCACGGCCACCGGTGCCCTGCTCAGTATATGGAGGGAACCGTGGCCACCTCAGATCCAGTCAGAAAATAACCAGGTACACAACAATGTCTGCACACTTAGCTGAAGGAGCTGCAGCCGCAGAGAAGACGGATCCAAGGACAGCTGGCAATATCCGGAGTGCTTGCTGCAGCAGAACACAGGTCCAGTGAACTGATAGCTACAAGTGAAGATACTCAAGCAAGAGCTACAACTGAAATGAGAAATATAATCCACGCCCTACAATAGGAGGAGGGGTGATTTAAAGGCAGGGAAATCAAACGCAGGAGGAACAGCTGGGAGGAAGGAAACAGAAAGTAAAGACTTCATCACAGGGGCGAAAAAACAGAGCAGTGAGAACTCCTCCAAGCTCTAGTAGTGACAGTCTCATATTCCACTAACTTGTGACAAAAAATAAAATCTCACATGAGCTCACCATATCCCACAACCAAATGCGTAAATTTGTCACACTTTAGGGCCCCTAAAATGCCAGGGCAGTATAAATACCCCACATGTGACCCCATTTCGGAAAGAAGACACCCCAAGGTATTCGCTGATGGGCATATTGAGTCCATGGGAGATTTTATTTTTTTGTCACAAGTTAGCGGAAAGGGAGACTTTGTGAGAAAAAAAATAATAATAATTTTCCGCTAACTTGTGGCAAAAAAAATAATCTTCCATGAACTCGCCATGCCCCTCACGGAATATCTTGGAGTGTCTTCTTTCAAAAATGGGGTCACATGTGGGGTATTTATACTGCCCTGGCATTTTAGGGGCCCTAAAGCGTGAGAAGAAGTCTGGAATCCAAATGTCTAAAAATGCCCTCCTAAAATGAATTTGGGCCCCTTTGCGCACCTAGGCTGCAAAAAAAGTGTCACACATGTGGTATCGCCGTACTCAGGAGAAGTTGGGCAATGTGTTTTGGGGTGTCTTTTTACATATACCCATACTGTGTGTGAGAAATATCTCTGTCAAATGACAACTTTGTATAAAAAAATTGGAAAAGTTGTCTTTTAGAGAGATATTTCTCTCACCCAGCATGGGAACATGTAAAAAGACACACCAAAACACATTGCCCAACTTCTCCTGAGTACGGCGATACCACATGTGTGACACTTTTTTGCAGCCTAGGTGGGCAAAGGGGCCCAAATTCTAAAGAGCACCTTTAGGATTTCACACAACATTTATTACACATTTGAATTTCAAACTACTTCTCATGCTTTAGGGCCCCTAAAATGCCAGGGCAGTATAACTACCCCACAAGTGACCCCATTTTGGAAAGAAGACACCCCAAGGTATTTCGTGATGGGCATAGTGAGTTCATGGAAGTTTTTATTTTTTGTCACAAGTTAGTGGAATATGAGACTTTGTAAGAAAAAAAAAATCAGCATTTTCCGCAAACTTTTGACAAAAGTTCTATGAACTCACTATGCCCATCAGCAAATACCTTAGGGTGTCTACTTTCTGAAATGGGGTCATTTGTGGGGTTTTTCTACTGTCTGGGCTTTGTAGAACCTCAGGAAACATGACAGGTGCTCAGAAAGTCAGAGCTGCTTCAAAAAGCGGAAATTCACATTTTTGTACCATAGTTTGTAAACGCTCTAACTTTTACCCAAACCAATAAATATACACTTATTGCATTTTTTTTTTATCAAAGACATGTAGAACAATAAATTTATAGAAAAATTTATATAGAAATTTAGTTTAAAAAAAAAGAATTACAACTGAAAGGGAAAAATCTCATTTTTTTGCAAAAATTTCGGTAAATTTCGATTAATAACAAAAAAAGTAAAAAGGTCAGCAGGAATGAAATACCACCAAATGAAAGCTGTATAAGTGAGAAGAAAAGGAGGTAAAATTCATTTGGGTGGTAAGTTGTATGACCGAGCAATAAACCGTAAAAGTAGTGTAGTGCATAATTGTAAAAAGTCGTTTGGTCAATAAGGGTGTTTAGCTAGGGGAGCTGAGGTGGTTAAAGAAGAAAAAAAACATCTCTGACTCTTGGTAGTGTGAATAGGGTGGTGGAGCAAGCAGGTATGCAAGCTCCCTGTAATACTCATTTTTTTCCTTCCAGCTATGGTGGCTCTAGACTCAAGAATTTTTTTTTGTTGAAGTATTCATTGACTGTGGTGCTGGGGTAAACCTTATTGATTTTCTTTTTCTTCAAAATCTGGGTCTAAGTACTTGCACTTTAGAAAGAGAGATTCCGGTTTTCGCAATTGATTCTTCCCCTCTTTCTCAAAGGAGTCTCACTCATATTGCTCATGGTTTTCAGTTAAGGGTGGGTGATTCACATGTTGAGATCATGTCTTGTTTTGTCATGAAGGACTTGCCCGCTCCTATAGTCTTAGGTTTACCGTGGTTGACAAAACATAACCCAATTATAGATTGGCAAGCAAGACAGATCATTGGTTGGAGTGAATTTTGTTCGGACAGTTGTCTTGGCACATTTATCTCTGGTGTGTCTACTATGGCTTTACCTCAGTATCTCTCAGATTTTGCGGATGTCTTTTCGGAGGGTGGGGCTCAGGAATTGCCCCCTCATCATGACTATGATTGTCGGCTTTACAATCTTTCTCAACCTGAAAGAGAGGTCATGTTGAAGTATATTGCCGAGAGTTTGGCAAAAGGTCATATTAGGCCATCTAAGTCTCCGGTTGCAGTTGGTTAATTCTTTGTAAAGAAAAAGGATGGATCGCTGAGACCTTGTTTGGATTTCCGGGAATTGAACCGTATTACGGTCCATGATCCATAGCCCCTTTTTTTGATCTTCGATCTTTTTGATCAAATTGTTGGAGCCAAGGTGTTCTCCAAGTTGGATTTAAGAGGGGCCTACAATCTGATCAGAATCAAGGAAGGGGATGAGTGGAAAACGGCCTTTAACACGCACGAGGGTCATTTAGAGAATCTGGTTATGCCTTTTGGGTTAACTAACGCGCCAGTGGTATTTCAGCAATTCGTCAATGACATTTTTCATCATATTGTGGGGAGGTTCGTGGTAGTTTACTTGGATGACATTCTAATTTACTCTCCTGATCTGAAGACCTATCAGGATCACGTGAGACAGGTTTTGTCGATCCTTCGGGAGAATAAATTATATGCCAAATTGGAGAAATGTGTGTTTTCTGTGCAGGAGCTTCCGTTTCTGGGATATCTGCTTTCTGACTCTGGTTTTCGTATGGACCCCGAAAAGGTCCGGGCTGTTCTGGAATGGGACCGACCAGAGAATCAGAAGGCTTTGATGCGGTTTTTGGGGTTTACTAATTATTATAGAAAATTTATCTTGAACTATTCAACCATTGTAAAACCTCTGACCGATATGACTAAGAAGGGCGTCGACGTCTCTGTCTGGTCGGATGAGGCATTGCAGGCCTTTTCGGCTATTAAGGAATGTTTTGCGTCTGCACCCATTCTGGTGCAGCCCGATGTGTCTCAGCAATTCATGGTGGAGGTTCATGCATCAGAAGTGGGGGTTGGAGCAGTGCTGTCGCAGGGTTCATCTCCAGGCAAATGGGTTCCGTGTGCTTTTTTTCTAAGAAGCTCTCGGTCGCCGAGAGGAATTATGATGTAGGAGATAGGGAATTGCTGGCCATCAAATTGGCTTTTGAGGAATGGCGTCACTGGTTGGAGGGGGCGTCTCATCCCGTTACGGTATATACTGATCATAAGAATTTGGCTTACCTGCAAAATGTCTGAATCCTAGACAGGCTAGATGGTCACTGTTCTTTACCAGGTTCAATTTTGGGGTTACTTTTCGCCCAGGGGTTAAAAACGTCAAGGCGGATGCGTTGTCTCTCAGTTTTCCTGGGGGATGTGATTCAGAGGATCCTGCTCCGATTTTGGCTAATGGGGTGGTGGTTTCCGCTCTGTACCCCGAATTGGAGATGGAGGTGTTGGGAGCCCAGGAGGGGGCTCCTGGTTCTTGTCCCCCAGGGAGGTTGTTTGTTCCTGATGGACTGTGATACAAGGTATTCAAGGAACATCACGATACTGTCCTTGCTGGACATCCTGGTGGTAAATCCACTTTTGATCTTGTGTCCCGAGGTTCTGGTGGCCTGGGTTACATAAGAGTGTTGAGGATTACGTAGCAGCTTGTGAAACTTGTGCATGGTCAAAGGTTGCTCACACTCGACCTTCTGGTTCACTTCTTCCTTTGTCTATTCTGTCTCGTCCTTGGACTTTATTACGGATCTGCCGAGTTCCTCCGGGAAAACAGTAATTTTGGTGGTTGTTGACCGTTTTAGTAAAATGGCTCACTTTGTATCGTTAGCTAGTTTGCCCAATGCCAAGACTCTTGCTCAGATTTTTGTTGATAATATTGTGAAATTACATGGCATTCCCTCGGATGTGGTTTATGATAGGGGCACGCAGTTTGTCTCCAGGTTTTGGAGGGCGTTCTGCTCTCGGCTTGGATTCAACTTTCGTTCTCTTCGGCTTTTCATCCGCAGTCGAATGGGCAGACAGAGCGTACGAATCAAAACCTGGAGACCTACTTGAGGTGCTTTGTGGCTGAGAATTAGGAGGACTGGTCCTCATTCTTATCCCTAGCAGAGTTTGCTTTGAATAATCGTAGGCAGGAGTCCACGGGTAAGTCGTCATTTTTTGGCGCATACGGTTTTCATCCTCAGTTTGGTACCTTTTCTGGGACTAGTTCCTCTGGGATGCCAGAGGAGGAGAGATTTTCTTCTGCCTTGTCTTCTATCTGGCGGAGGATCCAAGTGAATTTGGAGAAGATGGGTGAGAGGTATAAGCGAATGGCTGACAAGAGATGTATGACTGGTCTGGACCTGTGTGTGGGTGATCTGGTGTGGTTATCTACTAAAAATATTAAACTGAGAGTACCATCTTGGAAACTGGGTCCAAGATTTATTGGACCTTATAAAATATCTGCGGTGGTCAATCCAGTAGCATTTTGTAATGACCGGCGTCACGCAAAGGGAGGGAAATGGGAAGGCCCTGTCCAAGGGAGAGGGAAAGATGGTGACCCCTGACTCACCTTGCGGCTGGCACCTGACTGCTCTGACGTCCCTAGACGGTTTCCTCACCCGTACGCCGATCACGTGCCTAAACCCTGGCTTTCCCTAAGATGAGCCCTATGTAGTGAACGGGGCGGTGGGATCACTAGTCCGCACCACTGACACTAAGAGGAAAACACCAAGGAGAGGACAGACAATACAGACAAACATATAATCCCAGGTGGGTGACAACAGCAGACCACCAAGGCCCAACAGGGATCCGGAGGGTAACGTTCTGGAACAACAGCTGAGGAGGAGAAGCTACAGATCCCTGAGTGAGCCAAAAAGGATTGCAAGGCAAACCCAGAAAGCTACCATTAATAAACAGCACTGTCTTTAGATATAGAGCGCGCAGCCACCCGCTGCGACTTCCTGACCCCGGGTATAACGGAGTCAGGCGTGGCTCTTGACACCCTCGTGACAGTACCCCCCTCTCTACGAGGGGCCTCCGGACACTCAGGACTAGGTCTCTCAGGATGAGAGGCATGAAAAGCCCGAACTATCCTGTCGGCGTTTACCTCAGACGCTGGAACCCACATTCTTTCCTCGGGACCGTAACCCCTCCAATGCACCAGATATTGAAGAGAGCGGCGGACCCGACGAGAATCAACAATTTTGGATATTTGAAACTCTAGATTATCATCCACAACAACAGGAGGAGGTGGCAGCAGTGACGGTTCTAGAGGTGGAACATACTTCTTGAGTAACGACTTATGGAAGACGTTATGGATTTTAAAAGTCTGAGGTAGCTCCAGGCGAAAAGCCACGGGGTTAATGATGGCTACTATTTTGTAAGGGCCAATGAACCTAGGACCCAGTTTTCAAGAGGGAACCTTTAATTTAATATTCCTAGTAGACAAGCACACATAGTCATTCACTCCTAGGTCCGGACCTGGCGACCGTCTCTTATCAGCCATGCATTTATATTTACCTCCCATATTTTTCAAATTAGCTTGCACTTTCTGCAATACAGAAGAAAGAGATGACGAAAACCGTTCCTCTTCGGGAACCCCAGAAGACCCCCCCTCTTTGAAAGTACAGAATTGGGGATGAAAACCATATGCACCAAGAAATGGTGACTTGCCAGTAGATTCCTGAGAGACTTGCGCGCGCGCACAAGTAGAACAGGAAGACACAAAATCCATTACATCCTGACGCAAGCTTGGCCACCAAAAACGACGAGACAATAGCTCCAAGGTTGCTTTACTACCCGGGTGCCCAGCAAGTGCCGAATTATGATGTTCCTTTAATAATTCGAGACGCAGGTTTAACGGTACAAACAATTTCTCTGAGGGGCAAGAGACCGGGGCGTCCCCCTGGGCCTCTAACACCTTCCCCTCCAGAACAGAGTGTACCGCAGAGACAACCACTCCTCTTTGTAGAATGGGTACCGGATCACTCACATTACCCCCTCCAGGGAAACAACGAGATAGTGCATCTGCCTGGGTATTTTTTATGCCCCAGGACGATAGGTAATAACAAAGTTAAACCTGGTAAAAAATAGTGACCACCTAGCTTGTCTAGGGGTGAGACGCTTAGCTGATTCGAGGTACAGAAGGTTTTTTGTGGTCCGTAATCACAGTGATGGGGTGGATTGCCCCCTCTAAAAAGTGACGCCATTCTTCAAATGCTAGTTTAATAGCTAATAGTTCCCTATTGCCAATATCATAGTTCTTCTCTGCTGCAGATAGTTTTTTAGAAAAGAAAGCACAAGGACGCCATTTGCCAGGAGACGGACCCTGAGACAGCACAGCCCCCACTCCCACCTCTGACACATCAACTTCAACAATAAAAGGCTGGGAGACATCAGGTTGGATTAGTACAGGTGCCGAGGTAAACCTCTCTTTTAGAGAGGAAAAAGCAATTTTAGCGGCGTCAGACCATTTAGAAAAATCAGTCCCCTTCCTAGTCATGTCAGTAAGGGGTTTTACAATCACCGAAGAATTTTTAATGAACTTTCTATAGAAATTTGCGAAGCCCAAGAACCGTTGCAGTGCTTTGAGGTTCTCAGGAAGATCCCAATCTAAAATTGCCTGGACCTTCCTAGGATCCATACGGAAACCTGAAGCAGATAATAAATAACCTAGGAACTGTATTTCCTGAATGGCGAAGACACACTTTTCAATTTTAGCATATAATTTATTCGTCCGTAGGACCTGCAGTACCTGTCTGACATGCACCTCATGTGTTTTCAGATCAGACAAATAAATTAAAATATCAGACTAGTATCAAATAATTAGAAAAGGCTCCCAGCATGTAATTTTTATTGTATTTATTTTTATTGTATTTTTTATTGTATTTATTTATTATTTATTATTTATTATTTATTACCTATAATTTTTTATTCACAATCTTTTATTCACAATTTATCTATTTTTATCTGATTGTATTTACAATGTGAGTATTTATTTTAAATATATGTTTTTATGGAGTAATATTGTAAAACGTATGCAGCAATGTACTGGAGTACACTGACTATTTATGTACCATGGGGTAAAGGTTGAGACTGTGGGATCGGTCCAGTCTAAAATCCGACCCATATTTTCCATCAAACCTTTCTATGTTAAAACCCAGTCATTCCAGCATGTGTCATATTTGAAATGTTATTTTATTTTATTTTAACATGTAACTTACACATGTATAAATATAATGTATCAAGTAAGACACACACTGTGATACGTTTGTAGTCAAGTAATTGATTATACCATTAAAGGTGATGATTGCGGCTGTGCAGTAAGCCCAGTCCGCAATCCAACCCATATTTTATAATGAACCCAAACAGGGTATATAAAGCAACAACTTGTGTCTGTATCTAGCATTATACAACTATCTACTGAGGAAGGAACTTGTTTCCGAAACGCGTCTAGTGTGTATTGAGACCAGGCTACCGGTGCGTTTTTTTCCCAAAAACGCAAGAGGACTTTTCTTCAAACATATACCGCTGCAAAGATCTGTTCACCAAGAATCTACCAAGTGGACTGAAACTGTGCTGTTGCATCTGACACTGCCACAAACACAAGGTAAATCCTGCTGTGTTCACTCTCCCTGGCCTGACAAGCTCAGGCAATCACAGGCTCGGCTCAGCTATACCAGCTTCCGTCTGGCCTGACGGTGCAGGCGCCTACGTCACAAACCAGCGATCGACTGCTTGGCTGGACACGTGGGACGCTGAGCGAGCGGGTCTGATGGTTTGCTCCGCAAGGAACAAGTAAGTGGAGCCCCACAGATCGGAGAAAGTGTGGTAACTATCTGTCAGACGACATTTAAACACAGAGTCCCCCTTGTGGGAAATTTCAAGAAGGACAATCTTGAACTTTTGGTTCCAACTATTTGGCAAAACTGGTATTTATAATCATGGACATTTGAGCGGTTCATTAGATTATCCCTTGCAGCCTAACTCTAGCCATTAGGTATCATTCCTAGGAGTACTCCGGTTATATAGGTTTGTGCGAGAGCTCCGCACTGTTATACCTATCTACACATTCTGTTATGTTTGTATGCTGATACTGACACCAAGTCAGTTTGTATTTATTTAGTGTATTAATAAATTTTATGCAAAAATACTGTGAGTCAGCCTATATTATTATTATTAAATTAAAATATCATCTAGGTATATCACCACAAACCTGCCGATAAGATGACAAAAAATGTCATTAACGAAATGTTGGAAGACAGCAGGAGCATTGGTCAGACCGAAAGGCATGATTAGATTTTCATAATGCCCCTCAGGGGTGTTAAAAGCTGTCTTCCACTCATCCCCTTCCTTGATACGAATCAGATTGTAGGCCCCCCTAAGATCAAGTTTGGAGAACCACCTAGGCCCAACAGGGATCCGGAGGGTAATGTTCTGGAGCAACAACCAGGGAACACAGCTGCACAGCTCCAGTGGGTCAGTATAGAAGTCCAGGCAGGAAGCTCTATATCTGGCAACCAGAGAAGTGAGAGATGGGAATATAAGGAGGTTGGGATTGCTGGACAAGAAACAGCTGAGGAGGGGAAGCTACGGATCCCTGAGTGAGCCAAAAAGGATTGCAAGGCAAACCCAGAAAGCTACCATTAATAAACAGCACTGTCTTTAGACATAGAGCACGCAGCCACCCGCTGCGACTTCCTGACCCCGGGTATAACGGAGTCAGGTGTGGCTCTTGACACCCTCGTGACATGTTTCGTCTGGATCTTATGCAGACTTGGAAGATCCATGATGTGTTCCACAGGTCTTTACTGAAGAAATATGTGAAACCAGTGGAACCATCGCCATTGCCTCCTCCCCCTGTTCTGGTTGATGGAAATTTAGAGTTTGAGATCTCTAGGGTTCTCGACTCAAGAGGTCTTCGTGGTTCCCTTCAGTACCTGGTACACTGGAGGGGATACGGCCCTGAGGAGAGGATGTGAGTTCCGGCTGTGGATGTTAGTGCCAGCCAACTGGTGAGGGCTTTTCACAGATCCCACCCGGCGATGACGCCGTTATCAGCGTTACAATACCACTTCTATGTCTCCTTGAGAAAACACTTAGGGCGATGATGGAAGAGGAGGTGGCCCAGGAGGAGGAGGAGGAAGAGGGGTCATTTTTAGCACTTTCAGGCCAGTCTCTTAGAAGTGACTCAGAGGGAGGTTTTTTGCAACAGCAGAGGCCAGGTACAAATGTGGCCAGACTACTGGAGGACGAGGAGGACGAGGATGAGGAGGAGGTGGAGGAGGATGAGGATGAGGATGAAGCATGTTCACAGCAGGGTGGCACCCAACGCAGCTCGGGCCCATCACTGGTGCGTGGCTGGGGGGAAACGCAGGACGATGAAGATACGCCTCCCACAGAGGACAGCTTGTCCTTACCTCTGGGCAGCCTGGCACACATGAGCGACTACATGCTGCAGTGCCTGCGCAACGACAGCAGAGTTGCCCACATTTTAACGTGTGCGGACTACTGGGTTGCCACCCTGCTGGATCCCCGGTACAAAGACAATGTGCCCACCTTACTTCCTTCACTGGAGCGTGATAGGAAGATGCGCGAGTACAAGCGCACGTTGGTAGACGCGCTACTGAGAGCATTCCCAAATGTCACAGGGGAACAAGTGGAAGCCCAAGGCGAAGGCAGAGGAGGAGCAAGAGGTTGCCAACACAGCTGTGTCACGGCCAGCTCCTCTGAGGGCAGGGTTAGCATGGAAGACATGTGGAAAAGTTTTGTCACCACACCACAGCTAACTGCACCACCACCTGATACGGAACGTGTTAGCAGGAGGCAACATTTCACTAACATGGTGGAACAGTACGTGTGCACACCCCTCCACGTACTGACTGATGGTTCGGCCCCATTCAACTTCTGGGTCTCCAAATTGTCCACGTGGCCAGAGCTAGCTGTAACGGACCGTTTCAGCAGACAAGGGGTTAAAAATCTGTTTAGGCGATATGCCCCTTTTCTAAAAGACAGGCTCAGCTACTGCAGAACACCAAACTCCCGAACTGGATACAAAATAGCACTCCAAACTGGAACCTCACGAATAGCTGCTAGCAGACGAACAAGAATCAGCTTACACTCCTGGCAATCAGTCTCTAAGAGCATACAGGGGATCCCCCCAATAACGAAACAAGGCTCTGTGTTGAGGGTCAAGCAGTGGTCTGAGGTGCTGGCACACCCAGCCTGGTTTTTATTACAGTTGTTTGCAAATACAGGTCCGCCCACAGGGAGGTATAAAACAACCAAGCCCATCTGGTGTACAGGCCCCTAGGGGACCAGAATGAAGACTTGTGACATAGGACAGATATGCAGCACTGTAGGATACACAGAGACAATACATCCCCACAATGCATCATGGTTTCCTCCTCTCTGCCCTGGAGACACCCGAGGCGTAATCCAATTATCTCTCAAGACAAAGAGAAATCACCAATACACATGTGCAGACAACAGAACAGACATCACCCTTTAAACACACAATGGGACAATGGCACAATAGAAACACACCCAGCATTTTCCTCCCAAGCTGACAAGTTACACTTATTAGAAATTGTTACAACTTTGTGAGTTTACATTGGCCATACATATAACTTACATCAATTTAAACAGTATAACTTGGGGACAAACCTATCCAAAATTCACTTGAATCGGTTCAGGGGTTTAAAAGTTAGTATGGGCCATAATCCTGAGGCAAGAGGCCAGCAGCCATGCCCCTCCAAAACCCAGTGGCGAGGTTGGTTTCGCCACACTAGCCTTTTATGCCTTGGAGGTGCTGGCCTGCCCGGCGGCCAGCGTTTTGTCTGAACGTGTATTCAGCACGGCAGGGGGCGAAATTACAGACAAATGCAGGCGCCTGTCTACAGCCAATGTGGACAAGCTGACGTTCATAAAAATGAACCAAGCATGGATCCCGCCGGACCTGTCCATCCTTTGTGCAGATTAGACATTTATAACTACCTCCCCTTAACCATATATTATTGTACTCCAGGGCACTTCCTCATTCAATCCTTTTTTTTATTTTCATTTTAGCATTATATTGCGGGGCAACCCAAAGTTGAATGAACCTCTCCTCTGTCTGGGTGCCGGGGCGTAAATATCTGACAATGGCCTGTTCCAGTGTTGGGTGACGTGAAGCCTGATTCTCTGCTATGACATGAAGCCTGATTCTCTGCTATGACATGAAGCCTGATTCTCTGCTATGACATGAAGCCTGATTCTCTGCTATGGGACCTCTCTCCTCTGTCTGGGTGCCGATGCCTAAATATCTGACAATGGCCTGTTCCAGTGGTGGGTGACGTGAAGCCTGATTCTCTGCTATGCCATGAAGCCTGATTCTCTGCTATGGGACCTCTCTCCTCTGTCTGGGTGCCGTGGCCTAAATATCTTACAATGGCCTGTTCCAGTGTTGGGTGACATGAAGCCTGATTCTCTGCTATGACATGAAGCCTGATTCTCTGCTATGACTTGAAGCCTGATTCTCTGCTATGACTTGAAGCCTGATTCTCTGCTATGACATGAAGCCTGATTCTCTGCTATAGGACCTCTCTCCTCTGTCTGGGTGGCGGGGCCTAAATATATGACAATGGCCTGTTCCAGTGGTGGGTGACGTGAAGCCTGATTCTCTGCTATGCCATGAAGCCTGATTCTCTGCTATGGGACCTCTCTCCTCTGTCTGGGTGTCGGGGCCTAAATATCTGACAATGGCCTGTTCCAGTGTTGGGTGACGTGAAGCCTGATTCTCTGCTATGACTTGAAGCCTGATTCTCTGCTATGACTTGAAGCCTGATTCTCTGCTATGACATGAAGCCTGATTCTCTGCTATGGGACCTCTCTCCTCTGTCTGGGTGTCGGGGCCTAAATATCTGACAATGGCCTGTTCCAGTGGTGGGTGACGTGAAGCCTGATTCTCTGCTATGACATGAAGCCTGATTCTCTGCCATGAGACCTCTCTCCAATTGATATTTTTAATTTTAATTTATTTTATTTTTATTCATTTCCCTATCCACATTTGTTTGCAGGGGATTTACCTACATTTTGCTGCCTTTTGCAGCCCTCTGGCTCTTTCCTGGGCTATTTTACAGCCTTTTTAGTGCCGAAAAGTTCGGGTCCCCATTGACTTCAATTGGGTTCGGGGCGAAGTTCGGGTCGAGTTCGGATCCCGAACCCGAACATTTCCGGGAAGTTTGGCCGAACTTCTTGAACCCGAACATCCAGGTGTTCGCTCAACTCTAGTTCTGAACCTTAGCACAACCTGCATGACCAGGCATCTACATGCAAGACACGGGCTGCAGTGGAGTAAGCACATTCAAAACCAAGAAAGGGCTCATGCCCCTCTTGCTCCCTCTTCTGCTGCTGCCTCGGCCTCTTCCTCCGACTCTGAAGGAACGTTGGCACCTGCCGCCCAGCAAACAGAGGATGTGCCACCAACAACACCACCTTAGTCACCAAGCATCTCCACCATGTCACACGGAAGCGTTCAGCTCTCCATCTCACAAACCTTTGAGAGAAAGCGTAAATTCCCACCTAGCCACCCTCGATCCCTGGCCCTGAATGCCAGGATTTCTAAACTACTGGCCTTTGAAATGCTGTCATTCAGGCTGGTGGAGACGGACAGCTTCAAACAGCTCATGCCGCTTGCTGTCCCACAATACGTCGTTCCCAGCCGCCACTACTTCTCCAGGAGAGCCGTGCCCTCCCTGCACAACCAAGTATCGGATAAAATCAAGTGTGCACTGCGCAACGCCATCTGTGGCAAGGTCCACCTAACCAGAGATACGTGGACCAGAAAGCACGGCCAGGGACGCTATATCTCCCTAACTGCACACTGGGTAAATGTAGTGGCGGCTGGGCCCCAGGCGGAGAGCTGTTTGGCGCACGTCCTTCCGCCGCCAAGGATCGCAGGGCATCATTCTTTGCCTCCTGTTGCCTCCTCTTCCTACTCGGTTTCCTGGGACTAGCCGGTTTGACGCACATCCCTTTCCTGACGCATGTGCTGAATTTGGTGGTGCAGGAATTCATTCACAACTACCCCGACATGTCAGAGCTGCTGCATAAAGTGCGGGCCGTCTGTGCGCGCTTCCGGCGTTCTCTTCCTGCCGCCGATCGGCTGTCTGCTCTACAGCGTAACTTCGGCCTTCTCGCTCACCACCTCATATGCGACGTGCCTACCAGGTGGAACTCCACCTTGCACATGCTGGAGAGACTGTGCGAGCAGCAGCAGGCCATAGTGGAGTTTCAGCTGCAGCACGCACGGGTGAGTCGCACTGTGGAACAGCACCACTTCAGCACCAATGACTGGGCCTCCATGCGAGACCTGTGTGCCCTGTTGCGCTGTTTTGATTACTTCACCAACATGGCCAGTGGCGATGACACCGTTATCAGCGTTACAATACCACTTCTATGTCTCCTTGAGAAAACACTTAGGGCAATGATAGAAGAGGATGTGGCCGAGGACGAGGAGGGGGAAGAGGGATCATCTCTAACACTTTCAGGCCAGTCTTTTAGAAGTGGCTCAGAAAGAGGATTTTTGTAACAGCAGAGGCCATGTACAAATTTGGCCAGCCAGGGCCCACTACTGGATGACGAGGAGGAGTATGATGAGGAGGAGGATGGGGATGAAGCATGTTCACAGGGGTGGCATCCAACGCAGCTCGGGCCCATCACTGGTGCGTGGCTGGGGGGATACGGAGGACGCAGACGATACGCCTCCCACAGAGGACAGCTTGTCCTTACCTCTGGGCAGCCTGGCACACGGGTGCAACTACATGCTGCAGTGCCTGCGCCCACATTTTAACGTGTGCTGACTACTGGGTGGCCACCCTGCTGGATCCCCGTTACAAAGACAATGTGCCGTCCTTAATTCCCTCACTGGAGCGTGATCGGAAGATGCGCGACTACAGGCGCACACTGGTAGACTCGATCCTGAGAGCATTCCCGACTGACGCCGGGGGACAAGTGGAAGCACAAGGCAAAGGCAGGGGAGGAGGAAGAGGTCGCCAACGCAGCTGTGTCAGCGCCAGCACCTCAGAAGGCAGGGTTAGCATGGCCGACATGTGGAAAAGCTTTGTCACCTCGCCGCAACAACAGGCCCCAACTGCTGATATGGAGCGTGTTAGCAGGAGGCAGCATTTGAACAACATGGTGGAACAGTACCTGTGCATACGCCTACACGTGCTGACTGATGGTTCTCCCCCATTCAACTTCTGGGTCTCCAAATTGTCCACATGGCCAGAGCTTGCCCTGTATGCCTTGGAGGTGCTGGACTGCCCTGCAGCCAGTGTTCTCTCTGAACGTGTATTTAGCACGGCAGGAGGCGTCATTACAGACAGATGCAATCGCCTGTCCACAGCCAACGTGGACAAGCTCACGTTCATTAAAATGATCAAGGCTTGGATCCCTCAGGAACTGTCTGTACCTTGTGCAGAATAGACAGTTCTAACAGCCTCAACCATCCATCCTTGTACTCAAGTGCACTTATTCCTTTTTTTTTTTTATATGTCCCAATATTTTGTGGGATACCCCTATGTAAAAATGCAAAATAACACACATCTGTGTTGACTACCTATTCCTCCTTCGCCGCCGCTTCTACCTAGACCGCCACGTGAGCATACACGGCCACATCCACCCATTCACCGCCTCCTCAACCTCTTCCTCCTACATCATTCCTAATTATTATTTTTTTAAGGTCTTTTATGTTTTTTTTTATTCATGTCCCTATCCACATTTGTTTGCAGAGCATTTGCCGTGCTCTTAAGCACATTTTGCTACCTTTTGCAGCCCTCTAGCTGTTTCCAGGGCTATTTTAGAGCCATTTTAGTGTCTAAAAGTTCGGGTCTCCATTGACTTTAATGTGGTTCGGGTTCAGGGTCATGTTCGGGTCCCGAACCCAAACTTTTTTTTTTTAAGTTCGGCCGAACCTGCTGAACCCGAATATCCAGGTGTCCGCTCAACTCTAGTCATTTGATCTATGATTTGTCTGATGTGCAATAAAATATACAGTATATACACAATGTAATGAATGTTTCATGGATATGTGTTCCTCGTGTACAGTATTTCCTTATTAAATCATGTATGGTATTGTTTAATATGCCATTCATGTAATTTAACAGGTTGACTTTTTACAATTATAATGTTATATAATATAATTATATATAGTATATTTCTAATTCATAATTATAGTGTAGTAAACAGCAATAAAATAGGTATAAATAAATAGGTATATGGCTCTTTAACCCCTTGAAGCGCAGAGATTTATAAATACATTCTGACATAACTGCTATAGCAGAGATTTGAAAATATACAGTATGCTGTTGTCACAGTGGAGATTTATGGACACATTTTGTCTTAACTGCTACAGGTACAGTATAGTGGAGATACAGTATATAGATACAGGCTGCTGTAATTGCCAGAGCGGAGAATTATTACCTTTACAGTGTCAATTCTTACAACAGAAAGTTATTGACACGCCTGCTGAAAGTAACCCTAACCCTGACCTCCAGTCCGACTGCACATTAACCCTTTCACCCCTTTTCCTTTAAAATAAATATAGGGGAAAGTGCTATAATAGTTTAGATTTGGGCAGGCACAGAACCGGTCTCTCCGTAGATTGTTCCCCTTAGGTTCACTTTAGTTCACTTATGTACTATGCGCTCACGCGAGTCTGATGGGAGCGCTAGCGATGCTACGTCTGTATATTAGTAAAGAATTTCTATAGTGTTCTACTGGTCCTAGCAAAGTAGCCTACAAAATAGATAACTAAAATTACATACTTTGTGACAGGCCTAGATGAACAGATTTCCATATTTTCTTCCCTTGTAATCATTGATGGAAAGCACTAACCAAGCACTGACTGTGTAAATAAGTCCTTAGTCTTTTTCTTGAGGAAAATGATCAAATATGACGTCTGCGAGAGGCAAAATTTTACATCAAATTTTAGGATTAAAATATAATTTGAAGGTGATATTAGAGTCAGGTGTTTTCAATCAATGGAATAACAATCAGGTGTGAGTGGGCAACCTGTTTTATTTAAAGAACATAGATCTATATGATCTGATCTTCACAACACATGTTTGTGGAAGTGTTTCATGGCACAAACTCAGAAGAAGAGTTGTTGATGCTTATCAGGCTGGAAAAGATTACAAAACCATCTCTACAGCGTTTTGGACTTCACAGACAGATTGTGTAGAAATTAAGAAAATGCAAGACCATTACTAGCCTCCCCACGATTAGTTGACTAACAAAAATCATGCCAAAAGCAAGTTGTGTAATAGACTGCAAGGTCACAAAGAACCTAAGGTATCCTCTAAGGAACTAAAGGCCTTTCTCACATTAACTAATGTTAATGTTTATGAGCTCACCATCAGGAGGACACTGAACAACAATGGTGTGCATGGCAGGATTTCAAGGAGAAAGCCACTGGTTTCCAAATGAAACATTGCTGCCTGTCTGCAATTTGCTGAAGATCACCCGGGACAATGTTTTGTGGATGGATGGGACCAATAATATAACTTTTTGGATTAAATGTGAAGTGTTACGTTTGGAGAAAGGAAAATACCACATTCCAGCATAAAATCCTAATACAATCTGTGGTATTTGGGCCTGTTTTGCTGCATCTGGGCCAGGCCATTCTGCCATCATTGGAACAATGATTTCTGAATAATACCAGCAAATTCTAAAGGAAATGTTAGGACATCTATCCATCAGCTGAATCTCAATAGAATGCTGGTCATGCAGCAGGGCAACGAACCTAAGCCTACAAGTCATTCTGCTAACGGATGACTTTAATCCAATAGAAATGCTGTGGAAGGAACTGAAGCAAAAAGTTCATGGGAGGAAACCCATAAGCCTATCAACATAACAGAGTTTAAGCTTTTTTTGTTCAGCTGTTTTGTGAATCATTTGTTCAATTTAGTTCAATCTTTATTTACTTTTAGAACTTGTGTGAAAATCTGATGTAGTTTTAGATCAAATGTTTGCAGAAATATGACAATTCTGAAGGGTTCAGAAACTGTCAAAAACCCCTGTATAGACCCAAAGCATGCAAATGCTTTACTTAAAGTATAACTTAATTCTTAAGCATTTTACTAAGACCAAAATATGCCTGTAACAAGTCAGATAGGCAGGGTGATGGATAGTGCTCATTAGGTCACATGTCCATAGTCAGGTATGAGTTAATGACAAGAGGCGGCTGGAAGCCTCTGCATGTTACACACAGGCATCTTCTGCAGACTGAAGACAGATTCTGCTTAGCAACCCTGTTAGAACTTTGCTAAGAAGACTCTTTTGCACTGTTATCTAGTATAGAGAAACATATTTCCCTAATAAAACACATTACAAAAATGTCTATATTAAAAATAAATTGAAACAGTTACTAACAGTACTGTATTTTAATTGGGCATTTTCCATTCTATTTATGCTTGTCACATCATAATCTGGTTATTCTATGCATGGGAGGCTATAGGGGTGCAGAGGTAGCAGTTGCATCTGGGCACTAGTCTCTCTGCCACATAAGACATGGCACATGGTATGTAATTAGAGGAGATGTTACAAAGTTTGTATTAAAGCCCCAAAGCTTAAATTTACACCTTTCATCATGTCTAATTTGTGAGCATTATTTTACTCTTATTCAATAGCAGAAGTCAATCTACTCAATAAATTCCACACATATATTTAGAGGTGCATGTACATGAAGTTTACCTTTTGTAACATATTACTGGTCTGTATAAATAAACATGTACTGTATAGAATGCCTCATTCACACGGCCGTTGTTTTGGTCTGCATTCACTTCCATAAGGCTTCAAAAGATGCGTACAGCACACGCCATTCGTGGCCCTGCAAAAAATATAGAACATGTCCTATTCTTGTCCGTTTTGCAGACAAGAATAGGCATTTATATTATGGGCGGCCCGTTCTGCAAATTGCGGCAAGCACGTGTTTTGTGGATCCGCAATTTGCGGACCTTAAAACACGGTGTGGCCGTGTTTATGAGGCCTAATTGTTTTACCAGTTTTCTTTTGTAGGGTTGACTTTCTTTATATTGTAATTATAAGTATGCTTTCCACATAAAACTCATGCATGTATTTATTTATTATATTTAACTATAAAGGTGAAGAAACTGAAAAAAATAAAACTTTGAAAAGTGATCTTGCTAAAGCCAAAGAAGATCTGAGACTTGTTTTGAGGAAAATGAGGGAATATCAGGTACTAATTTAATCTCTTAATCTTAGAATTACTGTATTTGTAGTGTTAACTAGAGATGAGCGAATTTCTAAAATATTTCATTCGACCGTTTGCCAAATTTTCTGAAAAGATTTGATTCGATTTGAATTTATTTGTGGCGAATCGCATAAAAAAAAAAACAGCTATTTCGTGGCTGCAGAGAGCCTGTACAGTGGTGTAGAACACTGTTCCTTGCAGTAACATGCATAGGGAGTCTTCTGTGGTAGTGAAACAATACTGTAAGTCAGTATGACACACAGATGACAGGCGTCGCTCATAGAATCACTGCACACTTCACTTATTTGGGCAGTTATGGGGCCAAAACTGACCAAATAACTCAATTGTGAACTCAGCCTTACAGGTCAATGTTAGCGTCAAAAAGAAGCGCACTGCTTTTACACCATCGGCAGCTGATTCCACATAGATGTCTACAGAACCTGTTCTAGTAAACACTTATACAAGTAGAGCCCCCTGACAGAGTGGAGAGGGTGTCAGCAGTAAGTTTGTTTTGACATCACAGATTATTTTGCCCTTCCTCTAAACCGTCAGAACAATTACCCCCCAAAATACAGATCCTGTCTGCTGAGAATCCGCCTTCACTTGGTCAGCATTTGGTCAGCAATCCATCAGTATTGCTAAAGCCAAAAAAAAAAACAGGAGTGAGATCCAAAACAGAGGACACATAAATGGCACATTTGCAAGTCTTCTGTGTTTTGTACCCACTCCTGCTTTACCAAATAATAAGCCAATTCTGATGCAAAATAGGGACCATGTCATACAGGCCTTACAGCTACTACATAGACAGGATCCGTTGTGCGTCTAATTTTTCCTTACTTTTGACAGATCAGAAGGGTCAAATGAATGATGATGTCAACCAGGCCAAAAATGACAAAATAGTGGCCCAGTCATGGAGTGGGGAGGGTGGGAACAGCATTAAAAGTCCACATAGTGTCCCAATGACATAGTGGTGAGGTGGAAGCAGCATGAGGAGACCACAGAGTGGCCCAGTGACATAGTAGTGAGGTGGCAGCAGCATGAAGAGACCATATAGTGGCCCAGTGACATAGTGGAGAGGTGGAAGCGGCATGAGGAGACCACATAGTGGCCCAGTGACATAGTGTTGAGGTAGCAGCAGCATGAGGAGACCACAGTGTGGCCCGGTGACATAGTGGTGAGGTGGCAGCAGCATGAGGAGACCACAGAGTGGTGATTTGGCAGCAGCATGAGGAGACCACAGAGTGGTGAAGTTACAGCAGCATGGGGAGACCACAGAGTGGCCCAGAGACAGAGTCGTGACTTGGCAGTAGTATGACGAGACCAGAGTGGCAAGATGACACAATGTGGAGGTGGCAGCAGCATGAAGAGACCACAAAGTGGCACAATGACATAGTGTGGAGGTGGCAACAGCAGCATGAGGAGACCTGAGTGATGAGGTGGCAGCAGCATCAGGAGACCACAGTGACCCGATGACAGAGTGAGGAGGTGGGTTGCAATAACAGTACCCGCTGACAATGGTGGGTGTAATAAGGAGCACTTGGCATCAGATGTGTGGCATCAGGCGGGTGGCAGTATCAGAATAGTAGCTGACACAGCTACCCAGAATAAACCGGTCTCTTTTGTCAAGGTTTGGGTGAGGCAGCATGGATGATCTAATCTGATGCATCAGGCATTGGTGGGTGAAAATCCTGGCTGATCAATGCCCGATTCATCTTGACAGTCTCTCCACATTTTGGGTGGACAAGAGAGTTCTCCTTGGGGTAACTATGGCCCCTGCCGCACTAAACACCCGCTCTGATGCCACACTACTGGCTGGGCAGGACAGCTTTTCCAGGGCAAACTCGGCCAGTTGCGGCCACAAATTGAGTTTGGCTGCCCAGTAGTCCAGAGGATTTTCGATGTGGGGTGGCAGGGTGCCTGTCCAAGTATGCTACCACCTGCTGGTTCAGGTTCTGCTCCAGGTCTAGCTGCTGGTGAGTAGTTTCTTCACTAGGCGGCTGAAGAAAGCTGCTCATCAGCGACTCTAGACACAAGCTGCTACTGATAGAGCTGGTACTGCTTCTACCCCCCATCCCGCTACAGTGTAGCGGTTAGGGGAGGAAAAGACCGCAGGGCAGGATTCAAATACAGTACAGCAAACAAGGAGGCTTAAGCAGATACCGGCTTTATTAAACGGTAAAATATAATGGCCAGAACATCGGATTAACAGTATTGTGCCGATGCACCAGAGGCACAATCGACAAATGACAGAAACAGAATAAACAGGTTTACATAAATTTACAGGAAGGATAACTGAACTTTGCATCCAAACAAAATGTGCTCTAAACAGCAAACACATAAAAAATGAAAGCTACTCTCCTCTAATTTTCTGCTGTCTGCCCCTGCTAACCAAGGCACGTTTCTAAAACACACTGACTAAGTCTCCTGCTCTATTTCCTACCACAGATTAGCACCGGAGCACACTCACAGTTCTGCAGGTAGCTGCTTGTCTTGGTCTGGCATGTGAAGGCAGGTGCAGTCTGGCTCCTGATCCGGTCACTTGCTTGTCCCAGCACAGTCTTTTCCTCTCTCTCTCTAGATTGCAGGTGCAGGCATCCACCTAGTTCAGCTCTTACAGGAGTAACCCGTCCTGTCACTGGTCTCTGAATTGAACACTTTGCTCCTCTGGAACACACTTTGCAGTCTCTGATCTTTCCCACAGCAGCCATGAAAAATCACTTTATAGTCCCTGTAGCTCTGTCCCACAACAGCAGACTCTCTCTGTATACCTCAGCAAGGACACAGCACTCCAGCTCCCTCTGCCCAGGAACTTCAACTCCTCCTACATCCTCTGGAACAAACAACTTTCATTTCTCACTTACTCAACGACACAGTGGCCTCCTGTGGCCGGAGGAAGACATCACAATCTGTGTGAAACCTTATCATTAGCAGTACAGCACAATGTAAATTGGTGCTTCTAGGGGCTGACCCTTACATGCCTCCCCACTTAAAGGTGGCCGTCTTTGGCCTTGCTATATACAGTTGCAAGAAAAAGTATGTGAACCCTTTGGAATGATATGGATTTCTGCACAAATTAGTCATAAAATGTGATCTGATGTTCATCTAAGTCACAACAATAGACAATCACAGTCTGCTTAAACTAATAACACACAAAGAATTAACCACCTCCCGTCACACTGCGGCGCTCCCAGGTCATACTAACGCCAATAGGCGTCATCTCGCGTGAGCCGAGATTTCATGTGAACGCGCGCATACAGGCGTGCGCGTTCACAGGATCGGAAGGTGAGCGAATGGATCTACAGCCTGCCAGCGGCGATCGTTCGCTGGCAGGCTGTAGATGCGATATTTTTTTTAACCCCTAACAGGTATATTAGACGCTGTTTTGATAACAGTGTCTAATATACCTGCTACCTGGTCCTCTGGTGGTCCCTTTTGCTTGGATCGACCACCAGAGGACACAGGCAGCTCAGTAATAAGTAGCACCAAACACCACTACACTACACTACACCCCCCCTGTCACTTATTAACCCCTTATTAACCCCTGATCACCCCATATAGACTCCCTGGTCACCCCCCTGTCATTGATCACCCCCCTGTAAGGCTCCATTCAGACGTCCGTATGTTTTTTACAGTTCCACGGATACATGGATCGGATCCGCAAAACACATACGGACATCTGAATGGAGCCTTACAGGGGGGTGATCAATGACAAGAGGGTGATCACCCCATATAGACTCGCTGATCACCCCCCTGTCATTGATCACCCCCCTGTCATTGATCACCCCCCTGTAAGGCTCCATTCAGACGGCCATATGTTTTTTATGTATCCACGGATACATGGATCGGATCCGAAAAACACATACGGACATCTGAATGGAGCCTTACAGGGGGGTGATCACCCCATATAGACTCCCTGATCACTCCCCTGTCATTGATCACCCCCCTGTCATTGATCACCCCCCTGTAAGGCTCCATTCAGACGTCCGTATGTGTTTTGCGGATCCGATCCATGTATCCGTGGATCCGTAAAAAACATATGGACGTCTGAATGGAGCCTTTCAGGGGGGTGATCAATGACAGGGGGGTGATCACCCCATATACACTCCCTGATCACCCCCCTGTCATTGATCACCCCCCTGTAAGGCTCCATTCAGACGGCCAAATGTTTTTTACGTATCCACGGATACATGGATCGGATCCGCAAAACACATACGGACGTCTGAATGGAGCCTTACAGGGGGGTGATCAATGACAGGGGGGGTAATCACCCCATATAGACTCCCAGATCAGCCCCCTGTCATTGATCACCCCCCTGTAAGGCTCCATTCAGACGTCCGTATGTGTGTTGCGGATCCGATCTATGTATCCGTGGATCCGTAAAAAACATATGGACGTCTGAATGGAGCCTTTCAGGGGGGTGATCACCCCATATACACTCCCTGATCACCCCCCTGTCATTGATCACCCCCCTGTAAGGCTCCATTAAGAATTTTTTTTGGCACAAGTTAGCGGAAATTTATTTTTTGTTTTTTTCTTACAAAGTCTCATATTCCACTAACTTGTGTCAAAAAATAAAATCTCACATGAACTCACCATTCCCCTCACGGAATCCAAATGCATAAAATTTTTTAGACATTTATATTCCAGACTTCTTCTCACGCTTTAGGGCCCCTAAAATGCATGGGCAGTATAAATACCCCACATGTGACCCCATTTCGGAAAGAAGACACCCCAAGGTATTCCGTGAGGGGCATATTGAGTCCATGAAAGATAGAAATTTTTGTCCCAAATTACCGGAAAGGGAGACTTTGTGAGATAAAACAAAAAAAATCAATTTCCGCTAACTAAAAAAATTCTATAAACTCGCCATGCCCCTCATTTAATAACTTTGGGTGTCTTCTTTCCAAAATGGGGTCACATGTGGGGTATTTATACTGCCCTGGCATTTTAGTGGCCCTAAAGCGTGAGAAAAAGTCTGGGATCCAAATGTCTAAAAATGCCCTCCTAAAAGGAATTTGGGCCCCTTTGCGCATCTAGGCTGCAAAAAAGTGTCACACCTCTGGTATCGCCGTACTCAGGAGAAGTTGGGCAATGTGTTTTGGGGTGTCATTTTACATATACCCATGCTGGGTGAGATAAATATCTTGGTCAAATGCCAACTTTGTATAAATAAATGGGAAAAGTTGTCTTTTGCCGAGATATTTCTCTCACCCAGCATGGGTATATGTAAAATGACACCCCAAAACACATTCCCCAACTTCTCCTGAGTACGACGATACCAGATGTGTGACACTTTTTTTCAGCCTAGATGGGCAAAGGGGCCCACATTCCAAAGAGCACCTTTAGGATTTCACAGGTCATTTTTTACACATTTTGATTTCAACCTACTTCCCACACATTAGGGCCCCTAAATTGCCAGGGCAGTATAACTACCCCACAAGTGACCCCATTTTGGAAAGAAGACACCCTAAGGTATTCCGTGAGGGGCATGGCGAGTTCCTAGAATTTTTTTTTTTTGTCACCTAGGCTGCAAAAAAGTGTCACACATCTGGTATCGCCATACTCAGGAGAAGTTGGGCAATGTGTTTTGGGATGTCATTTTACATATACCCATGCTGGGTGAGATAAATATCTCGGCAAAAGACAACTTTTCCCATTTTTTTATACAAAGTTGGCATTTGACCGAGATATTTATCTCACCCAGCATGGGTATATGTAAAATGACACCCCAAAACACATTGCCCAACTTCTCCTGAGTACGGCGATACCAGATGTGACACTTTTTTGCAGCCTAGGTGGGCAAAGGGGCCCACATTCCAAAGAGCACCTTTAGGATTTCACAGGTCATTTTTTACACATTTTGATTTCAAACTACTTACCACACAATAGGGCCCCTAAAATGCCAGGGCAGTATAACTACCCCACAAGTGACCCCATTTTGGAAAGAAGACACCCCAAGGTATTTCGTGATGGGCATAGTGAGTTCATGGAAGTTTTTATTTTTTGTCACAAGTTAGTGGAATATGAGACTTTGTAAGAAAAAAAAAATCAGCATTTTCCGCAAACTTTTGACAAAAGTTCTATGAACTCACTATGCCCATCAGCAAATACCTTAGGGTGTCTACTTTCCGAAATGGGGTAATTTGTGGGGTTTTTCTACTGTCTGGGCATTGTAGAACCTCAGGAAACATGACAGGTGCTCAGAAAGTCAGAGCTGCTTCAAAAAGCGGAAATTCACATTTTTGTACCATAGTTTGTAAACGCTATAGCTTTTACTCAAACCATTTTTTTTTTATCAAAGACATGTAGAACAATAAATTTTGAGAAAAATTTATATATGGATGTCGTTTTTTTTAAAAATATTTACAACTGAAAGTGAAAAATGTTATTTTTTTGCAAAAAAATCGGTAAATTTCGATTAATAACAAAAAAAGTAAAAATGTCAGCAGCAATGAAATACCAGCAAATAAAAGCTCTATTAGTGAGAAGAAAAGGAGGTAAAATTCATGTGGGTGGTAAGTTGCATGACCGAGCAATAAACCGTTAAAGTTGTGGAGTGCCGATTTGTAAAAAAGGGCCTGGTCACTAGGGGGGTATAAACCTGTGGTCCTTAAGTGGTTAAATGTGACCATGTTTGAAGTTTACATATGCTTTACACTTTACCCCTGTAACGGGGTTCCGAAGGTACACTCGGTCCCCCATTAGCCGCAGATCTGCTGCTTAGCTTCGGGAACGAGGATCTGTGTTTTACCTCGTTCCCAGGGCGGCTTTACTAGCTGGGTGGCTCCCTGCTCCTAAGTCTGCCTTGAGCGCCGAGCTGATCACTCTGTGCTCGACTGGTTGGTCTGTCGGTCATGTGACGCTGGCCACGTCACATGACCCTCACTCCCCACTATAAATACAGGCAGCCTGCTGGCCACAGGTTGCCTGTTAATTTAGGTTCCACCTGTGATTTGGTCTTTCCTGGCGTTCTTACCTCCTGCTGAATTCCTGACGATCCTCTGCCTGCTCCTTGTGTACTTTGCTGCTCTCCTGGTATTCTGACCCCGGCCTCCTCCTGACGATCCTCTGCTGACTCCTTTGGTACTTCACGTCTTTCCTGGTATTTATGACCCCGGCTTCTCCTGACAATTCTCTGCTTGCTCCATTTGTACTTTGTAGCTTTCCTGGTATTGACTCGGTCCGTTCACGTCCTGTTGTTTGTCTGTCTGTCATCCCTGCACGTATTCCAAGTTAGGGATTGACGTCCAGTTGTCCCCTGTCATTAGGACTCGCGAGGCAAGTAGGCAGGGCCAGGGGGTAAGGGTGGAGCGCAGTGGTCACTTCCCTCCCCCTGTGTGTGTGTACGCGACCGTTACAACCCCTCTTTGGGACAACACATTTTTAAACGAGTTTTTGGCTTTCAACGAAAACAATTACTGGAGTCAGAGAGGTATCATTATGGTGTCACACATCTGCACAATAGGTAAATAAAAACTCATACTGGAATTATTTCACGATACCCCAATCACGGCTTTAAATTGTTTTAGATATGCTCAACTTAAGCACGCATTTGAACACACGAGTAATAAAACCCTTTATAAAATTGCCACGCAATCACTTCTAGATTTTTGTTACACGTCATTGGGCAATAAACTTAAAGTCTCACAAATATATGCTAGATTACAAAAGGAATTAGTTACGGTTACGAAATTCAAAAGTGTGGGAAAATGGGAAGCGGATCTAGGGACACGGAATTCACTTCAGTGTGGAGAAGCATATCAAAATATTAAAAAAGCCTCCCTCTGCAGTCAACATAGGCTGATACAGTTTAAAATTGTACATCGGCTATACTATACTACGGCGCTCCTTTCTAGAATGTACAAGAATAAAGAGAAATTTGTTGCCTGGAATGTCTAAGTCCGGAAGCCGGATATATTCATACGGTCCTGATCAAAAGTTTAAGACAACTTGAAAAATGGCAAAAAATCCTATTTTACATTGTTGGATCTTAACAAGGTTTCAAGTAGAGCTTCAACATGCAACAAGAAGAAATGAGAGTGAGACAAAACATTTTTTGAGCATTCAATTAATTGAAAATAACGATTAAACTGAAACAGGCTGTTTTTCAGCTGATCCAAATTTTAGGACCACATGCCTTTAAAAGGCCAAATCTGTGCAAAGATGTGGATTCATTGTCATTTTCTGTCAGGTAGTCACACGTTGTGATGGCAAAGGCAAAAACAATCTCCCTTTTTAAACGTGGTCGGGTTATTGAACTGCATAAGCAGGGTCTCTCACAGCGCGCCATCGCTGCTGAGGTGGGACGCAGTAAGACTGTCATTTTGGAATTTCTTAAATGGTCCTGAGGGTTATGGAACAAAAAAGTCAAGTGGAAGACCCTAAAAAATTTCACCAGCACTGAGCCGGAGGAACCAATTGGCTGTCCGTCAAGACACTGGACGATCCTCGACCCAAATTAAGGCCCTTACTTGTTCTGACTGCAGCCCCATAACCATCAGATGGCATCTGAGACTGAAGGGCTTCAAAAACAAAAAACGTCTTTAAAGACCTTGTCTCCTTGAACGCCACAGAACTGCTCGTTTGGACTTTGCAAGAGAGCACCACACATGGGACTTTCAAAGGTGGAAGAAAGTTTTATTCTCTGATTTAACCTTGATGGTCCTGATGGTTTCCAACATTACTGGCATGACAAGCAGATCCCACCTGAGATGTTTTCTACGCGCCACAGTGGAGGGGGCGCCATAATGGTCTGGGTGCTTTTTCCTTCAGTGGAACAATGGAGCTTTAGGAAGTGCAGGGGCGTCAAACGGCCGCTGGCTATGTCCAGATGTTGCAGAGAGCATTCCTCATAACTGAGGACCCTCGTCTGTGTGGTAACGACTGGGTTTTTCAACAGGACAACGCTACAGTACACAATGCCCGCAGGACAAGGGACTTCTTCCAGGAGAATAACATCACTCTTTTGGCCCATCCTGCGTGTTCCCCTGATCTAAATCCAATTGAGAACCTTTGGGGATGGATGGCAAGGGAAGTTTACAAAAATGGACAACAGTTGCAGACAGTAGATGGCCTTCATGTGACCGTCTTCACCACTTGGAGTAATGTTCCCACTCACCTCATGGAAACAAGCATGCCGAAATGAATTTTGCATCAAGCATGCCGAAACGAATTTTTGAAGTGATAAACAATAACGGCGGAGCTACTCATTACTGAGTTCATGTTTGGAAGTTGGATTTCTGTTTTGGGGGGGTTTAGTTTTTTTTTTGGAGGTGTAGTCCTAAACTTTTGATCAGCTAAAAAACAGCCTGTTTCAGTTTATTCGTTGTTTTCATTAAATTGAATGCTCAAAAAATGTTTTATCTCACTCCCATTTCTTCTTGCATGTTGAAGCTCTACTTGGAACCTTGTTAATATCCAGCCATGCTAAATATGATTTTTTGCCATTTTTCAAGTGGTCTTAAACTTTTGATCAGGACTGTATGTTATGGAGCTGTCCGGCTATTAACAGCTTTTGGCAAAGTATATTTCAGGCAATAAGGTTAAGATGTACTACAAAATTTGCACCCACGATTGAGTTTACCATATTAGGTATACTCCCCCAGGATAGTAAAAACAAGATCTCAAAAAGTGAACACTTTTGGTGGTTGAAGGGGTTATTATTGGCCAAGGTCTTAATTCTCAGGAACTGGGGTCTGGATAAGGCCCCAGTCCTGGAAGAATGTAAAAGATATACAGTACAGACCAAAAGTTTGGACACACCTTCTCATTCAAAGAGTTTTCTTTATTTTCATGACTATGACTGAAAATTGTAGATTCACACTGAAGGCATCAAAACTATGAATTAACACATGTGGAATTATATGCATAACAAACAAGTGTGAAACTGAAAATATATCATATTCTAGGTTCTTCAAAGTAGCCACCTTTTGCTTTGATTACTGCTTTGCACACTCTTGGCATTCTCTTGATGAGCTTCAAGAGGTAGTCCCCTGAAATGGTTTTCACTTCACAGGTGTGCCCTGTCAGGTTTAATAAGTGGGATTTCTTGCCTTATAAATGGGGTTGGGACCATCAGTTGCGTTGAGGAGAAGTCAGGTGGATACACAGCTGATAGTCCTCCTGAATAGACTGTTAGAATTGGTATTATGGCAAGAAAAAAGCAGCTAAGTAACGAAAAACGAGTGGCCATCATTACTTTAATAAATGAAGGTCAGTCAGTCAGCCGAAAAATTGGGAAAACTTTGAAAGTAAGGGCTATTTGACCATGAAGGAGAGGGATGGGGTGCTGCGCCAGATGACCTGGCCTCCACAGTCACCGGACCTGAACCCAATCAAGATGGTTTGGGGTGAGCTGGACCGCAGAGTGAAGGCAAAAGGGCCAACAAGTGCTAAGCATCTCTGGGAAATCCTTCAAGACTGTTGGAAGACCATTTCAGGGGACTACCTCTTGAAGCTCATCAAAAGAATGCCAAGAGTGTGAAAGCAGTAATCAAAGCAAAAGGTGGCTACTTTGAAGAACCTAGAATATGACATATTTTCAGTTGTTTCACACTTGTTAGTTATGTATATAATTCCACATGTGTTAATTCATAGTTTTGATGCCTTCATAGTCATGAAAAGAAAGAAAACTCTTTGAATGAGAAGGTGTGTCCAAACTTTTGGTCTGTACTGTATGTGCAGAATAAAGGAATTTAAACGCATTAAATATAAAGAGGGAAAGCAACGGAATCTATGGGAAAAGATTTGGTTGGGGTGGGATTGATAAGGTCGTCATGAATGAAGTACCCTCGTGCGGATTAGACTATAAAATATGGTTGGAATCGCCCAGTACCCTGACTACAACCGTGGTGGGGTGGGGGGTCGAGTAGGGCGGGATTACGGGGGGGGGGGGGGGTATAAGTATTATTATTTTTTATCTATTTTTTTTCTATGTACCTGAGATTTAAATGTTTTAGCTTTGTGTGTTTCTCGCTTTTTGATGTTTTTTTTTCTTTTTGTTTCCTCTTTGGTTGTTTTTTTGTCTTTATTTGTCAGGGTTTTGTGATATATACATGTAGACATCGAGATGTCCTGTACTTTTATATGTTATTGTCCCCTTCTTTTTTTGTAGAAAACAATAAAGAAATATAAAAAAATTAAAATAAAATGTTACCATGTTTTTATTGAACACACCATGTAAACATTCACAGTGCAGGTGGAAAAAGTATGTGAACCCCTAGACTAATGACCTCTCCAAGAGCTAATTGGAGTGAGGTGTCAGCCAACTGAAGTCCAATCAATGAGATGAGATTGGAGGTGTTGGTTACAGCTGCCCTGCCCTATAAAAAACACATACCAGTTCTGGGTTTGCTTTTCACAAGAAGCATTGCCTGATGTGAATGATGCCTCGCACAAAAGAGCTCTCAGGAGACCTACGATTAAGAATTCAGGTAAACCAGAAGACCCCTCTCCAGAGAATGTCCCAAACTGCGGATGAAACCCATATGCACCAAAAAATGGTGACTTATCCGAGGACTCCTGGCGACGGTTATTTAAAGCAAACTCAGCAAGGGACAAAAAAGAACACCAATCCTCCTGATTCTCTGCCACAAACCAGCGCAGATATGTCTCCATATTCTGATTGACGCGTTCGGTCTGGCCATTCGACTGCGGGTGAAAAGCAGAAGAGAACGACAACCGAACCCCCAAGCGAGAACAGAAGGCCTTTCCGAATCAGGAAACAAACTGCGTGCCCCTATCAGAAACTATGTCTGAAGGAATGCCATGCAATTTGACAATGTGATCAACAAATGCTTGCGCCAGCGTTTTAGCATTGGGTAACCCAGGAAAGGGAATATAATGCGCCATTTTGCTAAAACGGTCCACTACTACCAGAATCACAGTCTTCCCCGAGGAACGAGGCAGGTCCGTAATGATGTCCATGGACAGATGCGTCCAAGGACGGGAAGGAATGGGTAACGGGAGGAGAGAACCCGATGGCCGTGAATGAGGGACCTTGGCACGAGCGCAGGTCTCTCAGGCTGCCACAAAACCCTCAACCGTCTTACAAAGAGCCAGCCACCAGAATCTCCGAGCAATGAGATCCACTATGGCTCTACTCCCCGGGTGCCCAGCAAGGACAGTATCGTGGTGCTCCTTAAAAACCTTGTGTCGCAAAGCGAGAGGCACAAACAACCTCCCAGGAGGACAAAGATCAGGAGCCTCTGCCTGGGCTGTCTGAACCTCTGCCTCCAAATCAGGATAAAGAGCAGAGACGACCACCCCTTCAGCAAAAATGGGACCCGGGTCTTCAAAGTTCCCCCCTCCAGGAAAACAACGTGACAGGGCATCAGCTTTCAGATTTTTAACCCCAGGGCGGAACGTGACAACAAAATTAAACCTAGAAAAGAATAAAGACCATCTGGCCTGTCTCGGGTTCAGACGCTTGGCTGATTCCAAGTAGGCCAGATTCTTATGGTCAGTAAACACGGTAATCGGGTGTCTGGCTCCCTCTAACCAATGGCGCCATTCCTCAAAAGCGAATTTGATGGCCAACAACTGCCTATCTCCCACATCGTAATTTCTCTCTGCGGAGGAGAATTTCCTTGAGAAAAAGGCACACGGTCGCCATTTGGCAGGAGAGGGACCCTGAGACAAGACCGCACCCACACCCACCTCAGAAGCGTCCACCTCAACAATGAAAGGCAGAGAGACATCAGGTTGTACCAAGATGGGAGCGGAAGCAAAACACTCTTTGATACTAGGGTAGCCCCAACACTAGAGGAGTAGGTAATCCGCTTAGGACGAAACATGGCATATCCTCAACATGAGCATCACCCACAGTCAAATGGATATTGTGAACTATGCCCTTTAACGATTTTTGAGAAAGTGGAGCGGAATCGATAGCAAAAACACGTATATCCTTTCCCAAAGTGCATACCTGGAAACCATGTGTTATAGCAAATTGATTGTCAATGATATTGACAGCTGCTCCACTATCTACAAAAATCTCACAAACAATGTTCTTGTTATCTAGCGCCACCCTGGCAGGTAGGACAAAACGGGAACTACAAGCAAACGGCAAACCTTCAATTTCCGCATCAACCTTGCCAATAGTAACAGATGGAACGTTTTTAGAGGGTTTTTTTCTTTTTGTTTCTTTATTACCCTAAGAAAACTCCCTGAATCTCCTAGAGGGGCAAACATTTGCCAAATGATATATACCTCCACAACAGAAACAAACCCTCCTCTGAGAGCTGAATCCTCTACTATCAGAGGCAAGCAAACCCAGCTGCATGGCCTCCTCCTCAGAGGGGATTGAGAGAGACTGAGGCCCCTGCGCACTGAATGAGACCGCCCCACTGTCCTTGCACTGAATATGACAGGAAGGAGTGATCTCTCCTCTCTCTCTAAGATGCCTGTAAATACGAACAGCTCGAGACATGGCAGACTCCAATGAGGCAGGTCTCTCATGAAAGGCAAATGCATCTTTCAATCCCTCCGAAAGACCATGGCAAAATTGACTTCGGAGTGCAGTATCATTCCAACCAGTATCAGCTGCCCATCTCCGAAATTCTGAACAATATATCTCTGCGGACTGTTTACCCTGGCATAAAAGACGCAGTTTAGATTCAGCCAGAGCAATACGATCCGGGTCATCATATATCTGCCCCAGGGCTACAAAAAATTCATCCACCTATCGGAGGGGCCGTGCCCCCACCGGCAGCGAAAAGGCCCAAGACTGAGCGTTATCCCTGAGCAGCAAGATGATGATCCCCACCCTCTGCTCCTCATCAACAGAGGAATGGGGAAGTAGGCAAAAATGGAGTTTGCAAGCCTCTCTAAAACGAACAAAATTCTCACTACCCCTGGAGAACGTATCCGGAAGCGAGATCTTAGGCTCGGAACAAACTCCATGAACGCAAGCAGAACCGGTCACCTGAAACTGAGACACAGTTTTACGGAGATCTGCTACCTCCAGTGAAAGACCCTGCATGCGGTCAATGAAGGCTGAAACCGGATCCATGCTTAAGACGGTTTTGGCGGTTTATAATGTCACGGATGGTGTAGCAGAAAACTGGAAGTTATAAATAAACATCCGACTGACTTGATCCCAAACTAAGGAACATATGGGGGAGCTCTATAAAACCCCTAGAGCTCTCCCTGACTGCTATGCCCATGCAAAGACCTTTATGATAGATAATTGCATGCCCTCTTACCTAGACTGTGTGACACCTGAAAACCCTATAATAGTGAGGGGACACGACCACTGGCTCCCTGCACTTAATACGGAGGGAGTCAGGGTCACCTAGAATCAAGCCAGCACGGAAACACAAATAAAGGAAAAGACTTATCTGAGGAACCAGCAGTTGCAGCCTCTAGCAGTGAACACAATCCAGGAAGTAGTATAAACCGCAAAGTGAGGCAGTATGGGAGGGAATATAAAGGGAGGCAATCAGTATAAATAGATGATAGCTGGGAGAAGGAAAAGAGATGACAAAGTGAAACCAAAACAAAGAACATCATGCAAGAGGTACAGAAGAACGTCTGCCATAGCTTCTCAGAGAGCTGGCGGTGACAACAGTTCTGTAAAGAGGAATGGTCAAGAATTACTCCTGACCGTGGTACACGTCTGATCTGCAACTACAGGAAACGTTTGGTTGAAGTTATTGCTGCCAAAGGAGATTCAACCAGTTATTAAATCCAAGGGTTCACATACTTTTTCCACCTGCACTGTGAATGTTTACATGGTGTGTTCAATAAAAACATGGTAACATTTAATTATTTGTGTGTTATTAGTTTAAGCAGACTATGATTGTCTATTGTTGTGACTTAGATGAAGATCAGATCACATTTTATGACCAATTTGTGCAGAAATCCATATCATTCCAAAGGGTTCACATACTTTTTTTTGCAACTGTAATCTATGAGAAAGGAATGGTTAATACAACTTTTAAATGGCAGTACAACGTTGTCCACAATACATACAAGTGGACCAAATGAACTGATCGGCAGCATACCTGTTTTGTGGAACCCCTGCAGTAAGCCTACTGTATCTCCAGAGGTCTTTTACTATCTATTAAGACCAGACTTTCCCCACTGGGAGCTGCCAACCTAGATTCATTCACTGCAGTAGGATATTCAGTGGTGGTCGAGGGTTCCTCCTCATTGCAAGCCGGTACTGGTTCTGTGGCAGGAGCTTCATTACCTGCGGCCTGGGAACTTTCCTCAGTGTTAGGAACGGCCCACCAGTCTTCACTATCGTTTTCATCGGGGATAATAAAGTCTGAGGACAGGACAGAAGGAGGTGTCCTCTGAGCAGGTTTGGGATCTTCAGACTGGCATGGCCATAGTATATTCCTATGTAGAGTCCTTGAGGCAAACTCCTAATTTTCAACCTGTACTTCGTAGACCGGACCATTGGGGTACACTCTCTTGATCACTTTGTTTGGCTGTACTTCCCAACGCTCGCTCAACTTGCCTCTGGGCCATTTCTCTCGCACCAGTAACCGGTCACCAGGCTGCAATGGAACCTCCTGGATTGGAGGATGGTCATTATGAGTTTTCTCTTGTAACCGCTGACCTGCTAATCGGCAGATGGTTTGGAGCCATCGACTATGTTCTTTCACCCATGAGGGGGTCGATCCTTCTATTAGGTCTTCTGGTTGTTCTAAATTCAATTCAACGATTTCCCGACCAGCTTTCCCGGTTTAGCCGGTGATACTGTGGACCCGATTATTGTAAGCCCAGACCAATTCAGGTAGATAGTCAGGCCAGTGTGTCTTCTTGTCTTCTTCTAGCTCCCTCAGCATTTGAAGCAGTGTCCGGTTAAAGCTCTCGCAGGCCCAATTCCCTTGGGGATGATATGGGGTTGTCGTGCATTTTTCAATGCCATACAGTCGTGTAGCTCCTCCATCACTTTCCCTTGAAAACACGCTCCTTGATCTGAGTGAATCCGCTTCGGACACCCGTAGACCCAGATGAAGTACTGACAGACAGCCCAAGCTGCAGACTCAACTGTCTGGTCCCAAGTTGGGGTGACCACTGCAAACTTGGAGAAGTGGTCAATAATGACCAGGTAGTAGTGTAGGCCTCTGACTGATTGTCCCACGAGGAAATAGTCTATCATTAATACTTCCAGCGTTTCTTTGGTCTGTATGGCCTATAGAGGTGCCCTCTGTTCCGTGCTTTTAGTGAGTTCACACACTTGACACTGTCTGCAAACTTTTCCAACCGTGGCCTCCAGTCGCGGACAATATACATAACACTGCAGGCACTGGTAGGTCTTGACTGGCCCAAAGTGAGCTCCAAATTCATGGGCTTCTTTGGCTATCTCCTGTGCCACGCTTCTGGGAATTTCTCCTTGCCACCTCGCCTCTAGGTCAGCAGGCTGCTGCCACTTTTGGTACAAAACAGCTCCGTGAACTTCCAGTCTGTCCCATTGATGTAAAATGGACTTCATCTCGACATCTAGGTCAGTCCTTTCTTCTCTATTGGGTTTCCTTTGCTGGTTTACCCAGCCTTTCATTTGCCGCAGTCCAACATCTTCATCTTGTATTCTGCCTCATTCTTCATTAGTCCTGCCTAATGCCTTGGGTAGAGCACGGACCTCCCCACTTGTCTGCACCGTGACTGCTGGGGATATGAACTTGTGGAAGTTTGGAGTTTTATCCTCTTCTTTTTGATCATTGAGATCCCCTACCGGAGTTTCAAAAGTAACCCTCGACAGACCATCGGCATTAGTGTTCTCTGTAATGGAGTGGTAGCGAATCGAGAAATCATACTTTGCAAGGCGAGCTGCCTAACGTTGTTCCAGGGCTCCCAGCTTGGCAGTGTCGAGATGAGCCAGGGGGTTGTTGTCAGTCTGTACAAAGATCTTAGCCCCTGTCAGATATCCCGCAAACCTCTCAGTCATGGCCCACACCAGGGCAAGGAGTTCCAGCTGAAAGGAACTGTAGTTATGGGGGTTTCGCTCTGTATCCCGCAGGGACCCACTGGCATAGGCGATAAACTCTTTTGTGTCCATCTTGTTTGTACCTGCGACAGGACTGCCCCGAGTCCGTAGAGGCTGCCATCAGTAGTCAAGAGGAATGGTTTGTCGAAGTCGGCATAAGCCAAGATGGGGGCCGATGTCAGGGCTTTTTTCAGGGTCTGGAAGGCCTTCTCCTGCTCCTGTCCCCAGGGAATACTTTTGCCCTTTGGTCTTCCAGCCGTTCCTCTCATCAACTCATTCAGAGGGCCCGCTATCTTTGCGTAGTCTTTGATGAACCACCGGTAATACCTGGTCAGTCCAAGGAAGGCCTTCAACTCCCACAGTGTTCTGGGCACTAGCCATTGTCGTATTGCAGCCACTTTGTCTTTGGACGGCAGCACTCCGTTTTGGGACACCGTATGGCCCAAGTACTTGATCTCCCTCTTGAAAAGATAACACTTCTTTGGCTTTACCTTCAGGCCATGGGATTGCAGTCGCTTGAGTACCTACCCTAGTCGATTCAGGTGTTCTTGAAAAGTAGTGGAGTACACAATAATATTGTCCAGGTATATCAGAGTGGCTTCAAAATTCAGGTCTCCCAGACATCTCTCCATCAGCCGCTGGAAGGTGCCAGGAGCATTTGACAGCCCGAATGGCATCCTGTTGAATTCAAATGGTCCAATGGGGAGTATGAATGCTGTATTTGCCTTGTCCCACTTTGCCACCGGTACCTGTCAGTACCCGCTTTCTAGATCCAGGGTGGAGAAGTATTTTGCCCGTCCTAGAGCCGTCAGAGACTCCTCGATGCGAGGCAGAGGGTATGAGTTCACGCGTTCAACCGCCGGTAATCCACACAAAATCAAATAGTGCAGTCCTTCTTCTTGACAAGCACCACTGGGGCTGCCAAAGGGCTCTGGCTACCCCGCACCACTCCGGAATCTATCATCTGTTTCAACAACGTCGTCACTTCTTGGTACAACTCTTCGAATTGAAGGCGTGTCCCCCGTCGGTATCTCATGCCTGATAGCATCTGTGCAGCCAAAGTCATCGGCATACTGGGCAAACGCCATCTGGTTCTCCCACAGCATGGTTGCAACTGCTCGCAAGCAGTCGGAACTCAGAGCCTTCACATCTATCTCCATTTGGTCCAAGATGGTTATCCTGTTCCATTCTGGGGTCAGCGCCTCTTCTGTGCTGGCAGTAACTGCCAGGGTCCAAACAGTGTCACCTACCGGAGCCAGAATCACTTCTCTCCGATACATTTTTATACCCTCCACTATGTATAAGGATCACCTTATCATTCACAACAACTTTATACTAGTACTGCACTCAATTTATCTGTGCCCAAAACATTTTATCACAACAAAGGTTTCTGAAATTAGCCTAATACAAGCACCGTTTGTTTTATACTTCATTTTGTAGCACTTACAAGGTCACTACAGTATAAAATAAATCTCACTGATCCAGCTCTCTCTCTAACTGTACAATATGAATGAACGGACTGCCCTCCTGCAAGCCGATTTCACACTCCCCCTCTCTGACGTGGCATCAGCGTTCGGTTGCCGAGAGACGGGGTGTGACGCTTGCAGCTGCCAGACCTCGTGACCGGCCGTTGGATCATGTGACCGGCCGTTGGATCATGTGACCGGCCGTCTCCTTATGCGGCCGCACTTCCACTGCGCTCGCTGCCTCCCTCTGACGGCGGTCACATGTTACAGGTCATGTGATCACATGACTCCCCAAGGTCCTGCGCTTACACAGGTTCCTTGAATCACTATACTTACGTTTCACCTAGAATTAGAAATCGCATCGCTGTAAAGGTGGATCCTATGAATAGGGACTATAGAAGACTGATTAAAAGCAATTTTGCCAGTCAGCTAACGATTTCCCCCTTCTGTTTGCTGAGCTCTGAGAGCTCACCCAGTACCGCCCACTGACCCGCCCCCTTCCCGCCCCCTTTGATTTTGGCGGTTTTTTACATTGTATTTAAATGTATGTAATTTTACTTTTGTGTATGCAAGTCAATTGTACCTGAAGAAGGGGTAAATCCCCGAAACGCATTGTACCACTTGCTTAAATAAAAAAGAACCCTCATCATTCCAACCACTGGGTGGTTTTTGTGCCGTGGGATATTCCTTTCTTTTGCTGAAATTTTAGTGCATAGCACTCAGGGAGCTCTGCAAGTCTTGTACCACCCTTACCAAGGACCTCTTCATTCTTTGTAACCCCGAGGGGTGTGACGGTCTGGGTCCGTATCACTCCGAAAGCATAACTTTCTTCTTTGCTTCGTGCCTCAGCCTCTGTCAATATTTGTTGAAAGGTTAGGGTAGAGTCCACCCTGACTCGTTCCTGCAGGGCCTGTTTCAGGGGAGTGCTGTAGAGCTCGAGAATGAATTGTTACCGCAGTATCTGATCCACAGGTCCCATGCCGGTTACTCCATCTGACTCTTTTTTCTGTACCTCGGCCAATACTTCCTGTAGCGGCATCGCATATTGGGAGACCCCTTCGTCTTCACGCTGAATCCGGTAAAATAATTTTGCCCGGAGGGACCCTGCACTAGCTGTTTCACCTTTATAATTCCTCCAGAAATCACACAATCTCTTTCAACGTATTGCGTGTGGCTTCTGGTTGTAGGAACACATTTCTTCGGGCCTCACCCTCTAGAGCGGCCAAAGCGATTTCTACTTGTAGTTCTGAGCTGACATTGTAAATCCTAGCAGCGCTCTGTAACCTTGTCACCCAGTCTGACAGTGACATGTTCTGGCTATCAAATTTGGGCAGCAAGTTAAATAGCATGCCCATAGGGAGGGCTCTTGCAGGGGTTCCACCATTGCCTAAGGTACTCACATTAATATCATGCACATTGCCTTCAGCCGCCTCCATCTCTGTGACTGTACCCTGTTTGCAGCGCCTCTTGTAGTGGTCAGGGGAGGAAAAGACCGCAGGGCAGGATTCAAATACAGTACAGCAGCCAAGGAAGCAGATACCAGCTTTAGAGAGTGCTAGCACTATTAGTTTTCCATGTAGTATTAACCAGGAAAACTGCTCAGCAGTATTAACTATATTCTATTGACTAGACCTCTTGTAGATTATAATATTATTGGAATGCAACCAGGTCACCGGTGCACACGCTGCTTAAAACATTTCACAAACTGCCCCTTGACATGTTTCGCCAACTCATTGGCGTCTTCAGGGGTTGCAGGCAGTCATGGCTCAGCCCTCCTTGATGAAGCGCCGACTCCATGTTCTTCCCGTTGTCGGTCACCATGGTTCTGATTTTTAGTTGTTGAGGAGAAAGCCAGGATTTGATTTCTGGATGAAGGACGCAGAGAAGTTCCTCCCCTGTGTGACTCAGGTGCAGAACAGCGTGACACCACCGTGCCCTGCACATGTGGTATGCTGGAGGGGCACTGTGAATTGTCCCTGCAGTGGAGGCTGAGGACACTGTGGAGGATAAGGAGGCAGAGGCGGACATTGTTGCAGGACCAACAGCGTGAGAAAGTGGAGGCGGAAGCAGCGTCATCTGGCCAAGTTGCTGGTGTGGCTGGCAGGAACCACATTCATCCAGTGGGCCGTAAAGGACATGTATTGTCCCTGACCTTAGTTACAGCCCAACATATCGGCACTGCCGTGCTCTTTGGCAGACACCGACAGGCTCAAGGACTGGCCCACCCTCTGTTCTACATATTTGTGCAGGGCTGGTACTGCCATTTTCGCAAAGAAATGATGGCTTAGGACTCTCAACCTCTGCTCGGCACAAGCCATCATTTCTCTGAAAGGTGCAGAATCCACCACTTGGAAAGGGATGGACTGCAGTACTAGCAACTTGGCCAGGAGCACGTTCAGTTTCTGTGCCATAGGATGACCACACGTGTATTGCTGTCTATTGGCAATCGTTCGGTGATTGACTGCTGATTAAATGAGTGACGAGGAGTAGGAGGACAAGGAGCATCAGGACCAGTAGATGATGGGAAGGACAGACCGCTCCTCTAGGCTGAAGTGGTGGAGCCTTGACTGCCTCAGGGTGCGTGTCACTGGGTGATGCATCGGTTGCTGCGGCAGGCTGGACCACCACATCGGAGCCACGGTTATCCCAGGCCACTTTATGGTGATGCTGCATATGTTGATGCAGGGCTGTGGTGCCAAAATTGACACCCTGGCCATGCTTTACCTTCTGCCCAAAGATTCAGCAAATGGCCATGTCCACCTCCTCTGGCGGCTTAACAAAAAACTGCCACACCACTGAGTAGATGATTTTACCCCCAACACTCCGCACTGACTGACTGCTACGGCCGCTGCCTCCGTGAACCCCTGCACCACTTCTTTCTGGGCAGGTAGACTCCTGTGAAGCAGGTGTTCTACCCCGGGCACGTTTGGCTCCCAACCTCCCACTGCTGACTCCCGACCATGCTACCGACTTGCTGGCTTCACCGCTGCTTCACGAGCAAGCTGCCACCCTCTTCTATCGATCGGCTACATCATCATCGAGTACAGTCTGCACATCGCTGATGTCCTCCTCAACTGTTTCTGAGCCAGGATCCTGACCGCTCGCAACACCCGCTTCCACGCCACTCTCCTCATCACTACTTGCCAGCCTACAGGATGAAGTGGTGGATGTCTCCTCCAAATCTTGGCTGGGCAGTAGCTGCTATCTGTCCTCTAGTAGCTTGTCCTCACTGTTAAGGACATATGAGAGCACAGGGCCTGCTCCCGGCCCATGCCAACTAAGGGTTGTGTCTGACGAATCCACTGACTCTTGGCTGGGGGTGTCTGTCACTTGGGACGAAGTGGAAGACAGAGTCAATCATTCAAGAACCGCTGAGTTGCTGGTCAAGACGCGACTGCTAGATGACACCAGGAGCTCAGGCCTCTCGAAGTGACCCCTGCTGCCACGCCCCCTTACTCTGGCCACCCTAGCGCCAAGACCGCCGCCTCACGACATGGGGTGGGTGGCATATTTATTTGTTTGTCTATGTGTACTACACCCACTACCCCTGATGAGCTTATTTACAAAGCGAAATGCGTAGAGTAGATTCCAGGGTATAGCTAGTTGTACACAGCAAGCTAGGTTTATGTAACTATTGCGGCGCAAGTTGTATTTTCCACAATGTTGTGTGAAGGCAAATATAAGCAAGGGCGATTTGATACTATGGGCAGAACCGCCCAGAAATAGAATTTGCAATATAGTCTCCATAACAGCTTCATTAACTGCAACATTGTAGCGTTTGCCACTACTGAGCATTTGTGTGATACAGCGGCTGAGTAGCTTGAGGGCTATAATGCGCTACAGCAGATAACTGAAAAGACTGCATTCTACAGCCGACCGCTTTACACAGCAGTACATGTTGTTCAGCAGTTAGTAATTATTTACCTGGTTACTTGTATGAGGGGTGTGGGGATTCGCTCTGGTAGCAAGGGTGTGCGGACACTGTACACGCTGTAAACTTCCGTGTTTATTCACACATAAAGCAAAAAAAAAAGTCAATTTGCAGTCTTGGTGTTAGTTCACACACAATGAAAAGTCCACATAGCAAAAATCACCTTGTTGACAGTTCTGCCTCCAGCAGTCCATAGCAGGCTTTTAGGGGGCCCATTTCCCCTACACGGGTCTCATCCCTCCAGCACGGCACAAGCCTCAGAACCCAGCACACGCACAGCTCCAGTGTCGGAGAGAAGTAATTCACCCACCTGACCATGCTGGCTGTTTTTTATAGGCCTGTCAAAACCCGGCCTGGACCGTGGGGAGTAGTCACCCACACAGCACTTTGACTACTCCCATTAAGAGCCATCCCGGATCAACTATTTACAGCCATACTATATAGCAAGGTGTCAAATAGCAACTGCTGCTAACACAGAAAACTGGCTCTTACTCCACCGAGGCCAGGAACCTTGGTGATGCATACCTATCATCTATGATGATTCCTTAAAGGGCTTCTGTCACCCCACTAAAGTGATTTTTTTTTTTTGGGCTAGTTAAATTAGTTATATAGCGATATATGAAAATATAATTGTGTTCCTTACTTTGATCCAGCAGTTTATTCAAAAAACGAAGTTTTATCATATGCAAATTCGGTCTCTACCAGCAAGTAGGGCGGCTACTTGCTGGTAGCTGCTGCAGAAATCCACCCCCTCCTCTTGTTGATAGACAGGGCCAGCCGGGACCTCCTCCTCCGGCCAGCCCTGTCGGCGTTTCAAAAATCGCGCGCCTGTGTTGAATCGGCGCAGGCGCTCTGAGATGAGGAGGCTCGTCTCCTCAGAACTCCCTCAGTGCGCCTGCGCCGATGAAATCACCGAAATAGAAGACGTCATCGGCGCAGGCGCGCGATTTTTGAAACGCCGACAGGGCTGGCCGGAGGAGGAGATCCCGGCTGGCCCTGTCAATCAACAAGAGGAGGGGGCGGATTTCTGCAGCAGCTACCAGCAAGTAGCCGCCCTACTTGCTGGTAGAGACCGAATTTGCATATGATAAAACTTCGTTTTTTGAATAAACTGCTGGATCAAAGTAAGGAACACAATTATATTTTCATATATCGCTATATAACTAATTTAACTAGCCCCAAAAAAAAAAATCACTTTAGTGGGGTGACAGAAGCCCTTTAACAATGATAGAAATGGCTGCAGCTCTCACCTCTGACTTTAATCCACAAAGCACGGAAAAAAGGCCAGAACTGGGCCTAATAGAATAACTAATAGAAAGAGAGAATCCAGCATCTTGTGGAGTAAAAAATAGTTATTTATTGGCTCATCATATAAAATCCACCAAAATCACAGGAAAAAGGTGTAGTAACATGTTTCGGGCTACAGAATCCAGCCCTTCATCATGATGATTCCTTGTACCTTCTTACATACCTCCCCCCTTTGTTCAACCCTGAGGGGGTGAACACACGCCAGACAGTGCACTCGGGTCAGGGCATCCGCGTTTCCCTGCAAGCGGCCTGCCCTGTGTTCTACGGAGAACTTAAAGTTCTGTAAGGACAGGAACCACCTGGTGACTCAGGCATTTCTCTCTCTTTGGCCCGGCTCATCCACTTGAGAGGGGAGTGGTCAGTCACCTGGCAGAACTTTCTCCCTAACAAATAGTAGTGGAGAGACTTGAGTGCCCACTTGATAGCCAGGCACTCTCTCTCCACTATACTGTACCTGGTTTCGGCTGGGGTAAGCTTGCAGCTTAGAAATACAACAAGATGCTGCTCCCCGTTAACTTCCTGAGACAGTACAGCACCGAGGCCTACTTTGGAGGCGTCCGTTTGTACTCTGAATTCCCACTTGAAGTCGGGCATCAACAAAACCGGGGACCGACACAGGGCTGACTTCAAAGTGGAGAACACCTCTTCCGCCCGATCATCCCAGCAAACCATCACCGACCTGCGTCCTTTTAAGAGCCCTGTCAATGGTGCGGCCACTGTAGCAAAGTGGGGAACAAACCTCATGTAATAGCCTACCATTTCCAGGAATGACTTTACTTGCCTAGTGGTGACAGGTCGGGGGCCAATTCTGAATCCCCTCTATTTTGTTCACTTAAGGTCTGATAACTCTGCACCCAATTACATACCCCATGTACTTGGTCTCTTCTAACCCTATCGCAGATTTTTTGGGATTAGCAGATAGCCCAGCCTTCCTAAGGGAGTCCACTACAGCCTGTACTTTGGGTAGGTGACTTTCCCAGTCGGTACTGTGGATGACAATAACATTCGCTCATTTGCATACCAAGATGGCCACCGATGCCTCCCGATGTGTAACACAGCTGCGTAACAGAATTAAACAGTTCCAATGGAATTCATGTGATCTCTACTCCCAACGCAATGGTCTGGACATGCGCCGGTGATTACAGCGCGCGTTCCAAGCGCGAGGATAGGAGCGGTCATGTGACCCCTTATCACATGACTCTGAGGGATCTTGCGAGATTGGGGGCGCGGAATCGCGGCCCGTTGGGCACTGTTTAATGCTATTACGCAAAGGAGCGAACACCCAGCACACAGGTGTGGAGCATTGAGGACCCCATGATCGGAATCTATTTTAGTGGGTGTGGGGTATATATATGACTGTTTGGTGAGGAGAAGGGACACGCCCCCTGAAGAAGCGAGGCGAAACGCGCGTTGGGTTGGTGCCATCATCCTCTCTCCTCTCCTGGCCAGTATTTGCTTGCTTTATGCCTATTCTTATCAATTGCCCTTTGTTTTATGGTTGCATCTATGTTAGCACACTTGTGATGCACTGGGAGATTCCTACGCAGACTCCATCTAACTTGTATGCAATGACATTACAATGGGCAGGATTGGGCATTACGGCATAAGGTCTAGGTCTTAGACTTTCTCACTACTTACCTGTATATGTGATTTCCACAAAACTATTGAGTTAACTGTAGATGTGCAATCTTTCCATTGACTGCGCAAAACATACCATAGGAGTTATTATTGTTGGAGGGATGGTGGTTTTATACTTGTTGCAGTACATTCCTGTACTGCTACCACTATATGCAATTCTTTTTTTCTGTATTATGTATTTAATTGTTCTCTTTTAAACAATAACATTTCAGTTGTACTATATGTGTGCAATATTAATTGGTTATCTGTCTGAGTTACACACATATTCTACCATTGACATCAACGTATTGGCTGAAATTTTCTTAGTCGCATCCCACAGCAAAAGCCATGGTCCACAGAGCGCTTCCAAAGCATCAGAGGGATCTCATTGTTAAAAGGTATCAGTCAGGAGAAGGGTAAAAAAGAATTTTCAAGGCATTAGATATACCATGGAACACAGTGAAGACAGTCATCATCAAGTGGAGAAAATATGGCACAACAGTTACATTACCAAGAACTGAACGTCCCTCCAAAATTGATGAGAAGACAAGAAGAAAACTGGTCTGGGAGGCTACCACGAGGCCTACAGCAACATTAAAGTAACTGCAGGAATATCTGGCAAGTACTGGCTGTGTGGTACATTTGACAACAATCTCTTGTATTCTTCATATGTCTGGGCTATGGGGTAGAGTGGCAAGACGAAAGCCTTTTCTTACGAAGAAAAACATCCAAGCCAGGCTACATTTTGAAAAACACATCTGAAGTCTCATGTGGGAAACAGTCATCTGAAGCATGTGGGAAAAGGTGTTATGGTCTAATGAATGATAAAAAAAAGTTACAGGATTTTATCCTGTGACCCATCACTGGTGTTTTTCTCACAACTTAAATCCCTCCTCCAACAGGGTCTTGAGCAAAAGGTAATCAGCAAATCCGAATATTCCTTCTTACTCCCGAATACCCCGCAACTGGGCTACCAAAGGTCCATAAGGGACTAAATCTCCTTAAAAGCTGTCCAATTGTCTCCGGAATAGGCTCCCTTACCCACCACTGTGGAGAATACCTGGACAAAGTATTACGGGATTTTGTGTCATGCTTACCCTCATTCACCCGAGACACAATGGATTTCTTGCGCAAAATAGAGACCATTCCGATTGATCTGGATGTCTTTTTGGCTACTATCGAATCATTATATACGTCGATAACATATGATAAGGGATTGGCAGCAACTATGCATTTTCTCTCGTCTAGGGGAATACAATTTCAAAATCACAACCAATTCATTATAGGCCTGTTGGAGTACACACTCACACATAATTTCTTCTTATTTAATAGTTCCTTCTATCACCAGCTCAGGGAGACAGCGATGGGGAGCCCCTGTGCCCCGACAATCTCCTCCTGGGCTGGTGGGAAGATAAGTTTGTGTTCCCGGATCATGAGGTATGGTGGAATAACAATATCGTGTTTTGGACCAGATATATCGACGATATATTCTTGATATGCAGCGGCAGTAGAGATGACGTTGGCAAATTTATTAACATCCTTAACCATAATGATGTCACGGATGGTGTACAGGAAACAAGACAATGCAATACAATAATGACCCACTGGATCCACAACTAAGGAACAAAAGGGAGACCCCTACATGAGACCTGCCACTCTCCCTAATTGCTCAGCCTATGCGAACACCCCAAAGGTGGATGGGCGCATATCCACGTACCTCGGCTATCTAATACCTGAAGACCCTACAATAGTGAGGGGACACGACCACCGGCTCCCTACACTAGACACGGAGGGAGTCAGGGTCACCTGAAAATCCAGCAGACAGAAAATCACAAATAAAGGAACAGCACTTATCTTGCAGAGGACTGGGAAATAGAAACAGCAAGCACACACACTCCAGGAAGTTGTATAAGCCGCAACCTAATGCATCATGGGGAGGAACTTAAAGGGAAGCAATCAGTCCAACTGCATGACAGCTGAGATAGACTAACGAGATGAGGAACTTAACCAAAACAAAGAAACTCAAGGAGGAGGATCTGGAAAGCTCCTGTCAGAGCTTCTCAACTGTCTGGTTGTGACAGTACCCCTCCCTCTACGAGTGGACTCTGGACACTCAGGGCCCACCTTCTCAGGATGGGACCTATGGAAAGCCCTGATGAGACGAGTGGCCTTAATGTCCGTCACTGGGACCCACATCCTCTCCTCAGGACCATAACCCTCCCAATGAACGAGGTACTGGAGGGAACCGCGGACAAGACGAGAATCCACAATCCTAGAGACCTGAAATTCAAGATTTCCATCAACCATAATCGGAGGAGGAGGCAAAGGCGAGGGTACAATAGGTTGAACATAAGGTTTCAATAAGGACTTATGAAAAACATTATGGATCTTCCAAGTCTGAGGAAGATCAAGACGGTAGGCAACAGGATTGATGACAGACAGGATCTTGTAAGGCCCAATAAACCTAGGACCCAACTTCCAGGAGGGAACCTTCAATTTGATATTCCTGGTAGACAACCACACCAGATCACCAACATTCAGGTCCGGACCAGGCACACGTCTCTTATCTGCCACACGCTTATATCTCTCACTCATGCTCTTTAGATTATCCTGAATCTTTTGCCAGATAGATGACTAAGACGAGGAGAATCTGTCCTCATCAGGTAAACCAGAAGACCCCTCTCCCGAGAAAGTCCCAAACTGCGGATGAAACCCATATGCACCAAAAAATGGTGACTTATCAGAGGACTCCTGATGACGGTTATTTAAAGCAAACTCAGCAAGGGACAAAAAAGAACACCAATCCTCCTGATTCTCCGCCACAAAACAGCGCAGATATGTCTCCAGATTCTGATTGACGCGCTCTGTCTGGCCATTCGACTGCGGGTGGAAAGCAGAAGAGAATGACAACCGAACCCCCAAGCGAGAACAGAAAGCCTTCCAGAATCTGGAAACAAACTGCGTGCCCCTATCAGAGACTATGTCTGAAGGAATACCATGCAATTTGACAATGTGGTCAACAAATGCCTGCGCCAGCGTCTTAGCATTGGGCAAACCAGGAAAAGGGATGAAAAGCACCATTTTGCTAAAACGGTCCACCACCACCAGAATCACAGTCTTCCCCGAGGAACGAGGCAAGTCCGTTATGAAGTCCATGGACAGATGTGTCCAAGGACGGGAAGGAATGGGTAACGGAAGGAGAGGACCTGATGGCCGTGAATGAGGGACTTTGGCACGAGCGCAAGTCTCGCAAGCTGCCACAAAACCCTCAACCGACTTATAAAGCGCAGGCCACCAGAATCTCCGAGCGATGAGATCCAGTGTGGCTCTTGCCCCCGGGTGCCCAGCAAGGACCGTATCGTGGTGTTCCTTAAAAATCTTGTGTCTCAAAGCGAGAGGCACAAACAACCTCCCAGGAGGACAAAGATCCGGAGCCTCTGACTGGGCTACCTGCACCTCTGCCTCCAATTCAGGAAAAAGAGCAGAGACCACCACACCTTCAGCGAAAATGGGACCCGGGTCTTCAAAATTCCCACCTCCCGGAAAACAACGTGACAGGGCATCTGCCTTCACATTCTTAACCCCAGGGCGGAACGTGACAACAAAATTAAACCTTGAAAAGAACAAAGACCATCTGGCCTGTCTCGGGTTCAGACGCTTGGCTGACTCCAAGTAGGCCAGGTTTTTATGGTCAGTAAACACGGTAATAGGGTGTCTGGCTCCCTCTAGCCAATGGCGCCATTCCTCAAAAGCCAACTTGATGGCCAACAATTCCCTATCTCCCACATAATAATTTCTCTCTGCGGAGGAGAGTTTCTTCGAGAAAAAGGCACATGGTTGCCATTTGGCAGGAGAGGAACCCTGAGACAAGACCGCACCCACCCCTACCTCAGAAGCATCAACCTCAACTATGAAGGGTAACGAAATATCAGGTTGTACCAGGATGGGAGCGAAGCAAAACTCTCCTTGATATTAGAAAAGGCCTTACGCGCCTCTACCGACCAGGAAGAAAAATCTACCCCCTTTCTGGTCATATCAGTGAGTGGTTTAACAACAGAGGAATAATTCAAAATAAATTTCCTGTAATTGGCAAAGCCCAAAAAACGCATCAGCGCCTTCTGATTCTCAGGAAGCTCCCACTCAAGCACAGCGCGGACCTTCTCGGTGTCCATGCGAAAACCAGAAGCGGAGAGAAGAAACCCCAGAAATTGAATTTCTGGAACCGCAAACACAAATTTTTCCAGTTTCGCATATAATTTATTCTCCCGCAGGATGAGCAAGACCTGACGTAAATGTTCCTTATGAGTCTTGAAATCAGGAGAAAAAATCAAAATGTCATCCAAATACACTAATACAAATTTTCCCATTAAATGATAAAAAATGCTGTTCACGAAATGCTGAAAAACGGCTGGGGCATTCATCAAACCAAAAGGCATAACCAAATTCTCAAAATGGCCCTCAGGGGTATTGAAAGCCGTCTTCCATTCGTCTCCTTCTCTGATCCTGACCAGGTTGTATGCCCCTCTTAGGTCTAATTTGGAAAAGACTTTAGCCCCAACAACCTAGTTAAACAGGTCCGGGATCAGAGGAAGCGGATAAGGGTCACGAATAGTGATACTGTTCAGCTCCCTGAAATCCAGACAAGGTCTTAAAGAACCATCTTTTTTCTTAACAAAGAAAAAACCAGCGGCAACAGGTGACTTCGAGGGTCGTATGTGTCCTTTTCTCATACTCTCAGAGATATAAGCACGCATAGCGACCCTCTCAGGTTGGGAAAGATTGTATAAACGAGATTTAGGCAGCTTGGCGCCTGGGATGAGATTAATAGGGCAATCGTACTCCCTGTGAGGGGGCAAATCCTGAACTCCACTCTCAGAGAAGACATCCGAAAATTCAGAGAGGAAAGGTGGTACAGTCTTAGTAGAAACCTCAGAAACAGATGTCATGAGGCAATTCTCTCTGCAAAAGTCACTCCAACCATTTATTTGCCTCGCTTGCCAATCAATGGTGGGGTTATGTTTAGTGAGCCAGGGTAGCCCCAACACTAGAGGAGTAGGCAAACCGCTAAGGACGAAACATGACACATCCTCAACATGAGCATCACTCACAATTAAATGGATATTGTGAACTATGCCCTTTAATGATTTCTGAGAAAGTGGAGCGGAATCAATAGCAAAAACAGGAATATCCTTTCCCAAAGTGCATACCTGGAAACCATGAGTTATTGCAAATTGATTATCAATGAGATTGACAGCTGCTCCACTATCCACAAAAATCTCGCAAAAAATGCTCTTGCTCTCTAGCGCCACCCTAGCAGGCAGGACAAAACGGGAACTACAAGCAAACGGAAAACCTTCAATTTCCGCCTCAACCCTGCCAATAGTAACAGACGGAACATTTTTAAAAGATTTTTTCCTTTTTGTTTCTTTATTACTCCCAGAAAACTGCCTGAATCTCCTAGAGGGAAAAACATTTGCCAAATGATTTATACCTCCACAACAAAAACAAACCCTCCCATGCGGGCTGAATCTTCTATTGTCAGAGGCAATCAACCCCAGCTGCATGGGCTCCTGCTCAGAAGGGGCTGACAGCGACTGAGACCCCTGCGCACAGAAAGAGACCGCTGCACTGTCCCGGGACTGAGTATGACAGGAAAGAGAGATCTCTCCTCTCTCTCTAAGACGCCTGTCAATACGAACGGCCTGAGACATAGCAGAATCCAAGGAGGTAGGTCTCTCATGAAAGGCAAATGCATCTTTCAATCCCTCTGAAAGACCATGGCAAAATTGACTTCGGAGTGCAGCATCATTCCAACCAGTATCAGCTGCCCATCTCCGAAATTCTGAGCAGTATATCTCTGCGGATTGTTTACCCTGGCATAACAGACGTAGTCTAGACTCAGCCAGAGCAATACGATCCGGATCATCATATATCTGACCCAGGGCTAAAAAGAATTCATCCACTGAACGGAGGGGCCGTGCCCCCTCTGGCAGCGAAAAGGCCCAGGATTGAGCGTTACCCCTGAGCAGCGATATAATGATCCCCACCCTCCATCCTTCATCACCAGAGGAATGGGGAAGAAGGCGAAAATGGAGTTTGCAAGCCTCTCTAAAATGCACAAAATACTCACTACCCCCGGAGAACGTATCCGGGAGCGAGATCTTAGGCTCAGAACAAACTCCATGAACGCAAGCTGAACCGGTCACTTGAAACTGAGAAAAAGTCTTACGGAGATCAGCTACCTCCAATGAAAGACCCTGGAAGCGCTCAGCCAAAAGTGAAACCGGATCCATGCTTGAGACGGTTTTGGCGGCTTATAATGTCACGGATGGTGTACAGGAAACAAGACAATGCAATACAATAATGACTCACTGGATCCACAACTAAGGAACAAAAGGGAGACCCCTACATGAGACCTGCCACTCTCCCTAATTGCTCAGCCTATGCGAACACCCCAAAGGTGGATGGGCGCATATCCACGTACCTCGGCTATCTAATACCTGAAGACCCTACAATAGTGAGGGGACACGACCACCAGCTCCCTACACTAGACACGGAGGGGGTCAGGGTCACCTGAAAATCCAGCAGACAGAAAATCACAAATAAAGGAACAGCACTTATCTTGCAGAGGACTGGGAAATAGAAACAGCAAGCACACACACTCCAGGAAGTTGTATAAGCCGCAACCTAATGCATCATGGGGAGGAACTTAAAGGGAAGCAATCAGTCCAACTGCATGACAGCTGAGATAGACTAACGAGATGAGGAACTTAAACAAAACAAAGAAACTCAAGGAGGAGGATCTGGAAAGCTCCTGTCAGAGCTTCTCAACTGTCTGGTTGTGACAAATGATGTGGGGCTTGGGTTCACCTATGACCTACAGCCAGTGTCCATTACATTCTTAGATGTGGAAGTTAAAAAGCAAGGTGGGAATCTTACCACCACGGTTTTCACAGATTGAACATAGTCCTGTTCAGGGAATTCTATAGTAGAATGTGATCATAGACATAAGGATTCACAGTAATACCATCATTCTAAAATATAACTTTTAATATTTACGTATAATATAGTCAATACACCCTTCAAATATATAGATGATAAATAATAAGAAGAAAAAAGAAAATAATAGTCTAGGGACAGATTGATGTTAACTTGTACGATGTTTATAATCTGGTTAGTAAATGTTAATAAAACCTGCTAGGGGCAGTAGCCCTAGTCCTGACCCTAGTGTAGGAGCCCTGCCTAATTACGAAATGGCCGCCCCGATAGGGGCGATCCCGTCTCACATGCCTCCTGGTGTCCCTGGTTAGCCCTCTCACGGGGTATATATCTATCTAATGGGGGACCCTATAGGTACGCCTGGGCTATTCTACACAAGAAAAAATAATAAATGTATATAAATACCCAAGATAGGTGACAATCAGCACCCAATTACTATATGTGATATATATAAGAAAAAAGATAATAGTTAGAGAAGTCAATTGTCCAATAGCGTCCCTACGCGTTTCGCCTGGTTGGTGTCAGGCTCATCAGGGGACATATTTGACAAGGAATACCTATCACCATGAAAAATTACAAATATTATTAAACATATATAAATTTATTTTCTTTTTATATTTTATATATTTTTTCTCTATAAAGATATTCAGAGAAATATTGGAACATGTAGTAAAATAGGCCAGTAACTAGAAAATACTGATCAATCAATTTGATAAAATGATCAGGTCAGATAGTGTTAGCAAAGGATGATAAATGAGTAAATGAACGAAACAGGTCTCAATACTCTTGGAAGAAACCCAAAAACATTCACATATCTCCTGCTAATACGTTATGGCCAGACTGGGATATACCACAACATATATCTAGGTATATAGCCCTCAGTTTATTATAGTAGGACTGTGCCTAAATATTCATACCAAGCCAGAAGTTATGCCAGTAAGCGTATCAAATATGGGATACAAGTCCATATTTATGATATAACAATATTGACTGTTCAAATCATAACTACCGATCCACATCACAAGAATATAACATCACTGATAAATATGCGATGATGAGTGGTATCAGATAGTTTCCATCGCTACTACTTGCGTGCCCATTAGAAGTTAAATAGGTCGGTGGTGGTCTCCACAACTCAAGATGTTAGTAGCAGTGGTAGCATCGTGAATGACCGGCGTCCGGTGGAGAAGCGGCGAGGTACTGCCGGCGTTCCTACCTTTTAAAATGCTACTTCCGGTTGTCGGGTCACATGGGGAACCCACGTGGTGACGATGCGTCTGACGTCAGACGCTGACACATAGTCCTCAGTGGGAGGTGAAATAACTAGCGTCTGTCGTCAGACGCACACACGTGACCACTGTGCCGGTCATGTGATTGATCTTACCAACCCGGTCACATGATTCTTGGATCAGGCCGATGACAAGATGTTAAAGCCATCAGAGAGAGGCAGAGCAGACGCATAGGGGACACTGGCTGTGAGGCTTTAATATAGATGTCCTACTATATATTTTTTACAGCCACATTTGAATGAAAATATGCAACAGTAGCCAACCAAGGTACCTGAATCGGCATCTATTGTGATATATTGAACTAGTGACTTAGTGTTTCTGTAACCAATTTAAGTAATTAAAGGGTGATTGGCAATAATGTATATTCGGGGTACATTATAATAAAATTAGTCCCCTGATTGATATTGATTATGATATAAGGAATATAATAATCCCAAAAGATAGATCGAACGTCTTAAATGAAGCACGCAAAGTCTATGGACTCATTTAAACCAGCTGGTGTAACAGTATTTAACCTAAAAATCCACCTTGATTCTTTCTGTTTTAACAATTTATCCAAATCGCCACCTCTTTTGGACATTTTTACAACCTCAATCATCAAGAAATGTCTGCTCCACACATGTCTAGAGATAGGTTTATCCCGTTTATTACGAATATCGCCGATGTGTTCAAGGATTCGTTTTTTTTTTAATCCTTTTGTTCTTGCCTATATATTTAAGTCCACAGTCACATTGAGCCATGTATATAACGCCAGAGGTATTACAATCGGCAAAATTACGGGAATGAAATGTCTGATCTCCCGTGCTGTTGGAAAAGGTGTTTCCTAGAGCTATAAATGTACAGGCTTTACATTTGCCACATTTAAATGTGCCCATCTGTCTATTGGATAACCACGTGTTCCTTTGTGGGGGCTCAAAGTGACTGTGGACTAACGTGTCTTGTGATGTGGATCGGTAGTTATGATTTGAACAGTTAATATTGTTATATCATAAATATGGACTTGTATCCCATATTTGATACGCTTACTGGCATAACTTCTGGCTTGGTATGAATATTTAGGCACAGTCCTACTATAATAGACTGAGGGCTATATACCTAGATATATGTTGTGGTATATCCCAGTCTGGCCATAACGTATTAGCAGGAGATATGTGAATGTTTTTGGGTTTCTTCCAAGAGTATTGAGACCTGTTTCATTCATTTACTCATTTATCATCCTTTGCTAACACTAACTGACCTGATCATTTTATCAAATTGATTGATCAGTATTTTCTAGTTACTGGCCTATTTTACTACATGTTCCAATATTTCTCTGAATATCTTTATAGAGAAAAAATATATAAAATATAAAAAGAAAATAAATTTATATATGTTTAATAATATTTATAATTTTTCATGGTGATAGGTATTCCTTGTCAAATATGTCCCCTGATGAGCCTGACACCAACCAGGCGAAACGCGTAGGGACGCTATTGGACAATTGACTTCTCTAACTATTATCTTTTTTCTTATATATATCACATATGGTAATTGGGTGCTGATTGTCAACTATCTTGGGTATTTATATACATTTATTATTTTTTCTTGTGTAGAATAGCCCAGGCGTACCTATAGGGTCCCCCATTAGATAGATATATACCCCGTGAGAGGGCTAACCAGGGACACCAGGAGGCACGTGAGACGGGATCGCCCCTATCGGGGCGGCCATTCCGTAATTAGGCAGGGCTCCTACACTAGGGTCAGGACTAGGGCTACTGCCCCTAGCAGGTTTTATTAACATCTACTAACCAGATTATAAACATCGTACAAGTTAACATCAATCTGTCCCTAGACTATTATTTTCTTTTTTCTTATTATTATTTATCATCTATATATTTAAAGGGTGTATTGACTATATTATACGTAAATATTAAAAGTTATATTTTAGAATGATGGTATTACTGTGAATCCACCACGGTTTTCAGAAAACCCACAGCTACGAACAACATCCTCCATTGGACCAGCCATCACCCTCCAGCTGTCAAAAGAGGGATCCCTAAGGGTCAGTACCTGCGCATGCGCAGGAACTGCTCTAACAACGAGTCATTCCACCATGAATCCAAAAAGCTCCAGAATAGGCTCCTACAAAGAGGATATCCCCAAACAATTCTGAGAGATGCTTTTAAAGTAGCTGCACAAAGAAATAGAAGCGATCTACTGGTACCTAGACAAAAATAGCCAAATGACAACCTTATTCTGATCATTTTGACTTACGATGCCGCAAACAAAGACGTAAGAGCTATACTTAAGACCTACTGGCCCATCCTTACGATGGATACTGATCTCTCCAAGGCTATAGCTCCCTATTCACTTATTACATATTGTATAGGGAGAAGCCTTAAGGATAGATTAGCACATATATACATAGCCACTATACCGGTCCTGCAAAAGAAGGCACTTGGCTTGATAGAAAACCGATGGGTGTTTTTAAGTGCGGTACCTGTAAGGCATGTAACTATATCCATACCACCAAGACGGTGACCTGTTCAGCAACTAACCATACTCATACAGTGAGAGATTTTATCAATTGTAAAATCAAGGGTGTAATCTATATAGGACAATGTACTTGTCCTAAGGATTACATTGGTAAAACTTTCAGAGAGATGTGCGAGCACATAACCGATATAGCCAAGCGCAAGGACACACCCATCGCCAACCATATTAATGAGCATCATAATGCCGATCTGAAATCCATTGTTTTCTCTGCACTTGAGACTGTTCCTCTACCTCTGAGGAAAGGCGACTGTAAAGGGGGAATATTACTCACCAATATTTATGTAAATATCGATAATTAATATTCATAAATGGGAGGAGCCATCTATTGATGACTCCGCCTATTTATGCCTTTATATAATAATAACACACAATACCTTTGCTATACTTTACACTGATCACTATGCTAGCTGCATGCGCCTTACTAAACTGTCGCCAATAACCACACGCCACACAGATAGTTATAAACCAAACACAGTATTTATTACTAACAATACACTACGCACGCAATACTAACAATACAGCACTAAATATACAATCCTAAACTACACTACACATTCCCAATTCCACCCATCAACTAACTACACAGTTCACACATACAAGTAATATTAACAATATCCCACCCATCTGTACTCACTGCCCCTACGGGGTTAACGGTGGCACTGCAAGGGAGTGCAGGCCACAGACACTATAGATTCAGCACTGCAAGGGTTACTTGCAAGTGAGTGCTGAGGTTTACCAGGGGTACAGCAGGGATCAGGGACACAGCAGGGAGTGGGGGTAATCAGGGGTACTAATAGGGCCACAGGATCAGGGGTACAACAGGGGAATACAATAAGGCAAGGGTTTGGGGGATCACAGGATCAGGGGTACAAACAAGGATACAATAAGGCAAGGGTTTGGGGGATCAGGGTGTCCAGTAACCAGTGGCACAGGATCAGGGGTACAAACAAGGATACAATAAGGCAAGGGTTTGGGGGATCAGGGTGTCCAGTCACAGGATCAGGGGTACAAACAAGGATACAATCAAGGGTTTGGGGGATCAGGGTGTCCAGTAACATGGCAAGGGTAAACCAGGGCCCAGGGTCACATCACATCAAGGACACAAATATAGGGGTTACAGGACCAGGGGTTATACTTAGGCCTTATCCAGGTGGTCATCATGGAGCTCCTCTCTCCTATGCGTCTCTGAATCTAGTCTGGTTGCAAGAGAGGGCACCTCTGGCCGGTTCGGGGTTTTATAGCCCAAAAGCAACCCCCTCCTCCTTCCTCAGGCATGTGACATCATAGTGTGCCTTAGTCCCCCCTCCTAGTCCCAAAAATGCTGGGAGTAATGAGCATGGCCATGGGGCAGAGGTGTGGAAAAACAGGTCTTTGATGTCTCTGATTAGAAGGTCCCCTCACAACGGTGCCACAGAGTCTGATTGCTTTGGGCCTGAACAAAAGGGGACTAGATGCTAATCAGCTGTTATCCTACAGGCTATCAGCACAAGTTTTCCTCTAAACAACTCTGCTGATAACAGTTGGAATTGCATATATGCATATATATATCCACAGATGCTTGGGGGCTCATCTATAAACACATACAAAACCGGGGGTATGAATGGGCAGCAATAAGCCCACATACATACTGTCATGCTGACATAAGTGTATATACATAGACACGTGTGCAAATACATACACACATATCTATATATACACACACCCTCGCATATATCTGGGGCATCACATACAGGGGACATATATAAGGGGGCACATATATATACTAATATAAGGGGGATTATAAGGGGGCACAGCTTCCAGGGACCACATATTTCCCACAGGGGCCACCATGAGCCCCTGGGTATCACCATGGGCATCACCCCATGATGCGGTGGTTAATGTATGCATATATATACCATACATGCCCGCACGTGTTTGCAGGCATGCATGGATATATATGCACACGTCTCAACCGTTCCTCAACAGCGACTGGGAATGAAAAATCTTGCAAAAAGAAACAGAATGGATATACCGCTTTCGGTCCCAGTCGCCAATTGGTCTCAATGAGAGATTAACGTACACCTGTTTTTTATGACCTGTTCCCTCTCCCTATCTTTCAATCCTGCCTCGACCTCTAGTATTAAGATGAGTCCAAAGCTGTACCGACTGGCACATGAAGCACCGTATTTTTTGTGATGGCATATACCAGTCATCATTTATCCTTTTTTGGGCTTGACCCGGTCATCCACTATAATGTGGAGGGCCCGCTCCTCTCCCACCACCAATGTTTATATATAACAGTACTTATCACCTTCTTGTTTAACTATTTTCACAAAAATACAAAAAATATATTCGGCTGTTACCTAAATTAACGTTTGGTGCGCCTCAGCAATAAGTTTATTTCTCTATGTTTATATGCATGCATGAATGCATGAATCGTCTCACACCTTTATATGTAATACATGCACTTTAAATCTCGAAAGGCATGTATTTACCTCTGATCGTATCTACATAGCGACATGTGCGCTCCAAATTCCGGATGTGACGTAACTATGCGTCCCAAATCACCGGAAGCGACGTTTCTATGCGTTCCAAATCCCGGATGTGACGTCTTCTTGATCGTCACATTACCGGAAATGACGCCGGGCAGGTATCTAAGGCGCCAGTCTTTAAATAAGAAGCGCACCTAAACCAACATCAGCCGTGTTAGCTCCCTCACCTGGCGGCGTACGCTCGGTCCAAGTTCCCATCAGTAAGTAAACATGTTTAAGATGGATGTATTTAACTGTGAGGAGTATACTGTGGGTGATGTTTATTTTATACTGTGACCTTCAGGTATATATCACTCTGATGTGGAAACGTGTATCTGGACCATAATCATATGGGAGCTAAGTATTCTCTTTTTCTTTGACTATTATCCACTATCTATGTTACACATCTTTATTACTACCCCCTGATGAGCCGCTGTTGCGGTAGAAACGCGTCGGGTTCTGTGTGTTTCTCTATATATATATATATTTAGTATCCTCCATAGGCATCGTCAGAGACTAATTTATTAGTCTAACCTATAATATGGGATATAGGGCTGCTCTAGGTGTGCAATAGGTTTAGGTACGAGGACAGGGCACTCCCACCACTAGGAGGTGTCCCTGGGCTGAGCAAGCCATAGGGTCGTAACTAGGGACAAATTTCTTGATCCCTTTTACATCAATGACCCACATGCCTGCACCCGCATTGCCTATATATCTCCTCTTGTAATCCGGCCCTCGATAGGAAAAACCTCTTTATTATTTTTTGTTTTTTTGTGGAGTTAACTAGCACGGTATTAGTCTGTGTAAGTGATTTTCACTAGGGCTATTTTAACCTATTACCCATTTATGAAATTAAAGGTATTTTTAACTGAGCACGTTTAATTAAGAGATTCTGATGAAACCAAGGTTGAACTTTTTGGCCATAATTCCAAAAGATATGTTTGGTGCAAAAACAACACTGTACATCACAAAAAGAACACCATACCCACAGTGAAGCATGGTGGTGGCAGCATCATGCTTTGGGGCTGTTTTTATTCAGCTGGAACTGGGGCCTTAGTTAAAGAGGACCTTTCACAGATTATGACATTGTGAACTAAGTATACAGACATGGAGTGTGGTGCCCGGGGATCTCACTGCACTTACTATTATCCCTGGGCGCCGCTCCGTTCTCCCGCTATGCCCTCCGGTATCTTCGGTCACAAAGTTATGGTAAGCAGAGATTTCAGTCACTAAGTTATGGTAGGCGGAGTCTGCCCTTGTTCTGCTGTAGCGCTGGCCAATCGCAGCGCAGAGCTCACAGCCTGGGAGGTTATTTTCTCCCAGGCTGTGAGCTCTGCAATGCGATTGGCCAGCGCTACAGCAGAACAAGGGCAGACTCTGCCTACCATAACTTAGTGACTGAAATCTCCGCTTACCATAACTTTGTGACCGAAGATACCGGAGGGCATAGCAGGAGAACGGATCCGCGCCCAGGGATAATAGTAAGTGCAGTGAGATCCCCGGGCACCGCTCTCCATGTCAGTATACTTAGTTCACAATGTCATAATCCGTGAAAGGTCCTCTTTAAGCTAGAGAGAATTATGATCAGTTCCAAATACCAGTCAATATTGGCACAAAACCTTCAGGCTTCTGCTAGAAAGCTGAACATGAAGAGGAACTTCATCTTTCAGCATTACAACGGCCCAAAACCAAATCAACAAAGGAATGGCTTCACCAGAAGAAGATTAATGTTTTGGAATGGCCCAACCAGAGTCCAAACTTGAATCTCATTTGTGGGGTGATCTGAAGAGGGCTGTGCACAGGAGATGCCCTCGCAATCTGACAGAGTTGGAGTGTTTTTGCAAAGAAGAGTGGGCAAATCTTGCCAAGTCAAAATGTGCCATGCTGATAGACTCATACCCAAAAAGACTGAGTGCTGTAATAAAATCAAAAGGTGCTTCAACAAAGTATTAGTTTAAGGATTTGCACACCTATGCAACCATATTATTTTATTTTTATATTTTTTCTTCCCTCTATCTAAAAGATTTCAGTTTGTTTTTCAATTGAGTTGTACAGTTTATATGTCACAATAAATGTGGAAAAAGTTATGAAATTTTTTATCTTTGTCTCATTTTTTTTACATCACAGAAACCTGACATTTTAACAGGGGTGTGTAGACTTTTTATATCCACTGTATGTAATTTTCGAAAGACACTATTACCCTTCCTCATGAGTTTTAATCTAAATATTTTATAAAGAGTTAGTCTTTTAGCCTTCAACATTCCTAATTGCAGTGATTAGTAGTTTTTCAGTGGAGTGTAAATCATACCAGTACCCTTCACAGTGATTTGTTCCTTTTTTTCCCCACTAATACACCCCATAAAAGGCTTTAGAACATATAACTGCACCACTGAACGGCAAATAAGCCCTTTTTTCCCCTAATACACCCCAAAAAGGTTTTAGAACATATAACTGCACAGCTGAACGGCTAATAAGACTTTTTTTTTTCTACTAATACACCACAAAAAAGGCTTTAAAACATATACCTGCACCGCTGAACGGCTAATAAGACTTTTTTCCACTAATACACCCCAAAACAGGCTGTAATTTTGTCACTTCACCGCACCAAGGCTAATAAGTCCTTTTTTTCCTAATACACCCCCAAAAAGGCTTTATTATTCTTGAATTACAGAGGTATTATCTATTGCAAACCTAAAAGCAGCAGTATAATGGCATTTTGGATCCCCAGTCAGTGCTGCAAGGTGTGATAGAATTGCTCCTATTACCCAGGCTGTACACTCCCCTATTGAACCCTGTTCTCCTTTTATAGTGTGGAATAATTCCTCCCTATCCTTCCCTACACTTGTAATGATCTTTACCTGAACTTTTATTCAGCCCCCCAAAAGTTTTATAGTCTTTTCTACCACTTTCCTTAGCGCCCTGTCACGTCTTTCCCTGCACTAAGTACACTGGAAAATGGCTGAATCCAAGATGACTGAGGCTATTTATAGGGCTGTGACATCACAGAGGACCATGCCTCCAGCTTTCCCTGCAGCACTCATTCGCTGAAAAATGATGATTGCTAGTGAACCTCAAAAACATTTTGAGCAAGGTCCTGCTGATCTGACCATCTAAAACTTTAGGGGCTAGGGACTGCTGCCACATTAGTGACTCTAGATAACCTCTGGGCGATTGCATGTCCCCGTGACAATCCATTTGGATGTCTGCCCTATCAACTTTCGATGTTCTTTTCTGCGCCTACCATGGTGATCACGGGTAACTGGGAATCAGGGTTCAATGCCGGAGAGGGAGTTTGAAAAAAGGAATACCACATCAAAAGGAGGTCAATGGCTGAAATCTGATTGGGTGATGTTGCCTTGCCCCTTTTTTTTCCTAATTGTGAACCGCCCAGAGAGGGTGGGTCAAGTTATTAAAGCTCAAGCATCCAAGGAAGGCAGCAGGCACGTGGCAATTATCCACTCCCGACTCGGGGAGCTAGTGACGATAAATAACAATACAGCGGCCCTGGTATTGGAATGAGTACACTTTCAATTAAAGAGGATCTATTGGAGGGCAAGTCTGGTGCCAGCAGTCAACTTTATCCCAGCCTCCACAACGTTCACCCAGTGTGCCATCATGGTGAGGATTGTGTTGATCAGACTCTTGGCTACTGAGATTGAACTTGTAGGTGATGGCCTTCTGCTGCTTTGTTGACTCTAGATAACTTAGAAACATAGAATGTGTCGGCAGATAAGAACCATTTGGCCCATCTAGTCTGCCCAATATACTGAATACTATGAATAGCCCTTGGCCCTATCTTTTATGAAGGATGGCCTTATGCCTATCCCATGCATGCTTAAACTCCTTCACTGTATTTGCAGCTACCACTTCTGCAGGAAGGCTATTCCATGCATCCACTACTCTCTCAGTAAAGTAATACTTCCTGATATTATTTTTAAACCTTTGCCCCTCTAATTTAAAACTATGTCCTCTTGTATCAGTTTTTTCTTCTTTTAAATATTCTCTCCTCTTTTACCTTGTTAATTCCCTTTATTTAAAAGTTTCTATCATATCCCCTCTGTCTCGTCTTTCTTCCAAGCTATACATGTTAAGGTCCTTTAATCTTTCCTGGTAAGATTTATCCTGCAATCCATGTACTAGTTTAGTAGCTCTTCTCTGAACTCTCTCCAATATCCTTCTGGAGATATGGTCTCCAGTACTGAGAACAATACTCCAAATGCAGTGGCGTAACTACCAGGGGGCCCGGGCTGACAAGGGGCCCGGAGCAGTAGTAAACAGTCAGACTGGCCACACCCCCTCTACACTCACTTCACTGCTGCTTTAGAATGTCCTCGGAGCAGAGTAGGGAGCTAAGCCCCGCCCATCAGCACGGACCATTAATAGAGGAGCCTGGCTGCTTAATAGTGCAGCCAGGGCTCAGTACAGTGTGCTACAGGGAGATCCTGTCTCCCCTCCCTCTCCTAACTATTAGTACAGCCCAGCTTCTGCTACAGAGACTGCTCTGTAGTCGGCAGTAACAGGAGGGAGAGGGGAGACGGGAAGTGCTGCAGAAAGAAGATGCTGTGCCTGTCACTATAGGAGCCATACATTCCAGGCTTATCCCTGCCAACCCTAGCTGTCCTGCAGCATCTCATGTAGCCCCCCCCAGCTGCATTCATCTGCTGTCCTTTCAGAAGCCCCCCCCCAGTCCTGTCCTGTGGGCCCCCTACTTATCTGATGCCATGCCCTCTGGGCCCCCTATCCATCTGATGCCACTCCTCTGGGCGCCCATGTGCAGCTTGGGGACACAAGTATGAGGCCAGAATGGGGACTGGAAGATCACGGAGCGGCGAGGAGCAGGCGAGTATGGTACAACTGTACAATGCACTGCTAGTCCACATCACATTTTTGTCCCACATTTAAGGCTGGGTTCACATCACGTTTTTCCCATCCGTTTAATATATACAAAAAAAAATTATTCGGATGCCTCATACTGATGCCATGACGGTGACATCCGTTCACCATAGAGTTTCATTGCAAAAAAAAAAAAGTATCCATTTTTTTTTACCGGATTGTGCAGGATACAAGAACGTGGAGTACTGCATTTTTGTATCGTGTACGTCATAGTCCAGTAAAGACACATGTATGTTAAAGAATCAAATGCCACTGTATGAAGCCTGCCTGCCCGTTTAAAAATTTGCTGTGGAGCCCAGTCATTTCTAGCTACTCCACTGGTTACCAGGGGCTCAGACCATGGGGATAGACTACAGTCGGTGTCAGCCCAGCAATACATAGAATGGGCGCCTCTCCTACAGCAGGGGTCATACTGTGCTGTACATACAGTGTAGTGTGATGTGTTAAAGCAGCCCTAAATTAGGGCATTTTAGATACACTCTGGTGTTCCAGATCATTGTACCCCCCCCAGGGGTTAATATCCACGCGTGGCTGAGAGACTGAACACTGACACAGAAGTTGGTCAAAGCAATCTCTAACTTTATTTAAATCAGGTAAGCCGTATTATACATCTTCAGAAGAGGGCAGTCCTCACTGAGGCTTAAACATTGTTTCATTGGTCAAAAAGGAAGAAGAGATAAGAGAGAGGCGATAATACCCTGGCATTTGCGCAGTGAATACCACTTTGGAATGTGAACTAATGTAAACATCTCGTTACCATCGCCATTTTGTAATGGCGGACAATCTAACAATAATACTGCATACGTCATATGTGACACTTCAAAGAGGTGCTTCTCTATAGGCAGTGAATAATATATATATCATCAAGCCATATGATTGGTCTATGCATCTCCACCACACTCTATGGGACACCTGCAAGAAGATGAGAAATCAGACACTGCCCGCAGCACTTTGCCCCCCCCTCTCTTCTACAGTCTTGAAACAAAGAGAGGGGTGGGAGGGAGGCACTTGGAGAAGAAAAAGTTTAACTCATTACAGTCCTAGATATACAAATATAGAATAAAATTCACACATCTTTAACAGATGTCATGTTCACCTCTCCGGATATATTACCCAGGAAAGCACAATTCTGCAAAAAGGACATGTTCTATCTTTTGGTGGAACGGAAGTGCGGAATGGAACCCCACGGAAACACTGCGTAGTGCTTATGTAGTGTTCTGTTCCGTGATTCCGTTTCGCACCCTTCCACATCTCCGGATTTGCGGACACATTGAAGTGAATGGGTCCACATCCGTGATGCGGAATGCACACGGAAGGGTGCCCATTTATTGCTGATCCGCATATGCAGTCCGCAATACGGGAATGGCTGGCCCCTTTCACACAAACGATACGGGTTGGCTCCAGATGCGTTCAGGGTGCATTCAGTGAAACTCGCACCTTTTTTCAAGCAAGTTCAGTCAGTTGATTGCGTTCAGTTTTTTCTGCGCAGGTGCAATGCGTTTTGATGCGTTTTTCATGCACGTGATAAAAAACTAAAAGTTTACAAACAACATCTCCTAGCAACCTGGTGGTGAGCGTGGTGACGTCGGCGCAGGTCCTGCTGAATGAAGATAGAAGATTTCTATCTTCATTCAGCAGGACCTGCTCCGACGTCCCCACGCTCACCACGTTGTGAGCGCGGTGACGTCACCAAAGGTACTTTTCCTGCCAGGTCCTGAAAGAAGACGAGCCGGGCTGCGCGATCAAGTGGATGAGGTGAATAATTAAATATTTTATTATTTTTTAACCCCTCAAGCCACATGTTACTTAGCGTTCTGTATTAAGAATGCTATTATTTTCCCTTATAACCATGTTATAAGGGAAAATAATAAAGTTCGGGTCCCTATCATCTCCTAGCAACCATCCATGAAAATCACATTGCATCCGCAATGCTTGCGGATGCAATGCGATTTTCAAGCAGCCCCATTCACTTCTATGGGGCCTGCGCTACGTGAAAAACGCAGAATATAGAGCATGCTGCGATTTTCACGCAACGCACAACTGATGCGTGAAAATCACTGATCATGTACACAGCCCCATTGAAGTGAATGTGTCCGGATTCAGTGCGGGTGCAATGCGTTCACATCACGCATTGCACCCGTGCGGAAAAGTCGCCCGTGTCAAAGGGGCCTAAGACTTTGACACGGCCCCCACATCAGTATGATAGAATGACACTAGATGACAGATAGAGTGTGTGTGTATGTATATAATATATATAATAGGAAAAGGATGGCGTGGCAGCCTGTTCTGGTCTAGATCGTGCTGAAGGAGCGAGGTTTACACGGGGAAGGGGGGGGGGGGGGGGTGGAGGGTGTCTATACAAAAATTTGCTGTGGGGCCCAGTCACCTCTAGTTACGCCCCTGTCCAAATGAGGTCTCACTAGTGCTCTGTAGAGTATCTCCCTCTCCCTATACACCCAAGCAGTCTGCTAGCATTTCCTGCTGCTCTAGGACATTGTCTGCCTATCTTTAAGTCTTCTAAAACAATGACCCCTAAATCCCTTTACTCAGATACTGAGGTTAAGACTGTATCACTAATTTTATATTCTGCTCTTGGATTTTTATCCCCCAGGTGCATTATCTTGCACTTATCAACATTAAATTTTAGTTGCCAGATTTTTGACCATTCCTCTAGTTTTCCTAAATCCTTTTCCATTCGGTGTTTCCCTCCAGGAACATCAACCCTGTTACAAATCTTTGTGTCATCAGCAAAAAGACACACCTTACCATCGAGGCCTTCTGCAATTTCGCTGATAAAGATATTAAGCAATATGGGTCCCAGAACAGATCCCTGAGGTACCCCACTGGTAACAAGACCATGGTCTGAATGTACTCCATTGACTACAACCCTCTGTTGTCTGCCTCTCAGCCATTGCCTAATCCATTCAACAATATGGGAGTCAAAGCACAAAGACTGCAATTTATTGATAAGCCTTCTATGGCTATCAAAGGCCTTACTAAAATCTAGATAAGTGATGTCTACTTCACCATCGCCATCTATTATTTTAGTCACCCAATCAAAAAAATCTATAAGATTAGTTTGACATGATCTCCCCGAAGTAAACCCATGATGTTTTCCCATATCATCACCATGACGGCCACAAGGAGATTGACCCATGACCTCTGTGGGGGCAGGAAACAGAGAAGAGGTTAAATTGCCCCCTCCCACCACCACACCTCAGTGATTTTAGGAACCAGGAGATGGGAAAAGATGCTTGGTCGTTGCTCTTACTTCCAATTTGGGGCACTGTGCGTGCGCCATGCAATGTACTGTGCAATCCCAATATGAGTGGTATGTTAAGTAGTACTATTCCTATCAGTTTAATCCCTGTTACGTCCCCTATCAGGGGCCGGTGTATGGAATAGATTTTAGGAACCGGGAGATGGAAAAAGATGCTTGGTCGGTCCTCTTACTTCCAATTTGGGGCACTGTGAGTACGCCTTGCAATGTACTGTGCCACCAGATATGAGTGGTGTATTAAGTAGTACTATTCCTATTAGTTTAATCCCTGTAACGTCCCCTATCAGGGGACGTGTATGGAATAGATTTTAGGAACCGGGAGATGGAAAAAGATGCTTGGTTGGTCCTCTTACTTCCAATTTGGGGTACTGCGCGTGCGCCGTGCAATGTACTGTGCAATCCCAATATGAGTGGTGTAGAATGTGCTCTGCTTTGCGGGTACCTTAAATTACTGAAGAACAACTGTATCTTAACTCAGTGTTGCATTTATTTACAAATAGGGATATACCTACATTCTAAATACAATTAAGGGAATGGGAGAGGGGATTGGAGGGGGTCAGGATCCTTGAGCTAGCTACACCATTCTCACTCTCAGTCACACATGCCATGTGTTTTACTATGTACTCAGAACACTCTCTCCAGCAGGTCTCAGCGAATCACATTCTTGATTGTAGAGGTCCAGAAAGACTTGTCTTGTCCAGAGGTCACCAAGGTCACCATTGCTCCTACTTGTGAGCTAGGTTAGTGCATATAATTACACAGGAAGAAAGTTCTATCATATACCCCTGCCCCCATCCCAGCATGTATGTCCTTGCTGACACAGGTGTGGGCAGTAAATACCAGCAGGGGGTCGGGCTTTTCCCAGGATGTGATAGTCCTGGCAGACCTTCCTTTCTTTGATGGTCCTCATTTGCATATCAAGCAGACCCGGGCTGATTCAGTTCAAGATATCAAGGAACATCTTTGCATCAAAGCTGTATCATAGATGTCAATTTTATCGGTTCCAACATTCCCTGGTCTTGTGCCTATTGGCACACAGAATCAAAAAAATAAACCACAGAAAATTGATATCTGCATTACTCCAGTCCTGCGAACTTTCCGGCATTGCGGCCTTTCTTCTGAGACAGTTTCTTCGTCAACATGGGCAGGCATAGACAGAACAGGAACCCATTCATTCAACAGTCACACGCTATTAATTATGGATATTAATAAATAAATAACAAGTCACCAATATCCCTCATGATAATCACAGGAAAATCTACTTATCCTACATTGATATCACATACAGTATATAACATTACACCATGCTAATTGACTCGATCCCTTAACCAGATTGCCATTTCACTACCAACTAGTCATGCTCGTCAGCTGCCTTGTATAACTGGAATATGGGCAAGCCCACTTTAGCAATATGTGACAGTCTGTGCATTGCAAAAATCCAATCCAGCTGAATTCTACTTCTCACAAGATCTCATAAAATAAAAATAAAAAAATAAAAAGATACATGATAGATGTATATATATCTAATACAGGTGAATCTAATGTACGTTGTTCTCTATATTGGCCAATAAGCATAAAGTGAAACCTTGGACTGTTACCCATAATGCCCTACTCTGCATGATTTTAAACTAAACATGTGAAAATTCAGGCCTCATTCATGATAATCGAGTACACCATTTGAGTAAATTAATCACCAACCACATGCTACAAATGTCTGGCATACACATTAACAATTTCCAGAAGGCTGAATAATTTTTCTTCTTGGTCATTCTGCCTTCTTACCCCTGTATAATAGGTGCTGCAAGAGACCTATTATCTGGCAATTCAAGAAGATTGAATAGACATGGCCATATCAGACTACGGACAATAAGTTTTTAGAACTTCAATATGGCTTATATATTGATAGGAACTTCTGCTTCCTTCATTTTCCACTCACTGATTTAATGGTGCAAGTAAGAGGAAACAAGAAAAAAAAAAAAAGAACTCAGCAATATAGTGAATTTATGCAAAACAACCACGTGTTCTTCTATTGTCCATGGCAGATCTTCCCCCATGCAGACTTCTAGCTGATGTCTGTGCGCATTTAAATGGGGCACTGTCATCTTGTTTCAAAAAATCCCTGTCACTCTTTTTTGCTAAGCAGTGTCTAAGATCTATCAATAACTATGTGCAAGATGAACGCTACGAATGTAGTCCAATTGCCACCACAATATTGGGCTGCTGCTACTTCTCCAGTCGACGCTACAGTGTTTGGGGTTTGAGCAGTTCCCCCATATTTGCCACTATATTTCTGTGATTTTGTTTTATATGTAGTGTATGTGTCTTTACCTGGCATTTAAACATTCTTTTGCACCTGGTAACCTCCATCACATGGTCTGATATGGGTGTGGCTTACAGTCTGGCTTTGTTCACATTGCACTAGTTGTCCTGCTAGGCGGTTGTGTGTAAGCTTGGCTGTGAGCTGGATTTCATCACCTTCAGACCGTGTTCACACCATGGTTAGCGTAGTGGTAGGACCCCTTGCCATGCTGAGTGACCGTGACGTGGTGCATGATGGGCTCCGATATTTTCCTGACAGGAATATATTGGCAAAAGTCTCAGCTCTTAATATCTGCTTGTATGACTAGCTAGTATAGTCGGTGGCATATCCGTTTGGTGCATTTTTCTGTGATTTATACTTCTCCAGGGTCCCAAATTTGGATATGTAATTTCACCTCATTATGGATCCTGGAAATAAAAATCAAGAGCAGTATCATTATTCTTAGCAGTCAATACCTTTCTACACTACATGTAACATCACTAATATGTCTAGGTTCAGACCAGGCGGTAATCTAAATCCATCCTAGCTAGGGGGGTATTTGTAAACCACACAAAAACAAATAAAAACAAACAAAAAAACATGGCTTCTTAGTGTAACTATAATTCTTTTAAACACATTCCCCCAATTGGTACCATACTACACTAGTACCATACTAACTAGAAAATGAACAATCTGGTAAACAACTTTGAAGTTTAGTGCCTACCCAAGCAGTAGGGTCTGTATATATATATATATATATATATATATATATATATAAAAAAAAAATACAAAATACTTAAAAAAAAACTTGTTAATTTAAAAATGTTAACAAGGAAAACCAAATGCACAGGTAGGAAAAAAAAAATCACATATGAAAAAAAAATTCTGCTGGCCCTTAAACACATCGCACACAGACAGACAGACACATACTAACACCATCTCCAACTCAACTTTGTTCTGGTGTGTGAACAAAGACATCTTCCTGTGAGGTCCATTGAAAGAGCAAATGCTATTTACACCTAAAACACAAAAGGTCATGGGGGGGGCGACAAAAAATACATTCACATCACAAAGGTACAGTATACGATTGTTTTAACCAACAAATGCCTGACTGTTATTTAATTGTTTGCAAAAAATTACTAATTATTGAGCTCCTGATACTACGTGGTAACTATGAAGACCTTTTTAAATTGATCTAACTAATGCTTGACTAAATGTAGTCAGTACCACTCCACTAAACCCTGTGAACAAAACAAAAACATTAGTGTTTAGCCAGCTTGACTAAGCTGCCTTTAGTGGCTCCTGAAAAAGAAACACAAAGACAATTATTACACACAATTATTATTACAGTCAAATCCTTATTCTCTAAGCCTTGCCCTGTTATCTGTATGGCTAGAATATAAGTCCCATATTCTTCCTAAACTAAGCAGGCATTGCTCACAAAGTTTGCCATATTTTTTATGAAAAATGGTAATGCTATTTGGGACCAACTGCATACCAGCCAAAATGGAAGATTAGCCCAGGGTGCAAACATTGGTATGCTCGTCCCCCATGGCTATTGGCTATTCGGAGGGTGGGGGCCATTGTTATCTGTAATCTCCTCCTTTTGCCCCTCAGCATTTCCTGACTCCCCAAGGCTGTTATCCATTACATCAGGCGCCTGTATTATGCTTTCCTTGTCCTGGGTGGATATACTTTTATCATCCGGTATCAGGCTGGAAATATCGGGGGTTCTACAAAATCTCTAAATGTGCCCTGGTCTGTGACATTTGTAACACCTGATGAATTTCTTCCTTCTTGTACCTCTGCTCACTACTGATATATCTGCATCTGATCTATAACCATCACTGGATTCTTCACACCAGTCTCTAAGTATATTGATAAAGCTCTGGTATGAATTGGCATTTCTGAGGGCAATCCTATTAGGATAGTTCACATAACATATATTGGCCATTGAGTATATGAAGCTTGAATCATCAGCAGACATACCAGGACAGTTATACACGCATTTGTACAGTGAAAGATATTGGTTACAGAACAATATAGGGTCATCTCCTCTTCTAAATCTCATTCTTTGTAACGCATTTATCCCTCTATCATCACGACTCTTTAACACACGCTGCAGTTCTTTCATCCTTCCCTCTGCATATAAGTTGTCATTCTCATATGCAGATACCTGGGCTGCTAGAGGTGCTGGCACCCAAGCCCTTAGAAGAGAACATGCATCTTTATCAGTCAAAGTGTATTTCTGTACAATAGCCTCAAATTTATTAGACAGGCACACGGGTGACTCCAGTGTATTAAACTCACCCAGAATCTGGCACAATGTAAGTTTTTCATTAATTGTGAGTACACTAGTGCCCTCCCCTAAATATCCAGGAGCATTTGCTAATGCCACCTCATTGGATGTATTCACATCAGTAACAATACAGATATTGGCTGATGGACACTTTTTCTTCTGTTCATTGAGGGATAATATCCATTGCTCCTTTCTAAGTAGCTGGGAGTTTGCATCTTCCAATTTCCTCTCCAAAGACATTACCAGTTCCTCCATATGAGATAATTTTAGTTGCAATGAACCAACAAGCCTACTCTTCATATCAAAGTTTGCATTGCATTGTTCCAATTTTTCTTGGAGCTCACAATTTCTTTCGGATAAATTGCACACCGTAGCCCTCAAGTCATTCATTTCAACACTGGAGGCAGTTGCAATGCTCCTAAGATTATCTCCAATTTTCTCTATCTGCTCTCCAAGTTGACTCCTTTCTGCTCTCCATTGCTCCCCCATTTGCTCAGAAATTTCTGTGATTCTGAGCAATACCGCAATTTCGTTACCCAATTTCTGTTTGTTACCTTTTTTTGTAAGCGGTCTACTCTGCAGCTTGTCATTATGTTGCTGACACTGAGACAACAACACATTAACTTGACTCTTAAGAGGTTCATCTGCGCATGAATGATACTTGGCAGAGGCATATTTCTTAACATAACTATAGGCCAGTTCCATTTCACCAATGTACACTCAACACAAGCTACGACTATTAATATAAAAGCTATTGTACTGCCAATACACACTCACATGTGAACAAAACAAAGAACTAAACTTTTCGGTGTTCCCACAATGTCTTTACATATATGCACACACTCCGTCTGAAATCGTCAAGATTCAAAACAATCACAAATTGTTCCTCTACAGAAAATCCACACTTTCCTCTGCTTTAACGCTCATTAACATACAGAATTCAATACTTTATCCACTATTACAACTCCACATACACTCAAGGACAACAAACAATTAGAACTTTTGCATATCCAATGAATAACTCACCACACTTACAATCCTTCTACGAAGTCCAAGATCCAGCTAACTTCACCACGGAATCTGTGCAACAGGTCTGGTCTGTTCTTTCAGCAATTTGAATTAGAGCAATTCCGTCTTATAGGTTCTATGTGGTTTTAGGAATTTCCACACTCTTTCTGGGGTGCCAAATGTAGAATGTGCTCTGCTTTGCGGGTACCTTAAATTACTGAAGAACAACTGTATCTTAACTCAGTGTTGGATTTATTTACAAATAGGGATATACCTACATTCTAAATACAATTAATGGAATGGGAGAGGGGATTGGAGGGGGTCAGGATCCTTGAGCTAGCTACACCATTCTCTCTCTGTCACACATGCCATGGGTTTTACTGTGTACTCAGAACACTCCTCTCCAGCAGGTCTCAGCGAATCACATTCTTGATTGTAGAGTCCAGAAAGACTTGTCTTGTCCCAGAGGTCACCAAGGTCACCATTGCTCCTACTTGTGAGCTAGGTTAGTGCATATAATTACACAGGAAGAAAGTTCTATCATATACCCCTGCCCCCAGCCCAGCATGTATGTCCTTGCTGACACAGGTGTGGGCAGTAAATACCAGCAGGGGGCCGGGCTTTTCCCAGGATGTGATAGGCCTGGCAGATCTTCCTTTCTTTGATGGTCCTCATTTGTATATCAAGCAGACCCGGGCTGATTCAGTTCAAGATATCAAGGAACATCTTTGCATCAAAGCTGTATCATAGATGTCAATTTTATCGGTTCCAACAAGTGTTATGTTAAGTAGTACTATTCCTATCAGTTCAATCCCTGTTACGTCCCCTGTCAGGGGACGTGTATGGATTCGATTTTAGGAACCGGGAGATGGAAAAAGATGCTTGGTTGGTCCTGCTACTTCCAATTTGGGGCACTGCGCGTGTGCCGTGCAATGTACTGTGCCACCAGATATGAGTGGTGTGTTAAGTAGTACTATTCCTATCAGTTTAATCCCTGTTATGTCCCCTATCAGGGGACGTGTATCGAATAGATTGAAGACAACCGCAAAGAGTTGTCAATAGTTGACACACTCATGACATAAATATTATTCCTCTATGCGTCAATCTTGGTGTAGTGATGACTGTGCTCGTGCGCATGTTTGGGAGATTGCAGGCGATGGCAGTTTTTCAAAGCCTATGGTCGTGCTGAGCTAGTTCAGTGACAGTTAAGTGACCCAGAAAACAATGTTTCTGCATTGTGGGACCATTGTTGGCCTAGTAGGCTTTAATGATCACCTTAGATGATCACAAAAAAAATTAATGTTTTTTCTATGCAAAATTATCCAGCTGATCGCTTTTGGTCTGTTCACAATGAAGCAACGACCTTATCATCTGGGGTGTGCCAACATTGGCATTGCCAACACACTCATAGAGGTGATCGCTTCATTGTGATACGCAAGCCCCTTCACCACAACAAGGTAACGATCACGAAGGGGAATTGACACATGTATGTGCCTTTTTTTTGTTTTGTTTTTGCAGCCACAGTGCAGCACCAGAGGCCAGAAAAATTAGGCATGTACACATGCCTGAAAAATCAGGTATTGTTGCAGCCGGTGTGACTCTCTGCTTTCAGGCAAGTCAACCCCAAGACGGCGTGACACTATCGTATCCGGGATGTGGAATAGCCCCTGGGGAGCTGGGGGGGTGCAGTTGATGTGGAGCAAGACGCAGCAGCAGAAGAGGACTCAGCCGAGGAGGTTAGCGAAGAGGATGGAGTAGGAGGAGTAGAGGAGGTGGCAGCAGGCCTGCCTGCAAGTCGTGGCGGTGTCACCAACTCCTCTGCAGAGCCACGCATTCCATGCTTGGCAGCCGTCAGCAGGTTTACCCAATGCGCAGTGTAGGTGATATACCTGCCCTGACCGTGCTTTGCAGACCAGGTATCAGTGGTCAGATGGACCCTTGCCCCAACACTGTGTGCCAGACATGCCATGACTTCATTTGCACAATAGAGTACAGGTTGGGGATTGCCTTTTGTGAAAATAAATTTCAGCCGGGTACCTTCCACTGAGGTGTCCCAATAGCTAAAATTTTTTTGAAGGCCTCAGACTCCACCAGCTAAGAGTTCCGACAAGCCACCTGTCAGACGTTGGGAAAGGGGGTGACTCTGTGACATTGGCTTCTTACGTTCAAACATGTCCTTGACAGACACCTGACTGTGGGCAGATGAGCAGGAACTGCTTAAGGCGAGAGGCGGAGTGGCGGATGGTTGAGAGGGGGCAAGGAGGACAGCAGTGGTTGACGTGGCTGAAGATGCTGGACCAGGAGGAGGATGGTGGCTTTGAGTTTGTCTGCTGCTTGTACTCGTCATCATGTGTGGATCCCATAGGCGTTTGTGATGTGAGATCATGTGCCTTCGCAAAGCAGTTGTACCTAGGTGGGTGTTGGACTTCCCATGACTCAGTTTCTTTTGGCACAGGTTGCAAATGGCATCGCTGTTATCAGAGGCAGACACACAAAAAAAATGCCACACTGCTGAGCTTTGCAATGACGGCATTCTGGTGGTGGCAACAGCATGCGTTGATTGGCGTGCTGTCTGGCTAACCCCGGGTGCCGATACATGCTGTCTGACTGTGCCACTAGCTCCTTGAGATGACCTCCCCCTGCTTCCAACTCGTCTCCTCCTCCTCTCTGTCTCCCCATCTGAACTTTCCCCCTGTTCTTCTTCTCTTCGAGCAGGCACCCACGTGACATCCACGGACACATCGTCATCATCAACCGCTTCACTTGTATCTGTCAACTCAGCAAAGGAAGCAGCAGCGGGTACATCATCATCATCACACCATACGTCCATGTGTGTAATGCTGCCTGACTGAGACATATCCCTGTTATCTACATCCTCTGGCAATAATGGTTGCGCATCACTCATTTCTTCCAACTGATGTGTAAATAACTCCTCTGACAGATCAATTGAAGCAGCTGTGGTGCTAGTGTTGGTGGTGGCGGCAGGCGGGCGAGTGGTAACTTGAGAGGTGCCCGAAGCTGAGCTGGAGGAGGATGGTGCGTCAAGGTTCCGAGCGGAAGCTGTAGAAGATTGGGTGTCCTGTGTTAACCAGTCAACTATGTCCTAAGAACTTTTCGAGTTCAGGGTACGTGGCCTCTGAACACTGGGCATTATTCTAGGGCCAAAGGAAATCACAGCACCACGACCACGACGGCCCCTGCGGGGTGGCCTGCCTCTTCCTGTCATTTTTTTTAGATTAGTTATACTATGAGTGCAAGCTACTGTGACACCAGATATGAGTGGTGGCACTGTGCACTGGCAGTAGTTGGCACAGTACACGCTGACGCTGTAGGCCTGACACACACGCTTGCAGCCAAGTAACTGCAATTATATTACGGTCAAAATTGCATTTTTTTTTTTTAAATGTAATCTACTGTAACACCAGATATGAGTGGTGTCACTGTGCACTGGCAGTAGTTGGCACAGTACACGCTGAAGCTGTAGGCCTGACACACATGCTTGCAGCCAAGTAACTGCAATTATATTACAGTCAAAATTGTAGTTTTTTAAAAAAAATGTAATCTACTGTGTCACCAGATATGAGTGGTGGCACTGTGCACTGGCAGTAGTTGGCACAGTACACGCTGACGCTGTAGGCCTGACACACGCTTGCAGGCAACTAACTGCAATTATATTAAAGTCAAAAAAGTTTTTTGTTTTTTTAATGTAATCTACTGTGACACCAGATATGAGTGGCACTGGTGGCTCTGTGCACTGGCAGTAGTTGGCACAGTACACGCTGACGCTAAAGGCCTGACACACACACTTGCAGGCAACTAACTGCAATTATATTACAGTCAAAAAATTATTATTTTTTTTTTAATGCAAGCTACTGTGACACCAGATATGAGTGGTGGCACTGGGCAAGTGGGCACAGTATACGCTGTGGGCCTGACACACACTCTGGCAGGCAACTGCAATTAGATTACAGAGGAAAAAAATAAATAAAAATAAGACTGATGTACTAGCCCTAAAAAGGGCTTTTTGGGGTGCTGTCAGGACGCTGTCCTTACAGCAGATCAGATGAGTTTTTCAGGACTGGAGTGGACACTGAATACACTGGCCTAGCTATCGATTTCCCTATTAAATCAGCAGCAGCTGCACTGTCCCTCCTCTCACTAAGACTGCAGCTTCCGAATGAATCTAAGATGGATGCTGTCCTTGCTTTTTGCTAGGAGGTGGGAGGGTCTGGGAGGGAGGGTATGCTGCTGATTGGCTGGAATGTGTCTGCTGACTGTGATGTACAGGGTCAAAGTTTGCTCAATGATGACAAATAGGGGGCGGACCGAACATCGCATATGTTCGCCTGCCGCGGCGAACGCGAACAAGCGATGTTCGCCGGGAACTGTTCGCCGGCGAATAGTTCGGGACATCTCTATTGAGGGCCTGCAGTTGATCTGACCTTATAAAAATATTTTAGTTGAGGGCCTGCAGTTGAGCTGACTCTATTAAAAAAAAATTAGAGTGGAGGGAGTATATACAATCTGGATAAGGAGGAAGAGGAGGAGGAGAAAACAAGATTCAACCATATACTCTTTTATTGTGGTGGAAAATGTGCATGGGAATACACTACAGTAGATTGAGTACATTATAAATGATAGATTGAAATTGCCTTTATGTTCATCATCAGCTCAGCTCTCCTTTGGTGGAGTTCAGAAGTCAGGGGCAATCCAGGCCTTGTTCATTTTTATCTGAGACAACCTGTCAGCATTGCCAGTGGACAAACGTATACGCTTATCTGTTATAATACCACCAGCAGCACTAAATACAGGCTCAAACAAAACGCTGGTGGCAGGGCAGGCCAGCACGTCTAAGGCGTAGAGCGCAAGTTCGTGCCACGTGTCCAGCTTGTACAAACAGTAGTTGTAAGGCACTGAGGGATCATTTAGGATCGCTGACACAGTCTGCTATGTATTCCTTCACCATCTTCCAAAACTTTTCCCTCCTTGTACCACTAGGCCACGCTTTAGGGTGAGGTTGCTGGCAGGGTGTCATGAAAGTGTCCCATGCCTTGGAGAGTGTTGCCTTGCCTTTGTTGGAACTGCTGTGTGTTCCCCTTGTCTCCCTTCCTCAGTTGCCTAAGGAAGTACGGACTCTGCCGGCCGCGTTGTCAGATGGAAAATTTTGGAGCAATCCCTCAACAAGGACCTTCTGGTATTGCACCGTTTTAATCGTCCTCTCCACCACAGGAATGAGGATGCCATGTGGCGGATCCTGCTGGTGGTGGTGAGGTTGCTAGTGTTCACGTCCCGGCTCATTTTGGTCCGGCACAGGTTGCAAACTACCACTCTTTTGTCGTCTGCACTTTTCTAAAAAAAGCGCCAAACTGCAGAACACCTACCCCTTGGCAAGGTAGATTTATGCATGGGGGTGCTCGGTGTAACGGTTGCGGGCCTGTTTAGTGTGGGCCGACCTCTCCCTTTTGCAACCCCACTACCTCTTCCAGCCTGTTGCGGTGCTGCGGGACCCTCCCCTTCTGTACTGCTGTCCTCACTTGGCTTTTCACCTCCCATGTTGGGTCAGTGACCTCATCGTCCACCACTTCCTCTTCCACTTCCTCACTCTGCTCATTCTCCTGACTTAACCTAACCACAACCTCAGTGATTGACAACTGTGTCTCATCATCATCCACCTCGTGAAGGAATGATTGCCGTTCACCACCATCATCTTCTTGAGACTGTGAAGGCTCAAGAGGTTAGGAATCAAGGCACAATATCTCATGTCCCTTTTCAAGCATGCTGGGCGCGAGGGCCAAATGTAATAGTGGCGCTGGAAAGAGCTCCTCAGAATATCCGAGTGTGGGATCACTTGTTTGCCAAGCCTCTCCATGGTGGGAGGAAGGATGATCAGAGTGAGGATTCGGTTGACCAGACACTTGCTACAGAGACTGGACTTGGGGGAAGAGAGGGTGGTGCTTAACCCCTTAAGGCAGTGTTTCCCAACCAGTGTGCCTCCAGCTGTTGCAAAACTACAACACCCAGCATGCCCGCACAGCCAAAGGCTGTCCGGGCATGCTGGGAGTTGTAGTTTTGCAACAGCTGGAGGCACACTGGTTGGGAAACACTGCCTTAAGGACACGGCCATATATCACCTTAAAGGGAGTCTGTCACCAGATTTTGACCTAATAGACCGCTTACATAGCGCTCTAGCATAGCAGTCTATGATTCTAATGGTACCTTTGATGTTTGCTTGTGAAGTTCCCCCAAGGCAAAAACGTACTTTTATTCATATGTAAATTAGGGCTCGCAAGTGCCAGGTTCACCTCGTTGGAGCCCAGGCTGTTCTGCCTCTTTTCGTCATATCCCCGCCCCAGCCTCTTCCTCTGCCCGCCCCGCTCTTCCTTTGCGTCCTTCTTCTCTGCAGCGAGATCCCGCACCTGCGCTATCCATTGCTTGGCTGGGGCATGCGCACTGCGATGCCCATTGTGGGTGTCTCTGGTCCACCTCCTCGCCGCTGTTTCTCGCCGTTGGCCGGCGCATGCGTAGTAGCTACTGCGATGCCGTGCCCACAAGGCCAAGCAATGGATAGTGCAGACGCGGGATCTCGCTGCAGAGAAGGAGGACGCAAAGGAAGAGCGGGGCGGGCAGAGGAAGAGGCTGGGGCGGGGATATGACGAAAAGAGGCAGAACAGCCTGGGCTCCAACGAGGTGAACGCCACCCTGGGCACTTGCGAGCCCTAATTTACATATGAATAAAAGTACGTTTTTGCCTTGGGGGAACTTCACAAGCAAACATCAAAGGTACCATTACAATCATAGACTGCTATGCTAGAGCGCTATGTAAGCGGTCTATAAGGTCACAATCTGGTGACAGACTCCCTTTAAGGACCAGGCCATTTTTAGCAAATCTGACTAGTGTCACTTTATGTGGTGATAACTTTAAAAAGCTTTGACTTATCCAAGCCATTCTGAGATTGTTTTTTCGTCGCATATTGTACTTCATGACACTGGTAAAATGGAGTAAAAAAAAATACCAAATTTGCAAATTTCCAAGTTTCAATTTCTCTACTTCTATAATACATAGTAATACCTACAAAAATAGTTATTACTTTACATTCCCCATATGTCTACTTCATGTTTGGATCATTTTGGGAATGACATTTTATTTTTTGGGGATGTTACAAGGCTTAGAATTTTAGATGCTAATCTTGAGATTTTTCTGAAATTTTCAAAAACCCACTTTTTAAGGACCAGTTCAGGTCTGAAGTCACTTTGTGAGGCTTACATAATAGAAAGCACCCACAAATTACCGCATTCTAGAAACTACCCCCCTCAAGGTATTCAAAACGGATTTTACAAACGTCGTTCGCTCTGTGGTTTTTAGAAGGCAGATTTTGCTGGACTGGTTTATTTACACCATGTCCCATTTGAAGCCCCCCTGGTGCACCCCTAGAGTACAAACTCCATAAAAGTGACCCCATCTAAGAAACTACACCCCTCAAGGTATTCAAAACTGATTTTACAAACTTTGTTAACCCTTTAGTTGTTGCACAAGACTTATTGGCAAATGGAGATAAAATTTGAGAATTTCAATTTTTTTACAAATTTTCCATTTTAATAAATTTTTTCCAGTAACAAAGCAAGGGTTAACAGCCAAACAAAATTCTATATTTATTGCCCTGATTCTGTAGTTTGCAGAAAAACTACTGTTCGGGCACACGGTAGGGCGTTGAGGGAAAGGTGCGCCGTGTGGTTTTTGGAAGGCAGATTTTGCAGGACTGGTTTATTTACACCACGTCCCATTTGAAGCCCCCCTGATGCACCCCTAGAGTAAAAACTCCATAAAAGTGACCCAATTTTGGAAACTACAGGATAAGGTGGCAGTTTTATTGGGAATATTTTTAGGGTACATATGATGTATTTGTTGATCATTTTTGTTTTCTCTATATTACATTTTTGTGAAGCAAGGTTACCAAAAATAGAAATTCTGAAATTTCATCTCCATTTGCCATAAACTGTTGAGGAACACCTAAAGATTAATAAAGTTTGTAAAATCAGTTTTGAATAACTTGAGGGGTGTAGTTTCTTAGATGATGTCACTTTTATGGAGTTTCTACTCTGGGGGTGCATCAGGGGTTCTTCAAATGGGACATGGTGCCCAAAAAAAAGGCAATCAAAATCTGCCTTCCAGAAACCATACGGCGTTCCTTTCCTTCTGCGCCCTGCCGTTTGGTCATACAGCAGTTTACGACCACATATTGGGTGTTTCTGTAAACTGCAGAATCAGGGTAATAAATATTAAGTTTTGTTTGGCTGTTAACCCTTGCTTTGTTACTGGAAAAAACTGTTTAAAATTGAAAATTTGCCAAAAAATAGCTTTTTTTTTTTGACCGTGTTCATCTGAGGGGTTAGGTATTTTTATAGAGCAGAGTCTTACAGATGAGGCGATACCTAATATGTCTACTTTTTTAATTTTATTTAGGTTTTACACTATATTATCCTTTTATAAACAAAAAAAAAACATTTTAGTATCTCCATAGTCTAAGAGTCAGTTTTTTTTTGTTTTTAGCTGAGAGGACGGTTTTATTGGCACTATTTTGGGGGGCATATGACTTTTTGATCGCTTGCTATTACAATTTTTGTGCTGTAAGGTGACTAAAAAATACCTTTTTTTTGCACCGTTTTTTTGTTTTGTTTTTGACCGTGTTCATCTAAGGAGTTAGGTCATGGGGTATTTTTTATAGAGCAGATTCTTACAGACATGGCGATACCTAATATGTCTACTTTTTTTATTTATTTTAGTTTTACTAAATAATATTTTTGAAAAAATAATATTTTTTGTTTTAGTGTCTCAAGTCTGAGAACCATAGTTTTTTTTCCGATTGTCAGTGGCTAAATTGGGGAAGGGGAATATAAATTTAGTACTCCATGGAAGTGTGGTACTCCCTGAAGCAACCGTCAATGCAGAGGCCCGGATGATCGGGGTACGTGTCACGCTGAGTGGTGGTGTCCTTCCGTATCCCCCTCCTGTGACACACTCTGCACTTCTTTCCAGTATGGGGGACCACACCTGGAAAGTGTTAGCCAGGGACGATCCGGGCACCTCCAGTTCCTGAGGTACTCCGGCCTGCTCTTTCCCGGTCAGAAAAGATCAGGGCCTTGAGGACTGCCTCATAGAACTGAAGGAATATCCCTGTGTTGCCAGCACTCTGAGACAGCACAAAAGAGTTGTACATGGCAACCTGTACCAAGTAGACCACAACTTTTTTTTGTACCATGCCCGGGTTTTGCGCATGGCATTATATGGCGTGAGGACTTGATCAGAGAGATCAACTCCTCCCATATACCGATTGTAGTCGACGATACAATCGGGCTTGAGGACCGTTGCCGCGGTACCTCGCACAGGGACAGGGGTGATGCCGTTACTGTAAATTGTGGACAGTACAAGGACATCCCTCTTGCCCTTATATCTGACCAGCAACAGGTTTCCACTGGTAAGGGCACGGGTCGCACCCCTGGGGATAGATACCTGGAGAAGGTGGGTAGGGAGGCCGCGTAGATTTTTCCGCACGGTCCCACAAGCGGACGTGGATCTGGGACTGGAACAAGGGTTTACTATTATAAAAGTTATCCACGTACAGGTGGTAACCCTTATCTAGCAGTCGATCCACTGTGTGAATCTGGATTCCTGGTTGGCCTACAAAATCAGGAATCGCAGGCTCAAAATTCTCTGGGGTACACCATGCAAGTTCACCGGTAGGGGGGTTCGGTGGACTTAACTGGAGGGTCGGAAAACTAGTACGAGCCCCAGAGCTTCTCGTACTAGTGTGGGCCACAGGGTCCCTAGCATGGCGGTCCCCTTGCTCCGCCTGGCGGCATCTCTGCCGCTTTGGGGGCTCATCATCATCGCTAGATGATGAGGAGGACGCGGATGACAAAAGGAAAGTGGGTCATCTTCGTTCCCACTGGGACTCTCTGAGTCGGAAGCAAGCTGGGCGTATGCCTTCTCGGCCGAGAACATCCGGCGGCCATAGGGGAGAGTGTGTGTGCGTGTTTGTGTGAGTGTGAAATCTTTATTTGGTGTGCGTGTGTGTGGGGGCACGGGTGTTCACGTACTTACCCTAAACCTAACAGAAAAATAAATAAATAAATTTAAAAAAGGGCAAAAAATGTGAAAAAAATTAAAATAAAAAATTCAAAATCGCTGATCAGCTGTCCGAAGCTGATCAGCGGTGGGGTGTGCAATGCGCTAACAGTGGTCGGACGCTAAGAGTGCCGGCCACAGTTAGCGTACGCCAAAAAAAAACAACTGCTTGCACCCCACAAGAAGTTGTGGGGGGGGGGGGGCATGGGGGCAAGCTGCAGCACCCCTGGGGGGGTCTAGGGTCACACAGCTGTGCTGTGGACTCCAGACACCCGATTTAAGGTGATGCAACCAAAAACTATTTATTTATATTTTTTTTCAACTAAACTTTCCCTGAATATCCCTGCTTAGCCTAACCTAACCTGTTCCTAACCTTTCCCTAAATACCTTTTAGTGAAGGTGAAGGGGGTGCTGGGCACAGATGGGGGTGCTGGCTCTGGAGATCCATGCAGCGCTCCTCTCTCCTCGGCTCCCGGACACAAAAGGAGGAGGGGAGGAGAGCTGCACTAATTTGAACTGCCCGCCCCTGTAGCCAATCAGAGCCGATCCTGAGAGGTGATGTTACCATCACCACTCAGGATTGCAGGATGGTGATTGGTGGTGTGTTATCACACCACCGATCACCATCCTGTTCCGGGTTATCGGGGCCCCAGAGACCCGAATAACCCGGAAACGCAGCAAACCGCAGGTCTGAATTGACCTGCAGCTTGCTGCGATCGCCGACACGGGGGAAGGGTCACAGGACCCCCCTGCGCATTGTCCCAGGGTGCGGTGATCGGAACTACACAGTACGTACAGGTATGCCCTGTGTCCTTAAGTACCAGGACATCAGGGCGTACCTGCACACCCTGTGTCCTTAAGAGGTTAACCGACTGGAAGCATTATCTTCAGCAATCCAACCGACCAACTGTTCGCACTAGTCCGACTTGGACAGTGTTGTCCTGTGCCGCCCAGCTAAGTTGAACATGAAGCTGGGTAAGGTGGATGTTTTTTTTTTTTTTTCTGGTGCTCTGGCAGCAGGCACAGTTTCATTGCTCCCAGTTCCACGGCCTCTGCGTGCACCATTAGCATCACGCCCACTTCCCCGTCCCTTAGTGCTCACCGTCTTCATATTAATGGTTTTGTCACTAGATGTGGTGCAGATTGTGTTACTTTCCACTAAGGACACAGTTTTCGGAAGCAGGACAGTATATGTCACAGAAACCCACAGATTATGGACACTATATTAGGCCTAGATTATTGGAATTTGCAATACAGAAACAGTTTTTGGATGCAGGATAGTATATGTCACAGAACACCACAGAATATGGACACTATATTAGGCCCAGATTATTGGAATTTGCAATACAGGCATTGTTTTCTGATGTAGTACAGTATTAGTTACAGAACACCACAGATTATAGACACTATATTAGGCCTAGATTATTGGAATTTGCAATATGGACAGTTTTTGGATGCAGGACAGTATATGTCACAGAAAGCGACACACTATGGACACTAGATTAGGCCTATGCCCAAACTACCGCCCGATTTCCCTCTTGAACAACGACCTCATAATTTATGCTAAAATACTGGCCAATAGACTGCAAAAAGTACTTACCGAAATTATTAACCCAGAACAGGTGGGATTCACCCCTGGCAGGGAGGCCAAGGACAATATAATGAAAACTTTATTTGCCATAGAATACAGCAAAAAACATCATATACCAACAGTATTGATTTCCACTGACGCTGAGAAGGCGTTTGATTGCCTCAACTGGAAGTTCCTTATGGCCTCTCTGGACAGGTTTGGTCTTCCTGCTCCATTCATACAAAAAAATCAAAGCTATGTATACTAACCCTTCCGCATCTGTATTGACAAATGGCCTCACCTCCAAACCTTTTCAAATTTGAAATGGAACAAGACAATGTTGCCTCTTGTCACCCCTCCTATTCATACTTTCTCTTGAGCCCTTCCATGCAAAAATTAGACAAAACACACACATAACTGGCATAAAAACAACAAACATAACCCATAAAATCGCAGCTTATGCCGATGATATACTTTTTCTGGTCACTGACCCATTTTCCTCAATCACCCCAATATTAAAAGAACTGGAGATTTATGGCAAGCTATCCTCTTTCAAAGTCAATTTTACTAAATCCACTATATTCAATGTAAATGTAGACAACCACACATGGAATAACATAACGACTTTAACCGCTTGCCGTCACACTAACGTCGAAAGGCGTCAGTGCGGCGGCTCTCTCAGGTCTCGATGATGCCAATAGGCGTCATCTCGTGAGACCCGAGATTTCCTGTGAACGTGCGCTCACAGGAGCGCACGTTCCCAGGATCGCGCAGTTCAGAAGTTCAACTACAGCCTGCTGGCAGCCATCATTGGCTGGCAGGCTGTAGATTTTTAAAAGATCCAATGAAATGGGTATGTCAGACGCTATTTTGTAAATAGCGTCTGATATACCTGCTACCTGGTCCTCTGGTGGTCCCTTTTGCTTGGATCGACCACCAGAGGACACGGGCAGATCTGTAAGTAGCACCAATCACCACACATACACTACACCCCCCCGTCACTTATTAACCCCTTATTAACCCCTGATCACCCCATATAGACTCCCTGATCACCTCCCTGTCACCCCCCCTGTCATTGATCACCCCCCTGTAAGGGTCCCTCATCACCGTCAGGTAGTTAGCTACATGTTAGGTAGTTAGCGCCCAGCCCACCGCACCGCAGTCACTGATTAGTCGCTGATTAGCGCCATCACTGTCGTTAATCAGCACTAGTACTATATAGTATCTGTAAGTGATCAAGACTGATCGCAATCAGATCTATATAAGTACATTAGGGTCACCTTAGGCTCTACAAAAAACACAGTGTTCGCCCGATCAGGCCTGATCTTGTGCGCACACTTGCGTTCAGTCCGCCCCACCGCAGTGACAGAATAAATTTTTTTCTGATCACTGCAAAAACACCGTAAAATCGCTGCGGCGCTATATAGATCACTTTTGAGCTTTTTGGATCTTTATTAGCGATCGCAGCTTTACTTCACAAGCACTCCTTTTTACTAGGCAGGTTTGCTCTTTTTCCTGGGTAGTCTCAGAGGAATACCCCCTAAATTTAGTTAGTCCAAAATGTCAAACAAGGGGTATTCCGCTGAAGAGGCCTACAGGATTCTGGCCGTGATGGATGAAAGCGATGGGGACGCCTCACCCGCTGAATCCAGTGGTTCAGAATATAAACCTGTATACAGCAGTGGCACTCTATGACGAGGCAGTGGCACTCTATGCACCTCGATGACGAGGTTGAGGTCCCTGCTAAGGTCAGGCGTACCCGATCCCATACCCCGCATGATGAGCCTCATTTTCAGCAGAGTGGTGCTAGCGCTGATCTTTTTTATGGTGCGGCATACACCAGCAGCGCAGCACATCCTGGACCTTCTACCAGCACTGTCGTATTCCCTGGTGAAGTGGCGAGCACCAGAAGGGCAGTTCAAGCTGGTACGGTGGCACATGCAGTAACTCCCCCGTCGCAGCCACCACGTTCACAGGCCCGTAGAGCCCTTAGTCTCCCAGAGGTGCTGGCAAACCGTAATTGGCACTCCCCTGCTTCCGCCGCACCCGTATTGCCCCCTTTCACCGCCCAGTCTGGAGTTCGCATGGAAACAGCTCATTTAGGATCGGCCCTTGAGTTTTTTGAGCTGTTCTTCACCGTGGATCTCTATGACTTAGTTGTGGCAGAAACTAACCGCTACGCCACAGACTATATAACCGCCAATCCGGAAAGCTTCTATGCCCAGCCTTTCCGGTGGAAACCAGTCCCAGTTTCCGAATTTCAAATTTTTTGGGGACTTATCCTCAGCATGGGTCTAACAAAAAATTTTTTTTTGCGGTCCTATTGGTCTAAAGACCCAATACATTACATGCCCATGTTCTCTGCTGCAATGTCCAGGGCACGTTTTGAGGTCATCATGTGACCTGTCACTTACCAGTAGGAGGAGCTCCCGGCCGGACCTGTCACTTACCAGTAGGAGGAGCTCCCGACCGGACGCAGACATCGCAGCTCGCAGGTAAGTATAATGGTTCTACAAATTGCTAAGTAACCATGGCAACCGGGACTGCAGTAGCGTCCCGGTTGCCATGGTTACCGATCGGAGCCCCAGCGATTAAACTGGGACTCCGTTCGGTACTCTCCGCTGCCACCAATGATAGGGGGGAGATTTTAATTAGGAGGGGGAGGGAGGGGAGAAGGCCCACTGGCCACCAACGAGTTAACTACAGGGGAGGGAGGGGGGCCGGCCGCACTGGCCACCAATGAGTTAACTACAGGGGGGGGGGGGGCCCACTGGCCACCAATAAGTTAACTACAGGGGAGGGGGGGGCCGGCCGCACTGGCCACCAATGAGTTAACTACAGGGGAGGGAGGGGGGGGGGGGCGGCCACACTGGCCACCAATGTGTTAACTACAGGGGGGGGGGCTGCCCCCTGCTGCCTGGCAGCACCTGCCAGGCAGCAGGGGCAGTCATGTACACAGTTCTTTTAGTATATTCTAACCTGAAGCGTCCTCATCACCATGGGAACGCCTCTGTGTTAGAATATACTGTTGGATTTGAGTTTCACGATGTAACTCAAATCCGACGGTATATTCTAACATAGAGGCGTTCCCATGGTGATGGGGACGCTTCAAGTTAAAATATACCATCGGATTGGAGAAAACTCCGATCCGATGGTATATTAACTCCTGACTTTACATTGAAAGTCAATGGGGGACGGATCCGTTTGAAATTTCACCATATTGTGTCAACGTCAAACGGATCCGTCCCCATTGACTTGCATTGTAATTCAGGACGGATCCGTTTGGCTCCGCACGGCCAGGCGGACACCAAAACGACTTTTTTTTCATGTCCGTTGATCCTCCAAAAATCAAGAAAGACCCATGGACGAAAAAACGGTCACGGATCACGGAAAAACGGAACCCCGTTTTGCGGACCGCAAAAAAATACGGTCGTGTGCATGAGGCCTAAGGAGAATAGCAGAAACTCCAAATGCTGGCCATACATGTAATGATTGTGGAGACCCTCAAATGCCAGGGCAGTACAAACACCCCACAAATGACCCCATTTTGGAAAGAAGACATCCCAAGGTATTCGCTGAGGGGCATATTGAGTCCATGAAAGATTGAACTTTTTGTCCCAAGTTAGCAGAAAGGGAGACTTTGTGAGAAAAAAATAAAATAATCATTTTCCGCTAACTTGTGCCCAAAAAAATATATTCTAGGAACTCGCCATGCCCCCTCACAGAATACCTTGGGGTGTCTTCTTTCCAAAATGGGGTCACTTGTGGGGTATTTATACTGCCCTGGCATTTTAGGGGCCCTAAAGCGTGAGAAGTAGTTTGGAATCCAAATGCGTAAAAAATGCCCTGTGAAATCCTAAAGGTACTCATTGGAATTTTGGCCCCTTTGTGCACCTAGGCTGCAAAAAAGTGTCACACATGTGGTATCACCGTACTCAGGAGATGTAGGGCAATGTGTTTTGGGGTAACTTTTTACATATACCCATGCTGGGTGAGAGAAATATCTCTGTAAATTGACAACTTTGTATAAAAAAAATGGGAAAAGTTGTCATTTACAGAGATATTTCTCGCACACAGTATGGGTATATGTAAAAATACACCCCAAAACACATTGCCCAACTTCTCCTGAGTACGGCGATAACACATGTGTGACACTTTTCTGCAGCCTAGGTGCGCCAAGGGGCCCAAATTCCAATAAGTACCGAGAGGATTTCACAGGGCATTTTTTACGCATTTGGATTCCAAACTACTTCTCATGCTTTAGGGCCCCTAAAATGCAAGGGCAGTATAAATACCCCACAAGTGACCCCATTTTGGAAAGAAGACACCCCAAGGTATTTCGTGAGGGGCATGGCGAGTTCATGTCAAATTTTATTTTTTGTCACAAGTTAGTGGAATATGAGACTTTGTAAGAGAAAAAAATAAATAAAATCATATTCCGCTAACTTGTGCCAAAAAAAATATATTCTAGGAACTCGCCATGCCCCTCACGGAATACCTTGGGGTGTCTTCTTTCCAAAATGGGGTCACTTGTGGGGTATTTATACTTTCCTGGTATTTTAGGGGCCCTAAAGCGTGAGAAGTAGTTTGGAATCCAAATGCGTAAACAATGCCCTATGAAATCCTAAAGGTACTCATTGGAATTTTGGCCCCTTTGTGCACCTAGGCTGCAAAAAAGTGTCACACATGTGGTATCGCCGTACTCAGAAGAAGTAGGGCAATGTGTTTTGGGGTGTATTTTTACATATACCCATACTGTATGTGAGAAATATCTCTGTAAATGACAACTTTTTACATTTTTTTATACAAAGTTGTCAATTTACAGAGATATTTCTCTCACCCAAATACACCCCAAAACACATTGCCCTACTTCTCTTGAGTACGACGATACCACATGTGTGACACTTTTTTGCAGCCTAGGTGCGTAAAGGGGCCAAAAGTCCAACAAGTACCTTTAGGCTTTACAGGATGGCTCACAATTTAGCCCCGCCCAAAATGCCAGAACAGTAAACACACCCCACAAATGACCCCATTTCGGAAAGTAGACACCCCAAGGTATTCACTGAGGGGCATACTGAGTCCGTGGGAGATTTTTTATTTTTTTGCCAGAAGTTAGCAGAAATGGAAACTTAATTTTTTTTTTTTCTCAGAAAGTGTAATTTTCCGCTAACTTGTGAAAAAATATTAAATCATACATGAACTCACCATGCCCCTCCGCGAATACTTTGGTGTGTCTTTTTTCTAAAATGGGGTCATTTGGGGGGTATTTATACTATCCTGGCATTCTAGCACCTCAAGAAACATGACAGGTGCTCAGAAAGTCAGAGCTGCTTCAAAATGCGGAAATTCACATTTTTGTACCATAGTTTGTAAACGCTATAACTTTTGCGCAAACCAATAAATATACACTTATTGGATTTTTTTTTATCAAAGACATGTAGCACAATAAATTCTGACACAAACTTGTATAGAAATGTAATTATATTTGAACAATTTAACCAGAGAAATTAAAAAATAAACTTTTTTGAGAAAATTGCGGCCTATTTTGATTGTAATTTTTTCCAATATTAATCTCTGACATGAGCTCGCAAGTAATGTGCACTTCTCATTTATGTTCCCAATGTAATCACCCACGAGTTTGGCTTATTCTTGTACTTTTGGGATCTCTTATCGCTGTACAGAACCTTCAACTGCACTGTTTTGTAACAATTATTACCTATTTCTATGAAAAATTTAATAAAAACAGAATTTACTCAGATTGGTAAATTTGCCCTAAAGAAACTGTTTTTCGGATGGCGTACTGTATATGTCATAGAAAACATCACACTATGGACACTAGATTAGGCCCAGATTATTTTAATTTACGCTAAAGAAACAGTTTTCGGATGGAGTACTGTATATGTCACGGATGTGTATTAAACGCACACTATAGACAATAAATGTGGCGCAGATTATTTGAATTTACGCAAAAAGACACAGTCTGCGGATGATGTACAGTATATGTCACTAATAGGTATTAAAGAAAAATATCTTGCTGCTGTCAAACACACACACACAGTAGTCCTTAAAAGGACTTTGGGGTATTTGAAAAGCTTTTGGTAGTAAAAACAGCAAATTTCTCTCCCTGCACTATTTGTCCCTTCCTCAGCACGGATGTCCCTGAGACTGATCAATTTAGGGCAAGTAAAAATATATTGCTGCTCTAAAACACACACTAACACACAGTAGTCCTTAAAAAGACTGTTGGGTCTTTGAAAAGCTTTCTTAGAATAATAACTGTGAATTTTGCCCGCCGCACTGCCTTTCCCTTCCTACGCTCGGCTCTCCCTGACTATGACTGATCCGAGCTATATAGTACCCGATGACACATTCCGGCCAGCCAATCACTGTAATGCCAGCAGCCAACATGGATACTGGCATTACAGTGAGGCCAGTACTTACCTGTACCTGGCGCTCGAGCACATACGGTACTCAGACGAGTACCGCCATATGCCAAGCATAGCGATGCTCGAGCCGAACCGGTATTCGGCTGAGCATGCTCGCTCAACACTAATAATATGTCATTAGTTGGCATCACACTAGCTTGTGTCACAAAAAGATGCCAATGCACGGCAGAGAGTGATGTAAGAATAATCTATTCTAATATCCTTAGTGTATGGCCACTATTAAAAGCAGCTGCAGAGCTGAAATTGTTGTATCAAGCAAATGTATTAAAATGAATAGGAACATTCCTGACCACATGTAAATTTATTATTTTGGCTAATCGTTAAAAATCTGCTTTTTTTTCTTTTTAACAGCTTGAAGTTTCTGTTCTGCAGTCTATTATTATGAAACAGAATGAGCAGTTGCGTGAACAAGCTACAGACATCGATACTCTCACTAGAAAAAATCTGATGAAAGAAGAATTAATTAAGGTAATTGATAATTTACCATAGTTAATATCAGAATTATTTTTTACTTTCTTGATTCAATCATCTAAAAACCTTGTAAACCCCTTATCAGTCATATAATAAAGTCAAGGCTTGCAGGTTGTTCCCAGTGCAACATCAGTGGTCTCTGTCCCTCGAAGGTACTGCCTCAAGAATGTGCTCACCCGGTCCAATGCTCAATGGTCCCAGTGGTTGGCACACCAGTAACCCTTTTTTCATTCCCAGCGGACACCTCCGTAGCGCTGCTGCCTACTCCTTCCTGTTGTGCCTTCCTCTGCCCATAAGGGGCATTCATGCACACTCTCTGGCTCTGGAAGGGCCAGTGTGCTCACTTCCTAATCAGTTTTAGTCAATGGTAGACCTCCTCAGTGTAGGGCATCTTCACCTGTGGGAAGATACATGAGTAATAGTGTTTCTAGTTAGCTAGTGTCCTGTGAAAGTGCACTATATATGTTCCTGACCTCTGCCTACCAGATTTTGCTGCATGACCCGACATCAGTCTGACTCTTGTACTGACTCTGTGTTGCCTTCCCTGACCTTTAGCCGATTATCATATTGAACATACTCTGCCTACCCTGAACTTCGCTTCTTCCTTGACTACAATTTGACCTGATCCCTTGGTGCTCTCCTGACCCCATGGGTCAGCAGTCACTTTAACAGAGACTACTCTATAGATGTAGCGACCTGGTACAGTAGTTCTCCTGCAGCAGAGTCCAGATCCCTGTACATGGGGCTAAACGGTGAAAACCAGGAGGCCTAATTTGACAATGCCCTTAGGAGTAGCCCGAAGTCAGATTTGTTCAGGTGACACAGCAGATCCACATCCGTTTCCGTTACACTCCGTATACAATAGTTTGTATCTGCCAAGATTGGTCAAAAGAAGGACAATCAAAAATCCCACAACATGGTCATGGCCAGTGGTGTACCTTCTGTGGAGACAGACAATGTGACTGCTATGGGGCGAGGGGGAAGGTGGACCCAGCAATTAGATTTTATGGATTTAATTGCAGTCATTGGTAACTGTTTAAATTCTGGTGCACAAAGGCACCCCTAGTGGTAGCTTCAGTCGGATAGTTTCATAATACACATATGAAGTAACATAGTGACATAGTTTATAAGGCTGAACAAAAACATCTGTCCATCCAGTTAAGCCTGTTATCCTGCAAGATAATGCAGATGAAGGCAAAAAAAAAACCTATGAGGTAGAAGCCAATTTTCCCCACTTAAGGGGAAATAAATTCCTTCCCGACTCCAATCAGGCATTTAGAATAACTCCTTGGATCAATGACCCATCTCTAGTAGCTATAGCCTGTAATATTATTACACTCCAGAAATACATCCAGGCCCCTCTTGAACTCTTTTAGTAAACTCACCATCACCACCTCCTCAGGCAGAGAGTTCCATAGTCTCACTGCTCTTACCATAAAGAATCCTCTTTTATGTTTGTGTACAAACCTTCTTTCCTCCAGACGCAGAGGATGTCCCCTCGTCACAGTCACAGTCCTGGGGATAAATAGATGATGGGATAGATCTCTGTACTGACCCCTGATATATTTATACATACTTACTAGTCCTCCCCTTAGTTGTCTTTTCTCTAAAGGGAATAACCCTAATTTTAAAATCTTTCTGGGTACTGTAGTCCACCCATTCCAGTTATTACTTTAGTTGCCCTTCTCTGAACCCTCTTCAGATCTACTACTGTATGACCTTGTTCACAGGAGCCCAGAACTGTACACAGTACTCCATTTGTGGTCTGACTAGTGATTTGTAAAGTGGCAGGACTACAGTATGTTATCATGGGCATCTGTACCCCTTTTGATGCAACCCATTATCTTATTGGCCTTGGCAGCAGCTGCCTGACACTGGTTTCTGATGTCCACTAAGTCCTTTTCCATGTCCGTGTTACCCAGTGTTCTACCATTTAGTATGTACGGGTGACTTGCATTATTCCTTCCCATGTGCATAACCTTACATTTGTCAGTGTTAAACCTCATCTGCCACTTTTCTGCCCAAGCCTCCAATTTTTCCAGATCCATCTGTAGCCGTATACTGTCCACCTTCCGTCATCAGCAAAAATTTATATTTTATCGTTAATAAATATATTAGAGAATAGGACCCAATACTGACCCCTGTGGTACCCCACTAGTGACAGTGACTCAATCTGAGTGTGTACCGTTAATAACCATCCCTGTTTTCTATCACTGAGCAAGTTACTTACCCACAAGTACGTTTCAGACACATTGCTGTATGAGGGGGATTTATCAGTAGTATTTAGCCCAGTAGTGTGGTATAAATGTATTGAAAAATGGTGTTCAAAATGAGTGCGATATTTATGAAGCACCTTTTCTACTTTTTCCGACATAGAAATCGGAAAAAGAAGGCAAGACATTTTTTTTTTTAATTACAGTTATTTTCTCTAATTAAAATTTCTTCCGCTAAATAAAAAAAATACAGTATTTTTTCGCCCTATAAGATGCACCTAAGTTTTTGAGGAGGACAATAGACCCCAATAAGACCTCAGATCAGACCCCTAATCAGATCTCAGCTCAGACCCCAAATTGAACTCATAAGAGTCCCAATATAAATGAGACCCCCATTCAGACCTCAGATCAGCCCCCATGTCTCTCATCAGCCCCCTAGCCTCTCATCAGCCCCCATGCCTCTTATCAGTCCCCCTAGCCTCTTCTAAGCCCCCTAGCCTCTCATCAACCCCCAGCCTCTCATCCTCTCATCAGCCCCCCAGCCTCTCATCAGCTTCCAGCCTCACATCAGCCCTCATGCCTTGTACACAGGAGCAAGTAGTAGAATGGAGAACCGCACTAAATTCAGTAGTCTCTGGTGCCAATCAAGGGCTGGGAACAGAGGCACACAGATTTAAAGTGTTGCAATCAAACTATTTTTATTTTTAAGTTTTGCAGTAGTTTGCATGTGTAGGAAAGCCTGCTCTGCCCCCTCATCTGCCTGCTCCCACCAGCATTCTCACTGCAAATCTGCCGGCCGGTCCCTATCAACCAGCACCACACAGGGCCAGCTGGTCTCTACCACCCAGTGCCCACTGCAGCAGACCTTTCCCTACCACCCAGCGCACGCCGTGGCCAGACCCCATCAGCAAGCACACGCTGCAGCTGCTGGGCTCTTCCTCTTCAGGTAACTCATATGTGATGTCTAGTACATCGCAGGCTGCTGTTCCTATGCAGCGCAGCCTGCTATGTACTGAGCATAATCAATGCGCCGCACATTTTATATTTCTTTTCCCTGTATTCACCCTATAAGACGCACTAGCAGTTTCCCCCCATTTTAGGAGAAAAAGTGCTTTGCCTGAGAGTGTTTGATGCATGCATACTAGGAAACTGGATTGGCTGGGGTTGTCATACTAAATGTTGCTATGGAGCCCTATGTGACCTCTGTACAACCCTTGTCATGGTGGCCAAGGCACACCTGATTTGTGGATGTCCCACCTTGTAACTTACAAGATTTACAGGTTCTGTTGCTAATATCTTGGTGCTGGATCCCAGAGTGCACCTTCAGAAGCTTTATGGAGTTCATGCCTCCCTCTACGGGTCAGAGCTGATTTATTGGCACTAGTGGGACCTATACAATATTATAGTTTTAACCCTTTTTAATTTTTGCGTTTTCATCTTGTGCTCCCTGCCTTACAGGAGCCATAACTTTTTTATTTTTCGATTCACATAGCCATATGAGGGTGTATTATTTGTAATGCCACCATTTAATATTGCATAGGATATAGTGTAAAGTGGGGAAAAAAATCCAAAATGGTGATTCGGCTATTTTGACACTTTTTTTGTTTCACTTTTTTCCATATGGGATAAATACTTTTATGTTTTGATAGTTGATGATTTTCACACATAGCTATTCCCATGTTGTGTATTTTTTTTTATTTTTTTATTCTCATTTTGGTGAAATTATTATATATTTTTTTTATTTTTAAATCATTAGATTGCTATTCTCATAGACTCCAGTGCATTAGCATTGGAGTCTATGATGATTTTACTATATTCCTATGGAGCCCTGCTACACTCTGTATGATAGGGGCTGCTGCATACAAGCGCCGGCTCCTCTAATTGCCATACAGGGGAGCCGGAGCATTCCCGGATGGACGATCTTCTTGTAATACACGCACTCAGATACTGTGGTCAGGTTTGACCATGGCATCTGAGAGATTAAATATCCACGATCAGCGTTACTGCCGGTCACGGACTTTAGCTGCTGGTGCCTGCTGTATGAAACAGAGAGTCTGGAACAGAGCGGGCGCCATCTTTAAAGACCTGACATGTGATGTTCTATTACATGTCGCTGACCAAACATTACTCTGTGGTTACTTCCCTGTCGTTGTTCAGAATGGTCTTATGCAGGACAGATAAATCCTTCACAGCCAGGTTTTGTCTTACGTTTAATGTATTAAAACTATGTCTACATTAAACTGATTATTCCGACATATGCAATACAATGGCATCAGTGCTACGCATTTGTATCCTATAGCCAAATTTTCTCAATTGGCAGTGAGTATTTCTGTGACTTTTGAATGATATAAATATGGCATGGACACATACCTCCAGTATTTCACAAATGTGACAGACTTACACACATAATTTAGCTTTTGTTGCGAATCAAAGTTTTCCTAAACATCAGACAGAATTCTGCTTCAAATGCTTATCTTAGCTCAAAACTAACTTTGTCAAAGCGATTCTGAGATTGTTTTCTCGTGACAGACCATGGTAAACTTGGGTCATTATTGTCACCTTTATTTATTTAACCCTTTCGCTACCAGCACCGTACAAGTATGGTGCTGAAGCAGTGGGTGCCATGGCTGGCGGGTCTCCGCTGTTTTAAATATCAGAGTAAATGTACTCCATGTCAGTGGTAAATTTGAGTCAATATGTTTTACTAGAGTTGAGCGAACACTTGGATGTTCGGGTTCGAGAAGTTCGGCCGAATTTCCCGAAAATGTTCGAGTTCGGGATCCGAACTCGACCCGAACCCGAACCCCATTGAAGTCAATTGGGACCCAAACTTTTCGGCACTAAAAAGGCTGTAAAATAGCCCAGGAAAGGGCTAGAGGGCTGCAAAAGGCAGCAAAATGTAGGTAAATCCCCTGCAAACAAATGTGGATAGGGAAATTAATAAAAAATAATAATTACCAATATCAATTGGAGAGAGGTCCCATAGCAGAGAATCAGGCTTCATGTCATAGCAGAGAATCAGGCTTCATGTCACCCACCACTGGAACAGGCCACTGTTCAGATATTTTTAGGCCACGGAACCCAGACAGAGGAGAGAGGCCCCATAGCAGAGATTCAGGCTTCATGTCATAGCAGAGAATCAGGCTTCGTGTCACCCACCACTGGAACAGGCCACTGTCAGATATTTTTAGGCCCCGGCACCCAGACAGAGGAGAGATGTCCCATAGCAGAGAATCAGACTTCATGTCATAGCAGAGAATCAGGCTTCACGTCACCCACCACTGGAACAGGCCACTGTTCAGATATTTTTAGGCCACGGAACCCAGACAGAGGAGAGAGGCCCCATAGCAGAGATTCAGGCTTCATGTCATAGCAGAGAATCAGGCTTCATGTCACCCACCACTGGAACAGGCCACTGTTCAGATATTTTTAGGCCCCGGAACCCAGACAGAGGATAGAGGCCCCATAGCAGAGATTCAGGCTTTATATCATAGCAGAGAATCAGGCTTCATGTCACCCACCACTGGAACAGGCCACTGTGAGATATTTTTAGGCCCCGGCACCCAGACAGAGGATAGAGGTCCCATAGCAGAGAATCAGGCTTCATGTCACCCACCACTGGAACAGGCCACTGTTAGATATTTTTAGGCCCCGGCACCCAGACAGAGGCGAGAGGTCCCATAGCAGAGATTCAGGCTTCATGTCATAGCAGAGAATCAGGCTTCATGTCACCCACCACTGGAACAGGCCATTGTCAGATATTTTTAGGCCCCGGCACCCCGACAGAAAAGAGAGGTCCCATAGCAGAGATTCAGGCTTCATGTCATAGCAGAGAATCAGGCTTCGTGTCACCCACCACTGGAACAGGCCACTGTCAGATATTTTTAGGCCCCGGCACCCAGACAGAGGAGAGATGTCCCATAGCAGAGAATCAGACTTCATGTCATAGCAGAGAATCAGGCTTCACGTCACCCACCACTGGAACAGGCCATTGTCAGATATTTTTAGGCCCCGACACCCAGACAGAGGAGAGGTTCATTCAACTTTGGGTTGCCCCGCAATATAATGGTAAAATTAAAAAAAAGAGGGTTAAATGAGGAAGTGCCCTGGAGTACAAGAATATATGGTTAAGGGGAGGTAGTTATAAATGTCTAATCTGCACAAGGGATGGACAGGTCCTGTGGGATACATGCCTGGTTCATTTTTATGAACGTCAGCTTGTCCACATTGGCTGTAGACAGGCGGCTGTGTTTGTCTGTAATGACGCCCCGTTCCGTGGTGAATACACGTTCAGACAAAACGCTGGCCGCCGGGCAGGCCAGCACCTCTAAGGCATAAAAGGCTAGCTCTGGCCACGTGGACAATTTGGAGACCCAGAAGTTAAATGGGGCCGAACCATCAGTCAGTACGTGGAGGGGTGTGCATACGTACTGTTCCACCATGTTAGTCAAATGTTGCCTCCTGCTAACACGTTCTGTATCAGGTGGTGGTGCAGTTAGCTGTGGCGTGGTGACAAAACTTTTCCACATCTCTGCCATGCTAACCCTGCCCTCAGATGAGCTGGCCGTGACACAGCTGCGTTGGCGACCTCTTGCTCCTCCTCTGCCTTCGCCTTGGGCTTCCACTTGTTCCCCTGTGACATTTGGGAATGCTCTCAGTAGCGCGTCTACTAACGTGCGCTTGTACTCGCGCATCTTCCTATCACGCTCCAGTGCAGGAAGTAAGGTGGGCACATTGTCTTTGTACCGGGGATCCAGCAGGGTGGCAACCCAGTAGTCCGCACACGTTAAAATGTGGGCAACTCTGCTGTCGTTGCGCAGGCACTGCAGCATGTAGTCGCTCATGTGTGCCAGGCTGCCCAGAGGTAAGGACAAGCTGTCCTCTGTGGGAGGCGTATCGTCATCGTCCTGCGTTTCCCCCCAGCCACGCACCAGTGATGGGCCCGATCTGCATTGGGTGCCACCCCGCTGTGAACATGCTTCATCCTCCTCCTCCTCATCCTCGTCCTCCTCGTCCTCCAGTAGTGGGCCCTGTCTGGCCACATTTGTACCCGGCCTCTGCTGTTGCAAAAAAACTCCCTCTGAGTCACTTCTAAAATGACCCCTCTTCCTCCTCCTCCTCCTCCTGGGCCCCCTCCTCTTCCATCATCGCCCTGTGTTTTCTCAAGGAGACATAGAAGTGGTATTGTAACACTGATAACGGCGTCATCTCCACTGGCAATGTTGGTGGAGTACTCGAAACAGCGCAACAGGGCACACAGGTCTCACATGGAGGCCCAGTCATTGGTGGGGAAGTGGTGCTGTTCCGCAGTGCGACTGACCCGTGCGTGCTGACCCGTCTGTCCAGCATGTGCAAGGTGGAGTTCCACCTGGTGGGCACGTCGCATATGAGGCGGTGAGCGGGAAGGCCGAAGTTACGCTGTAGCGCAGACAGGCGAGCAGCGGCAGGATGTGAACGCCGGAAGCGCGCGCAGACGGCCCGCACTTTATGCAGCAGCTCTGACATGTCGGGGTAGTTGTGAATTAACTTCTGCACCACCAAATTCAGCACATGCGCCAGGCAAGGGATGTGCGTCAAACCGGCTAGTCCCAGAGCTGCGACGAGATTTCCCACATTATCGCACACCACCAGGCCAGGCTTGAGGCTCACCAGCAGCAACCACTCGTCGGTCTGTTGTTCAATACCCCACCACAACTCCTGTGCGGTGTGGGGCCTGTCCCCCAAACATATGAGTTTCAGAATGGCCTGCTGACTTTTACCCCGGGCTGTACTGAAGTTGGTGGTGAAGGTGTGTGGCTGACTGAATGAGCAGGTGGAAGAAGAGGAGGAGGAGGCTACAGGAGGCAAAGAATGTTGCCCTGCGATCCTTGGCGGCGGAAGGACGTGCGCCAAACAGCTCTCCGCCTGGGGCCCAGGCGCCACTACATTTACCCAGTGTGCAGTTAGGGAGATATAGCGTCCCTGGCCGTGCTTACTGGTCCACGTATCTGTGGTTAGGTGGACCTTGCCACAGATGGCGTTGCGCAGTGCACACTTGATTTTATCGGATACTTGGTTGTGCAGGGAAGGCACGGCTCTCTTGGAGAAGTAGTGGCGGCTGGGAACAACATACTGTGGGACAGCAAGCGACATAAGCTGTTTGAAGCTGTCTGTGTCCACCAGCCTGAATGACAGCATTTCATAGGCCAGTAGTTTAGAAATGCTGGCATTCAGGGCCAGGGATCGAGGGTGGCTAGGTGGGAATTTACGCTTTCTCTCAAATGTTTGTGAGATGGAGAGCTGAACGCTGCCGTGTGACATGGTGGAGATGCTTGGTGACGGAGGTGGTGGTGTTGGTGGTACATCCTCTGTTTGCTGGGCGGCAGGTGCCAACCTTCCTCCCGAGGCGGAGGAAGAGGCCGAGGCGGCAGCAGCAGAAGAGGTAGCAGGGGGAGCCTGAGTGAGTTCCTTGTTTTTAAGGCGTTTACTCCACTGCAGTTCATGCTTTGCATGCAGATGCCCGGTCATGCAGATTGTGCTAAGGTTCAGAATGTTAATGCCTCGCTTCAGGCTCTGATGGCACAGCGTGCAAACCACTCGGGTCTTGTCGTCAGCACATTGTTTGAAGAACTGCCACGCCAGGAAACTCCTTGAAGCTGCCTTTGGGGTGCTCGGTCCCAGGTGGCAGTGGCCAGTAGCAGGCGAACTCTCTTGGCGGCAGATGTTCTGCTTTTGCCCCCTGCTCCCTCTTTTGATACGCTGTTGGCTCGGTCTCACCACTGCCTCTTCCTCTGAACTCTGAAAGTCAGTGGCACAACCTTCATTCCATGTGGGGTCTATGACCTCATCGTCCCCTGCATCGTCTTCCACCCAGTCTTCCTCCCTGACCTCCTGTTCAGTCTGCACACTGCAGAAATACGCAGCAGTTGGCACCTGTGTTTCGTCATCATCAGAGACGTGCTGAGGTGGTATTCCCATGTCCTCATCATCAGGAAACATAAGTGGTTGTGCGTCAGTGCATTCTATGTCTTTCACCGCTGGGGAAGGGCTAGGTGGATGCCCTTGGGAAACCCTGCCAGCAGAGTCTTCAAACAGCATAAGAGACTGCTGCATAACTTGAGGCTCAGACAGTTTCCCTGATATGCATGGGGGTGATGTGACAGACTGATGGGCTTGGTTTTCATGCGCCATCTGTGCGCTTTCTGCAGAAGACTGGGTGGGAGATAATGTGAATGTGCTGGATCCACTGTCGGCCACCCAATTGACTAATGCCTGTACCTGCTCAGGCCTTGCCATCCTTAGAACGGCATTGGGCCCCACCAAATATCGCTGTAAATTCTGGCGGCTACTGGGACCTGAGGTAGTTGGTTCACAAGGACGTGTGGCTGTGGCAGAACGGCCACATCCTCTCCCAGCACCAGAGGGTCCACTAACACCACCACGACCATGTACGCGTCCGCGTCCCTTATTAGATGTTTTCCTCATTGTTACCGTTCACCACAATAAGAAAAAAATTATTTGGCCCAATGTATTGAATTCAAATTCAGGCCTTTTTTTTACAGGCACCTAACACTATCTGGCTATCTATTTAGGTACCGTATTACACTAATACAGGCACAGCAGTAACCACAGATTTAGCTGAATATAAATTGTAGGCCTAGTATTTAGGCCCTGGATGACAGGTATCCCTTTTACGGACAGAATTAGACTTGGAAATGCACGGTAGCGTGTGAAGTTATTGAGGATGACCCTATCAGCACCTTCAATGTAATATACTCTTTTATGGATAGATTTAAACTTGGCCTGCTACAGCAGAAACCACTGATTTAGTGGATTGCTAATTTGGGAATTGAATTTTTGCCCAGAAAAAAATATATCCTTTGCCAGACAGCAGACAGTATTACAATTGGCTAGCCACAGCTGAAACACCAGATTTAGGGTACTGCTATTTTGGCAATTGTATTTCACCCCTCAATAAAATAGCAAGCTAAGCCAAGCCCCTGATGTAGGATATAGCAAAAAAAACAACACACTATTGATGGTTAGATGGGACTTGGTGGCAGCTTGTGCTGGCGCACCACAAGACACAAAATGGCCGCCGATCACCCCAGAAAAAAGTGACAGAAAAACGGTCTGGGCAGCCTAAAAACATTGAGCAATTAACTAGCAGAAGTTGAATGATACACAGCTGTAGATCGATCACTTCATTAAGTGTTTTTGATGAGTAAATCCCTGCCTAATCTGGCCCTAACAGCAGCAGCTGCATCCTCTCCCTAAGGGTGCCTACCCGAAACGCGTCAATGTCATGTCATGTGGAAGGTGGTGATGTCTGTCAATCTTATGTGATTATTAAAGTAAAGCTGATAGAGGAACCTCATGTGTCTCTAGGACCGTCTCTCTTCATTTACCTGCAGCCTGCTACGGGAACACTCCCCAAGGGCCTCTGGAGCCGGGACTATATATTCCATTACGGAGGTGAGCTGGATAAAGTGTTTCTATGCATCCTCTCCCTACACTGATCAGAGCAGAGTGACGTGCGGCGCTACATGACTCCAGCTTAAATAGAGGCTGGGTCACATGCTGCACTGGCCAATCACAGCCATGCCAATAGTAGGCATGGCTGTGATGGCCTCTTGGGGCAAGTAGTATGACGCTTGTTGATTGGCAGCCTTTTAAAAAGCGCCAAGAAAGCGCCGAACAACGAACCCGAACCCGGACTTTTACGTAAATGTTCGGGTCCGTGTCACGAACACCCCAAAATTCGGTACGAACCCGAACTATACAGTTCGGGTTCGCTCATCTTTATGTTTTACCTTTAAAAAAAAATTCACAATTTTTAAAATTTAACCCCTTAGGGACGCATGACGTACCGGTACGGCATGTTTCCCGAGTCCTTAAGGACCCATGACGTACCGATACGTCATGAGTTTAAAATAAGATTACGGCGCCCCGGGGGTTAATCCGAACGGGATGCCGGCTGAAATCATTCAGCCGGCATCCTGTCACAACGCCGGGGGGGGTCATGTGACCCCCCCGTATCGGCGATCGCAGCAAACCGCAGGTCAATTCAGACCTGCGGTTTGCTGCGCTTTTAGCCGATTCTGATCCCCGCGGTCTCTGACCGCGGGATCAAACTTTAAAATGCCCGAAATAAATATTTATTAACCCCCCTGCACACCTGAATGATATTATGTGGGCGGGTGATGCAGGGGGGGTGTCGCGGGAGGTGCGATCCCCCGCCCGCCTCCCCTTGAATAATCGTTGGTGGACAGTGGTTATACCAGGGTGTCAGCACATTGCTGACACCCTGGTATAAACGGCTGACATCGGTGATGCGATGTCAGCCATTTAACCCCTTTCCATACAGCGGTCCGTACGGATCGTTGTATGGAAAAGGTTAACAGCTCAGGGAGCACCCTCCCTCTCCCATCAGGGGGCTGCTGTGCTTTTGCAGCCCCCCGATGGGAGAGGGAGAGAGCCCCCAGACAGCCCCCCGACAGCCCCGTCTTTACCCTTCCCCGTCTGCGCAGTTGTGGCTACAACTGAACAGACAGGGAAGGTTCCCATGGCAACAGGACGCCTTCTCAGGCATCCTGCTGTCCATGGTGCTGAACAGATCTATGCTAAAGGCATAGATCTGTTCAGACAAAGTGTAAGTAAAATACAGTACAGTACCCTATATAGTGTACTGTACTGTATTATACAGACATCAGACCCACTGGATCTTCAAGAACCAAGTGGATCTGGGTCCAAAAAAATAAAAAAAAAGTGAAAAAATACATTTATCACTGAATAAAAAAAAAATACACTACACATATTAGGTATCGCCACGTCCGTAACGACCTGATCTATAAAACGGTCATGTTACTTTCCCCGCATGGTGAACGCCATAAAAAAAAATAAAAAAATATGAGAAAATTGAAATTTTTCCCAGCTTACTTCCCAACAAAGGTAATAAAAGTGATCAAAAAAGTCGCATGTACGCCAAAATAGTACCAATCAAACCGTCATCTCATTCCGCAAAAATCATACCCTACCTTACCCAAGATAATCGCCCAAAAACTGAAAAAACCATGGCTCTTAGACTATGGAAACACTAAAACATGATTTTTTTTGTTTCAAAAAGGAAATAATTGTGTAAAACTTAAATAAATAAAAAAAGTATACATATTAGGTATCTCGCGTCCGTATCGACTGGCTCTATAAAAATATCACATGACCTAACCCTTCAGGTGACCACCGTAAAAAAAGCAATTTTTTGTCATCTTACATCACAAAAAGTGTAATAACAAGTGATCAAAAAGTCATATGCACCCCAAAATACGGCCAATCAAACCGGCATCTCATCCCGCAAAAAATGAGACCCTACTTAAGATAATCGCCCAAAAACTGAAAAAACTATGGCTCTTAGACTATGGAGACTATCATTGTGTAAAACTTACATAAATAAAAAAATTGTATACATATTAGGTATCGCCACGTCCGTGACAACCTGCTCTATAAAATTACCACATGATCTAACCTGTCAGATGAATGTTGTAAATAACAAAAAAAAACGTGCCAAAAAAGCTATTTCTTGTTACCTTGCCGCACAAAAAGTGTAATATAGAGCAACCAAAAATCATATGTACCCTAAACTAGTACCAAAAAAACTGCCACCCTATCCCGTAGTTTCTAAAATGGGGTCACTTTTTTGGAGTTTCTACTCTAGAGGTGCATCAGGGGGGCTTCAAATGGGACATGGTGTCAAAAAAAACCAGTCCAGCAAAATCTGCCTTCCAAAAACCGTATGGCATTCCTTTCCTTCTGCGCCCTGCCGTGTGCCCGTACAGCAGTTTACGACCACATATGGGGTGCTTCTGTAAACTACAGAATCAGGGCCATAAATAATGAGTTTTGTTTGGCTGTTAACCCTTGCTTTGTAACTGGAAAAAAAATATTAAAATGGAAAATCTGCCAAAAAAGTGAAATTTTGAAATTGTATCTCTATTTTCCATTAAATCTTGTGCAACACCTAAAGGGTTAACAAGGTTTGTAAAATCAGTTTTAAATACCTTGAGGGGTGTTTCTTAGATGGGGTCACTTTTATGGAGTTTCTACTCTAGGGGTGCATCAGGGGGGCTTCAAATGGGACATGGTGTCAAAAAACCAGTCCTGCAAAATCTGGCTTCCAAAAACCATACGGCGCACCTTTCCCTCTACGCCCCGCTGTGTGGCCGTACAGTAGTTTACAGCCACATATGGGGTGTTTCTGTAAACGGCAGAGTCAGGGCAATAAAGATACAGTCTCGTTTGGCTGTTAACCCTTGCTTTGTAAGTGGAAAAAATGGGTTAAAATGGAAAATTAGGCAAAAAAATGAAATTCTCAAATTTCATCCCCATTTGCCAATAACTCTTGTGCAACATCTAAAGGGTTAACAAAGTTTGTAAAATCAGTTTTGAATACCTTGAGGGGTGTAGTTTTTAGAATGGGGTCATTTTTGGGCGGTTTCTATCATGTAAGCCTCACAAAGTGACTTCAGACCTGTAGTGGTCCCTAAAAATTGGGTTTTTGTAAATTTCTGAAAAATTTCAAGATTTGCTTCTAAACTTCTAAGCCTTGTAACATCCCCAAAAAATAAAATATCATTCCCAAAATAATTCAAACATGAAGTAGACATATGGGGGATGTAAAGTCATCGCAATTTTTGGGGGTAGTACTATGTATTACAGAAGTAGAGAAACTGAAACTTTGAAATTTGAAAATTTTTCAAAATTTTGGGTAAATGAGGTATTTTTTTATGCAAAAAAATTATTATTTTTTACTTCATTTTACCAGTGTCATGGAGTACAATATGTTACGAAAAAACAATCTCAGAGTGGCCTGGATAAGTCAAAGTGTTTTAAAGTTATCAGCACTTAAAGGGACACTGTTCAGATTTGCAAAAAATGGCCAAGTCCTTAAGGTGAAATAGGGCTGAGTCCTTAAGGGGTTAAATGTCTCTTCTTTTAATGCAGATTGTGATCCCTCATAAAATAGTTGTTACTGTACATTTCCCAGATGTCTACTTTATGTTTGCATCCTTTTGAAAATGTCATTTTTTTAGGACTTTAGAAGGCTTAGAATTTTAAAAGCAATTAGTAACATAGTAACATAGTATATAAGGCCGAAAAAAGACATCTGTCCATCCAGTTCGGCTAGTTATCCTACAAGTAGGGTTGAGCGAACCCGAACTTTAGGATTTTTGGACCCCGGACCCGAACCCGAATATTTCCGTAAAAGTTCGGGTTCAGTGTTCGGCGCTCTCTTGGCGCTTTTTGAAAGGCTGCAGAGCAGCCAATCAACAAGCGGTTAACTGTCTGACCTTAGAAGCCATTACAGTCATGCCTACTAATGGCATGGCTGTGATTGGCCAGAGTAGCATATGACCCAGGCTCTATATAAGCGCTGCACGTCACTCTGCTGTTTCAAGTGTACGGAGAGGATGCTGCTGGACTTGTGATTTCAGGGAGAGAATAAGAGAGAATCTAAACGATCTATAGAGAAATAGTTGTGTGGGTGCAGGGCACAATCGTTTTACCCAGCCCTGAGGCCATTGACTAAAAAAACTATAACTTTTATAATTCTGTTAGTTAGGTGGGCAGCGGCGGTGGCCATTTTATGCAAGCTCAATGCACCAGCACTGCATCAGAGCTTTTGGGACATTGCAAATCACCACTTTTTTGGAAATCTACAACATCTTAATTAGTCAGTGTGCAATTTAAGCTAAAAATACACCCATCATTTTCTGGGGTTTGAAAAACACACTATTTTTTTGTTCAAAAAACTGTATTTTCCTGATCTGCAAGTGTTAAATTCAAGTTTAATATATACAGCTTTCATATTCTGTTACCAAAAAAACACTTTTTTGGCAATCTACAACATCTTGATTAGTCAGTGTGCAATTTAAGCTAGAAATACAGCCATCATTTTCTGGGGTTTTAAAAACCCACTTTTTGGAGAAAAACCCCCCCACTATTTTCAGGCCTTGCAGCATCAGCACGTGTGAAATTACATGCTTATATACTGCTGTCAAATTCAGTTGTTAAACAAACACTCATTTGGGCACAAAAAATTTAGTTGGCAGCCTTTGATGCAGATGTCATTGTGAGATACACCCTTAATACAAGTCCTGATCAAAAGTTTAAGACCACTTGAAAAATGGCAAAAAAAATCATATTTAGCATGGCTGGATCTTAACAAGGTTCTAAGTAGAGCTTCAACATGCAACAAGAAGAAATGGGAGTGAGACAAAACATTTTTTGAGCATTCAATTTAATGAAAACAACGAATAAACTGAAACAGGCTGTTTTTCAGCTGATCAAAAGTTTAGGACCGCACCTCCAAAAAAAAAAAAAAAATCCCCTCAAAACAGAAATCCAACTTCCAAACATGAACTCAGTGATGAGTAGCTCCGCCGTTATTGTTTATCACTTCAAAAATTTGTTTCGGCATGCTTGATGCAAGCGTTTCCATGAGGTGAGTGGGAACATTTCTCCAAGTGGTGAGGACGGCTGCACGAAGGCTATCTACTGTCTGGAACTGTTGTCCATTTTTGTAAACTTTCCCTGCCATCCATCCCCAAAGGTTCTCAATTGGATTTAGATCAGGGGAACACACAGGATGGGCCAAAAGAGTGATGTTATTCTCCTGGAAGAAGTCCCTTGTCCTGCGGGCATTGTGTACTGTAGCATTGTCCTGTTGAAAAACCCAGTCGTTACCACACAGATGAAGGCCCTCAGTCATGAGGAATGCTCTCTGTAGCATCTGGACATAGCCAGCGGCCATTTGACGCCCCTGCACTACCTAAAGCTCCATTGTTCCACTGAAGGAAAAAGCACCCCAGACCATTATGGCGCCCCCTCCACTGTGGCGGTTAGAAAACATCTCAGGTGGGATCTGCTTGTCATGCTAGTAATGTTGGAAACCATCAAGGATAAAAAAAAATCATCAGAGAATAAAACTTTCTTCCACCTTTGAATGTCCCATGTTTGGTGCTCTCTTGCAAAGTCCAAACGAGCAGTTCTGTGGCGTTCAAGGAGACGAGATCTTTGAAGACGGTTTATGTAGCCCTTCAGTCTCAGATGCTGTCTGATGGTTATGGGGTTGCAGTCAGCACCAGTAAGGGCCTTAATTTGGGTCGAGGATCATCCAGTGTCTTGACGGACAGCCAATTAGATTCTCCGGCTCAGTGCTGATGAAATTTTTTAGGGTCTTCCACTTGACTTTTTTGTTCCCCTAACCCTCAGGATCATTTAAGAAATTCCAAATGACAGTCTTAGGCTACTTTCACACTAGCGTCGGGGCTCCGCTTGTGAGCTCCGTTTGAAGGGGCTCACAAGCGGCCCCGAACGCATCCGACCAGCTACCAATGCATTCTGAGTGGATGCAGATCCGCTCAGAATGCATCAGTCTGGCAGCGTTCAGCCTCCGCTCCGCTCAGCAGGCGGACACCCGAACGCTGCTTGCAGCGTTCGGGTGTCCGCCTGGCCGTGCGGAGGCAAACGGATCCGTCCAGACTTACAATGTAAGTCAATGGGGACGGATCCGTTTGAAGTTGACACAATATGGCTCAATTTTTAAACGGATCCATCCCCCATTGACTTTCAATGTAAAGACTGGACGGATCCGTCTGAACAACTTTCAGACTTCGAATTTTTTCTAAACTATAATGCAGACGGATCCGTTCTGAACGGATCCAAACGTCTGCATTATAGGAGAGGATCAGTCTGTGCAGACCCCAGACGGATCCTCTCTGAACGCTAGTGTGAAAGTAGCCTTACTGTGTCCCACCTCAGCAGCGATGGCGCGCTGTGAGAGACCCTGCTTATGCAGTTCAACAACCCGACCACGTTCCAAAAGGGATTTTTTTTTGCCTTTGCCATCACAACGTGTGACTACCTGACAGAAAATGACAATGAATCCACATCTTTGCACAGATTTGGCCTTTTAAAGGCATGTGGTCCTAAAATTTTGATCAGCTGAAAAACAGCCTGTTTCAGTTTAAAGGGAGTCTGTCATCAGCATTTCACGTTTGTAACCCTTCCCATAGCTTTCAAGCATGCTTACAGTTAATAAAAATGTTACCTTTAGCATCAATCCTGGACTTATAAAACCGTCAAAAAACATCTTTGTAGCATATGCAAATGAGGGCTTGCAAGTGCCCAGGGGCGGCGTTACGCTCGTAGGTGCCCTGCTAGCTCAGCCTTTTCTTCGCTTCCCCCCGCCCCATCCTTCCCTCCGCCCGCCCACCCTTAATGCGCATGAGCCGTCTTTGCGCCGTTAGCCGGCGCATGCGCAATAGTTACTGTGATGCCGTACAAGGAACGGTCATCGCAGTGCGCATGCGCCGGCCGACGGACTGACTGCGCAGGCGCGGGATCTCGGCGAAACAACAAGTTAGTAGATAGGCGGTCAGAGGGAAAGGATGGGCGGGCGGAGGGAAGGAAGGGGCGGGGGGAAGCGAAGAAAAGGCTGAGCTAGCAGGGCACCTACGAGCGTAACGCCGCCCCTGGGCACTTGCGAGCCCTCATTTGCATATGCTACAAAGTTGTTTTTTGACGGTTTTATAAGTCCAGGATTGATGCTAAAGGTAACGTTTTTTATTAACTAAGCATGCTTGAAAGCTATGGGAAGGGTTACAAACGTGAAATGCTGATGACAGACTCCCTTTAATCGTTATTTTCAATTAATTGAATGCTCAAAAAATGTTTTGTCTCACTCTCATTTCTTCTTGTTACATGTTGAAGCTCTAGTTGGAACCTTGTTAAGATCCAACAATGTAAAATATGATTTTTTGCCATTTTTCAAGTGGTCTTAAACTTTTGATCAGGACTGTACATTTGGGTTACATTCAGAGATTTTAAATACTGCCATTTGGTGCACCAATATTGAATTCAGGCCTACACTGGTTCAGGCCCTGTGAGATACCCCCTCTACATACAGGGGTTTGATTCAGGCATTTGAAATACAGGCATTTGAAATACAGCCATTTTGGGCAAAGAAATATTTTATTTAGGCCTACACTGGTTCATGCCCTGTGAGATACCCCCTCTACATACAGGGGTTTGATTCAAGCATTTGAAATACATCCATTTTGTGCAAAGAAATATTTAATTTAGGCCTACACTGGTTCAGGCCCTGTGAGATACCCCCTCTACATACAGGGGTTTGATTCAGGCATTTGAAATACAGTCATTTGAAATACATCCATTTTGAGCAAAGAAATATTTAATTTAGGCCTACACTGGTTCATGCCCTGTGAGATACCCCCTCTACATACAGGGGTTCGATTCAGGCATATGAAATACAGCCATTTGAAATACATCCATTTTGTGCAAAGAAATATTTAATTTAGGCCTACACTGGTTCAGGCCCTGTGAGATACTCCCTCTACATACAGTAGTTTGATTCAGGCATTTGAAATACAGCCATTTGAAATACAGTCATTTTGGGCAAAGAAATATTTAATTTAGGCTTACATTGGTTCAGACCGTGTGAGATACACCCTCTACATACAGGGGTTTGATTCGGGCATTTGAAATACAGCCATTTGAAATACATCCATTTTGTGCAAATAAATATTTAATTTAGGCCTACACTGGTTCAGGCCCTGTGAGATACCCCCTCTACATACAGGGGTTTGATTCAGGCATTTGAAATACAGCCATTTGAAATACAGCCATTTTGGGCAAAGAAATATTTTATTTAGGCCTACACTGGTTCATGCCCTGTGAGATACCCCCTCTACATACAGGGGTTTGATTCAAGCATTTGAAATACATCCATTTTGTGCAAAGAAATATTTAATTTAGGCCTACACTGGTTCAGGCCCTGTGAGATACCCCCTCTACATACAGGGGTTTGATTCAGGCATTTGAAATACAGTCATTTGAAATACATCCATTTTGGGCAAATAAATATTTAATTTAGGCCTACACTGGTTCATGCCCTGTGAGATACCCCCTCTACATACAGGGGTTTGATTCAGGCATATGAAATACAGCCATTTGAAATACATCCATTTTGTACAAAGAAATATTTAATTTAGGCCTACACTGGTTCAGGCCCTGTGAGATACTCCCTCTACATACAGTAGTTTGATTCAGGCATTTGAAATACAGCCATTTGAAATACAGTCATTTTGGGCAAAGAAATATTTAATTTAGGCTTACATTGGTTCAGACCGTGTGAGATACACCCTCTACATACAGGGGTTTGATTCGGGCATTTGAAATACAGCCATTTGAAATACAGCCATTTTGTGCAAATAAATATTTAATTTAGGCCTACACTGGTTCAGGCCCTGTGAGATACCCCCTCTACATACAGGGGTTTGATTCAGGCATTTGAAATACAGCCATTTGAAATACAGCCATTTTGGGCAAAGAAATATTTAATTTAGGCCTACACTGGTCCAGACCGTGTGAGATACACCCTCTACGTACAGGGGTTTGATTCAGGCATTTAAAAAACAGCCATTTTGGGCAAAGAAATATTTAATTTAGGCCTATACTGGTACAGACCGTGTGAGATACACCCTCTACATACAGGGGTTTGATTCAGGCATTTGAAATACAGCCATTTTGGGGAAATAAATCTTTAATTCAGGCCTACACTGGTTCAGGCCATGTGAGATACACCCTTTACATACAGGGGTTTGATCCAGGCATTTGAAATACAGCCATTTGGTGCAACAATATTGAATTCAGGCCGACACTGGTTCAGGCCATGTGAGATACATCCTATACATTCAGGGGTTTGATTCAGGCATTTGAAATACAGCCATTTTGGGCAAAAAAAAATTTAATTGAGGCCTAGTCTGGTCAGGCCGTGTGAGATACACCCTTTACATACTGTCGTTCATTTCTACTATTAATTAAACACCCATTTAGGGCAAGATCCTAAATTCGAAAAATATGAGGAGAGCGTCAAATAAGAGACGTGGCCCAGGTCGTATTGCTGCTGGTGGAGCTTCTGTTGCAGGGAGAGTACGTGGACGATCTGTGCCAGCTACACGCACAAGTAAAACCCCTTCCTCAGGTAGGCGACAAAACCTGCAGCGATATTTGGTCGGGCATAATGCTGCTCTTCGAATGGTTAGGCCTGAACAAGTAGATTGGGTTGCTGACAGTGGATCCAGTTCCTTCACATTGTCTCCCACTCAGTCTCCTGCTGAAAGACCACAGTTGGCACCTGCAGCCGATGTTCATCAGTCTTTCACCTCACCGCCTTGCAAATCAGCCAAGCAGTCTGAGCCCCAAGTCATGCAGCAGTCTCTTCTGCTTTTTGATGACTCTGTTAGCAGGGTTTCCCAGGGATATCCACCTTGCCCTGCCCCAGAAGTGGAAGAGATTGAGTGCACCGATGCCCAACCACTTATATTTCAAGATGAGTACATGGGAAGACCATCGCAGCATGTCTCGGATGATGACGAAACACAGGTGCCAACTGTTGGGGCTTTCGAAAGTGTGCAGACCGACAAGGAAGTCAGGGGCGAAGACTGGGTGGAAGATGATGTGAAGGACGATGAGGTCCTCGACCCCACAAGGAATCAAGGTCATGCGAGTGACCTATGTAGTTCGGAGGAAGAAGCGGTGGTCGCACAGAGCCACCAGCACAGCAGAAGAGGGAGCAGGGTGCAAAAGCGGAGCGGCCGTCCTCTAGACAGTACGCCTGCTACTGCCCACCGCAGCAAGGGACCAAGCACACCAAAGCCAGCTCCAAGGAGTTCCCTGGCGTGGCAGTTCTTCAGACAATGTGCTGACGATAAGACACGAGTGGTTTGCACGCTGTGCAATCAGAGCCTGAAGCGAGGCATAAACGTTCTCAACCTAAGAACAACCTGCATGACCAGGCATTTAAGTGCAAAGAACAAGCTGCAGTGGAGTAGACACCTCAAAAACCAAGAAAGGTCTCTGGCTCCTCCTGCTTCCTCTTCTGCTGCAGTCTCGGCCTCTTCATCCACCTCTGGAGTGACAGTGCCACCTGCCACCCCGCAAACAGAGGATCTGCCAGCAACACCAACACCTGGGTCACCAAGACTCTCCACAATGTCCCACGGAAGCGTTCAGCTCTCTATCTCCCAAATGCTCGAGAGGAAGAGGAAGTACCCCCCTACCCACCCGCGAGCCCTAGCCCTAAATGCCAGCATTTCTAAATTACTGGCCTTTGAAATGCTGTCATTCCATCTGGTGGAGACGGATAGTTTTAAAGGCCTTATGGCGGTGGTTGTCCCACAGTACGTCGTGCCCAGCCGCCACTACTTTTCAAGGTGAGCCATCCGTTCCCTGCACAACCAAGTAGGGGACAAAATCAGGTGTGCACTGCGCAACGCCATCTGTGGCAATGTGCACCTGACTACGGATACGTGGACCAGTAAGCACGGTCAGGACCGTTATATCTCCATAACAGCACACTGGGTAAATGCAGTGGCGGCTGGGCCTGAGGCGGATAGCAGTTTGGCGCATGTCCTTCCACTACTGAGGATTGTTTAACCAATATTAACCGGACAGAATGATATCAAAACATCGGACCCCCAAGGAGTCATAATAATCACCAAAAAAAAATGAAACTAACTTTCGTATGTATCTCTCGGCCAACTTCCGGGGAAGAAGCCAGATCTACTGGCGAAACGGCGTTGGGTCAGGAGTTGGCCGAGAGATCTTTGCACCATTCAGGGTATGTTTAATTGTGTTCCTTTGTGTTCCTTCCATCTTAACCTCAGTCTCCACAATCGCCTTCTGTTGCATTGTGTTTGGGGCGTTGCTGCTATGAGGTTCTGAGGTATGCTCTTTCAGCTAGTATTCTTTTTCCCTGTATTTTTGTGCACTGATCTCCCGGCCTCTCCTTTGGTCCTGCTCCTCATTTGTGTGTCCCGCCTTGTGCTCCCTGTTTTATAATACATGTATGTACTGTTTATATATATTTACAATAAAGCTTTTTGGATTTTCATACAATTGAAAGTTAGTTTCATTTTTTTTTGGTGATCACTACTAAGTATTGCAGGGCGCTTCAGTTTGCCTCCTGTTGCTTCCACCTCCTACTCTGCTCCTCATCCTCTACCAGCTCCTCATCCGGTCAGCTTAACACCTTCACCACCAACTTCAGCACAGCCAGGGGTAAACGACAGCAGGCAGTTTTAAAACTTATCTGTTTGGGGGACAAACCCCACACCGCGCAGGAGCTGTGGACGGGCCTTGAACAACAGACCGATGAGTGGTTTGTGTCAGTCAGCCTCAAGCCCGGCCTGGCAGTGTGTGATAATGTGCGAAATCTCGTAGCAGCTCTGAGACTAGCCGGTTTGACGCACATCCCTTGCCTGTCGCATGTGCTGAATTTGGTGGTGCAGAGATCCCTTAAAAATTACCCCGATATGTCAGAGCTGCTGCATAAAGTGCGGGCCGTCTGTGCGCGCTTTCGGCGTTCTCACCCTGCTGCTGCTCGCCTGTCAGTGCTACAGCGTAACTTCGGCCTTCCCGCTCACCGCCTCATATGCGACGTGCCCACAAGGTGGAACTCCACCTTGCACATGCTGGCCAGACTGTGCGAGCAGCAGCAGCAGGCGATAGTGGAGTTTCAGCTGCAGCACGCACGGGTGAGTCGCTCGGTGGAACAGCACCCCTTTACCACCAATGACTGGGCCTCCATGCGAGACCTGTGTTCCTTGTTGCGCTGTTTCGAGTACTCCACCAGCATGGCCAGTACCGATAACGCCATTCTTAGAGTTACTATCCCACTTCTATTCCTCCTTGAAAAAACGCTCCTGGTGATGATGGAAGAGGATGTGGCACAGGAGGAAGAGGAGGAAGAGGGATCATTTCATAGGGTTTCCGGCCAGTCATTCACAAGTGGCTCCGAGGGTGGGTTCCTGCACCAGGTACACAATTGTCCACACAGTTCTGAAGGATGACGAGGTGGAGGATGAGGAGGAGGAGATGGAGGAGGAGGAACCATGTTCACAGCAGGGTGGCACCCAGACCAGCTCATGGCCATCACTGGTGCATGGCTGGGGGGATACAAATGACACAGACGATACACCTCCCACAGAGGACAGCTTTTCGTTGCCTCTGGACAGCCTAGCACACTTGAGCGATTACATGCTGCAGTGTCTCCGCAACGACCGCCGAGTTGCCCACATTCTAACTTGTGCTAATTACTGGGTGGCCATGCTGCTGGATCCCTGTTACAAGGACAACATACCGTCCTTAATTCCCTCACTGGAGCGTGATCGTAAGTTGCGCAAGTACAAGCGCACGCTGGTAGACGCACTGCTGGTGGCATTTCCACCTGACAGCGGGGGCACAGTGGAAGCACAAGGTGAAGGCAGAGGACGAGGAAGAGGTCGCCAACACAGCTGGGGCTCCGCCAGCACCTCAGAAGGCAGTGTTAGCATGGCCGAAATGTGGAAAAGCTTTGTCAGCACGCCACAACTACCAGCACCACCAGCTGATATGGAACGTCTTAGCAGGAGGCAGCATTTCACCAACATGGTGGAGCAGTATGTGTGCACACTCCTACACGTACTGAATGACGGCTCTGCCCCTTCAACTTCTGGGTCTCCAAATTGGGCACATGGCCTGAGCTTGCCCTTTACGCCTTGGAGGTGCTGGCCTGCCCTGCAGCCAGTGTATTATCTGAACGTGTGTTTAGCACGGCAGGGGGCGTCATCACAGACAAGCCCAGCCGCCTATCCATAGCCAATGTGGACAAGCTCACGTTCATTAAAATGAACCAGGCATGGATCCCTCAGGACTTGTCCGTACCTTGTGCAGAATAGCCATGTATACCGGCACTAACCAGCCATTGTTATACTGCAGCGCAATGGCTCATTCTTGTATTTTGGATATTTCACACTCTTTTAGAGTGTACCCTAATTTTAAAAATTAAAATTAAAACCAAAAACCTGTGTTGGCTACCTTGTCCTCCTCCACCGCCGCTTCCACCTACACCGCTACGTCCACCGCCTCCTCAAACTCCTACTCCATATGGAACTCCACCTCATAAATCAATTTTTTTATTTTTTTTTATTTGTACGTATTTTATTTTATATCATTTCACTACTTTGTCAGTTACATTTTCTGGTGAAATTCACCAATTTTTGGGTGTGATGTACCACTGCTATACCTAGTAGAGAGGTAAAAAAAATTCAATAATTTGTCTGTTACATTTTCTGGTGAAATTCACCAATTTTTGGGTGTGATGTACCACTGCTATACCTAGTAGACAGGTAAAAAAAAATATAACATTTGTCAGTTACATTTTAGGGTCAAATTCACCAATTTTGGGTGTATTATATCCCTCCTCTACCTAGTTGACAGCTTAATACATTTCAATAATTTTTATTTTACATTTTCGGGTGACAATAAACAATTTTTTTCTGTCATAAACCCCTGCTCTACCAAGTAGACAGGTTAATAAATTTCTGTAATTTTTCTGTTACATTCTTGGGTTGACATAGGTAACAGGGAATAAGGTGACAGGGAATAAAATTTATGAAATGCTTCTTTAATTGATGCGTGCCACCTCCTTTGATTCAATGCTTAAACTTAAACAAGTTGTACCACATTTGCACTTCAATAATTTGTCCCACATTTCCGCTATACTCTTTTGGCCAACATTTGCGCCTCAATAGCTTTTCCCACATTTCCGCTTGACTCTTTTGGCCCACATTTGGGCTTCTGTAATTTGTCCCTCATTTGTGCCTCAATAGCTTTTCCCACATTTCTGCTCGATCCCAATTTTTTTAAATAAATTTATCTCCCTTAAATTTGGTCTCTTTTTCTCACGCTCCCTCTCCGGCGTGGAACCCCGATTCGCCGATAACCGTGATCAACATGGTAGGCTCAGAAAAGAACATCGAAAGTTGATAGAGAAGATATCCAAATGAATAGTGAATGTCACTGGGGCACCTCTACATAGGTGACAGGAACATAAATAAATAAAAATCGTCAATTACATTGTCAGGTGACATTTATCAAATTTTGCCGGATAGAAACACCTGCTCTGCATAGTTGACAGGGAATAAAATTTAAGAAATTCTTAATTTGTGGTAGGGGCTGAGGTGTACATTGGCGTGGAGTTGGGAGGGATGCCTAACACCCTCCATGATCTATCTGGCTGAACTGTGCCCGGAGCCAGTGCGGGGTAGGCCTGAATAAGTGGGCCACCCAAGAGAATGGAATGAAAGAAAGAAGGGTCGGGGCATGAAGCGACCGTCCTCAGGGTGAGGTCGCGTGAGAATATATAGCCAGCAGCCCCGCCCACAAATACAGGCTGTAACCAGCCTTAATACTTGTGGTAGGGGCTGAGGTGTACATTGGCGTGGCGTTGGGAGGGATGCCTAACACCCTCCATGATCTATCTGGCTGAACTGTGCCCGGAGCCAGTGCGGGGTAGGCCTGAATAAGTGGGCAAAAAGACTACCCACACTGTTAGGAGGGAAATAGTTATTTGAACCGAACGACACGGGAGGTAATAAGGGCCTGAGCGATACAGGCAGGAGCTGGGCTGTTAAATGACCTGAACGATTCGGGAAGGCACTGGGTAGTTAGTAAAGTGACGGTCCAGGATGACAGAGGAATAGCGAGCCTGGGCAATCCAGGATGAGAGAGGCAACGTGGGCCTGGGTGATCCAGGATGAGAGAGGCAACGTGGGCCTGGGCGATCCAGGATGACAGGATGTAATGACCGGCGTCACGCACAGGGAGGGAAAAGGGAAAGCCCTGCCCAAGGGAGAGGGAAAGGTGGTGACCCCTGACTCACCTTGCGGCTGGCACCTGACTGCCCTGACGTCTCTAGACGGCGATCACGTGCCTAAACCCTGGCTTTCCCTAGAATGAGCCCTAGATAGTGAACGGGCCGGTGGGATCGCTAGTCCGCACCACTGACACTAAGAGGGAAACACCAGGGAGAGGACAGACAATACAGACAAACACATACACCCAGGTGGGCGACCACAGCAGACCACAAAGGTCCAACAGGGATCCGGAGGGTAACGTTCTGGACCAACTACCAGAGAACGCAGCAACACAGCTCCAGAGGGTCAGTATAGAAGTCCAGGCAGGAAGCTCTATATCTGGCAACCAGAGAAGTGTGAGAGGGGAATATAAGGAGGTTGGGAGTGCTGGACAAGGAACAGCTGAGGAGAAGGAGCTATGGATCCCTGAGTGAGCCAAAAAGGGTTGCAAAGCAAACCCAGAAAGCTACCATAAGGAAACAGCCCTATCTTACATAGAGCGCGCAGCCAACCGCTGTGACTTCCTAACCCCGGGTATAACGGAGTCAGGCGTGGGTCTTGACACCCTCGTGACATAGGAGCAGAGCGAGCCTGGGTGATCCAGGATGACAGAGGCAGAGCGAGCCTGGGCGATTCAGAATGATAGAGACAGAGAGAGCCTGGGCAATCCAGAATAACCGAAACAGAGCGAGCCTGGGCGATCCAGGAAGACAGAGGCAGAGCGAGCCTGGGCGATCCAGGATGACTGAGGTAGGGCGAGCCTGGGAGATCCTGGTTGACAGAGGCAGAGCGAGCCTGGGCAAACCAGGACGACAGGGGCAGAGCGAGCCTGGGCGATCCAGGATGACAGGCGCAGAGCGAGCCTGGGCGATCCAGGATGACAGAGCGAGCCAGGGCGATCCTGGATGACAGAGGTAGAGCGAGCCTGGGCGAACCAGGATGATAGAGACAGAGCGAGCCTGGGCCGGCCAGGATAACCGAAACAGAGAAAGCCTGGGCGATCCAGGAAAACAGAGTCAGAGCGAGCCTAGGCGATCCAGGACGACCGAGGCAGGCGAGCCTGGAGGATCCTGGATGACTGAGGCAGAGCGAGCCTGGGCGATCCAGGATGACAGAGACCGAGCAAGCCTGGGCAATCCAGGATGACAGGTAACAGAGCGAGCCTGGGCGATCCAGGAAGACAGAGGCAGAGCGAGCCTGGGCAAACCAGGGTGACAGAGGCAGAGCGAGCCTGGGCGATACAGGATGACAGAGACCGGGCGAGCCAGGGGACCTCAGATGACGTGAGAGTGTGTCAAGAAGCAGGGAAGACAGACAGAAGACGTATGCATGATACCTGAAGAATTCGGGAAGCTGATGAGCAGCTACTTGGCTGATCGGGAGGACTGAATATCAGACAGTACCGCAGCCCTGTTTGTTTTAAGAAAAGATGCCCAAAATGGTACATTAGGAAACCGGAAAATAGCACGGCAACAAAACCCCACTACTAAGACAACATTCATGGAGTTAGCTACACTAGAGGGGAAAACTTGTGTTACATCTGGTAGCAGCAGTGGAAGGTGCAGTTTCTGGCCCCAGTCGAGGAGGCATAGAGCGAATGTGCAGCAATTGATTGGCACTGTGGGTATAGGGGTCCACTGGAGGTTCCAACTTAAACTTGACCTGGGCTAGTGGTAGTATAGGTGATGGGAATCAGAGCAGCAGTCCCTGACCCCGCAGCAGTGTCCGCAAGGCAGCACCTTACTGATCACACCGGTGCCTGGTCTCTCCACTGCGTTCTTGAAGCTTTTTTTTTTTTTTTTTTATCTCATTTTCTGTTCCCAGGAATAGAAGCTCTGGCATACGCTCCCTCCCCTCTCTGTCTCCATACTTGAACTCCCCCCCCTAGCAGAAGCAGGACAAGCCCACTCCCACCGGAATGGAGAAACAGGCCTGCCAGCCCCATGCCTGCCAACTGATGCCAACCATGGCTTCTCGGCTGGAAAGTACTGCCAAATAAATGGAAATAGAAAACAATACATGCAATTATACCTAATTACAGTTGTAGATACCCCCAGGTCCGGTGTACTGAAGAAGTACTGTACCAATTAGATTTTATTATTATTATTTTAATAAACACCGCTTTAGGAGAGCCGGGAAGAGAAGGAAGATGAGGGAACGGAGGACCGTGCAAGGAAGGATGACAGAGGCAGCGTGGGCCTGGGTGATCCAGGATGACAGAGGCAGAACGGGCCTGGGCGATCCAGGATGACAGAGGCAGAACGGGCCTGGGCGATCCAGGATGACAGAGGCAGAACGGGCCTGGGCGATCCAGGATGACAGAGGCAGAACGGGCCTGGGCGATCCAGGATGACAGAGGCAGAACGGGCCTGGGCGATCCAGGATGACAGAGGCAGAACGGGCCTGGGCGATCCAGGATGACAGAGGCAGAACGGGCCTGGGCGATCCAGGATGACAGAGGCAGAACGGGCCTGGGCAATCCAGGATGACAGAGGCAGAACGGGCCTGGGCAATCCAGGATGACAGAGACAGCGTGTACCTGGGGGATCCAGGATGACAGAGGCAGAACGAGCCTGGGCGATCCAGGATGACAGAGACAGCGTGTACCTGGGGGATCCAGGATGACAGAGACGGAACGAGCCTGAGTGATCCAGGATGACAGAGACAGCGTGTACCTGGGGGATCCAGGATGACAGAGACGGAACGAGCCTGAGTGATCCAGGATGACAGAGACAGCGTGTACCTGGGGGATCCAGGATGACAGAGACGGAACGAGTCTGGGCGATACAGGGAGACTACAGATGTTGTGTGAGAGTGAGACAAGAAGCATGGAAAACAGAAATTCGGGAAGCTGAGCAGCTACTTGGCTGAGCGGGAAGACTGGATATCAGACGGTACTGCAGCCCTGTTCATTTTGGAAAAATTTATCAGCACCTAGGTAAGGACAACAAGCTCATAAAGACAGCCCTGAGCCCGAAATGGCACATAAGACAACCGGAAAACAGCAGCTCCACCTGAGAAAGGAAGGGCCCGTTTAAGGGTTATCCCGCCCTCCCCCATACACGTGACAGGGCGGTATAACACGGCGGTGCCACACGCATGTGCACAGGAGGGCGGCACAAAACAGCTGTGCCAAGTACCCGAGCATGGAGGGTGGCACAACACCGCTAAGCCGTGTAATGTGCCCAGAAGGGTGGCACAAGATAGCGGTGCCGAACACGTGTGCACAGGAGCGCGGCATCACACCACTGCGCTATAAACAAGTGCACAGGAGGGCAAGATGACATGCGGTGTGAAATATACATGGGTACAGGAGGGTGGTATAATACAGCGGCGCCATACACCTGTGCACAGGAGGGCGATAAAATACAGCTGTGTTAAATGGATGTGCACAGGGGGGCGGCACAACACAGGGGAGCCAAACCCATGCGTACAGGAGGGTGGTGGAATACCGAGGTGCAATACACATGCGGACAGGAGGGAAGTGTAACACGGCTGTGCCATAAACAAATGCACAGAAGGGCGGTATAACGCAGCTGTGTTATATGCGTGCACAGGCGGGCGGAGACAGCGGTGTTATGTACATGGGCACAGGAGGGCAGCATAAGACCACGGTGTGATATACATATGCAGGGGAGGGCGGTATAATACAGTAGCGTTATATACTTGAGGCCGCAGACCGAGCCCAGCGAGAACGGTCAGCGCTACCTGAAATGCCGAGGATGATGGACCTGCCGAACCCTAAACCGCAGACAAGAAAAAACGCACATTGTGAGGAGGCTCCCCCAGGGGCTGAAGGAGAGAAGAAGACCGGCCGAACCCAGCCAGGCATGCCGGACGAACGCTGCCCCCAGCCGAGGAAGCTTGGAGAGGCGTGACTTACCCGGAAGTGACGAAGGCAGGGAACCGGAAGTGACGGAACGGACTGACGAAAGGAGCATGAAGCGACCGTCCTCAGGGTGAGGTCGCGTGAGAATATATAGCCAGCAGCCCCGCCCACAAATACAGGCTGTAACCAGCCTTAATACTAATTGATGCGCGATACATCCTTTCATTAAATGCTTAAACTTTAAAAAGTTGTCCCACTTTTACGCTTTGATACTTTGTCCCATATTTCCGCCCTATGATTTTAAATGTAAAAAAATGAATCCTCCCTTGTATGTGGTCTCTCTTTCTCACGCTTCCTCTCTACCCTGGAACCCTGATTTTCCGCCACCCGTGATCACTATGGTAGGCGCATAAAAGAACATCGAAAGTTGATAGAGCAGATATCAAATTGGATCGTGAACATCACGGGGACGTGCGACATGGTGGGGCAGTAAGTATGCACACGCCTACACGAACTGACTGACAGGGGTCAGCCCCTGCAACTTCTGGGTCTCCAAATTGGGCACATGGCCTGAGCTTGCCCTTTACCCCTTGGAGGTGCTGGCCTGCCCTGCAGCCAGTGTATTGTCTGAACGTGTGTTTAGCATGACTGGAGGGTTATATTTCCCAATGTTTTGGGGTGTACCCTAATTTAAAAAAATAAAAAATAAATTTAAAACAAAAAGCAGTGTAGGCTACCTCCTCCTCCTCCACCGCCACATCCAGCGCCTCCTAGATCAAGATTATTATTTTTTATTTTTACGTATTTTATGTTATTTAAAGTCATTTCCCTATCCACATTTTTTCCAGAGCACTTGCTATGCTCTTAACCACATTTTGATGACATTTGCTGCCCTCTAGCCCTTTCCATGACATTTTTACAGCCATTTTAGTGCTCAAAAGTTCAGGTCCCCATTGATTTTCAATGGAGTTCGGGTTCGGGCTCAAGTTCGGGTCCCGAACTCAAACTTTTTTCTGAAGTTCGGCTGAACCCGCCGATTCCATCCAGGTGTCCGCTCAACTCTAGTTATGATAGATTTGATGGTGTTCCTGGGCATCATCAAAGATTTGGAAGGTAATTAGTTGCATCAGAGCTTTTTATGGGCTTCCTAACAAAGGGGTCTGAATACATACCCACATGCCAATTTTCTGTTTTCTATTTCTAAACAATAGTTTTATTTATATATTTTTCTTATTTCACTTCACCAACTTAGACTATTGTGTTCGGATCCATCACATAAAATTCTGATTAAAAAAACATTGAACTTAAGGCTGTAATGTAACAAAATACGAAAAAAGTCAAGGGGGGTGAATAGTTTGCAAGGCACTGTAAATAGGGACCACTAAATAGCTAATGAGCAGAACCTGTGGGGAGGTGGGATCCTGCCTAAAACTACAACAAAGAGAAACAGAACAATCTGTCAGATAGACTCACGTGTAGCAAGTCTGTCAGATCTTCTCAGGCCTCTCACACGGCAGGGTGTGACAGCTAGTTGTTTTTGAACAGGTAGGCTTCTGAGTAGCAGACGGTCTACCTCGGGCATGTTTGCCTCCAGATCTCACACAGCTGCCACCCTGCTGGCTCACGGCCACGCTTGCACCCTGCTGGCTCAACCATACACTGCCATCCTGCTACAGTTTCACAGGCAAGCTGCCACCCTCACCCCTCTTCACCCGGCTCCCATATGCAATTGGCTACATGATCATCAACTACTGTCTGCTCATCACTTATTTCACTCTCACCAGTCTCATGGCATCGTCGCTACTTGCACGCCTACAGGAAGAAGCAGTCGACCTCTCCTCCAAATCTGGGCTGGGCAGTAGCTGCTGACTGTTCTCAATAAAATCTTCCTCTCTTAAAACTGGGCAGAGCAGGCGGCACTTGCCAGGCAGAAGAAGCAGCAAAGGAAAAAGACAGGTTCAGAACAGGTGAAGGCACAGAGCTTGTTCCTGGGCTATGCCAACTGAGTTTGGTGTCAGAGAAACCCACCAACGCCTGGCTGTGGGTGTCTTATTTTGAGTCAACCATTCCAGGACAGTGGGATTGGTCATCTAAACACGACCGCTGGATGACAGTGACAGCAATGTGCTGTTGCTGCTGCTACCACCACCCCTTCTTCTGCTGCTACTCCTGCTGGCTAAAGCAACATTTTTGCCACTGCCTGTTCCTTTGGAGGGGCCTTGCAACTCTTTGTTGGACATACTGTACAGTAACTGTACATGTAAAATAAGTTATTTAATGTCAATATGGACATCACAATAACAGTAGTATTATACAGCGTATTCAAACCAATTTGAGAATCAAGGCCTAATGGAATTGCTCATCTATGAAACAAGGTGGGCACCCTAATAACAGTAATAATAGACAGCTTATTCATCCCAATTTGAGAATCAAGGCATAATAGAATTGCTTATTTATTTAACATGGTGGACACCCCAGTAACTGCTAAATTAGAAAGCTTATTCACCCCTATCTGAGAATCAAGGTGTAATAGAATTGCTTATCTATTTAACTGTTATTGGGGTGCCCACCTAGTTAAATTACACAGCTTAGGCCACTTTCACACTAGCGTCGGGGCTCCGCTTGCGAGCTCTGTTTGAAGGGGCTCACAAGCGGCCCCGAACGCATCCGTCCAGCTACTAATGCATTCTGAGTGGATGCGGATTCGCTCAGAATGCATCAGTCTGGCAGCGTTCAGCCTCCGCTCAGCAAGCGGACACCTGAACGCTGCTTGCAGCGTTCGGGTGTCCGCCTGGCCGTACGGAGGCAAACGGATCCGTCCAGACTTACAATGTAAGTCAATGGGGACGGATCCGTTTGAAGATGACACAATATGGCTCAATTTTCAAACGGATCCGTCCCCCATTGACTTTCAATGTAAAGTCTGGACGGATCCGTCTGAAGCTACTTTCACACTTAGAATTTTTTCTACAATATAATGCAGACTGATCCGTTCTGAACGGATCCCAAGTCTGCATTATATGAGCGCATCCGTCTGGGCAGACCCCAGACGGATCCGCTCTGAACGCAAGTGTGAAAGTAGCCTTATTCACCCCAATTTGAGAATCAAGGCATAATGGAATTGCATATCTATTTAACAAGGTAGGCAACCCAATAACAGTAGTATTAGACAGCTTATTCACCCCAAAGAATTTCTTATCTATTTAACAAGGTGAAAGTCACAATAACAGTTAAATGAGAAAGCTTATTCACCCCAATTTGAGAATCAAGGCCTATTAGAATTGCTTATCTGTTTAACAAGGAGGACACCACAATAACCGTTAAATTAGACAGCTTATTCACCCCAGTTTGAAAATCAAGGCATAATAGAATTGCTTCTCTATTTAACAAGGAGGACACCACCAATAACAGTTACATTAGACAGGTCGTTCACCCCAATTTGAGAATCAAGGCCTATTTAACAAGTGGTACATTGTTCAGTAAGATAGCTATGTGCCCTACACAGGGATTTATGCAAAGTGGGCTGTCTCCTATGGATCCCTTCAGCTTCAGATTACAGAGTCTGCACTGTCCCTGCAGTCTCCCTATGCTCACCCTACAGTGAGTAAAAACACTCCCTATGATCTCCCTACACTGTCCCTATCTTCCTATCCAATATTCCACAATTAAAGGCTTCTTGAACACTATCCCTACCATTTGTCAAGTCTCTCACTATGCTCAGCTCACAGTGAAATGTCTGACATTGCAGAGGATGAGGCTTTTTATAGGGCTGTGCCATTACAGGGGCTGGGTAGCTGCTGATTGGCTGTCTGCATGGCATTATGGGTGATCTAGCGACTTCTTACTTTCACTGTGTAACACGTGTAGCCGCCATTTTAGGGGGAAAAAAATCTGTTACTACAAAGCGCAAATTAATTCAGATTCGTTACAAACTTAATTTTTCCCAAACTTACAATTGAATTCCACTTCGGGTGCTTTGCATCGATCAACACTAGTTGACATAGTCAGGAGAAAATGGGTAACTAAATTCTTTGGAATGCCTGTTGGGCCAAAGTGTTCACTACATATTTGAATCCTCCAATGTACTTAATACTTTGTAAAAGGTGTCATAATGGATGAATTTATACTGGGGAGACTGTACAGAAACTGATCTTCAATGAACTTACACAGACACACTATAAAACACAAGGTCAATACAACTGTTGGAAACCATTCCTCTGGACCAGGACACTCCATGGACAACCTAAAGGTTTGAATCTGTCACCTCCCAAAACCATCCCAAGCCGCCAGCAGTACCTGCGTGTAGCCAGCAGTGTGTTTCTGATGATGCCTTTCTTCCTGAAGTCAGATGCAGAAAAAGTACTAAAAATTTTTTTTATAACCCTGCCCGGCGACCTCCTTGCTTCAAGTCACAGTAACCAGGCCCCCTTCCCTGCCCCTTTGCTGTGACTGACAGCGCTTATGCACGAGAGTTTGGCTGCCTTTGCCAAACAGCCGGCTGTCAGTCACAGCGAAGGAGCAGGGAAGGGGGCGTGGTTACCGTGACTTGAAACAAGGAGGCCGCTGCCTCCTTGACTTCAAGCATGTGTGGAGAAGCGTGCCAAGCAGCGGATAAAAAGTTTTCAGTACTTTTGCTGCATCTGCCTTCAGGAAGAAAGGCATCATCAGAAACACGCTGCTGGCTACACGCAGGTACAGCTGTCAGCTTGGGATAGTTTTGGGAGGTGACAGGTTCCCTTTAATTCTCAAAGAGAATTTTAAGAATGATTAAGACAGGAAATCTTGGGAATTTAAGATAATAACTGAATTCCAGTCATTGACCCAAAGAATGAATCTAGCATCTGGTTTTATGAGCCGCTATTTGGATAAAATTCACACCTCCCTCAGTATGGCTCCCTATCCCTAATCTGAATACCCTTTGTCTATGCTGAACATATCCACTTATAACACAAACACTGTTTATTATCTTAATTTTCCATCTTCCCATGTACAGGTGTTGTTTTAACATCCTCTTAATGTTTTGCTTGCTTCTCAGTCTTCCATTTGTAATTCAGCCGGAAGAAGGAGCATTTGTGCTCTGAAAGCTTGCAGTATGATTTTTTCTGGTTAGCCAATAAAGCTATTATATGTTTGGATTTATTAACGCAAAAGTATTCCATGTCACATAGATTTTTTTCTGGTACTGTGCACTTCTTGATACACATTACTACACCTCTTGAAAAATTCCAAGAAGTTTCCAAAATGGGGTCATTTCTTTGGGGTTTCCAATGTAGGGGTACCTCAGAGTGTTTTCAAATGCAACATGGCACCCAAAAAACATTTTTAGCAAAATTTGCCTTCGAAAAGCCATATGGCTCTCCTTCCCTTCTGAACCCTGCTGTGTGCCCATACAGAAGTTTATGACGACATAGGAATGGGATATTTCTGTAAACTGGAGAATCGGTGTAATCAATATTGAGGTTAACTTTGCTGTTCAATGGGTTGTGTCAGGTTTATAAGTTATCCACTATGTGTTGTAGGAATCAATTATGTTTTAAAATTTCACCTCCATTTTGCTTTAATTCCTGTTGAAAATCTTAAGAGTTAATAATAGTTATAAATTCAGTTTTGAATAATTTGAGGGGTGTAGTTTCTAAAATGAGATCATTTATGGGTGATTTTGTTATATAACTTCCTCTAAGTCACTACAATAGAGTTGGTCCTTTTTACAAAATGATGCTAAAATAAAGTAAACATATGATGAATGGTATAACTATTTTGTGAGGTATTAGGGTGAGGTATCTGTCTTGAAAGCAGAGAAATTCAGTTAGAAATTGAAAATTGTTAAAAATATGCTGTACTTTTTTAACCCTTTAGATACCAGATGTTTTTTTGTTTTTCCATTTTTATTTTTCTATCTTCCTGAAGCCATAACTTTTTTATTTGTCCGTTCATGCACCATGTTTACTAATCGCTCCATCGCTGTACGGCGCTGGTAGAGAAAGGGTTAAGACACTTTTTACATTTCATCTACCTAATTTAAAAATTCTGGCAAGTGTCACTTTATGTGGTAATAACTTTGAAATGCTTTTACTTATCCAAACAACTCTAAGATTGTTCATTCGTGACACACCATGCAGCATGCAGCGGGTGCCATAGTGGGCAGGTCTCTGCTGTTTCAAACAGCAGAGACCTGCGGCCAATGACCATGACCGCAAATAATGCAAATCTCGGTCATTAAAGCCTTTAAATGCCGTGATGAAGTGTGATCACGGAATCTTAAAGCTCAAAAATCCGTGCACTTCTGGGCTTCTAACCGGTAGGCCAACATAAGAAATGAGCAATTCTGCTCTCATCATGGAAACATGATGGTACAGAATAAAATTAAAAAAAAACTGAGCCTTGTAGCTTGAAACACAAGCTACAAAACCATAAAAAGTAAAAAAAAAAAGTTGAATACATGAAAATTTTTTATAAATTAAAATTTGAATCACCCCCCTTTCCGTAGAATAAAAAAATAATTACATAAATAACAAAAAATATAAACATCACGGGCATCACTGCGTCCAAAAATGCCTGTACTATTAAAATATAGAGACAATTTTCCAATACAGCGAATGTCGTAGTGGAAAAAAGGGTAAAAATGGCCGATTTGCCATTTTTTCATCGCTTCTCTTACCCAAAATCAGTTAAAAGAATCTGAAGAAAAATTCAAACACACTATAAAACGGTATCAATAAAAACTACAGATCGTCCCACAAAAATGATCCCCCACACAGCTCAGTACATCTTACTATACAAAAGTTATTTGGGTCAGAATATAGTGATGTAAAAAAAATGTTTTTCAAAGTTTTTATTTATTTTTACAGTATTTAGACATTAACCCCTTAAGGACACAGCCTTATTTCACCTTAAAAACCAGGCCATTTTTTGCAAATCTGACCAGTGTCACTTTAAGTGGTGATAGCTTTAAAACACTTTGACTTATCCAGGCCATTCTGAGATTGTTTTTCGTCACATATTGTACTTCATGACACTGGTAAAATGAAGTAAAAAAAATCATTTTTATTTATAAAAAAATAAAAAATTTACCCAATTTTTTTTAAAAATTGCAAATTTCCAAGTTTCTATTTCTCTACTTCTATAATACATAGTAATACATATAAAAATTGTTATTACTTTACATTCCCCATATGTCTACTTCATGTTTAGATCAATTTGGGAATGATATTTTATTTTTGGGGGATGTTACAAGGCTTAGAAGTTTAGAAGCAAATCTTGAATTTTTTCAGAAATTTTCAAAAACCCACTTTTTAGGGACCAGTTCAGGTCTGAAGTCACTTTGTTAAGGCTTACATAATAGAAACCACCCAAAAATGACCCCATTCTAGAAACTACACCCCTCAAGGTATTCAAAACTGATTTTACAAACGTTGTTAACCCTTTAGGTGTTCCACAAGAGTTAATGGCAAATGGTGATAAAATTTCAGAATTTAGATTTTTTGGCAAATTTTCCATTTTAATCCATTTTTTTCCAGTAACAAGGCAAGGGTTAACAGCCAAACAAAATGCTATATTTATTGCCCTGATTCTGTAGTTTGCAGAAACACCCCATATGTGGCCGTAAACTACTGTACGGGCACACAGTAGGGTGTAGAGGGAAAAGTGCGCCGTATGGTTTTTGGAAGGCAGATTTTGCTGGACTGGTTTTTTTGACACCATGTCCCAATTGAAGCCCCCCTGATGCAACCCTAGAGTAGAAACTCCATAAAAGTGACCCCATCTAAGAAACTACACCCCTCAAGGTATTCAAAACTGATTTTACAAACTTTGTTAACCCTTTAGGTGTTGCACAAGATTTACTGGAAAATAGAGATACAATTTCAAAATTTCACTTTTTTGGCAGATTTTCCATTTTAATATTTTTTTCCCAGTTACAAAGCAAGGGTTAACAGCCAAACACAACTCATTATTTATGGCCCTGATTCTTTAGTTTACAGAAACACCCCATATGTGGTCGTAAAAAACTGCTGTACGGGCACACGGCAAGGTGCAGAAGGAAAGGAATGCCATAAAATTTTTGGAAGGCAGATTTTGCTAGACTGTTTTTTTTTACACCATATCCCATTTGAAGCCCCTCTGATGCACCCCTAGAGTAGAAATTCCAAAAAAGTGACCCCATTTTAGAAACTACGGGATAGGGTGGCAATTTTGTTGGTACTAGTTTAGCGTACATATGATTTTTGGTTGCTATATATTACACTTTTTGTGAGGCAAGGTAACAAGAAATAGCTTTTTTGGCACAGTTTTTTTGTTGTTATTTACAACATTCATCTGACAGGTTAGATCATGTGGTATTTATTGGCACTATTTTGGGGTGCGTGTGACTTTTTGATCTCTTGCTATTACACTTTTTGTGACGTAAGATAAATGGCTTTTTTAACACTGTTTTAATTTTTTTACGGTGGTCATCTGAGGGGTTAGGTCATGTGATATTTTTATAGAGCCGGTTGATACGGACGCGGCGATACCTAATATGTATACTTTTTTTTTATTTATGTAAGTTTTACACAATGATTTCATTTTTGAAACAAAAGAAATCATGTTTTCGTGTTTCCATAGTCTAAGAGCCATAGTTTTTTCAGTTTTTGGGCGATTATCTTGGGTAGGGTATGATTTTTGCGGGATGAGATGATGGTTTGATTGGTACTATTTTGGCGTACATGCGACTTTTTTGATCACTTTTATTACCTTTTTTGGGAAGTAAGGTGGGCAAAATTTCTTGAAGATCCAGTTGGTCTGATGTCTGTATAATACAGTACAGTACACTATATAGTGTATTGTACTGTATTTTACTTACACTTTGTCTGAACAGATCTATGCCTTTAGCACAGATCTGTTCAGCACCATGGACAGCAGGATGCCTGAGAAGTTGCCATGGGAACCTTCCCCGTCTGCCACAACTGAGCAGACGGGAAGGGGAAGGAGGGGGGCTGTCTGGGGGCACCCTCCCTCTCCCATCGGGGGGCTGCAAAGGCACAGCAGCCCCCCAATGGGAGAGGGAGGGAGCTCCCTGACTGTTAACCTTTTCCATACAGCAGTCCGTACGGACCGCGGTATGGAAAGGGTTAAACGGCTGACATCACAGCACAGATGTCAGCCGTTTATACCAGAGTGTCAGCAATGTGCTGACACTCTGGTATACCCACTGGACACCAATGAATATTTAAGAGGAGGCGGGCGGGGGATCGCGATCCCGCCTGCCGCACCTCCCGCACCGCCCGCACCGCCTTCAACCCCCCCCCTGCACCACCTGCCGGCATAAAATCATTCAGGGGTGCAGGGGGGGGTGAAAAATCTATAATTTCCGCACATTAAAGTTTCTGATCCCCGCGGATCAGAAACTGCAGAAAGCGCAGCAAACCGCAGGTCTGAATTGACCTGCGGTTTGCTGCGATCACTGACACGGGGGGGGGGGGGGTCACGGCACCCCCCCGCGCATTTAGCCGAGGTGCCTGCTCAATGATTGAAGCAGGCACCTTGTTCTGATCACCGCCCGCCGGGTGGTGGTGATCGGAACAACACATGACACGTCATGTGTCCTTAAGGACTCGGGAAACATGCCATACCGGTACGCATATGTGTTATCATTGTAAGAATGAAGGGCACAGAGAATGAAGGGCACAGGTCGGTTTTGCAGCAAAGGGAATGCCGCAGGGACAAAACCCATAAAACGGTAGAGGAACATTATGTTCCATATTAAATGGTGGCATTAGAAAGTACAACTTGTCCCGCAAAAAATAAGCCCTCATATGGATATGTGAACGGAAAAATGAAAAAGTTATGGCTCCAGGAAGATAGGGAAGAAAAATGAAAACGCAAAAATGAAAAACACATACGGTATCAAAGGGCTGAAAAGGGAGAAACTGAAGTAAATAAATCTATAATTGCTTATGTTTTGAACTCAGGACCTGCAAGTCAAGCTGGCGGACCCAGAAGAGATACCAACTGTGGAACTTTTAACCCAGCAGATTTTCACTTTAAAGGAGAATATGGCAACACTGAATTTGGCAAGCCATGGTCATTTAACACATACTCAGAAGGTATTTGGGGGAAAAGATTTTATATGTGTGTTTTGTTTTAAAAAATGGTTTCTGAATTATATATTCAGTTGTCAAGATAGTCTTACAGTAAAATTAATAAAAAAGGGTTGACCATTTTAACATTATTTACCCACCAGGTGACAAATGCCAAACGTTTACGGCATGATTGCTCTAGAGCAGGGTTTCTCAACTCCGGTCCTTGGGACCCACCTACCGGTCAGGATTTGAGAATATCCCACAAAATGAATACCTGTGGTAAGTCCTGATGCATGGACACTAATTATATCACCCGCTCAATACTAAGGAAATCCTGAAAACATGACTGGCATGTGGTTCCCGAGGACCTGAGTTGAGAAACCCTGCTCTAGAGTAATATGGGCTAGGCTAGTGAGCTGACTCCACACCTTTATGCAGTAACCTGATAGTGATCTGAACTTCTTATCTTCAGTACTAGTCATGTATTACTATAGATAATAGCCCAAAATCAGGGTGACAGATTTCCTATAAACATGCCAGGCATGAACACCTGTCTAAGATAAATAATACATAAAGACTAGATGGACCATGTGGTCCTTTTCTGCTGTCAGTCTTCTATGTGCTGATCGATTGCTATAGCATCGTAGGGTCGTTGCAAACTGCTTAACCCCGTCCCGACATCTGCTGTACATGTACCGCGCAGTGGGAATCGACATTCTGACAGCCGCTTTACAGGTACAATGTGCTTATTGGGCTGGTGCAGGAGCTGCGCACTCCTGATCAGCAGCAGGGGCCCGGCTGTTCCAATTTCTGATATTTACAGACTCTATACTGACAGGGAGTGTTCCACAGGAATGGCGCATAGCAAATGTGGTGCCAATATTCAAAAAGGGTGCAAAAACAGACTCCGGAAATTATAGGCCGGTAAACCTGACAAAACAACAGATGTGCAGATTGGGGGAAACCTGGGAAATAGTGACCATAAAGTAAGAACCTTCCAATTGTCATTCAAAAGAGTGTTTCTTCAGGGAGAAACAAAAATACCAAACTTCAAAAAAGCAAAATTTAGCCAAGTAAAAGAGGCCATAGGCCTAACTAACTGGGACGAAGTCCTTTAAAAATAAAAATACAGCCACAAAATGGGATATTTTAAAAAGCATCCTAAAATCTAATTGTGAGAGGTACATACCTTATGGGAAAAAAAGGTTAAGGAACAAGAAAAAAAACAATGTGGATAAATAGAACTGTAAGGAATTCAATAAATGAAAAAAGAAAGCATTTAAATCACTAAAACAGGAGGGTAGCGAGGAAGCACTGAAAAACTATAAGGAAAAAAATTGAATATGTAAAAAATAAATAAAAACACCCAAACTAGAGATCGAGAGATTAATTGCTGAAGAGAAAAACGAACCCTAAAATGTTCTTTAATTATATAAATGGTAAAAAGTATAAATCTGAAGGTGTCAGCCCTCTACAGAGTAATGAGGGGGGAGTTGCGGGGAGGAGAAAGCAAAGCTATTAAATATTTTTTTCTCCACTGTATTCACAGAGGAAAATAAACTGCCAGATGAAATGCAAAATGTAAAAGTAAACTCCCCATTAAAAGTGCCCTGTCTGACCCAGGAAGAAGTACAGCGGCATCTTAAAAAGATTCAAATGGACAAATCGTCAGGACCAGATGGCATACACCCCCGTATCCTAAGATAATTAATTAATGTCATAGCCAGACCCTTATTTCTGATATTTAAGGACTCTATACTAACAGGTAGTGTTCCACAGGATTGGCGCATAGCAAATGTGGTGCCAATATTCAAAAAGGGTCTAAAAACAGAGCTCGGAAACTATAGGCTGGTAAGTTTAACATCTGTAGTGGGTAAACTGTTTGAAGGTTTTCTAAGAGATGCTATCTTGGAGTACCTCATCTTGGAGTAAAATAAGCAAATAATGCCATATCAGCATGGCTTCATAAGGGATCGGTCATGTCAAACTAATTTAATCAGTTTCTATGAGGAGGTAAGTTCTAGACTTGACAGCGGCAAATCAATGGATGTCGTATATCTGGACTTCTCCAAAGCATTTGACACTGTACCACATAAAAGGCTGGTATATAAAATGAGAATGCTTAGACTGGGAAAAAATGTCTGTATGTGGCTAAGTAACTGGCTCAGTGATAGAAAACAGAGGGTGGTTATTAACGGTCCACACGGTCACTGTCACTAGTTGGGAACCTCAGGGGTCAGTATTGGGCCCTATTCTCTTCAATATATTTATTAATGATCTTGTAGAAGGCTTGCCCAGTAAAATATAAATATTTGCAGATAGCAATAAACTGTGTAAAGTAATTGACATGGAAGAGGACAGTATACTGCTACAGAGGGATCTGGATAGATTAGAGGCTTGGACCCGGAAGTGGCAGATGAGGCTTAACACTGAAAAATGTAAGGTTATGCACATACAGTAGGAAGGAATAATGCAAATCACCCGTACATACTAAATGGTAAAACACTGGGTAACACTGACATGGAAAAGGAATTTTAGTGAACAGCAAACTAAGCTGTAAAAACCAGTGTTAGGCAGCTGCTGCCAAGGCCAATAAAATAATAGGTTGCATCAAAAGGGGCATAGATGAGAACATAGTCTTACCACTTTACAAATCACTAGTCAGACCACACATGGAGTACTGTGTACAGTTCTGGGCTCCTGTGAACAATGCAGACATAGCAGAGCTGGAGAGGGTACCGAGGAGGGCAACTAAAGTAATAACTGGAATGGGGGGACTACAGTACCCTGAAAGATTATCAACATTAGGGTTATTCACTTTAGAAAGCGGGAGGGGAGATCTAATAACTATGTATAAATATATCAGGGGTCAGTACAGAGATCTCTCCTATCATCTATTTATCCCCAGGACTGTCTCTGTGATGAGGGGACATCCTCTGCGTCTGGAGGAAAGAAGGTTTGTACACAAACATAGAAGAAGATTCTTTATGGTAAGAGCAGTGAGAGCTGCTTTATGGTAAGAGCAGTGAGACTATGGAACTCTCTGCCTGAGTAGGTGGTGATGGTGAGTTCACTAAAAGAGTTCAAGAGTGTATATGGATGTATTTCTGGAGTGTAATAATATTACAGGCTATAGCTACTAGAGATGGTTCGTTAAACCAGGGAGTTATTCTGTTGATCCAGGGAGTTATTCTGGATCAACATTGGAGTCGGGAAGGAATTTTTTTTGCCTTCTTCTGGATCAACTTGCAGCATAACAGGCTGAACTGGATGGACAAATGTCTTTTTTCTGACTTATATACTATGTTACTATGTACTGAAATACGTACGCCACTAAACACTTTCACCACATATAACTGCACAAGTGAACTGCGTATATATTTTTCTTTTTCCACAGATATAAGCCACTAAAGGCTTTTCAATATAGGACTTGCAACCCAAGAACAAATTGCTGAAATGACAGAGCTGTATAATGGCTATTTGGATCCCCAAATAATTATTCCTTGCACTTGTAAATCGCTTTTCTAGCACTGTCCCTAGCGCCTTCTAACATCTCTCCCTGCACTAAGAAGCTGTGAATTTTTTGTCACAATGAGTTTTTTCCTATTGCTGTCCCTAACGCCTTTTCACGTCTGTCCCTGCACTCCGAACGCTGGAAAATGTCTGAATCCAAGATGGCCGCCGTATTTATAGGGCTGTGACATCACAGGGCTGGCTGGCTGCTGATTGGCTGCATGCATGGCATTATGGGTCATCCCGCCTTACCAGAGTTTCTTGCCCCATGTCCTCACGCGTGTAACCGCCATTTTAGCGCGAAGCACGAGGAAATTCGCATTCGTTGTAGATCAAATTTTTGCTGAAATTCGGATCGAATTCCACTTCGTCAGCTTTGATTCACACATCTCTACTGATCACCACTGCAATTGCAGCGTCCAGCAAATATAGCAGTGCTCATATAAGTGCTGCCTTCTCTTCAATCAGCTGATCAGTGGGGGTGCCAGGAGTTGGACCCCCGCCGATCTGATATTGATGACCTATTTTGAGGAGAGGTCATCAATAGTAAAAAGCGGGCAGCTCTTTTAAGTCTACTTTGTCTTTTCCCTTTGGTTGAAGAAAATGCATTAAGTTAAGAAGGCTGAAGCTTCAGCCTGTATTTGTGGGAGGGGCTTGAGCCTTTATCAGCCCTACTCACCGCTACCCAGCAGGCGATCCGGTCGTCACTTCCGGTTAGGAGGAGTCGCGTGTTTGCTCCCCTCTGCCATCTCATCCACTCCTGCACGCTGCAGCTCCACTTCTCTGGAGGGTAAGTCGGGGCTTCCCCCTCTAAAGGCTTGTTTGCGGGTTCCCCCGCTGGTCGTGTCCATGGCGGCACCCACCTTCCGCAGTTTAGGCACCGCCGATCCTCCAATGCCTTGGCCGGCGAGTGCGTTTCACTGTGGAACGCAAACGCGGCAAGCCTCCTTCACCTAGGAAGGATTCAAGGACGGCAGCCACAATGCTAAGCAGAGGCCTTCCTTATACTCAGCAGGGACAGATATTTTCTGGACAAGTTGCACTCACTGTGCCAGCTAGATCATTTCAAGGGGTTGTTCATAGGACATTTAGAGGGGTGCCCATAGAACCCTCTCTATAAGGCACGGACGACCCTAGATTGAATAGGAATATGCAGGTGTTCATGTGGTGGGATCGGCAGGTCAGGAAGGGTCTTACGCATGGGCCCACCGGCCTGTTTTCTGTAGGGGGCGAATCACGGACTTCAGCTACGTCTCAGTGTCACCCATCTTGTTCACAGACCATGCGTGCGCAGGTGTAAAGAGACCGTCATCGGAAGCATGTCACACAGTGCCAGCCGTGAGTCAGCCATGTTCGCACACGCTGACTAATCCGCATTGTGTTGAATAACCCCATCACGGGTCAGGGGCAACGGGTCCGAGCTAGTATGCTCCTAGGAGCAATAGCAGCTGCAGGCCATGTAAGCCTGTGTAAGCTTTTTTGGGGGGGGCCAGTTCCGGTAACATTAGCATTCCTGCACTCCTCAGGGCCTGGGATTTCTCGGTCAGAGGTCCGCATTGGGCGTCCCCTTTTTCCCTGCCGCATGATGCATGTCTAGTCATGCGGCCTTGCTGGCGCTGGCTCCAGAAAAGGAAAAAAAAAAGGGAAAAAAAAGAGAGAAAAAAATATATATAAAAATCCCTGATACGCTCAGGTCGTCTCTCTCTTGCCTGGTCACCCAGGCGCCCCCTTTTTTCTATATCTTTTCTCTCCTCCTGGTTACGCCCAGGCCTGTCATCGTTTGCCTGGTACGCCCAGGTCACTGTTGTCCTTGTGTCCTCATCCACTTCTTGAGCCCGGATTGTTCACCTAGGCACGGTCGCTTGTCTTGTCTTTATGTCATTGTCGTCCCCTTTTTCGCCCAGGGCACAGTTCCCGTTCCTGGTACGCCCAGGTCCTCCTGGTCTCCTCACCTGCTATTGGTACTTGGGTCTCCTTGCAATTCCCACCTTCCCGCTAGCTGGCAGTGTGCTTTCTGATCTAGCACAGCCCACGGGGCCACTTTCCCGCCTGGTCCTCAGGTTTTTAGCACTCTTGTCCGCCTGGCTCACAGGTCCGTCATGTAATGTCGTCCGGCCCTCCACGGGCCACTGCTACGCGCAGCTTCTGTCTTGTCATGGCAACGCACCATCTCTTTCTTTCCGACCACCTGGTATGTTCAGGTTGCCTTTTTCTGTCAATAGCCAATCTGATACGCTCAGTACGCCTGACTCAAACAGGTCTGGGGTCATTCCTTATACAGCGCTCTCAGGTTTTCGCTTGTTTCTTTTTCTATTTTCCCTTTTCTTTCAGGTTCTAGCCTGTTTCCAGGTTCCAGTCAGTCCTGTCCAGGTAAGTGCTCACTGAAATCCTCTGCGACCCCAACGGTTCAATGTTTCACGGTTAATCAGATTCTTCATCTATCCGGACAGGTCGATTTTCTCTTTCTAGTCCGTGTTATGGTGTTCTGTATTCGGGTACGTTCATATCTCTGTTTTCTCGCACCTTCTCGGTTCTTTTCTCCATCACCCCTCCTGGCTTCTCTTTTTTCACAGGTCAAGCATGTCTCGAGCCTCCGATATAGATGACAGCCTTTCTGTCCCTGAAACGTTTGTTTCGGGCCAAGCCGGTCCTTCGTCCCTAAGGAATTGGACCATTCCAAAATTACTTGCGGAACTTAACAAGAGGGGCATTCCGCACCCAGCCTCCGCCAGAAAGGCAGAACTTTCTAAACTGCTCATGACCGGCCCTAACCCTTCCAGGGATCAGCCGGGCACGTCATCCATCCAGCTCTCGCTGGTTCGGCTACAGTCCACCATGAACACACTGGTAGACTCGGTGGCTGACGTCCAAGCTAGAGTAACGGAACTGAAATCATGGGCCTCCTTGGCGCCCCCTGCACTCGGCCCACTGGCCACCGCCTCCACTTCCATTTGCCTGACGCCAGGTACACCCAGCTCTATTCCCCAAGTGGCCCCCTCACATTTTATCCCAGAAAATCTCAAACGAGACATCCTGGCAGGGAAGGATGTAAATCTTGCGTCAGTTCTCATTGCCGCCCAAGATGGACCCGAAAACAGGGTGATCAATTGTGGAGATGTGTCCGTGGTCCTTAGGGCCAAGTTATCCATTCCCGAGTTTGTCCTTGCGTTCAGCCTTTTTAGGGACATTGTCTGCACCGCACAACCGGAGAGAAGGGAAGAGCTGGATACCTATTTGTACCTGGTCACCGACCTGGGGCACAAGTATGGGGGTTCAGCCTTCTACGATTACCATTGATCTTTCTCGGCAAAAGCGGCAGCAGCTCTGGCTCAATTTCAGAGAGCTCCTGAAGAAGCGTTGTAGCGAAACCCGGGTCGGGCGTCTGTGCAGGCTGATCTGAATGCTTGTTATATTTTTAACTTTGGATCTATGAGAAGATTTAGGAATACCAGAGAAGGTGTTTGATGAAGCCTATGGAGATGTGGGGACACAAGTGGTGATAAATACGCACACTGTGAATGGAATCTTGTGAGTATATTTCTTCCTTGCGGTTGTAAAACACAGTGGCAGTACTTCACCATATGGAGTTTCTATTTGCACTCTGCAGGCACTTGTAGATCTGAGGAGGATTTTGTTACAACCTGTGAACCTGGTGAAAACCCAGCTTTCTTCCCTTTTAATCCGAGGAGAGAGGATAAGAAAAGAAAAGAAAAGCAATATTCTTTCTGCAGCGCAGTCTCTTTTTTGTTTGAATCAATTTCAGTATGTCACCAGATGGGCTAGTATTGATACAGAACTATTCTGCTGTCACTTCGCGGGGCTCAGGGCACCCACTTGCGCGGTGTGTCAGTCTATATTTTATACCTCCGAGTGGTGTCCAAACACCGCCCATACCGCGCAGGACCGAGCTCTCCCGGGGGTCTACGGGACCCAAGATGTCACCCCTTCAACCGACAAGCTCGGTCGCCCCATTAGGAGCCAAGTCTGTAATAATTTCAATACAGGTGGTTGCTCCTATTGCAGTTGCAGAGCCCTCCACGTATGCTCCTTGTGCTTTAGGGCCCACCCTCGTTCCTCCTGTCCCAAGAGGACGGCTAAACAATCCTGACTAGCCCACATTAACGTGGACCTCCTGGCAGCTCTCCTCCGAGGCCACCATGACGAGCACTTTGTGGCGTTCCTGTTGGCAGGCTTCTCGGAGGTATTCCACACCGGGCTCGTCGCACTACCGCAGGTCTCTTGGGAGGGCAGGAATTTTCTGTCAGCCACCGGGGATCCAGTAGCAGCGAGGGATTTAATACAGTCCGAAGTAGATAAAGGTTTCCTTATAGGTCCCTTTCTATCCATACACTTTCATTCGTGGCGTATCAACCCTATCAGCCTGGTCTCCAAAAAAAACACTAATAAAAAAAGGTTGATCTCTGACCTGTCCGCCCCTCATGTTCCTAGCCTTAATTCACTCATTCCTTCAGAGGAGTTCTCCATGAAATATTACTCCATAGACGAGCCCATACGAGCCATTCTGTTGTATGGTAGAGGAGCTTGGTTGGCAAAAGCGGACATCGCGGATACATTCAAGCTCCTCCCCATCCAACCTCAGTTATGGCAGTACTATGGCATTAAGTGGGCTGGCCATTATTACTTTGCCAACAGGCTCACTTTCGGCTCTAAAAGCAGCCCTTGGTTTGTTCGACCAGTTCGCCAAGGCACTCCACTGGATCCTGGTCTATCACGGCAGACTGCAGACGGTCATCCATTACCTGGATGATTTTCTGATCATTGAGGGCCCACAGGACAGATCAGGCAATCTCGCCACCCTCCTAGAGCTATTCTCTAGTCTAGAGGTTTCGGTTTCGCCCAGGCCAAAACTGAAGATCCCGCCACTAGGGTCACATTCCTGGGCATCGTTCTCGATTCCGTCTGTTTGGAAGCCAGCCTCCCAGAAGAGAAGCTCGCCCAATGCCGAGAGGTTATTGCCCACGCTGCCTCCTCCGGGTGCCTTACCAAAGTCGAGTTACAATCTCTTCTGGGCCGGCTCAATTTTGCCTCTAGGATCATGCCCCAGGGCAGGATTTTCGTATCAAGGCTACTCCAGCTTCTTCCCTCGGCGCCCGAGGACAGCGTCATCCGATTGGACAGCCACGCCATGGCAGACCTGGCCATGTGAGAGTTGTTCCTCTCCCGCTGGAACGGCATTGCCCTCTTCGTTCCTCCATGGTCGCCCTCCTTCACTACTATCTTGTCGGATGCTGCCGCTTCCTGAGGTTACGCAACCATTTGCGGTCGCCATTGGCTGGTTGACCGTTGGCCCACGTCCGTCCTGGCGGATGCCGAATCAATCAGCACCTCCTCCCTGTTGGAATTGTACCCCATTGTCGCAGCCGCACAGGCCTGGGGTCATCTGTGGGCCAACTCGCCGGTGATGTTCGTCACCGACAATCAGGCCCTAGTGGACATCATAACCAAAGGTAGGGCTAAGTCTAAAAAATAATGTCACTTTTACGCTGGCTTGTCTGGCTTTCCCTTTCTCACAATTTCCATTTACACTGCAGCCACGTTCCGGGCCAGCAAATCATTGCGGCAGATGCATTGTCCCGATTAAATTTTCCCCTCTTTTTCCAGGTCATGCCCGAAGCTCTCAGATGTCCGACCCCGGCATTCAGTTCCCTGACCATGGTCTGAGTGCTCTCCTCTCCTCAGCAAGGGGCCTGGCGCAGCAGTCCCTCGCTCCAAATACGGCCAGGAACTAGCAATCTGGCCTAAGAACCTTCCAGAATTTTTCCAGGCTCCACCCGCAGGGCGATCTAGCTGATATCTCGTACATCATGGCCTTCATCGCTCATTGTCATTATCACCTAAATCTCTCACACAACACCATTAAGTTGTACCTTGCGGGCGTCCAATGCCACGTCATGCTCCATTTGAGGGGATGCGGTTAGGGCCACCTTGCATGGGGTCCAGAAAAGCAGGGTCAACCCCCCCTTCCCGTAGACAGGGGGTCACGGGTGAGATGTTTCAGAGGATTTCATCCGCCCTTGATGGCAACCCTTTTGGGCCCGATCCGGTCGTTGACCCTCCCTCCCATTCCCCTTTTTCTAATCCTCTCACTTAGGGCACCCCTCTTATAGGCTGCCCTCGTACCCGGCTCCAGGCGCAACTCAGCCGGTTAGGTGTCAAGACGGGCACGCCTGCCTGGGGCTAATTTCAGCCACGACCACAAATGCATGTATGTTATTGCAAAAAAACGCATAGGTTTTTTTTTTTGTGTGTGCATTTTTTGCCACACGAAAAGCGCAGAACACCCGCAGCTTGTGACATCATCTTAAGGTCTGGGTCACACATAATGGAACATGCAGCTGAAAAATCCATTGTGTTTTATGGTGCGTTTTCACAGCAAATAATGCAAAAACAAAAGGCATGTATTACATGCGGGTTTTGCTGTGGAAAAGCCAGCAGATTTCACCCTCTGTGAAATCTGCTGCATAAATTGAAATGCTGCAGATTTCTAATTTCCAATATTGCAGCTTTTCTGCTGCATTTATTTTATGCAGTCTGTGGATAAGAATTCTGAAATTTTTTCCACTTAGCCGACACTGTACAATGCTGCGGATTTGCTACATGTGAATCCACATCGGTAAATGGTTATTCAGTCACGTGTGACCCCCGCCTAAGGGTGCTGCCACAAAATGCAGATGTGATGCAGTTGGCAGCATGAAATGACTGCATTAAAAAACATGCACATTCACAACTCAGTTAGGACTCATGCACACAAACGTAAGGGCTCCATGCCTGTGCTGACTACTGAAAGTAGCAGTCCGCAATGCATGGGCACTGGCCAAGTGCACTCCTTCCAGCGGATGCTGCAATCTTGTCTGCATTCCACAAGATACGGCAAGATATAGGACATTGCTGAGGCACGGACCAAAAAGATTCTCTACTTCACTGCCAGATCTCTATTGATTGAAATTAAGGCCTGTCGGTGATCCAGCCACTTTCTGGCATCAATGCTGGCTTTCGGCCGGACAAAAACGATGCATGCAAAGTATTTTTGTCTAGCGACAGCTGGCATTTATGCCGGCTCAGGAAGCCAGATATCCTTGACAGAGAGGTGAACGAGGCCTTATAGAATTTAGCCAGTTTGGTAGCCTATTTAAACTGTGGTGTTCTGCATAGCAGAAACCATCTAAATGATTGAATTAATTGAAGCTGGCTTCACCACTTTCTGAAAGCATGTTTGTTGATAAAGTATCTGCGTCACAACTACATTCCAACTGCGCTTTGTGGCTGGGTTCACACGGGCGTTGCGGGAAAATGTGCGGGTGCGTTGCGGGAACACCCGCGATTTTTCCGCGCGAGTGCAAAACATTGTAATGCATTTTGCACTCGCGTGAGAAAAATCGCCCATGTTTGGTACCCAAACCCGAACTTCTTCACAGAAGTTCGGCTTGGGATCGGTGTTCTGTAGATTGTATTATTTCTCCTTATAACATAGTTATAAGGGAAAATAATAGCATTCTGAATACAGAATGCAAAGTAAACTAGCGCTGGAGGGGTTAAAAATAAATAAAAATAATTTAACTCACCTTAGTCCACTTGATCGCGTAGCCCGTCATCTCCTTCTGTCTCCTTTGCTGAACAGGACCTGTGGTGAGCATTAATTACAGGTAAAGGACCTTTGGTGACGTCACTCCGGTCATCACATGATCCATCACCATGGTAAAAGATCATGTGATGGATCATGTGATGACCGGAGTGACGTCACCAAAGGTCCTTTACCTGTAATTAATGCTCACCACAGGTCCTGTTCAGCAAAGGAGACAGAAGGAGATGCCGGGCTGCGCGATCAAGTGGACTAAGGTGAGTTAAATTTATTTATTTTTAACCCCTCCAGCGCTAGTTTACTATGCATTCTGTATTCAGAATGCTATTATTTTCCCTTATAACCATGTTATAAGGGAAAATAATAATGATCGGGTCTCCATCCCGATCGTCTCCTAGCAACCATGCGTGAAAATCGCACCGCATCTGCACTTGCTTGCGGATGCTTGCGATTTTCACGCAACCCCATTAACTTCTATGGGGCCTGCGTTGCGTGAAAAACGCAGAATATAGATCATGCTGCGATTTTCACGCAACGCACAAGTGATGCGTGAAAATCACAGCTCATCTGAACAGCCCCATTGAAATGAATGGGTCGGGATTCAGTGTGGGTGCAATACGTTCACCTACCGGATTGCACCTGCGCGGAAATCTCGCCCGTGTGATCGCAGCCTTAGGGTGCTCGCACATAGTGCAGTTCAGACATGCATTCAGGATGCAGTTTTTATTGTAGCTAGCTGAAATTTATAAAATAATTTCCACTATGCAGAACACTAGGGTTTAAGGTCGTCTGGTGTAAAAATAGTTGCAAACTGCATTTTTGCAACTATTTAAATGCCAGTGCAACAATAGTTTCTTGGGGGCAAATGCATGCAGGACTTTTTTCTGTCTAAAATAATGCAACAGAAATGGCTAAACAGATATAAAATGTGTATAACTGATGCTTAAAATACAGCGTCTGTTTTTTTTCTTTACTTTTCTGTTCTTCTGATCGATCAGAAGAATGGAAAAATAAACGGTGATGTGAACCTGACCTAATTTCTTATTTTATTTTTGGAGGGGGGGTTCTCTTTGCTGTCTTCTGTAGTCTGCATCAATTTTCATACATTGTAGGCTGCTCAGTCCCGTTCTTTGTACATTCATCAGTGAAACTCCTTGATGGTTTGGTCTCCAGCCACTTGAGGCATTTACCAAATGCTCATCTAACTAATATTCTGATCAACTTTGATGTGATCAGAATGTGGTATGGCTGCACATTGAGGAGCCTGGACTGACTGCATCTTCAACGACTAATTTTTCACCGCACAAAATGCAGTACGCAATGTGAGCTGCAGTTGAGAATTTTTTAATTTTTTGTAAAAAAAACAATTGAAGAAATGTTTCTCTTTTCAAGCATAAAATAAGTGTAATGCCATAAAAAAGGTGTCCAAAACCTTTAAGTAAAAAAAAAAAACACCATATCCATACGATCTGTATTATAAAACCTATGCATTATGTATTCCGAATGATGAACTCAAGATGTACAAACAATACCAGAATTGCTATTTTTTTATCACCTTGCCTCCAGAGTAGTAGCAAAACTCCATCAGTGTCACGGATGGTGTTACAGAAAACTAGAAGACACAAATGAAGATCAGACTGACTTGATCCAAAACTAAGGAACAGAAGGGTAAGCCCTGTAACAAGCCTAGCTCTCTCCCTAACTGCTCAGCATATGCAAAAATCTCAATGGTAGAAAACTGCATACCCTCGTTCCTCGACTGAATGACACCTGAACACCCTATAATAGTGAGGGGACACGACCACCGGCTCCCTACACTTAATACGGAGGGAGTCAGGGTCACCTATGATCAAGCAAACAGGAAAACAGGAATAAAGAAACAGACTTAACTTGTGGGTGCAGCAGAAACAGCTTCTAGCATCAGCACACTCCAGGAAGTTGTATAAACCGCAAAGTGATGCGGTATGGGAGGGGATTTAAAGGGATGCAATCAGTGCAACTTGATGACAGCTGAGAGAGGGAAACGGGATGACAAAATGAAAGCAAAACAAAAGAACCTCAAGCAGGAGGTTCTGAAGGACGTCTGTCAGAGCTTCTCAGATGTCTGGCGGTGACAATCAGAGGCAGACCTTGCAGCTGCAATGGAGCCCATGAGCGAAGGGGGCCTGGCCATGAATGAAAGGCTCTGCCCCTAATTACACTTAAAGGGGTTATCCGAGTTATTTTTTTGTTCTTTCTATGTTCCTAACTAAGCAAATGTAACAGCTTTCCAATTAACTCACTTTATCTCCAGTGGCTGGTTTCTCAGATTTCACTGAGGGTCACATGACCTGTGATGTCAGCTTCTCTCCCTGTTCTGATAAAGGTCGTTTACAAGCCTGTAAACCGAGACGTCACTGTGCTGGCCACGCCCCCCCTTCACTGCCATCTGCTCTCTCTCTCCTAAGATTCTTAACCCCTTCAGCTGCACATACTGGCTAGCTGCATTAGGCAGTGAGGAGACAATTCTGGGCACAGGATCTGACAGACTAGAGAGAGCATTGCACAAAAAGGTAGGGTGAAGATCCTGTGTGTATTAGCAGTGTCATTATACAGGTGGGACTTGTAGTTCTACACTTACAAGTTGCTGTTGATTCTCTCAGCACTCAGGGCAGCCCTTGTAACCACTCCCTTAGCAGTGCAGGGGGAGGGGCAGAGAATATTTTTATTGCATGTAAACAAAGGGCCAGAAAAGGACCAGGGAAATGAGGAAATATATATATTTTTTGCATAAAACTTGCTTAGCTCAGTTATATATTGCTGCTCATCAGATTTTCAGTGCTATATTATTTTTCTTTCATAACTCGGACAACCCCTTTAATACAGGCTCAGAGTCCTGATCTGCCCCAATTCCCTGTCTGGAGCTTGGTCCCCGCCTTCTGGCTTCCTGCTGCCTTAATGCTTGTTGGGCCTGGCCCCTTTCCTCCTTATCCAGTACATCAATAGCTGCCTTGGCCCAAGTAATGATAAGCACTGGCTCTGTGTTGTTTTTCTGATGAGCGCTGGGCTGTCCAATCAGCATTAGCAGTGAAACTTTAGTGAGATTGGCCATGCCACAGAAGTCCCTCTGCCAGCAGGTCCTGTATACAGCAGGTCCTATGAATATCTGCCCATGCCCTGACTGTTGCGCTCTAAGGCTACTTTCACACTAGCGTCGGGGCTCCGCTTGTGAGCTCCGTTTGAAGGGTCTCACAAGCGGCCCCGAACGCATCCGTCCAGCTACCAATGCATTCTTGCATTCTGAGTGGATGCGGATCCGCTCAGAATGCATCAGTCTGGCAGCGTTCAGCCTCCGCTCCGCTCAGCAGGCGGACACCCGAACGTTCGGGTGTCCGCCTGGCCGTGCGGAGGCAAACGGATCCGTCCAGACTTACAATGTAAGTCAATGGGGACGGATCCGTTTGAAGTTGACACAATATGGCTCAATTTTCAAATGGATCCGTCCCCCATTGACTTTAAAAGTAAAGTCTGGACAACTGAACAACTTTCAGACTTAGAATTTTTTCTAAACTATAATGCAGACGGATCCGTTCTGAACGGATCCAAACGTCTGCATTATAGGAGAGGGTCCGTCTGTGCAGACACCAGACGGATCCTCTCTGAACGCTAGTGTGAAAGTAGCCTAAGAAGGCCAGGAGAGGTAAATAAATTCAGGACTGCTACTTAAGTTTCAAATAAATATTCATGGGGCTTGTGCCCAAGGCTGTGGATAGTGGATGAGGAGGCAGAGTTTATGTTACATGGTTCATGGGGGTATGGTACACTATATATTACACAGCACGCACAAATCATGGGGGGTATGGATCACTATATAATAAACAATAGCAGGCACACTATATATTATGCAGCAGTAGGCACAGTTCATCTTGGGCATGGTAATCTATATAATATGGAGCAGCAGGCACAGTTCATTGGGAGAATGGAACACTATAATATGCAGCAGTAGGCGCAGTTCATGGGGGTATGGGTTACTATATAATACGCATCAGTAGGTACCATTCATGGGGGTATGGTACGCTATATAATATGCAGCAGGTACAGTTCATGGGGGTATGGTACACTATATAATGCACAGTAGGTGGAGTTCATTTGAGGTATTGTACTGTCAAGGTGGGGAGTGGAGAAAAACGCCCCACGGTGCGATGTCAAAGGGTAAAAGGGAATCAGCCTGGCCAAAAGGAGTAATAAGTGAGCAGGTCACCTCCTACAGCGTCCCTAATCCTCTCCCTGACTCCTCACCATATGAGCGGACCCCGATGGTAGGACGACTCATACTCAGGATTCCTAGAGACCCTAAGTCACCCTGGTAATCCCTCACCAAGGAGCAGGGAAGACCTGTTCATCCCAGTAATGGATGAACGGGAGTCTCTATCAGAGGCCAGGCTACAAGGAGAGGGGAACACATACAGCATAAGTAGATGGCAGGTAAGCAAAACCAATAACACACTTACCTGCCACAGACACGCTGACTGGAACCCGTGCACTAGTGCTGCTGTCCACACCAACATTAAAGGACACAGCACACACCACAAACCACACAGGAACCCAGGACAGCTATAGCTGCAATAAACAAGAGACAGGGGAATGTCTAGTAAACATGCTGGACATCAAACACCACCAGACATGTAACACCAAACTAGACATACAAACACCCTGAACATAACCCACTCCATACAAATAGGGACAGGAAGGGAAGGAGACACCGGGATAACATTGATGACCACAAGGGAGGCCCTCACTGGACAGATGGAACACCCTGGACTGGAGCAGAGCGCCAGCACCAACAACAGCTGAAGTACAACTGACTCCAGCCAGGAAACCACAGAAGATATAAGCCAAGTGACCACACCCAGTCAGGGAGTTAACCCTTACAGCACCAGACAGAGGGAGGCTACAACTTAAAGAGGAAGTGCACACACAAGCAAACACGTAACCACCGGCAACAGCATGCGTGGCAACCATGTCACGGCAATCACCCAGAAGGCCGAGAAACTGCCACCGCATGCTCTCACAGCAACACTTTGCCGCGGGCAAATACACATCAGCAGGCACAGATCATGGGTTGTATGATACTATATAATATGTAGCAGTAGGCACAGTTCATTGGGGGTATGGTACTCTATATTATTAACAGCAACAGGAACAGTTCATTGGGAGTGTGGAACGCTATATAATACACAGCAGTAGGCATGGGTGTTATGGTCCACTATATAATAAACAGCAGGCATAGTTCATGGGGGTATGGCATACAATATAATAAGCAGTATCAGGCACAGCTCATGGGGCAGGAGGACGGACCCAAGAGGGTAGTGGGAGGAGCTATGGATGGAGCATGGGGGAAGTCAGATTCTTCTATGGTGTTCAATGATTTGTATGTATGCCCCTGGTCATAGAAATAAAAACTGATCAGAAATAGTCAAGATGATGGAAGGGGAGCAAGTCACCACTAGAGATGTCGCAAACATAAAATTTTCCATTCGTGAACGGCGAACGCGAATTTTCGCAAATGTTCACGAACGGGCGAACCGCCATTGACTTCAATAGGCAGGCGAATTTTAAAACCCACAGGGACTCTTTATGGCCACAATAGTGATGGAAAAGTTGTTTCAAGGGGACTAACACCTGGACTGTGGCATGCCGGAGGGGGATCCATGGAAAAACTCCCATGGAAAAATACGCAGTTGACGCAGAGTCGGTTTTTAATCCATAAAGGTCATAAATCACCTAACATTCCTAAATTGTTTGGAATAACGTGCTTTAAAACATCCAGTGTGTGTATACGATCAGGTATGATGTTGTATCGATCAGGTAGTGCAAGGGTTACGCCTGCTTTACAGTGACAGACCAAACTCTGACAGACTAAACTCCCCGTTTAACGCACCGCAAACAACCGCAAACAGTCCATTTGCACAACGGCAAACTCCCCATTTGCACAAGGTTGGATACCAAGCTAGCCATGTCCCGTTCCTTATCCTCACTGACGTCATTAAAGGTCTCTTCCTCCACCCAGCCACGTACAACACCAAGGGTCCCCGAAAGGTGACAACAAGCCCCCCGGGACGCCTGCTGTGGTTGGTCTTCCACCTCCTCAAAGCCACATTCCTCCTCTGACTCCTCTTCCTCAGACTCCTCTTCCAGCGTTGCCGCAGGTCCAGCAAGCGATGCTGATAAGGCTGTTTCTGGTGGTGATGGTGACCACAACTCTTCCTCTTCACGCTCATCTAGTGAACTGGTGAACAGATCAAAACACTGACAGAATCCATGGATGGCAGGCTTTTGAGTGTCCTTGCAAAGAAAGGTGGCTATATTGGTCACTGATTTGTTTTTGTTTTGTTTTTGAATGTCAGAAATGTATATTTGTGAATGTTGAGATGTTATATTGGTTTCACTGGTAAAAATAAATAATTTAAATGGGTATATATTTGTTTTTTGTTAAGTTGCCTAATAATTATGCACAGTAATAGTCACCTGCACACACAGATATCCCCCTAAAATAGCTAAAACTAAAAACAAACTAAAAACTACTTCCAAAAATATTCAGCTTTGATATTAATGAGTTTTTTGGGTTCATTGAGAACATGGTTGTTGTTCAATAATAAAATTAATCCTCAAAAATACAACTTGCCTAATAATTCTGCACTCCCTGTAGGTTTGTCACCTCCTCAAAAGGACGCATGAGCCTACAGGCATTGCACATGAGCATCCAGTAACGTGGCAAAAAAAATTCCAGCTCCGCAGAGGCTGTCCTAGCACCCCGGTCATACAAATACTCGTTGACGGCTATTTCTTGTTGGAGCAGGCGGCCGAACATTAGGAGTGTTGAATTCCAACGTGTCGGGCTGTCGCAAATCAAGCGCCTCACTGGCATGTTGTTTCGCCGCTGAATATCTGAAAAGTGCGCCATGGCCATGTAGGAACGCCTGAAATGGCCACACACCTTCCTGGCCTGCTTGAGGACGTCCTGTAAGCCTGGGTACTTATGCACAAAGCGTTGTACAATCAGATTACACACATGTGCCATGCACGGTACATGTGTCAACTTGCCCAAATTCAATGCCGCCAACAAATTGCTTCCGTTGTCACACACCACTTTGCCGATCTCCAGTTGGTGCGGAGTCAGCCACTGATCCACCTGTGCGTTCAGGGTGGACAGGAGTGCTGGTCCGGTGTGACTCTCTGCTTTTAGGCAAGTCAACCCCAAGACGGCGTGACACTGTCGTATCCAGGATGTGGAATAGCCCCTGGGGAGCTGGGGGGGTGCAGTTGATGTGGAGCAAGACGCAGCAGCAGAAGAGGACTCAGCCGAGGAGGTTAGCGAAGAAGATGGAGTAGGAGGAGTACAGGAGGTGGCAGCAGGCCTGCCTGCAAGTCGTGGCGGTGTCACCAACTCCTCTGCAGAGCCACGCATTCCATGCTTGGCAGCCGTCAGCAGGTTTACCCAATGCGCAGTGTAGGTGATATACCTGCCCTGACCGTGCTTTGCAGACCAGGTATCAGTGGTCAGATGGACCCTTGCCCCAACACTGTGTGCCAGACATGCCATGACTTCCTTTTGCACAATAGAGTACAGGTTGGGGATTGCCTTTTGTGAAAAAAAATTTTGGCCGGGTACCTTCCACTGCGGTGTCCCAATAGCTACAATTTTTTTGAAGGCCTCAGACTCCTCCAGCTTGTATGGTAAAAGTTGTCGGGCTAAGATTTCCGACAAGCCAGCTGTCAGACGCCGGGCAAGGGGGTGACGCTGTGACATTGGCTTCTTACGCTCAAACATGTCCTTGACAGACACCTGACTGTGGGCAAATGAGCAGGAACTGCTCAAGGTGAGAGGCGGAGTGGCGGGTGGTTGAGAGGGGGCAAGGAGGACAGCAGTGGTTGACATGGCTGAAGATGCTGGACCAGGAGGAGGATGGTGGCTTTGAGTTTGTGTGCTGCTTGTACTCATGTGTTGATCCCATAGGCGTTTGTAATGTGAGATCATGTGCCTTCGCAAAGCAGTTGTACCTAGGTGGGTGTTGGACTTCCCATGACTCAGTTTCTTTTGGCACAGGTTGCAAATGGCATCGCTGTTATCCGAGGCAGACACACAAAAAAAATGCCACTGCTGAGCTTTGCAATGACGGCATTCTGGTGGTGGCAACAGCATGCGTTGATTGGCGTGCTGTCTGGCTGACCCCGGGTGCCGATACATGCTATCTAACTGTGCCACTAGCTCCTTGCGACGACCTCCCCCTGCTTCCAACTCGTCTCCTCCTTCTCCCCTTCTGAACTTTCCCCCTCTTCTTCTTCTTTTCGAGCGGGCACCCACGTGACATCCACGGACACATCGTCATCATCAACCGCTTCACTTGTATTTGACAACTCAGCAAAGGAAGCAGCAGTGGGTACAACATCATCGTCATCACACCGGACGTCCATGTGTGTAATGCTGCCTGACTGAGACATAACCCTGTTATCTACATCCTCTGGCAATAATGGTTGGGCATCACTCATTTCTTCCAACTGATGTGTAAATAACTCCTCTGACAGATCAAGTGCAACAGCTGTGATGCTAGTGTTGGTGGTGGCGGCAGGCGGGCGAGTGGTAACTTGAGAGGTGCCCGAAGCTGAGCTAGAGGAGGATGGTGCGTCAAGGTTCCGAGCGGAAGCTGTAGAAGATTGGGTGTCCTGTGTTAGCCAGTCAACTATGTCCTCAGAACTTTTCAAGTTCAGGGTATGTGGCCTCTGAACATTGGGCATTATTCTAGGGCCAAAGGGAATCGCAGCACCAAGACCACGACGGCCCCTGCGGGGTTGCCTCCCTCTGCCTGTCATTTTATTTAGATAAGTTTAGTTGTACTATGCGTGCAAGCTACTGTGACACCAGATCTGAGTGGCACTGTGCACTGGCAGAAGTTGGCAGAGTAGACGCTATAGGCCTAACACACACGCTTGCAGAAAACTAACTGCTATTATATTACAGTCAAAATTATTGTTATTTTTTTTAAAATGCAAGCTACTGTGTGTGACACCAGATATATGAGTGGCACTGGCAGAAGTTGGCAGAGTAGACGCTGTAGGCCTAACACACACGCTTGCAGAAAACTAACTGCTATTATATTAGTCAAAAAAAAATAAAAAAAATTTTTTTTATTGTCATATATCTTCTATATGAAAAAGAATCTTCATATAAAAGAGATGATAAAAAAAAAGTATAAAAATTATATTATCCTTCAGGCGGACATAAAAAACGCCTCTAAGTTATTTTTATCAAGTATCTTAATTTGATTTGTGCAAGCAGTAAAACAAAGGAACAATTGTATATGCAAAAATATATAATCGTTTATTATAAAAACAAAGAATATAAAAACAATACAATTGCAAAACAAATGATGAAGTTACAACGTAACACCCAAAGTGTACCACACGGTGGTGTTAACACACCCCTATCTGATCAGCACAGTATGATTTATTGATTTATGACAACCAGTGTCATATTTTTAACAAACGGACTCATATACCAAGAAAAACTTAGGATCTTCTGTTATCAAACAGGCTATAACAATAAAACACGGATTATACAGGAAAATAACTGTTATCCCTTGACTGTTTTCCTATGACCAATCAAAAATATATGATATTAATATGATAAAATATTCAGCTCGGCAATCAGAGTAAGGAAAATAACTTTCCAAGGGTTTAGTCCTCTTTTCAAATAATGTCAGATCTTCCATTAACAATATGCATCTTTGCTAAGAGAATAATCAGCATTATGGAGGCACCTAACACTATATACAGTCGTGGCCAAAAGTTTTGAGAATGACACAAATATTAGTTTTCACAAAGTTTGCTGCTAAACTGCTTTTAGATCTTTGTTTCAGTTGTTTCTGTGATGTAGGGAAATATAATTACACGCACTTCATACGTTTCAAAGGCTTTTATCGACAATTACATGACATTTATGCAAAGAGTCAGTATTTGCAGTGTTGGCCCATCTTTTTCAGGACCTCTGCAATTCGACTGGGCATGCTCTCAATCAACTTCTGGGCCAATTCCTGACTGATAGCAACCCATTCTTTCATAATCACTTCTTGGAGTTTGTCAGAATTAGTGGGTTTTTGTTTGTCCACCCGCCTCTTGAGGATTGACCAGAAGTTCTCAATGGGATTAAGATCTGGGGAGTTTCCAGGCGATGGACCCAAAATGTCAACATTTTGGTCCCCGAGCCACTTAGTTATCACTTTTGCCTTGTGGCACGGTGCTCCATTGTGCTGGAAAATGCATTGTTCTTCACCAAACTGTTGTTGGATTGTTGGAAAAAGTTGCTGTTGGAGGGTGTTTTGGTACCATTCTTTATTCATGGCTGTGTTTTTGGGCAAAATTGTGAGTGAGCCCACTCCCTTGGATGAGAAGCAACCCCACACATAAATGGTCTCTGGATGCTTTACTGTTGGCATGACACAGGACTGATGGTAGCGCTCACCTTTTCTTCTCCGGACAAGCCTTTTTCCAGATGCCCCAAACAATCAGAAAGAGGCTTCATCAGAGAATATGACTTTGCCCCAGTCCTCAGCAGTCCATTCACCATACTTTCTGCAGAAGATCAATCTGTCCCTGATGTTTTTTTTGGAGAGAAGTGGCTTCTTTGCTGCCCTTCTTGACACCAGGCCATCTTCCAAAACTCTTCGCCTCACTGTGCGTGCAGATGCGCTCACACCTGCCTGCTGCCATTCCTGAGCAAGCTCTGCACTGGTGGCACTCCGATCCCGCAGCTGAATCCTCTTTAGGAGACGATCCTGGCTCTTGCTGGACTTTCTTGGACGCCCTGAAGCCACAAGAATTGAACCTCTTTCCTTGAAGTTCTTGATGATCTTATAAATTGTTGATTGAGGTGCAATCTTAGTAGCCACAATATCCTTGCCTGTGAAGCCATTTTTATGCAACGCAATGATGGCTGCACGCGTTTCTTTGCAGGTCACCATGGTTAATAATGGAAGAACAATGATTTCAAGCATCACCCTCCTTTTAACATGTCAAGTCTGCCATTTTAACCCAATCAGCCTGACATAATGATCTCCAGCCTTGTGCTCGTCAACATTCTCACCTGAGTTAACAAGACGATTACTAAAATGATCTCAGCAGGTCATTTAATGATAGCAATGAAATGCAGTGGAAAGTTTTTTTGGGGATTAAGTTAATTTTCATGGCAAAGAAGGACTATGCAATTCATCTGAGCACTCTTCATAACATTCTGGAGTATATGCAAATTGCTATTATAAAAACTTAAGCAGCAACTTTTCCAATTTCCAATATTTATGTGATTCTCAAAATTTTTGGCCACGACTGTATATTCCCACAGTATGGGAACTCTTGGCTATATACCGAGAGAAATATCTTATTAATATCATGAGTAGTAAACAAAATATACGTTACCGGGTAAAAGGTAGACAGAGTCCAGATGGGATCAGTTCTGAATAACTTTCCTAGTAATCCAAAAAGAATAATCTAAGTTTCTTCTGGTAAAGTTTTTCTTTTTGATTGAATGAATGGATGGATCAATGGATATATGGATCTTTATGGCTTTTTGATCTCTCCCTCTAGCTCTTCCTTTGCTACCCCGCACACGAGTAATTATTCCCCCCCTTATCTAAGAATCATCCCCTTTAGATTAGGGATTCCCAACCAGGTAAGGTGGGTGTATTCGTATGCTAATAACACCATTATGTCATATCAACTCCTAATATGGTATAGAACAAATAATTAAATAATATAATATTGTCCATCTGCCTCCAGGTGGCACTGCAGTACTGTAGATGAACATCACAACTTTTAAGCATTAAAATTAAATATCTAATAATATGTTCACATGAACTCGTTGACCTTTCTTACGGTAAATCATTGAGGAAGGTCTTTCCCTGACACTTTTAATTACCTATATCCTGGACTTGTTGGAGTTGACTGTCTTCTCCTATCTTTTTGAAATATAGGTTGACTTGATGAAAATTTTATATAGCGGCTTTGATGCTTGGCATCGGAACTTGTACATTTCACTTATCTACATCCATGAATAACTATTGTTTTGAAATAGCATTTTTTATATCCCAGAAATCCAATTAACATAAACTCACTTGTTTCTGTACCTTCTACAATACCTTCTAAATGGTAAATACATGGTATGACATATATATAAATCTGTCATTGTCTTACCTGCTTGCTGCTCTCCTTCGTTTGACATGTGCTGGCGGCCATCTTGGGTCCTGGGTTTCTTGTAGCCTTCCACCCTGCGGCTCCTCCTTCCCCTGGGAGGAGCTGGATGCCTAGCTCATATATATAGGAGGTCTGTGGCTTCAGTTCCTTGCTTGGTCCTCTTGTGTTCACATGCTTCTAAGACTGCTGCTGCTTCTGGTTCCTGATCCTGGCTTCGTCTGACTACCCTGCTGGTTCCTGATCCTGGCTTCGTCTGACTACCCTGCTGGTTCCTGATCCTGGCTTCGTCTGACTACCCTTCTGGTTCCTGACCTCTGGCTTCGCAAAGACTCTGCTCGGTTTCACCATCCGTTTGGACTTTTGCTTTACAGCTTTATTTTCAATAAAGCCTTCTTATTTTCACTTACCTCTTGTTGTACGTCTGGTTCATGGTTCCGTGACATTAGGACCAAGCCATGAATTCTGACGGTACAGGGCCATCCTCGCTACCCACGCTGGTTGCCAGACTTGATCAGCAGGATCACCTGTTGGGTCGGTTTGCTGTGGCGTTGCAAACCCTGCTTGAACGCACGGCTCATTTCGCTCCCGTTGCCGATGGGTCGGTTGTCGCTCCTGGGCTCGCTCCTACTGCCGCTCCGGTTGTTGCGCCAGAGTCTACCCCGACACCTGTTGTTGCGCCTGCGGTGTTTCGGGGTATGACCGGTTCTGCCCCTCTTCCACAGCGCTTTGGGGGAGAGCCAACTCAGTGCCGAGGTTTCCTTAACCAGGTGGGCATTTATTTCGAGTTGCTGCCACATGCCTTTCCTACTGAGAGATCAAAGGTGGGCTTCTTGATCTCGCTGCTCTCGGACAAGGCCTTGGCCTGGGCCAGCCCTTTATGGGAGAACAACAATCCGGTGGTTGCCGAGTTTTCCGGTTTTGTTGCTTCTCTTCGGAAGGTATTCGATGTGCCGGCTCGTGCTGCCTCTGCTGCGAAGCTCCTTATGTCCATCAGACAGGGTTCACGATCCGTAGCTGAATACGCCATTGAGTTTCGTACCCTGGCAGCAGAGGTGGGCTGGAATAATGAGGCTCTGGTCGCTGCTTTCTCTCATGGTCTCTCGGATGCCTTGAAGGATGAGGTTGCAGCTAAGGACCTACCAGTTGAGCTCGAGTCTCTTATTTCTTTCCTGATTTTGATTGACTCCAGACTCAGGGAGAGACCTTCCTTTAAGGAGAACCTGCGGAGGTCTTCTAACAGATTGGTGCCTACGTTTGCTGTCCCACCCGTGCCTCCCTCTCCTCCCACGCCTCCTGGGGATGACTTGTCTGGGGGTGAACCCATGCAGCTGGGGTTTGCTCGCCTGTCCGAGGGGGAGAGGGCACTCCGGAGACGCGAGGGCCGATGCATGTACTGTGGTCTCGGTGGGCATTTTCGGTTGGCATGTCCGAACCGTCCGGGAAACGCTCGTACCCTGAGATCCTGTCGGGGGCAGATCTTGGGTGGAGTCTCCTCGTCCCCGGTTTCCCGTGTTGACAAACCACTGATCACTGTTGTCCTCTCCTGGGTCGGGGGCTCGGTGACGACCCAGGCGTTGGTGGACTCTGGTGCTGGTGGTTTGTTCATTGATAGTGTGTTCGCTGCCGCCAATTCCATTCCTCTGCAGGCTCGAGGTTCCCCACTGGCTCTTGAGGCGATAGACGGCAGACCCCTTCTGCCGCCACACGTGACTCATGAGACCCTTCCAGTGGGGATAGCCATTGGTGCCGTTCACAGAGAGTCGGTCTGCCTCCAGGTTATTTCGTCTCCACACTACTCGGTGGTCTTGGGGTACCCCTGGCTCCAGAAGCATAATCCGACTTTCGATTGGAGATCGGTCGAGATCCTCTCGTGGTCACCGCAGTGTGGGGCTAGTTGCATCCATGGGTCTGTCAAGTTGCTGTGTACTTCCTCGGACTCTCTGTTGCCTCCTGAATACGAGGAGTACCGGGATGTATTCGATAAGGTGCGCGCGGTTGCCCTACCTCCGCACCGCCCATACGATTGTGCCATAGAGTTACAATCTGGTGCCGTTCCTCCTCGTGGCAAAGTCTATCCACTGTCGGTAGCGGAGAATGAGGCCATGGAGGAGTACGTGAGGGAGGCGCTTTCACGCGGACACATTCGCAAATCTTCGTCCCCGGCAGGGGCTGGATTTTTCTTTGTGAAAAAGAAGGGTGGTGAGTTGAGGCCTTGCATCGATTACAGGGGTCTCAATCGCATCACGATCAAGAACGCTTACCCGATACCCTTGATTTCCGAGCTGTTCGATCGCCTTAAAGGGGCCACGGTCTTTACCAAACTCGACCTGAGGGCGGCATATAACCTGGTAAGGATCAAGGCGGGCGATGAGTGGAAGACCGCGTTTAACACCAGGACCGGTCATTACGAATCCTTGGTTATGCCCTTTGGGTTGTGCAATGCGCCCGCAGTCTTTCAGGAATTCATCAACGATGTTTTCCGTGACCTGTTGCAGCAGTGTGTGGTAGTCTATTTGGATGACATCTTGGTATATTCTGAATCCATGGAGGCCCACATTCTGGATGTCAGACGAGTGTTGCAACGGTTACGAGAGAACAAGCTGTTCGGTAAGCTTGAGAAATGCGAATTTCACCGATCCCAGGTAACCTTCTTAGGTTACATCATTTCCGCTGAGGGGTTCTCCATGGATCCTGAGAAGGTTTCGGCTGTCTTACAGTGGCCCCAGCCCAGTGGTCTTCGTTCCCTGCAGCGCTTTTTGGGCTTCGCCAATTATTATCGGAAGTTCATCAGGGACTTTTCCATGCTGGCCAAGCCTCTCACGGATCTGACCAGGAAGGGCAGTAATTCCCAGGTCTGGCCGCTCGAGGCCATCCGAGCTTTTGAGGCCCTAAAGTCCGCCTTTGTGTCGGCTCCGATTCTGTCGCATCCCAACCCTGGGTTGCCCTTTGTCCTCGAGGTGGACGCGTCTGAGACGGGAGTAGGCGCCCTTCTGTCTCAGCGTAGAACACCAGAGGGTCCTCTGCTTCCTTGTGGGTTTTACTCCCGGAAACTGTCTTCCGCGGAGTGCAACTATCAGATTGGTGACAGGGAGTTATTGGCCATCGTGCAGGCCCTTAAAGAATGGAGGCACTTGCTCGAGGGTTCGGTGGTTCCGGTTCTCATCCTGACGGACCACAAGAATCTGACCTACCTTTCTGAGGCCAAGAGATTGACACCACGTCAGGCCAGATGGGCTCTGTTCTTGTCACGTTTTAATTACGTGGTCTCCTACCTACCCGGTTCCAAGAACATCAGGGCGGATGCCTTATCACGGCAGTACTCCGAGCTGTCCAGGGAGGAGTCGATTCCGACTTCGGTCATACCTCCGAATCAGATCCTGGCCGCCATTCGCACCAGCCTGACCTCTCCCCTGGGTGAGCAGATTTTGGCGGCTCAATCTGGTGCTCCCTCTGGGAGACCCAACGGCAGATGTTTTGTGCCTGAGGAGTTGCGCACTCGGTTGTTGCGAACCTACCATAACTCCAAGACCGCGGGGCATCCTGGAAAGAATCAGCTGTCCTGGGCTGTTTCACGTCTGTTCTGGTGGCCTTCCCTACGTTCCGACATCGCCGCATATGTAGCGGCATGCTCCGTTTGTGCCCAGAGTAAGTCCCCTCGGCACCTTCCGTTGGCCTTCTGCAACCCATAGCCACAGGGGAGCGCCCATGGTCACACCTGGGGATGGATTTCATTGTGGACCTCCCTGCATCCCGAGGCCATACGGTCATTCTCATGATTGTGGATCGGTTTTCCAAAATGTGCCACTGTGTTCCTCTCAAGAAGTTACCCTCTGCACAAGAGTTGGCCACGATTTTTGCCAGGGAGGTCTTCCGGTTGCACGGTTTGCCTAAGGAGATTGTGTCTGATCGGGGGAGTCAGTTTGTGTCCAGGTTCTGGCGCGCCTTTTGCTCCCAGTTGGGGATTCATCTCTCCTTCTCCTCGGCCTACCACCCTCAGTCCAATGGGGCCGCAGAACGATCCAATCAGGCCTTGGAGCAATTCCTTCGTTGCTATGTCTCCGATCACCAAGACAATTGGGTTGACCTCCTGCCTTGGGCTGAGTTTGCCAGGAACACGGCGGTGAACTCTTCCTCTGGGACGTCTCCCTTCATGGCCAATTATGGGTTCCAACCTGCCGTGTTACCGGAGGTATTCTCTCCCCAGGATATTCCGGCTGTGGAGGATCACCTTTCCGTCCTACGTGCTTCTTGGGTACAGATCCAGAAGTCCCTTGAGGTCTCTGCGCAGCGCCAGAGATTCCAGGCTGATCGCAGACGAGCGCCTGCTCCTTCCTACCAGGTCGGAGACCGTGTATGGTTGTCCACCCGCAACCTCAACCTTCGAGTGCCCACTCCCAAGCTGGCGCCTCGCTTTGTTGGTCCCTTCCGAGTGCTTCGCAGGGTAAACCCGGTAGCCTATGCCCTTGCGCTTCCTCCTGGCATGCGGATCTCCAACGTGTTTCATGTCTCCCTGTTGAAGCCACTGGTGTGTAATCGTTTCACTTCCTCGGTTCCTCGGCCTCGTCCGGTCCAAGTGGGCAATCGTGAGGAATATGAGGTGAGCAATATCCTGGACTCACGCCTGGTCCGCGGTCGGTTGCAGTTTTTGGTCCATTGGCGTGGTTATGGTCCAGAGGAGCGTTCCTGGGTTCCCTCCGCAGATGTCCATGCTCCTGCCTTGCTCCGAGCCTTCCACGCACGCTTCCCTCAGAAACCGTTTTGTGCTCCGCGGAGGAGGGGCCCTTGAGGGGGAGGTACTGTCATGGTCTTACCTGCTTGCTGCTCTCCTTCGTTTGACATGTGCTGGCGGCCATCTTGGGTCCTGGGTTTCTTGTAGCCTTCCACCCTGCGGCTCCTCCTTCCCCTGGGAGGAGCTGGATGCCTAGCTCATATATATAGGAGGTCTGTGGCTTCAGTTCCTTGCTTGGTCCTCTTGTGTTCACATGCTTCTAAGACTGCTGCTGCTTCTGGTTCCTGATCCTGGCTTCGTCTGACTACCCTGCTGGTTCCTGATCCTGGCTTCGTCTGACTACCCTGCTGGTTCCTGATCCTGGCTTCGTCTGACTACCCTTCTGGTTCCTGACCTCTGGCTTCGCAAAGACTCTGCTCGGTTTCACCATCCGTTTGGACTTTTGCTTTACAGCTTTATTTTCAATAAAGCCTTCTTATTTTCACTTACCTCTTGTTGTACGTCTGGTTCATGGTTCCGTGACAAAATCGATACATTGTTACACATAGATAACACATTATATGAATTATTAACATATGTTGTAAACTAAATATACCATGCATAGATATATATATAATATAATTATGAATATATAAATTGAACCTCATACAGCAGGTGTGCCTCAAGGATATGAGTCCTTATCAAGTAACCTTGTTCCCTCCAGACAGACATGTCTTAGGGAGTTGACTTACTCCTTACAGATGGTCCCATATCTTTAGCAATAACTTTTAAATACAATGTCCATTTATGTTCACAATTATTATTTTATATAAACTGAACTTGCCATGAACTCATCTTGGCTTCTTCAGCAACATAATAGAACTTTGGTTCAGGCTGACTTTATTCTTAAAGGCAATGAGATGAGCATTCATTTTGATTATAATGTCATTAGATAATATTGTATACATATGAAAATGCACAGCAAAATGCAAGCTACTGTGTGTGACACCAGATATATGAGTGTGTGGCGAAACCAACCTCGCCACTGGGTTTTGGAGAGGACTGGCTGCTGGCCTCTTGCCCCTGGATTATGGGCCATATACTAACTTTTAAACCCCTGAACCTATTCAAGTGAATTTTGGATAGGTTTGTCCCCAAGTTATACTGTTTAAATTGATGTAAGTTATATGTATGGTCAATGTAAACTCACAAAGTTGTAACAATTTATAATAAGTGTAACTGGCTGGGATGCATTAAGGAAAGGCATCTGGTACCAGGCCCTGGATAGTGTACAATACCAGCGGGGTGAGAGTCTCCCCAGTGAAGAGCAGCGGTTGCAGAAGCAAGTGGCCCTTCGGATGCCCTTCCTGGGAGAGCAGCCCCTGGAGGAATGGGTGAAGGATCTAGAGCACCGGGTATGGCAGGAGCTATGGCTGGAGGATGCCTACCAGGCGCTTTGGTGGTATATGGCACAGTATATACCCTGGACAGCCGAACATGACAAGCCAGAGGGAGAGGCGTTTGATGGTCCTGGCTTGTTATGGGAGTCCTTTGCAGAGCCTGACTTCGGGAGCCCTGCACAGTCCAGACTTCAGGACATTTTCTATGAGAGGGAGGCTAGGCATGAGTGGGATGACCCCCATGAGGTAGAGCAAGACCTGGCTCACCTAGCAACCCTGGAGTGGGAACTGGAGCAGGACTACCGAGATCTCTTCCACTCCATTGAGAAGGCTCAGCAGGACGGGATGGTGACAGACCCAGATCCAGACCCATTCAGCTGGGCAGATATTGTAGAGTGTTACTGGGAAGGACCCCAGGTGGCCGGTAGAGATGGGACCGAGGTCTCTCCACCGGTCCTGCAGGGAATTGGGAGCCCAGTCTCCATTCCCCAGCGGCAGTGTGAAGTGCAGGGAGAGGAGAGCAGCGTCCTCCCTCCCCAGCGGCAGGCTGAGGTACAGGGGGCAGAGGTAGTTGTTCCTGCCCCCCAGCAGCAGAGTGATATGCCGGGAAGGCAGTGTGAAATGCAGGGAGAGGAGAGCAGCGTCCTCCCTCCCCAGCGGCAGGCGGAGTTACAGGGGGCAGAGACAGTCGGTCCTGTCCCCCAGCGGCAGAGTGTCCAGCAGGGAATAGAGAGCCCAGTCTCCTTTCCCCAGCAACAGGACACTGTATTGGGAGCGGAGACGGTCGGTCGCCCTCCCCAGCGGCCGGAAGTATGTATGGGAGAGGAGCTTGTTACCCCCTCTCCCCAGCGGCAGCTTAACACACCAGGGGGAGACAGCAAGCCCCACAACAGTGCAGATGGGACCGTGGTCTCTGCACTTACAGCACAGGGGGTAGAGACAGTCGGTCTCCCCTCCAACAACCAGGCTCCAACCAGGCTTCTTCCGTGGTAGCGCTGGCACCAGGGCAGAGTACCGCTGATACCTGCCCACAAAGCAACCTCCACTCCAAGCCAGGGAGCAACACAGAGACCGGGAGTACCAGCTTCCAACATAACCTTGGTGGACTCACTGGACAGAGACAGGCTACTAAAGTCAACAGGTCCAGTATTTGGTTGTGGGTGGGCTGCCAGACTAACTCAGGTACCGACCGGCGTGAGGTCAGGTATCTGGTTAGTCTTCCCTGGGGGGGGGGGGGGGAGATGTGTGGCGAAACCAACCTCGCCACTGGGTTTTGGAGAGGACTGGCTGCTGGCCTCTTGCCCCTGGATTATGGGCCATATACTAACTTTTAAACCCCTGAACCTATTCAAGTGAATTTTGGATAGGTTTGTCCCCAAATTATACTGTTTAAATTGATGTAAGTTATATGTATGGCCAATGTAAACTCACAAAGTTGTAACAATTTAAGTGTAACTTGTCAGCTTGGGAGGAAAATGCTGGGTGTGTTTCTATTGTGCCATTGTCCTATTGTGTGTTTAAAGGGTGATGTCTGTTCTGTTGTCCTCACATGTGTATTGGCGATCTCCCTTTGTCCTCAGAGATAATTGGATTGCTCCTCAGGTTTTCTCCGGGACAGAGAGGAGGAGACCATGATGCATTGTGGGGATATGTTGTATTTGTCCTATGTCACAGTCTTCATTCTGGTCTTCTGGGGGCGTGAATGATTGGTTGCTGTAGTTACATTGTATGTGTTGTAAATTACTGATTGGTTGTATTTCAAACCCCTGTGGGCAGTACTATGTTTGTGGTTTATGAATAAAAGAGGCTGTACGTGAAGTACAGTCAGACCACTGCTTGACCCTCAACACGGAGCCTTGTCTCGTTATTGGGGGGATTCACTGTATGCTGATAGAAGACCGATTGCCAGAAGTGTAAGCTGATTCCTGTTCGTCTGCTAGCAGCTATTCGTGAGGTTCCAGTTTGGAGTGCTACTTTGTATCCAGTTCGGGACATTGGTGTTCTGCAGTAGCTGTGCCTGTCTCTCAGAAAGGGGCTTATCGCCTAAACGGATTTTAACCCCTTGTCTGCTGAAACGGTCTGTTACAGAGTGGAACTGGCAGAAGTTGGCAGAGTAGATGCTGTAGGCCTAACACACACACTTGCAGAAAACGAACTGCTATTATATTACAGTCAAATTATTATTATTTTTTTTAAATGCAAGCTACTGTGTGTGACACCAGATATATGAGTGGCACTGGCAGAAGTTGGCAGAGTAGACGCTGTAGGCGTAACACACACGCTTGCAGAAAACTAACTGCTATTATATTACAGTCAAAATTGTGTTATTTTTTTTTTAAATGCAAGCTACTGTGTGTGACACCAGATATGAGTGGCACTGGTGGCACTGGCAGAAGTTGGCAGAGTAGACGCTGTAGGCCTAACACACACGCTTGCAGAAAACTAACTGCTATTATATTACAGTCAAAATTGTAGTTTTTTTTTTAAATGCAAGCTACTGTGTGTGACACCAGATATGAGTGGCACTGGCAGAAGTTGGCAGAGTAGACGCTGTAGGCCTAACACACACTCTTGCAGAAAACTAACTGCTATTATATTACAGTCAAAATTGTTTTTTGTTTTTTTTAAATGCAAGCTACTGTGTGACACTAGATATATGAGTGGAACTGGCAGAAGTTGGCAGAGTAGACGCTGTAGGCCTAACACACACGCTTGCAGAAAACTAACTGCTATTATATTACAGTCAAAATTTTATTTTATTTTTTTAAATGCAAGCTACTGTGTGTGACACCAGATATATGAGTGGCACTGGCAGAAGTTGGCAGAGTAGACGCTGTAGGCCTAACACACACGCTTGCAGAAAACTAACTGCTATTAAATTACAGTCAAAATAGTTTTTAGTTTTTTTTTAATGCAAGCTACTGTGTGTGACACCAGATATGAGTGGCACTGGTGGCACTGGCAGAAGTTGGCAGAGTAGATGCTGTAGGCCTAACACACACGCTTGCAGAAAACTAACTGCTATTATATTACAGTCAAAATTGTGTTGTTGTTTTTTAAATGCAAGCTACTGTGTGTGACACCAGATATATGAGTGGCACTGGTGGCACTGGCAGAAGTTGGCAGAGTAGACGCTGTAGGCCTAACACACACGCTTGCAGAAAACTAACTGCTATTATATTACAGTCAAAATTGTTTTTTGTTTTTTTAAATGCAAGCTACTGTGACACCAGATATGAGTTGCCTGACACACACGCTGGCAGGCAACTGCAATTAGATTACAGAGGGAAAAAAAAAAGCAGACTGATGTACTAGCCCTAAAAAGGGCTTTTTGGGGGGATGTCAGCACGCTGTCCTTACAGCAGAGATCAGATGAGTCTTTCAGGACTGGAGTGGACACTGAATACACTGGCCTAGCTATCGATTTCCCTATTAAATCAGAAGCAGCTACACTGTCCCTCCTCTCACTAAGATTGCAGCTTCCGAATGAATCTAAAATGGATGCTGTCCAGGAGGTGGGAGGGTCTGGGAGGGAGGGTATGCTGCTGATTGGCTGGAATGTGTCTGCTGACTGTGATGTAAAGGGTCAAAGTTTGCTCAATGATGACAAATAGGGGGCGGTCCGAACATCGCATATGTTCGCCCGCCGCAGCGAACGCGAACAAGCGATGTTCGCTGGCGAATAGTTCTTGGACATCTCTAGTCACCACTGCAGTCGGTGATTGGCTGTGACATGCCCACTTGCTAACAGGATGTTGATTTCACGGCAGCAAGTAGATAAAGAGCCAACCATGGAGCAATGGAGTACGAACCATACAAGCGGGGACCAGATAAGTATGATCACCACCGTGGGTCTACCACTCTGTGAGGTCTGTTATAGTTTTAAATGGGTCTTCTCTCTTCAGCAAACAGCATTTATCATATAGAGGAAGTTAAAACAAGCCACTTACTAATGTATTGTGATTGTCCATATTGCTTACTTTGCTGACTGGATTAATTTTTCCATCACATTTTACACTGCTCGTTTTCATGGTTACCACCACCCTGTAATCCAGCAACGGTGGTCATGCTTGCATGCTATAGGAAAAAGCCTCAGCCTCTATGGTGGCTGGGACCATGGGAGTGCAAATAGGCTAGTGCTTTTTCTTATAGTCTGCAGGCACAGCCACCACTCATGGATTGCAGGGTGGTCGTAACCATGGAAACGAGCAGTGTATAATGTGGAAAGGAAGCAATATGGATAATAACAATACATTAGTAAGTGGCTTGGGTTAACTTCCTCTACATAATAAATGCTATTTGCTGAAGTGAGACAACCCCTTTAAGGCTCAGTGTTTTTTTGTTTTTTCCGTTGACATAGTCGTATGAGGACCATTTGGGTACATAAGGTCATTTGACTAAACTAAACATTTCTGGCGTTGACAGTTTGAAAAAAAACACAGCTCCCAAATGTTTGTGGGGTTTTGTTTTTACGGTTTTCACTGTGTGATAATTACATTTTGCAAGAGAGTACAATTATGGAGGTACAAAATTAGTTTTGTTATGTTTACGACTTAAAAAAAGTAAAATGAGCTTTATTTTAACAAAGTTTTTATTGAAACCATTTTGGGATATTATAATTTTATATTAATAATTTTAAAATGTTATCATTGTTTTTATTTGGATTGTGCATATGATTTTAATAGATTGGGTTGCTGCAGACATCAATATCATTTATATTGATATCAGGATGTATTAGCGGCTGAGACATGGCAAGTCCAAAAGGCCCCAAGCTGCCATGCCAATTACTTAACACCTTCCGATTGTGATCATGGGATCACCATCGGAGAACAGACCGTGCTCCCTTTCTGTCTCTGACCATGCAGATGCTGCGAGTGGTCATTTGAGTTAAACTGCCAGGATCAGAGTTACACTGACGAGTAAAAGGGTAACAATGTTTTGAACTTTTGACTTTCATGCTAGATATCCACTACACCTTCGAGTGTAAGACTACCATCATTTTATAGGCAATCATCTTAGCTATCTGATACATAAATTAGACTTGCAACTTTTTAGAATATGATTAGTTATGCAGATTCTTGTCATGTAACTGCACTGTTGCCGTTTTGCTCCTGGTGGTGGATCAATCTTTTTCTTGTTGTATACTACAAATTACAACCTGTTCTCACATTCTCTAATAGCTCAGTATGTTATTAGGTTGATGTCACTTCTTTGTATCCAGGAGCAGCCATGAAGATTTCCCAAGAAAAGAGAAACAGCATCATCCAGTTCATTGATAGCATTAGCAGTATCTCGGGCCAAAATTGCCAAACTACATCATGTGAGTGCTATGACAGTTGGAAGAACACGAAATGAAGTCCGTCCATCCATTACAAAGGCAAGGGGTGGACATCCAGGCAAAATATCGGAGACAACAAGTCGGCTCATCACGCGGTCTATTACTTCTGGCGTGACAAACACAACACTGGAGGTGGCTCGTATGCTTCATAATAGTCAGATCACAGACATACATGCAAGCACTGTGCGACGCGCGTTACATAGGTCTTGAATGGTGGCCTCAAAATAAGGTGAAGAGGCCTCAACTTTAATATCGTCATAAGAAACGTCGGCTCGAGTTTGCAAAAAAGTACCAACAGTGGAAAATAGAAGAATGGAAACGTGTGATGTGGAGCGATGAGACAAAAGTCAATAGACTGGGCTCTGATGGGTGCAAATGGGTCTGGAAGAAGCAAGGGAAAAGGGGGCTAATGGATCAAGAAATTGAAGGAACTGTCAAGTTCGGTCCAGGAAGCCTGATCATTGGCTGTGAAACAATCCCATATCTAGTTGGATACTTGACCAGGATCGATGGTGGTCTCAATGCTAAGCTATATGTGAGTATCCTACAAGATATTATTTACTCGAATACTATGAGTATGAAAAGAATGACATAGTGTTCCAGCAGGACAACGACCCGAAGCATAGGTCGAGAGTGATGAATAAATGGTTCAATGACAATGAAGTTGAGGTGCTGGATTGGTCTCCACAGTCCCCAGACCTCAACCCAATTGAACACTTGTGGGCAGAGTTAAAGCAAAAGCTGTATTTGTACCCAAGGATACACCAACATTGGCAACTTGTAGAAGAGACCTGGGAACAGATTTTGGTCGAGACATGCTTGAATCTGATCAAGAGAAGACCCAGACGGATTCAGGCCATGTTGAAAGCCAAAGGTGGATTTACAAAATACTAACAAAATAATAAAAATAAAAATTTAGAATTTTAGGAGCAAAACAGTAACAATGCAGTTACATGACAAGAATCTGCATAACTAATCATATGCTAAATAGTGCAATTTATGTTTTAGATAGCGAAGATGATTGTCTATAAAATGATGGTTCATGTTCAAAGCTGTAGTGGATGTTGAGATATGGAGTCTGAAAGTCAAAAGTTCAAAATATTGCTACCCTTTTGCTTGTCAGTGTATCTTCAATCCTGACAATGAGAGCAGAGAGCCTCCTGTACAATACAATCATGAATAATTATATAGAGATAGCGGTCAATCAGAAATTTATCTTTTCTCCTCCTGCTCTATAACATGCTGCCTGCATATTGTACTCCATTTTCATGGTGACAGGTTCACTATATAAGCAACATGAATAAATATCTGAATACTGGTCTAATGACTCCCATCACACTGTTAAAACGGTAGGTCAGTTTCCTATATTGATGACCTATTCTCAGGATAGGTCATCAATATCAGATAGGCGGGGGTCCGACTCCCAGCACCTCCCGCTGTTTGAAGTGGACGCAGCGCTCATGCGATTGCTGCATTCTCCTCACTGCTTAACTGCTTGCCGTCAACATCACAGAGGTCTTTATTCACTTCAATGGGAAGGAGCAGTTACACTTCATCTGCTCCTTCCCATTGAAGTGAATGGGGATCGAGGAGCTGCAATGACATGCGCTCACTGCTCTGATATAGACGGCAAACAGGAAAACAGTGAAGAGAACACAGCACTCCCATAGCGTTGCATTCTCTGCAAACAGCTGATAGGGCATCAGTATAGGAAACTGGCCAGCCCCTTTAAACCTAGCCACAATAGAGAAGAGCATTTTCATAGAGATGGCTGTGCATGCTAGCTCCCTTACCGGTTTTAACTATTTTCACATGGACTTTAATATTAAATCCGCAGACATGCATGGCCCAACTCCCTCTTGTTTCTTCCTATTGAAGCTGGTCTGGGATTGCAACAGTGGTCACTGAACGTCTTTTCTGTCCACAAGTGCGGTCCCAGACAATATCCTACATTTACTTTGTCTACTCATTCTTAACTATTCTTATACTCTCTCATAGATATTTAAGTTTCTTGAAGAACTCGCCGTGAATAAAAGCAGACTGAATGAGGCACTGCAAGCTGAAAAACAGCTTTATAGTTGTTTAGTACAGCTTCATACAGAAACTGACAGGTAATTCAAATACTGGTTTATATATTTTCATGTTAATAAATGTGATTTTTATAACTAATTAACACTTACTATAAACAGGTTTGTCTGCTGCTGCAAATTATGCAATCACAGCATGGGAGTAAAACTTGATTAAAACTCAGCTCAGACTGTTACTTACTTTATATACAATAAGTACAAAGACTCCAGTTAGACAGTATCAGATGCAACTTGTTTATTTTGTTCAATGTGGGTTGCTGCGGCAAGGTAACGTTTCGGCAACTATGTGCCTTCATCAGACTGCAGCAAAATAAAATAAAAATGGTATCTATATCAATAAATATGACAGCAGATATTTGGTATACATAATTGCATATAGAAAAATAAGAAAACAAAGAAAATGTCCAAAGGAATAAATAAAAATTAAGGAAAATAAGAAAACATAAGAAATAATAAGGTAAAGGGGTGGGAACCCTACTCCAGCAAAAATACCCACTGAGTGCTACAAGGTCTCTGCTTACTTTATGTACAGAAATGACTAGATAAACTGATCACAGGAGTAACAGAAATAAGTTGTTCTCATCTGCATTAAACAGAATAAAACTGAAAGACAGCAATACAAGAGAAGTATGTATTTAAAGGGTTTGGCCGAGTAATTTTTTTTGTTCTTTGTATGTTTCTAACTGGGCAAATGTAAAGGCTTTACCATACACTTACAACGTCTGCAGTGGCTCCTTTCTCAGATTTCATGACCTGTGATGTCAGCTTCTCTCCCTGCTCTGATGATGTTTAGTACACAAGCCTGAGAGAGCTGATCTGTGACTGTACACCAGATGTCATTGTGCTGGCCACGCCCCCTGCACTGCCATCTGCTGCTGTGTCTCTCTCTCCCTGGATTCTTCAGGAAACTTTATCCCCTTCAGCAGCACACACTCCTGGGTGGGGGCTTTCCTGAGTGAAGAGACATAGGATCTTCCCTCCTCATCCTGCAGACACAAAGCTGACAGACTGAAAGAGTTCTGCAGAGCATTGCACAAGAACAGGTAGGGGGAAGATCCTGTGTGTATCAGCAGTGTCATTGTACAGCTGGGACTTGTAGTCCTACACGTACAACATGCTACTGAGCATCCTAGCAGTCAGACATTTTACTCAGGGCAGCACTTTTAGGCCCCTTTCACACGGGCGTTGTGGATTGGGGCCGGATGCGTTCAGGGAAAATGGTGCGATTTTGACACTAAAACAAGTCAGTTTTCACTGCGATTGCGTTCCATGTTTGCGTTTTTTCCGCGCGGGTGCACAACATTGTAATGCGTTTTGCACGCGCGTGAGAAAAGTCTGCATGTTTGGTACCCAGACCCGAACCCGGACTTCTTCACAGAAGTTTGGGTTTGGGATCGGTGTTGTGTAGATTTTATTATTTCTCCTTATAACATGGTTATAAGGGAAAATAATAGCATTCTTAATACAGAATGCATAGTACAATAGGGCTGGAGGGGTTAAAAAAAATAAAAAATAATTTAACTTACCTTAATCGACTTGATCGCGCAGCCCGGCTTCTCTTCTGTCTTCTTCTTTGAGGAATAGGACCTTTGATGACCTCACTGCGCTCATCACATGGTCCATCCCATGATCTTTTACCATGGTGATGGATCATGTGACGGACCATGTGATGATCGCAGTGACGTTATCAAAGGTCGTTTTCCTGTGCACAGCAAAGAAGAAGACAGAAGAGAAGCCGGGCTGCGCGATCAAGTGGATTAAGGTGAGTTATATTATTTTTATTTTTTTTTAACCCCTCCAGCCCTATTGTACTATGCATTCTGTATTAAGAATGCTATTATTTTCCCTTATAACCATGTTATAAGGTAAAATAATAATTATCGGGTCCCCATCCCGATCGTCTCCTAGCAACCATGCGTGAAAATCTCACCGCATCCGCACTTGCTTGCGGATGCTTGCGATTTTCACGCAGCCCCATTCACTTCTATGGGGCCTGCGTTGCGTAAAAACGCAGAATATAGAACATGCTGCAATTTTCACGCAACGCACAAGTGATGCATGAAAATCACCGCTCGTGTGCACAGCCCCATAGAAATGAATTCAGTGCGGGTGCAATGCGTTCACGTCACGCATTGCAGCCGCGCGGAAAACTCGCTCATGTGAAAGGGGCCTTATGCACTCTATTTTCAGAGCAGGGTGAGGGGCACAAATATTCATGAGGAAACTCCAGAGATTGTTGTTATTGCAGGTAAACAAAGGGCCAGAAGAGAACCAGGGAAATAAGGAAATATATTTTTTTTGCCTAAAATATGCTTAGTTTAGTTGTATATTGCTGACCATCAGATTTAGGTCGAATGCACAGGGCCGTGTTCCGCGGCCGTGAGCGGTCCGTGGTATGCCGGCCTGGATTCCTGCTGACAGCAGGAGCGCACGGCACCATTGGTTGCTATGACGCCATGCGCTTCATGCCGCCGCTGCACTACAGTAATACACTCGTATGATCTATACCAGTGTATTACTGTAGTGCAGCGGCGGCATGAAGCGCACGGCGTCATAGCAGCCGTGTGCATTCGGCCTTACAGTGCTATATATTTTTTTCATAACTCGGACAACCCGTTTGAAGAGTTTCTGTCAGCAAAAATATGGGCATTAACCTGGCTGACATTAGCGATCTGCGTAACTATCTGAGCCCCATCTCACTACATGCCCCCGTTATTGAGAAAAAATAACTTATTATATGCAAATGAGCCTCTAAGAGCTGGGGGGGGGGGATGTTCCTGCTCCTAGAGGCTCTGTTCTCTCACCTCTGGTCACGCCTCGCTGACTTGATTGACAGGGCCCTGCGTTCGGGTGAAATCTTCAGCCATTTAATATGCCTGGCCCTGTCAAGCAGGGTGTTGCCAGAGGGGAGAGAACATTGGCTTTAGGAGCAGGCGCAATGACCCCCCTCTCCTAGAGCCTCATTTGCATATAATAAAAGTTATTTTTTCTCAATAACAGGGGTGAGATGGGACTAAGATAGTTATGTTCATCTGACATTAGCACATAACTAATGTCAGCCAGGTTAATGCCCATGTTTCTGCTGACAGAAGCCATTAAGGATACTGGTTACCAGTAAACTAACAAGCAGCTCTCAATGCCAAGCAGCAACTGCAAAAGTAAGCTTTATTTTAAAATATAAAAGCAAAATTAAAACCTATTATACAAATGTAATATTGTCCACACACATTAGGTGAAAGTTGGCTAAACCCACTACCTTCAGCAAAATTGGATGACTAATGTGTATGGATTTCAGCATGCCTAGTACCTTGTTCCTATGGGAGAACTGAAGCATTGGCTTATTCTCCACTTTGAATTCACATGCACACCAACATGCGCATAGCTAGAACTGTCTGGGCCCCACACAAAAAATTTGTATAGGGCCCCCTGCACACTAACACTTCTTTGCAACCCCCTCCTCCTGTACAAACCCCAGTGATGTGGCTAGTCAAGATCGCTCTCCCACACCAGGCCTGCCAGTCACTCCATCCATTTCCTACACATACACTGAACAAAAATATAAATGCAACACTTTCAGTTTTGCTCCCATTTTGAATGGGCTGAACTCAAGGATCTGAAACATTTTTTACATACACAAAAGACACATTACTCTCAAATATTGTTCACAAATCTGTCTAAATCCGTGTTAGTGAGCACTTCTCCTTTGCCGAGATAATCCATCCCACCTCACAAGTATGGCATATCAAGGTGCTGATTAGACAGCATGAATATTGCACAGGTGGGCCTTAGACTGCTCACAATAAAAGGCCACTCTGAAATGTGCAGTTTGATCACACAGCAATGCCACAGATGTTGCAACATTTGAGGGAGCGTGCAATTGGCATGCTGACTGCAGGAATGTCTACCAGAACTGTTGCCCGTGCAATGAATGTTCATTTCTCTACCATAAGCCATCTCAGAGAATTTGGCAGTACATCCAACCGACCTCACAACCGCAGACCACGTGTAACCACACCAGCCCAGGACCTCCACATCCAGCATGTTCACCTCCATGATCATCTGAGACCAGCCACCCGGACAGCTGTAGCAACAATTGGTTTGCATAACCAAAGAATTTCTGCACAAACTGTCAGAAACCGTCTCAGGGAAGCTCATCTGCATGCTCGTCATCCTCATCGGGGTCTGGACCTGACTGCAGTTCGTCGTCATAACTGACTTGAGTGGGCAAATGCTCACATTTGATGGAATCTGGAACCTTGGAGAGGCGTTCTGTTCATGGATGAATCCCGGTTTTTACTGTTGAGGGCAGATGGCAGACAGTGTGTGTTGCGGTGGGGTTATGGTATTGGCAGGCGTATGTTATGGACAACGAACACAGTGCATTTTATTGATGGCATTTTGAATGCACAGAGATATCGTGATGAGATCCTGAGGCCCATTGTTGTGCCATTCATCCAAGACCATCACCTCATGTTGCAGCATGATAATGTACGGCCCCATATTGCAAGGATCTGTACACAATTCCTGGAAGCTGAAAACATCCCAGTTCTTGCATGGCCAGCATACTCACCGGACATGTCACCCATTGAGCATGTTTGGGATGCTCTGGATCGGCGTATACGACAGCGTGTTCCAGTTCCTGCCAATATTCAGCAACTTCGCACAGCCATTGAAGAGGAGTGGACCAACATTCCACAGGGCACAATCAACAACCTGATCAACTCTATGCGACGGAGATGTATTGCACTGCGTGAGGCAAATGGTGGCCAAAACCAGATACTGACTGGTTTTCTGCCCCCCCCCCCACCCTCCCAGGAAGGCAAAATTATGCACATTTCAGAGTGTCTTTTTATTGTGGGCAGTCTAAGTCACACCTGTGCAATTTTCATGCTGTCTAATCAGCACCTTGATATGCCACACCTGTTAGGTGGGACTGAATTATCTCAAGGAGAAGTGCTCACTAACACAGGTTTAGACAGATTTGTGAACAATATTTGAGAGTAATGGGTCTTTTGTGTATGTAGAAAATGTTTCAGATCTTTGAGTTCAGTTCATGCAAAATAGGAGCAAAACCGAAAGTGTTGCATTAATATTTTTGTTCAGTGTATATACTGTATGGCATGTCATTGAATATAGTGTCATTGTACAGCATAACACTGTTGTGGGAGCACTGCCAATTGAAATTTTTTAGCCCTCCTCCTGGGCAACCTCCACTTTTGTGGCTGGTCAGGATTGACCACACTTCCCTTATAACCACTTTACATTGGGTAGGGAAAAAAAATTATGAAAGGTTGAAATACATATAACTAATACTGGAAAGTCTTTATTGCCAGGAACAAAATGTATGGCATTTCCAAGACTACTGTACACCATTGTACAGTTACAAATTCCTGTAAAAAAAAAAAAGTCAGTGTAAGGCATGAAATTGGGAAAGAAGGTGATTTTAATTTTTAATGTTCTTATGTTTTACATAGAAACTTTTAGAGCCCTTTTGGGGCTAGAACCAACTGTCTTCTGATCACTTGTCCTGTAGACCATAATAGATTATTATTGTGGTCTATAGGAATATAATGCTCTGCCTGCTGAGCCGTGCACGACTTTATAGGCAGTTTACCATGACAGGAATGGGAACCTTCAGCAGGCCCTAGGCTGTCATGGTAACCGATCGGAACCCCACAATTTCACTGTGGAGGCTCTGATTGGAAGGCAGAGGGAGCCCCTCGTGCTTATTGACCGCGGTATCTGAGGGTTCAAATGCCAATCCCAGTCATTACAGTCAGTTGCCTGAAGTATTATACAACCGCCACCCACCATGTATGCAGCAGGTTCAGACCAGCAGCCTGCTCCACACATTCCCACACAGGGGTGCACCACCAATGAGGCCTCAGGCAGCACCAGAAAGGGGTAAGAGGGGGGCATCAGAAGGGCCATGGGCAATGAGCACTTTCATTGTGGCAAAAGGATTAGGTTAAGAAATTGGCATGGGTGGCACCGTTTTAGATGTCGCCTCAAGCAGCAGAAAAGCTAGGTGCACCCCTGTTCCCACAGCCAGAAAGATGTAAAGGTACATCATTGTGGCTGAAGGGGTTAATAGTTCAGACATTTTAAGAGACGATACATATTATGTTTTTTCTTGTTTATTTTTATACATGAAATTTGGGGTGGTTTAAAATTTGTGCCCCTGCATCCCTAAAATAAATAAATACAATGCATTGCATCCCTGAAATAAATAAATACAATGCATTGCAGCCCTGAAATAAATAATACAATGCATTGCATCCCTGAAATAAATAAATACAATGCATTGCAGCCCTGAAATAAATAATACAATGCATTGCAGCCCTGAAATAAATAATACAATGCACTGCGGCCCTCAAATAAATAATACAATGCATTGCAACCCTGAAATAAATAATACAATGCATTGCAACCCTGAAATAAATAATACAATGCACTGCAGCCCTGAAATAAATAATACAATGCACTGTGCCTTGAGAAATAAATAATACAATGCACTGCATCCCTGAAATAAATAATACAATGTATTGCAGCCCTGAAATAAATAATACAATGCACTGCGGCCCTCAAATAAATAATACAATGCATTGCAACCCTGAAATAAATAATACAATGCATTGCAGCCCTGAAATAAATAATACAATGCACTGTGCCGTGAGAAATAAATAATACAATGCATTGCATCCCTGAAATAAATAATACAATGTACTGCATCCTGAAATAAATAATACAATGCATTGCAGCCCTGAAATAAATAATACAATGTACTGCATCCCTGAAATAAATAATACAATGCATTGCAGCCCTGAAATAAATAATACATTGCACTGCATCCCTGAAATAAATAATACAATGCACTGCGGCCCTGAAATAAATAATACAATGCACTGTGTCCCTGAAATAAGTTATACAATGCACTGTGGCACTGAAATAAATAATACAATGCACTGCGGCTCTGAAATAAATAATACAATGCACTATGCTGTAAGAAATAGATAATACAATGCACTGTGTCCCTGAAATAAATAATACATTGCACTGCGCCCTAGAAATAAATAATAGAATGCACAAATAAATAATACATTGCACAGGACCTTGAAATAAATAATACATTGCACTGCACCCCTGAAATAAATAATACAATCCACTTTTTCCATGAAATAAATAATATAATGTACTGCATCCCTGAAATAAATAATACATTGAACTGTGCCCCTGAAATAAATAATACATTGCGCTGCACCTCTGAAATAAATAATACATTGCGCAGGACCCCTGAAATAAATAATACATTGTGCAGGACCCCTGAAATAAATAATACATTACACAGGACCTCTGAAATAAGTAATACAATGCACTGCGGCGCTGAAATAAATAATACAATGCACTGCGGCTTTGAAATAAATAATACAATGCACTGTGTCCCTGAAATAAATAATACATTGCACTGCGCCCCAGAAATAAATAATAGAATGCACTTCTCCCCCGAAAAAAATAATACAATGCACTGCATCCCTGAAATAAATAAAACAATGCACTGCATCCCTGAAATAAATAATACAATGCACTGCATCCCTGAAATAAATAATACAATGCACTGCTCCCCCGAAATAAATAATACATTGCACAGGACCATGAAATAAATAATACAATCCACTGTTTCCATGAAATAAATAATACAATGTACTGCATCCCTGAAATAAATAATACATTGCACTGTGCCCCTGAAATAAATAATACATTGCGCTGCACCTCTGAAATAAATAATACATTGCGCAGGACCCCTGAAATAAATAATAGTGGCCTGAGGAAGCGCGATCACTCGTGCGCGAAACGTTCGTCGCCGCTTGCATGTGAATATGGCAATCTGCTACCTAGCCGCATGAAATTTGTTTACATTGAATAAAAGAAGCAAAGAACAATGGGTGAGTGCTGCCTATTTTCTTCATCTTGTACTTGGAACATAAGGATATAGGTTGGTGGATGCGGGTGATAGCTTCAGTCAGGACGGGGCAGTCCTTTCCAGGGGGCACCGAGGTTCTGGGCAATCGGAGCGCTCGGCGGCCTTGCAAAAGGAATTATGTTTCCAGTTTACAAGGGTGGATGCTGGTATGGGGATAGGTGCAAATTTAAGCATGAGTGTTCCTCATGTGGGGGGAATCATGGAGCGCAGCAGTGCTTCAAAGGTCGTAAAAGAAAAGGGGGGGTGATGGGTATGGAAAAGGGGTGGATGCCAATTCGGGTAACCAAGATGGTGCCCTTTCTAAAAAGGTACCCTAATGTGAATGCGGCTGTGTTTTTGTTGGGGGGTTTGAGGGAGGGTTTTCAGATTCCGTTTGTTGAGGGTGAGTTTTGGCAAGGGAGAAAAAAAATTGAAGTCAGCAATGGAGCGTCCAGGGGTGGTAACTGAGAAATTGCAAAAAGAGGTGGAGTTAGGTCGCATGGCAGGGCCCTTTCGGGACCTGCCGATGGAGGATATGCAGATGTCACCATTGGGGGTTGTGCCAAAGAGGGAGCCTAATAAATGTAATCTTAACCGAACCCCCTTTTGGAAATGAAAGGTGATGGATAACGACGGGATTGCGCTGGAGTTGTGTTCGGTGGTATATACATCGTTTGATGAGGCGGTTCGTTGGGTTCGGTCTTATGGAACGGGAGCGTTGTTGGCTAAGGTGGATATTGAGGCGGCTTTTCGTCTCTTACCGATACACCCGGATGATCAGCACTTTGCTGGGTTGTTTTTGAGACTTTTTTTTTTTTGATCGGTGTTTGCCTATGGGCTATTCAGTGTCTTGCGCTTATTTTGAGACATTCAACTAGTTTTTTGAATGGGTGGCACGTGAGTGGTCAGGTTGGGGCTCGATATCCATTATTTGGATGATTTTTTGTTTATTGGGCCGCCAAGTTTGAATGGAAGCTCCATGATGTTACATTCTTTTGAAGCCATGTCGGAATTTTTTTGGGTTCCCTTGGCACGTGAAAAAATGGAAGGTCCTATGACGGCGCTGAGTTTTTTAGGTATCGTCATAGTTACTGGGGCGATGGAGTGCAGGTTGCCTGAGGACAAGTTGGATGATCTTCAGCGTGAGGTGTCGGCAGCGGGTGGGCGTAAAAAGTTGCGGTTACTCGAGTTGCAGTCTTTGTTGGGTAAGCTGAATTTTGCGTGTCGTATTATGCCTATGGGGATTATTTGTAGGAAATTGGCCAGGGCGAGAGCGGGGGTTCAGGGCCCTCATCATTTTGTGCGGCTTAATCAGGAACTGCGGGATGATTTAAAGATGTGGGCTTCATTTTTGAAGAGTATAATGGGCGGTCTTTATGGATGGTGGATGGAGTGTTGGCGGCAGAGCTGGACTTGTTTACTGATGCGGCGGGTGGGCACGGTTTTGTGGCGTATTTACAAGGTCGGTGGTGTGTAGGGGAGTGACCGCTGAGATGGAGGGAAAGAAGGCTGGGTGAAGAATTTAGTTTTGCTAGAGCTTTTTTCCCAGTGGGGGGAATTTTTCCAAATCAGGAAGGTGCAATTCCATATTTTGACAACTTGGGGGTGGTGGAGGTTATTAATCACATTTCGGCTTCATTTACGCCAGTTGTGTGCTTGCTTCAGCATTTGGTTTTGGGTTGTCTATCACTGAATGCTTGGATAGTAGCAACTCATGTGCCCCGCGGTAAGTAACTCAATTGCGGATGCATTGTCTCGTTTTCAGTGGGACCGGTTTCGGGTGTTGGCACCGGAGGCGGAAAAGCAGGAAGCGAGCTTTCCCCAGGAGCTGTGGAATCTGTGGAATCTTTGGTCGGTTGGAGAGTTGGTGAGGGGATCCTTGTCGGCAGAGACCTGGGTGGCATATGATAAGTCATGGGGGTTTTGGTGTCAGCGTTTTCAGGGGCACGGCTTAGAAGATGGGGTTCTGTTGTTGTTGGTGGGGCATTGCAGAGAGGAGGGGTGGTCGGTGTCCAGAATAGGGAAGTTTATGGCGGGAGTGGCTTTTGGTTGTAAGTGTCGGGCTAAATCGGATGTGACAAAATCATTTTGGGTGTTGCAGGCATTAAAGGGTTGGAGGAGGCAGTCTCCAAGGGAGGATCAGCATAGACCTATTTCCTTCACGCTGTTAGCGGACTTGATGGAGCAGTTGGGTCGGGTTTGTGTGTCGGTTGGGGAGGTTAGGTTGTTTCAGTTAGTTTGTTCTTTGGCCTTTTTTGGGGCATTGCGCATTGGGGAATTGGTAAGTCCCATAGAGGATGTGGAGTTATTTGCTGACAGGGTGGAATTTTTTATTGGCTGGGCTAAAATGGATCAGTTGGGTCAGGGTTGGCGGGTTGTTTTATACCAGGTCGTGGGATCGGTCACGTGCTGGGTTTGGTGTCTTAAAGAATTTGGGGGGGCACGGTTGGGGGTGATGGGCCACTGTTGGTACATGAGGATGGGTCTTTTCTTTCACGTTTCCAGTTTTTAGCAGTGCTATGGGCTTGTTTGGCAAGGTTGGATAGAGATCCCTCGCTGTTTGGGGATCACTCTTTCCGGATTGGCGCGACTACGGAGGCCGCTAGGAGGGGGTTGGGGGATGACGTCATTCATCGCATTGGGCGATGGAAGTCTATCCGATTCCGGTCCTTTGTTAGGCCTGCGTTGTTATAAGAGGGGGAATTGAGTTTTGTCAGGGTCGGGTGGCATGTGAGGGACGTCCTTGTTGATATGTTGTATTTTGTGTTTCCTTCAAGTGGTTCGGCGTGCCTGGTGTGGATCAGGGGGCACTCGTACATGTTCTGGGGAGCGTTGCGGGCAGCAGTTAGGCTGGATTAAAGGCAACTGGGTTTTCTGAGAGAGGTGGCAGTGATTCGCTGGTTGGGGATGATAGGACTGCTGTGGAGTCGAGTTCTTGCAGAATTCCATAGATTTGCAAGGTTAGATGTTGCCCTGGGGGTATGGGTGTTACATGTGGGGGAATATGAAGGATATTAAATTTGATTTATTGCGTTTGTGGGCTCAGTTTTCAGGTTTGGTGACAGTCTGGTCGGATATGGTGCCACCGAAGCAGTGGAGGGACGCTAGGTCGGTGAAGAGGGTCAACAAAGTCAGGATCAAAGTTAATAGGGCGGTAGGGCGTTTTGTGTTGAGGAATGGCGGTTTTGCAGTGCGTCATAGGGATTTGGAATTTGCAGAGGGGGGCGTTTTGGAGGGGGGATGGAGTACACCTGAATGGGGTGGGGATTGATATATGGTGTTCGGGTTTACAGGACGGGATTTAGTTGGCTTTGCGGGTGTTGCAGGACGCAAGGAGGTGAGGTGGGGTTGTGGGCGGTGGTGGGCCCTTGTAGTTGGTGGTTATGGTGGATCTGGCGTGGTGGGGAGGGAGCCAAGTGGGTTCAGGATTCCCCAGGTACTGGAATTTTGGGCGTGATACGGTGGGTATCTGCCCACGTTTGTTGCCCATGGTTACCATTTTCTGCCTCTGAGCTGGTGTTTATTGCCTGGAGGTAATTAAATGTAATTGAGGGGCGGGGCAGATACCATTCAGGTTTGCAGGGCTCCAAGGACCCTCCCCGTGTTTTAGGTTTCCCTTGGGCGGGCCTTCAGGTGGGAAGGCCTTTTAAGGTTGGTTATTTATAGGGATGTCCCGATACCGATATCAGTTTCGGTATCGATACCGGACATTTGCACGAGTACTTGTACTCGTGCAAATGTCGCGGATACCTTGGCCGATACCTCATGGCCATGCAGCGGTGGGTCCCGTGTCCCAGATGATCAGCAGTGGGGGCTGGTCCCATGTTGACTTCCGGGCGGCGGCGGAGGCGCTGCTCCCAGCCGATCAGCGTGGGGACAGCAGCGTGTCTCAGCTGATCGGCTTGGGGGCGGGACTTCTGTGCGACAGCTCCCAAGTCCCTTGCGGTTAAAGCCACTTCCTCCCAGTACACTGGTGCATCTGCATGGGAAGGATTACAGCAGGCCAGGTGGGTATGGTGCATGAAATGGAGGAGAAATTCAATTAATTTCTCTCCATTTCATGTTAAAACAGACAAACAGTGAATAATAAAATAAGGTGGGGGGGGGGGAATAGGCATATAATAGTGATCCCCAACCAGCGTGCCTCCAGCTGTTGCAAAACTACACCTCCCAGCATGCCTGCACAGCCAAAGGCTGTCCGGGCATGCTGGGAGGTGTAGTTTTGCAACATCTGGAGGCACGCTGGTTGGGAAAAACTTTATGCCCATTCTCTCCCTTCATATGCCCATTCCCCTCCTTATATGCCAGTGTTTCCCAACCAATGTGCCTCCAGCTGTTGCAAAACCACAACTCTCAGCATGCCCGCACAGCCAAAGGCTGTCCGGGCATGCTGGGAGGTATAGTTTTGCAACAGCTGGAGGCACGCTGGTTGGGAAATGCTGTTATATGCCCATTCTCTCCCTTCATATGCCCATTCCCCTCCTTATATGCCAGTGTTTCCCAACCAGTTTGCCTCCAGCAGTTGCAAAACTACACCTCCCAGCATGCCTGCACAGCCAAAGGCTGTCCGGGCATGCTGGGAGGTGTAGTTTTGCAACAGCTGGAGGCACCCTGGTTGGGAAAAACTGTTATATGCCCATTCTCTCCCTTCATATGCCCATTCCCCTCCTTATATGCCAGTGTTTCCCAACCAATGTGCCTCCAGCTGTTGCAAAACTACAACTCCCAGCATGCCCGCACAGACAAAGGCTGTCTGGGCATGCTGGGAGTTGTAGTTTTGCAACAGCTGGAGGCACATTGGTTGGAAAACACTGTTATATGCCCATTTATTAATTTATTAACCCTTGTACAAGGAAAAGTACAAGGAAAAGTAAAGCAGTCCATAGCAACCAAATTCCAGCTTTAATTTTTTTCATTGCTATCAGCAACTGCACCACTGTTATAATTGGTATCGGTAATTGGTATCTGTGAGTACTTAAATAAAAGTATCGGTACTCGTACTCGGTCTTAATAAAATGGTATCCGGACATCCCTAGTTATTTATATTATTTATTGTATGTTTGTTATTTAATAAATGACTGCTGTGGCCAATAAAATCCACCTGTGGTGTTGCATCTTTATTTGCTTGGGAATAGGGGGGACATAGGGGAACGACTCGACAATACACTTGTCAAGTACAGGCCGGACATAGGGCTGCAAGCCTGGAGGGAGGCCTGGCTTGACAGAGGCTTGAAAGGGGTGGAGCTGTTTGGGAGTTAAGGGGTTAATTGGGAGGTTAAAGAGGACCTTTCACCGATTCTTACCCTATGAACTAACTATACATACATGTAGAGCGGCGCCCGGGGATCTCACTGCACTTACTATTATCCCTGGGCGCCGCTCCGTTCTCCCGTTATGCCCTCCGGTATCTCCGCTCACTAAGTTATAGTAGGCGGAGATTCCAGTCCCTAAGTTATGGTAGGCGGAGTCTGCTCTAGCGCTGGCCAATCGCAGCGCAGAGCTCACAGCCTGGGAGGTTATTTTCTCCCAAGCTGTGAGCTCTGTAATGCGATTGGCCAGCGCTAGAGCAGACTCCGCCTACCATAACTTAGGGAACGGAGATACCGGAGGGCATAGCAGGAGACCGGAGCGGCGCCCGGGGATAATAGTAAGTACAGTGAGATCCCCGGGCGCCGCTCCATATGTCTGTATAGTTAGTTCATAGGGTAAGAATCGGTGAAAGGTCCTCTTTAAGTGTAGGCGTTGCATTTGGGGAGGGGGTAAGGTTTTAAAAGGGGTGGTAGGAGCAGGAAGAGGGGCCATTTTGCAGGGAACAGCCGATCTGCAGCAGCCCCCAACCACCCACCCTCCCTTTGGGCAGCTTTTTTCAAGCGGTGGTTGTTTTCCTGGAAGTGATGGTGGTTCTTGGATTATGGCAGAGTGGTTATGGGTGGATTTTTGGTTTGGTCAAGCAGGAACTGTTTTTTCTAATGTCATAGCGGCCGGGGCGGTGGTGGGTCCTTCGAGTTGGTGGTTATGGTGGATCTGGCGTGGTGGGGAGGGACGTATTACACTGCCTGAAGAACGTATTTAAAAGAAAAAAATAAAGTATTTATTAATAACTGGTTAAAACTGGAAAAATTCTGTGCATCACTTTCGTAAATTTCAGGCACCAGACTGGACTGATTTAGTCAAGGATAAGTATTGACCCGCTACATCTAAAACAGTCTGGACTAGATCCTAATCCTGCTAGCATGTTGATACTGATAATCCGCAGGAAAAGGAATAAGGACACGGTTCATGTGTTAAGGGTAGGCACAGGTGCGCTAGATTGCAGTCCTACCTATCTCTGTGCAGCCTAGCAGCTTATAATGTATTAGAGATTAGAGGTGGATGCCCTGTTAAGAGTCTTAGTCTATGTCAACATCAGATCTCACAGTCTGCTATATGTGGTGTAGTTCACACACGGCACCAGGACATCCATACAGCATGCAGCCCCTCAATAAACGCTATACGTACGAGTGCACGCTAAGCTGCCTCAATGTGCACCCCCACTCATGCGTAACCACACTGGGACTAGGTTTCAGACCGCATTCACACTTGTATTCAGACTAGCTGTTGAACTGCCTTACAACATACATACACCCTGCCTATAGAACCGTGTCCTAAACAGAGATCAATGGCTTAACGCGTTTCTACGTGACATGTTAAGCCCCGTGTCATCAGGAGCAAAGGTCTCTCAATTAAGTAACCTGTAAAGGGAAAAGTGCCCCACACTGTTGCGTGTTAAGGCTCCGGTGCTATGACGGCCGTGCGCGGCTGCATGAACACCGAAAAGATATCACAAAAGCCCCGCCTTGGGGGACGTGTGTGCTGGTGCCACCGCGAGTCAGAGAGGAGCGCGTCATCTGACATCCGCCCATTGACCCGTCGAGCACCCAGGTAAGCTAATACACTCCCTAAAGATTGCGCACTAAGCGCTATTGTATTGAGGGAATCGAAAACTGCTGCAATATGTCACTCGCCTAGTGCTGATGTGGATACAGGTATCGAACCATCAGGGGAAATAAGTCAGAAATATTATTGTAACATATATCGAACCACTGAATCAAGGAAAACTCTGACAGTTATCCAACAACCCTCCCTAGATATCATCTAACCAAATATATATAAAGCCCCAATTATTCCTCCCTGCGATCAATATTAAGTCATAGGAAGGGAGGGTGAAGGGGGGCAACGGTCATATTTTAGATCACTTCTGTATGTGCATATAGACCATAATTGGAAAAGGTGGCTATTGGGGTATTAAACCCCCACTTTTCTGCCTAGGTTAAATATTAAATGAAGCAGGCATATGAGATGGCTTCATTCAGACCCTTTGGATAGACACTTGATTCAGATTCCAAACACACACTTTTTTCCAGCTCACCTTTTATCTGGCCTTTATGCCCGTATTCAGAAGCCTTTGGGTGAGTCCCCAGGTACGGTAAAGTAGAAAATAACGGAAAAACGGCTCCAAAAAGCAATGTTCGTCCTCTTTAAAAACTTCTCCTTTATTTCTCAATTTTCAACAGCAGACACAGTCACTTCATATGCAGTGTTTGTTTACGCGTTTCAGACAATACGTTCTTAAAGGGGTTGTCCGGGATCAAATTTTTATTTTATTTTAAAGAGTACTCACTATTAACAGCTGATTAAAGTTTCCCAAATATGTTTTTAGGTATTTTCACCACTTCTACAGGGCTCAGACGGTCCCCCACGCATTGTTTACATCTATGTTTATCTTTGCCTAACTTCCTGCCGCACTGCCCTGTGGATCCCAGCGCAGCGCGGCATCACATGGTTACAGCTGACTATTATCTCTGCCGTAACTCCGCCCCCTCATTAATATTCCGCCTCCTTCATTCATTAGAAAGTGCCTTGCCCGGTGACGTCACCGGAGGGGCGTGGCTTAGCACGATGTCTTCCAGCTAAGTCACCGCCCCTCCCTGCGATCTACATAATTACTGAGGCCAATGATGACGTCACCGGGCCGGAGGGGGCGTGGCTTAGCGTAAGGTCTTCCTGCATAGTTACCGCCCCTCTTTGCGATCTGAATAATTACTGAGGCTGTTGGTGACGTCACCGGGCTCCCTGCGAAGCGGAAGAAGAGGCTTTGCTCTGCAGCAAGGGACCCGGTACGTCACTGTCTATGAGAAAATAGGCACTTCCAGCTGAGAATTTGCGATATGAAAACGGGGCATCAGACATGTGTGGCAAAGGTAGGACAGGCATGTGTGTAATATTTGTGTCACTGTTGTACCCTTAGAACAATGTCCCCAATCCCGGACAACCCCTTTAATCGTAACATTGTATCACGGTGGAGAGCATGATTTAAATGTTAACTTGCCCCTCCTCCCTAGAGGAGGCGAGGGGATGAAATGTTTCATTGGTCACACCATCGTGATAACACCTGTTACCTATTTTCATACTAGATTTCATGTGCCCTTCACACTGGGATTTCATCCTACGCCCTATTAACTCTTGCCAGTCCTAAATCTCTGGATAACACTAGGAGGGCTTGACAAATGCACTCTGGTGCATGGACAGGAAAGGAAAACGCACAGTGTGAACGGCCACATGTTACATTGAATTAAAATCACAAATAGTAACAAACCACTTATGGTCCACCTCCACGCTATATTCAACTACATTAAGATCTATCATAAATACTTATGCACTGGATCTATACCAAGAATTACATTTATTGGTATATATACATTAACTCTTTCTTCAGGTTCAGGCCCACAGGAACTCTTGTGTTTAAACTGAAAATCCAGTATGCTTCGCGGAGGAGAAGTTTTTTGCGGTGGTCTCCTCCACGTATGGGTGCACTCACCTTTTTCACCCCAAGAGCACAAAAGGATCTTGTTCGGCGGGCATGAACCTGAACAAAGTGTCTGGCCACATTAGAAATATTTACCGCTGCAGGGTTTGCAATGTATTAAGGCTGGTTACAGCCTGTATTTGTGGGCGGGGCTGCTGGCTATATCTTCTCACGCGACCTCCCCCTGAGGATGGTCGCTTCATGCAGGCTTTCCTCAGTCCGTTCCGTCACTTCCGGTTCGCTGCCATGTCACTTCTGGGTAGGTCTCGGCTCTCTATGCTTCCTCAGCTGGGGGAAGCGTTCGGCTGGCTCCCGGTCGGGCTTCCTCTCCCCTCCAGCTCCGGGGGGAGCCTCCTCACAGCAGGTATGTTTCTCTTGTCCGCGGCTAGGGTTCGGCAGGACCGGCATCCACGGCACTTCAGGTGGGGCGGACCGTTCCGCTGGGCTCAGCCTGCGCCAAAGGTTCCTTAGCCCCTACCATCACTAATTTACGCACGCCTCGTTTCTTTTATGCCGCCGATCTGACTCGTCCGACACAGAGCTGAAAATATTAACCCAAAAAAAAAACAGCATGCCTTCTAGGCTCTTGTTCACACGAGCCAGTCGACTAGTTTGATGTCATCACGTATCAGAGATCACTATAACTCCCTGTGCCATCATAGAAGGTTGAAATAGTGGATGTAGCTACATAGCGTAATTTATTGACTTGGCCAGCTCTTTTGCCTCGGTATGAATTAGTGTTCTACCAAGCAGGCATGTGCATCGCATCACATTTTATACGGCACGGCCGTGTTGTGCTGCCCTCCTATGCCATGTCAGTGACACCTATTATGCGCCCTCCTGTGCACAGGTACATCACACCGCATGTCATCCCGCCCTCCTGTGCACTTGTTTATGGCGCAGTGGTGTGATGCCGCCCTCCTGTGCACACGTGTTCGGCACCGCTATTTTGTGCCACCCTTCTGGGCACATTACACGGCTTAGCGGTGTTGTGCCACCCTCCATGCCCCGGTACCTGGCACAGCTGTCCCGTGCCGCCCTCCTGTGCACATGCGTGTGGCACCGCCGTGTTATACTGCCCTGACGCGTGTATGGGGGAGGGCGGGATAACCCTTAAACAGTCCCTTCCTTTCTCAGATGGAGATGCTGTTTTCCAGTTATCTTATGTGCGGGCTCAGGGCTGTCTTTATGAGCTTGTTGTCTTTACCTAGGTGCTGATAAATTTTTCCAAAATGAACAGGGCTGCAGTACCGTCTGATATCCAGTCTTCCCGTTGAGCCAAGTAGCTGCTCAGCTTCCCGAATTTCTTCAGGTATCACACACACGTCATTTTGTCTATTTTCCAGGCTTCTTGTCTCGCTCTCACACATCATCTGTAGTCTCCCTGGATCACCCAGGCTCGTTCCGTCTCTGTCATCCTGGATCCCCCAGGTACACGCTGTCTATGTCATCCTAGATCGCCCAGGCTCGTTCTGCCTCTGTCGTCCTGGATCGCCCAGGCTCGTTCTGCCTCTGTCGTCCTGGATCGCCCAGGCTCGTTCTGCCTCTGTCGTCCTGGATCGCCCAGGCTCGTTCTGCCTCTGTCGTCCTGGATCGCCCAGGCTCGTTCTGCCTCTGTCGTCCTGGATCGCCCAGGCTCGTTCTGCCTCTGTCGTCCTGAATCGCCCAGGCTCGTTCTGCCTCTGTCATCCTGGATCGCCCAGGCTCGTTCTGCCCCTGTCATCCTGGATCGCCCAGGCTCGTTCTGCCTCTGTCATCCTGGATCGCCCAGGCTCGTTCTGCCTCTGTCATCCTGGATCGCCCAGGCTCGTTCTGCCTCTGTCATCCTGGATCGCCCCCAGGCTCACTCTGTCTCCGTCATCCTTCCTTGCTCCCCGTCCACGGCCCTCTGTTCCCTCATCTTCCTTCTCTTCCCAGCTCTCCTAAAGCGGTATTTATTAAAAAATAATAATAATAATAATAAGTCTAGTTGGTTTAAGTACTTCTTCAGTACACCTGACCTGGGGGTATCTACAACTGTAATTAGGTATAATTACATGTACACTGCGTGCAGAATTATTAGGCAAATGAGTATTTTGACCACATCATCCTCTTTATGCATGTTGTCTTACTCCAAGCTGTATAGGCTCGAAAGCCTACTACCAATTAAGCATATTAGGTGATGTGCATCTCTGTAATGAGAAGGGGTGTGGTCTAGTGACATCAACACCCTATATCAGGTGTGCATAATTATTAGGCAACTTCCTTTCCTTTGGCAAAATGGGTCAAAAGAAGGACTTGACAGGCTCAGAAAAGTCAAAAATAGTGAGATATCTTGCAGAGGGATGCAGCACTCTTAAAATTGCAAAGCTTCTGAAGCGTGATCATCGAACAATCAAGCGTTTCATTCAAAATAGTCAACAGGGTCGCAAGAAGCGTGTGGAAAAACCAAGGCGCAAAATAACTGCCCATGAACTGAGAAAAGTCAAGCGTGCAGCTGCCAAGATGCCACTTGCCACCAGTTTGGCCATATTTCAGAGCTGCAACATCACTGGAGTGCCCAAAAGCACAAGGTGTGCAATACTCAGAGACATGGCCAAGGTAAGAAAGGCTGAAAGACGACCACCACTGAACAAGACACACAAGCTGAAACGTCAAGACTGGGCCAAGAAATATCTCAAGACTGATTTTTCTAAGGTTTTATGGACTGATGAAATGAGAGTGAGTCTTGATGGGCCAGATGGATGGGCCCGTGGCTGGATTGGTAAAGGGCAGAGAGCTCCAGTCCGACTCAGACGCCAGCAAGGTGGAGGTGGAGTACTGGTTTGGGCTGGTATCATCAAAGATGAGCTTGTGGGGCCTTTTCGGGTTGAGGATGGAGTCAAGCTCAACTCCCAGTCCTACTGCCAGTTTCTGGAAGACACCTTCTTCAAGCAGTGGTACAGGAAGAAGTCTGCATCCTTCAAGAAAAACATGATTTTCATGCAGGACAATGCTCCATCACACGCGTCCAAGTACTCCACAGCGTGGCTGGCAAGAAAGGGTATAAAAGAAGAAAATCTAATGACATGGCCTCCTTGTTCACCTGATCTGAACCCCATTGAGAACCTGTGGTCCATCATCAAATGTGAGATTTACAAGGAGGGAAAACAGTACACCTCTCTGAACAGTGTCTGGGAGGCTGTGGTTGCTGCTGCACGCAATGTTGATGGTGAACAGATCAAAACACTGACAGAATCCATGGATGGCAGGCTTTTGGGTGTCCTTGCAAAGAAAGGTGGCTATATTGGTCACTGATTTGTTTTTGTTTTGTTTTTGAATGTCAGAAATGTATATTTGTGAATGTTGAGATGTTATATTGGTTTCACTGGTAAAAATAAATAATTGAAATGGGTATATATTAGTTTTTTGTTAAGTTGCCTAATAATTATGCACAGTAATAGTCACCTGCCCACACAGATATCCCCCTAAAATAGCTAAAACTAAAAACAAACTAAAAACTACTTCCAAAAATATTCAGCTTTGATATTAATGAGTTTTTTGGGTTCATTGAGAACATGGTTGTTGTTCAATAATAAAATTAATCCTCAAAAATACAACTTGCCTAATAATTCTGCACTCCCTGTATTGTTTTCTATTTTTCATTTATTTGGCAGTACATTCCACCCGAAAAGCCATGGTTCGCATCAGTTGGCAGGAACGGGGCTGGCCGGCCTTTTTCTCCATTCCGGTGGGAGTGGGCTGGCCCTGCTTCTGCTTGGGGGGGAGTTCAATTATGGAGACAGAGAGGGGAGGAAGCGTATGCCAGAGCTTCTATTCCCGGGAACAAATGAAAAAAAAAAAAAAGCTTCAATAACGCAACGGAGAGACCAGACACCGGTGTGATCAGTAAGGTGCTGCCTTGAGGACACTGCTGCGGGGTCAGGGAAGGCTGCTCTGATTCCCATCACCTATACTACCACTAGCCCAGGTCGGGTTTAGGTTGGAGCCTCCGGTGGACCCCTGTACCCACAAGTACCAATCAATTGCTGCGCGATCGCTCTATGCCTCCTCGGCCGGGGCCAGCGACTGCACCTTCCACTGCTGCTGCTGGATGTAACTCAGTTATCCCCTCTAGTGTAGCTAACTCCATGAATGTTGTCTTAGGTAGTGGGGTTTTGTTGCCGTGCTATTTTCTGGTTTCCTAATGTACCATTTTGGGCAATCTTTTCTTAAAACAAACAGGGCTGCAGTACTGTCTGATATTCAGTGCTTGAAGTGGGCCGGAACGCGGCGGTACTCAGTACCGCCACTTCCAAAAATTGCCCTGGAGAGTACCAGCACCTCTCCGTGCGCCCAGTACGTGGGTTTCCGGTACCGGAGCGCAGCGGAGAGCTGGCAGTATCTCCTCCCTAATGTCGTTGGCTGGGAAGCTAGTGGAGGGGGGCGGGTCGTTGCAGAGTACGGCTCAGGCTGGCGCAGGCAGGGAGTTGACCTCACGTTAGGTGACGTCAACTCCTTCCCGCGCGCCTGTGACTGAGGAGCTATCAGTGCGGCGACCAGTGACTGGTCCTCCTTGGAGTCAGGAGTCGGACGGTGCAGCAAAGAACATCGACTTTGCTTTGGAATCCAACTTCTGAAGAGTACTGGTGAGTGACAGGCACCCCCCCTCCCCCCACACACATTAGTTCCTCTCTGTACCAGTACCCCCCCCCCCCCCTGGCAGGGGGGTACTGGTACAGAGAGGAATTAATGTGTGTGATGAGGGGGGGGGGGGGGTCTGATGTGCAGGGGGGTACTGGTACAGAGAGGAACGAATGTGCGGTGGTGGGGGGGGGGGGTACTGGTACATAGAGGAACTAATATATATGTGTCTGATGGGTGGGTCTGATGTGTAGGGGGCCCCTGCACATCAGACCCCCCCATCACACACATATATATTAGTTCCTCTATGTACCAGGACCCCCCCCCCCACCACCGCACATTCGTTCCTCTTGTACCAGTACCCCCCTGCACATCAGACCCCCCCCCTCATCACACACATTAGTTCCTCTCTTTACCAGTACCCCCCCCCCCCCCACCACCACCACACATTAGTGCCTCTCTGTACCAGTACCCCTCTGCACATCAGACCCCCCATCACACACATATATATTAGTTCCTCTATGTACCAGTACCCCCCCCCACCACCGCACATTCGTTCCTCTCTGAACCAGTACCCCCCTGCACATCAGACCCCCCCCTCATCACACACACACACACATTAATTCCTCTCTGTACCAGTACCCCCCTGGCAGGGGGGTACTGGTACAGAGAGGAATTAATGTGTGTGTGTGTGATGAGTGGGGGGGGGTCTGATGTGCAGGGGGGTACTGGTACAGAGAGGAACGAATGTGCGGTGGTGGGGGGGGTACTGTACTGGTACATAGAGGAACTAATATATATGTGTGTGATGGGGGGGTCTGATGTGCAGGGGGGGGGGAGCACCGGCGCCTAATAGAGTACCGGCACCTCTTTTGGCCCACTTAAAGCACTGCTGATATTCAGTCCTCCCGATCAGCCAAGTAGCTGCTCATCAGCTTCCCGAATTCCTCAGGTATCACGCATACGTCTTTTGTCTGTCGTCCCTGCTTCTTGAAGATAAAAGAGAGATAGGAGGCAGCGCCTCCTGTGTGGTGTAGTATAATAATTGGTACAAGAGGTAAATAAAAACTCTTACCAGACAATGTTGTGAAGAGTCACATATATATGAAGCTTGTGCTGATTTTCCCGATCAGCGTGCGGGGTGTCTGCGCTGCTGCCTAGGTTCCAGCCCTGTGCCTTGGAAGCATTCGTCGGGGAGAAGTTCGTTGCAGAAGAAGAAAGAAAATGAACCTTTTGGATGGCGCTGTCAGCAGGAGTCAGAAGCAGGTAGGTATTGATAACACAATACTTTTTATTTTCAGTCAACGCGTTTCAGGGGCTGAGAGCCCCCTTCATCAGGACAGTATACAACATAAAACAGCATTCACATGTGGCGGTTATTTAAACTCAAAAAAGGCGGGTGAGGCCAAACAAAGGTGGAGCGAGCGGAGGGGAGGGGGGCGGGGAGTGAGTTTGTGTATCTCAAACTATAGAGAGCTGTCATCGGGCATTCAGCTACTTGCTGATCCCTTTAAAAATATATATAAAATGAACCCGATTTATTTTAGGAAAAAGAAAATAGAATGATTATATTTTAAGATGCTCTGGAATATAGCAATACTGCAATGGTTAAATTTGGCCGTATTTTAAAATGCTTGTGAATGGATCAGTCTAGTGTTAATGCTTTTTATGAGAAAAGACTGGGCATGGAGTGGTATAAAGCATGGTGGTTATATTGAAAATAAAAAATATATATATAATAAAATATATAATAATAAAAAAAATAATAAAAAAAAATTATATTAAAATGAATGAATAAAATGTAATAAAAGGTACAGGGGGTAGTGTAAAGCATGGTGGTTATATTGATTAAAAATAAGAAAATAAGGTATGTATATCTTAATAAATAAATAAATAAAATATATTATATATATGTATATATACACACATATACACAAACATATACACACATATACATCAGCATATACATAGAATTATACCATAATTTATATGAATATATATAAAAGTCCTACTGTACATAAAATTACATATATTAGTAGATAAAATGGTGGGGGGGATGTTGGCCGATTTTTAATATTAGTGGGGAAGAATTTCTGTTGGATAGAGGAGAGCAATCCCAGGAGATTAACCTCATTAGAATCCAAGGGTAATGGCTACTGATACAATGTTGTAATTATTTTATGAAGCTGTATCAATTGTCTGTCATCGACACAGTTTCACAAATGTAGCTAGCAGAGATTTTTTAGGCAGTAATGTAGGACTGCAGATGTTTGTTACATAAAAATAGTATTAGGGGTATAAAACTGAGGCCGCCCTTAACCCCGGTCTACTCCAACACTCAGAGAAATGTATAAATGTAGTAACCTAAAGTATTGTAAAATATTCTGTTGCATGGGCCCCTCGCATAAAAAAACTTTAAATATTCATGGTGGAATACCAAGCGACGAGATGTTAAAAGTTTTCAGAGGATGTCCTTTAAAAAAGTTTATACTAGAAGATGGTCTCATATTTTTCATTCAACCCTTGGGGCGCAAGGGTATCCAATTGGTACATCCAGTAGACTTCTCGTCGCTGTAAGGTACTGAACCGATTGTATGGGTTTTCTGGTATGTAATCAATTGGTGTGATCCTGATAGGATGTTTTTCTTTCTCTGATGTGGAGGCACAATGTCTGGAGAGGCTATGTTTTTGATAATGTTTTCGAATGTTGTGCCTATGTTGGTTTAGTCTACAGTGTAACTCCTGGGTGGTGCGGCCTACGTATTGAAGGCCGCAGCTACACTCAATTAAATAAATTACATAGCTAGACTGGCATGTCAGATGATGCTTTATCATGAAGGTGGTCCCATTTTTATTAGACAAAAAATATGTACATTTATTGGTTATAGTCTTACAGCATAGGCACCGACTCTTTCCACATTTGTAGCTGCCTAGTTTTTTAGGTGGTAACGGTGGGCCAGCAGAACTGGCTTTTTTATGTTGTTTCGGCTTGCTGGGGGCAAGGAGGTTCTTAAACGTCGGGGCTCTCCTGTAGATCATTCTAGGCTTAGGGGGTAAGTGTTTTGCAAGGTATGGATCCTGTAGTAGGATATACCAGTGTTTTGAAAAAATTGTGCGTATATTGTTGTTTGATGTATTGAACTGTGTGACAAAGTTTATATTCATTTCTGTGTGTGTCCCTTGTCTGTTTGTGGGCTGTAGACAGATCTCCTGTGTGTCAGTGATGGTTCTACCATAGGCGTTTTTTATAAGTTTCCTCGGGTAGCCTTTCTCGATAAACCGTTTTTTGAGGATTTTTGCCTGATTTTTAAAATCACTATCAAGGGTACAGTTTCGTCGGATCCGTTTGTATTGACTATATGGGATGTTTTCTAACCATTTTTTATTATGAAAACTTGAAAAATGTATATAACTATTTGTGTCAATGGATTTAAAGTATGTTTGGGTGGCTAGTTGATTGTTTTTGGTGGAGATAATGATATCTAAAAATTCGATCTCACTTTTACTGTATTTCGGGGTGAATTTAATTCCCCAACCTGTATTGCTTATATTATTACAGAACTGTAAAGCGGTATTTTCATCCCCGCCCCATATGATAAAAATGTCATCAATATACCTTTTGTAGTACACGAGTTGTTGGATCCGGGGTGTGATGTTTTGGATGTGTAGCCTTTCAAATTCCCCCATAAAAAGATTTGCGAAAGATGGCGCCACTTTCGTCCACCATTGCGGTACCTCTGCGTTGATGGTATGTTACGCTATTATAGATAAAAAAGTTGTTCTCCAAAATGAAGCGGAGACTGTCTATAAGAAAGGTTACTTGGGGTGGTTTCAGGGTGGGATCTCCCTCTAAAACGGTTTTTATACACTGCATGCCCAGGTTATGTTGAATATTGGAATAGAGGGCTGTGACGTCCATGGTGAATAGTGCGTATGAATCTTTCCAGGTGATGTTTTTTAATTCCCGAATTAGCTGACTAGAATCGTGAAGATAACTGGGTAATGTGCGTACATAGGGTTGCAAAAAAAGATCCAGATAGTGTGAGAGATTGCTTGTGGCGCATTTTGTGTTTGACATAATTGGTTTGCCAGGCGGGTGTGTTGCATTCTTATGTATCTTAGGAAGGTGATAAAAATAGGGGGTGCATGGGGCTCTTGGCATTAAAAAGTTTTTTTCTTTTTTGTTTATATAATATCTATCATAATACCTTTATTATTTTTATGAGATCTTTATTTATACCTGGAAAGGGATTTTCTGACACTTTTTCGTAGTAAACTGTATCACTGAGGATATTTAGTGCCTCCTTCTCATAGTCCGCAAAATCTTGGATAACTATCCCACCCCCTTTATCTGCTGGGCGAATAATTATATTTTCATTTACACTGAGTTTTTTCAAGGCATTTTTTTCTGGTTTACTAAGATTATCTTTTCTATTTGGCATGATTGGTATAGCAGTCATTGTTTTGATATCAGAAGATATAAGGTCAAAAAAAGTGGGGATGTGGTGTCCCTGACTTTGGAGGGGAAAGAAATTAGACTTTGGTCTAACATCTTGGTGTATAAATGAGGATAATTCCGTCTCTATTGGTTGATCTATTTTTTCCTTGGGGGGAAATTTAATATGTTCAACCTCAAAATGCCTTTTGATTGTAAGATTTCGCCTAAATTTTTGTATATCTAAAAACAACTCAAAGAGATTGACAGTATTGAAAGGGCAGAAGGATAATCCCTTCTCTAGCACCTTGGTTTCTGTTGCAGTGAGTATATGGGAAGAAAGATTAAAGATTTTTATGGTAGAGGTGGATTCATGTTTAGTTTTCTCTAGTGCCTGGACGATTTTCCTTTTTTGGATACCTCCCCTACAGCCTCGTGTTCTAATTTTCTTTTTCCAGGGATTGGTCTGAAATATTGTGTAATCTGGTGAGAAAATACCAGGCGCTCCTGGGGGATTTCTCCCCTCCGGTGCAGTTAGTTGCACTACCCCAGCCCCTATACCTTTGACCCATGAAGAGAAAGGCATTGGGCTGACCTCCATCTCACAGGACCCCTCGTTATCCCAACACTGGTGTGAGAACACCCTACCGCGTCTCCCCATCCCTCTGCACCAACAGATCAGGATTAGTACCTTACTAAGTTAGGACATCCAAGGGGAGCTGTGGATGAGGCACCATCTAGTAATTGATGGCACCATATCCCTGTCCACTCATGTGTAGAGTTGAGCGAACACCTGGATGTTTGGGATCGAGAAGTTCGGCCGAACTTCCCGGAAATGTTCGGGTTCGGGATCCGAACCCGACCCGAACTTCGTCCCGAACCCGAACCCCATTGAAGTCAATGGGGACCCGAACTTTTCGGCACTAAAAAGGCTGTAAAACAGCCCAGGAAAGGGCTAGAGGGCTGCAAAAGGCAGCAAAATGTAGTTAAATCCCCTGCAAACAAATGTGGATAGGGAAATGAATTAAAATAAAAATAAAATAAATAAAAATTAACCAATATCAATTGGAGAGAGGTCCCATAGCAAAGAATCAGGCTTCATGTCAGCAGAGAATCAGTCTTCATGTCATAGCAGAGAATCAGGCTTCACGTCACCCAAAACTGGAACAGTCCATTGTCAGATATTTAGGCCCCGGCACCCAGGCAGAGGAGAGAGGTCCCATAACATAGAATCTGGCTTCATGTCAGCAGAGAATCAGTCTTCATGTCATAGCAGAGAATCAGGCTTCATGTCATAGCAGAGAATCAGGCTTCACGTCACCCAACATTGGAACAGTTCATTGTCATATAATTTAGGCCCCAGCACCCAGACAGAGGAGAGAGGTCCCATAACAGAGAATCAGGCTTCATGTCAGCAGAGAATCAGTCTTCATGTCATAGCAGAGAATCAGGCTTCATGTCACCCACCACTGGAACAGGCCACTTTCAGATATTTTTAGGCCCCGGCACCCAGACAGAGGAGAGAGGTCCCATTACAGAGATTCAGGCTTCATGTCAGCAGAGAATCAGTCTTCATGTTATAGCAGATAATCAGGCTTCATGTCACCCACCACTGGAACAGGCCACTGTCAGATATTTTTAGCCTCCTGCTAACACGTTCCGTATCAGGTGGGTGGTGCAGTTAGCTGTGGCGTGGTGACAAAACTTTTCCACATCTCTGCCATGCTAACCCTGCCCTCAGAGGAGCTGGCCGTGACACAGCTGCGTTGGAGACCTCTTGCTCCTGCTCTGCCTTCGCCTTGGGCTTCCACTTGTTCCCCTGTGACATTTGGGAATGCTCTCAGTAGCGCGTCTACCAACGTGCGCTTGTACTCGCGCATCTTCCTATCACGCTCCAGTGCAGGAAGTAAGGTGGGCACATTGTCTTTGTACCGTGGATCCAGCAGGGTGGCAACCCAGTACTCCGCACAAGTTAAAATGTGGGCAACTCTGCTGTCGTTGCGCAGGCACTGCAGCATGTAGTCGCTCATGTGTGCTAGGCTGCCCAGAGGTAAGGACAAGCTGTCCTCTGTGGGAGGCGTATCGTCATCGTCCTGCGTTTCCCCCCAGCCACGCACCAGTGATGGGCCCGAGCTGCGTTGGGTGCCACCCCGCTGTGAACATGCTTCATCCTCATCCTCATCCTCGTCCTCCTCGTCCTCCAGTAGTGGGCCCTGTCTGGCCACATTTGCACCTGGCCTCTGCTGTTGCAAAAAACCTCCCTCTGAGTCACTTTGAAGAGACTGGCCTGAAAGTGCTAAAAATGACCCCTCTTCCTCCTCCTCCTCCTCCTCCTCCTGGGCTATCTCCTCTTCCATCATCGCCCTAAGTGTTTTCTCAAGGAGACATAGAAGTGGTATTGTAACGCTGATAATGGTGTCATCGCCACTGGCCATGTTGGTGGAGTACTCGAAACAGCGCAACAGGGCACACAGGTCTCGCATTGGAGGCCCAGTCATTGGTGGTGAAGTGGTGCTGTTTCGCAGTGCGACTGACCCGTGCGTGCTGCAGCTGAAACTCCACTATGGCCTGCTGCTGCTCGCACAGTCTGTCCAGCATGTGCAAGGTGGAGTTCCACCTGGTGGGCACGTCGCATATGAGGCGGTGAGCGGGAAGGCCGAAGTTACGCTGTAGCGCAGACAGGCGAACAGCGGCAGGATGTGAACGCCGGAAGCGCGAACAGACGGCCCGCACTTTATGCAGCAGCTCTGACATGTCGGGGTAGTTGCGAATGAACTTCTCTACCACCAAATTCAGCACATGCGCCAGGCAAGGGATGTGCGTCAAATCGGCTAGTCCCAGAGCTGCAACGAGATTTCGCCCATTATCGCACACCACCAGGCCGGGCTTGAGGCTCACCGGCAGCAACCACTCGTCGGTCTGTTGTTCTATACCCCGCCACAACTCCTGTGCGGTGTGGGGCCTGTCCCCCAAACATATGAGTTTCAGAATGGCCTGCTGACGTTTACCCCGGGCTGTGCTGAAGTTGATGGTGAAGGTGTGTGGCTGACTGGATGAGCAGGTGGAAGAAGAGGAGGAGGAAGCTGAGTAGGAGGAGGAGGAGACAGGAGGCAAAGAATGTTGCCCTGCGATCCTTGGCGGCGGAAGGACGTGCGCCAAACAGCTCTCCGCCTGGGGCCCAGCCGCCACTACATTTACCCAGTGTGCAGTTAGGGAGATATAGCGTCCCTGGCTGTGCTTACTGGTCCACGTATCTGTGGTTAGGTGGACCTTGCCACAGATGGCGTTGCGCAGTGCACACTTGATTTTATCGGATACTTGGTTGTGCAGGGAAGACACGGCTCTCTTGGAGAAGTAGTGCCGGCTGGGAACAACATACTGTGGGACAGCAAGCGACATGAGCTGTTTGAAGCTGTCTGTGTCCACCAGCCTAAATGACAGCATTTCATAGGCCAGTAGTTTAGAAATGCTGGCATTCAGGGCCAGGGATCGAGGGTGGCTAGGTGGGAATTTACGCTTTCTCTCAAATGTTTGTGAGATGGAGAGCTGAACGCTGCCGTGTGACATGGTTGAGATGCTTGGTGACGCAGGTGGTGGTGTTGGTGGTACATCCCATGTTTGCTGGGCGGCAGGTGCCAACGTTCCTCCAGAGGCGGAGGAAGAGGCCGAGACGGCGGCAGCAGCAGAAGAGGCCGAGGCGGCAGCAGCAGAAGAGGTAGCAGGGGGAGCCTGAGTGACTTTCTTGTTTTTAAGGTGTTTGCTCCACTGCAGTTCATGCTTTGCATGCAGGTGCCTGGTCATGCAGGTTGTGCTAAGGTTCAGAACGTTAATGCCTCGCTTCAGGCTCTGATGGCACAGCGTGCAAACCACTCGGGTCTTGTCTTCAGCACATTGTTTGCAGAAGTGCCATGCCAGGGAACTCTTGAAGCTTCCTTTGGGGTGCTCGGTCCCAGATGGCGGCGGTCAGTAGCAGGCGGAGTCTCTTGGCGGCGGGTGTTCTGCTTTTGCCCACTGCTCCCTCTTTGTCTTTTGCTACGCGGTTGGCTCGGTCTCACCACTGCCTCTTCCTCCGAACTGTGAAAGTCAGTGGCACGACCTTCATTCCATGTGGGGTCTAGGACCTCATCGTCCCCTGCATCGTCTTCATCCCTGTTCAGTCTGCACACTGCAGAAAGACGCAGCAGTTGGAACCTGTGTTTCGTCATCATCAGAGACGTGCTGAGGTGGTATTCCCATGTCCTCATCATCAGTAAACATAAGTGGTTGTGCGTTAGTGCATTCTATGTCTTCCACCGCTGGGGAAGGTCTAGGTGGATGCCCTTGGGAAACCCTGCCAGCAGAGTCTTCAAACAGCATAAGAGACTGCTGCATAACTTGAGGCTCAGACAGTTTCCCTGATATGCATGGGGATGATGTGACAAACTGATGGGCTTGGTTTTCATGCGCCATCTGTGCGCTTTCTGCAGAAGACTGGGTGGGAGATAATGTGAACGTGCTGGATCCACTGTCGGCCACCCAATTGACTAATGTCTGTACCTGCTCAGGCCTTACCATCCTTAGAACGGCATTGGGCCCCACCAAATATGGCTGTAAATTCTGGCGGCTACTGGGACCTGAGGTAGTTGGTACACTAGGACGTGTGGCTGTGGCAGAATGGCCACGCCCTCTCCCAGCACCAGAGAGTCCACTAACACCACCACGACCATGTCCGTGTCCCTTACTAGATGTTTTCCTCATTGTTACCGTTGACCACAATAAGAAAAATATTATTTGGCCCAATGTATTGAATTCAAATTCAGGCCTTTTTTTACAGACACCTAACACTATCTGGCTATCTATTTAGGTACCATATTACACTAATGCAGGCACAGCAGTAATGACAGATTTAGCTGAATATAAATTTCAGGCCTATTATTTAGGCGCTGGGTGACAGGTATACGTTTACGGACATAATTAGATTTGGATTTGCACAGTAGCGTGTGTGTGAAGTTTTTGAGAATAACCCTATCTGCACCTTGAGTCTTATATACCCTTTTAGGGATAGATTTAAAGTAGGCCTGATACAGCAGAAACCACTAATTTAGAGAATTGCAAAATTGGGAATTGTATTTCAACCCAGAACAAAAACTGTGCTTTGATGGACACTAAATAACTTGAACAGCTAAAGCAATAATGACAGATTTGGATGAATATAAATTTGAGGCCTATTTTTTAGGCGCTGGGTGACAGGTATACGTTTACACAAAGAATTAGACTTGGAATTGAACAGTAGCGTGTGTGTGAAGTTATTGAGAATAACTTGGTGATAGGCTCAGCTTGACCCTGATGTAAGATATAGCCAAAAAATAACCACACTAATGATGGTTAAATGCACTTGGTGACAGGCTCAGCTTGCTCCTGATGTAGTATATGGCCAAAAAATAACCACACTATTGATGGTTAAATGCACTTGATGACAGCTTGACCCTGATGTAGGATATAGCCAAAAAATAACCACACTATTGATGGTTAAATGCACTTGGTGACAGGCTCAGCTTGCCCCTGATGTAGTATATGGCCAAAAAAATAACCACACTATTGATGGTTAAATGCACTTGATGACAGCTTGACCCTGATGTAGGATATAGCCAAAAAATAACCACACTATTGATGGTTAAATGCACTTGGGTGACAGGCTCAGCTTGCCCCTGATGTAGTATATAGCCAAAAAATAACCACACTATTGATGGTTAAATGCACTTGATGACAGCTTGACCCTGATGTAGGATATAGCCAAAAAATAACCACACTATTGATGGTTAAATGCACTTGGGTGACAGGCTCAGCTTGCCCCTGATGTAGTATATGGCCAAAAAATAACCACACTATTGATGGTTAAATGCACTTGATGACAGCTTGACCCTGATGTAGGATATAGCCAAAAAATAACCACACTATTGATGGTTAAATGCACTTGGTGACAGGCTCAGCTTGCCCCTGATGTAGTATATGGCCAAAAAATAACCACACTATTGATGGTTAAATGCACTTGATGACAGCTTGACCCTGATGTAGGATATAGCCAAAAAATAACCACACTATTGATGGTTAAATGCACTTGGGTGACAGGCTCAGCTTGCCCCTGATGTAGTATATGGCCAAAAAATAACCACACTATTGACGGTTAAATGCACTTGATGACAGCTTGACCCTGATGTAGGATATAGCCAAAAAATAACCACACTATTGATGGTTAAATGCACTTGGTGACAGGCTCAGCTTGCCCCTGATGTAGAAGAAAAAAAGGAGAAGACCCCGGATATACCAGAAACAAATGAAGGACAGTGCCTACACAATGTAAATGTACTGGGGTATCCGAAAAAAGGATAACTCGGTACAAGCTCCGAGTACAATGGCAGAAAAAGGAAGAAAGGAAGCTCAGAGTACCAAAATGATAATAAAATAAATATTTTATTAAATCAAGAACATAATAAAAACACATATACAGTTGATGCCAAAGACAGGGTGGGGGGAGCAGGGAAAGGAGAAAACAAGCGCCACCCTGGATGAACACACAGGTCACAAAGTACATAGGTAATAATGATAGAGTCATGAGAAATAGATGTATAAGGTACAATGACCAGCTCATGAGCCAAATACAAAAAATGTGCATATGATGATATAAGGTAAGTAGAGATCAGTAAGAAATCCAACCGCGGCAGTAGTGCATAATATGCTGACCTGGATGATAGTACAAAGGTTATGTGGAACCAGCAAAGGGATAAAGAGAAGCCAAGTGAGGAGTCTCAACCTCGGCAGCACAAAGCCGTGGGAGGATGACTACGACCTGAAACTTACCTAGAGGTGGACCTAGTGTGGACAAAAAGAACCAGGATGGCGCTACCCCAACGCGCGTTTCGGCGTTGCCTTCTCCGTTCCCTGCTCCCCCCACCCTGTCTTTGGCATCAACTGTATATGTGTTTTTATTATGTTCTTGATTTAATAAAATATTTATTTTATTATAATTTTGGTACTCTGAGCTTCCTTTCTTCCTTTTTCTGCCATTGCCCCTGATGTAGTATATTGCCAAAAAATAACCACACTGTTGATGGTTAAATGCACTTGATGACAGCTTGACCCTGATGTAGGATATAGCCAAAAAATAACCACACTATTGATGGTTAAATGTACTTGGTGGCAGCTTGTGCTGGCGCACCACAAGACACAAAATGGCCGCCGATCAACCCAGAAAAAAGTGAATGAAAAACGCTCTGGGCAGCCTAAAAACAGTGAGCAATTGAATAGCAGCAGTTCAATGATCCACAGTTGTAGATCGATCACTGTCTTAAGTGTTTTGGAGGAGTTAATCACTGCCTAATCTGGCCCTAACAGCAGCTGCAACCTCTCCCTACACTGATCAGAGCAGAGTGACGTGCGGCGCTACGTGACTCCAGATTAAATAGAGGCTGGGTCACATGCTGCACTGGCCAATCACAGCCATGCCAATAGTAGGCATGGCTGTGATGGCCTCTTGGGGCAAGTAGTATGACGCTTGTTGATTGGCTGCTTTGCAGCCTTTCAAAAAGCGCCGAACACCGAACCCGAACCCAGACTTTTACGAAAATGTTCAGTTCGGGTTCGCTCATCCCTAGTGATGACCTATTGCATGCCAGTCATTATCTGGGACCTTACAGCAACCTCAGCCTTCAATTTGTCCGCTCCTTGAAGGCCTTGACCTCAGTATAAGACTGAGTCAACTTAGCCTCAATTTCCTCCTTCTGCCTCTGCAGCTCTACTAAATGTGACTATCCTAGCCACCTGCGCATCCCGGTCAACAGTAGACTGCACATTCTCCGCCAGCTGTGCCCGCAATGCCGAAACCTGGTCCGAATTACTGGTACAGCACTGGCAGTGAATGGTCGGAGGAATTGTCTCCGTTGACCGAGACACCAGCGCAAATTCCTTTGGCTTGCAGATGCTAGCCTTAAACGTATGAACCAGTTTGGCTAGCATCTGAAGTCGCTTTGTGGATTTATTTAACATCGTCCGTTTGTTAACACATAGCTTGTCATAGCTAAAAGCCTGTGCTAACAAATCGGACCACAGCATTTCTGCTGACTTATATGTGGTGGGGAGGATGGGATTGAAAGTGCTGTGTCTGCTCAAGTGTTGCAGTGTGGAGAAGTCCATACTCACTTTTTGCTGAGCGTCCATCTTCTCATTGGTGCCGTACCTCTTCGTCCTATGCAGCTGCTTGGAAGAAGTCCTTTGTTTCCCGGATCGCCTCTTCCCGACCAGCCGGACTTGTACGCTGCTCCAACGAAGATGGATCTCTTCCAGTGACGTGTCCCCTTCTCCCTTGCAACACTCGAGCGATGCAGTGACCGTGTAAAGCAAACAGCAAAATATTACTACAGATAGATTATAGATTCTCTGCTAGAGATTTTGATCTGCGTTTGGTACTATAAGGAAGTATCGCGTTACCTGTCCGAATTAAAAGGTCCTAGACACTCAGACAGCTGACCGTGTCTCTCTTGCCTGATAATTCACAGTATAAGCGATCTCTAGCCTCAAGACCAAATACAGATTTCAAAATCTAAGCAGTGGGCCTGGCTCGCCAATGTAAAGGGGGAATATTAATTACCAATATTTATGCAAATATCAATAATTAATATTCATAAATAGAAGGAGCCGTCTATTTATACCTTTATATGAATAACACTTTCCCTTTACCTTACGCTGATCACTAAACTAGCTGCAAGCGCCTAACTGAGCTAGCTACCGCCAATAATCACACGTTACACAGTAGGTATAATACAAATAATACAAGATATTTATTATCACCTACAGTACACAATACAATACCAATAATACAGCACTAAATACACTGTTCAATCCCAAGTTCCACCCACAAACTATACAATACACTTACATACATTCATTAGCGGCAACCCACCCGCCTGGCTACTCACTGTCCCTACGGGGTCAGGCCAGGAATGTAGCCATGAGTACAGGTTCAGGGAATACAGGGTCAATACAACCCAGCAATGCAAGGGTTAAAGCGGGGCTGTAAACCATACAATCACTGCAATGTAGGGATAATCACAGTGCAGGGGATGATGGACATAAAGGGGTAAACCCAGGGTTACCTGGGTCAGGGGTATTGGAGCTATTGCAGGGGACCAGGATATCATGGCTTAATACAGCCCAGCAAAGGTATGCTGGGGCTGCACACAGGGAATGCAGGAGCTTAATGCTGCAGGAGGTCAGCAGCAGGGGTTACTGCAGGAGTTCAGCAGCCAGGGTTAGGGGATGGTTGGTGGAGCAGGGGTTATGCAGCAGGGGTATACTTAGCCCTTCCAGGGTTACTAGGCCTTCTCCAGGGGCACGTCATGGAGCTGCTCTCTCCCATGTGTCTCTGTTTGTAGTCCAGTTCCAAGAGACCCCTGTTCCTGGCTTGAGGCTCATGTATCAGCCTAAGAAACAGCTCACCTCCCCCCTCCTCAGGGATGTGACATCATACTGTGACTGTGACATATGCCTGCACTCAGGACTCCAGTTGGCCCCCTGAGGCTAGCAGCACCACACGCCCAGCCATGTCACAAACACAAGGTGGGGGAGAGCATAGTAACTAGGCTGATAAGCTGGTGAAACTCAACAAAAGGTCTCAGATCTATTGATCCCTTAGCCTTTGAAGTCACCAGCCACCTGGAGGCATAAAATTGGCCGCATTTAAGTATATATATGTATATAGATACTTAGGGCGCATCTATATACACATATATACTCATTATAAACCTGGGGCATACATGGGCAGTTATAGGCATTATATATATATATATATATATATATATATATATAATTTTTTATTTTTTTTTGTGGTCGGATCAGCTATCAGAAAGGTGAACCTAACCTATCTAATCTACAACAAGCAGTGGAGTTATGCCATAACTGCCGTGGTAGGGCAGCCTAAAGGGGCCAAAAAGAGCAGACCTTAGTTTAGAGTAAATATATACATATCGTTACGACACCCGATTTTGAACGGAAAAGACCTTTCACTATGAATGTGCGGAATATACTGTATATATCAGTGACTTCCATCTACCTTACCTCTTTGTCATGTGCACCGCTACATCGTTCTTGGAGATGGTTAATGCTGATGCGATTGAAAGAGTGGCTGGTAACCAGGAACGATTTACTCCTATGTTGACTAACATATGACCATATTACGAGAAGGTCTGAATCCTGAGAGCTGCAGACTGAAACAAAGAAACAATGGTGAATCTGTCGGAAGGGCCTAGATGAACTCCAACCATCCGCCAAGGGCCCTGATCGGGCACCGACTGTTCCTGGTGGCAAAATACTTCACCTCTACTTATTCCCCAGGCCACACTTTCTATTAAGGGCCCAAAAGTCAGAACATGGCGTATGCCGTCTTACTGTAGTAGTAAATTAAGTGAAATGTGTGAACTCACCAGGCCTGGGGAACCATCCACAGGAATACATGGCTATTTCGATTAACGAGCTAATGTTGCCTGTAATAAGGACAGAACGTACACATAATACCTGCAGTTGTGACAGAAAATAAGCTTAAGGTCGTGATAAACTATGTATGCTGCGCCTGTAGTCGTGATAGGACTTGTCGTGTCTGAAGACATGACAGACTTCGTAAACTGCTCCTTATTACTGTACCTCCTACTGGAAGACGGACTGATACCCAGGACTTAGGCCGGACACCAACATCCTCGGCAAGTTTGTAGATGAAGTAAGCATGCCTGGGAGAAGATGATGTCCGCAAAGGCAGGCTTGGGATGACGGCTTATAAAGAAAACAATGAAGACCCAACAACCTAGAAAATAAAAGTCAGGGAAAACAATAACGCGAGTAAGACTCTAATGGCACAAGCCACGCGTGCGAGCCACCACAAGAAAATTGTATTGCGAGCCACAGATGATCGAGCCATAAGAGCGGGTCTGAAGGCAGAAAAAGACATGGAACCTACTTGTTGTGGGACCACGCAGCCGTCCTCGAATGGCGGAGTTAAGTGTGTAAAATTTAAACAGAGAAGCCATGCGTGAGAGACTCTAATGGCGGAGCCATATGTGTAACATTAAAACGGAGAAGCCATTCGTAAGAGACTCTAATGGCGGAGCCATGCGTGAGAGACTCTAATGGCAGAGCCATATGTGTAACACTAAAAGGGAGAAGCCATGCGTGAGAGACTATACTGGCGGAGTCATATGTGTAACACTAAAAGGGAGAAGCCATGCGTGAGAGACTCTACTGGCGGAGTCATATATGTAACACTAAAAGGGAGAAGCCATGTGTGAGAGATTAATGGCGGAGTCATATGTGTAAAACTAAAACGGATAAGGCATGCGTGAGAGACTCTAATGGCGGAGCCATGTGTGAGAGACTCTAATGGCGGAGTCATATGTGTAACACTAAAACGGAGAAGCCATGCGTGGGAGACTAATGGCGGAGCCATATGTGTAAAACTAAAACGGAGAAGCCATGCGTGAGAGACTCTAATGGCGGATTTTTTATTTTTTTTCCTATATAAACCACTTATGCAGCACCAGTATGACTTGGGGACTCGCATAACCATGACCCTCTCCGACAATAAACCTAGGACGCTAACCAGCCTGCAACCATATTGTACCCCTAACTAACAACATGAAGAACGTCATCGGGTCCCCGAAGCCAAGAGACTGACCTGCATGACCTTACAGTGACGATAAGTAATTAAAACGTGAGCCAGACCTAATGGAAAATGCATAGACATTAGTGATCCGAACCACGTGCATAAACGAAATATTGAACCAACCGCGAACCGTGAAATTGAAACAGATGGGAGAAAAACAAGAGCCAGACGCATTGCAGTTCGCTAAGAAAAGACCCTTGTCGTGACAAACGAATGAACTGTGAAAACATAGTAGGAACTTACTCCTATTGGCCCACTGACCGCTAGGGAGCTATTTGGTGGGGCGAGAGATCAATCTGAGTGAATGCAAACCAGGACTAAAGAACACCCCCCCCCCCAAGTGAACAGAAAAAGGTAGGCCTAAGGAATGTAACAAACCACCGAGGAAAGAAACGTAAGCCTGAAAAGAAAGCAGCTATGTTTATCGGAAGAGCAGTATCAGAGCGGTGTGCTGATAGCCCTAGTAAGAATACTGAGTAACCATTATGTAGAAATGAAAAGAAATGCAGCTTTAAGTGGAAGCAGAGTATAACACATGATGTAAGAACAAGTGGGTGAATGCCGCTCTGGATGTGAGTGGTGCCCAAAAACATGGTATGGGCACAGCTATGAGTATGAGGAGCATGGTATAAAGCAGCCGTATGAATGCAATCTGAAAGTGAGCAGAGTATTAATGTAATGCAACAGCGGACGCATGAACGCAGCTCTAGTAGTGAATGGCGTATATGACAAAATGTAAATGCAGACACGTGGACGTAGCTTTGAAGGTAACAATCCTAACCATGATCATTTGACCATTAGCACCCAACCCCCTTCGCCCCAGAGCGCTACAAGCCACGGACCGTGTAACCAAGTCTGATCCTACCGTGAATGCCAGCACTCACTGGCACCTTCTGCCATTGCCCAGGCACAAACGAACCTCCGCATGATGCTGCAGGAGTTTTATTTTTTTTTGACCATTGATCCACATTTACCATCACTAAAAACCCAGCACGCGTAGCTTGAGCCAACTGCAGACACCCGCCCCGCATGTAAACCAGGTATCAGAAAACATACAACCATGCCCACTCTAAGCACATGCTACCCCAATAACTATATGCACTGGCCCCACCAGGCCTCTGAATAGCCGGACAAACCATACAAACAACCATGGTTCGACCATTAGCGCCCAAACTCTGCTTCATCACAGATCGCTACATGTCGCGGACCGCAGCGTGGGTCCCGTGCAAACAACTCCGATCCTACCATGAATACCAGCACCCTTCTGAGACATTCTGCCGTCGCCCAGCCGTAAGGAGCCTCCACACCATGCTGCTGTATCCTAGAGCTGACTCAGAGGTAGTGAAATCAGCGTTAGCCTGGGCCCACAGGTGCCTATAAGTGACGCGTTTCGGTGCTACCGCACCTTCATCAGACTTATCATCATACAAGAAACATTTCATGTTTAAATAGACCGCCCAAATGTTTTGGCGGTCTATTTAAACATGAAATGTTTCTTATATGATGATAAGTCTGATGAAGGTGCGGTAGCACCGAAACGCGTCACTTATTCCCTGTATATGTGACTGAATAAATACAAGATTGATCTACAGCGAGTGCCGGTCTTTTCTGCAATACAAACATGGAGGTGTCATTAGGATCTGGAGTTGTTTCTGGGGTACTGCATCGCTGCTGCCACTGAAAACATTGATCCAGAGGGTTGTGAAAGACATTTACTGTCCCTGACCTTATTTGCTTCTCCAGTTGTCAATAGTGGCTTGCAACTTGCTCAACAGAGACAATTCCTTTTTTGAGAAACAGTGGTGACAAGGTATCTGCTATCGAGGCTGAGCACATGCCACCAGTTCTCTAAATGCAATATAATGCACTAGGTGGTATGCCAGCAACTGCACTGTCAGCAGCTTGGCCATGTGGGAGTTCAGCTTGCATACAAGCAGATTTCTGGGCACATATAGTCATTTCCTAGCTACACATTTCAATATGGATTGCTAACAATGGAGCTGAGGAAAAGGAGGAGGAATCTGATCGGGAGAATCAGGAACTGATGACAGTGACAAAGACATTGTACTTCTTGTGGGTGCTAGAAAGAAGATCTGGAGAATGGCGGACAATCTTGTTCCAATTGCTGGCCAGTTCTATTTTTCCACTGGTTCTGCTGATGGTGACTTTTTTGCTGCAGTAGGACCATTGTGCCATAGTTTGTGTTTAAGCTCCCACGGCTTATGTTCATCCTGCAGATCTTGCACAGGGCAGAGGAAAATAATTGCCATAAGGGAGGTACACGTTATGATATTAGTGGCATCACAAGTTCCTGAGCTGACCACAATAGAAGCAGATCTGGCTCTGCCAGTTGTTTTGTATTTTTTTGGCCATACATTATTTCAGGGGTTTTTTCCGCCACCACCCTCCTCTGATGTTGCCACCTCCTAATCACCCTAATTCAGTTTCCAGGTCTCGTCCAACACACAATCATCATCATACTCCTCTCTGCCACTTTTATGAAATATATGTCATCATAAGCTTTGTGGCCCTCTTCACAATTCCCTCCTCTGGATGTCACTGTCAACATGGCTACCAGTGTCCTTACAGCCACCATCATGGCTTCAAATGTCATAATTAATATCCCCACCACTTACACAGCCATGTATTTAAGTCATCAGGTCCCCCACATTTGCCTGAGCCCCCTAATCATGGCAGTTCGAATCCTGACTATTGTCACAAAACTCAGCAACAGGAAGACTATATTGAGTATATGTTGTTTGCCTTTCTTAGGAAAAAAAAAACAAAGTGCCACTCTAGATCAGTGCAGGGAAGACATAAATGATGCAAATGCTTTTCTGGGGCTTGAGGAATGTGTTGAACCTTGTCTCAAAGGCAGGGTGTGAGAAGTGACATCAACATCTTGCTGTGATTGAGATGATGATTGAGACGATCCAGTCACAATGTCATCCTTTTTGTGGTCGTAATAATCTGTTTGCCTACCAGAAGTGATGGAGAACTGTGGCCTGATGCCACTTACTATTGGCTTGTAAGGCTGGTGCCGACTGTTCGGCTCGGCTTCTGCATTTTGAAACACCTCAGCCACTCAAATTCTCACTAGACATTTTATTTTGAAGCGTATTTAAACAATGACATGTCACAGGTTTGGTGCACTGATTTTTAAATGGGGAAAAGTTGCAACATGTTTTTTAGAAAAAAAGTTGCAATTGGACAATTTCCTGAAACCAAAATGCACGCATGCTGTTTATACACAAAATTATTTTTCTTGCAATATTATGTATAAACTGTAGAACATTTCACAGGTTTAAAAAAACAAATAGGAGCAATTGGATGGCCCTAGGTGGTATCAAATTGACTGCTGTTGATTGGATAAAATATGCTTTATTTAAGTTCTTTGTACACTTATAAACTGTAGAAAGATTGCAACAGGTTATTTTTTATAAAAAAAAATTTTGGGGGGGGGTCACAACACAACTTTCCCTGGTTGCAACCAAAAATATACACTGCCTTGACACATTGAAAAATGCCTGTTACAATATGTAACTGTATAAAACTGATTTTTTGGGGAAAAACAAGCAAAACTGGATGTCCCTCCGGTGTTCGACAAAAATATATGTTACTACCCTGCTGTTGACTAACGCTTATATGCTTATTGCACTCTTTTATAAACTTTCGAAGCTTTCCAACAGGTTTTTGTAAAAAAGCTGAATTGTGCAGTGTAATTCAGAAAAAATAATGCTGATGGTATGCTGGAAATATACCCATTGCACACTTATGAACTGTAGAAGTCTGTAACAGGATTATAGAAAAAAAAAGTTGGTTCCTGCACATGAAAACAAATAGTGTACTGTCTCTTTAACGATCTCTGTGCGGAGTGGAGCAACTTGTATGCATGTGATTTGTGACCAGCTCCAGCAGTCCCGACTGTAAGACATACAACTAACTCCCCCTAATTCTGCCCCTAATAATAAAACCTTTTCTACCTATTAATTCAATCTACCTACTAAATATATCTTTTTCACTGTCGCTTTAAAGGGAACCTGTCATCAACTTTATGCTTCCCATACTAATGGCAGCATAACGTAGAGACAAGCAAGTTGATTTCAGCGGCCTGTCATTTAAAAGTTAAAAGTAAGTGGTTGCCGAGAACAACATCACAATTATAGCAGACTGGCCTGGAAAAGATTCACGGCCACCTGAGAGAAGTCATGGTTATTCGTGAACAGTTATGGTCAGTTCGCAGTGTTTCGCCAGTGAACACATGCAGGCTGCCATCTTGACTCACCCGTCCGGCAATGCACAGGTAAGTCCTTACCTGTGCCTGTGCCGGGAGCCGGTCTGAAAATCAAATGCGGTCACCGGGAGCAGGCAGTTTGCGAGAACAGCCCGGTGTAGGCCCCCGGCGGCTGTTCTCGGAGTGTTCAGGACTCGAACCCATGGCCCGGTCATGTCCCAGGCGGTAGCTCTACCCTCTAGGCTACCGTCTCTCCTTGGACTGTTTCTCTAGCTAACTTCTAACTACCTCTCTTGTTCTTGCCTTGACCTGCTGATTATTCCAATCTCTTGCACCTGCTACTTCCCTATAAAACCCAGCCCTTTGCTGGTTATTGTGCCTCCAAGCCTGTAGCAAGCTTCCCTCTCTGCTCCTCCACCACTTTGCTGATCTACCAACGTTGCAACCCGGATCGTTTTGACCTCGCTGAATTGCCGCCTGCATTGACTCACTGCTTACCACCGACCACGCCTCCGTCTACTCCTGCTGTTATCTCGCTGCCATCTCTGCTGCCAACCCAGACTGATCGACCACGCTACCTGCCTCCTGCTTCTGTGGGCCTTTGCCTCTGGACTCCATACTTCCAGCTTCGGGTGTCCTCAGACTCAGGTGAGCCTGGATTGATACTACCATCCTGTAACACAGAGCGTCCTGCTCCCGGTGACCGCATTTGATTTTCGACCGGCTCCTGGCACAGGCAAGGGCTTACCTGTGCATCGCCGGACGGGTAAGTCAAGATGACAGCCCGCATGTGTTCTCTGGCGAACACTGCGAACTGGCCATCACTGTTCATGAAATTCTGCTCTCCCTGCCCACCTGCTGATGACTGACAGTCTTCTACCTAGTTTTCTCCCTTTCTATGTCGGAGAGAACTGCCAATCATCAGCAGATGGGTGAGAGTGTAGGAGATTATAAATAACCATGACTCTTCTCAAGTAGATTTGACTCTTTTCAAGGCCTGGGCTGCAATGATTATGATGGTGGTTCTTAGCAACCACTTACTTTTAGCTCATGAGTGACATACTGCTGAAATCAGTATTTTCATGCTTGCCCTCAGTGAGGTCAGCAAAAAGTTGATGACAGGTTCCCTTTAAGAACCTCAAATAGCTGTGCTTGTCACATATAAGAAACGTCCTATCACTTCAGTGGCTGAGCTCAAAATGGCTTCTCTACTTCAGAGCTAACACAGTGCCTGATACACCATGCCAATATCCTCCTCCTGATTGGATGTCAGGCTGACTGCAAAGAAAGAGAGAGTTTGAGGGTTTACAGGGATCCAAAGGACCAGAGGTAACTGGAGGCGTCAGAGGATGGAGGGGAGGATGAGGATGTGGGGGAGGGGGGAAAGGCTGCTTTAGAGGGTCGGCCCTGCAGAAGAGTCTGCAGGTAATTGTAGATAAAAGGGGGGGGGGTAGGGTGTGAGGACACACCCAATCTCCCTCCAAGTAGACCCTGGAAAAGCGCCAATCCAAACAAGCGGCGGTGGGAAAGGTCAATTCTGTGTGTGACCTTTAGCCATTTTTTGGGGTGTGGGGCCGGTATATTTCTCTACTCTGCCATATAAGACATAATAATCTTGAGCCAGTAGGTGGAGGAGCGAGTGAAAGAGGAGGTGGACGTTAGTTTTTTTTCCATGTGTCCGTTCAATTCTGTGTCAGGTTCTAAGGGCCACAGCGTGATGGTTTGGTGCTTGTATGTCCTTGGTTAAAACTGGGTAAAAAAAATTGTCTCAGTTATAGATCTCATAAGTCCCCTATCTGGGGACTGTAACGCTCCAAACTTTGGGCCAAACTTGCGAGCGGAATCTAAGTGTTCCCCTGGTTTTCACCCTTTATCCCGCTCCAAGATGCAGAAGCTGGTCTTGGCTGTAGGGGGAGACACCAGGTCGCTACCGCAAGAGTGGTCCCGGATAAGTGGCAGCTGGCCTAGCAGGTGGAGCGAGCTGTCACTGGATGGAAGGAGCGCAGCAGCAGAGTCAGATGAAGAAGAGCTGAGTTAGTGATTTAGCAGGGCTGGAGCTGTTAGAACAGCAGCGCTGAATAGCTCAGGTGCAGCAGGTGAAACAAGCTGAACAGCAGACAGAGGCGTGGTCGACAATCCGAATCATACACTTGAGAGCAGTAAGGTACAGGAGGATCAGGCAGAGATGAGGTCAGGATACAGGCTAAGGTCGGAAGCATGATAACAACACATGAACAAACAAGCTGGAACCTTCACTGTAGAAAACTACAATATTGCTTATGGCATCACAGGAAGGGGGAAGCACCATTATAAAGGTGGTGCCTGGCTGGGGATTGGAGAGAAGGCGGAATCAGGGGCGTGCACGAACCCTTAAAGAAACAGGACGCGTGCGGCTCCTACAAGGTGCAAACTGAAAGCGGTTCTGGAGCCTGTAGCGGAGAAGAGGAGCCTTGTGTTCAGTTCAACTGAGGTACATAGCGAGGATGCGCTGCACGCTGCGGCTGCCAGCTGCCAATGTTATAGTATTCCCCCTCTCACGTCCCTTTCTTCTTGGTCCTGATTGGTTCTTGGTGCTGAAAAAATCTTTTAAGAAGATTCGGTGCATGTACATTTTCCTCCGGCTCCAGAACGTTCCTCAGGACCATAATCTTCCAGTCTACAAGGAAGTACCTCTTGCCACCAACTACTTTGAAATCGAGGATGTTCTGTACTTTAAATTCAGATTCTTCGCCAGTAGGAACGGAAGTAATTGTGGAGGTGGTTCTGGAAATCGAGATGAGGACCAATGGTTTCAAGAGAGATACATGGAAGGAGTTTGGAATCTGGAGGCTAGGAGGCAACCGGAGTTTGTAGGAAACAGGGTTGATACGCTCTAGGATTTCAAACGGGCCCAGAAACCGGGGAGCAAATTTGTAACGGGGTACCTTCATGTGGATGTTCCGGGAGGAAAGCCAGATTTTGTCACCAGGAGAGAACTGAGGAGGTGGTCTACTTCTGGTATCAGCATTCTTCTTCATATGGGTAACTGCCTGAGAGATAGAGTCCTTAGTCTGTCTCCAGATGCTGAGGAAGTCTCTGAACAAAATTAGCAGTTGGTACCTCAGAAGATGCAGACAGGGGTAAAGGAGCACAGGGATGAAGTCCATACAGTATATAGAAGGGAGAGGAGCCCATAGATTCTCCGGAATAGTTGTTGTAAGAGAATTCCGCCCAAGGCAGGAGCCGAACCCAGTCATCATGCTGAGCAGAGGACAATGTGACGTAGGGTAGTTCTCCAAGATCTGGTTAATTCGTTCAACTTGCCCATTAGACTGAGGATGGTAACAAGAAGAGAAATCCAACTTGACCTCAAGTAGTCCACAGAGCGATCAACAGAATTTGGAATTGAATTCTACCCCGCGATCAGACACAATGTGCAGAGGTAGACCATGAAGGCGAAAGATGTGTTCTATAAACAGACAGGCCAATTGAGTAGCAGAAGGCAATCCAGGAAGCGGAATAAAATGTGCCATCTTGGAAAATCTGTCTACCACTACCTAGATTATGGAAACAGCCATCAGAGGACGGAGATCTGTGATAAAGTCCCATAGCGATGTGCTGCCAGGGAACTTCAGGAATGGGTAACGGTAGTAGCAAGTCCATGGGTTTGGTTCGGGAAGCCTTGTTGCGGGCACAGAAGTACAGGCAGACACAAACTCCCGGACATCTTTGGGTAGGGTCAGCCACCAATAGTGATGGGACAGCAAATCAAGGGTCTTACGCACCCCCAGGGTGACCAGCATACTTGGAGCAGATGTCCCAAGAAAGAATTTTCCTCCTCTTGGCCTGCCAAAACAAAGATCTTCCACGGAGCAATATCTCACACACGGACTGGGCCGCACAGAACCTGTCGAAAGATTGGGAAAGTGCATCAGCCTTTACTTTTTATCAGCCGTTCGGAAATGCAGAAGAAAATTGAATCTGGCAAAGAAAAGTGCCCATCGAGCCTGACGTGGATTTAGACGCTGTGCAGACTGAAGATATGTGAGATTCTTGTGGTCAGTGTATATCGTCACGGGATGCAGAGCCCCCTCCAGAAGGTATCTCCATTCTTCCAAGGCCATCTTGATAGCCAGCAGCTCTCTATCGCCGATGGAATAGTTTAATTTTCCGCAGAGAGAAGAGACTTGGAGAAGAAACCACATGTGACAAATCTCCAGTTGAAGCATCCACTTCAAGGAAGAACTGTTTGGAGGTATCCGGATGACAGAGAACAGGAGAAGCGGCAAAGCAGTCTTTGAGATGCAGGAAAGCAGACTTAGCTTCAGGGATCCACTTCTTTGCATCCACCCCTTTCTTTGTCAGAGCAGAAATAGGAGCTGTGAGGGAAGAGAAGTTTGGGATGAACTGTCTATAGAAGTTGGCAAACCCCAGGAACCTTTGAATGGCTCGGAGACCTTGAGGACTAGGCCAATTCAGGACGGCTGAGACCTTGTCGGGGTCCATTTGCAGACCAGAGCAGGAAACAATGTATCCCAGGAAGGGTAAGGTGGAGCTGCTCAAAGACACATTTTTCAAGCTTGGCGTACAGACTTTCTCACGTAATCGCTGCAAAACCAGGCGCACTTGCTTCCGGTGAGTGGTCAAGTCGGGGGAATAGATGAGAATATCATCGAGATACACCACTACACAGTTTGTACAACAGGTCCCGAAAGATATCGTTCACAAATTCTACAAAAACTGCAGGAGGGTTGCATAGGCCGAACCAGCATGACCAGGTACTCATAGTGGCCATCACGGGTATTGAACGCCGTCTGCCACTCGTCGCCTTCACGGATTTGGGCTCAGTTATACACATCACGCAGATCCAACTTAGAAAATATCTGGGCACCTCGGATACGGACGAACATTTCAGAAATGAGAGGCAGAGGGTACTTGTTCTTGACCGAACTTGTTCTGGCCACGAAGAAGAAGCCGGCTCCCGCCGGAGAGGTAGGCTTTCGGATAAGCTCCCTCTGGAGGTTTTCCTTAATATACTCGGCCATAGCCTGAGTTTCGGGCAGAGATAATGGATAAACCCTTCCGCAAGGTTGGAGAAGTTCCCAGGAAAGAAGATCGAGTCGGGCAGTCATAAGACCTGATGAGGTGGTAAGGTCTCAGCCCTCTTCTTACAGAAAACGTCCTCAAATGCCACATATTGTGGAGGCAGACCAGACAGTTTCATAGGGACCAGATGAGGAGATGTTGGGCCGAACCACCGACAGACAGGAAGAATGGCATTGAGAACCCCAGCGGAGAATATCCCCCGTACGCCAGTTCCAAGATGGAGAATGCTGCTGTATCCAGTGCAAACCCAGAATCACTGGGGTCCTTGGAATCCTCAGTACATAAAAAGGATATTACTTCAGAATATAGCACCACGACATGGAGTTTAACAGGAGCGCGTGATTGAACTGAATAGGTCTTGGCAGGGGTTGACCATTAACAATAGTTTGCCACCAGAGGCTTCGCCAAACGAGTGGTTGATAACTGGGCACTAGATCACCAGGGCTTGATTAACAAAATTTCCAGCTGCACCGGAATCCAGTAAGGCATGTACAGATATACTGGTTTTCCCAGATGACAATAGAACAGGAACAAGAAGTTTGGGAGAATTTGTCTCTTTTGCCTATGGTCACTTATCCCATTTGAGGCCTAGGCGCAGAAGTTTTTTTCCGCCTTCTGGGAACAGGTACGAACAACGTGACCCTTTCCACCACAGTAGAGGCACAAAATTTCTGCTCGTCGCCGCTGGTGCTCTGGGTACGAGAGCCTTCAAGCGTTCCACCCTGCATAGGCTCTTCAGGCGGAACCGCAGCCGGAGTCTGAAACAGTCCCTCTGGAAGACAGGTTGTTAGTCCTAGATAGTCTACACGTCGTCACATCCCTTGCGGCTTGAGGTGAAACGTTCTCGAAAGTGCACGTTAATACGTGTGTCCAATTGTGGACCCAGAGCGTGCTCAGGAGAGAAAGAAAAGATCCCTTCTGGCAAGTTCATCTTTAATACGGTCGACTAAGGACCCTCCCAGTATAGCGGCTTGTTGGGCTTCAGATCATTCCAGGTGACAGTTCTGAGTGACAGAGTACAGAACTGAATTGCTTATTGTCCCCTCTGTCATTGACGCCTTGACTTCAGACAAAGAGCACAGAGGCAGCAGACGAGGCACAACTCTGGTTCCTTTAAACACGCGTGACGTAAAACAGTTAGGAAGGTCTGGAGGTTTGCAGTCTCATGGTCTGCTTCGCTCCAATAAAGGATTAGCCCAGGCTAGAGCCTCCTCTAGAGGAGCAGAGAAGACTATGAAAGCTACTTTCGCTCGGTCAGACTGGAAACTTGTCTCTATGTAGCTCAAAGTGGATCAAGCACTGATTTAGGAACCCACTGCAGGCTTTCGGATCGCCACTGTAGCATGGAGGTCAAAGGCAGCTGGATAGCAGTTGTGCCATGATGTGAATACGATGCAACAGGATTTGCAGGAGTTGCTGGGACTTGTGTACGGCAGGAGCGGGTGTAGATAGCGCGTCCAGACGGGCAGATATCGGTTGATTCAGACACTGCAGCAGAACATCTTGGCGTTTGCTCTGGCGTTTTAGATCTTGGTATACATCTTGCACCACAGGCTTGGGCTTGCCAGCGGGGTCCATGGCCTGAGCAAACGTAACGCTCCAACGGGTTGTGGTACCCGCTGTGCCACTTACCGGTTTGGCTTTGGGCCCAACTTGGGAGCGGAATCTAAGTGTTCCCCTGGTTTTCACCCTTTATCCCGCGCCAAGATGCGGAAGATGGTCTTAGCTGCAGGGGAGACACCAGGTCGCTACCGCAAGTGTGGTCCCGGTTAAGTGGCAGCTTGGCGAGTCGGATGAAGCAGAGCTGGGTTAGTGGAGCTGTTAGAACAGCAGAGCTGAATAGCTCAGGTGCAGCAGGTGAAACAAGCTGAACAGCAGACAGAGGCTTGGTCGAAAATCCAAATCATACACTTGAGAGCAGCGAGGTACAGGAGGATCAGGCAGAGATTAGGTCAGGATACAGGCTAAGGTCAGAAGCAGGATATCAACACAGGAACAACAAGCTGGAACCTTCGCTGTAGAAAACTACAATATTGCTCAGGCATCACAGGAAGGGGGAAGCACCCTTATAAAGGTGGTGCCTGGCTGGGATTGGAGAGAAGTCGGAATCAGGGGCGTGCACGAACCCTTAAAGAAACAGGACGCGTGCGGCTCCTACAAGCTGTCGCCACCCGCGACAGTGCAGGAAAGCTGGTCCCGAGCCTGCAGCGGAGAAGAGGAGCCTGGTATGCAGTTCGACTGAGATACATAGCAGGATGCGCTGCACGCTGGCGGCTGCCAGCTGCCATTGTTACAGGGACTATATATTAAAATAATTTTTCTCCTACTACAGTAAGACGGATACCAAGAAGGAGTTCTAAATAAAATAAAAAAAAATTTAGTGTCACAGACACACTCCATAGAATTTCTTATCCCACAATAGTTAGATGGATGAAGGGGTGTGTTCCTAATTTTTTTTTTTTTATTCATGATTTTCACAGACACACTCCACAGAATTTCCTTTCCTACAACATTTAGATGAATGAAGGTGGTGTTTCAATTTTTTTATTTTTATTAGGACTTTTGGTAACTGTTGACCACTAAACATTGGGAAATGGCAATAAGAATGCACAAAGTGCGCTGCAGTATAACAATAGCTGGGTGTGGCCGGTATACTGCTCTACTCTGCCAATAAAAGATGTAATAATCTTGAGCCTGGAGCGGAGGTCCATGTGGAGGAGGAGGCAGATGTAGCGGTGCAGGCGGAAGAGGCAGACGTGGTGGTGCAGATGGAGGAGACGGATGTGGCGGTGCATGAAGAAGAGGCGGAGGTCACCACCTTTTTTTTGTTTTTCATTTTTATTCTTTTTCTTTTTTCTTTATTGGAGGCCCCAAAACATTGGGAAATAGCAAAGAGAACGCACAAACTGTGGTGCAGTATAACAATGACAGGGTGCGGCCGGTATTACATTTTTCTTGTTGTTTTTTTGTTTTTTGAAAGCCCCAAAAACATTGGGAAATAGGAAAGAGAATGCACAAACCGCGCTGGAGTACAATGGCTAGGTGCACTCTTATACTCCTCTACTCTGCCAATATAAGACATAATGATCTTGAGCCTGGAGGCGGGGGTTCCAGTGGAGGAGGAGGCGGATGTGTCGGTGCAGGCAGAAAAAGCAGACATGGTGGTGCAGACCGAGGAGGCGCATGTGGTTTTGCAGGCGGAAGAGGCGGAGGTCACCACCTTTTTTATTGAAATGTTTTTTTTTTCTTTTTTTTTTTTTTTTTTTTTTCTTTGGAGGCCACAAAACATTGGGAAATAGCAAAGAGAACGCACAAACTGTGCTGCAGTATAACAATGACTGGGTGCGGCCGGTATACCTCTCAACTCTGACCAAGGTATGGACAAGTCCTGTGGGATCCATGCCTGGTTTATTTAAATGAACACGAGCTTGTCCATGCTGGCTGTGGACAGGCTGAGACACCTGTCCGTGATCACCCCCCTGCCATGCTAAACACACGTTCGGACAATACACTTGCTGCAGGGCAGGCCAGCACCCTCCAAGGTGTAAAGGGCAAGCTCAGGCCATGTGCCCAATTTGGAGACCCAGAAGTTAAATGGGGGAGACCCATCGGTCAGTACATGCAGATATGTGGACACTGTTCCACCATGTTGCTGAAACGCTGCCTCCTGCTAAGACGGTCCGTATCAGATGGTGGTGCTGTATATTGTGGCATGCAGACAAACCTTTTCCACATCTCGTCCATGCTAACACTCCCTTCTGAGGTGTTGAATGAGTGCCTATGCTGCATTGACGACTTCCTCCTCCTCCTTGTGCTTCCACTGAGCCCCTGCTGTCAGGTGGGAATGCCATCAGTAGCTTGTACTAACGCATCTTCGATTCATGCTCCAGTGACGGAAGTAAGAATCGCACGTTGTCTTTGTAGCGGGGATCCAGTAGGGTGGCCACCCAGTAATGAGCACCGGTTAGAATGTGGGCAGATCAGCGGTCGTTGCGCAGGCACTGCAGCATGAAGTCGCTCATGTGTGCCAGGCTGCACAGAGGCAATGACAAGCTGTCCTCGGTGGGAGGTGTATCGTCTGTGTCCTCTGTATCCCCCCAGGCATGCTCCAGTGATGGCTGTGAGCTTATTTGAGTGCCACCCTGCTGTGAACGGAGATCCTCCCCCTTCTGCTCATTATCATCATCATCATCCTCATCCTCCAACATCATCCTCTGCCTGGACAGTTGGGTACCTGGCTGCTATTGGTGCAGGAACCCACCCTCTGAGCCACCTGTAGATGACTGGCCTGATAACCATGGGAATGATCCCTGTTCCTCCTTTTCTTCCTCCTGTGCCACATGCTCATCCATCAGTGCCTGAAGCGTTTTTTCAAGGAGACATAGAAATGGTATAGTAAGGCTGATTGGTCGTGTTGGTGGAGTACTCAAAGCAGAGCAACACAGAAGTTTCGCATGAGTCCCACTAGTTGGTGGTGAAATGGTGCTGTTCCGCAGAGCGAAGAGGGAGCGGTAGAAGCCTCTGATCTTTCGTGGTTATTGAGGTATCTACTCCACTGCAGCTCATGCTTTGCAGTTAGATGCTGGATCATGCAGGTGGTGCTCAGGTTTAGAACATTTATGCCTCACTTCAGGCTCTGACTGCACAGCGTGCAAACCACCTGTATCCTGTTGTCAGCACACTGCCTTAAGAACTGCCACACCAGGGAACTCCTTTGCGTTGAATTTGGTGTGCTATGTCTCTTGGTGCATTGGGCAGTAGCAGGCGTACTGGCTGGGGGAAGGCCGCTCTGCTTTGGCACTTTGCTCCCTCTTCTGCTGTGCATCTGGCACTGCGTGCCCCCCTCCTCTTCCTCTGAACTGCACATGTCACTGGCATGACCTGGATGCCATGTAAAGTCTAGGACCTCATCATCCTCCACATCATCTTCCACCCACTCCTCACCCCTGCCCTCCTGGCCGGTCTGCACACTGCAGAAAGCCCCAGCAGTTGAAAACTGTGTTTCGTCATCATCATCAGAGACATGAAGCGGTGGTTTTCCCACATCCTTATCCTCAAACATAAGTGGTTTGGCATCGGTGCACTCAATCTCTGTCACTTCTGGGGCAGGGCTAGGTGGATGGCCCAGCCAACATAGTCATCAAAAAGCATAAGTGACTGCTGTATGACTTGGAGCTCAGACTTCTTGGCTGATGTGCAGGGGGTTGAGGTGGAAGATGGAGGCCCGTGGGCCACCAGTGACAACCCTGCACTTTCAACAGTGGATCAGGTGGAAGACAATGTGAAGGAACTGGAGGCACTCTCAGCCATCCAATCTATTACCACCTTTACTTGTTCTGGCCTCACCATTCCTAGAGCAGTATTTGGGCCTACAAAATGATACGGAACATCCTGTCACCTGCGTGCACCGGAGGAAGGTGTTTCATTTGAGCGCGAACCTGGCACAGAAAAGGTCCTTCCCTGCAGCAGAAGCTCCACCAACACCAGCAGAACCACGACCACTGCTATGTCCCCTAGTTGATGATGTTCTCCTCATTTTGTTACAGTCACCCACAAAATTGGCTGACAGTCTCACCGCCCAATTAACTGGCTGATTAACTATTATATATCCCTGTGACTGTAGCAAGTACAATGTTTTTTCACAAAAAAAAATAGGTAGATCTCACCGACCCAATTAACCAGCTGAATAACTATTATATATCCCTGTAACGGTGGCAAGTACAGTGTTTTTTCACCCAAAAAAATTGGTAGGTCTCACCGACCCAATTAACAGACTGATTTACTATTATATTTCCTTTTGACAGTGGCAAGTAAAGGTTTTAATTTTTTTTTTAAATAGGTGTGTCTCACCCACACAATTAAAAGGGTTGTCTCACTTCAACAAGTGTCAATTATCATGTACAGAAAGTAAATACAAGCCACTTACTAATGTATTGCTATTATCCATATTGCTTCCTTTGCTGTCTGGATTAATTTTTCCATCACATTATACACTGCTCGTTTCCATGCTTACAGACCACCCTCAAATCCATTAGTGGTGGCCATTAGTGTTGGGCGAGCATGCGTGGCCAAACGTAAATTTCACTCGAGCATTGCGATGCTCGGCACATAGCGCGATGCTCGAGTCTCCTCCCCGCACTTTTCTTGGCTGCTATGCAGCCAATAAACATGCAGGTAAGTACTGTCATTCACTGTAATGCCATAGCCATGTTGGCTACTGGCATTACAATGATTGGCTGTCTGGAACTCTTCATCGGGTGCTTAATAGCACCCGATGAGACGTGTTCGGCTCAGTCTTAGTCAGGGAGAGCTGGAGAGCAGAAGGGAGAGATAGTGTAGGGAGTGAAATAGGAATATTTTAGTTTTTATACTTGTTATAGACCAAAAAGTCCTTTTAAGGCCTATTGTTGTGTGTTGCAGCAAAATATATTTTTAGTGCAACCTGCACTAAATTGCTAAAACTTGTTAGAGACCCAAAAGTCCTTTTAAGGACTATAGTTGTGTCTATCAACAATATATATATTTTTAGAGCAACCTGCGCTAAATAGCTTGCAATTGTTTGGCCGCTACAGACAGCGACATTATCTGCTCTACATCTCCTGTCTAACTTGTGTGCGGCCTAAAAATATCTGTGACATCCAGTGTACTTTTTCTGTAGACGGTGTCCGCTACGGACAGTTACATTATGTCCTGTATAACGTTTGCAAATCCGAAATATCTGTGACATTCAGTGTCATTTTTTTCTCCGCTGGTGACAGCGACATTATCTGCGCTACATATCCTGTGTAATGTGTGTGCAACCTAAAAATATCGGTGACATCCAGTGTACTTTTTCTGTAGACGGTGTCTGCTGCGGACACATTACCTGTGCTTCATCTCCTGTATAACGTTTGTGCATCCGAAATATCAGTGATATTCAGTCAATTTTTTTTGCTGCTGCTGGCAGTGACATTACCTGTGCTACATCTCCTGTATAACGTTTGCCCATCCTAAATATCAGTGACATTGATTCAGTGTAATTTTTTATTAGCCGTTGGTGACAGCAACATTACTTTATACCTCCTGTATAACGTTTACGCATTCTAAAATTATCTGTGACATTCAGTGTACTTTTTTCATAGACGCTGCGGACAGCGACATCATCTGTGCTACATCTCCTGTTTAACGTGTGCACATCCTAAATATCAGTGACATTCATTCAGTGTAATTTTTTATTAGGCGGTGGTGACAGCGAAATTACTTGCGCTATACCTCCTGTTTAACGTGTGCGCATCCTAAAAATATCTGACATTCTGTGTACTTTATTTGCGCTCACACTTACAAAACCTGCGCTACTGTACGTGTGACATACTTGCAAGCATATAGACCATTTAATATGCGCAAGGCGAGCAGTAATGAATGGGGAAGTGGCCGTGCTGCTGATGGTGCACGCAGAGGTCGTGGCCCTGGGTGCGGTGAAATTGTGCCTGCTGCCAGAGCACAAAAAAACACACGATACCTAGCTTCATGTCCCAGTTTGCAGGGCGGCACAGGACACCACTCTCGAAGTCAGACCAGTGTAACCAGGTGGTCAGTTGGATTGCAGCAGATAATGCTTCCAGTCGGTTAAGCACCACCCTGTCTTCCACAAAGTCCAGTCTCAGTAGCCAAGAGTCTGGTCAACAGAATCCTCACCCTGATACTGCTTCCACGCACCATGGAGAGTCTTGGCAAACAAGTGATTCCACACTCGGATATTGCGAGGAGCTGTTTTCATCGCCATTTCTTAATTTGGGCTTCTCGCCAAGCCCGTTTGAAGAGGGACATGAGGAAATCTTGTGCCCTGATTCCCAAACTCTGGAGCATCCACAGTCAGAAGAAGATGACGGTGGGGGAACGGCAATTAGTGTTTCACGAAGTGGATGATGATGATGAGACACAGTTGCCAATAAGTCAACCGCAATTAGTGTCTTAAGAGGTTCATGATGAGGATGAGACACAGTTGTCAATAACTAAGGTTGTTGTTAGGTCAATAAGTCAGGAGGATCACCAGAGTGAGGAAGTGGAAGAGGAGATGCTGGACGATGAAGTCACTGACCCAACCTAGGAAGGTGGCAAGCCAAGCTAGGACAGCAGTACAGAGGGGCAGGTATCCGCAGCACCGCAACAGGCTGGAAGAGGCAGTGGGGTGGAAAAAGGGAGAAGGCGGGCCACACCAAACAGGCCTGCAACTGTTCCCTGGGGCACCCCCTTACAGCAATCTCCCTTGCCAAGGGGTAGGTGTTCCGCAGTCTGGCACTTTTTTGAGGAAAGTGCGGACAATAAAAGAATTGTCATTTGCAGCCTGTGCCATACCAAAATGAGCAGGGGCGTGAATACTAGCAACCTCACCACCAGCATGATCCGCCACATGGCATCAAAGCACCCTAATACGTGGGCCGAACGCCTGGGTCCACAACCAGTGTCTGCGAGTCACACCACTGCCTCCTCTTCCCCTGTATTACATGCTGGCCAATCCCCTGTCCAAGACACATGCCCGGATGCCTCCTGCACCTGGACCTTCGCAAGCACCATCAGCTAGCACATCCACTTTTGTGTCCCAGGACGGCGTACAGATGTCTATAACCCAGGCCTTTAATGAAATCGCAAATACCCTGCCACAGACCATAGCACTAAATGCGCACCTTTTCAAATTGCTGGCCCTGGAAATGTTGCCATTTAGGCTTGTGGACACTGAGGCTTTCTGCAGCCTGATGCGGCTGTCCCGCTGTACTCTGTCCCCAGCCGCCAATATTTTTCATGGTGTGCAGTCCGAACCTTACACCAGCATGTGTCCCGTAACATCAACCAACGCAGTTATTGGTAAGGTTTACTTAATGACTGACACATGGAGAAGTGCTTTTGGCCAGGGACGCTACATTTCCTGACGGCACACTGGGTGAACGTTGTGGAGGCCCGGAGCGAGTCGTACCTGGGATGGCACAGGTGCTACCGACGCCAAGGATTGCCCTAATTCCATCAGTGTTTCCTCTGCCTCCTCCTCGACTTCCATCTCTGAATTATAATCTTGCAGCACCAGTCAGCCATCAGTCATTAGCTGGAAGCATTGTAGCACTGCAGTGGGGAAGCGGCAACATGCCGTGCTTAAACTGATCTGCTTAGTTGATAAACAGCACAGCACCGCAGAGCTGTGGCAGGGGATAAGGGACCAGACTGAGCTGTGGCTCTCGCCACTCAACCTACAACCAGGCATGGTTGTGTCTGATAATGGCTGTAACTTGGTGGCGGCTTTGGAGCTCAGCAAACTCACACACATACCATGCCTAGCCCACATGTTCAACCTAGTGGTTCAGCGGTTTCTCACAACCTACCCCAATTTTACTGAGCTACTGGTGAAGGTGCGCCGCGTTTCTGCAAGTCATCAACAGCTTCTGCCGGTCTGGCAGTGCTGCAGCAGCGCTTGCAGTTGCCAGCTCACCGACTGTTGTGCGACGTGAGCACATGCTGGAACTCGACGTTCCACATGTTGGCTAGGCTTTGTGAGCAGCAGAGGGCAGTAGTGGAATACCAGCTGCAACATGGTTGTCACCTTTCCAGTCAGCTTATGCTCTTTAAAAGCAACTGTGAGGTTTTACGCAACTTTGAGGAATCAACACAGATGGTGAGCGTGCTATTATCAGCATATACCATCCCACTTCTGTGTCTACTCAAACGCTCGCTGCTCACAATTAAGGTGGACGCTTTGCATGTGGAAGAGGTGGAAATGGGGGAAGAAAGTACACAGGGTGATAGCCAGACCACCCTCAGTTCGTCTTCTCAGCGTGAATTGGATGATGAGGAGGAGAAGGAGGAGAAGGAGCAGGATACGGTTGCCTCTGCTACAAAGGGTAGTACCCATGGAAGTTTTATTCCATCTGTTCAGCATGGATGTGTAGAAGAGGAAGAAGAGAATGAGGAGATCTAGAGTCATCCTCCTGATGAGGACAGCGAAGTCTTGTCTGTTGGGACTCTGGCACACATGGCTGACTTTGTTAGGCTGCCTTTACCATGACCCTCGTGTTGTACGCATTTTGGCCAACACCGATTACTGGTTGTTCATTCTTCTCGACCCCCGCTACAAAGAGAACGTCTCATCTCTCATTCCTGTGGTGTAGAGGATGAACAAAATGGTGCAACACCAGAAGGTCCTTGTGGAAAATTGCTCCACAAATTTCCAGCTGACAACGCTGACTGCAGAGTACGTTGTTCCTTGGCCAACCAAAGAGGGGAGACGAGGAGAACACACATCAGTTCCAACAGAGGCAGGGCAACACTCTCCAAGGCCTGGAACAGTTTTATGACCCCCCGCCAGCACCCTCAACCTGATGCGCGGCCTAGTGTCACAAGGAGGGAAACATTTTGGAAGACCGTGTCAGCATCCTCAATGATCCCTGTGTGCCTTAAAACTATTGGTTGTCCAAGCTAGACACGTGGCAAGATCTGTTGCTCTACGCCTTGAATGTGCTGGCCTGCCCCTTGTCAGAGCGTCTATTTAGTGCTGCTGGGGGCATAATAACTGATAAGTGCATCCGCCTGTCAACTGAAAATGCTGACCGATTGACTCATCTAAATTAACAAGGCCTGGATTGCCCCTGACTTCTCTACTCCACCAGAGGTACTCTAAATGTGGCTTTTATGGTGTATTGAATACACTGTATTCCCATACACCCCTTCCACCACTAAAAAAGGTATATGGTTCAATGTTCCTTGTAATTTTTGGCAGCCCTTTCACTTAGTGCATAGGCTTTATGAGTGTAGGAGTCCCACAACCTGAACAATTGTACCACAATGTGAACGAGGCCCTCCTTTATGTGATATACAGGTTGTATCGTAGTGCCTCTTCCTTGTAATTTTTGGAAGCAATTGCACTTTATATACAAGTAAATATACAGGAAAGAATGTTTCCTAACAATTTTTCCTCTAAAATAGATTTTATCTTCGGTTTGGTGCGTATTATTGTCAGTCTGTAAAAGTGGCATACTACTAGGACAACATCGTTCCCAGCAGCGACCTGGGAGTCCAAGAAGCATCCAGACATCCTCCCCATGCTGTTCCCAAACAATTTCAGTGGTGTTTCCATCAATTTCTGACCTTTTCCTATGAACTAGACACCCTCCCCTCTTCAGAGCAGGGGTTGCCTGGTTTAATGCTCAGGTTCTCCCATTGACTTCCATTGTGCTCGGAAGCATCCCGAGGTGTTCTACTCATGCACCCGAGCACTTTGGTGCTCGACCAACACTAGTGGCCATGCTTGCACACTATAGGAAAATGCGTCATCATCTCTGGTGGTCGGGACCATGGGGGCTGTGAGGCAGTGACCTGCCTCATAGCTGCTAGGGGAGATTCATAGCAGGAGTTTGTGTCTTCCCCGTCAGTCATCAGGTCTGAGGCAGCACTAGGTGATGCAATCAGTCTGGGATAAGAGCCCAGCCCAGACTGTCAGTCAGAGAGAGAGAATCTTGGTGCAACAGAGGCCTGCTGGAGGCTCTGGAAGAGTGGTCTCAGCTGGGCTGGCTGAGGGGCCATGGGGCTAGGTGTTCGCTGGAACATTGGGAGACGCCGTGATGCCTGGTCGCAAGGGTCACGAGGCCGGAGTCGGGAGGACTACTGGACTACACTCCCCATAAAAGTACTGGACTTGAGACCGTGTGTGAACGGTGCTCTTTACAGTAAGGAGGCTGATGGACATTGGGCTGTGAAAGCCGCATGTTATGACTATGTGCGAACGGTGCTTTAGGTGAGTCAGGGACATGATCGTGTTTAGGTAGAGCCAAGATGGGCAAGGTGTTTATTTATTATTGTTTTGTTCTATTTTTGCTGGGGTGCCAAAATAAATGCACTGTTTGGACGTTGAACCTGGTGTCCTGAAGATAACTGTGAGAATGACCCCCGAAAAAGAGCTAATCCCCTACAGAGCATACATAGGCTAGTTCTTTTTTCTATATTGTGCAAGCACGGCCACCGATGCTGGATTGCAGGGTGGTCTGTAACCATGGAAATGAGCAGTCTATGATGTGATGGAAAAATAAATCCAGCCAGCAAAGGAAGCAATATGTATTATAACAGTATATTAGTAAGTTGCTTGTATTATCTTTCTCTACATGATAAATGCCACTTACTGAAGTGAGACAACCCCTTTAACAGACTGATTAACTATTATATTTCCCTGTCACTGGTGCAAAGTAGTAGGATTGCCCCGAAAAAAATGGCAACAGTAAACCCCCAGACTGAATAGCACTATTAAGTATAGTATTTCTGTCTCACTGGTGCAAAGGAGCTGTATTGCACTGATCAATAATGCCTACAGGTTACCAGCACACTTTTTAAAAATAATAAAGGCCTAACACTCTCCCTGCCTACAGCAGTGTCCTGTCCCTACACTAGTTAGCGCAGAATGGTGGTGCATCATGTGATCCAGCATTTATGCATGCATGGTCACACGGTGTGCCTACCAATCACAGCCATGCCATTCCTAGGTATGACTGTGATGGCTTCCAAGTGCCCAAGTATGAACAACAAACCCGGACACTGACTTTGGTGCCAAAATCTGTGTTCAGGTACGCGGACACCAAAATCTCCTGTACGATCCCAAAAGCAGTCTGAGTTCGCTCATCACTACTGATAACATATCGTTAGGATAGTTTATTAGTATCTGATCAGTGGGTGTCTGACACCCGGGACCCCTGCCGAACAGCTGTTTTTAGAAGGCACTGGCGCTCCTGTGAATGCTGCTGCCTTCTCTCAGCTCACCAAGCACAGCGCCATACATTATATAGCGGCTGTGCTTGGTATCACAGCTCAGCCTCATTCAAGTCTATGTGGCTGAACTGCTCCTAGGCCACGTGACACATCCATGTGTTATCACTCGGCCTAGGGAAAGCAGAGAGAAGGCCGTGGCACTCACAGGAGCGCTGGTACCTTCTCAAACAGCTAATGGGGGGGGGGTTCCTGAGGATAGGTCATCAGTATAAAAATCTCGGTAAACCCCTTAAGTGTCGGTTACCAGAAAAACCCTCTCACATTTTCCACATTCAAACAGTGCCTGCACCTATTCCCATACTGAGGCTAAGAGCCGACAGCTGTGGCACACACAACACTAGATACTTTTCTAGGCCTGCTAGGATTGAATGGACCAAATAAACATTACAGTGTTTAACACCCTGTTGTGGCCCATTCATCCTGATACAAGCAGATTCAATGCTGGAGTACCTCTCCTCTGCATCCACTAGTGGTGTCCTTGGTCACCCAGCAACACGGCCGAGACGGCCACTGGTCATAACTTGTCACTAGAAATGAGCGAATATTTCAAAAAATTTATTTCATCGGTTCGCAGAATTTTATGGAAAAACTTTGGTTCAATACAAATTTATTTGCGGGGAATCGCGTTTAAACAGCTATTTCCTGGCTGCAGAAAGCCTTTATAGTGATGTAGAACACTGTGCCTTGAAGTAACACCCATAGGGAATCTGCTCTGGTAGTGAAATATTACTGTGAGTCAGTATGACATGCAGATGACAGGCGTCGCTCTTAGAATCACTGCACACTTCACTTATTTGGGCAGTCACGGGGCCAAAACTGACCAAATAACTCAAGTATGAACTCAGCCTAAGGCCTCAGGCACACGACCGTTGTGTGCATCCGCGGCCGTTGTTCCGTTTTCTTCCGCGGACCCATTGACTTTCAATGGGTCCGTGGAAAAATCGGAAAATGCACCGTTTGCCTTCCGCGTCCGTGATCCGTTTTTCCAGTCCGTGAAAAAAATATGACCTGTCCTATTTTTTTCACGGACAACGGTTCACGGACCCATTCAAGTCAATGGGTCCGTGAAAAATCACGGATGCACACAAGATAGTCATCCACGTCCATGATCCGTGTCCGTTTTTCCTATCATTTTCAATGCAAATTTGACTTCGTTTTTTTTTTCACTTTTCATGTCCGTGGATCCTCCAAAAATCAAGGAAGACCCACGGAAGAAAAAACGGTCACAGATCACGGAACAACGGAAATCCGTTTTGCGGACTGCAAAAAAAAACGGTCGTGTGCACGAGGCCTTACAGGTCAATGTTAGCGCCAAGAAGAAGCGCACTCCTTTTACACCGTCCAAAATATAAAAGGATTCTTTTGATTAAAATAATGTTCTTGGCAAGACTTTTGATTGCTAGGGTTTGGTTTTCTCGAAATACTTCAAGTATTACTTCATGGGTTAACCTGGTTAATAATATATGATATTAAGAGATATGAAAACATTCTATATAAGCAAAGAAATACTGAGGTAAAATGGACTAAAATTTGGGGACAATGGAAGTTTTTAGGTTTTCCTGCCGACACTCCCTCATTATCCTCCCCCTTTTTCGCTTATTTATGGGGTTGGGAGGCGGATCACAAGGGAGAGGGTTGGTTGGGTATGAACAGGGGGGGTAGGGTTTATTAGGGGAAAAATAATATAATAATGGTGAATTGTATTGTTTGAATTTCTAATAAAATAAAAAATGAGTAGCATATCACACACTGAGAGTGAAAGGAGCAGAATTCCTCAGCAGTTCAGAGTATTTAAGGAGAGGCATGTGCTGATCTTGTTGAAGATTGTGGACTAAGAGTTACAAGGTAGAAAGAGCAGGGTCCCCAGCAGCACAGAGTATTTCAGGAGTGTGACGGTTTTGTTGGAAAGGACAGACCGGATTACTGGTTCTCAAAAAGCTTACAATCAACTTTGAAAAATAAATGGCATCAGAGGTGTGTGAGGACGACATCACGATAGGACAGGTACTCCATCGAGGGCAGATTGTATATGTGGGCGACATACAGAATATAACCAGGAAACAGATTGAAGAATGGGGACAATTGGATCTGATAATTGGCGGCAGTCCTTGGAATGACTTATCTGTAAATAAAACACGCATCGGAAAGGCATTTATGTGGGCAGTGAACAACTGTTTTTTAACTTTCCACGATTACTCAATAAAGTGTTGCCTAAGACAGGAGAGAATCGGCCAGTCTTCTGGTTATTCGAGAATGTGGTTGCGATGGAGAAAGTATTCCAAAAAACAATTTGTCTCCACTTGGAGACAAATCTTGTCAAGATTGATGCAAGTGTGGTATCAGCTGCTCATCGAGCCAGATACTTTTGTGGGGAACCTGCCTGGTATGAACAGTCCTCTAGTAGCTACAGACAATAAGAAGACAAAGCTTCAATATTTCTTGGAGCCCAGAAGAGTCACGAAGTTCATCAAGATTCAAACAATAACTACCAGCCCCTGGTCTCTTCGTCAGGGAAAAAATCACGAGTTCCCAGTCATCATGGATGGGAAGGAGGACATCCTGTGGTGCACGGAGATGGAGAGGGTCTTCGGATTCCCCCGCACTATACGGACGTCTCAAATATGAACCGCTGCTCCTGACAGAAGCTCCTGGGAAGGTCATGGAGCGTCCCGATCATCCGGCATCTATTCGCCCTGCTGAAGGATTATTTTGAAAGTGTATAGAAGCCACACGGGGCCGCCACACTGCAGATTTATCATGGAGACATTGGATTGCATAATATTACATTATAATATAAAGAAAAGAAAAAAAAAATCCCCTTCGTCACCCTGCTCCCAAGTGCGATCAGCTACTTCATCATCATTAAGTACTGTCTGCATGTCACTCATGTCCTCCTCAACCGTCTCTGGGTCAGGATCCTGACTGCTCCCAACACGAGCTCCCACGCCACTCTCCTCATCACTACTTGCCGGCCTAGTGGAGGAAGCGGCAGATGTCTCCTCCACATCTTGGCTGGCCAGTAGCTGCTGACTGACTTCTAGTAGCTCGTCCTCACTGTATACAATACTTCTCTGGCTCTGAGAACAGAAAAGGACAGAGGCAAGTTGAGGACAGGTGAGGGCACAGGGCCTGCTCCCGGGCCATGCCAACTTAGGGTACTTTCACACTTGCGGCAGAGGATTCTTGCAGGCAGTTCTGTCGACGAAACTGCCTGCCGGATCCGGCAAAACGATGTAAACTGATGGCATTTGTCAGACGAATCCGGATCCATCTGACAAATGCATTGAAATGCCGGATCCGTCTCTCCGGTGTCATCCGGAGAAAGGGATCCGGTATAAATTATTTAAGCATTTTTTTCAGTCTGCGAATGCCGGATCCGTTTTGCTGGAACACTTATGTGAATTATTAAATGAATTCCGGATCCGGCATTCTGGCAAGTGTTCAGTCTTTTTGACCGGAGAGAAAACTGCAGCATGCTGCAGTATTTTCTCTGTCCTGAAATGGCAAAAAGACTGAACTGAAGACATCCTGATGCATCCTGAAAGGATTGCTCTCCATTCAGAATGCATTAGGATAAAACTGATCAGTTCTTTTCCGGTATTGAGCCCCTAGGACGGAACTTAATGCCAGAAAAGAATAACGCTAGTTTGAAAGTACCCTAAGGGTACTTTCACACTTGCGTTAAACTTTTCCGGCATTTAGTTCCGTCCTAGGGGTTCAATACCGGAAAAAAACTGATCAGTTTTATCCTAATTCATTCTGAATGGAGAGCAATCCGTTCAGGATGTCTTCAGTTCAGTCTTTTTGCCATTTCAGGATGGAGAAAATACTGCAGCATGCTGCAGTTTTCTCTCCGGCCAAAAAGACTGAATACTTGCAGGAATGCCGGATCCGGCATTAATTTACATAATTCACATAAGTGTTCCGGCAAAACGGATCCAGCATTCGCAGACCAAATAAAATTCTGAATGGAGAGCAATTCGTTCATTATGCATCAGGATGTCTTCAGTTCAGTCGCATGCTGCGGTTTTTTCTCCGTCCAAAATTCCGGAACACTTGCCGGAATGCCGGATCTGGCATTGTTTTCCATTGAAATGCATTAATGCCGGATCCGGACCCAAGTGTTCTAGAAAAACGGATCCAGTTTTGCGGTCTGCGCATGTGCAGACCTTTAAAAATGTGAAAAAGATAAATACTGGATCCGTTTTTCCGGATGTCAACCGGAGAAACGGATCCGGTATTGTAATGCTTTTGTTAGACGGATCCGCATCCGGATCCATCTACAAATTATATCCGTTTGCATACAGATTTCCAGATCCGGCAGTCAGTTCCGGCGACGGAACTGCCTGCCGGAATCCAACAACACAAGTGTGAAAGTACCCTAAGGGTTGTGTCTGACGAACCCAATGACTCTTGGCTGGGGCTGTCTGATGTCACTTGCGACAAAGTCGAAGATCGAGTCAACACTCAAGAAACCGCCCTGGGTTGCTGGTCACGACGCGGCCGCTACCTGACACTTGGAGCTCAGGCCTCTCGAAGTGACCCCTGCGGCCACGGCTCCTTACTCTGCTGTGACCTGTGCCTGCACCAGAAACATTTATGCCTCTGCCACTACTCTGTGCAGGGGCCTGGCACTGCTCTGTCTGACTACTGTTAGATCAAATAAAAATAAATGAAAAGGAAATTTAAAAGCCGCAAAAAAAAGTCTGTAATTTTCTCACTTCACCACACAATGGCTAATAAGCCCTTTTTTCCCACTAATACACACCACAAAAGGCTTTAGAACAGATAACTGTACCACTGAGTGGCAAATATATATTTTATCTTTTTCCACTAATACATGCCACAAAAGGCTTTAGAACAGATAACTGCACCGCTGAGCGGCAAATTATATTTTTTCTTTTTCGCTAATACACGCCACAAAAGGCTTTAGAACAGATAACTGCACCGCTGAGTATCAAATATATTTTTTTCTTTTCCACTATATACACGCACAAAAGGCTTAAGAACAGATAACTGCACTGCTGAGCGGCAAATATATATTTTCTTTTTACACTAATACACACCACAAAAGGCTTTACAACAGATAACTGCACCACTGAGCGGCAAATATATTTTTAATTTTTTCACTAATACACACCAAAAAAGGCTTTAAAACAGATAATTGCACCTCTGAACGGCAAATATATTTTTTCTTTTTCCGTTAATACACGCCACAAAAGGCTTTAGAACAGATAACTGCACCACTGAACGGCAAATATATTTTTCTTTTACCACTAATACACAACAAAAAAGGCTGTAATTTTAGCACTTCACCACACAATAGCTAATAAGCCCCTTTTTCCCACTAATACAATCCAAAAAATGCTTTAGAACATATAACTGCACTCCACAAGGGCAAATAAGACATAGAAACATTTCCTTGTAATAATCCCTGTTAATGCCTGTATCAAACAGCACCCTAATAAAAATGGTTTGCTGGAATTACAGAGCTGTATAATGGGAATTTGGATCCCCAGTAATTGCAGCAAGGTATAATCGGATTGTTCCTATTACCCAGGCTGTAACCTCCCCTACTGAACGCTGTTCAACATAAATGTTGCAGAATGATTCCTCCCTATCCTTTCCCTACACCTTGAATAATCTTTTCCTGCACTTGTAAGTAGTTTTTTTTAGCACAATGACGTTTTTTCTACCACTTTCCCTAGCGCCTGTAGACATCTCTCCCTGCACTAACTACACTGGTAAATGGTAGAATCTAATATGGCTATTTATAGGGCTGTGACATCACAGGGCTGGCTGGCTGCTGATTGGCTGCATGCTTTGCATTATGGGTGATCCTGTCTTCCCAGGGTTCCTTTCTCCATGTCCTCACACTTGCAGCAGCCATTTTAGGTTACCACTGAGCGAGGAAATTCAGCTTCGGTGCGAATCAAATTTTTCCTGAAATTCGGATTGAATTCCAATTCATCAGCTTCGATTCGCTCATCTCTACTTGTCACCATATGGGTTTTGCTAAATTTAATCATTTCACCATTTTCTACAAAAGACCCCATTTATTTTTAAATTAGTGAGCCAGACGTAGTTTAAGAACATGCATTTTCAGAAGCACAGCAGAGCTAGTAATTCCTCCCCTTCAGTTGAAGCCTATCCCGCCAATGTATTTACACAATTATCATGTGTATAAAGTTGAGTGTTTGTTTTATATCTAAATTTATCTGAAGGAGCTGTTCCTGAAACACGTCATTTGTAGAGTTGAGCGGACACCTGGATGTTCGGGTTCGGCAGGTTCGGCCAAACTTGAAAAAAAAGATGGGGACCCAAACTTTTGGCCACTAAAATGGCTCTAAAATAGTCATGGAAAGGACTAGAGGGCTGCAAAAGGCATCAAAATGTGCTTAAGAGCATGACAACTGTTCTACAAACAAATGTGGATAGGGAAATGACTTAAAATAACATAAAATACAGAAAAATTAAAAATAACAATCTGGATCTACGAGTAGGAGGTTGAAGAGGTGGTGGATGGGTGGATGTGGCGGTGTAGGTGGAAGCGGCGGTGAAGGAGGAATAGGTAGCCAACACTGATTTGTGTTATTTTTTATTTTTAAATTGGGGTATCCCCCAAAATATTGGGACATATAACAAAATAAAACAAAGAATAAGTGCACTTGAGTACAAGAATGGATGGTTGAGGCTGGTATTAATGTCTATTCAGCACAAGGTACGGACAAGTCCTGTGGGATCCATGCCTGGTTTATTTTAATAAACGTAAGCTTGTCCACATTGGCTGTGGCCTGTGATAATGCTCCCTGCCGTACTAAACACACGTTCACACTATACACTGGCTGCAGAGCAGGTCAGCACTTCCAAGGCTGACAAAGTTTTTTCCACATTTTGGCCATGCTAACCCTGCCTTCTCAGGTGCTGGTGGTGCCCCAGCTGCGTTGGCAACCTCTTCCTCCTCCTCTGCCTTTGCCTTGTGCTTCCACTGTGCCGCCGCTGTTAGATGGGAATGCGATCATCAGCGTGCGCTTGTAGTCGCGCATCTTCCGATCAGTAACAGACGTTTTCACTAAATTTAGTTCCCTGTCAGCAATGCAGAGCAGGGGTTCATTCACGGCAAAAGGGGGTTCATATCACCCAGCAATAGAACAGAGGATTTTGAGAGATTTAGGCCCCTGTCAGCAATGCAGAGCAGGGGTTCATTCACGGCAAAAGGGGGTTCATGTCACCCAGCAATACAACAGAGGATTTTGAGAGATTTAGGCCCTTGTCACCCAGGCACAGCAGGGGTTTGATGTCACCCAACAATTGAAAATAAGAATTTTTTCAATTTTGAATTAAAATGGCTCTAAAATAGTCCTTGAAAAGTCTAGAGGGATGTAAAAGGCAGTAAAGTGTGCTTAAGAGCATGGCAACTGCTCTGCAAACAAATGTGGATAGGGAAATAACTTAAAATGAAATAAAATAACTAAAAATGACAAATTATTAACCTGCAACTCAGAAGGAGGTGGATATGGAGTCGGAGGTTGAGGAGGCGGTGAATGTGGTGTTGTAGGTGGAGGCAGCAATGGAGGAGGAACAGGTATCCAACAATGTTTTTTTTTTTTTATTGGGGTAGGTAGCCCCCAAAATATTGGGACAAATAAAAAAAAAAGAAAACAAAGAATCATTGCACTTGACTTGAGTACAAGAATGTACGTTTGATGGTGGCATAAATGTCTATTCTGCACAAGGTACAGACAAGTCTTGTGGGATCCAAGCCTGGTTCATTTTAATGAACGTGAGCTTGTCCACGTTGGCTGTGGACAGGCGTCTGCGTCTGTCTGTAATGACGCCTCCTGCCGTGCTAAATACACGCTCAGAGAGTAAACTGGCTGCAGGGCAGGCCAGCACCTCCAAGGCATACAGGGCAAGCTCTGGCCATGTGGACAATTTGGAGACCCAGAAGTTGAATGGGGCAGAAACATCAGTCAGTACGTGTAGGCTTGTGCACAGGTAATGTTCCACCATGTTGTTCAAATGCTGCCTCCTGCTAACACGCTCCATATCAGCAGTTGGGGACGGTTGTTGCGGCGAGGTGACAAAGCTTTTCCACATGTCGGTCATGCTAACCCTGCCTTCTGAGGTGCTGGCACTGACACAGCTGCGTTGGCAACCTCTTCCTCCTCCCCGGCGTCAGTCTCAGGAGCGCGTCTACCAGCGTGCGCCTGTAGTTGTGCATCTTCCGATCACGCTCCAGTGAGGGAATTAAGGACGGCACATTGTCTTTGTAACGGGGATCCAGCAGGGTGGCACCCAGTAGTTAAAATGTGGGCAACTCTGCAGTCGTTGCGCAGGCACTGCAGCATGTAGTCGCTCATGTATGCCAGGCTGCCCAGAGGTAAGGACAAGCTGTCCTCTGTGGGAGGCGTATGGTCTGCGCCCTCCATATCCCCCCAGCCACGCACCAGTGATGGGCCAGAGCTGCGTTGGATACCACCCCACTGTAAACATGCTTCATTCTCATCCTCCTGCTCCTCCTCCTCATCCTCCTCCTCCTCCAGTAGTGGGCCCTGGCTTGCCAAGTTTGTACCTGGCCTCTGCTGTTGCAAAAATCCTCTTTCTGAGCCACTTCTAAAAGACTGTCCTGAAAGTGTTAGAGATGACCCCTCTTCCTCCTCCTCGTCCTGGGCCACATCCTCTTCCATCATCGCCCTAAGTGTTTTCTCAAGGAGACATAGAAGTGGTATTGTAACACTGATAATGGCGTCATCGCCACTGGCCATGTTGGTGGAGAACTCGAAACAGCGCAACAGGGCACACAGGTCTCGCATGCAGGCCCAGTCATTGGTGGTGAAGTGGTGCTGTTCCGCAGTGTGACTCACCCGTGCTTGCTGCAGCTGAAACTCCACTATGGCCTGCTGCTGCTCGCACAGTCTCTCCAGCATGTGCAAGGCGGAGTTCCACCTGGTGGGCACGTCGCATATGAGGCGGTGAGCGGGAAGGCCGAAGTTACGCTGTAGAGCAGACAGCTGAGCGGCGGCAGGATGAGAACGCCGGAAGCGCGCACAGACGGCCCGCACTTTATGCAGCAGCTCAGACATGTAGTTGTGAATGAATTTCTGCACCACCAAATTCAGCACATGCCCCAGGCAAGGGATGTGCGTCAAACCGGCTAGTCCCAGAGCTGCAACGAGATTTCGCCCATTATCGCACACCACCAGGCCGGACTTGAGGCCCACTGGCAGCAACCACTCGTAGATCTGTTGTTCTATACCCCGCCACAACTCCTGCGCGGTGTGGGGCCTGTCCCCCAAACACATCAGTTTCAGAATGGCCTGCTGACGTTTACCCCTGGCTGTACTGAAGTTGGTGGTGAAGGTCTGTCGCTGACTGGATGAGGAGGTGGTAGAAGAGGAGGAGGAAGCCGAGTAGGAAGAGGAGGCAACAGGAGGCAAAGAATGATGCCCTGCGATCCTTGGCGGCGGAAGGACGTGCGCCAAACAGCTCTCCGCCTGGGGCCCAGTCGCCACTACATTTTCCCAGTGTGCAGTTAGGGAGATATAGCATCCCTGGCCGTGCTTACTGGTCCACGTATCTGTGGTTAGGTGGACCTTGCCACAGATGGCGTTGCGCAGTGCACACTTGATTTTATCCGATATTTGGTTGTGCAGGGAGGGCACGGCTCTCCTGGAGAAGTAGTGGCGGCTGGGAATGACGTACTGTGGGACAGCAAGCGACATGAGCTGTTTGAAGCTGTCCGTCTCCACCAGCCTGAATGACAGCATTTCAAAGGCCAGCAGTTTAGAAATGCTGGCATTCAGGGCAAGGGATCGAGGGTGGCTAGGTGGAAATTTACGCTTTCTCTCAAAGGTTTGTGAGATGGAAAGCTGAACGCTTCCGTGTGACATGGTGGAGATGCTTGGTGACTGAGGTGGAGTTGTTGGAGGCACATCCTCTGTTTGCTGGGCGGCAGGTGCCAACGTTCTTCCAGAGGCGGAAGAAGAGGCCGAGGCAGCAGCAGAAGAGGGAGCAGGAGGGGCCTGAGCCCTTTCTTGGTTTTGAAGGTGCTTACTCCACTGCAGCCCGTGTCTCGCATGTAGATGCCTGGTCATGCAGGTTGTGCTAAGGTTCACAACGTTAATGCCTTGCTTCAGGCTCTGATGGCACAGCGTGTAAACCACTCGCGTCTTGTCGTCAGCCCATTGTGTGAAGAAGTGCCATGCGAGGGAACTCCTTGAAGCTGCCTTTAGTGTGCTCGGTCCCTGTTGACAGTGGCCAGTAGCAGGCAAACTGTTTTGGCGACGGCTGCTCTGCTTTTGCACCCTGCTCCCGCTTTTTCTACGCTGTTGGCTCGGTCTCACCACTGCCTCTTCCTCCGAACTCTGAAAGTCAGTGGCACGACCTTCATTCCATGTGGGGTCTAGGACCTCATCGTCCCCTGCATCGTCTTCCTCCCTGACCTCCTTTTCGGTCTGCACACTGAAGAAAGACGCACCATTGGCACCTGTGTTTCGTCATCAGAGACATGCTGAGGTGGTATTCCCATGTCCTCATCAGGAAACATAAGTGGTTGTGCGTCAGTGCATTCTATGTCTTCCACCCCTGGGGAAGGGCTAGGTGGATGCCCTTGGGAAACCCTGCCAGCAGAGTCTTCAAACAGCATAAGAGACTGCTGCATGACTTGAGGCTCAGACAGGTTCCCCGATATGCATGGGGGTGATGTGACAGACTGATGGGCATTAATTTCAGGCGCCACCTGTGAGCTTTCTGCAGAAGACTGGGTGGGATATAATGTAAACATGCTGGATCCACTGTCGGCCACCCAATTGACTAGCGCCTGTACTTGCTCAGGCCTTACCATCCTTAGAACGGATTCTGGTGACTACTGGGACCTGAGGTAGTAGGTTCAGTAGGACGTGTAGCTGTGGCAGAACAGCCACCTCCTCTCCCTGCACCAGAGGCTCCACCAACACCACCACCGCGACCATGACCGTGTCCCTTATTACACTGCGTGCAGAATTATTAGGCAAATGAGTATTTTGACCACATCATCCTCTTTATGCATGTTGTCTTACTCCAAGCTGTATAGGCTCGAAAGCCTACTACCAATTAAGCATATTAGGTGATGTGCATCTCTGTAATGAGAAGGGGTGTGGTCTAATGACATCAACACCCTATATTAGGTGTGCATAATTATTAGGCAACTTCCTTTTCTTTGGCAAAATGGGTCAAAAGAAGGACTTGACAGGCTCAGAAAAGTCAAAAATAGTGAGATATCTTGCAGAGGGATGCAGCACTCTTAAAATTGCAAAGCTTCTGAAGCGTGATCATCGAACAATCAAGCGTTTCATTCAAAATAGTCAACAGGGTCACAAGAAGCGTGTGGAAAAACCAAGGCGCAAAATAACTGCCCATGAACTGAGAAAAGTCAAGCGTGCAGCTGCCAAGATGCCACTTGCCACCAGTTTGGCCATATTTCAGAGCTGCAACATCACTGGAGTGCCCAAAAGCACAAGGTGTGCAATACTCAGAGACATGGCCAAGGTAAGAAAGGCTGAAAGACGACCACCACTGAACAAGACACACAAGCTGAAACGTCAAGACTGGGCCAAGAAATATCTCAAGACTGATTTTTCTAAGGTTTTATGGACTGATGAAATGAGAGTGAGTCTTGATGGGCCAGATGGATGGGCCCGTGGCTGGATTGGTAGAGGGCAGAGAGCTCCAGTCCGACTCAGACGCCAGCAAGGTGGAGGTGGAGTACTGGTTTGGGCTGGTATCATCAAAGATGAGCTTGTGGGGCCTTTTCGGGTTGAGGATGGAGTCAAGCTCAACTCCCAGTCCTACTGCTAGTTTCTGGAAGACACCTTCTTCAAGCAGTGGTACAGGAAGAAGTCTGCATCCTTCAAGAAAAACATGATTTTCATGCAGGACAATGCTCCATCACACGCGTCCAAGTACTCCACAGCGTGGCTGGCAAGAAAGGGTATAAAAGAAGAAAATCTAATGACATGGCCTCCTTGTTCACCTGATCTGAACCCCATTGAGAACTTGTGGTCCATCATCAAATGGGAGATTTACAAGGAGGGAAAACAGTACACCTCTCTGAACAGTGTCTGGGAGGCTGTGGTTGCTGCTGCACGCAATGTTGATGGTGAACAGATCAAAACACTGACAGAATCCATGGATGGCAGGCTTTTGAGTGTCCTTGCAAAGAAAGGTGGCTATATTGGTCACTGATTTGTTTTTGTTTTGTTTTTGAATGTCAGAAATGTATATTAGTGAATGTTGAGATGTTATATTGGTTTCACTGGTAAAAATAAATAATTGAAATGGGTATATATTTGTTTTTTGTTAAGTTGCCTAATAATTATGCACAGTAATAGTCACCTGCACACACAGATATCCCCCTAAAATAGCTAAAACTAAAAACAAACTAAAAACTACTTCCAAAAATATTCAGCTTTGATATTAATGAGTTTTTTGGGTTCATTGAGAACATGGTTGTTGTTCAATAATAAAATTAATCCTCGAAAATACAACTTGCCTAATAATTCTGCACTCCCTGTAGATGTTTGCCTCATAGTTAGGGTTCACAAATAGAGTTGAGCGAACACCTGGATGTTCGGGTTCGAGAAGTTCGGCCGAACTTCCCGGAAATGTTCGGGTTCGGGATCCGAACCCGACCCGAACTTCGTCCCGAACCCGAACCCCATTGAAGTCAATGGGGACCCGAACTTTTGGGCACTAAAAAGGCTGTAAAACAGCCCAGGAAAGAGCTAGAGGGCTGCAAAAGGCAGCAACATGTAGGTAAATCCCCTGCAAACAAATGTGGATAGGGAAATGAATTAAAATTTAAATTAAAAAAATAAAAATGAACCAATATCAATTGGACAGAGGTCCCATAGCAGAGAATCTGGCTTCACGTCAGCAGAGAATCAGTCTCTTCATGCCATAGCAAAGAATCTGGCTCCATGTCAGCAGAGAATCAGTCTCTTCATGCCATAGCAGAGAATCTGGCTTCATGTCAGCGCAGAATCAGTCTTCATGTCATAGCAGAGAATCAGGCTTCACGTCACCCACCACTGGAACAGGCCACTGTCACACATTTAGGCCCCGGCACCCAGACAGAGGAGAGCGGTCCCGTAACAGAGAATCTGGCCTTATGTCAGCGCAGAATCTGTCTTCATGTCATAGCAGAGAATCAAGCTTCACGTCACCCACCACTGGAACAGGCCACTGTCACACATTTAAGCCCCGGCACCCAGACAGAGGAGAGAGGTCCTGTAACAGAGAATCTGGCCTTATGTCAGCACAGAATCTGTCTTCATGTCATAGCAGAGAATCAGGCATCACGTCACCCACCACTGGAACAGGCCACTGTCACACATTTAGACCCAGGCAGAGGAGAGAGGTCCCGTAACAGAGAATCTGGCCTTATGTCAGCACAGAATCTGTCTTAATGTCATAGCAGAGAATCAGGCTTCACGTCACCCACCACTGGAACAGGCCACTGTCACACATTTAGGCCCAGGCACCCAGGCAGAGGAGAGAGGTCCCGTAACAGAGAATCTGGCCTTATGTCAGCGCAGAATCTGTATTCATGTCATAGCAGAGAATCAGGCTTCACGTCACCCACCACTGGAACAGGCCACTGTCACACATTTAGGCCCAGGCACCCAGGCAGAGGAGAGAGGTCCCGTAACAGAGAATCTGGCCTTATGTCAGCGCAGAATCTGTATTCATGTCATAGCAGAGAATCAGGCTTCACGTCACCCACCACTGGAACAGGCCACTGTCACACATTTAGGCCCCGGCACCCAGACAGAGGAGAGCGGTCCCGTAACAGAGAATCTGGCCTTATGTCAGCGCAGAATCTGTCTTCATGTCATAGCAGAGAATCAGGCTTCACGTCAGCCACCACTGGAACAGGCCACTGTCACACATTTAGGCCCAGGCACCCAGGCAGAGGAGAGAGGTCCCGTAACAGAGAATCTGGCCTTATGTCAGCGCAGAATCTGTATTCATGTCATAGCAGAGAATCAGGCTTCACGTCACCCACCACTGGAACAGGCCAATGTCACACATTTAGGCCCCGGCACCCAGACAGAGGAGAGCGGTCCCGTGACAGAGAATCTGGCCTTATGTCAGCGCAGAATCTGTCTTCATGTCATAGCAGAGAATCAGGCTTCACGTCAGCCACCACTGGAACAGGCCACTGTCACACATTTAGGCCCAGGCACCCAGGCAGAGGAGAGAGGTCCCGTAACAGAGAATCTGGCCTTATGTCAGCGCAGAATCTGTATTCATGTCATAGCAGAGAATCAGGCTTCACGTCACCCACCACTGGAACAGGCCACTGTCACACATTTAGGCCCCGGCACCCAGACAGAGGAGAGCGGTCCCGTAACAGAGAATCTGGCCTTATGTCAGCGCAGAATCTGTCTTCATGTCATAGCAGAGAATCAAGCTTCACGTCACCCACCACTGGAACAGGCCACTGTCACACACTTAGGCCCCGGCACCCAGACAGAGGAGAGAGGTCCTGTAACAGAGAATCTGGCCTTATGTCAGCACAGAATCTGTCTTCATGTCATAGCAGAGAATCAGGCATCACGTCACCCACCACTGGAACAGGCCACTGTCACACATTTAGGCCCAGGCACCCAGGCAGAGGAGAGAGGTCCCGTAACAGAGAATCTGGCCTTATGTCAGCGCAGAATCAGTCTTCATGTCATAGCAGAGAATCAAGCTTCACGTCACCCACCACTGGAACAGGCCACTGTCACACATTTAGGCCTCGGCACCCAGACAGAGGAGAGAGGTCCTGTAACAGAGAATCTGGCCTTATGTCAGCACAGAATCTGTCTTCATGTCATAGCAGAGAATCAGGCATCACGTCACCCACCACTGGAACAGGCCACTGTCACACATTTAGGCCCAGGCACCCAGGCAGAGGAGAGAGGTCCCGTAACAGAGAATCTGGCCTTATGTCAGCGCAGAATCAGTCTTCATGTCATAGCAGAGAATCAAGCTTCACGTCACCCACCACTGGAACAGGCCACTGTCACACATTTAGGCCTCGGCACCCAGACAGAGGAGAGAGGTCCTGTAACAGAGAATCTGGCCTTATGTCAGCACAGAATCTGTCTTCATGTCATAGCAGAGAATCAGGCATCACGTCACCCACCACTGAAACAGGCCCCTGTCACACATTTAGGCCCAGGCACCCAGGCAGAGGAGAGAGGTCCCGTAACAGAGAATCTGGCCTTATGTCAGCGCAAAATCTGTATTCATGTCATAGCAGAGAATCAGGCTTCACGTCACCCACCACTGGAACAGGCCACTGTCACACATTTAGGCCCCGGCACCCAGACAGAGGAGAGGTTCATTCAACTTTGGGTTGCCCCACAATATAATGGTAAAATGAAATTAAAAATAGTATTGAATGAGGAAGTGCCCTGGAGTAGAATAATATATTGTTAAGGGGAGGTAGTTAATATCTAATCTGCACAAGGGATGGACAGGTCCTGTGGGATCCATGCCTGGTTCATTTTTATTAACGTCAGCTTGTCCACATTGGCTGTAGACAGGCGGCTGCGTTTGTCTGTAATGACGCCCCCTGCCATGCTGAATACACGTTCAGACAAAACGCTGGCTGCCGGGCAGGCCAGCACCTCCAAGGCATAAAAGGCTAGCTCTGGCCACGTGGACAATTTGGAGACCCAGAAGTTGAATGGGGCCGAACCATCAGTCAGTACGTGGAGGGGTGTGCACAGGTACTGTTCCACCATGTTAGTGAAATGTTGCCTCCTGCTAACACGTTCCGTATCAGGAGGTGGTGCAGTTAGCTGTGGCGTGGTGACAAAACTTTTCCACATCTCTGCCATGCTAACCCTGCCCTCAGAGGAGCTGGCCGTGACACAGCTGCGTTGGCGACCTCTTGCTCCTCCTCTGCCTTCGCCTTGGGCTTCCACTGGTTCCCCTGTGACATTTGGGAATGCTCTCAGTAGCGCGTCTACCAACGTGCGCTTGTACTCGCGCATCTTCCTATCACGCTCCAGTGTAGGAAGTAAGGTGGGCACATTGTCTTTGTACCGGGGATCCAGCAGGGTGGCAACCCAGTAGTCTGCACACGTTAAAATGTGGGCAACTCTGCTGTCGTTGCGCAGGCACTGCAGCATGTAGTCGCTCATGTGTGCCAGGCTGCCCAGAGGTAAGGACAAGCTGTCCTCTGTGGGAGGCGAATCGTTATCGTCCTGTGTTTCCCCCCAGCCACGCACCAGTGATGGGCCCGAGCTGCTTTGGGTGCCACCCCGCTGTGAACATGCTTCATCCTCATCCTCCTCCACCTCCTCCTCATCCTCGTCCTCCTCGTCCTCCAGTAGTGGGCCCTGTCTGGCCACATTTGTACCTGGCCTCTGGTGTTGCAAAAAACCTCCCTCTGAGTCACTTTGAAGAGACTGGCCTGAAAGTGCTAAAAATGACCCCTCTTCCTCCTCTTCCTCCTGGGCCACCTCCTCTTCCATCACCGCCCTAAGTGTTTTCTCAAGGAGACATAGAAGTGGTATTGTAACGCTGATAACGGCGTCATCGCCACTGGCCATGTTGGTGGAGTACTCGAAACAGCGCAACAGGGCACACAGGTCTCGCATGGAGGCCCAGTCATTGGTGGTGAAGTGGGTCTGATCCGCAGTGCGACTGACCCGTGCGTGCTGCAGCTGAAACTCCACTATGGCCTGCTGCTGCTCGCACAGTCTGTCCAGCATATGCAAGGTGGAGTTCCACCTGGTGGGCACGTCGCATATGAGGCGGTGAGCGGGAAGGCCGAAGTTACGCTGCAGCGCAGACAGGCGAGCAGCGGCAGGGTGTGAACGACGGAAGCGCGAACAGACGGCCCGCACTTTATGCAGCAGCTCTGACATGTCGGGGTAGTTGCGAATGAACTTCTGCACCACCAAATTCAGCACATGCGCCAGGCAAGGGATGTGCGTCAAACCGGCTAGTCCCAGAGCTGCAACGAGATTTCGCCCATTATCGCACACCACCAGGCCGGGCTTGAGGCTCACCGGCAGCAACCACTCGTCGGTCTGTTGTTCTATACCCCGCCACAACTCCTGTGCGGTGTGGGGCCTGTCCCCCAAACATATGAGTTTCAGAATGGCCTGCTGACGTTTACCCCGTGCTGTGCTGAAGTTGGTGGTGAAGGTGTGTGGCTGACTGGATGAGCAGGTGGAAGAAGAGGAGGAGGAAGCTGAGTAGGAGGAGGAGGAGACAGGAGGCAAAGAATGTTGCCCTGCGATCCTTGGCGGCGGAAGGACGTGCGCCAAATAGTTCTCCGCCTGGGGCCCAGCCGCCACTACATTTACCCAGTGTGCAGTTAGGGAGATATAACGTCCCTGGCCGTGCTTACTGGTCCACGTATCTGTGGTTAGGTGGACCTTGCCACAGATGGCGTTGCGCAGTGCACACTTGATTTTATCGACACTTGTTTGTGCAGGGAAGGCACGGCTCTCTTAGAGAAGTAGTGGCGGCTGGGAACAACATACTGTGGGACAGCAAGTGACATGAGCTGTTTGAAGCTGTGTGTGTCCACCAGCCTAAATGACAGCATTTCATAGGCCAGTAGTTTAGAAATGCTGGCATTCAGGGCCAGGGATCGAGGGTGGCTAGGTGAGAATTTACGCTTTCTCTCAAATGTTTGTGAGATGGAGAGCTGAACGCTGCCATGTGACATGGTTGAGATGCTTGGTGACGCAGGTGGTGGTGTTGGTGGTACATCCCATGTTTGCTGGGCGGCAGGTGCCAACGTTCCTCCAGAGGCGGAGGAAGAGGCCGAGGCGGCGGCAGCAGCAGCAGAAGAGGCCGAGGCGGCAGCAGCAGAAGATGTAGCAGGGGGAGCCTGAGTGACTTCCTTGTTTTTAAGGTGTTTACTCCACTGCAGTTCATGCTTTGCATGCAGGTGCCTGGTCATGCAGGTTGTGCTAAGGTTCAGAACGTTAATGCCTCGCTTCAGGCTCTGATGGCACAGCGTGCAAACCACTCGGGTCTTGTCGTCAGCACATTGTTTGAAGAAGTGCCATGCCAGGGAACTCCTTGAAGCTGCCTTTGGGGTGCTCGGTCCCAGATGGCGGCGGTCAGTAGCAGGCGGAGTCTCTTGGCGGCGGGTGTTCTGATTTTTCCCACTGCTCCCTCTTTTGCTACGCTGTTGGCTCGGTCTCACCACTGCCTCTTCCTCCGAACTGTAAAAAGTCAGTGGCACGACCTTCATTCCATGTGGGGTCTAGGACCTCATCGTCCCCTGCATCGTCTTCCACCCAGTCTTGATCCCTGACCTCCTGTTCAGTCTGAACACTGCAGAAAGACGCAGCAGTTGGCACCTGTGTTTCGTCATCATCAGAGACGTGCTGAGGTGGTATTCCCATGTCCTCATCATCAGGAAAAATAAGTGGTTGTGCGTTAGTGCATTCTATCTCTTCCACCCCTGGGGAAGGGCTAGGTGGATGCCTTTGGGAAACCCTGGCAGCAGAGTCTTCAAACAGCATAAGAGACTGCTGCATAACTTGAGGCTCAGACAGTTTCCCTGATATGCATGGGGGTGATGTGACAGACCGATGGGCTTGGTTTTCATGCGCCATCTGTGCGCTTTCTGCAGAAGACTGGGTGGGAGATAATGTGAACGTGCTGGATCCACTGTCGGCCACCCAATTGACTAATGCCTGTACCTGCTCAGGCCTTACCATCCTTAGAACGGCATTGGGCCCCACCAAATATCGCTGTAAATTCTGCTGGCTACTGGGACCTGAGGTAGTTGGTTCACTAGGACGTGTGGCTGTGGCAGAACGGCCACGTCCTCTCCCAGCACCAGAGGGTCCACTAACACCACCACGACCATGTCCACGTCCGCGTCCCTTATTAGATGTTCCCGTTCACCACAATTTTGAGAATGGCAAATTTGGGAATGCTTTTTCAACCCAGAACAAAAAGTCTGCTTTTACGGTCACTACAAATAACTTGACCAGCTAAAACTGCAGATTTGGTTGAATAGAGATGTGAGACCTGTTTTTTTTTGCGCTGTGTGACAGTTATAGGTTTAATCACAGAATGACACTTCTATCAGCACGCTAGCGTGTGTCTTAGGTTTTTCTGAATGATACTATCAATAACTTCAATGTAAGATTTTCTTTTTGGGATAGATTTCAAGTAGGCCTGAAATACCACAAACTAGTTATTTTCAGAATGGCAAATTTGGGAATGCTTTTTCAACCCAGAACAAAAAGTCTGCTTTGACGGTCACTACAAATAACTTGACCAGCTAAAACTGTGGAGATTTGGTTGAATAGAGATGTGAGACCTGTTTTTTTTTGCGCTGTGTGACAGTTATAGGTTTAATCACAGAATGACACTTCTATCAGCACGCTAGCGTGTGTCTTAGGTTTTTCTGAATGACACTATCAATAACTTCAATGTAAGATTTTCTTTTTGGGATAGATTTCAAGTAGGCCTGAAATACCACAAACTAGTTATTTTCAGAATGGCAAATTTGGGAATGCTTTTTCAACCCAGAACAAAAAGTCTGCTTTGACGGTCACTACAAATAACTTGACCAGCTAAAACTGTGCAGATTTGGTTGAATAGAGATGTGAGACCTGTTTTTTTTTTGCGCTGTGTGACAGTTATAGGTTTAATCACAGAATGACACTTCTATCAGCACGCTAGCGTGTGTCTTAGGTTTTTCTGAATGACACTATCAATAACTTCAATGTAAGATTTTCTTTTTGGGATAGATTTCAAGTAGGCCTGAAATACCACAAACTAGTTATTTTCAGAATGGCAAATTTGGGAATGCTTTTTCAACCCAGAACAAAAAGTCTGCTTTGACGGTCACTACAAATAACTTGACCAGCTAAAACTGTGCAGATTTGGTTGAATAGAGATGTGAGACCTGTTTTTTTTTGCGCTGTGTGACAGTTATAGGTTTAATCACAGAATGACACTTCTATCAGAACGCTAGCGTGTGTCTTAGGTTTTTCTGAATGATACTATCAATAACTTCAATGTAAGATTTTCTTTTTGGGATAGATTTCAAGTAGGCCTGAAATACCACAAACTAGTTATTTTCAGAATGGCAAATTTGGGAATGCTTTTTCAACCCAGAACAAAAAGTCTGCTTTGACGGTCACTACAAATAACTTGACCAGCTAAAACTGTGCAGATTTGGTTGAATAGAAATGTCAGGTCTATTTTTTAGGCGCTGGGTGACAGGCTCAACTTGCCCCTGATGTAATATATGGCCAAAAAATAACCAGACTGTTGATGGTTAAATGCACTTCGGTGACACAGGTTCAGCCTGCAGCTGATGTAGTATATGGCCAAAAAATAATCAGACTGTTGATGGTTAAATGCACTTGGGTGAAACAGGCTCAGCCTGCAGCTGATGTAGTATATGGCCAAAAAATAACCAGACTGTTGATGGTTAAATGCACTTCGGTGACACAGGCTCAGCCTGCAGCTGATGTAGGATATAGCACAAAATAACCACACTATCGATGGTTAAATACACTTGGTGATAGCTCGTGCTGGCGCATCACAAGTCACAAAATGGCCGCCGATCACCCCAGAAAAAAAGTGATCTAAAAACGCTCTGGGCAGCCTCAAAAAAGTGAGCAAGTCAATAATAGCACTTCAATGATCCACAGCTGCAGATCGATCACAGAATGAAGTCTTTTGGAGGAGTTAATCTGCCTAATCTCGCCCTAACGTCGCAGCTGCAACCTCTCCCTATACTGATCATAGCAGAGTGACGTGTGGCGCTACGTGACTCCAGCTTAAATAGAGGCTGGGTCACATGGTGCACTGGCCAATCACAGCCATGCCAATAGTAGGCATGGCTGTGATGGCCTCTTGGGCCAAGTAGTATGACGCTTGTTGATTGGCTGCTTTGCAGCATTTCAAAAAGCGCCAAGAAAGCGCCGAACACCGAACCCGAACCCGGACTTTTACGAAAATGTTCGGGTTCGGGTCCGTGTCACGGACACCCCAAAATTCGGTACGAACCCGAACTATACAGTTCGGGTTCGCTCATCCCTATTCACAAAGCAAAGTAAAAATTGGTTAAGTATGTTAAAAATATATAACCGCCAATATAAACCCTGATGTAGGGTATTGCACTAAATTTTGGTTTTAAACTCTATATGACAGCGGTATTTGTAGCCTAAATGTGGCTGTATTCGATGTATGTTAAATCCAAAATGATCATTATATGAACACACGGTTTATTTCAACCGCAGTAAACGAATGGCCGTATTTGTGGCCTGAATGTGACTGTATTCTATGTACGTTAAATTCAAAATGAGCAGTATATGAACACACAGTTTATTTAACCTCCTCAGGACCGCCGTACGCAGGATTGCGTCTTTGCAGCGGCCCTGCTCTTCTGGGTGGACGCGCCGATGCGTCCTCTCGCGAGACGCAAGATTTCCTGTGAACGCGCGCACACAGGCGCGCGCGTTCACAGGATCGGAAGGTAAGCGAGTGGATCTCCAGCCTGCCAGCGGCGATCGTTCGCTGGCAGGCTGGAGATGTGATTTTTTTAACCCCTAACAGGTATATTAGACGCTGTTTTGATAACAGCGTCTAATATACCTGCTACCTGGTCCTCTGGTGGTCCCTTTTGTTTGGATCGACCACCAGAGGACACAGATAGCTCAGCAATATGTAGCACCAAGCACCACACTACACTACACCCCCCCTGTCACTTATTAACCCCTTATTAGCCCCTGATCACCCCTGATCACCCCATATAGACTCCCTGATCACCCCCTGTCATTGATTACCCCCCTGTCATTGATCACCCACCTGTAAAGCTCCATTCAGACGTCCACATGATTTTTACGGATCCACTGATAGATGGATCGGATCCGCAAAACGCATACGGACGTCTGAATGGAGCCTTACAGGGGCGTGATCAATGACTGTGGTGATCACCCCATATAGACTCCCTGATCACCCCCCTGTCATTGATTACCCCCCTGTCATTGATCACCTCCCTGTAAAGCTCCATTCAGACGTCCGCATGATTTTTACGGATCCACTAATAGATGGATCGGATCCGCAAAACGCATACGGACATCTAAATGGAGCCTTACAGGGGCGTGATCAATGACTGTGGTGATCACCCCATATAGACTCCCTGATCACCCCCCGTCATTGATTACCCCCCTGTCATTGATCACCTCCCTGTAAAGCTCTATTCAGACGTCCGCATGATTTTTACGGATCCACTGATAGATGGATCGGATCCGCAAAACGCATACGGACGTCTGAATTGAGCCTTACAGGGGCGTGATCAATGACTGTGGTGATCACCCCATATAGACTCCCTGATCACCCCCCGTCATTGATTACCCCCCTGTCATTGATCACCTCCCTGTAAAGCTCTATTCAGACGTCCGCATGATTTTTACGGATCCACTGATAGATGGATCGGATCCGCAAAACGCATACGGACGTCTGAATGGAGCCTTACAGGGGCGTGATCAATGACTGTGGTGATCACCCCATATAGACTCCCTGATCACCCCCCGTCATTGATTACCCCCCTGTCATTGATCACCTCCCTGTAAAGCTCCATTCAGACGTCCGCATGATTTTTACGGATCCACTGATAGATGGATCGGATCCGCAAAACACATACAGGCGTCTCCCTGGAGCCTTCCAGGGGGGGTGATCACCCCATATAGACTCCCTGATCACCCCCCTGTCATTGATCACCCCCCCTGTCATTGATCACCCCCCCTGTCAGGCTGCATTCAGATGTCCGTATGATTTTTACGGATCCACGGATACATGGATCGGATCGGCAAAACATATACGGACATCTGAATGGAGCCTTATAGGGGGGTGATCAATGACAGGGGGGTGATCACCCCATATAGACTCCCTGATCACCCCCCTGTCATTGATCACCCCCCTGTCATTGATCACCCCTCTGTAAGGCTCCATTCAGACATTTTTTTGGCCCATGTTAGCGGAAATTATTATTTTTTTCTTACAAAGTCTCATATTCCACTAACTTGTGTCAAAAAATAAAATCTCACATGAACTCACCATACCCCTCACGGAATCCAAATGCTTAAAAAATTTTAGACATTTATATTCCAGACTTCTTCTCACGCTTTAGGGCCCCTAGAATGCCAGGGCAGTATAAATACCCCACATGTGACCCCATTTCGGAAAGAAGACACCCCCAGGTATTCCGTGAGGGGCATATTGAGTCCATGAAAGATTGAAATTTTTGTCCCAAGTTAGCGGAAAGGGAGACTTTGTGAGAAAAAAATAAATAAAATCAATTTCCGCTAACTTGTGCCAAAAAAAAAAAATTTCCATGAACTCGCCATGCCCCTCATTAAATACCTTGGGGTGTCTTCTTTCCAAAATGGGGTCACATGTGGGGTATTTATACTGCCCTGGCATTTTAGGGGCCCTAAAGCGTGAGAAGAAGTCTGGGATCCAAATGTCTAAAAATGCCCTCATAAAAGGAATGTGGGCCCCTTTGCGCATCTAGGCTGCAAAAAAGTGTCACACATCTGGTATCGCCGTACTCAGGAGAAGTTGGGAAATGTGTTTTGGGGTGTCATTTTACATATACCCATGCTGGGTGAGATAAATATCTTGGTCAAATGCCAACTTTGTATAAAAAAATGGGAAAAGTTGTCTTTTGCCGAGATATTTCTCTCACCCAGCATGAGTATATGTAAAAAGACACCCCAAAACACATTGCCCAACTTCTCCTGAATACGGCGATACCACATGTGTGACACTTTTTTGCAGCCTAGGTGGGCAAAGGGGCCCACATTCCAAAGAGCACCTTTAGGATTTCACAGGTCATTTACCTACTTACCACACATTAGGGCCCCTGGAAAATGCCAGGGCAGTATAACTACCCCACAAGTGACCCCATTTTGGAAAGAAGACACCCCAAGGTATTCCGTGAGGGGCATGGCGAGTTCCTAGAATTTTATATTTTTTGTCACAAGTTAGCGGAAAATGATGATTATTATTATTTTTTTTTCCCTTACAAAGTCTCATATTCCACTAACTTGTGACAAAAAATAAAAACTTCCATGAACTCACTATGCCCATCACGAAATACCTGGGGGTGTCTTCTTTCCAAAATGGGGTCACTTGTGGGGTAGTTATACTGCCCTGGCATTCTAGGGGGCCAAATGTGTGGTAAGGAGTTTGAAATCAAATTCTGTAAAAAATGGCCAGTGAAATCCGAAAGGTGCTCTTTGGAATGTGGGCCCCTTTGCCCACCTAGGCTGCAAAAAAGTGTCATACATGTGGTATCCTAGTATTCAGGAGAAGTTGGGGAATGTGTTTTGGGGTGTCATTTTACATATACCCATGCTGGGTGAGAGAAATATCTTGGCAAAAGACAACTTTTCCCATTTTTTTTTATACAAAGTTGTCTTTTGCCAAGATATTTCTCTCACCCAGCATGAGTATATGTAAAATGACACCCCAAAACACATTCCCCAACTTCTCCTGAATACGGAGATACCAGATGTGTGACACTTTTTTGCAGCCTAGGTGGGCAAAGGGGCCCACATTCCAAAGAGCACCTTTCGGATTTCACCGGCCATTTTTTACAGAATTTGATTTCAAACTCCTTACCACACATTTGGGCCCCTAGAATGCCAGGGCAGTATAACTACCCCACAAGTGACCCCATTTTGGAAAGAAGACACCCCAAGGTATTCCGTGAGGGGCATGGCGAGTTCCTAGAATTTTTAATTTTTTGTCACAAGTTAGTGGAAAATGATTATTTATTTGTTTTTTGTTTTTTTCTTACAAAGTCTCATATTCCACTAACTTGTGACAAAAAATAAAAACTTCCATGAACTCACTATGCCCATCAGCGAATACCTTTGGGTGTCTTTTTTCCAAAATGGGGTCACTTGTGGGGTAGTTATACTGCCCTGGCATTCTAGGGGCCCAAATGTGTGGTAAGGAGTTTGAAATCAAATTCTGTAGAAAATGGACGGTGAAATCCGAAAGGTGCTCTTTGGAATGTGGGCCCCTTTGCCCACCTAGGCTGCAAAAAAGTGTCACACATCTGGTATCTCCATATTCAGGAGAAGTTGGGGAATGTGTTTTGGGGTGTCATTTTACATATACCCATGCTGGGTGAGAGAAATATCTTGGCAAAAGACAACTTTTCCCATTTTTTTTATACAAAGTTGTCTTTTGCCAAGATATTTCCGCTAACTTGTGACAAAAAATAAAAAGTTCTATGAACTCACTATGCCCATCAGCGAATACCTTAGGGTGTCTACTTTCCGAAATGGGGTCATTTGTGGGGTGTTTGTACTGTCTGGCCATTGTAGAACCTCAGGAAACATGACAGGTGCTCAGAAAGTCAGAGCTGCTTCAAAAAGCGGAAATTCACATTTTTGTACCATAGTTTGTAAACGCTATAACTTTTACCCAAACCATTTTTTTTTTTACCCAAACATTTTTTTTTTTTATCAAAGACATGTAGAACAATAAATTTAGACCAAAATTTTTATATGGATCTCGTTTTTTTTGCAAAATTTTACAACTGAAAGTGAAAAATGTCATTTTTTTGCAAAAAAAATCGTAAAATTTCGATTAATAACAAAAAAGTAAAAATGTCAGCAGCAATGAAATACCACCAAATGAAAGCTCTATTAGTGAGAAGAAAAGGAGGTAAAATTCATTTGGGTGGTAAGTTGCATGACCGAGCAATAAACGATGAAAGTAGTGTAGGTCAGAAGTGTAAAAAGTGGCCTGGTCTTTCAGGGTGTTTAAGCTATGGGTGCTGAGTTAAACCGCAGTAAAGGAATGGCTGTATTTGTGGCCTAAATGTGACTGTATTCTATGTACGTTAAATTCAAAATGAGCAGTATATGAACACACGGTTTATTTCAACTGCAGTAAACGAATGGCCGTATTTGTGGCCTAAATGTGACTGTATTTTATGTACGTTATATTCTAAATGAACAGTATATGAACACACGGTTTATTTCAACCGCAGTAAACGAATGGCCGTATTTGTGGCCTAAATGTGACTGTCACCTATGCATGTGTAATCAAAGATGACCAGTATATGAACACACGGTTTATTTAAACCGCAGTAAATGAATGGCCGTATTTGTGGCCTAAATGTGACTGTATTCTATGTACATTAAATTCAAAATGTGCAGTATATGAACACACGGTTTATTTAAACCGCAGTAAATGAATGGCCATATTTGTGGCCTAAATGTGACTGTCACCTATGCACGTGTAATCAAAGATGACCAGTATATGAACACACGGTTTATTTAAACCGCAGCAAACGAATGGCCGTATTTGTGGCCTAAATGTGACTGTTACCTATGCACGTGTAATCAAAGATGACCAGTATATGAACACACGGTTAATTTCAACCGCAGTAAACGAATGGCCGTATTTGTGGCCTAAATGTGACTGTATTCTATGTACGTTAAATTCAAAATGAGCAGTATATGAACACACGGTTTATTTAAACCGCAGTAAAGGAATGGCTGTATTTGTGGCCTAAATGTGACTGTATTCTATGTACTTTAAATTCAAAATGAGCAGTATATGAACACACGGTTTATTTAAACCGCAGTAAATGAATGGCCATATTTGTGGCCTAAATGTGACTGTCACCTATGCACGTGTAATCAAAGATGACCAGTATATGAAAAAAAGTTAAATTTAAGCACAGTCAGCAAAAAAGCTGTATTTCTGGACTAGCAGACATGCAGATAGATAATGCTGGTGCACTATATGAATTTTTTTTTTTTTTTAAGCACAGTCAGCAAAAAAGCTGTTTTTCTGGACTAGCAGACATGCAGATAGATAGTGCTGCACCAGCATGTCTGCATAAAATGGCTGCCGATTAGGTATTCAAAGTGACAAACTGAAGTTAAAAAAAAATGCGTTTTCAATAGAAGTTGGTTCAGTGCAGGCTTAAAAAAACTGTGCACTGCACCCAAAAAACACATTGGATTGAGATCGCTGAGTTATAAGGCAGTTCTTCTTAGTATTTATCCCTGATCTGTCCCTGACAGCAGCAGCATCCTCTCCCTACACTAAGAATAGCAGAGTGACGTGCAGCGCTACGTGACTCAGCCTTATATAGAGGCTGGGTCACATGCTGCAGTTGACCAATCACAGACATGCCAATAGGGCACACAGTTAAACGCTTGTTGATTGGCTGCTTTGCAGCCTTACAAAAAGTGCCATAAAAATCGCCGAACACCAAACACGAACCCGAACTTTAACGTAAATGTTCGGGTCCGGGTCCCAAAAAAGCTAAAGTTCGGTACTAACCCGAACTTTACAGTTCGTGTTCGCTCAACTCTAGTCATTTGTTGCATTTATAAAATCACATCCAGCTGGCACCTGTGAGCTTCTTTTTGACCCGTTATTCCCTGCATTACCTCAACATCCATATTGTTCAGGGGCAACTATTGAGCATCCTCTGATGTGATCCATATATGCCCATCTTACGACAACTCGGCCTAGTTTTTCAAATTTTTTAAATCCACTTTTTAAAATATTTAACTGATGTCTTTGCCCAGCAACAATGTTTTGTAGCTTGAATTCTCAAGAATTTGTTAGTTCTATTGCCTAGATAGGGCTATGCAGTTGTGTGATTTTGATTGACAGACTGCTGAATGGCTTACTAGGTGAAGAATTACTTGGCCTAAATTATTTGATAGGAATAATTATGTTCTGCTACTCAATCTAGGGGAGCACCACCCTGCACTGAAACCAGCAAAAAAAAAAAAAGTTTTGTCATTGCATGTAATGGAATGGGAGCCTTACAGATAAATGTTAAAGTGATTTCATCATATACTAGAATAGCAAAAACATTACAGTATTATAAAAATATTTTAAAAATGTCAGCTTCTCAGTTAGTTTGTAGATTTAACATATTGGGGGAGATTTATCAAACTGGTGTAAAGGAAAACTGGTTTCCTTTTATTCTGTTTTATTCTCCAAAGGAGCTATGAAAAATCTAAGGTGGAATCTGATTGGTTGATATGGGGTGGTTTTCTTTACACCAAGTTGATAAATCTCCCTCATTTAGCTTATTCTTTTTGTTTAATTTATTTTCACATATATTATAATTGTGTGTATTTTTACATGTTGAAATAACCATGTTGAAATATTTAAATATGTAACTTGTTTAACAGTTTCAGTTCCAGTTCAGCACTTCACAATGAGCTGTTAGCTGTACAGACTCTTAGGGCTCAACTAGAAGACACTCTGATGAGGACAATGGAGCAACTAGTCACACTTCAGTCCGAGAGCGAGGTTCAAGCTTGTTTTGGAGGTGTGGAAAAAGGGTGTTTGGATTTTCCTCACAAGCATGCTTTCTAATTCTTATGAGATTTCTTGAGTTTTATTTATGTACTTTTTTTTTAATTAACATTCTAATGCTATGTTCACCAATATGTGACTAATAACTGACTGATTAATATAGTACTTTGCTGTGTTGTGTATATTCTTTAGAATTTTTTTAATTGATTATTGTTTTGATATTGATATTTTAGTAAACAAAGTTATACTCCACTATTTGGCTGTTAGGCTAAATTAAGTATTTCCTATCTAAAATTGAGGTGTTCTTTTATTGTTTATACATTTAAGGGTACTTTCCCACTAGCGTTATTCTTTTCTGGCATAGAGTTCCGTCCTAGGAGCTCAATACCGGAAAAGAACTGATCAATTTTTATTTTAATGCATTCTGAATGGAGAGCAATCCGTTCAGGATGCATCAGGATGTCTTCAGTTCAGTCTTTTTGCCATTTCAGGATGGAGAAAATAACGCAGCATGCTGCAGTTTTCTCTCCGGCCAAGAAGACTGAACACTTGCCGGAATGCCAGATCCGGCATTAATTTACATTGAAGTGTATTAGTACCGATAAAACGGATTCAGCAAAGCGGATCCGGAATTCTGCGCAGACCGAAAAAAATAAAAAATAAACATTATACCGGGTCCGGTCTGTCGGATCTGGCATTTCAATGCATTTGTCAGATGGATCCGCATCTGGATCTTTCTGACAAATGCCATCAGTTTGCATACATTTTGCCGACACTGCCTGACGGAATCCTCTGCCGCAAGTGTGAAAGTACCCTAAAACACTGCATAGGGGAAATTAAGAAGCTATCACTGAACAAGAAACCCCTAAAATTTTACTTTTATTTATATGCAGATAAAATAACAAACCCCAAGCTTATATCTATTATAAGTAAGTATGATGACCTATATCTGATGCCTGCACTGAGGATGCAACATCAGCACAGTAAAAATAATATGATATCAGCAAGGAAAAGTAACTAGCCTATCATCTGCATGTATGATAGACCCTAAATAGATGCAAAGAATAACCAGCAGTTGTTCGGTAAAAACTCACGGTTACTTGCATACAGATGGTCTCAGGATGTTAAGAGACTCACGGTTACACATCACCAGGTTGTCTGTGGGCCTGCAGTCGAGAAGATGGGGTGGGGAAGATCTTATTTCCCTGGGTTATCTCTGCCGGCTGTCCCTGCCTAAAAGCAGAGCACCCACCCCGAATGGGGCGACCCCACTTCTCGGTGGCTAAACCCTCAAATTCCCTAGATATCCCTGCTAAATAAACAATCTTCCTGACTCATTTCCCCAAAAGGAGATATCTAAATGGTTCATCAGGGGACAGCGTTTTGTTGATGCATAAACGCTGCAAATAATATATAAGGCACATATGATAAGGGCACCAAGATAGAAAGGACCGCTGGTTACTTTTCCTTGCTGATATTGTATTATTTTTACTGTGCTGATGTTGTATCCTCAGTGCAGGCATCAGATATAGGTCATCATACTTACCTATAATAGATATAAGCTTGGGGTTTGTTATTATTTTATCTGCATATAAATAAAAGTCAAATTTTAGGGGTTTGTTCAGTATATAGTTATCAAGTAATATATCATGGACATTGAACACCATTAAAACAAATGGCATAATTTTGCTTATTTGACATGAAAAAAATTAATAAAAAGTAACATAGTAACATAGTACATAGTTGTACAAGTGATCAAAAAGTATTATGTACATCCAAATGGTATCAATGAAAACTACAAAAATCCCCAAAACAATGCCCTCATACAACTCTGTAGAAGGAAAAATAAAAAAAAGTTATTGGTCTTAGCATGCGGCAATGCAAAAACTATATTTTTTTTAAGTTGTTTTTTGTTGTTGTACAAAAGTAGTAAACGCTGAAAAAAAACTGTATGTAGTTGGTATCACTGTAGTCGAACTGATCCAGAGAGTAAAGTTATGTTATGTATGCATCTCAAAATTTACAGTGTAAATATTAAATGGCGGTATTGTAGATATTTTCCCCATCCCTCCCAGGAAGAATTTTAAAAAAATTAACCAGTAAGCTGTGTGTACCCCAAAATGGTGCCATAAAAAAAACTATAACGTTCCACAAAAAAACAAGCTGTCATACAGTTACATTGAAGTAAAAATATAAAAGTTATAGCTCTTATAATGCTACAATGAAAAAATAAAAAAATGGCTTGGTCACTAAGGCCCCTAATACATAGAGGGAAAGTAATTAAGTTCAGTTTTGTTGAATATTTTCCTACAAACTGTACATGTATCTCCCCAGCACCTCCTTCTCTATAACATTCTGCCTGCAGATTGCACTCATTTTGTGGTGACCTCTTTAATGCATTTCACCATTGTTGGTAGCAAAAATCAAGTTAAGGTGGAGTTCACACTTTAGTTATTTGATCAGTTATTTCCATCAGTTGTTGTGAATAGGCTTGAGCAAATTGGGCTTGAACAATGTGTTCAAAAACTATGTTTCAATGCGATTTCCATACAGCATTACAATGTATTGGCTCCGTGTAGGCATAGTTTGTCTCGCCTCAAGTTGCGAGAGACTTAAGTGAATTACTACAGTATTCCTATCTACATATTTAAAAACATTTTAAAATAGGAATCCAAAGTGGGCTTTGGTACTGGCTGGTGCCTCGGTACCAAAGCCCACTTTGGATTCCTATTTTAAAATGTTTTTAAATACGCAGATAGGAATACCGTAGTAATTCACAGAAGTCTCAAGCAACTTCAGGTGATATGAGGTTTACCTACACAGAGCTAATACATTTTAATGTTCTATGGAAACAGCTTTAAAAATGACGTTTTTGAACTGATCCACTTCAGATCTATGATACGAAGCTTGATTCGCTCAAGCCTAATTGTGAACCAAAACTAGGTGCAGGTCCAAAACACAGAACAGGTGCATGTCTTTCCATGATAGCTTATACCTCAGCAGGTTACACCTTTGGTTTTGGTTCACAATAACTCATGGAAATAGCTGATCAAATAACTGGTGTGAACTTGTTATAATATAGAACATATGCTGGTCTGCACATTTTCTGTGTTGTCAAGCTTCCTCTATTTGATAATCTTCCCAAGTGAACCATCATCAGATCTGACAGCAAAAAGAATACAGCATGCAGCGCTGTTGGCATTACAATGACATATACAGCAGAACTTTCAAGTACTGTATTTAAACAGAGCTTTAATGACTAAATTGTGTGTGTTAGTTTCGCTGTAACATTTAACATTGAAGAGAACCATTTTTCTTTCTTTAAAATTTTAGTACTGTCTTTTCATAATAAATATTTTGATTATACCACATATGTTTCTGATTACATTACTTTTCACACCATTTTCCTGAATTTTCTTCTGTAACTGTCCATGGTGTTGAAGGCATTACTTACTCAGATCTTCGAGATTCACGTTTCTTGTATTCTCCTTCTTCTGTAATGGCAATGTTACTGTATATATTCAGAGGCTCTACTTTTTAAACATAGATGTATTTACTGTAAGTTGCAAAAATGCCTCTATCACATTAGGTACAACTTTATACATACATTGTCAGCCCTATACAGAGCAATGAGGGGGGAGTTGCAGAAGCGACGAGAAGAAAGCAAAGCTATTAATTTGTATTTTTCTCCACTGTATTCATTGAGGAAAATAAACGGTCGATAAAATGCAGAATGTAAAAGTAAATTCCCCCATTAAAAGTGCCCTTTGTGACCCAGGAAGAAGTACAACTGCGACTTAAAAAGATTAAAATAGACAAATCGCCAGGACCAGATGGCATACACCCCTGTATCCTAAGAGAATTAAGTAATGTCATAGCCAGACCCTTATTTCTGATATTTACAGACTCTATACTGACAGGTTCCACAGGATTGGCGCATAGCAAATGTGGTGCCAATATTCAAAAAGGGTGCAAAAGCAGAGTCCAGAAACTATAGGCCGGTAAGTTTAACATCTGTTGTGGGTAAACTGTTTGAAGGTTTTCTAAGAGATGCTATCTTGGAGGATCTCAATGAAAATAAGCAAATAACACCATATCAGCATGGCTTCATGAGGGATCAGTCATGTCAAACTAATTTTATCAGTTTCTATGAGGAGGTAAGTTCTAGACTTGACAGTGGTGAATCAATGGATGTCGTATATCTGGACTTCTCCAAAGCATTTGACACTGTACCACATAAAAGGTTAGTATATAAAATGAGAATGCTCGGACTGGGAAAAAACGTCTGTATGTGAGTAAGTAACTGGCTCAATGATAGAAATCAGAGGGTGATTATTAATGGTACACACTCAGATTGGGTCACTATCACTAGTGGAGTACCTCAGGGGTCAGTATTGGGCCCTATTCTCTTCAATATATTTATTAATGATCTTGTAGAAGGCTTGCCCAGTAAAATATAAATTTTTGCAGATAACACTAAATATAGAAGAGGATTATTCACAGTAAGAACAGTGAGACTCTGCCTGAGGAGGTGGTGATGGTGAATTCACTAAAAGAGTTCAAGAGGGGCCTGGATGTATTTCTGGAGTGTAATATATTACAGGTTATAGTTACTAGAGATGGGTTGTTGATCCAGGGAGTTATTCAGATTGCCTGATTGGAGTCGGGAAGGAATTTTGTTCCCCTAAAGTGAGGAAAATTTGCTTCTACCATAAAGGGGTCTTTTTGCCTTCCTCTGGATCAACTTGCATGATAACAGGCTGAACTGGATGAATAGATGTCTTTTTTTCAGCTTTATAAACTACGTTACTATGTTACTAGTACTGAAAAAAAAACTAAATCTGAACATAGAAAAAAATTATGAAGAAAAAAAAACTACCATAAACATAGAAACATAGAATGTGTCGGCAGATAAGAACCATTTGGCCCATCTAGTCTGCCCAATATACTGAATACTATGGATAGCCCCTGGCCCTATCTTATATGAAGGATGGCCTTATGCCTATCCCATTCATGCTTAAACTCCTTCACTTTATTTGCAGCTACCACTTCTGCAGGAAGGCTATTCCATGCATCCACTACTCTCTCAGTAAAGTAATACTTCCTGATATTACTTTTAAACCTTTGCCCCTCTAATTTAAAACTATGTCCTCTTGTAGCAGTTTTTCTTCTTTTAAATATTCTCTCCTCTTTTACCTTGTTGATTCCCTTTATTTATTTAAAAGTTTCTATCATATCCCCTCTGTCTTGTCTTTCTTCCAAGCTATACATGTTAAGGTCCTTTAATCTTTCCTGGTAAGTTTCATCCTGCAATCCATGTACCAGTTTAGTAGCTCTTCTCTGAACTCTCTCCAAAGTATCAATATCCTTCTGGAGATTTGGTCTCCAGTACTGAGCACAATACTCCAAATGAGTAATTCCTCTCCCTATACACCCAAGCATTCTGCTAGCATTTCCTGCTGCTCTTGACATTGTCTGCCTACCTTTAAGTCTTCTGAAATAATGATCCTAAATCCCTTTCCTCAGATACTGAGGTTAGGACTGTATCACTGATTTTATATTCTGCTCTTGGGTTTTTACGCCCCAGGTGCATTATCTTGCACTTATCAACATTAAATTTTAGTTGCCAGATTTTTGACCATTCCTCTAGTTTTCCTAAATCCTTTTCCATTTGGTGTTTCCCTCCAGGAACATCAACCCTGTTACAAATCTTTGTGTCATCAGCAAAAAGACACACCTTACCATCGAGGCCTTCTGCAATTTCGCTGATAAAGATATTAAACAATATGGGTCCCAAAACAGATCCCTGAGGTACCCCACTGGTAACAAGACCTTGGTCTGAATATACTCCATTGACTACAACCCTCTGTTGCCTGTCTCTCAGCCACTGCCTAATCCATTCAACAATATGGGAGTCCAAGCCCAAAGACTGCAATTTATTGATAAGCCTTCTATGTGGGACATAGGAAAAGAGAAATGTAGCAGCTCTCACCTGCCCTTCCTTTAGTTGTGAGCACGGATGGCCCATGTCAGGTGCGGGCAGCAAATGCAGAAAGAAGTTGAGAAGAATCCAGCTCCACTTTAAAGGAATATACGTTTATTCAGCTTGCGGTTAAAAACTCATCCATAAAATACAGAATTTAGCAGTCTTGTCTTGTCTACATGTTTCGGGCTATCAGAGACATTTCCAGCCCTTCTTCATGACACAGAAAGACATTAAAAGTGAGACCTTTTAAAGGGGAGGGTGCAGCTGTGTTCACTGATCGTCTCCACATGCCTGTAACCGCCCCCCAGGTAAAGGTGCCGCACTTTCAGTTAACTCTTCTCATGAAAATTAAATGAAAGAAAAAACAAAAATATAACCATATGTATGTATAGAGACAATAAAAGTATAATAACTATGAAAAAAAACTATGTCATACAAGGGTGTACATATATAGAGGATACATGGGGTGTGAGCCGGATATATAGCAATATTTTAGCAAACTATGGTGGAATGTAATGGAAATCAGATCATCAGAAATGTGTTGTAGCATTCTCAGGAAAGGAAGAAATCACATGCAAATTGATTAGCATGAGAATTATTGCTGCAAAATCAGATCTAGTCGTTTATTGAGCCCCTCAGGTTGGCGTGTATTCAGTGAAAAATCCAAAAGGATTCCCTGTTTAATAATTTTCTCTATGGTCTCCTCCACGTTTGGGCAGAAAAACTTTTTCTATTGCCTTGTACTATCATATCTGATGTGTCCCCACCCATGGCAGACAGCAAAATGCAGACTAGCTGCAGACACATTGCGACTGCCATGGTGGGGCACATCAGAGATGTGTTTGCGTATCCTAGAATTTTATTGCTTTAATAGTACAACCCACGTATTGCAGTTTGCACTTTGTGCAGGTAATCAAGTATACAGCGTGGGTTGTATTGCAATTTAAGATCCGCTTTCATTGGAAAAACTCTGTTGTTTGCAGTTGAGGAAAGGTTTTGGATTTCATCATATGTGTGCAGCAAATTGCATCTGTGGTGTCCACACCTATAACGGCTACATTCACACGTCCGTGGTGTGTTGCGGGACCCGCAAATTGCGGGTCCGCAACACACCAGACCGTCACCCCCATAGAAATGACTATTCTTGTCCGCAAGCTGCGGGAAAGGAATACTGACATGCTCTATCTTTTTGCGGAGCTGCGTACCAAAATCGGGGGCGCGCTCCGCAATTGCGGCTGCAGACAGCACACTGTGTGCTGTCCCGCCATCCATTCCGTCCCCATAGAGAATGAATGGGTCCGCACACTTTCGCAAACTTGCGGAAAGGATGCGGACCCATTTTTGCGGACGTGTGAATGGAGCCTTACTCCCCTTGGTCCTAAGCCACACTGGTTGCGACTTTTTGTCTTCTTGGTATAGGCTAGGGCTGACAAAGTTTGCAATTGTGGGCGCCCTTCTGGCTGCGCATTTAACCCCATCTGCAACTATGTCAGTCCATTCTCTGTCATAAGACAGGACAGGAAAATGTTTTTTTATAATGTGACATATCTGTTGGTACTCTGTACTATATTGTGTTACAAATAGATTCCTCCTGTCCTTGTCCTTGATGATGTTATTTGTGTTTCTATTTTTGTTTTCACTATTAGTGCCTATATCCAGTAGTGGAACCTCCTTATGCAAAGGATTTTGCTGTTTAGGATAAAGGAGGGATCCCCTTTCAATGGTTGAGACCTGAGCTATAGCATCTTTTACATGTTTAGTGCTATAGCCTCTTTTACCCAGTCTATGGCAAATATGTCCAGCTTCCTCCATAAAGCTAATTTCTTCCGTGCAATTCCTTTTTGCACAGATGATTTCCCCCCTGGGTATATTGGCAGTTACATGTTTAGGATGACATGATGTCGCATGTAATGTGGTATTACCTGCCATAGGTTTCCTATATGTGCAGGTGGATACCCGACTGGTGGCGGGGTCCCCCCTCAGGCGCAAATCCAAAAAGGCCACCTCCAGCGTGTCATGATGGACACTAAAGGAGATGGTATCCACACAGGAATTGATGTAGCCACAAAAGGATGGTATGGCCGCCACATCGCCCGTCCAAATCAGGATCAGGTCATCGATGTAACGGCCATACCACCTGATGTGGTGCCAGAAAGGGTGGGTGTCGATGAAGAGAAAACACCTCTCCCACCATGCCACCAAGATGCTATAGCTCAGGTCTCAACCATTGAAAGGGGATCCCTCCTTTATCCTAACAGCAAATCTTTGCATAAGGAGTTCCACTACTGGATATAGGCAACTAATAGTGAAAACAAAAATAGAAACACAAATAACTTTATCAAGGGACAAGGACAGGAGGAATCTATTTGTAACACAATATAGTACAGAGTACCAACAGATATGTCACATTATAAAAAACAATTTTCCTGTCCTGTCTTATGACAGAGAATGACTGACATAGTTGCAGATGGGGTTAAATGCGCAGCCAGAAGGCGCCCACAATTGCAAACTTTGTCAGCCCTAGCCTATACCAAGAAGACAAAAGTCGCAACCTGTGTGGCTTAGGACCAAGGGTGAAGTAAGGCTCCATTCACACGTCCGCAAAATGGGTCCGCATCCTTTCCGCAATTTTGCGGAAAGTGTGCGGACCCATTCATTCTCTATGGGGACGGAATGGATGCGGACAGCACACAGTGTGCTGTCTGGCAGCCGCAATTGCGGAGCGCGCCCCCGATTTTGGGTACGCAGCTCCGCAAAAAAGATAGAGCATGTCCTTTTCTTGTCCGCAGCTTTGCGGGACAAGAATAGTCATTTCTATGGGGGTGACGGTCTGGTGTGTTGCGGACCCGCAATTTGCGGGTCCGCAACACACCACGGACGTGTGAATGTAGCCTTATAGGTGTGGACACCACAGATGCATTTGCTGCACACATATGATGAAATCCAAAACCTTTTCCTCAACTGCAAACAACAGAGTTTTTCCAATGAAAGCGTATCTTAATTGCAATACAACCCACGCTGTATACTTGATTACCTGCACAAAGTGCAAACTGCAATACGTGGGTTGTACTATTAATGCAATAAAATCTAGGATACGCAAACACATCTCTGATGTGCCCCACCATGGCAGTCGCAATGTGTCTGCAGCTAGTCTGCATTTTGCTGTCTGCCATGGTGGGGACACATCAGATATGATAGTACAAGGCATAGAAAAAGTTTTTCTGCCCAAACGTGGAGGAGACCATAGAAGAAAATTATTAAACAGGGAATCCTTTTGGATTTTTTCACTGAATACACGCCAACCTGAGGGGCTCAATAAACGACTAGATCTGATTTTGCAGCAATAATTCTCATGCTAATCAATTTGGCATGTGAATTTCTTCCTTTCCTGAGAATGCTACAACACATTTCTGATGATCTGATTTCCATTACATTCCACCATAGTTTGCTAAAATATTGCTATATATCCGGCTCACACCCCATGTATCCTCTATATATGTACACCCTTGTATGACATAGTTTTTTTCATAGTTATTATACTTTTATTGCCTCTATACATACATATGGTTATATTTTTGTTTTTTCTTTCATTTAATTTTCATGAGAAGAGTTAACTGAAAGTGCGGCACCTTTACCTGGGGGGCGGTACAGGCATGTGGAGACGTCAGTGAACACAGCTGCACCCTCCCCTTTAAAAGGTCTCACTTTTAATGTCTTTCTGTGTCATGAAGAAGGGCTGGAAATGTCTCTGATAGCCCGAAACATGTAGACAAGACAAGACTGCTAAATTCTGTATTTTATGGATGAGTTTTTAACCGCAAGCTGAATAAACGTATATTCCTTTAAAGTGGAGCTGGATTCTTCTCAACTTCTTTCTATGTGGGACAGTATCAAAAGCCTTACTAAAGTCTAGATAAGCGATGTCTACTGCACCTCCTCCATCTATTATTTTAGTCACCCAATCAAAAAAATCAATAAGATTAGTTTGACATGATCTCCCTGAAGTAAACCCATGCTGTTTTTCATCTTTCAATCCATGGGATTTTAGATGTTCCACAATCCTCTCCTTAAGTATGGTTTCCATTAATTTCCCCACTATTGATTTCAGGCTTACTGGCCTATAGTTGCCCGATTCCTCCCTACTACCTTTCTTGTGAATGGGCACAACATTTGCTAATTTCCAATCTTCTGGGACGACTCCTGTTTCCAGTGATTGGTTAAATAAATCTGTTAATGGTTTTGCTAGTTCAACGCTGAGCTCTTTTAATAGCTTTGAGTGTATCCCATCAGGCCCCTGTGACTTATTTGTATTAATTTTAGACAGCTGACCTAGAACCTCTTCCTCTGTAAAGACACATGCATCAAAAGATTCATTAGTCTTCTTTCCTTACTGAGGTCCTTTTCCTTCATTTTCCTTTGTAAAAACTAAACAGAAGTATTCATTGAGACAGTCAGCTAGTTCTTTATCTTCTTCCATATACCTTCCTTCTTTTGTTTTTAATTTTGTAATTCCTTGTTTTAGTTTCCTTTTTTCATTTATGTATCTGAAGAATGCCTTATCACCTTTTTTCCCTGACTGAGCTAATTTCTCTTCTGCCTGTGCTTTAGAAGCTCTTATAACTTGTTTGGCCTCTCTCTGCCTAATCTTATAAATTTGCCTGTCATCCTCTTTTTTTTATAATTCCAAAATGCTATCTTTTTGTTTTTAATGATTTTGGCCACTTCTGCTGAGTACCAAAGTGGTCTCTTCCTTTTTTTGCTTTTACTGACAAGCCTAATGCAATTTTCTGTTGCCTTCAATAGTGCCACTTTTCTCCTGGACTCCAATGAAACTGTTCCAGTCTGATAGGGACTCGTATACCACTAATCTAATTTTAGAAAAGTCTGTTTTTCTAAAATCTAAAACTTTTGTTTTTGTGTGGTGTGACTCAGTCACTGTACTTATAGTAAACCACACTGACTGGTGATCCCTAGATCCCAAGCTTTCCCCTACAGTAATATCATATACCAAATTCCCATTTGTGAATACTAAATCTAAAATGGCCTCCTTCCGGGTTGGCTCCTCAACTACTTGCTGTAGAGATAATCCCAGTAGGGAATTTAGAATATCTGTACTCCTGGCAGAACTAGCTATTTTGGTTTTCCAGTTTACATCTGGAAGATTGAAGTCTCCCATAATGATAACTTCCCCCTTCAATGTCATTTTAGCTATTTCCTCAACTAGTAGATCATCTAATTCTTTGACTTGGCTAGGTGGTCTATATATCACACCTACCCGAGTTACCTTATGATTATCAAGCTGCAAGGTAACCCAAACTGACTCTAAATTGTTCTCGCTAACTTGTATCAAATTAGATTTTATGCTATCTTTCACATACAGGGCCACCCCTCCCCCTTCTTGCCTTCTCTGTCTTTCCTGTATAGAGAGAACCCTGGTATTGATATATCCCAGTCATTACTCCCCTTGAACCACGTCTCAGTAACAGCCACTACATCTATATTCTCAGATGCCATTATAGCCTCAAGTTCATTGATCTTATTCCCTAAACTGCGAGCATTTGTAGACAAGAATCTGAGCTTGTCATTTCTTAACCTTTGTGCTACTGGCATCTTCTGGCATTGTTCCGGTGGGCAGTTGGACTGCTGGATTATCACTCTTTCGCCCCCCTTTCCTACCCTATATGTTTTTTTTCTGTTTGTGTACCAACTTCTGCCTTTCTTCTGCACTTGGCCCTTTTATTGCCTGTCCTAACCACTACCTTATTTCTGTTCTGACTCTAAGCTGCCCTCCTCGACATTGGACTATTTCTCAGATTGCATATTCTCTGTCTGCCTTGAGCTCGGCCTACCCCTACGGTTTTGCCTGATCCCTACTGCAGGGGGTAGCAACCTGGTGGTTCCCCTGCAGCAAAGTTCAGATCCCCGGGTGAATACCAGAGGAATGCCAGGTTAACGTCTTAAGAGTAGCTCTGAGTCGAATCTGTTGACACACTGGTTTTACACCCACTGAGTAACAGTTTGCTCAGGCCATGGATCCCGTTGGCCTAACATGGGTATGCCTGAAGTATATAAGACACTGACTAGTAATTGTCACCAGTAGGAAATTCTTCTGTATCTGAACACCATCTCATGGACACTTTGATCACTGTCACTCCGTTACCACCACCTCCTGCCACTGTGACTGCACCTCCTCTTGTTACTTTGTGCTCTGCACCTTGCTCTTGCGTCATGCCATAAGGGATGCCTTAAGTCATGATGTGGATTCTTGAATCAGTGCACTATTCACTTTGAGTTACAGTCCCATCAGTTTCCCACAGACCAGTCCAAAGTAGCATTTCTAGTTTCCCTCCTGTCCGAAGAGACTCTAGTGTGGGAACACTCTGGAATCAGTAAAATAGGTCAACATGCCTATGTCAACATGCCTATGTAGCTTCAAGTGGGAATTTTGTACACAGAAAACATCTCCTATGTCCTGCCTGTGTCTAATAGTCCTTTTCTATTGGGACTTCTCTGGATCAACATGCATAGTCCTGTCATAAATTAGAACTCGGGGCATATTTTGCATTTTCATTCTGATTGTCATTCCCGCTGTCTGGCTTCTGTATGACCTGCTCAGGCTCCACAGGTTCCTCAGTATCTACAGGGCCTACCTCCCACCTATTCAAGCTACACAGATGTCTTCAATAAGAAGGAGGCTGAAACTCTGCCACCACTTCATCTCTATGATTGCTCCATCAATCTAGTGCCAGGATCTACACCGACACATGGCCATGTCCACCTGCTTTCTTTGCCTGAAACTTAGTCCATGACTAACTGTATCAAAGATAACCTTGAATTAGGCTTAATCTGTAAGATCTCCTTGCTGGCAGGTGGCGGTTTCTAACTCATTAAGCTAAAGGATGGTTCCCATCAGCAGTGTATTGATTACTGCAGCCTTAATAACATTACTGTCAAAAATAAGTATTCTCTGCCATTGATACCTTAATTCTTTGATTGACTCCATATTGCCAGTTATTCACAAGGAAGAATCTTTGAGGGGCATATAATTTGTTCTGCAAAAGTGAAAGCCATGGCTGAAAAACAGTTTTAACACTCATGATGGCTATTATGAATATCTTGTTATGCCCTTTGGCCTATCCAGTGCTCCTGCTGTCTTTCAGGAATTCATTAATGGCATCTTCCATGACTTTTTCCATATCTGTGTTGTAGTATACACTCGTGGCCAAAAGTTTTGAGAATGACAAAAATATTGGAAATTAGAAAAGTTGCTGCTTAAGTTTTTATAATAGCAATTTGCATATACTCCAGAATGTTATGAAGAGTGATCAGATGAATTGCATAGTCCTTCTTTGCCATTAAAATTAACTTAATCCCCAAAAAACCTTTCCACTGCATTTCATTGCTGTCATTAAAGGACCTGCTGAGATCATTTCAGTAATCGTCTTGTTAACTCAGGTGAGAATGTTGACAAGAACAAGGCTGGAGATCATTATGTCAGGATGATTGGGTTAAAATGGCAGACTTGACATGTTAAAAGGAGGGTGATGCTTGAAATCATTGTTCTTCCATTGTTAACCATGGTGACCTGCAAAGAAACGCGTGCAGCCATCATTGCGTTGCATAAAAATGGCTTCACAGGCAAGGATATTGTGGCTACTAAGATTGCACCTCAATCAACAATTTATAGGATCATCAAGAACCTCAAGGAAAGAGGTTCAATTCTTGTTAAGAAGGCTTCAGGGCGTCCAAGAAAGTCCAGCAAGCGCCAGGATCATCTCCTAAAGAGGATTCAGCTGCGGGATCGGAGTGCCACCAGTGCAGAGCTTGCTCAGGAATGGCAGCAGGCAGGTGTGAGCGCATCTGCACGCACAGTGAGGCGAAAACTTTTGGAAGATGGCCTGGTGTCAAGAAGGGCAGCAAAGAAGCCACTTCTCTCCAAAAAAAACATCATGGACAGATTGATCTTCTGCAGAAAGTATGGTGAATGGACTGCTGAGGACTGGGGCAAAGTCATATTCTCTGATGAAGCCTCTTTCCGATTGTTTGGGGCATCTGGAAAAAGGCTTGTCCGGAGAAGAAAAGGTGAGCGGTACCATCAGTCCTGTGTCATGCCAACAGTAAAGCATCCTGAGACCATTCATGTGTGGGGTTGCTTGTCATCTAAGGGAGTGGGCTCACTCACAATTTTGGCCAAAAACACAGCCATGAATAAAGAATGGTACCAAAACACCCTCCAACAGCAACTTCTTCCAACAATCCAACAACAGTTTGCTGAAGAACAATGCATTTTCCAGCATGATGGAGCACCGTGCCATAAGGCAAAAGTGATAACTAAGTGGCTCGGGGACCAAAACGCTGACATTTTGGGTCCATGGCCTGGAAACTCCCCAGATCTTAATCCCATTGAGAACTTGTGGTCAATCCTCAAGAGGCGGGTGGACAAACAAAAACCCACTAATTCTGACAAACTCCAAGAAGTGATTATGAAAGAATGGGTTGCTATCAGTCAGGAATTAGCCCAGAAGTTGATTGAGAGCATACCCAGTCGAATTGCAGAGGTCCTGAAAAAGAAGGGCCAACACTGCAAATACTGACTCTTTGCATAAATGTAATGTAATTGTCGATAAAAGCCTTTGAAACGTATGAAGTGCATGTAATTCTATTTCACTACATCACAGAAACAACTGAAACAAAGATCTAAAAGCTGTTTAGCAGCAAACTTTGTGAAAACTAATATTTTTGTCATTCTCAAAACTTTTGGCCACGACTGTACATGGATGACAACTTGGTTTTCTCTCCTGATGTGATTACTAGATGAGCGAATCGAAGTTGATGAAGTGGAATTCGATTTGAATTTCAGGAAAAATTCAAATCGTCCCAAAGTCGAATTTCCTCGCGTGTGAAAGTAAGAAGCCCGGGAACAAGGGAGCACCCACAATGCCACGCAGACAGCCAATCAGTAGATGGCCAGCCCCTGTGATGTCACAGTCTTATAAAAAGCCTCCTCATGCCCGGTCTCCAACAATTTACAGTAAACTTAGTGTATGGAGAGACGTTACAGGTACTAGGGAAAGTTTTTAGAAAAAACAAAAAACTATTGAGATGTTCAGGGAAAGATTATTCATAGTGTAGGGGAAGGTTAGGGATGCATTATCCACACTGTAGGGAGAGATTAGGGACCAATAGGAGAGTTTAAAGGCTGGGTAATAGGACTATGCTATTACACCTTGCTGCACTAATTGGGGTTCAAAAGTGATCCATTACTACAGATTTTAGGCTGTTTTAAACAGTAATTGCAGTAATCCTAGCATCTGTTATTAGGTTGAAAGTACTGTTTGATACAACCAGCTTTGGAGTGTACAGGGAGTGCAGAATTATTAGGCAAATTAGTATTTTGACCACATCATCCTCTTTATGCATGTTGTCTTACTCCAAGCTGTATAGGCTCGAAAGCCTACTACCAATTAAGCATATTAGGTGATGTGCATCTCTGTAATGAGAAGGGGTGTGGTCTAATGACATCAACACCCTATATTAGGTGTGCATAATTATTAGGCAACTTCCTTTCCTTTGGCAAAATGGGTCAAAAGAAGGACTTGACAGGCTCAGAAAAGTCAAAAATAGTGAGATATCTTGCAGAGGGATGCAGCACTCTTAAAATTGCAAAGCTTCTGAAGCGTGATCATCGAACAATCAAGCGTTTCATTCAAAATAGTCAACAGGGTCGCAAGAAGCGTGTGGAAAAACCAAGGCGCAAAATAACTGCCCATGAACTGAGAAAAGTCAAGCGTGCAGCTGCCAAGATGCCACTTGCCACCAGTTTGGCCATATTTCAGAGCTGCAACATCACTGGAGTGTCCAAAAGCACAAGGTGTGCAATACTCAGAGACATGGCCAAGGTAAGAAAGGCTGAAAGACGACCACCACTGAACAAGACACACAAGCTGAAACGTCAAGACTGGGCCAAGAAATATCTCAAGACTGATTTTTCTAAGGTTTTATGGACTGATGAAATGAGAGTGAGTCTTGATGGGCCAGATGGATGGGCCCGTGGCTGGATTGGTAAAGGGCAGAGAGCTCCAGTCCGACTCAGACGCCAGCAAGGTGGAGGTGGAGTACTGGTTTGGGCTGGTATCATCAAAGATGAGCTTGTGGGGCCTTTTCGGGTTGAGGATGGAGTCAAGCTCAACTCCCAGTCCTACTGCCAGTTTCTGGAAGACACCTTCTTCAAGCAGTGGTACAGGAAGAAGTCTGCATCCTTCAAGAAAAACATGATTTTCATGCAGGACAATGCTCCATCACACGCGTCCAAGTACTCCACAGGCTGGCAAGAAAGGGTATAAAAGAAGAAAATCTAATGACATGGCCTCCTTGTTCACCTGATCTGAACCCCATTGAGAACTTGTGGTCCATCATCAAATGGGAGATTTACAAGGAGGGAAAACAGTACACCTCTCTGAACAGTGTCTGGGAGGCTGTGGTTGCTGCTGCACGCAATGTTGATGGTGAACAGATCAAAACACTGACAGAATCCATGGATGGCAGGCTTTTGAGTGTCCTTGCAAAGAAAGGTGGCTATATTGGCCACTGATTTGTTTTTGTTTTGTTTTTGAATGTCAGAAATGTATATTTGTGAATGTTGAGATGTTATATTGGTTTCACTGGTAAAAATAAATAATTGAAATGGGTATATATTTGTTTTTTGTTAAGTTGCCTAATAATTATGCACAGTAATAGTCACCTGCACACACAGATATCCCCCTAAAATAGCTAAAACTAAAAACAAACTAAAAACTACTTCCAAAAATATTCAGCTTTGATATTAATGAGTTTTTTGGGTTCATTGAGAACATGGTTGTTGTTCAATAATAAAATTAATCCTCAAAAATACAACTTGCCTAATAATTCTGCACTCCCTGTATTTAGTTGATATCTAACTACAGTACTTGCTTCTATACATCTTTGCTTCTATACTGAAAGAGTTGTCTAATACAACCAGTTTTGGGGTGTATATATTTTAAATATAAAAAATATGTCCATTAATTCCTTGCTTTTGGGGTGAATTTGTGACCTGATACAAACAGTTTTAGGTTATGTTTATTTTAAATATATAAAAGTATGTCCATTCTCTCATGGTTTTGGGGTGAATTTGCGGCCTGAAACTGTTTTTCTGTGTGTTTATTTCATATATAAAAGTACTTCCATTCATCCTTGCTTTTGGGTTGAATTTGCAACCTGATACAAACAGTTTTGGGGTGTGCTTATTTCATATACAGTGCCTTGCAAAAGTATTCAGCCCCCTTGACTTTTCTCGTGTTTTGGTGCCTCACAACCTGGAATTAACATGGATTGTTTGAGGATTTGCATAATTTAATTTATAGAACATGCCCATAACTTTGAAGATGTTTTTTTTTTTTATTGTGAAGCAAACAACAAATAGGACAAAATAACAGAAAAGGTCAATGTGCATAACTATTCACCCACCTAAAGTCAATACTTTGTAGAGCCACCTTTTACGGCAATCACATCTCCAAGCCGCTTTGGATAAGTTTCTATGAGCTTGCCACATCTTACCACTGGGATTTTTGCCCATTCCTCCTTGCAAAACTGCTCCAGCTCCTTCAATTTGGATGGTTTGCGCTTGTGAACAGCAATCTTTAAGGCCTCTTTCACACGTGCGTATCGTGTGAGGGCCGGACAAGATGCGGGTGCGTTGCGGGAAAATGTGCGATTTTTCCACGCGAGTGCAAAGCATTTTAATGCGTTTTGCACGCACGTGAGAAAAATCGCCTTGTTATAAGGGAAAATAATAGCATTCTAAATACAGAATGCTTAGTAAAATGTCCATTGAGGGGTTAAAAATAATAAACAAATTTAACTTATCCCATCCACTTGATCGCGTAGCGGATCTCCTCTTCTTTCTACTTTCTTCAGGACCTGGTTAAAGGACCTTTGATGACGTCACTGCGCTCATCAAATGGTAACCTCCATCCTAGCCTCAAATCACGCACAGAGTGGGACAGGTTTTGCTCAAGAATATCCCTGTATTTAGCACCTTCCATCTTTCCCTCAACTCTGACCAGTTTCCCAGTCCCGGCTGCTGAAAAACATCCCCATAGCATGATGCTGCCCCCACCATGTTTCACTGTGGGGATGGTGTTCTTTGGGTGATGTGATGTGTTGGGTTTGTGCCAGACATAGCATTTTCTTTGGCCGAAAAGTTCAATTTTAGTCTCAACAGACCAGAGCACCTTCCTCAATACATTTTGGGAGTCTCCCACAAGCCTTTTCGCAAACTCACAATGTGCCTTTTTGTTTTTAGCTGAAAGTAATGGTTTTATTCTGGCCACTCTGCCATAAAGCCCAACTCTATGAAGCGTACGGCTTATTGTCGTCCTATGTACAGATACTCCAGTCTCTGCTGTGGAACTCTGCAGCTCCTCCAGGGTTACCTTAGGTCTCTGTGCTGCCTCTCTGATTAATGGCCTCCTTGCCCGGTCCGTGAGTTTTGGTGGGCGGCCGTCTCTTGGCAGGTTTGCTGTTGTGCCATGTTCTTTCCATTTGATATGATATGATAGATTTGATGGTGGTCCTGGGGATCATCAAAGATTTGGATATTTTATTATAACATAACCCTGACTTGTACTTCTCAACAACATTGTTCCTTACTAGTTTGGAGAGTTCCTTGGTCTTCATGGCAATGTGGAGGTCACTGTTAAAGGGGAGGGCACTGTGGATGTTACTGTTAAGGGGACAAGATTCTGTGGAGGTTACTGTTAAAGGGCGGTGTACTGTAGATGTCACTGTTATAGTGGATACTATTGGTATCTTTAAATGACACACACAAACATTAAATTAAATAGTTGAAATGTACCCGTGCGAAGCCGGGTCTTTCTGCTAGTATGTATATATATACAGTATATATATAAATTGGAGGAAGGCACAAGGGACCATCGTTGTTGGTAGACACGTGTCACCGAGGTACCTGGCCTTGGTGAAGTAAGCGCCAGTATTTCAGGTGTGTCAGCGGCAGTAGGTGGTTAACATTTATTTTATTTAGTAAAGCTGTGAATAGCTGATCCGGGACAGCTCTTACTGGGAGTAGTTATAGTGCTGGGTGGGTGACTACTCCTCATGTTCCGGGTCTTGACTGGCCTACAAAACAGCCAGCAGTGTAAGATGGTGTTGATTACCTCTCTCTGACAGTGGAGTGCTGTGTGGGGTCAGAGGCTAAGCTGGAGTTGAAAGACTGAGGACAAAGCGAGGTCCACATATACCCCGTGGAGTTACGGTACTATGCAATACCATACCTGTGTTATTCTATAGATACGGGACTTTGTTGTTTCTTTATGCCGGCTGGAGTAAGCCAATCCCTGCCTTTTACAGCCTTATTGTTTTGTCAAGAATAAAAGACAACTGTTGCTTTGCTTTCACCGCTAAAAGGCTGGTGCTGTAGTTTTACCCGAAGTCTACCATTGAGGCAGAACCCTACTAATATATATATATATATATATATATATATATATATATATATATATTAGCAGAAGGACCCGGCTTCGCAAGAGTATATTTCATCTATTTCATTTAATGTTTCTGTGTGTCGTTAAAATATATAAACATTATCCCCCATAACAGATACCTTTACAGCACCCTGACCCTTAACAGTGAACTCCACAGTCCCCCACCCCTTAACACTGACCCCCCCACAGTGCCCCGCCACCTCAAAATGGGACCTCCACAGCAGCCCATCCCCTTAACTTTGACCTTCACAGAAGCCTGCCGCTTTAACAGTGAGTTTCACAGCACCCCACTCCCTTGACAGTGACCTCCTCGGGGCCCGCCCCCTTAATAGAGACCTCTACAGCAGCCATCCCTTTAACACTGACCTACACAGTACCCCGCTCCCTTAACAGTGGCCTCACAGTACACTGCTACCTTAACAGTGACCTCACAGTACCCTGCCCCTTTAACAGTCACCTCCACAGCAGCTTTCTTTTAACCGCCTCTGGACCGCCTAACGCAGGATCGCGTTGCGGAGGCGAAAGCCCTGCGCACAGTCACACATATATGCGTCATCTCGCGAGACGCGAGATTTCCTGTGAACACTCGCACTTTGGCGCGCGCGTTCACAGGATCGGAAGGTAAGCGAGTGGATCTCCAGCCTGCCAGCGGCGATCGTTCGCTGGCAGGCTGGAGATGCGATTTTTTTAACCCCTAACAGGTATATTAGACGCTGTTTTGATAACAGCGTCTAATATACCTGCTACCTGGTCCTCTGGTGGTCCCTTTTGTTTGGATCGACCACCAGAGGACACAGGTAGCTCAGTAATATGTAGCACCAAACACCACTACACTACACCCCCCCCCTGTCACTTATTAACCCCTTATTAACCCCTCATCACCCCATATTGACTCCCTGATCACCCCCCTGTCATTAATCACCCCACTGTCATTGATCACCCCCCTGTAAGGCACCATTCAGACGTCCGTATGATTTTTACGGATCCACTGATACATGGATCGGATCCGCAAAACACATACGGACGTCTGAATGGAGCATTACAGGGGGGTGATCAATGACAGGGGGTGATCACCCCATATAGACTCCCTGATCACCCCCCTGTCATTGATCACCCCCCTGTCATTGATCACCCCCCTGTAAGGCTGCATTTAGATGTCCGTATGTTATTTACGGATCCACGGATACATGGATCGGATCCGCAAAACACATACAGACGTCTGAATGGAGCCTTACAGGGGGGTGATCACCCCATATAGACTCCCTGATCACCCCCCTGTCATTGATCACCCCCCTGTCATTGATCACCCCCCTGTAAGGCTCCATTTAGACATCCGTATGATTTTTACGGATCCACTGATACATGGATCGGATCCGCAAAACACATACGGACGTCTGAATGGAGTGTTACAGGGGGGTGATCAATGACAGGGGGTGATCCCCCCATATAGACTCCCTGATCACCCCCTTGTCATTGATCACCCCCCTGTCATTGATCACCCCCCTGTAAGGCACCATTCAGACATTTTTTTTGGCCCAAGTTAGCGGAAATTATTATTTTTTTTTCTTACAAAGTCTCATATTCCACTAACCTGTGTCAAAAAATAAAATCTCACATACCCCTCACGGAATCCAAATGCGTAAAAATTTTTAGACATTTATATTCCAGACTTCTTCTCACGCTTTAGGGCCCCTAGAATGCCAGGGCAGTATAAATACCCCACATGTGACCCCATTTCGGAAAGAAGACACCCCAAGGTATTCTGTGAGGGGCATATTGAGTCCATGAAAGATTGAAATTTTTGTCTCAAGTTAGCGGAAAGGGAGACTTTGTGAGAAAAAAAATAATAAATCCATTTCCGCTAACTTGTGCCAAAAAAAAAAATATTTCTATGAACTCGCCATGCCCCTCATTGAATACCTTGGGTTGTTTTATTTCCAAAATGGGGTCACATGTGGGGTATTTATACTGCCCTGGCATTTTAGGGGCCCTAAAGCGCGAGAAGAAGTCTGGGATCCAAATGTCTAAAAATGCCCTCATAAAAGGAATGTGGGCCCCTTTGCGCATCTAGGCTGCAAAAAAGTGTCACACATCTGGTATCGCCGTACTCAGGAGAAGTTGGGCAATGTGTTTTGGGGTGTCATTTTACATATACCCATGCTGGGTGAGATAAATATCTTGGTCAAATGCCAACTTTGTATAAAAAATGGGAAAAGTTGTCTTTTGCCGAGATATTTCTCTCACCCAGCATGAGTATATGTAAAAAGACACCACAAAACACATTGCCCAACTTCTCCTGAATACGGCGATACCACATGTGTGACACTTTTTTGCAGCCTAGATGGGCAAAGGGGCCCACATTCCAAAGAGCACCTTTAGGATTTCACAGGTCATTTACCTACTTACCACACATTAGGGCCCCTAAAATGCAAGGGCAGTATAACTACCCCACAAGTGACCCCATTTTGGAAAGAAGACACCCCCAGGTATTTCGTGATGGGCATAGTGAGTTCATGGAAGTTTATATTTTTTGTCACAAGTTAGTGGAATATGAGACTTTGTAAGAAAAAATAAATAAAAATAAATCATCATTTTCCGCTAACTTGTGACAAAAAAAAAAATTCTAGGAACTCGCCATGCCCCTCACGGAATACCTTGGGGTGTCTTCTTTCCAAAATGGGGTCACTTGTGGGGTAGTTATACTGCCCTGGCATTCTAGGGGCCCTAATGTGTGGTAAGTAGTTTGAAATCAAAATCTGTAACAAATGACCTGTGAAATCCTAAAGGTGCTCTTTGGAATGTGGGCCCCTTTGCCCACCTAGGCTGCAAAAAAGTGTCACACTTGTGTTATTGCCGTACTCAGGAGAAGTTGGGCAATGTGTTTTGGGGTGTCATTTTACATATACCCATGCTGGGTGAGATAAATATCTTGGTCAAATGCCAACTTTGTATAAAAAAATGGGAAAAGTTGTCTTTTGCCAAGATATTTCTCTCACCCAGCATGGGTATATGTAAAATGACACCCCAAAAAACATTGCCCAACTTCTCCTGAATATGGCAATACCACATGTGTGAAACTTTTTTGCAGCCTAGGTGAGCAAAGGGGCCCACATTCCAAAGAGCACCTTTCGGATTTCACCGGCCATTTTTTACAGATTTTGATTTCAAACTACTTTGCACGCATTTGGGCCCCTAAAATGCCAGGGCAGTATAACTACCCCACAAGTGACCCCATTTTGGAAAGAAGACACCCCAAGGTATTTCGTGATGGCATAGTGAGTTCATGGAAGTTTTTATTTTTTGTCACAAGTTAGTGGAATATGAGACTTTGTAAGAAAAAATTAAAATAAAATCATCATTTTCCGCTAACTTGTGACAAAAAATAAAAAGTTCTAAGAACTCACTATGCCCATCAACGAATACCTTAGGGTGTCTACTTTCCGAAATGGGGTCATTTGTGGGGGTTTTCTACTGTCTAGGCATTGTAGAACCTCAGGAAACATGACAGGTGCTCAGAAAGTCAGAGCTGCTTCAAAAAGCGGAAATTCACATTTTTGTACCATAGTTTGTAAACGCTATAACTTTTACCCAAACCATTTTTTTTTTTACCCAAACATTTTTTTTTTATCAAAGACATGTAGAACAATAAATTTAGAGAAAAATTTATATATGGATGTCGTTTTTTTTGCAAAATTTTACAACTGAAAGTGAAAAATTTCTTTTTTTTGCAAAAAAATCTTTAAATTTCGATTAATAACAAAAAAAGTAAAAATGTCAGCAGAATTGAAATACCACCAAATGAAAGCGCTATTAGTGAGAAGAAAAGGAGGTAAAATTCATTTGGGTGGTAAGTTGCATGACCGAGCAATAAACGGTGAAAGTAGTGTAGTGCAGAAGTGTAAAAAGTGTCCTGGTCATTAAGTGTGTTTAAGCTATAGGGGCTGAGGTGGTTAATAGTGGCCCCTGCCCCCTTAACAGTGACCTCCACAGCGCCCTGGCCCCTTAATGCTAGGGCTACACGACGACATGTGTTGCTCTACATTTTGTCTCAACAATTTTTATAATATTAGGCTATGGTGTCACACTGCGACATGCTGCGACTGCAACACGACAGTAGCAAAAAATCCGTCCAAGATGGATTTTTCTGAGACTGTTGCATCACCGCATGTTGCATGTCGCAGTGTCGCAGTGCAACACCATAGACTATCTTTATAAAAATTGTCTAGCGACACTAAACTCCCTTTTCTGTGTCTTCCACTGTTCCCTGCCCCCTTAACAGAGACCTCCACAGCACCTGCCCCTTTAACAGTGACCTCCACAGTACCCCGCTCCCTTAACAGTGACCTCAAAGTACCCTGCTGCATTAACAGTGACCTCCACAGCAGCTGCTGTCCCCTTAACAGTGACCTCGACAGTGCCTGCCCCTTTAACAGTGACCTCCACAGCGGCCTGCCCCTTTCACAGTGACCTCCACAGTGAATGCCCCTTTAACAGTGATCTCCACAGTGCCCGCCCCTTTAACAGTGACCTCCACAGTGCCCGCCCCTTTAACAGTGACCTCCACAGCAGCCTGCCCCTTTAATAGTGGCCCCTGCCCCATTAACAGTGTCCTCCACAGCACCCTGCCCCTTTAAGGCTAGGGCTACATGACGACCTGTCGCGTCACATTTTGTCGTACCAATGTCGCGCAACAATTTTTATAATGATAGGCTATGTGTCACGAGGGTGCCAAGACCCACGCCTGACTCCGTTATACCCGGGGTCAGGAAGTCACAGCGGTTGGCTGCACGCTCTATGTAAGATAGGGCTGTTTCCTTATGGTAGCTTTCTGGGTTTGCTTTGCAACCCTTTTTGGCTCACTCAGGGATCCGTAGCTCCTTTTCCTCAGCTTTCCATCCTCAGTCGAATGGACAGACTGAGCGTACCAACCAAAACCTGGAGACATATCTAAGATGTTTTGTGTCTGAAAACCAAGAGTTGTGGTCATAATATTTACCGTTAGCTGAGTTTGCCATAAATAATCGTCGTCAGGAATCCACTGGCAAGTCACCATTTCTTGGTGCATATGGTTTTCATCCCCAATTCTGTACTTTCAAAGAGGGGGGGTCTTCTGGGGTCCCCGAAGAGGAACGGTTTTCGTCATCTCTTTCATCGGTATGGCAGAAGGTGCAAGCTAACTTGAAAAATATGGGAGGTAAATACAAATGCATGGCTGATAAGAGACGGTCGCCAGGTCCGGACCTAGGAGTGAATGACTACGTGTGGTTGTCTACTAGGAATAATAAATTAAAGGTTCCCTCTTGGAAACTGGGTCCTAGGTTCATTGGCCCATACAAAATTGTAGCCATCATCAACCCCGTGGCTTTTCGCCTGGAGCTACCTCAGACTTTTAAAATCCATAACGTCTTTCATAAGTCGTTACTCAAAAAATATGTTCCACCTCTAGAACCATCACCGCTGCCACCTCTCCTGTTGTTGTGAATGGTAATCTAGAATTTCAGATATCCAAAATTGTTAATTCTCGTCGGGTCCGCCGCTCTCTTCAATATCTGGTGCATTGGAGAGGTTACGGTCCCGAGGAAAGAATGTGGGTTCCTGCGTCTGAGGTAAACGCCGACAGGCTAGTTCGGGCTTTTCATGCCTCTCATCCTGAGAGACCTAGTCCTGAGTGTTCGGAGGCCCCTCGTAGAGAGGGGGGTACTGTCACGAGGCTGTCAAGACCCACGCCTGACTCCGTTATACCCGGGGTCAGGAAGTCACAGCGGTTGGCTGCGCGCTCTATGTAAGATAGGGCTGTTTCCTTATGGTAGCTTTCTGGGTTTGCTTTGCAACCCTTTTTGGCTCACTCAGGGATCCGTAGCTCATTCTCCTCAGCTGTTCCTTGTCCAGCACTCCCAACCTCCTTATATTCCCCTCTCACACTTCTCTGGTTGCCAGATATGGAGCTTCCTGCCTGGATTTCTATACTGACCCTCTGGAGCTGTGTTGCTGCGTTCTCTGGTAGTTGGTCCAGAACGTTACCCTCCGGATCCCTGTTGGACCTTGGTGGTCTGCTGTGGTCGCCCACCTGGGTGTATGTGTTTGTCTGTATTGTCTGTCCTCTCCCTGGTGTTTCCCTCTTAGTGTCAGTGGTGCGGACTAGCGATCTCACCGGCCTGTTCACTATCTAGGGCTCATTCTAGGCAAAGCCAGGGTTTAGGCACGTGATCGCCGAACGGGTGAGGAACCCATCTAGGGACGTCAGGGCAGTCAGGTGCCAGCCGCAAGGTGAGTCAGGGGTCACCACCTTTCCCTCTCCCCTGGGCAGGGCTTTCCCTTTTCCCTCCCTGTGCGTGACGCCGGTCATTACACTATGTTTCACCCTGTGACATGCTGCAACTGCGAAACAGTCTCAAAAAATCCATCCAAGATGGATGCATGTAGCAGTGTAGTTGTGCTCTATCTGTCGTGCAGCCCTAGCCTAAAGAAGACCTACAGAAGTGAAGAAAAATGGTTGGGTTGTTATGGAAACCTGGAGTAAAACTGTGTGTATGTGGAGACTAAGAGCCTGCAAGCTTCTATTGGCTGATCAGGGACATGTGACCATGTGTATGGCAGTTGGGATATGAAGAGAAAGACTTGAAGGCTTGTACTGGCTAATGCAGGTCATTTTTTGGGAATATCTCAGGAACGGTACGTCCTAGAGAACTGTGACCCCCACAAGATTTCCTTTCAGGTTGCAAGGGATGTGTATACCAAGTTTCGTTAAAATCTATGGTTGGGTTTTTGAGTGATCGCGGACTATACATACATGCGTCTTTATATAACTAGCAGAAGGACCCGGCTTTGCATGGGTAAATTTCATCTATTTAATTTCATGTTTTCGTGTGTCGTAAAAAGATATCGACAGCTTCCCCATAACAGTGACCTCTACATTACCTGCCCCTTTAACAATGACCTCCACAGTGCCGGCCCCTTTAGCATTGACCTCCACAGTGCTCACCCGTTTAACAATGACCTTCACAGTGCCCGACCCTTTAACAGTGTTAGCGGTTTTTCTTCAGGCAGGTTTATGATGATTAGATGATGAGGCATCAGACCTCCAACCCGTGTGTAACGGTCACGTCCACACACACACAGGGGAAAGGGTAGTGACCACTGCGCTCCACCCTCACCCCTGGCCCTGCCTACTTGCCTCACGAGTCCTGATGAGAGGGGACAACTGGACGGCAGTCCCTAACTTAGGATATGTGCAGGGAAGACAGACAAGACAAAATACGGAACATGAACGGACTGGGTCAGAACCAAGAGAGCTACGCAGTACAACGGATTAAGCAAAGAATGGTCAGGAGAAGCCAGGGTCAAATACCAGGAGAGTAGCGAAGTACAAGAGGAGTCCTAAGAGAGTAGGTAGGTGGGAGCCGAGGTCACAATACCAGGATGGATGCGCAGTACAGGAGGAGCAGGCAGAGGATCGTCAGGGAACAGGATCAGGTAAGTATTCAGTAGTCCAACAAATTGCCAGGAACCTAGAAATTAACAGGCAACCTGTGGCCAGCAGTCTGCCTGTATTTATAGTGGGGAGTGAGGGTCATGTGATGTGGCCAGCGTCACATGACCGACAGGCCAACCAGTCGAGCACCGAGTGATCAGCTCGGCGCTCAAGGCAGACTAGGAGCAGGGAGCAACCCAGCCAGCAAAGCCGCCCTGGGATTGAGGTCAAGCACAAATCCTCATTCCCAAAGCTAAGCAACAGGTCTGCGGGCAATGGGGGACCGAGTGCACCTTCGGAACCCCGTGACAGTACCCCCCCTTTTACGAGGGGCCACCGGACCCAAGACTTCAGGCGATGGCTTTTCAGGGTGTTCTAAATGAAATTTACGAACAAGTCTAGGAGCATGAACCTCCCTAGCAGGTACCCAAGATCTCTCTTCAGGTCCATACCCCTTCCAGTGAATCAGGTACTGCAAGGCATTACGCACCTTCCTGACATCCACTATTTTAGACACCACATACTTGACAGCATCATTAACAAGAACCGGCGGAGGCGAGGCTTTTGATGGTACTACCGGGTCAAAATATTTTTTAAGCAGAGACTTATGGAACACATTATGAATGTGGAATGACTCGGGCAGCTCCAACCTAAAAGATACTGGGTTAAAAACCATGGTTACAAAAGAAAGGGGAGACCCCAGCAGAAGAATTTACACGGTTATTCAAAGCAAATTCAGCCAACGGAAGGAATTTGACCCATAATTGCTGGTCATCAGCAACATACAACCTCAAAAATTGTTCCACAGACTGATTAAGGCGTTCAGTCCGCCCATTACTCTCAGGATGGTAGGCAGAAGAAAAAGACAATGAAATTTTCCATCTTTGACAGAAGGCCCTCCAGAATTTGGACACAAACTGCACACCCCTGTCAGAAACAATGTTTTCCGGGATGCCATGTAAACGAACAATCTCTCTCACAAAAATAGACGCCAGGGTTTTAGCATTCGGAAGTTTAGACAGGGGAATGAAATGAACCATCTTGCTAAACCTATCGACCACTACCCAAACCACAGTCTTACCCTCCGCCAGCGGTAGGTCAGTTCTAAAGTCCATCGAGATATGGGACCAGGGTCTACTGGGAATGGGTAGGGGTCGTAGGTTACCAGCAGGGCGAGTCCTAGGTGTCTTAGACCTGGCACAAACCTCACAGGCTGACACGTAGGACTTGACATCCCTGGTCAGAGTGAGGCCACCAATAGGATCTAGAAACCAGATCCTTAGTGCCCTCAACACCCGGATGTCCACAAAAGGCAGAATCGTGACACTCCCCCAACAGCTGGAGACGAAATTGTACGGGAACAAACAACTTATCTGTTGGGGTGGATGCCGATGCCAGATGTTGTTCAGCCTTAATGCGAGCCGAGATATCCTGGGTTAGAGCTGCTAAGAAGATGTTTGCTGGTAGGATGGATTCAGGCGGCTTAGCAATTACAGAAAAATTCATGATAAATTTACGATAGTAATTAGCGAAACCCAAAAACCTGGTCAGAGTGGGCCACCAATAGGATCTAGAAACCAGATCCTTAGTGCCCTCAACACCCGGATGTCCACAAAAGGCAGAATTGTGACACTCCCCCAACAGCTGGAGACGAAATTGTACGGGAACAAACAACTTATCTGTTGGGGTGGATGCCGGTGCCAGATGTTGTTCAGCCTTAATGCGAGCCGAGATATCCTGGGTTAGAGCTGCTAAGAAGATGTTTGCTGGTAGGATGGATTCAGGCGGCGTCTCAGTGGGTTGAAAGGCATGGAAGCTCCGGGATAATGCGTCTGCTTTCACATTTTTACTTCCCGGCCTGAACGTAATGGAGAAATCAAAACGGGTAAAAAACAGAGCCCATCGGGCTTGTCGGGGATTCAACCTCTTAGCCGACTCGAGAAACATTAGGTTTTTATGATCAGTGACAACAGTTACTCGATGCCTTGCCCCCTCCAAAAAATGCCTCCACTCCTCAAATGCCCATTTAATAGCCAGCAGCTCCCTATTCCCAATGTTGTAGTTTCTCTCCGTGGGAGAGAATTTCCTGGAGAAGAAGGCACACGGTCTCAGGTTAGTGAGGCTAGCAGGACCCTGTGAAAGAACTGCTCCTGCGCCGTCCTCGGACGCATCTACCTCCACAATAAAGGGTCTCTCCTGATCAGGCTGGATCAGAATGGGAGCACTACTAAATGCCTTTTTTAATGTTTCAAATGAAGAAATGGCCTTGGTAGACCAATTCTCCAAATCCGCCCCTTTCTCAGTAAGGTCGGTCAATGGCTTAGCAATTACAGAAAAATTCATGATAAATTTACGATAGTAATAAGCGAAACCCAAAAACCGTTGTAAAGCCTTTAAGGATGAAGGCCTTACCCATTCCTTAATTGCTAAAACCTTACCAGGATCCATCTTAAAGGCGTGAGGAGTCAAAACATGCCCTAGAAACAGTATCTCCTGTACACCAAAGACACGTTTCTCTTGCTTAGCGGATAGCTGGTTCTCCCTCAACACCTCTAATACTTGTTTGACATGAGACACATGAGATTCGAAATCAGGAGAGAATATCAAAATGTCGTCAAGATAGACAATAATAAATTTACCTAAAAACTCTCTAAGAATATCGTTCATTAAGTTTTGGAACACAGCTGGGGCATTGCTGAGTCCAAAAGGCATCACCTGATATTCAAAGTGTCCTATCGGAGTATTGAACGCTGTCTTCCATTCGTCTCCCTCCTTGATTCAGATTAGATTGTATGCCCCTTTCAGGTCAATCTTGGAAAACCAGGTTGCCCCCAGAACCTGGTTAAATAAATCCGGAATCAATGGGAAAGAGTATCTATTTTGGACAGTGATCTTATTTAGTCTCCGGTAATCAATACAAGGCCTAAGACCACCATCCCTCTTTTTAACAAAGAAAAACCCTGCTCCCATAGGAGAGACTGAAGGTCTAATATGCCCATTAGCAAGGCTCTCCTTAATATAATCTTCCATAGCCTTGCGTTCGGGCCCTGATAGATTATAAATTCGCCCTTTAGGAAATTCGGCACCCTCTATTAGCTCTATGGCGCAATCATACGGTCTATGGGGCGGTAGAACCTCTGGAATAGGGGATGAGAATACATCAGAATATTCTTTAATAACTGAAGGTAATGTATTAGACCTTACTGAAACCCCAGCCTGGACCACGGACAAGCATGAGTCACACTTAGGTCCCCATTTCACCAACTCTCCTTTGAACCAATCAATTGTGGGGTTATGTAAACGGAGCCAAGGCAACCCTAGTATCACCTCAACCGGTAGGTTCTCCAAGACAAAAAGAGAGTGGCACACACTCTCAGAGTGGCACACACCCACGGTCAGAGAAATTTCAGAGGTACATGACCTCACCGTACCACCAATCAGGGGAGTAGCATCAATAGCCATGACATGAATAGGTGTAGGTAAAGCAAACATTGGAATACCCAATTTACTAACAAATTCTAAGTCAATAAAGCTGGCCGCTGAACCGGAATCAATAAAGGCCTTACCCGGCCACTTATTAACCCCCAGAGAAATTGTTATGGGTACCAAAAGCTTATATTTAGAAAAATCAGGGTGTACCTGGTCTTTAGGTTGTCTTGCCTTAGGAGACTTGTCAGAGAGGACCCTCTTAGGACACTTGTTGATCCAATGGCCAGGATCTCCACAGTAGAAGCACTCTCCGCGTCTGTGACGAATATTACCCCGGGTCATGCCAACCTGCATGGGATCCTCTGTGAAGACCTCAGTGTTGTCCCTGGAAAAGGCCTCTGGCTGGACCACCATCTGAGAACAGAACTGTCGTTCCTGTCGTCTCTCTCTAACTCGTCGGTCAAGTCGGACAACTAGGGTCATCATCTCCTCTAAGGTCTCTGGAACTTGATAACTGACTAATAGATCTTTTAAAATATCAGACAGACCAGACCTAAACTGACTCTTCAGGGAAGGTTCATTCCATCCAGAGGGGACACACCACCGTCTGAATTGAGTGCAATACTCCTCCGCAGGGAGATGGCCCTGAACCAGTGCCCTAAGAGCCGTCTCGGCTACCAGAGCCCTGTCTGGTTCGTCATAGAGGGTACCCAGGGCCTGAAAAAAAACCTCCACGGAAGTCAGACAACTGGCCCCAGGAGGTAACGAGAATGCCCAGTCCTGGGGATCACCCTGTAGTAGAGAAATAATAATCCCCACGCGTTGGCTCTCGGGACCGGAGGACACGGGGCGCAAACGGAAGTAGAGTTTGCAACTCTCCTTAAAGGAGAGAAACCTCCTCCGGTCTCCAGAAAAGGGTTCTGGGAGCTTGATCTGGGGTTCAACATGTGGACTGGGGGGCAGAGGAGTGGAAGAACCTTGCCCTAACTCAAAAGAACTGAGTTTCCCTCCTAGCTCCTGCACCATCTGTGTCAAGTTAGAGACATGGTCAATCGGGGTAATAAGAGGATTCATGATACAGTGATTGTTGGTCCCGTTAATCTGTAATGGTCACGTCCACACACACACACAGGGGGAAGGGTAGTGACCACTGCGCTCCACCCTCACCCCTGGCCCTGCCTACTTGCCTCACGAGTCCTGATGACAGGGGACAACTGGACGGCAGTCCCTAACTTAGGATATGTTCAGGGAAGACAGACAAGACAAAATACGGAACATGAACGGACTGGGTCAGAACCAAGAGAGCTATGCAGTACAACGGATTAAGCAAAGAATGGTCAGGAGAAGCCGGGGTCAAATACCAGGAAAGTAGCGAAGTACAAGAGGAGTCCTAAGAGAGTAGTTAGGTGGGAGCCGAGGTCACAATACCAGGATGGATGCGCAGTACAGGAGGAGCAGGCAGAGGATCGTCAGGGAACAGGATCAGGTAAGTATTCAGTAGTCCAACAAATTGCCAGGAACCTAGAAATTAACAGGCAACCTGTGGCCAGCAGGCTGCCTGTATTTATAGTGGGGAGTGAGGGTCATGTGATGTGGCCAGCGTCACATGACCGACAGGCCAACCAGTCGAGCACCGAGTGATCAGCTCGGCGCTCAAGGCAGACTAGGAGCAGGGAGCCACCCAGCCAGCAAAGCCGCCCTGGGAATGAGGTCAAGCACAAATCCTCATTCCCAAAGCTAAGCAACAGGTCTGCGGGCAATGGGGGACCGAGTGCACCTTCGGAACCCCGTGACACCGTGAATATTTTCCTGTACAACTAATATCCGGTTTGCTTCTGGCCAGGAGATACGACAGCCCAGACTCAACTTAGGTTGTCAAATATCTGAAATCTTTATTTCACAGCACATACTTATAGGGCTTTTTGGGGTGGGAACATAATGTTTGGCAAGATATAACTGAAACAATACTGGTATTCTTAGGAGGCCTTGTTTGGCAAGATACAACTGAAACTTTGTTAAACAATACTGCTATATACAATACTGCTATATACAATACATGAAAGGGTTATTTTACATATTGAACAGTTTTACTCTAAATGCTAATACATTGAAGGATTGTCATAGGTTGCTGTCATTGTATGTGAGGTGTGATTTTAAATAGCCTTTTGTTAAGGGAGGCTGCTATTGTGTCCAGCAACTGGCAAAGGGTGTGAGATGTGCTAATTCAGGGTACTGCATTCCACAAGAGATGTGGCTTGTATATCTTGTATAATCTATGATGTTTAAATATTAAAATTCTGAAAAATCCCTTTCAACCAAACCATTGATCCCAACTTTATATACAGTGGGATGCGAAAGTTTGGGCAACCTTGTTAATCGTCATGATTTTCCTGTATAAATCGTTGGTTGTTACGATAAAAAATGTCAGCTAAATATATCATATAGGAGACACACACAGTGATATTTGAGAAGTGAAATGAAGTTTATTGGATTTACAGAAAGTGTGCTATAATTGTTTAAACAAAATTAGGCAGGTGTATAAATTTGGGCACCACGAAAAAGAAATGAAATCAATATTTAGTAGATCCTCCTTTTGCAGGAATTACAGCCTCTAAACGCTTCCTGTAGGTTCCAATGAGAGTCTGGATTCTGGTTGAAGGTATTTTGACCATTCCTCTTTACAAAATATCTTTAGTTCATTCAGGTTTGATGGCTTCACCCACACACCACACATTTTCAATTATATTCAGGTCTGGGGACTGAGATGGCCATTCCAGGACGTTGTACTTGTTCCTCTACATAAATGCCATAGTGGATTTTGAACAGTGTTTAGGGTCGTTGTCTTGTTGAAAGATCCAGCCCCGGCGCAGCTTCAGCTTTGTCACTGATTCCTGGACATTGGTCTCCAGAATCTGCTGATACTGAGTGGAATCCATGCGTCCCTCAACTTTGACAAGATTCCCAGTCCCTGCACTGGCCACACAGCCCCACAGCATGATGGAACCACCACCATATTTTACTGTAGGTAGCAGGTGTTTTTCTTGGAATGCTGCGTTCTTTTTCCTCCATGCATAACGCCCCTTGTTATGGCCAAATAACTAAATTTTAGTTTCATCAGTCCGCAGCACCTTATTCCAAAATGAAGCTGGCTTGTCCAAATGTGCTTTAGCCCACATAAAGCGGCACTTTTTGTGCTGTGGGCGGAGAAAAGGCTTCCTCTGCATCACTCTCGCATACAGCATCTCCTTGTGTAAAGTGCGCCGAATGGTTGAACGATGCACAGTGACTCCATCTGCAGCAAGATGATGTTGAAGCTCATCAAGAGAATGCCAAGAGTGTGCAAAGCAGTAATCAAAGCAAAAGGTGGCTACTTTGAAGAACCTAGAATATGACATATTTTAAGTTGTTTCACACTTGTTTGTTATTTATATAATTCCACATGTGTTAATTCATAGTTTTGATGCATTCAGTGTGAATCTACAATTTTCATAGTCATGAAAATAAAGAAAACTCTTTGAATGAGAAGGTGTGTTCAAACTTTTGGTCTGTACTGTATATATATACACTCACCTAAAGAATTATTAGGAACACCTGTTCTATTTCTCATTAATGCAATTATCTAGTCAACCAATCACATGGCAGTTGCTTCAATGCATTTAGGGGTGTGGTCCTGGTCAAGACAATCTCCTGAACTCCAAACTGAATGTCAGAATGGGAAAGAAAGGGGATTTAAGCAATTTTGAGCGTGGCATGGTTGTTAGTGTCAGACGGGCCGGTCTGAGTATTTCACAATCTGCTCAGTTACTGGGATTTTCACGCACAACCATTTCTAGGGTTTACAAAGAATGGTGTGAAAAGGGAAAAACATCCAGTATGCGGCAGTCCTGTGGGCAAAAATGCCTTGTGCATGCTAGAGGTCCGATGAGAATGGGCCGACTGATTCAAGCTGATAGAAGAGCAACGTTGACTGAAATAACCACTCGTTACAACCGAGGTATGCAGCAAAGCATTGGTGAAGCCACAACACGCACAACCTTGAGGCGGATGGGCTACAACAGCAGAAGACCCCACCGGGTATCACTCATCTCCACTACAAATAGGAAAAAAAGGCTACAATTTGCACGAGCTCACCAAAATTGGACTGTTGAAGACTGGAAAAATGTTGCCTGGTCTGATGAGTCTCGATTTCTGTTGAGACATTCAAATGGTAGAGTCCGAATTTGGCATAAACAGAATGAGAACATGTATCCATCCTCTAATGGCTACTTCCAGCAGGATAATGCACCATGTCACAAAGCTCGAATCACTCCAAATTGGTTTCTTGAACATGACAATGAGTTCACTGTACTAAAATGGCCCCCACAGTCACCAGATCTCAACCCAATAGAGCATCTTTGGGATGTGGTGGAACAGGAGCTTCGTGCCCTGGATGTGCATCCCTCAAATCTCCATCAACTGCAAGATGCTATCCTATCAATATGGGCCAACATTTCTAAAGAATGCAATCAGCACCTTGTTGAATCAATGCCATGTAGAATTAAGGCAGTTCTGAAGGCAAAAGGGGGTCCAACACCGTATTAGTATGGTGTTCCTAATAATTCTTTAGGTGAGTGTATATATATATACAGGGAGTGCAGAATTATTAGGCAAGTTGTATTTTTGAGGATTAATTTTATTATTGAACAACAACCATGTTCTCAATGAACCCAAAAAACTCATTAATATCAAAGCTGAATATTTTTGGAAGTAGTTTTTAGTTTGTTTATAGTTTTAGCTATTTTAGGGGGATATCTGTGTGTGCAGGTGACTATTACTGTGCATAATTATTAAGCAACTTAACAAAAAACAAATATATACCCATTTCAATTATTTATTTTTACCAGTGAAACCAATATAACATCTCAACATTCACAAATATACATTTCTGACATTCAAAAACAAAACAAAAACAAATCAGTGACCAATATAGCCACCTTTCTTTGCAAGGACACTCAAAAGCCTGCCATCCATGGATTCTGTCAGTGTTTTAATCTGTTCACCATCAACATTGCGTGCAGCAGCAACCACAGCCTCCCAGACACTGTTCAGAGAGGTGTACTGTTTTCCCTCCTTGTAAATCTCACATTTGATGATGGACCACAGGTTCTCAATGGGGTTCAGATCAGGTGAACAAGGAGGCCATGTCATTAGATTTTCTTCTTTTATACCCTTTCTTGCCAGCCACGCTGTGGAGTACTTGGACGCGTGTGATTGAGCATTGTCCTGCATGAAAATCATGTTTTTCTTGAAGGATGCAGACTTCTTCCTGTACCACTGCTTGAAGAAGGTGTCTTCCAGAAACTGGCAGTAGGACTGGGAGTTGAGCTTGACTCCATCCTGAACCCGAAAAGGCCCCACAAGCTCATCTTTGATGATACCAGCCCAAACCAGTACTTCACCTCCACCTTGCTGGCGTCTGAGTCGGACTGGAGCTCTCTGCCCTTTACCAATCCAGCCACGGGCCCATCCATCTGGCCCATCAAGACTCACTCTTATTTCATCAGTCCATAAAACCTTAGAAAAATCAGTCTTGAGATATTTCTTGGCCCAGTCTTGACGTTTCAGCTTGTGTGTCTTGTTCAGTGGTGGTCGTCTTTCAGCCTTTCTTACCTTGGCCATGTCTCTGAGTATTGCACACCTTGTGCTTTTGGGCACTCCAGTGATGTTGCAGCTCTGAAATATGGCCAAACTGGTGGCAAGTGGCATCTTGGCAGCTGCACGCTTGACTTTTCTCAGTTCATGGGCAGTTATTTTGCACCTTGGTTTTTCCACACGCTTCTTGCGACCCTATTGACTATTTTGAATGAAACGCTTGATTGTTCGATGATCACGCTTCAGAAGCTTTGCAATTTTAAGAGTGCTGCATCCCTCTGCAAGATATCTCACTATTTTTGACTTTTCTGAGCCTGTCAAGTCTTTCTTTTGACCCATTTTGCCAAAGGAAAGGAAGTTGTCTAATAATTATGCACACCTAATATAGGGTGTTGATGTCATTAGACCACACCCCTTCTCATTACAGAGATGCACATCACCTAATATGCTTAATTGGTAGTAGGCTTTCGAGCCTATACAGCTTGGAGTAAGACAACATGCATAAAGAGGATGATGTGGTCAAAATACTCATTTGCCTAATAATTCTGCACGCAGTGTATATATATATATATATATATATATATATATGGGATCACTGTATAGGCAGGTGCAATACACCTTGCCTTGACCAATAGAAATACTTTTTAGAACTGGAAGGTACACATTCGCACATTTCCCGAGAGTGCCGGTGGGTGGAGCTCAAACATGCTCACCATCCACTACCACACCCAGAACATGCGCAAATGCTCCCAAATTAATCAGCCTTTTTCTTAAACAGATGTGGCCCTAATCGGACAACATCCATTTAATCTGGTCCAAATATGCTACTAACCCAAAGTGAACCTCTGTTAGACATGGTTCCGAAAGGGGGGATCAGTCCCTGAGGAAGGTCTTTTAAAACAGGATCGACCAAAAAAGGTGATATAGCATTCACATGGACACCAGTCCCACCAACCAATGTTTCATGTTGGGACACCCATGGTTCAGTGAGACCGGCATCAGTGTGCTATACCCCACCGTTGCTGATGAGGACCCGCTGGTAGCTTTCACTAAGAACATTGCTCTCTATTCCAGCAGCCATTAGATCCCCCTCAAACCAATGGTGGTGGCTTTTACATGGGGAGTAGTGACCAGAGTGCTGATCTATAGAATTTTTCTTGCAACGTCGTGACCCGACCACGCTCCTTTATAACTGTAATCTGGTCAGACCCTACACAGGGAGGCATATACAAAATAAACCTCCATAACATTTCTAAGCTAAAAAGAAAGTCCACTATAGTCATCCTATGCTAATAAAAATTTCTATGACAGTTCACTCCTCTTTGTAATATGTCCCCTGTGTTCTTTGAATCTCTTGCTGAATCTTCGGTTTCCTCAGATTGCCCTCGTCGATTGTGGTGCTCCTTGGGTGTCATTGCCTCCATGATGATGCCCCATCCCTCGGCTCAATTCTTCAGGGAGTTGACTCTGAGGGAGGTCCTGATGTGGGGAGGTATGGCGTGGCGACGAACGATTAGTTGGACATCCTTTCCATCAAAGACATAGGTTGATCCGTGGTATATCTGGGAGCTGCGATGAGGATGTGATCATCTGCACGTGCCTGGGCGATCCGATCGATCAAACAGCAGGAACATCTCACCAGGATATATAGAATAAAGAGAAAAACAAACTTCAAACAGTTACCTATGGAAAACAGGAAATCTCCAAAACCACCCAAAGCTGTAAAAGGATTCCATCCCTCATTAGCAATAGCCCTAGTTCTGCCCTGAATTACTATGACCTTATCCGTATGGGCCTGGACGTTATCACTGGTATCTGCGATCCAAGTACAGCAGTCCTTTCCTATAAACTCACAGAAACCCCCCCTTAGAAGCTAAAAGATAATCTAGCGCCATCTTTTCCTGTAAGACAAGATGCACCTGTTGGCAAAGGAAACATGAGCGAAATATCATCATAATCAATGTTTAATTTCTCAATCAGTTTTGCCACATATTCCTCTTGTATCTGCTGCAAGTCTCTAGGCATCAGAATTAATGGACTCATTTGTCCATGGGGTTGGGAAGGGTCTCCCCATCAAAATATTACTCTATTTTTCCCTTTGACCATAGACCGCTAGCGTCTTTGGTCAACCCTTGAACCTCCCAATAAGCTATGTCTGCTGATGTTGCAAATGTTTAGAGCTGGGAGAACATTATGTTATATTTAGGCTTGAGCGGCACTAGCGGGGAATTTACAAAAACTTTGGTTGCACAATTTTTGTGTGACACAGGAGGCTGCTTTTGCGTGTCTGTCTGCTAACCTGTTCCCCTGGGCAACTAGTGTCTAGTGTTGATCACGAATATTCAAATTTCGAATTTTTATTGCGAATATAGGTACTTCGAAAATTCGCGAAAATTTCGAATATAGTTATATATATTCGAAATTTCGAATATTCGAATTTTTTCCGTTTTTTTTTTTTTTTTTAAAATCAGTACACATGATCCCTCACTGCTTCTAGCTTGTGGGCCAATAAGAAGGCTGCAATATACTTGACTTTAGGAGTAGTAGTGTTTGCGAATTTTGCTCTATATTCGTTTTTTTTTAATATTCGCTAGATTGCTATATATTCTTGTTTTAGAATATTACGAATATTCTAAAAAATGAAGTTATAGCAATATAGAGAATATTCGAAAAAAATCGAATAGAGCAATTTAGCTAATATAGTGATATAATCTTCTTTGTCTAATAGTTGTAAATTGAAAAATTCGCAATAAAAAATTAGAATCTGAAAATTCAAATTCCGAAAATTCGCATATTACACAATCATTACCTTTCCGATTTTTTGAGTAAAAAAAAAAATCGTGAATTTTCGAATTTGCGAATTTTCGACGAATATTCTACAAAATATTCGCGAAATATCGCGAATTCGAATATGACCCCTGCCGCTCACCACTACTAGTGTCATTGAAGTTGTGTGTGCCTTACACTTGATGACTACAATGACCTCTGGGAGTTGAATTGCTGCAAGGAGATTTGAAAGGATTTGTGCATGGGCATTTTTACTTCTGCAGTGCAGGTTAGATAATAAATGGCGGTCGGAGTTTGGGCACCTTCATTGTGGGTTTGCTGTATTCCCCACTGAATGGGATATTTAATCTGTGTTTGTCGAGTCTGTATGGGTATTTGCTGACCCTGGTCTGGAGCAGGTAAGGGCAATCTCTAACAAAATGCCCTGGTTGTTCACATCTAAAACATACACTTGGGGTTTGTCTAGGTCCTGTGTGCTGCTGGAAACCGTGCTTGTCTGTATATCTACCCCTATTGTCATGCGCTGATGATGTGAAGGTCTGCCTTTGGACCTCAAAACATCCTGCTGAGTCCTTTGCTATGGCTTGCCTCATGGTTTGTGTAGGGGTTAATGTTGGCCAACTATCAACAATCATTTTATAAGTTTTATTGACTTCTGGCAGCAAATTTGCAACAAATTTCTGTGTATACACTAATCCCATATCATCTGCATTTGCCAAATCTGCCTCCTCTATCCATATATGTCTAAATCTGACACACTTTCCCCAGGTTTCTGTTTACACGCTGTGGCTATTCCAATATCTTTCCTATCACCATGCATCTTTTTTAATTGCGCCAATACTTGAGTCCACATTGACTCTATCTGGACAGAAGTCCGTAAAGGATAATTGGCAGGTGTGATGTCTGCACTGGGTATTACAAGAGTGTCACATGTTTTCAAAATTAACTACTGGGCTGTGTAGACTTTACAATAGGTTGATTAGCATGCTCAGAGAAAACCTGTACTTCAGGTTCTGTAACGCCATGAACCTGTGGTACAGTCAAGTGTGCGCAGATCTCATCATCTGATTCTGTTGTTAATTTAGTTAATACAGGGTACAATGGCACATATGGGGGTGGGACAGGAGTTCCAATGGGGGTTTTACTTTGCTGTCTTGTATTTGAACTGCCAAAGTCAATCCAAAACGTTTGCATTGATATCCAAGCTTGTCCACAAGTTTTCATATATATTTTATCCCAGTGAGAGTCTCCTTTGTACCATGGAAAAGTATCTATGTCATTCAGACATAGGCCCTTGATCATGGCCATATGAAAATCTGAAAAAGACCCTTCCTTTGGGAACGGGTCAGTACATTTCATTCCTTCTGTCCATTTACACATATTATCAACCCAAGGATCAGTATAAAATGGACCTAAACACCTCTGGACAAACATTTTTGGACTTTCCCCCAATAAATTTTTAGGAGACAGTTTTACCATAGAGTGATTTGCAGCAGACTTAGGAACATCATTTTCAGTTCTAAATTTAAAATTCAGTTTCTTTTTGGGATCCTTCTTACCATAAGAATTGCCCATCTTACTTAAAAATATTGTACAAACCGGATTCCAAAAAAGTTGAAAAGTGAATAAAAACTGAATGCAATGATGTGGAGATGGCAAATGTCAATATTTTATTTGTAATACAACGTAGATGACAGATCAAACGTTTAATCCGAGTAAATGTATCATTTTAAAGGAAAAATTTCACGGTGTAAACAAATCCCCAAAAAGTTGGGACAAGTAGCAATAAGAGGCTGGAAAAAGTAAATTTGAGCATAACGAAGAGCTGGAAGACCAATTAACACTAATTAGGTCAATTGGCAACATGATTGGGTATAAAAAGAGCTTCTCAGAGTGGCAGTGTCTCTCAGAAGCCAAGATGGGTAGAGGATCACCAATTCCCACAATGTTGCACAGAAAGATAGTGGAGCAATATCAGAAAGGTGTTACCCAGCGAAAAATTGCAAAGACTTTGCATCTATCATCATCAACTGTGCATAACATCATCCGAAGATTCAGAGAATCTGGAACAATCTCTGTGCATAACGGTCAAGGCCGTAAAACCATACTGGATGCCCGTGATCTCCGGGCCCTTAAACGACACTGCACCACAAACAGGAATGCTACTGTAAAGGAAATCACAGAATGGGCTCAGGAATACTTCCAGAAACCATTGTCAGTGAACACAATCCACCGTGCCATCCGCCGTTGCCAGCTGAAACTCTACAGTGCAAAGAAGAAGCCATTTCTAAGCAAGATCCACAAGCTCAGGCGTTTTCACTGGGCCAGGGATCATTTAAAATGGAGTGTGGCAAAATGGAAGACGATTCACGATTCGAAGTTCTTTTTGGAAATCTGGGAGACCATGTCATCCGGACCAAAGAGGACAAGGACAACCCAAGTTGTTATCAACGCTCAGTTCAGAAGCCTGCATCTCTGCTGGTATGGGGTTGCATGAGTATGTGTGGCATGGGCAGCTTGCATGTCTGGAAAGGCACCATCAATGCAGAAAAATATATTCAGGTTCTAGAACAACATATGCTTCCATCCAGATGTCATCTCTTTCAGGGAAGACCCTGCATTTTTCAACAAGATAATGCCAGACCACATTCTGCATCAATCACAACATCATGGCTGCGTAGGAGAAGGATCCGGGTACTGAAATGGCCAGTCTGCAGTCCAGATCTTTCACCTATAGAGAACATTTGGCGCATCATAAAGAGGAAGGTGCAACAAAGAAGGCCCAAGACGATTGAACAGTTAGAGGCCTGTATTAGACAAGAATGGGAGAGCATTCCTATTTCTAAACTTGAGAAACTGGTCTCCTCGGTCCCCAGACGTCTGTTAAGTGTCGTAAGAAGAAGGGGAGATGCCACACAATGGCCTTGTCCCAACTTTTTGGGGATTTGTTGACACCATGAAATTCTGAAATGGTACATTTTCTCAGTTTAAACTTTTGTTCCGTGATTTATGTTCTATTCTGAATAAAATATTAGAAGTTGGCGCCTCCACATCATTGCATTCAGTTTTTATTCACGATTTGTATAGTGTCCAAACTTTTTTGGAATCCGGTTTGTATATAGAAATATACAATGAGATCAGCTGAATTTGAAGGTTTATCTAAGGATGATTATGTTTGTGTTTAGTGCGAGATAGTTACTGACAAACCTTATGCTTATCAGTTCATGTGTTTTTCATCCTATTTCTTCTAATCCAGGCTCATAACTACTCCTGAATTTATGGCAGTGTCATGGTCTTACCTTCTTGCTGTTCTCCTTCGTTTGACATGTGCTGGCGGCCATCTTGGTTTCTGGGTTTCTTGTAGCCTTCCACCCTGCGGCTCCTCCTTCCCACTGGGAGGAGCTGGATGCCTAGCTCATATATATAGGAGGTCTGTGGCTTCAGTTCCTTGCTTGGTCCTCCTGTGTTCACATGCTTCTAGACTGCTGCTGCTTCTGGTTCCTGATCCTGGTTTCGTCCGACTACCCTGCTGGTTCCTGATCCTGGTTTCGTCCGACTACCCTGCTGGTTCCTGATCCTAGCTTCGTCTGACTACCCTGCTGGTTCCTGATCCTGGCTTCGTCTGACTACCCTTCTGGTTCCTGACCTCTGGCTTCGCAAAGACTCTGCTTCGGTTTCGCCATCCGTTTGGACTTTTGCTTTACAGCTTTATTTTCAATAAAGCCTTCTTATTTTCACTTATCCCTTGTTGTACGTCTGGTTCATGGTTCCGTGACATTAGGACCAAGCCATGAATTCTGACGGTACAGGGCCATCCTCGCTACCCACGCTGGTTGCCAGACTTGATCAGCAGGATCACCTGTTGGGTCGGTTCGCTGTGGCGTTGCAAACCCTGCTTGAACGCACGGCTCATTTCGCTCCCGTTGCCGATGGGTCGGTTGTCGCTCCTGGGCCCGCTCCTACTGCCGCTCCGGTTGTTGCGCCAGAGTCTACCCCGACACCTGTTGTTGCACCTGCGGTGTTTCGGGGTATGACCGGTTCTGCCCCTCTTCCACAGCGCTTTGGGGGAGAGCCAACTCAGTGCCGAGGTTTCCTTAACCAGGTGGGCATTTATTTCGAGTTGCTGCCACATGCCTTTCCCACTGAGAGATCAAAGGTGGGCTTCTTGATCTCGCTGCTCTCGGACAAGGCCTTGGCCTGGGCCAGCCCTTTATGGGAGAACAACAATCCGGTGGTTGCCGAGTTTTCCGGTTTTGTTGCTTCTCTTCGGAAGGTATTCGATGTGCCGGCTCGTGCTGCCTCTGCTGCGAAGCTCCTTATGTCCATCAGACAGGGTTCACGATCCGTAGCTGAATACGCCATTGAGTTTCGTACCCTGGCAGCAGAGGTGGGCTGGAATAATGAGGCTCTGGTCGCTGCTTTCTCTCATGGTCTCTCGGATGCCTTGAAGGATGAGGTTGCAGCTAAGGACCTACCAGTGGAGCTCGAGTCTCTTATTTCTTTCCTGATTTTGATTGACACCAGACTCAGGGAGAGACCTTCCTTTAAGGAGAGCCTGCGGAGGTTTTCTAACAGATTGGCGCCTACGTTTGCTGTCCCACCCGTGCCTCCCTCTCCTCCCACGCCTCCTGGGGATGACTTGTCTGGGGGTGAACCCATGCAGCTGGGGTTTGCTCGCCTGTCCGAGGAGGAGAGGGTACTCCGGAGACGCGAGGGCCGATGCATGTACTGTGGTCTCGGTGGGCATTTTCGGTTGGCATGTCCGAACCGTCCGGGAAACGCTCGCACCTGAGATCCTGTCGGGGGCAGATCTTGGGTGGAGTCTCCTCGTCCCCGGTTTCCCGTGTTGACAAACCACTGATCACTGTTGTCCTCTCCTGGGTCGGGGGCTCGGTGACGACCCAGGCGTTGGTGGACTCTGGTGCTGGTGGTTTGTTCATTGATAATGTGTTCGCTGCAGCCAATTCCATTCCTCTGCAGGCTCGAGGTTCCCCACTGGCTCTTGAGGCGATAGACGGCAGACCCCTTCTGCCGCCACACGTGACTCATGAGACCCTTCCAGTGGGGATAGCCATTGGTGCCGTTCACAGAGAGTCGGTCTGCCTCCAGGTTATTTCGTCTCCACACTACTCGGTGGTCTTGGGGTACCCCTGGCTCCGGAAGCATAATCCGACTTTCGATTGGAGATCGGCCGAGATCCTCTCGTGGTCACCGCAGTGTGGGGCTAGTTGCATCCATGGGTCTGTCAAGTTGCTGTGTACTTCCTCGGACTCTCTGTTGCCTCCTGAATACGAGGAGTACCGGGATGTATTCGATAAGGTGCGCGCGGTTGCCCTACCTCCGCACCGCCCATACGATTGTGCCATAGAGTTACAATCTGGTGCCGTTCCTCCTCGTGGCAAAGTATATCCACTGTCGGTAGCGGAGAATGAGGCCATGGAGGAGTACGTGAGGGAGGCGCTTTCACGCGGACACATTCGCAAATCCTCGTCCCCGGCAGGGGCTGGATTTTTCTTTGTGAAAAAGAAGGGCGGTGAGTTGAGGCCTTGCATCGATTACAGGGGTCTCAATCGCATCACGATCAAGAACGCTTACCCGATACCCTTGATTTCCGAGCTGTTCGATCGCCTTAAAGGGGCCACGGTCTTTACCAAACTCAACCTGAGGGCGGCATATAACCTGGTAAGGATCAAGGCGGGCGATGAGTGGAAGACCGCGTTTAACACCAGGACCGGTCATTATGAATCCTTGGTTATGCCCTTTGGGTTGTGCAATGCGCCCGCAGTCTTTCAGGAATTCATCAACGATGTTTTCCGTGACCTGTTGCAGCAGTGTGTGGTGGTCTATTTGGATGACATCTTGGTATATTCTGAATCCATGGAGGCCCACATTCTGGATGTCAGACGAGTGTTGCAACGGTTACGAGAGAACAAGCTGTTCGGTAAGCTTGAGAAATGCGAATTTCACCGATCCCAGGTAACCTTCTTAGGTTACATCATTTCCGCTGAGGGGTTCTCCATGGATCCTGAGAAGGTTTCGGCTGTCTTACAGTGGCCCCAGCCCAGTGGTCTTCGTTCCCTGCAGCGCTTTTTGGGCTTCGCCAATTATTATCGGAAGTTCATCAGGGACTTTTCCTTGCTAGCCAAGCCTCTCACGGATCTGACCAGGAAGGGCAGTAATTCCCAGGTCTGGCCGCTCGAGGCCATCCGAGCTTTTGAGGCTCTAAAGTCCGCCTTTGTGTCGGCTCCGATTCTGTCGCATCCCAACCCTGGGTTGCCCTTTGTCCTCGAGGTGGACGCGTCTGAGACGGGAGTAGGCGCCCTTCTGTCTCAGCGTAGAACACCAGAGGGTCCTCTGCTTCCTTGTGGGTTTTACTCCCGGAAACTGTCTTCCGCGGAGTGCAACTATCAGATTGGTGACAGGGAGTTATTGGCCATCGTGCAGGCCCTTAAAGAATGGAGGCACTTGCTCGAGGGTTCGGTGGTTCCGGTCCTCATCCTGACGGACCACAAGAATCTGACCTACCTTTCTGAGGCCAAGAGATTGACACCACGTCAGACCAGATGGGCTCTGTTCTTGTCACGTTTTAATTACGTGGTCTCCTACCTACCCGGTTCCAAGAACATCAGGGCGGATGCCTTATCACGGCAGTACTCCGAGCTGTCCAGGGAGGAGTCGATTCCGACTTCGGTCATACCTCCGAATCAGATCTTGGCCGCCATTCGCACCAGCCTGACCTCTCCCCTGGGTGAGCAGATTTTGGCGGCTCAATCTGGTGCTCCCTCTGGGAGACCCAACGGCAGATGTTTTGTGCCTGAGGAGTTGCGCACTCGGTTGTTGCGAACCTACCATAACTCCAAGACCGCGGGGCATCCTAGAAAGAATCAGCTGTCCTGGGCTGTTTCACGTCTGTTCTGGTGGCCTTCCCTACGTTCCGACATCGCCGCATATGTAGCGGCATGCTCCGTTTGTGCCCAGAGTAAGTCCCCTCGGCACCTTCCGTTGGGCCTTCTGCAACCCATAGCCACCGGGGAGCGCCCATGGTCACACCTGGGGATGGATTTCATTGTGGACCTCCCTGCATCCCGAGGCCATACGGTCATTCTCATGATTGTGGATCGGTTTTCCAAAATGTGCCACTGTGTTCCTCTCAAGAAGTTACCCTCTGCACAAGACTTGGCCACGATTTTTGCCAGGGAGGTCTTCCGGTTGCACGGTTTGCCCAAGGAGATTGTGTCGGATCGGGGGAGTCAGTTTGTGTCCAGGTTCTGGCGCGCCTTTTGCTCCCAGTTGGGGATTCATCTCTCCTTCTCCTCGGCCTACCACCCTTAGTCCAATGGGGCCGCAGAACGATCCAATCAGGCCTTGGAGCAATTCCTTCGTTGCTATGTCTCCGATCACCAAGACAATTGGGTTGACCTCCTGCCTTGGGCTGAGTTTGCCAGGAACACGGCGGTGAACTCTTCCTCTGGGACATCTCCCTTCATGGCCAATTATGGGTTCCAACCTGCCGTGTTACCGGAGGTATTCTCTCCCCAGGATATTCCGGCTGTGGAGGATCACCTTTCCGTCCTACGTGCTTCTTGGGTACTGATCCAGAAGTCCCTTGAGGTCTCTGCGCAGCGCCAGAGACTCCAAACTGATCGCAGACGAGCGCCTGCTCCTTCCTACCAGGTCGGAGACCGTGTATGGTTGTCCACCCGCAACCTCAACCTTCGAGTGCCCACTCCCAAGCTGGCGCCTCGCTTTGTTGGTCCCTTCCGAGTGCTTCGCAGGGTAAACCCGGTAGCCTATGCCCTTGCGCTTCCTCCTGGCATGCGGATCTCCAACGTGTTTCATGTCTCCCTGTTGAAGCCACTGGTGTGTAATCGTTTCACTTCCTCGGTTCCTCGGCCTCGTCCGGTCCAAGTGGGTAATCGTGAGGAGTATGAGGTGAGCAATATCCTGGACTCACGCCTGGTCCGCGGTCGGGTGCAGTTTTTGGTCCATTGGCGTGGTTATGGTCCAGAGGAGCGTTCCTGGGTTCCCTCCGCAGATGTCCATGCTCCTGCCTTGCTCCGAGCCTTCCACGCACGCTTCCCTCAGAAACCGTTCTTTACTCCGCGGAGGAGGGGCCCTTGAGGGGGAGGTACTGTCATGGTCTTACCTTCTTGCTGTTCTCCTTCGTTTGACATGTGCTGGCAGCCATCTTGGTTTCTGGGTTTCTTGTAGCCTTCCACCCTGCGGCTCCTCCTTCCCACTGGGAGGAGCTGGATGCCTAGCTCATATATATAGGAGGTCTGTGGCTTCAGTTCCTTGCTTGGTCCTCCTGTGTTCACATGCTTCTAGACTGCTGCTGCTTCTGGTTCCTGATCCTGGTTTCGTCCGACTACCCTGCTGGTTCCTGATCCTGGTTTCGTCCGACTACCCTGCTGGTTCCTGATCCTGGCTTCGTCTGACTACCCTGCTGGTTCCTGATCCTGGCTTCGTCTGACTACCCTTCTGGTTCCTGACCTCTGGCTTCGCAAAGACTCTGCTTCGGTTTCGCCATCCGTTTGGACTTTTGCTTTACAGCTTTATTTTCAATAAAGCCTTCTTATTTTCACTTATCCCTTGTTGTACGTCTGGTTCATGGTTCCGTGACAGGCAGATTTTAAACTATTCTGGGTGGCCAATTTTATACCTTCAATTTTAGCATGAACTCACATACAATCTATACATAATCTATACACAGTCTATACAGTAAAATTCAACCTTATATATACAGTTGCAAGAAAAAGTATGTGAACCTTTTGGAATTATATGGATTTCTGCACAAAATGTGATCTGATCTTTAAGTCAGAGCAATAGACAATCAAAGTCTGCTTAAACTAATAACACACAAAGATTTAAATGTTACCATGTTTTTATTGAACACACCATGTAAACATTCACAGTGCAGGTGGAAAAAGTATGTGAACCCCTAGACTAATTACATCTCCAAGAGCTAATTGGAGTGAGGTGTCAGCCAACTGAAGTCCAATCAATGAGATGAGATTGTTGGTGTTGGTTACAGCTGCCCTGCCCTATAAAAAAACACACACCAGTTCTGGGTTTGCTTTTCACAAGAAGCATTTCCTGATGTGAATGATGCCTCGCACAAAAGAGCTCTCAGAAGACCTACGATTAAGAATTGTCGACTTGCATAAAGCTGGAAAGGGTTATAAAAGTATCTCCAAAAGCCTTGCTGTTCATCAGTCCACGGTAAGACAAATTGTCTATAAATGGAGAAAGTTCAGCACTGCTGCTACTCTCCCTAGGAGTGGCCATCCTGTAAAGATGACTGCAAGAGCACAGCGCAGACTGCTCAGTGAGATGAAGAAGAATCCTAGAGTGTCAGCTAAAGACTTACAAAAGTCTCTGGCATATGCTAACATCCCTGTTAGCGAATCTACGATACGTAAAAAACACTAAACAAGAATGGATTTCATGGGAGGATACCACAGAGAAAGCCACTGCTGTCCAAAAAAAACATTGCTGCACGTTTACAGTTTGCACAAGAGCACCTGGATGTTCCACAGTAGTACTGGCAAAATATTCTGTGGACAGATGAAACCAAAGCTGAGTTGTTTGGAAGAAACACACAACACTATTTGTGGAGAAAAAGAGGCACAGCACACCAACATCAAAACCTCATCCCAACTGTGAAGTATGGTGGTGGGGGCATCATGGTTTGGGGCTGCTTTGCTGCGTCAGGGCCTGGACGGATTGCTATCATCAAAGGAAAAATGAATTCCCAAGTTTATCAAGACATTTTGCAGGAGAACTTAAGGCCATCTGTCTACCAGCTGAAGCTCGACAGAAAATGGATGTTGCAACCGGACAACGACCCAAAGCATAGAAGTAAATCAACAACAGAATGGCTTAAAAAGAAGAAAATACGCCTTCTGGAGTGGCCCGGTCAGAGTCCTGACCTCAACCTGATTGAGATGCTGTGGCATGACCTCAAGAAAGCGATTCACACCAGACATCCCAAGAATATTGCTGAACTGAAACAGTTCTGTAAAGAGGAATGGTCAAGAATTACTCCTGGTCGTTATGCACATCTGATCTGCAACTACAGGAAACGTTTGGTTAAAGTTATTGTTGCCGAAGGAGGTTCAACCAGTTGTTAAATCCAAGGGTTCACATACTTTTTCTACCTGCACTGTGAATGTTTACATGGTGTGTTCAATAAAAACATGGTAACATTTAATTCTTTGTGTGTTATTAGTTTAAGCAGACTGTGATTGTCTATTCTGACTTAGATGAACATCAGATCACATTTTATGACCAATTTGTGCAGAAATCCATATCATTCCAAAGGGTTCACATACTTTTTCTCGCAACTGTATATATAATGACTAAAAATGCTTAAGCAACATACAGTTTTAGCAAAGGATATTCATTGCACACAATACTGTTTTTCAGATTAGGGGACTCCAGACCCCATTTTTTTATTTACGAATATCAGATTACTGGGGGACTCCAGATCCCTCATTTTCTTTAGGAATATCAGATTCATCTGGACTTTAGATCCCTCTTTTTCTTTAGGAATATCAGAATCCTCAGAGACGCTACAGAAGCGCTTATCGGGTTCAAATAATCCACTCTTACAGTATAGGGTAGTAATAATATATATAAAAAAATATAGAATCACTTACCTGATACTGTTTTTTTGGCTGATTCCACCTTCTGACACCAAACTGTTAGCGTTTTTTCTTCAGGCAGTTTTATGATGGTTATATGATGAGGCATCACACAGGTAAGTTTCCATGTGTCGTAAAAAGATATCGACAGTTTCCCCATAACAGTGACCTCTACATTACCCACCCCTTTACAATGACCTCCACAGTGCTCGCCCGTTTAACAATGACCTTCACAGTGCCGACCCTTTAACAGTGTTAGCGGTTTTTCTTCAGGCAGGTTTATGATGATTATATGATGAGGCATCAGACCTCCAACCCGTGAATATTTCCCTGTACAATGAATATCTGGTTTGCTTCTGGCCAGGAGATACGACAGCCCAGACTCAACTCAGGTTGTCAAATATCTGAAATCTTTCATTCACAGCACATACTTATAGGGATTTTTGGGGATGGGAACATAATGTTTGGCAAGATATAACTGAAACAATACTGGTATTCTTAGGAGGCCTTGGTGGTGGGAACATAGTGTTTGGCAAGATACAACTGAAACTTTGTTAAACAATACTGGTATCTGCTATATACAATACATGAAAGGGTTATTTTACATATTGAACAGTTTTACTCTAAATGCTAATACGTTGAATGACTTGTCATAGGTTGCTGTCATTGTATGTGAGGTGTGATTTTAAATAGCCTTTTGTTAAGGGCTGCTGCTATTGTGTCCAGCAACTGGCAAAGGGTGTGAGATGTGCTAATTCGGAGTACTGCATTCCACAAGAGATGAGGCTTGTATATCTTGTATAATCTATGATGTCTAAATAGTAAAATTATGAAAAATCACTTTCAAACAGTGACTTCCACAGTGCCTGCCCCTTTGACAGAGACCCCCACAGTGCCTGCCCCTTTAAAAGTGACTTTTACTGTGACCTACCTTTGACAGTGACTTTAACAGTGACTTTTACAATGACTACAGCTTCAATAGTGACTTTCACAGTGACCGCCTTTTTAACAGTGACTTTCACAGTAATTGCCCCTTTAACAGTCACTTTCACAGTGACCGCCACTTTAACAGTGACTTTCATAGTGACCGCCCCTTTAACAGTGACTTTCACAGTGACCTCTTCTTTAACAGTGACTTTCACAGTGTCCGCCCCTTTAACAGTGACCGCCCCTTTATCAGTGACTTTCACAGTTGCTACCCCTTTAACAGTGACTTTCACAGTTGCCGCCCCTCTAATAGTGACTTTCACAGTGACCGCCCCTTTAACAGTGACTTTCACAGTGACCGCCTCATTAACCTCTTAAGGACCAGGCCATTTTTCACCTTAAGGACCGGACTGATTTTTGCAAATCTGACGTGTCACTTTATGTGGTAATAACTTTAAAACGCTTTTACTTATCCAGGTCATTCTGAGATTGTTTTCTCATCACATATTGTACTTCATGACAGTGGTAATCTTGAATAAAAATATTTTGTTTTTATTTATTAAAAAAAAAATACCAAACTTACCAAACATTTGGAGAAATACTCAACTTTCCAAATTTCTATTTCTCTGCTTTTAAAACAGATAGTAAGACCTCCTAAAATTGTTATTACTTTACATTCCCCATATGTCTACTTCATGTTTGGATCATTTTGTGAATGCCATTTTATTTTTTGGGGACGTTAGAAGGCTTAGAAGTGGGGACTTCCGGTTTCGGTGCCTGCATGTGAGCAGCAGAAAAAGACAGCTCCGGATTCCCTGACCGAAATCTGTGTCATACTGCCAAAGAACACTTTCATTAGGAGCAAAGCAGAGCTCCGTTCGATTACTAAGGTCCTGGGGCGTTGAATGGACCGATTTGTGATCGCTATGGGCAAGAAAATAAAGACCAAGACCTCGGCTGATATTCCTGCCGATCGAGCCAGAGATGAAGACTCCTTCACCTCGTGTTGAGGATGATGAAAGCGTACCCTCCATAATGCTATGACAAGAAGTGAGTACAGCAGGGGGAATCGATTACAAATTACTGGCGATAGAAGTGGCATCACAGCTAGCCACTGATTTACAGGCCACGCTAGAAGCATCAGTTAAAACTTCCATGCAGCAAATTCATGAGGCGCTGCAAAAGCAAGACACACACGTGACAGAGATAGAAAATAGGGTACATACACTGGAATTATACTCTGAAGTGTGTATCACGCAAATTCGTGGACTTATACAAGAAAATAAAAAATTATGGGATCGGGTGTAAGATCTTGAAAACCGGTCCCGAAGGAACAATTTGCGGATTGTTGGCCTGTCATAAGAAATCTCTGTGAAAGACTTGCACATCATATGCAAACAAGAGCTACCTAACTTATTAGGTGTAAATGGCCCGTGCAAAGTCGGGCGTGCCCACAGAATGGGCCTGGATCTGAAAACTTTGATTTCGAACACTGAAAAAAGCAATGCGAGATTTAGCCGCAAACCGAGACAGGTGATAGTGAAATACCTAGATTTCCAAGATAAAACAGCTATTCTACGTAACTTTAAGAAATGCACTGAACCCGTGGAGCTGAGAAATTCAAGGATTATAATATTTGGGGACTACTCTGCAGAAGTCACTAAAAGAAGGAGAGCCTTTTCATTCATTTGCTCTGAATTATACCAAAGGCATATACGATTTGCGCTCCTGTATCCTGCAATGTTGTATATTATTGCTACATTGTTCTTATAAATTGTATTACTTGTATTTTATGGGGATTTATTAAATATTTTCTGCATATGTCAATCTGGTTGCCAAGTATATGAGTGCCCGCTCATTTTTCTATTGTTACATTTGCCTTTTAAGAGAGGGTGGGGTGATTCCCTCTATATGAGCTTGTAGCACCATACCGTAACTACTTGCTAGTGAGCATCCACAACCTACCACTATGTTTTTTGTATTGTTGGTAGGATTTTTGGGCATTTTGGGAATGTTATTATCTGGATGTGTATTGCTATGTCCTGCATACACCTTTTCCATGTGGAGGTCCCATGATGCGCATTGTATCCTGGAATGTTAAAGGATTACGATCTCCAGATAAACGTAATCTGATTATTAAATACCTACAACGATCTAAACCTGATATTGCTATGTTGCAGGAGACTCACTTAGCCAAAGGAGACTTTATCCGCATGGAAAAGATGTGGGTTGGAAAAGTGGTGGGTTCGCCCTCAATAGCTAGGAAGGCAGGTACACTTATTCTGTTAAGTAAACATCTGGATTATAAAATACTTAAACATGAGACAGACAAAGAGGGTAGATACCAAAAGCTGAGTATACAATCTCCTGTAGGGGATATCTGTTTAGCAAATGTGTATGGTCCAAATGGGGAGAATGGAATCTTTTTCAAAGGTCTCAGTGTTTTGTTGGGAATAAATTCCTCATCACATTATATAGTGTGAGGGGATATGAATGCTGGTGTGGATAGTAGGGAGGACAGACGAGTTCCTTCCAGGAAAATTATATCACAAAGAAATAGGGACTCAGTCTTTATACAAGACGTTTATACAAGACAATAACTTGGAAGACCCTTGGAGACTAGAAAATCCGGAGGGAAGAGAGTTCACGTTTTATTATTTCCCAAACGATTCATGGTCCAGAATTGATCATATTTTTGTGTCAGCTTCTATTCCACGCATGACCCACCATTCTAAAATCTTAGACATTACATTTTCTGATCATGCTCCAGTACATAAAAGAACAGATGCAGAGGGGATCTGATTTTATCTGGTGATTCCCTTCTTTTCTTTCAGGAAATGACAACTTTACTGATTTACTAAAGGGTTGGATCACAGAAAACTTGTATGACAATGCAGAACATAAAGACAATCTCTCCCTACTTTGGGACACAGCGAAGGCAGTAATACGGAGAAAGATCATATCTTATGTGCATTCTCTAAAATATAAGACCAAGGCAAAGTTAGATGAAGTAACTCTGGCATTACGGAAAGCATATGTAACATTCTTAGCCTCTCCCACAAGCGATAATAAAATAATTTGGGGGGTAGAAAAGAAAGATTTCGAGCTATGGTTCATGAGGTGGGAAGATATGTACAAATCCCAAAAGGAATCTAGGTTATTTAAATTTGGAAATAAGTCAGGGAGACTTCTAGCGAGATTGGCTAAAGGCGCTCGGGGTCCCATCCAATTGCCGATTCTCAAGGACTTCTTCAAAAAGATCCTAAAAGAGTAGTGGAAATTTTCAGGGAATACTATCAGACCTTATTTACTAGAGATCCAGAGGCCCAAAACTCTTCCGTGCATACAAGCAGAGCAGTTAGCTACACTTAATCCGACTATTACGATTGAGGAAGTGATGTCAACTATACGAACACTGAAATCAAGGAAGGCTCCAGGACCAGACGGATTCTCGGGATTAGAGTTGAGCGGACACCTGGATGTTTGGGATTGACGGGTTTGGCCGAACTTCACAAAAAAATTCGAGTTTGGGACCCGAACTTGACCCCGAACCCAAATCCCATTGAAGTCAATGGGGACCCGAACTTTTGAGCACTAAAATGTCTTTAAAAATGTCACGGAAAGGGCTAGAGGGCTGCAAATGGCATCAAAATGTGGTTAAGGGCATGGCAAGTGCTCTGCAAACAAATGTGGATAGGGAAATGACTTCAAATAACATAAAAAACTTAAAAATTAAAACTAATAATCTTGATCTAGGAGGATGAGGTCCATATGGAGTAGGAGATTGAGGAGGCGGTGGGGGTGTAGGTTGAAGTAGCGCTGGCGGAGGAGGAGGTACCCTACACTGCTTTTTGGTTTTATATATATATATATTTTTTATTCAGGGATACCCCAAAACATTGGGAAATATAACCTGTGATAATCCCCTCCAGTCGTGCTAAACACACGTTCAGACAATACACTGACTGCAGGGCAGGCCAGCACCTCCAAGGTGTAAAGGGCAAGCTCAGGCCATGTGCCCAATTTGGAGACCCAGAAGTTGAAGGGGGCAGACCCATCATTCAGTACGTGTAGGCGTGTGCATACATACTGCTCCACCATGTTGCACGTACCCGTAATGTTCACGATCCAATTGGATATCTGCTCTATCAACTTTCTATGTTCTTTTCTGCGCCAACCATGTTGATCACGGTTAGCGGCGAATCAGCGTTCCACCCCGGGGAGGGAGCGTGAGAAAGAGAGACCACATCCAAGGGAGATCAATGCATGAAATTTGATTTTTGATTGATTGAAAATTTTGGAGAAGCTATTAAAATGGAAGAATTGAAGGAAAGGGGGCGCGCGGCATTTACCCACTCCCGACTCGGGAAGGTAGTGACAATAAATAACAATACAGTACTCTTAAGATGCCCTGTTATTGGAATGATTAATAAAAAATTATAGGGACTGTCACTGTGGTATTTTGGATTTGGAAACGTTAGCCAGGAGAGGCCCTGCTGCCGCTTTGTTGACTCTAGATAACTTCTGCCTGATCGCACGTCCCTGTGACGTCCACCATCCATTTGGATATCTTCTCTATCAACTTTTGATGTTCTCTTCTGAGCCTACCATGTTGATCACGGTTATCGGCGAATCAGGGTTCCACACCGGAGAGGGAGCATGAGAAAGAGAGATAAGGTAGATAAATGGATTACATATTTTTTTGATCAAGCGGAAATATGGGAAAAGTTATTGAAGCGTAAATGTGGGACAAATTATTGAAGCACAAATGTGGAACAAATTATTAAAGTGCAAATGTGGGACAAATTATTGAAGCACAAATGTGGGACAACTTGTTAAAGTTTAAGCATTAAATGAAAGGAGGTGGCACGCATGAATTAAAGAAGAATTTCTTAAATTTTATTCCCTGTCACCTATGCAGAGCAGGGGTTTCTATCTGGCAAAATTTGAAAAATGTCACCTGACAATGTAACAACAGACGATCTTTTTGAAATGTATGCTCTGTCACCTATGCAGAGGTGCCCCTGTGACATGTGGTAGGCAATTAAGAGTGCCGTGTTTGTGTGAGGGGAGGCGGGGCTTTAATTATTTAAACCTGGCTCTCCTGCCCCCACTTGTCGGTTCGAATGCTTTCGAATCGGCTCGTGGGTTGGCTGTCCTTCCAGAGAGGTTGCGTGTCTCGTTGTTAGTTCGTGCGGTCGGCGGCGCCGGGCTCATCGCTGTGGAGAATAGGTAGGCCGGGTGGCTGCACACCCGTCTCGTTATTTATGTCATGTCATGCTGCCGGGCGTGCCCGCCGGTCCCCAGCCGCACCTGTGACTGCCCGCACTTCCGATCCGCTCCAGGCACCCCGCTCCCACATGCAGCGTCCCCCAGGCTAAACTGTACAACAGCCTCCTCACCTGTGGCTCCGTTGCGGCGAGTCACACTCCCGCTCTCATACCATCGCGCGCAGCACATCGGTCACGCCGGCCATCGGCTCCACAGTGCGGCTCACTGCCCTTCGGCGCTCTAGCAGGTCCTGGTCTGAGAGAGGGCGACACCTACAGGCCATGCTGGTACTGCAGTTCAGGTACTGGGCTCCTTGCTCAGCACCAGTGGCTAGGCACTAAGGCAGGCGTCAGTTGAAAAAAAAAAAAAAAAAAAAAAAAAAATTATATTTTTTAAGTATTAAATAAAAGAGGGTTCAAGGAAGGAGGATGGCCACTACGCCTTGCGCACGCAGCCTGGCCGCCCATAGCCCATATGGTACATCGGGAGTCAGTGGGTCGGTTTCGGGCGCAGCCGCGACAAGCCGGTGGTTAGCTAGGGAGCGGTTGCGTGGGTGAAGGGTCACTCAGCCGAGGTTCGCTCACTCACATGTCTGTCCTTGTTTATTCAGGTCCACAGGTGGTTGGCTACTTTGCGATACTGTGGGGTTTGTGGCTGTTATGGCCGCCAGGTGAGTCAGGTGTGGTGCGCATGCGTGGGCCACCCCCCTTTTTACTCCTGCGTGGGCTTGGGGGACTGGGTATGGTGGCCTATCAATGCTCAGGCCACTGGCGCATGTCTTGCCTACAGTCGTGGCCTTTGGTGGGAAGTTGAAAAAAAAAAATATATATAAAAAAAAAAAAATAGATAGATATAAATTTTGTTTTGCCAGGTCTGTCACGACTACAGACTCGTTATAAAGCCCTGCCACGACTGCAGGCATTTAGTCTGTCACGACTACAGACTCGTTATAAAGCCCTGCCACGACTGCAGGCATCAGTCTGTCACGACTACAGACTCGTTATAAAGTCCTACCACGACTGCGGGCATCAGTCTGTCACGACTACAGACCCGCTCTAAAGCCCTGCCACGACTGCAGGCATCAGTCTGTCACGACTACAGACCCGTTATAAAGCCCTGCCACGACTGCAGGCATCAGTCTGTCATGACTACAGACTCGTTATAAAGTCCTGCCACGACTGCGGGCATCATCTGTCACGAATACAGACCCGTTATAAAGCCCTGCCACGACTGCAGGCATCAGTCTGTCACGACTACAGAACTGCTCTAAAGCCCTGCCACGACTGCAGGCACAAATCTGTTATGACTACAGACTCATTATATGGGCCTGCCACGACTGCAGGCATTAGTCTCATGTCAACAGACTCGTGAGGTAATACTACCACGTCTGCAGGCGATGGTCCGTTACCGCTACTCTCGATGTAGGGTCCCCTCACGACTACAGGGGCTAGTCGGTCACATCCACAGACTCAGTCGCACTCCCATTGACTACAGGCACTGGGTGGGCATCTACGGGTAGTTGCGTCACGACTACGCACGCTGGTCAGCCACGGCCTGGGAGGTCAGCCTTCACGGTCACAGGTAGGTCCAGTCAGGCTTCAGTCTCCCAGCGGGTTCCAGTCACAATAAACCAGCCCCTAGGTGAGGGGGGGCACTCCCGAACCGGCGCACAATGCCAGAGAGCTGTGCGGCTCCTCACGCGGCACACGGTTCAAACCAGCGGGGGCCGGGGCCCACGGTAAAGGAAGGGCTCCCTCTGATCCGGTGCACATTGCCAGGGAGTGGCGCTGCTCCCCACGCGGTACGAGTGTCCAGCCGGCGGTGGGTCGGCCCTAGCTGAGGAGGGGGGCTCCCCCGCACTGGTGCATTCTGCCAGGGAGCTCCCCACGCGGCTGGGGGGTAAAGGCTCCTCCTCTTCAATAAAGTCTGGCACGGGCTGCCGTGCCGTTAGGTAGGCAGGGATCAGGGGAAGGAGTACTAGGCTCGGTCAGGGGGAGCAGATCATAGGCGGTGGCTGGCTTCCTGCTGCCGGCCGTACATAAGGTTCCAAGGGGGTTATTTAGGCACAGGATGTTAGTTAGTCTGTGCAGGTGATCTGCGTTATACCATGCTCTTCATGCTCGTACTCAGAGCTGTGCCCATACGGGAGCTGCTTAAGTGGTTTATAGTTTAAAAAAATATATATATATAAAAAATAAAAAAAATTTGAGTCTCTCACGCATGGCTTCTCCGTTTTAGGTTACACATATGACTCCTCCATTAGAGTCTCTCACGCATGGCTTCTCCGTTTAGGTTTACACATATGACTCCGCCATCTGAGTCTCTCACGCATGGCTTCTCTGTTTTAGGTTTACACATATGACTCAGCCATTAGAGTCTCTCACGCATGGCTTCTCCGTGTGAGTTTTACACATACGACTCCGCCATTAGAGTCTCTCACGCATGGCTTCTCCGTTTTAGGTTTACACATATGACTCCGCCATTAGAATCTCTCACGCATGGCTTCTCCGTTTTAGTTACACATATGACTCCGCCATTAGAGTCTCTCACGCATGGCTTCTCCGTTTTAGGTTACACATATGACTCCGCCATTAGAGTCTCTCACGCATGGCTTCTCCGTGTTAGTTTTACACATACGACTCCGCCATTAGAGTCTCTCACGCATGGCTTCTCCGTTTTAGGTTTGCACATATGACTCCGCCATTAGAATCTCTCACGCATGGCTTCTCCGTTTTAGGTTACACATATGACTCCGCCATTAGAGTCTCTCACGCATGGCTTCTCCGTTTTAGTTTTACACATATGACTCTGCCATTAGAGTCTCTCACGCAGAGCTTCTCCGTTTTAGTTTTACACATATGACTCCGCCATTAGTCTCTCACGCATGGCTTCTCCGCTTTAGGTTTACACACATAACTCTGCCATTAGAGTCTCTCACGCATGAAAAAAATAATAAAAAAAAATAAAAAAATTGATTCCTCACCAGGCCCAGCTGAGCTGGGACTAGTCTCTCATCTCACCATAGCTAAGAGACTGATGGCCAATTCCTTGGCCAGTAATACTCTGAGGGCTTACAAGACAGCTTAGCGCCTGTTTCAGAGATATGAGAACACCTACCCGGCCGCTGGCCGGGGGCCTATCACTCACCTATTGGGCTTCGTCGGGGTTTTGCCACTCTCAATTAAACCTGCCCTATAGCATTGTTAACTATACATGGCAGGTATTCAGCACCATTGGTACATGCTACATCCGGACCTACCGTCACTCTTCTCCGCCCACCCGATCAAAGCGGCGTTGAAGGGTTTGCGCAAGATGTCTGTTGTGAAACGACATGTGCGTCAGCCATTTACCGGTAGCTTGTTCAGGCCATGATAGACAAACTGCAGGGTAAACCATTCGGGCCGCAGGTTAGCGCTCTGGTAGAAACAGCCTTGTACCTGGCCTTCCATGGATTCCTCAGGTCAGGCGAGCTCATGGGCACCAATACGCTGGCTGGGTGCTTGCGGAAAGGTCAGCTCATCCGGCGCATGTCCATCTATGTCCTCACCTTGGCCTCGTCCAAGACGTCACGGCCGGGGGAATCAGTGGCGGTCAGATACTTTCCCACGGACAGCAGATGGTGTCCAGTGCAGGCCTTGAAGGCTTGGCTGCGTAGTATTTAGTCCAAGCGGCATGTTCTCCCGTACTCAAACTAGGCAATGCCCGGCTAACCACCGCGGCCTTTCTTACGTACATTCAGGTTTAGTTGACAGGTTCAGGGGTCGGTCCTCTCTGGATCACAGGACATTCCTTCCGCATGGGCGCGGAAGCTGCGGCGTCCATGCATAAGGTGCCAGTACATGTCATCAAACGGTTGGGTCGTCGCAGTTCCGCGTGTTCCATGCGTTATATCCCGGATCCTTATACGAAATATCACTGGCTTTCGAGTTTTGGTTTGTAGTTTCTGTTATCAAGTTTTCAAACTCCTATGCATGGTTCTTTTGGCCCCTTTAGGCTACCCTTCGATAAGCAGTTCCGGCATAACTCTGCTGCTTCTAGGTAGGGGGGGTGGAGTATAGGCTTAGGTAGGGGACCCTCTCATCATGAGCCGATCCGAGCACAACCACCATTAATTTCAATGTTCTTCTCTATCAACTTTTGATGTTCTCTTCTGAGCCTACCATGTTGATCACGGTTATCGGCGAATCAGGGTTCCACACCGGAGAGGGAGCATGAGAAAGAGAGACCACATCCAAGGTAGATAAATGGATTACATATTTTTTTGATCAAGCGGAAATATGGGAAAAGTTATTGAAGCGCAAATGTGGGACAAATTATTGAAGCGCAAATGTGGGACAAATTATTGAAGCGCAAATGAGGGACAAATTATTAAAGCGCAAATGTGGGACAACTTGTTAAAGTTTAAGCATTGAATAAAAGGAGGTGACACGCATCAATTAAAGAAGAATTTCAGAAATTGTATTCCCTGTCACCTATGCAGAGCAGGGGTTTATTCAAAATTGTAAAATGTCAACCCAAGAATGTAACAGAAAAATTTGTGAAATTTATTAACCTGTCTACTTGGTATAGCAGGGGTCTATGACAGAAAAAAATTGTGTAATGTCACCGGAAAATGTAAATGAAAAATTAGTGAAATTTATTAAGCTGTCAACTAGGAAGAGGAGGGGGATATTACACCCAAATATTGGTGAATTTCACCTTAAAATGTAACAGACAAATTAGTGATTTTTTTTAACCTGTCTACTAGGTATAGCCGTGGTACATCACACCCAAAAAACTGTGAATTTCACCCGAAAATGTAACAGACAAATTTGTGAATTCTTTTAACCTGTCTACTAGGTATAGCAGTGGTACATCACACCCAAAGATTGATGAATCAGACAAAGTAGTGAAATGACATTAAATAAAATACGTACAAATAATAAAAAATAAAAAAATAGATTTATGAGGTGGAGGTCCATATGGAGTAGTAGTTTGAGGAGGCGGTGGACGTAGCATTGTAGAAGGATGAGGTAGCCAACACTGGTTTTTGGTTTTAATTATTTTTTTAAATTAGGGTACACTCTAAAAGAGTGTGAAATATCCAAAATACAAGAATAAGCAATTGCGCTGTAGCATAACAATGGCTGGTTAGTGCCGGTATACATGTCTATTCTGCACAAGGTACGGACAAGTCCTGTGGGATCCATGCCTGGTTCATTTTAATGAACATGAGCTTGTCCACATTGGCTGTGGACAGGCGGCTGCGCTTGTCTGTGATGACTCCCCCTACCGTGCTTAACACACATTCAGATAATACACTAGCTGCAGGGCAGGCCAGCACCTCCAAGGCGTAAAGGGCAAGCTCAGTGTCACGGGGTTCCGAAGGTGCACTCGGTCCCCCATTTCCCGCAGACCTGTTGCTTAGCTTTGGGAATGAGGATTTGTGCTTGACCTCATTCCCAGGGCGGCTTTGCTGGCTGAGTGGCTCCCTGCTCCTAGTCTGCCTTGAGCGCCGAGCTGATCACTCGGTGCTCGACTTGTTGGCCTGTCGGTCATGTGACGCTGGCCACGTCACATGACCCTCACTCCCCACTATAAATACAGGCAGCCTGCTGGCCACAGGTTGTCTGTTAATTTCTAGGTTCCTGGCTATTTGTTGGACTACTGAATACTTACCTGATCCTGTTCCCTGATGATTCTCTGCCTGCTCCTCCTGGTATTGTGACCTCGGCTCCCACCTGACTACTCTCTTAGGACTCCTCTTGTACTTTTCTACTCTCCTGGTATTTGACCCCGGCTTCTCCTGACCATTCTTTGCTTAATCCGTTGTACTGCGTAGCTCTTTTGGTTCTGACCCGGTCCGTTCATGTTCCGTATTTTGTCTTGTCTGTCTTCCCTGCACATATCCTAAGTTTAGGGACTGCTGTCCAGTTGTCCCCTGTCATCAGGACTCGTGAGGCAAGTAGGCAGGGCCAGGGGTGAGGGTGGAGCGCAGTGGTCACTACCCTTCCCCCTGTGTGTGTGTGTGGACGTGACCGTTACACTCAGGACATGTGCCCAATTTGGAGACCCAGAAGTTGAAGGGGGCAGACCCGTCATTCAGTACGTGTAGGCGTGTGTACACATACTGCTCCACCATGTTGGCGAAATGCTGCCTCCTGCTAAGACGTTCCATATCAGCTGGTGGTGCTGGTTGTTGTGGCGTGCTGACAGAGCTCTTCCACATTTCGGCCATGCTAACCCTGCCTACTGAGGCGCTGGCGGTGCCCCAGCAGCGTTGGCGACCTATTCCTCTTCCACTGCCTTCGCCTTGTGCCTCAACTGTGACCCCACTGTCAGGTGGGAATGCCACCAGCAGCGCGTCTACCAGCGTGTGCTTGTACTCGCGCATCTTACGATCACACTCCAGTGAGGGAATTAAGGACGGTACGTTGTCCTTGTAACGGGGATCCAGCAGCGTGGCCACCCAGTAATCAGCACAAGTTATAATATGGGCAACTCGGCGGTCATTGCGGAGACACTGCAGCATGTAATCGCTCATGTGTGCCAGGCTGCCCAGAGGCAACAATAAGCTGTCCTCAATGGGAGGTGTATCGTCTGTGTCCCCTGTATACCCCCAGCCATGCACCAGTGATGGCCATGAACTGGTCTGGGTGCCACCCTTCTGTGAGCAAGGTTCCTCCTCCTCCATCTCTTCCTCCTCATCCTCCACCTCGCCATCCTCCAGAACTTAGCCCTGGCTGGACAATTGTGTACCTGGCATTTGTGGGTGCAGGAACCCACTCTCGGAGCCACTTGTGAATGACTGGCCGGAAACCCTACAAAATGATCCCTCTTCCTCCTCCTCCTGTGCCACATCCTCTTCCATCATCGCAAGCAGCGTTTTTTCAAGGAAGCATAGAAGTGGGATAGTAACGCTGAGAATGGCGTTAGCGGCACTGGCCATGTTGGTGGAGTACTCAAAACAGCGCAACAAGGAACACAGATCTCGTATGGAGGCCCAGTCATTGGTGGTGAAGTGGTGCTGTTCCGCAGAGCGACTCACCCGTGCGTGCTGAAGCTGAAACTTCACTATCACCAGTCTGGCCAGCATGTGCAAGGTGGAGTCGCATATGAGGCGGTCAGCGGGAAGGCCAAAGTTACGCTGCAGCGCTGACAAGCGAGCAGCAGCAGGGTGAGAACGCCGAAAGCGCGCACAGACAGCCCGCACTCTATGCAGCAGCTCTGACATATCGGGGTAATTTTGAAGGAATCTCTGCACCACCAAATTCAGCACATGCGCCAGGCAAGGGATGTGTGTCAAACCGGCTAGTCCCAGAGCTGCTACGAGATTTTGCCCATTATCGCACACTACCACGCCGGGCTTGAGGCTCACTGGCACCAACCACTCATCGGTCTGTTGTTCAAGGCCCGTCCACAGCTCCTGCGCGGTGTGGGGTTTGTCCCCCAAACAGATAAGTTTTAAAACTGCCTGCTGTCGTTTACCCCTGGCTGTGCTGAAGTTGGTGGTGAAGGTGTTACGCTGACCGGATGAGGAAGCGGAGTAGGAGAAGGAAGCAAAAGGAGGCAAACTGAAGCGCCCTGCAATCCTCAGTGGTGGAAGGACATGCGCCAAACTGCTATCCGCCTCAGGCCCAGCCGCCACTGCATTTACCCAGTGTGCTGTTATGGAGATAGAATGTCCCTGACCGTGCTTACTGGTCCATGTATCCGTAGTGAGGTGCACCTTGCCACAGATGGCATTGCTCAGTGTACACCTGATTTTGTCCCCCACTTGGTTGTGCAGGGAAGAGATGGCTCGCCTGGAAAAGTAGTGGCGGCTGGGTATGACGTACTGTGGGATAGCCACCGCCATAAGGCCTTTAAAACTCTCCGTCTCCACCCAGACGGAAGGACATCATTTCAAAGGCCAGTAATTTAGAAATGGTGGCATTCAGGGCTAGTGATCGTGGGTGGGTAGGGGGGTACTTCCTCTTCCTCTCCAGTGTTTGGAAGATGGAGAGCTGAATGCTTCCGTGGGACATTGTGGAGATGCTTGGTGACCCAGGTGGTGGTGTTGCTGGCAGATCCTCTGTTTGCGAGGTGGCAGGTGGCACTGTCACTCCAGAGGTGGATGAAGAGGCCGAGACTGCAGCAGAAGAGGAAGCAGGAGGAGCCAGAGACCTTTCTTGGTTTTTGAGGTGTCTACTCCACTGCAGCTCATGATTTGCACTTAAATGCCTGGTCATGCAGGTTGTGCTCAGGTTGAGAACGTTTATGCCTTGCTTCAGGCTCTGATTGCACAGCGTGCAAACCACTCGTGTCTTGTCGTCAGCACATTGTCTGAAGAACTGCCACGCCAGGGAACTCCTTGGAGCTGGCTTTGGTGTGCTCGGTCCCTTGCTGCGGTGAGCAGTAGCAGGCGTACTGTCTAGGGGACGACCGCTCCGCTTTTGCACCCTGCTCCCTCTTCTGCTGTGCTGGTGGCTCTGTGCGACCACTTCCTCCGAACTACATAGGTCACTCGCATGACCTTGATTCCATGTGGGGTTGAGGACCTCATTGTCCTCCACATCATATTCCACCCAGTCTTCACCCTTGCCCTCCTTGTCAGTCTGCACACTTTCGAAAGCCCCAGCTTTGGCACAGTTGGCACCTGTGTTTTGTCATCATCCGAGATTTGCTGCGATGGTCCTCCCATGTACTCATCTTGAAACATAAGTGGTTGGGCATCGGTGCACTCAATGGGCCAGATTTATCATTATCTCAGGTGAGAATAATGAAGTGAAAAAGTCCCCAAAAAAGTCCCAAACGCTAAAACTGCGCACAAATTTGTGACTTTTTTCTGCTCTGCACTATGCTCACCAGTTTTCTGAAAGTGGGCGTGTTTTTTATGTAAATGAATCTCTAGACAGATTTACTATTGGGACTATTTAAAAAGTCGCAAAAAAGTCGCAATTTCACACCAGTGAGGACCATGCTTATCTTATGAGACTTTTTAATAGAACATGCGACTTTTTCATAAAAACGTGCGACTTTTTCGTAAAGATGTGCGACTTTTGTAAAGCTGCTTACTGACGGATAAACTGCTACCGTCAAACCACATTTATTACAGTCTTAAAGGGCCGATCATAAATCTGACTTGGCTAAAGCTGACTTTAGCCATATGTGAAAGTGGAGTGAGCTGTCAGAGTAAAGATACATCTGGCCCAATATCTTCCACTTCTGGGGCAGGGATAGGTGGATGGCCCTGGGAAACCCTGCTAACAGAGTCATCAAAAAGCAGAAGAGACTGCTGCATGACTTGAGGGGGTGAGGTGAAAGACTGATGGACATCGGCTGTAGGTGCCAACTGTGGTCTTTCAGCAGGAGACTGGGTGGGAGACAATGTGAAAGTACTGGATCCACTGTCAGCAACCCAATCTACTATCTCCTGTACTTGTTCAGACCTCACCATTCGTAGAGCAGCATTAGGCCCGACCAAATACCGTTGCAGGTTTTGTCACCTACTCACACCCGAGGAAGGGGTTTCACTTGGGCGTGTAGCTGGCACAGATCGACCACTTCCTCTTTCTGCAACAGGAGCTCCACCAGCAGCACCATGACCTGGGCCACGTCCCTTATTTGACGCTCTCCTGATATTTCTCAAATTTAGGATCTTGCCCAAAATGGTTGTTTTTCAAATAACTGAATAGAACCACAGTATGTAAAGGGTGTATTTCACACGTACTGATCCAGACTAGGCCACAATTCAAGTTTTTTTTTACCAAAATGGTTGTTTTTTCAAATAACTGAATAGAACCACAGTATCTAAAGTGTGTATCTCACAATGACATACAGTACAGACCAAAAGTTTGGACACACCTTCTCATTCAAAGAGTTTTCTTTATTTTCATGACTATGAAGGCATCAAAACTATGAATTAACACATGTGGAATTATATACATAACAAACAAGTGTGAAACAACTGAAAATATGTCATATTCTAGGTTCTTCAAAGTAGCCACCTTTTGCTTTGATTACTGCTTTGCACACTCTTGGCATTCTCTTGATGAACTTCAAGTGGTAGTCACCTGAAATGGTCTTCCAACAGTCTTGAAGGAGTTCCCAGAGATGCTTAGCACTTGTTGGCCCTTTTGCCTTCACTCTGTGGTCCAGCTCACCCCAAACCATCTCGATTGGGTTCAGGTCCGGTGATTGTGGAGGCCAGGTCATCTGGCGCAGCACCCCATCACTCTCCTTCATGGTCAAATAGCCCTTACTTTCAAAGTTTTCCCAATTTTTCGGCTGACTGACTGACCTTTATTTCTTAAAGTAATGATGGCCACTCGTTTTTCTTTACTTAGCTGCTTTTTTCTTGCCATAGTACAAATTCTAACAGTCTACTCAGTAGGACTATCAGCTGTGTATCCACCTGACTTCTCCTCAACGCAACTTATGGTCCCAACACCATTTATAAGGCAAGAAATCCCACTTATTAAACCTGACCGGGCACACCTGTGAAGTGAAAACCATTTCAGGGGACTACCTCTTGAAGCTCATCAAGAGAATGCCAAGAGTGTGCAAAGCAGTAATCAAAGCAAAAGCTGGCTACTTTGAAGAACCTAGAATATGACATATTTTCAGTTGTTTCACACTTGTTTGTTATGTATATAATTCCACATGTGTTAATTCATAGTTTTGATGCCTTCAGTGTGAATCTACAATTTTCATAGTCATGAAAATAAAGAAAACTCTTTGAATGAGAAGGTGTGTCCAAACTTTTGGTCTGTACTGTATGCAGCAAAGGCTGCAAAATTAAGTTTTTTTGCCCAAAATGGGTGTTTGTTTAATAACTGAATATGACAGCAGTATATAACCCTTGAATTTCACACGTGCTGATGCAGCAAGGCTGTAAAATTGCGTATTTTGCCCAGAAAGGGTGTTTTATTAATAGAAGAATATAACCACATTATCTAAAGAGTGTATCTCACACATACAGATCCAGGCTAGGCCGCAATTTAAGCTTTTTGCCCAAAATGGCTGTTTGTTTAATAACAGAATATGACAGCAGTATATAACCCTTGAATTTCACATGTGCTGATGCAGCAAGGCTGTAAAATGGTGTATTTTGCCCAAAAAGGGTGTTTTTAAGAAAATTATAGGTGTATCTCTAGCTTAAAAGTGCACACTGACTAATCCTGCAAAGGCACCAGATGTTGGATATTGCCAAAAATGGGTGCTTTTTTAAAGCCAGAAAATTATTTCATTTTTTAAAACTTGTTTTTAACAATTAATGTAAGATTGGCACACTCATACATCCGGAGCCCCACAGAGTTTAAACAATTTATTATAACTGTACTTAGTTAAAATATAATAAAATACAATAAAATACCTTTATGAATAAAATATATAGGAAAGAATTAAACAGTGGATTCAGTTATTTCTATATTGTTATGGTTTACTTATTGCAGATACTAATGATATCCGAAATAAGTATAAATGCCCTGGATATGACTTGGTTACATATGAATATATCTCTTGTGGACCTATTAGTTCTGTGTCTGGATCATATAATCACATATCAGGCTCAATAGTAACTGTCTGCTGAATTTCAACAGTAAATCACCAACATACATATATAACACTTCTTATTTGCTGATTAGAGGTAGGTGTATGCAAAAAGCCTCTTTCCTTTGTTATTAACAGTGCACTGTTTGATCGGGGTTCAAGTGTCACAACCAGACAGTTGAGAAACTCTGACAGGAGCTTTCCAGATCCTCCTCCTTGAGTTTCTTTGTTTTGGTTAAGTTCCTCATCTCGTTAGTCTATCTCAGCTGTCATGCAGTTGGACTGATTGCTGCCCTTTAAGTTTCTCCCCAGAATGCAGTAGTGTGCGGCTTATACAACTTCCTGGAGTGTGTGTGCATGCTGTTCCTAGTTCCCAGTCCACAGTCCCCAGTCGTCTGCAAGATAAGTTCTGTTTATGTATTTATGATTTTCTGTTTTCTGGATCCAGGTGACCCTGACTCCCTCCGTGTCTGTGTAGGGAGCCGGTGGTCGTGTCCCCTCACTATTGTAGGGTCTTCAGGTGTAAGATAGTCGAGGTACGTGGATATGCGCCCATCCACCTTTGGGGTGGTCGCATAGGCTGAGCAATAAGGGAGAGCGGCAGGTCTCATGCAGGGGTCTTCCTTTTGTTCCTTAGTTGTGGATCCAGTGAGTCATTGTTTATTTTGTATTGTCTTGTTTCCTGTACACCATCCGTGACATTATAAGCCGCCAAAACCGTCTCAAGCATGGATCCGGTTTCACTTTTGGCTGAGCGCTTCCAGGGTCTTTCATTGGAGGTAGCTGATCTCCGTAAGACTTTTTCTCAGTTTCAAGTGACCGGTTCAGCTTGCGTTCATGGAGTTTGTTCTGAGCCTAAGATCTCGCTCCCGGATACGTTCTCCGGGGGTAGTGAGTATTTTGTGCGTTTTAGAGAGGCTTGCAAACTCCATTTTCGCCTTCTTCCCCATTCCTCTGGTGATGAAGAACGGAGGGTGGGGATCATTATATCGCTGCTCAGGGGTAACGCTCAATCCTGGGCCTTTTCGCTGCCGGAGGGGGCACGGCCCCTCCGTTCAGTGGATGAATTCTTTTTAGCCCTGGGTCAGATATATTATGATCATCCGGATCGTATTGCTCTGGCTGAGTCTAGACTATGTCTGTTATGCCAGGGTAAACAATCCGCAGAGATATACTGCTCAGAATTTCGGACATGGGCAGCTGATACTGGTTGGAATGATGCTGCACTCCGAAGTCAATTTTGCCATGGTCTTTCAGAGAGATTGAAAGATGCATTTGCCTTTCATGAGAGACCTACCTCCTTGGATTCTGCTATGTCTCAGGCCGTTCGTATTGACAGGCGTCTTAGAGAGAGAGGAGAGATCTCTCCTTCCTGTCATACTCAGTCCCGGGACAGTGCAGCGGTCTCTTTCTGTGCGCAGGGGTCTCAGTCGCTGTCAGCCCCTTCTGAGCAGGAGCCCATGCAGCTGGGGTTGATTGCCTCTGACAATAGAAGATTCAGCCCGCATGGGAGGGTTTGTTTTTGTTGTGGAGGTATAAATCATTTGGCAAATGTTTGTCCCTCTAGGAGATTCAGGCAGTTTTCTGGGAGTAATAAAGAAATAAAAAGGAAAAAATCTTTTAAAAATGTTCCGTCTGTTACTATTGGCAGGGTTGAGGCGGAAATTGAAGGTTTTCCGTTTGCTTGTAGTTCCCGTTTTGTCCTGCCTGCTAGGGTGGCGCTAGAGAGCAAAAGCATTTTTTGTGAGATTTTTGTCAATCTCATTGATAATCAATTTGCAATAACTCATGGTTTCCAGGTATGCACTTTGGGAAAGGATATTCCTGTTTTTGCTATTGATTCCGCTCCACTTTCTCAGAAATCATTAAAGGGCATAGTTCACAATATCCGTTTAATTGTGAGTGATGCTCATGTTGAGGATGTGTCATGTTTCGTCCTTAGCGGTTTGCCTACTCCTCTAGTGTTGGGGCTACCCTGGCTCACTAAACATAACCCCACCATTGATTGGCAAGCGAGGCAAATAAATGGTTGGAGTGACTTTTGCAGAGAGAATTGCCTCATGACATCTGTTTCTGAGGTTTCTACTAAGACTGTACCACCTTTCCTCTCTGAATTTTCGGATGTCTTCTCTGAGAGTGGAGTTCAGGATTTGCCCCCACACAGGGAGTACGATTGCCCTATTAACCTCATCCCAGGCGCCAAGCTGCCTAAATCTCGTTTATACAATCTTTCCCAACCTGAGAGGGTCGCTATGCGTGCTTATATCTCTGAGAGTCTGAGAAAAGGACACATACGACCCTCGAAGTCACCTGTTGCCGCTGGTTTTTTCTTTGTTAAGAAAAAAGATGGTTCTTTAAGACCTTGTCTGGATTTCAGGGAGCTGAACAGTATCACTATTCGTGACCCTTATCCGCTTCCTCTGATCCCGGACCTGTTTAACCAGGTTGTTGGGGCTAAAATCTTTTCCAAGTTAGACCTAAGAGGGGCATACAACCTGGTCAGGGTCAGAGAAGGAAACGAATGGAAGACGGCTTTCAATACCCCTGAGGGCCATTTTGAGAATTTGGTTATGCCTTTTGGTTTGATGAATGCCCCAGCCGTTTTTCAGCATTTCGTGAACAGCATTTTTTATCATTTAATGGGAAAATTTGTATTAGTGTATTTGGATGACATTTTGATTTTTTCTCCTGATTTCAAGACTCATAAGGAACATTTACGTCAGGTCTTGCTCATCCTGCGGGAGAATAAATTATACGCAAAACTGGAAAAATGTGTGTTTGCGGTTCCAGAAATTCAATTTCTGGGGTTTCTTCTCTCCGCTTCTGGTTTTCGCATGGACCCCGAGAAGGTCCGCGCTGTGCTTGAGTGGGAGCTTCCTGAGAATCAGAAGGCACTGATGCGTTTTTTGGGCTTTGCCAATTATTACAGGAAATTTATTTTGAATTATTCCTCTGTTGTTAAACCACTCACTGATATGACCAGAAAGGGGGTAGATTTTTCTTCCTGGTCGGTAGAGGCGCGTAAGGCCTTTTCTAATATCAAGGAGAGTTTTGCTTCCGCTCCCATCCTGGTACAACCTAATATTTCGTTACCCTTCATAGTTGAGGTTGATGCTTCTGAGGTAGGGGTGGGTGCGGTCTTGTCTCAGGGTTCCTCTCCTGCCAAATGGCAACCGTGTGCCTTTTTCTCAAAGAAACTCTCCTCCGCAGAGAGAAATTATGATGTGGGAGATAGGGAATTGTTGGCCATCAAGTTGGCTTTTGAAGAATGGCGCCATTGGCTAGAGGGAGCCAGACACCCTATTACTGTGTTTACTGACCATAAAAATCTGGCCTACTTGGAGTCAGCCAAGCGTCTGAACCCGAGACAGGCCAGATGGTCTTTGTTCTTTTCAAGGTTTAATTTTGTTGTCACGTTCCGCCCTGGGGTTAAGAATGTGAAGGCAGATGCCCTGTCACGTTGTTTTCCGGGAGGTGGGAATTTTGAAGACCCGGGTCCCATTTTGGCTGAAGGTGTGGTGGTCTCTGCTCTTTTTCCTGAATTGGAGGCAGAGGTGCAGGCAGCCCAGTCAGAGGCTCCTGATCTTTGTCCTCCTGGGAGGTTGTTTGTGCCTCTCGCTTTGAGACACAAGATTTTTAAGGAACACCACGATACGGTCCTTGCTGGGCACCCGGGGGCAAGAGCCACACTGGATCTCATCGCTCGGAGATTCTGGTGGCCTGCGCTTCGTAAGTCGGTTGAGGGTTTTGTGGCAGCTTGCGAGACTTGCGCTCGTGCCAAAGTCCCTCATTCACGGCAATCAGGTCCTCTCCTTCCCTTGCCCATTCCTTCCCGTCCTTGGACACATCTGTCCATGGACTTCATAACGGACTTGCCTCGTTCCTCGGGGAAGACTGTGATTCTTGTGGTGGTGGACCGTTTTAGCAAAATGGTTCATTTCATCCCTTTTCCTGGTTTGCCCAATGCTAAGACGCTGGCGCAGGCATTTATTGACCACATTGTCAAATTGCATGGTATTCCTTCAGACATAGTCTCTGATAGGGGCACGCAGTTTGTTTCCAGATTCTGGAAGGCTTTCTGTTCTCGCTTGGGGGTTCGGTTGTCATTCTCTTCTGCTTTCCACCCGCAGTCGAATGGCCAGACAGAGCGCGTCAATCAGAATCTGGAGACATATCTGCGCTGTTTTGTGGTGGAGAATCAGGAGGATTGGTGTTCTTTTTTGTCCCTTGCTGAGTTTGCTTTAAATAACCGTCGTCAGGAGTCCTCTGATAAGTCACCATTTTTTGGTGCATATGGGTTTCATCCGCAGTTTGGGACTTTCTCGGGAGAGGGATCTTCTGGTTTACCTGATGAGGACAGATTCTCCTCGTCTTTGTCATCTATTTGGCAAAAGATTCAGGATAATCTAAAGAGCATGAGTGAGAGATATAAGCGTGTGGCAGATAAGAGACGTGTGCCTGGTCCGGACCTGAATGTTGGTGATCTGGTGTGGTTGTCTACCAAGAATATCAAATTGAAGGTTCCCTCCTGGAAGTTGGGTCCTAGGTTTATTGGGCCTTACAAGATCCTGTCTGTAATCAATCCTGTTGCCTACCGTCTTGATCTTTCTCAGACTTGGAAGATCCATAATGTTTTTCATAAGTCCTTATTGAAACCTTATGTTCAACCTATTGTAGAAAAAGGTTACAGCCAGCTCACCTTCCGATCCTGTGTAGCGGTGCACGGGGCGGACTCAAGCCAGTCCGGCGGTAAATAGACAAAGTAGAAAAAGGCTCCGGCACCAAAGGACGTTTTGTGAAAAAATCCCGGTCTTTATTAAATTCTTCACCAAAATACAGGTACAGACAGCAACAGTGACACAGGAACCCACTGCTCCCCACGATCTACGCGTTTCAAACGGTGTCGTTCTTAGTCATGATCTAAGGCGTCTGGCGTGCACCGGGCTGAAATAAGGCTCAACCCCGAGACACCCGCCCACAAGGAGGGATCTCAAGAAACCAGGGTAAGTCAAAAATCAGTCCGGTGGACGCGAGACACCTGTGCAAACAAGTTCACCTGTGGCATAAACATTTCCATACCCGAAGTGCTACAACATATAATACTATATATAATACAATGAATAAAAATAGCAAAGTGTAATTACTCTACTCCAAAACAAAGAAAAGAAAAAAACATATAGTTCTGACAAACATATATACATATGATTCATAATTTGACAGCCCAGCATGGTATAAATGCACTAATGTTGTTCATTGGGAACAGACAAACGATATATATCAAGGAAAAACATATCAGAAGAGAGAACTACATGTATATATATGTGTATATACAAACATATATACAGTATGCACACACGCAAGATTGATATAGAGTGAAGTTGATAGTATTCCATAGTCCTATGTCAGTGAGGCCCAGATCCACCAAATTCTTCATGAAAAAATGAATGAATGAAATATTCAGCTAATCACTCTCAGCGAATTAACGCAAGGTGTGAACAGGCATCAAGGTTCATATGCAGAAACCAATCTGACATATTGTAATAATTATGGTGTATTCGGGAGTCACTGACAGGACTACCATTTCACCCAGAGTTTGTCTTCTATCCTTCAGATCCGTCTGTTAAGAGGACGCTCCATGTGAACCGCGTCACACTCTCCAAAGGACGGACTAGTCTATAAGGGAGGACTGGGCATGCCATTCCATTATAGTATGAACTTATGTAGCCCGACGATAGTAAAAAAGGACCACATAGTATAACTGGGACAAAATCTGTAAGTATTATATATACTTTTTTGGAAGCAAACAAACAGTGTATTTTATTATTGTTATCTATGATTTTAGTCTTAGTATGGTTGTATTATCATCCTGATATATTATATTTAAGACAGACATTTATATATCAATAGTTTTTATACATTTTTTATATATTATTATTTGTTGTTACTGCTATCATCTGCTTTTTATTGTCCCCATGTTCATGTGCGCATTCCCATATATCATTCGAATATTTCAATGTTCTCAACATCTGTCCAGATATAATTCTGGGGATATTATACAGAGAACATGGGGGAAGGAAAAGATAAAAGAAAAAAGCAGTAACATACAATGTGTCTGTCTTTGAATTCACCATTTGACATGGTAAGTTCCCATATGTGTTGGAACACATGAGTCAATTGTAATGCAGGGCAGCACAAATGTAACATCACAACATCGGTGTCTTATATGGATCATACATAGTTCATTGATGAAAAATCCTCATAGTAATATATATGTCAAAATCACATGATAATCATAGAGCGGTCAGATCATAAGTATCGGAGAGAGTGCATACAATTAATTAAAATTGACTATAAAATAAAATATGTGTGGGTAAGTATAAAAACAAGGCAAAACCATGGTTATGCTGCATATAGATATTAGTACAGGTACATTAATTCCCTTTTGAGATTAAGACTGTATGGGACTCTGGTATTGAGTCTCCAGATCCAAAATGCTTCCCTGAGGAGGATTTTTTGTTTAATATCACCGCCTCTCTGGGGTAAAGTGACACGCTCAAAGGCAAAGGTACTTAGTGTGTCTATATTGCGGTTATGTATATGTATGAAATGGATTGCCGCATTAGATACTCCTGTGGCTGTTGGATTATGTATGTAGTTGAGATGTTCACGCAATCGGTCCTTAAATTTTCTGATAGTGCAGCCTACATATATTAAATCACAGGTGGTGCAAATAATAATGTAGATGACTCCCATCGTGTTGCAATTTATGAAGCTCTTGACAGGGAAGGTTTCAGTATGCGTAGAGTTGTGGAATTGTTTGGTATTTTTAGCGACTTTACATGTTTTACATCTCGTGTGTCCACATTTCGAAAAACCAGTATATTTTAACCATGTAGATGGATTTTTGGGGCACATTGAGGTGTACAGGGAGGGGGAGAGTGTTTTTCCCAAAGTGTCAGGTCTTTTATATACTACCCGGCAACCTAGTTTTAGAGTGTCCCTCAAGATGTCATCCTCATACAAAATAGGTAAACATCTATGAATGATGTTCTTGATTTCAGCAAACTGTCTGCTGTATGTGAGTACTATTGTTGGTATGATGTTATTATTTTTTTTATTTTTTTTATTTTTTTCACAGGTGGTTTCAAATTTGACACTATTTTTATTTTTATGTCCATCCCTTCCTCCATTAATGACCGGATTTATTAATTCTCTCTTGGTATTAAGGTTTAGAAGTTTGGCTCTGGATTTATTTTTCGCAATTTTAAAGCCCCTATGGAGCATCCATTGGGGATAGCCTCGCATTTGTAAACGTCTCCACACTTCAATACATTCCCTGTCAAAAGCCTCATCTGTGCTGCAATTTCTCCTAGCTCTTGTGAATTCACCAACAGGAATACTTTTAATAGTATGAAGTGGATGATGGGAGTTGGCTTTAAGGATAGTGTTGCCAGACACCTCCTTACGGTAGGTCTCTGTCAACACCACCCTATCCGCCACCCCAATCAATGTCAAATCCAGAAAATGAATGGTTGTAGGATGATATACGTGTGTGAATCTCAAATTGTATGCATTCTGATTAAGGTAGTGAGCGAAGTCCGGTATGGCAGACACATCGCCCCCCCATATGAGGAGCAAATCATCGATGTATCTGCCATACCAGACAATACACTCAGAGAAGGGGTTGTCAACTGAGAAAACATACTTTTCCTCCCAGAACGCCATAGCTATATTAGCTAGAGATGGGGAGAATTTGGCTCCCATAGAAACACCTGAGATCTGGACATAAAAGACCTCATCAAATACAAAATAATTATGTGTTAGCAGATACGAAGTAACTTCCAACACATAATCAATGAACATGTCAGAGTAACCACTATATTTATGCAGGCTATACTCCAAGGCTAGGAGAGCATATGAGTGGGGAATGGAAGGATACAGCGCTACAACATCCAATGTGATCCAAGTGTATTCTTTGGACCAAGTACAATTATACATATACCTAAGTACATTATTTGTATCTCTAATGTATCTAGGTGATCTTTTTACTAAGGGTTGCAGCACTGAGTCCAACCATTCTCCTAATTTCTCCGTTAAGGATCCGATGCCAGACACTATGAGTCGTAAAGGTGGGGGGTTGAGCCCTTTGTGCATCTTAGGAAGGGCGTGGATTATGGGAGTAACGGGATATTCTACATTCAAAAAGTCAAATTGTTTTTGAGTTATGTGTCCCTTTTCCAGGCCCTTATCTAAGATGAGAGTCAGTTCTTTTTTATATGTTATAAGAGGGTTTTGTTTTAGAATATGATATGTGGTGATGTCAGACAAGAGTCCCAACATCAGTGAGTGATAACATGTCTTGTCGAGCACCACCACAGACCCTCCCTTATCTGCCATCTTTATTATCAAATTTTTGTTATCTTCTAATTGTTTTAGGGCAGTTCTCTGCAGTGTATTCAGATTGTGTTTTTTGACAACAGGGATCGAATCCTGGACCTTCAGTAATTTTCTTTCTATTACTTCCTGAAATATGTCCATGCTGGTAGTACGGAATTTCAGGGGGTAGTAGTTTTTATTAGAAGTCTTAAAACTATGCTGTTTATTCTGGTCAGATGGTTCTCCTCCCTCCCCATGAAGATCCACAAGACAAAGTAAGGACTGTTGTTCTTTAAAAGACAGATTGGTATATATATTGTCATCTGTCAGTTTATCCTCATTTGTCGCTGTATCTTCATGTGGAGGGGGGGCTTCAGAAAAACACCTTCGCAATGTAAGGTTCCTAATGAATCTATTCACTTGTAAAATAGTAGTGAAGGGATCAAAATTGGTATTAGGTACAAAATTCAAACCCAAGGAGAGTACATTCTTTTGGTCAGGGGTTAATTCCTGGCTAGACAGATTTATCACATCTAACATTATATTACTCTCCAAAGATCCAGCATTCATTTGTTCTGCAGGCGGGTCGACATCTGGTGGGGTCTTTTTGTGTTTGCGACCCCCCCTTCTGCGCCGTTTTTTGGTTGTTCCGGTTTGTCCCTATTATTTCTACTTTTTTGATAGTAGGATAATTTGGGTTGATGGGGTTCACGGATTCGTGATTCATTGATTATATCTTCCCCTATAGATTCACAGGATTCAGATGTTTCAAGTTCCGAATTGCTGAAACTAACCCTGCGGGGTAAGTCCTGTTTAATGGGGGTTTTCTTATTTTTGATGTATTTTTTATTGATGTATTTCTTTTTTAAGATGGATTTAGGTGTGCTATGCGGGTTTTCTCTTCTCCCCCATTCATATACTTGGTTGTTATTATAGTCATAGAGGTCCCTTTGGAATTTGCGGTGTTTCATCTCCATTATGCTGTCTTCCATTTCTTTAATAGATGTCATAATCTCCTCTTCTTTTTTGGCAAAATCTCCACATGTTTTATATTTTTCAAGAGCATCTCTACATGTATCCATTTCTTTTTGTATGTGGATGAGTCTCTCTGCCTCATGCTCTATAATCAGAGACATCAGCTGCAGTGAGCAATCACTAAGTGCTTTGTTCCAGTTTAACACAAATGAGTCCGAGAAAATTGTGGTTGGGATCTTTTTTAATCTCAGACCTCGTGGTATCATTTCTCTTTCCACATATTTTATCAAGGTCGTATGATCCCACCAGACTTTGATCTCATGGGTTAAAAGTCTTTCCAGTTCTTGTAATTGGAATTTCATGCCACTTTCATCACTCAATATTAGTTCACATGTTGAGAAGACTTTGTCCGCTTTGGACTTGCGGTCTAATCATGCAGCAAAAGCCATGTTTGGCTCGGAATACAGTGGGTCAGCGTTCACACTGTGCTATTTCAAGTACGGGATATAATGTTTGTCCAATTAGAATGTGTACAATTATAACTTGGGATCAGGTGAGCACGAGCGCTTGTAGCAATATATAGTAGAAAAAGGTTACAGCCAGCTCACCTTCCGATCCTGTGTAGCGGTGCACGGGGCGGACTATCCTTTTCCTTTCCCCATGTTCTCTGTATAATATCCCCAGAATTATATCTGGACAGATGTTGAGAACATTGAAATATTCGAATGATATATGGGAATGCGCACATGAACATGGGGACAATGAAAAGGAGATGATAGCAGTAACAACAAATAATAATATATAAAAAATGTATAAAAACTATTGATATATAAATGTCTGTCTTAAATATAATATATCAGGATGATAATACAACCATACTAAGACTAAAATCATAGATAACAATAATAAAATACACTGTTTGTTTGCTTCCAAAAAAGTATATATAATACTTACAGATTTTGTCCCAGTTATACTATGTGGTCCTTTTTTACTATCGTCGGGCTACATAAGTTCATACTATAATGGAATGGCATGCCCAGTCCTCCCTTATAGACTAGTCCGTCCTTTGGAGAGTGTGACGCGGTTCACATGGAGCGTCCTCTTAACAGACGGATCTGAAGGATAGAAGACAAACTCTGGGTGAAATGGTAGTCCTGTCAGTGACTCCCGAATACACCATAATTATTACAATATGTCGGATTGGTTTCTGCATATGAACCTTGATGCCTGTTCACACCTTACGTTAATTCGCTGAGAGTGATTAGCTGAATATTTCATTCATTCATTTTTTCATAAAGAATTTGGTGGATCTGGGCCTCACTGACATAGGACTATGGAATACTATCAACTTCACTCCGTATCAATCTTGCGTGTGTGCATATATATGTTTGTATATACACATATATATACATGTAGTTCTCTCTTCTGATATGTTTTTCCTTGATATATATCGTTTGTCTGTTCCCAATGAACAACATTAGTGCATTTATACCATGCTGGGCTGTCAAATTATGAATCATATGTATATATGTTTGTCAGAACTATATGTTTTTTTCTTTTCTTTGTTTTGGAGTAGAGTAATTACACTTTGCTATTTTTATTCATTGTATTATATATAGTATTATATGTTGTAGCACTTCGGGTATGGAAATGTTTATGCCACAGGTGAACTTGTTTGCACAGGTGTCTCGCGTCCACCGGACTGATTTTTGACTTACCCTGGTTTCTTGAGATCCCTCCTTGTGGGCGGGTGTCTCGGGGTTGAGCCTTATTTCAGCCCGGTGCACGCCAGACGCCTTAGATCATGACTAAGAACGACACCGTTCGAAACGCGTAGATCGTGGGGAGCAGTGGGTTCCTGTGTCACTGTTGCTGTCTGTACCTGTATTTTGGTGAAGAATTTAATAAAGACCGGGATTTTTTCACAAAACGTCCTTTGGTGCCGGAGCCTTTTTCTACTTTGTCTTTCAACGTATTGTACCCTCGCCTTTGCCTCCTCCTCCGATTATGGTTGATGGAAATCTTGAATTTCAGGTCTCTAGGATTGTCAGGTCTTCTCGTCTTGTCCGCGGTTCCCTCCAGTACCTCGTTCATTGGGAGGGTTATGGTCCTGAGGAGAGGATGTGGGTCCCAGTGACGGACATTAAGGCCACTCGTCTCATCAGGGCTTTCCATAGGTCCCATCCTGAGAAGGTGGGCCCTGAGTGTCCGGAGTCTACTCGTAGAGGGAGGGGTACTGTCACAACCAGACAGTTGAGAAGCTCTGACAGGAGCTTTCCAGATCCTCCTCCTTGAGTTTCTTTGTTTTGGTTAAGTTCCTCATCTCGTTAGTCTATCTCAGCTGTCATGCAGTTGGATTGATTGCTGCCCTTCAAGTTTCTCCCCAGAATGCAGTAGTGTGCGGCTTATACAACTTCCTGGAGTGTGTGTGCATGCTGTTCCTAGTTCCCAGTCCACAGTCCCCAGTCGTCTGCAAGATAAGTTCTGTTTATGTATTTATGATTTTCTGTTTTCTGGATCCAGGTGACCCTGACTCCCTCCGTGTCTGTGTAGGGAGCCGGTGGTCGTGTCCCCTCACTATTGTAGGGTCTTCAGGTGTAAGATAGTCGAGGTACGTGGATATGCGCCCATCCACCTTTGGGGTGGTCGCATAGGCTGAGCAATAAGGGAGAGCGGCAGGTCTCATGCAGGGGTCTCCCTTTTGTTCCTTAGTTGTGGATCCAGTGAGTCATTGTTTATTTTGTATTGTCTTGTTTCCTGTACACCATCCGTGACATCAAGTCTTTCAGGGGTGAAACTTACGCCAGACGCGTTTCGGGGATAACTCTCCCCTTCCTCAGTGGCAGTGATGCCACTGAGGAAGGGGAGAGTTATCCCCGAAACGCGTCTGGCGTAAGTTTCACCCCTGAAAGACTTGAACCCCGATCAAACAGTGCACTGTTAATAACAAAGGATATCGTGGAATCAAGAAAGAGGCTTTTTGCAAAAACCGACATAGCAAAGACCGGGACGCCGGCCTGCAATCGGAACTAACTACTCGAAAAAAAACAGCTGAACAAAAAGGAAAGGTAAGCCCACAACTGTGGGTTATTGGTATTGACTATAACTCTAACGTACATCTTGCGAAAAACATCAGCACAGTTTCTGCTTATGGAGAATCTTTGCATGTGATCTTTTATACTGATTCTGTGATGCCGTTTTTTCGAATGCCAATATAAATGAAAGTCTGGGTAGAAAAATCTTTCGGATAAAACCCTTTTTTCGGATATTTTCTCATGAGAAACTGACCACAGACTATCTGGGAAGTGTATGGACTACGCAAATAAGAAGTGTTATATATGTATGTTGGTGATTTACTGTTGAAATTCAGCAGACAGTTACTATTGAGCCTGATATGTGATTATATGATCCAGACACAGAACTAATAGGTCCACAAGAGATATATTCATATGTAACCAAGTCATATCCAGGGCATTTATACTTATTTCGGATATCATTAGTATCTGCAATAAGTAAACTATAACAATATAGAAATAACTGAATCCACTGTTTAATTCTTTCTTATATATTTTATTCATAAAGGTATTTTATTGTATTTTATTATATTTTAACTAAGTACAGTTATAATAAACTGTTTAAACTTTGTGGGGCTCCGCATGTATGAGTGTGCCAATCTTACATTAACAGTTATTTTAATTTAAAGGGTGAATCATCAGATTGTGCACCTCCTGTGGTTGTGGGGTCGGTGAGCTATTTCCAAGACATTTGTTTGTTTTTAACAATCACAGATGCAGCAAGGGCTGCAATATTAAGTATTTTGCAAAAAAGGGTGTTTTTTTTACTAACAGAATATGAAAGCTGAATATAACGTTTGAATTTTACACGTGCAGATGCAGCTAGGGCTGTAAAATAGTGTATAAAGGGTGTTTTTAAAATCCAAGGAAATTATGGCTGTATTTCTAGCTTAAATTGCACACTGGCTAATCCTGCAAAGGCAACAGATGTTTTATATTGCCAAAAAAGTGTTTTTTTTACTAATAGAATATGAAAGCTGTATATAACGATTGAATTTCACACATGCAGATGCAGCAAGGGCTGTAAAATAGTGTACTTTGCCACCTAACTAATAGACGGATAAAAGTAATTTTTTACTGTCACTGGGCTCAGGGCAGGGTAAAAAGATTGTGCACTGCACCAACACAACTAAATCTATGTAGATCGCTGAGTTCAATTGGAGTTCTGATAACAGATTCTGTCCTATTCTCTCCCTCACAGCAGCAGCAGCATCCTCTCCCTACACTAAGAACAATTTATTTTACTGAAATGTTCGGGTTTGGGTCCGGGGTCCAAAAATCCTAAAGTTCGGTACGAACCCGAACTTTACAGTTCGGGTTCGCCCAACCCTACTCAGGAGAATTCTTTAACCTCTTCCGGACACAGGGCGTACAGGTACGCCCTTATGTCCTGGTACTTAAGGACACAGGGAGTACTTGTACGCCCTGTGTATTTTCGATCACCGCCGCGCGGCGGGCGGTGATCGGAACCCGGTCCTGTGCCTCTGTCCCCCCCCCCCCGTGTAGGCGATCGCAGCAAACCGCAGGTCAATTCAGACCTGCGGTTTGCTGCGTTTCTGGGTTATTCGGGTCTCTGAGGACCCGATAACCTGGAACAGGATGGTGATCGGTGGTGTGTTTTTACCCCACCAATCACCTTCCTTAGAACCTTTGACATCACCTTTAATTGTGACATAACCTCTCAGGATCGCCTCTGATTGGTAGGAGGACGGGCCAGCGGGAGATTCAAATCATAGGAGCGCTCCTCTCCTCCTCCTTTTGTGTCCGGAGCCTGCCTGCACATGTCGAGCATCACCCCATCTGTGCCCCCAGGACCCGATCTATTTTCCAGCACCCCCATCTGATCAGCAGGTAATTAGGGAAAGTATAGGGAAAGGTTGGGCTAGGCAGTGATAATAAAGGGAAAGTTAGTGTGAAAAAAAAGTTTTATTGCATCACCCTAAGTAGGGTGTCTGGGGTCCACAGCACAGCTGTGTGGCCCTAGACCCCCCAGGGGTTCTGCCGCTTGCCCCCCTCCCCTTCCACAACTTTTTTGGGGTGCAGGCAGATTTTTTTTGTGTGCGTACACTGACTGTGGCCAGCACTCTTAGCGTGCATCGCACACCCCACCGCTGATCAACTTCGGACGGTTAAGCAGCGTTTTTTATTTATTTAATTTTTTTTTCACATTTTTCCCCTTTTTTTAGTTAGTCTTTTTTTTTTCTGTTAGTTTTAGGGATAAGTACGTGAACACCCGTGCCCCCACACACACGCACACTGAATAAAGATTTACATGCACGCACACACACATGCAGACACACACTCCCCTATGGCCCGCCGGATGTTCTCTGCCGAGGAGGCATACGCCCAGCTTGCCTCTGAGTCCGAGAGTCCTAGTGAGGACGAGGGTGACCCCACTTTCCTGTTGTCATCCGCGTCCTCCTCATCATCTGGACCCCGGTCATTGCAGCCGAGATGAGGACATTTTGGGGCCTCGTGCTGCACATGGGCCTAGTCAAGAAACCTAGTGTCAGCCATTACTGGAGTGGGGACGTCCTCTACCAGACCCCACTTTACAGTACGGCCATGACACGTACCCGATTTGAGGCCATCTGGAAATGCCTGCATTATTCAGATAATGCAGCATGTCCCCCCCCCCCCCCCCAGGTGATCCTGCCTATGACTGTCTGTATAAGATACGGCCGGTCATCGATCACTTTGGGGCCAAATTTGTACAGGCCTATGTACCTGGAAGGGAGGTCGTGGTTGATGAGTCTCTCATTGCGTTCAAGGGAGACTCATTTTCCGCCAGTATGTTCCCTCTAAGCGGGCGAGGTATGGCGTGAAGCTGTACAAACTTTGTCAGAGTACCTCAGGGTACACTTACAAGTTTCATGTGTACGAGGGGCGAGATTCCCGTATTCAACCCCCAGAATGTCCCCCCACTCTGGGTGTTAGTGGGAAACTTGTGTGGGACCTTATGCACCCACTGCTAGATAAAGGTTATCACCTGTATGTGGATAACTTTTATACTAGTATCCCCTTGTTCCAGTCCCTCCCCGCCAGATCTACATCCGCTTGTGGGACAGTGCGGAAAAATCAACGAGGCCTCCCTGACCACCCCCTCCAGGTACCTATCCCCAGGGGTGAGACCCGTGCCCTTACCAGTGAAAACCTGTTGCTGGTCAGATATATCGACAAGAGGGATGTCCTTCTACTGTCCACAATTCATGGTAACGGCATCACCCCTGTCCCTGTGCGAAGTATCGCGGCAACGGTCCTCAAGTATATGGGAGGAGTTGATCTCTCTGATCAAGTCCTCAAGCCATATAACGCCATGCGCAAAACCCGGGAATGGTACAAAAAAGTTGCGGTCTACTTGGTGCACGTTGCCTTGTACAACACTTTTGTGCTGTCCCGGAGCGCTGGCAACACAGGGACATTCCTTCAGTTCTATGAGGCAGTCCTCAAGGCCCTGATCTTTTCGGACCGGGAAAGAGCAGGACGGAGTACCTCGGGAACTGGAGGCGCCAACACTTTCCAGGTGTGGTCCCCCATACTGGAAAGAAGGGACGAACCCAAAAAAAGTGCAGAGTGTGTCACAAGAGGGGGATACGGAAGGACACCACTACTCAGTGCGACACGTGCCCCGATCATCCGGGCCTCAGCAGTGATGGTTGCTTCAGGGAGTACCACAATTCCATGGAGTACTAAATTTATATCCCAATTTAGCAACTGACAATCGGATAAAAAAACTGGTTCTCAGACTTGAGACACCCAATTTTTTTGTAAAAATTGTAATAATTAAAAAAAAGTATACAAATTAGGTATCACCGCGTCGGTAATAATCTCCTCTATAAAAATACCCCATGACCTAACCCCCCAGATTAACATGGTCAAAAAAACGGTGCCAAAACAGCTATTTTTGGCACTTTTCCATTTCAATCCGTTTTTTCCGGTAACAAAGCAAGGGTTAACCAAACAAAACTTAATATTTATTACCCTTATACTGAAGTTTACAGAAACACCACATTTGTGGTCGTAAACTGCTGTATCACTAAAAGGCAGGGCGCAAAAGGAAAGGACCGACATGGTTTCTGGAAGGCCGGTTTTGATGGCCTTTTTTATTGACACCATGTCCCTTTTGAAGCCCCCCTGATGCACCCCTAGAGTAGAAACTCCCTAAAAGTGACCCCATCTAAGAAACTACACCCCACAAGGTATTCAAAACAGATTTTACAAACTTTATTAACCCTTTAGGTGTTCATCAACAGTTAATGGCAAATGGAGATGACATTTCAGAATTTCAAGTTTTGGTAACCTTACCTCACAAAAATGTAATATAGAGCAACCAAAAATCAAATGTACCCTAAAAATAGTCCCAACAAAACCGCTACCTTATCCCGTAGTTTCCAAAATGGGGTCACTTTTAGGGAGTTTCTACTCCAGGGATGCATCAGGGGGGTTGAAACAGTACACGGTGTAAATAAACCGGTCCATAAAAATCAGCCCTCCAAAAACCACACGGCGCTCTTTTCCCTCTATGCCCCGCCTTGTGGCCGTACAGTGGTGTACGACCACATATGGGGTGTTTCTGTAAGCGGCAGAGTCAGGGCAATAAAGACACAGTCTTGTTTGGCTGTTAACCCTTGTTAGTGGAAAAAATGGGTTAAAATGGAAAATTTGGCAAAAAAATTAATTCTCAAATTTCATCTCCATTTGCCAGTAACTCTTGTGCAACACCTGAAGGGTTAACAAAGTTTGTAAAATCAGTTTTGAATACCTTAAAGGGTGTAGTTTCTTAGATGCGGTCACTTTTATGGAGTTTCTGCTCTAGGGGTGCATCAGGGGGGCTTCAAATGGGACATGGTGTAAATAAACCAGTCCAGCAAAATCTGCCTTCTAAAAACCATATGGCGCACCTTTCCCTCTACGCCCTACTGTGTGCCCGTACAGTAGTTTTCGGCCACATATGGGGTGTTTCTGCAAACTACAGAATCGGGGCAATAAATGTTGAGTTTTGTTTGGCTGTTAACCCTTGCTTTGTTACTGGAAAAAATAGATTAAAATGGAAAATTTGCCCAAAAATCTAAATTCTGAAATTTTATCTCCATTTGCCATTAACTCTTGTGGAACACCTAAAGGGTTAACGACGTTTGTAAAATCAGTTTTGAATAGCTTGAGGGGTGTGGTTTCTATTATATAGGCCTCACAAAAAAGTGACTTTAGACCTGAACTGGTCCCTAAAAATTGGGTTTTTGAAAATTTCTGAAAAATTTCAAAATTTGCTTCCAAACTTCTAAGCCTTGTAACATCCCCAAAATATACAATATCATTCCCAAAATGATCCAAACATGAAGTAGACATATGGGGAATGTAAAGTAATAACTATTTTTGTAGGTATTACTATGTATTATAGAAGTAGAGAAATTGAAACTTGGAAATTAGCAATTCATTTTTGGTAAATTTGATATTTTTTTATAAATAATTTTTTTTTTATACTTCGTTTTACCAGTGTCATGAAGTACAATATGTGACGAAAAAACAATCTCAGAACGGCCTGGATAAGTCAAAGCGTTTTAAAGTAATCACCACTTAAAGTGACACTGGTCAGATTTGCAAAAAATGGCCTGGTCCTTAACCCCATAGGGACACAGCCTTATTTCACCTTAAGGACCAGGCCATTTTTTGCAAATCTGACCACTGTCACTTTAAGTGCTGATAACTTTAAAACGCTTTGACTTATCCAGGCCGTTCTGAGATTGTTTTTTCGTCACATATTGTACTTCATGACACTGGTAAAATGAAGTCAAAAAATGTTTTTTTTTTTGCACAAAATAATACCTAATTTATTAAAAATTTTGAAAAATTAGCAAATTTCAATGTTTCAGTTTCTCTACTTCTGTAATACATAGTAATACCCCCAAAAATTGTGATGACTTTACATTCCCCATATGTCATGTTTGAATTATTTTGGGAATGATATTTTATTTTTTGGGGATCTTATAAGGCTTAGAAGTTTAGAAGCAAATCTTGAAATTTTTCAGACATTTACAAAAACTCCATTTTTAAGGGACCAGTTCAGGTCTGAAGTCACTTTGCGAGGCTTACATAATAGAAACCAGCCAAAAATGACCCCGTTGTTAACCCTTTAGGTGTTGCACAAGAGTTATTGGCAAATGGGGATGAAATTTGAGAATTTCATTTTTTTGGCAAATTTTCCATTTTAACCCATTTTTTCCACTAACAAAGCAAGGGTTAACAGCCAAACAAGGCTGTATCTTTATTGCCCTGACTCTGCCGTTTACAGAAACACCCAATATGTGGCCGTAAACTACTGTACGGCCACACAGCGGAGTGTAGAGTGAAAGGTGCGCCGTTTGGTTTTTGGAGGGCTAATTTTTATGGACCGGTTTATTTACACCGTGTCCTGTTTTAACCCCCCTGATGCACCCCTGGAGTATAAATTCCGTAAAAGTGACCCCATCTAAGAAAGTACACCCCTCAAGGTATTCAAAACTGATTTTACATACGTCGTTAACCCTTTAGGTGTTGCACAAGAGTTATTGGCAAAAGGGGATGAAATTTGCGAATTTCATTTTTTTGCCTTATTTTGCATTTTAACCCATTTTTTCCACTAACAAAGCAAGGGTTAACAGCCAAACAAGACTGTATCTTTATTGCCCTGACTCTTCCGTTTACAGAAACACCCAATATGTGGCCGTAAACTACTGTACGGCCACACAGCGGGGCGTAGAGTGAAAGGTGCGCGTTTGGTTTTTGGAGGGCTGATTTTTATGGACTGGTTTATTTACACCGTGTCCTGTTTCAACCCCCCTGATGCACCCCTGGAGTAGAAACTCCCTAAAAATTACCCCATCTAAGAAAGTACACCCCTCAAGGTATTCAAAACTGATTTTACATACGTCGTTAACCCTTTAGGTGTTGCACAAGAGTTATTGGCAAATGGGGATGAAATTTGAAAATTTCATTTTTTTGCCTTATTTTCCATTTTAAACCATTTTTTCCACTAACAAAGCAAGGGTTAACAGCCAAATAAGACTGGATCTTTATTGCCCTGACTCTGCTGTTTACAGAAACACCCAATATGTGGCCATAAACTACTGTACAGCCACACAGCGGGGCGTAGAGTGAAAGGTGCGCCGTTTGGTTTTTGGAAGGCTGATTTTTATGGACCGGTTTATTTACACCGTGTCCTGTTTCAACCCCACTGATGCACCCCTGGAGTAGAAACTCCCTAAAAGTGACCCCATTTTGGAAACTACGGGGTAAGGTGGCATTTTTTGGGGGACTATTTTTAGGGTACATATGATTTTTGGTTGCTCTATATTACATTTTTGTGAGGCAAAGTTACCAAAAATTGAAATTCTGAAATTTCATCTCCATTTGCCATTAACTGTTGAGGAACACCTAAAGGGTTAATAAAGTTTGTATAATCAGTTTTGAATACCTTGAGGGGTGTAGTTTCTTAGATGGGGTCACTTTTAGGGAGTTTTTACTCTAGGGGGCATCAGGAGGGCTTCAAAAGGGACATGGTGTCAATAAAAAAGGCCATCAAAATCGGCCTTCCAGAAACCATGGCGGTCCTTTCCTTTTGCGGCCTCCCTTTTACTGATACAGCAGTCTACGACCACAAATGTGGCATTTCTGTAAACTGCAGTATCAGGGTAATAAATACTAACTTTTGTTTGGTTGTTAACCCTTGTTTTCGTTTTTGGCACTGTTTTTTTTTTTTTTTTTTTTAACCGTGTTATTCTGGGGGGTTAGGTCATGGGATATTTTTATAGAGGAGATTTTTAAGGACGCGGCGATACCTAATAAGTCTACTTTTTTTTACAATTATTTAGGTTTTTGACTATATTATCCTTTTTGATACAAAAATAAACTTTTTGTATCTCTAATGTCTAAGTGTCATTTTTTATTTTTATTTTTTATCCGATTATCTTATGTGGGGACGAGCGGACGGTTTTATTGGCACTATTTTGGGGGCTATATGACTTTTTGATCGCTTGATATTAAACTTTTTGTTATGTAAGGTGACAAAAAAAAATCTTTTTTTGCACCTTTTTTTTTTTTTTTTCTTGACCGTGTTAATCTGGGGGGTTAGGTCATGGGGTATTTTTATAGAGGAGATTATTACCGACGCGGCAAAACCTAATAAGTCTGAGAACCAGTTTTTTTATCTGATTTCAGTGCTAAATTGGGATATAAATTTGGAAGCGTGATACTCCCTGAAGCAACCAATAATGCAGAGGCCCGGATGATCGGGGCACGTGTCACATTGAGTAGTGGTGTCCTTCCGTATCCCCCTCCCGTGACACACTCTGCACCTTTTTTGGGTTCGTCCCTTCTTTCCAGTATGGGGGACCACACCTGGAAAGTGTTGGCCAGGGACGATCTGGGCGCCTACAGTTCCCGAGGTACTCCGGCCTGCTCTTTCCCTGTCCGAAAAGATCAGGGCCATGAGGACTGCCTCATAGAACTGGAGGAATGTCCCTGTGCTGCCAGCGCTTCGGGATAGTACAAAAGAGTTGTACATGGCAACCTGTACCAACTTTTTTGTACCATGCCCGGGTTTTGCGCATGGCGTTATATGGCTTGAGGACTTGATCAGTGTTGTGGCTTCACAAATGCTTTGCTGCATACCTCGGATGTAACGAGTGGTTATTTCAGTCAACGTTGCTCTTCTATCAGCTTGAATCAGTCGGCTCATTCTCCTCTGACCTCTAGCATCCACAAGGCATTTTTGCCCACAGGACTGCCGCATACTGCATGTTTTTCCCTTTTCACACCATTCTTTGTAGACCCTAGAAATGGTTGTGCGTGAAAATCCCAGTAACTGAGCAGATTGTGAAATACTCAGACCGGCCCGTCTGGCACCAACAACCCTGCCACGCTCAAAATTTCTTAAATCACCTTTCTTTCCCATTCTGACATTCAGTTTGGAGTTCAGGAGATTGTCTTGACCAGGACCACACCCCTAAATGCATTGAAGCAACTGCCATGTGATTGGTTGACTAGATAATTGCATTAATAAGAAATAGAACAGGTGTTCCTAATAATTCTTTAGGTGAGTGTACGCAGGGTTCTAGCTGTGCTGGATCATGTTAACAGGAAAGTAAATACTTTGATATCACCAGCCTTAATAACAATTGATGCTGAAAAGGCATTCGATAATATAAGTTGGAATTAGTTGGGGACTGTAATGGATAGAATGTGGATTACAGATGCTTTTAGGTCACATATTACTGCTTTTTATAAATCTCCTAAAGCACAATTTGCATTACCAGGATTTTTGTCCACCTCTTTTTCACTTCTAAAAGGGACGAGCAAGGGTGCCCCTTGTCCCCCCTACTATTCAACATAGCAATTGAACCGTTAGCTAGGCTTTTAGAATCAACAAATGTATTTGAAGGTATTAAAATAGGTAAACAAGAGGTCAAACTGTCATTGTTTGCAGATGACATCATTATGTTCTTGTCAGACCCACAAAGGGATATTAACAAGATTGTTAATATCATGAGGGAATTCGGTTCTTTCTCAGGCTTTAAGGTAAATCAAGGTAAATGCGAGCTACTGACTATAGGGGTGGGAAACCATAGGAGAGATGTCATCTTGAGAGATTGCTTGCCCGGTAGCTTTAGTCACCTCTCATATCAAGTACCTAGGAATAAAAATAGGGCGTACGCCTCATTCCTTATACACTTATAATTATCTGCCATTATTCGCACAAATAAAACAAGAATTAAAGAGATGGCAAAATTTGCCTTTGTCAGTGATGGGTAAATGTCATTTACTCAAGATTATCAATTTCCCAAAACTATTAGATCCTATGCAGACTATGCCAATTTTACTTTCGACATGTAGATGTTTCTCTAAACAAGGCTTTTACAAATTTTATATGATCTGGGGAACACGTATAGCACTGAGATCATTATGGGCCCCTATAAATAAAGGAGGGTTAAGATTAACAGATGTAAGGAGGTATAACTTAGACATCACATTACTCTAATTGCAGTTTGGAAAGAGTTGGCAGAAGGATGGGATCTTGGATCTCTACTCCATTCCAAATTAAGTTCTTTACATCCTACTTTAAAAAAATTCAATAGTGATCAGGGATACGGTGGTCACCTGGAAGGAGATTCGGAAAATGTTTAGTCTCTCATTTTTAGCATCTAAGCACATGCCTTAATGGAATCACCCGGACTTTAATTTAGAGAAAACAAACAAGTTGTTTCAACCTTGGAAGTCGCTAGGTATCTACAAAATGTCGCACATTATACATGAGGCAGAACCTAGATATTTATCATTAAAGGAACTTCATGATGAATTTGGGCTTCCCATGGGGCAGTATTTACAATACTACCAAGTCAAGAATTTTTGTGGGTTTAGATTGAGAGACTTGCAGAGAGAATATATTCCCAACCCCTTTGATACTTTGCTGAAGCAGAGAGAAAATAAATTATCACTTTCTGATATATATAAGAGCCTAAGAGAAAAGGATAATAATAACTTGTTCACTAAAAGATTCCAGGGATGGAAATCACTTTTGGGATCTAATGAGTGGAATGATAAGATTATGACAGGGTGGGATAGGGTGAGAAAAGCAGTCCCTTGTGAAAAATGGAGGGAATCTCATTTCAAACTACTACATAGGGCAATTTATGCCTTTAACATCCCTCTCAATCTAAACCCACAAAAATTCTTGACTTGGTAGTATTGTAAATACTGCCCCATGGGAAGCCCAAATTTATCATGAAGTTCCTTTAATGATAAATATCTATGTTCTGCCTCATGTATAATGTGCGACATTTTGTGTATACCTAGCGACTTCCAAGGTTGAAACAACTTGTTTTTTTTCTCTAAATTAAAGTCCGGGTGATTCCATTAAGGCATGTGCTTAGATGCTAAAAATGAGAGACTAAACATTTTCCGAATCTCCTTCCAGGTGACCACCGTATCCCTGATCACTATTGAATTTTTTATAGTCAAGACTAACCTACCTGATAGGATAACGGAATGCCCTAAATGCCATATATCCAAAGCGGGATTGGATCATTGTATTTGGGAATGTCCACAAGTATGTATATTTTGGATAAATAAAATATGGCAGGTAGACCTATCGTGGCAACCCCTGGTAGTTTTGTTTCACAGCTTTCCAGATAAATTGGTAGTACCTAGGTTGGTAGATGGAGCCTTATTGGTGGCACTCAGATGTTTATTATATTCATGGTTACAACCGAATGTTCCCTCAAATGCAGAAGTTCAATTACAAATGAGATATTTCCTATTGATGGATCAATTAGAAACAGAAAAACAAAAGTCATGTAAAACTTCACACTTTTTTGACAAATGGAAGGTATTTATCAGTAAGCAGCTACCGGAAGCTGAAATCCAGAAAATTATGAAAAACTTCCAATATACAGAATGGTATCTGCTTACTGACTTAAAAGGGAAACTGGGCAATTTGAAAGTAACCTAATCTTTATAGAAGATAGTCTCTTGCAGTCTTTACAATTCTAATGGTATTATTTGGGACGGATACACATCCAGATGGGGGGGAGGGGGGGTAAGTTTATTTTGGAAGGGGATTTCTTTTGTATGGAGCAAAGAATATGTTATTCTTCATTTGTACAAAAATGTTTCAGAAATGTGTAACCATTATGATTTTTCTTTTGTACTCAAATTGCATCGAGATTGATGCTTTGCTCTTAAAAAAAGAAGAAAGCTTAGAATTTTTCAGAATTTCCAAAACCCACTTTTTATGGACCAGTTCAGGTCTGAAGTCACTTTGTGAGGCTTACATAATAGAAACCACCCAAAAATGACCCCATTTTAGAAACTACACCCCTCAAGGTATTCAAAACTGATTTTAAAAATGTTATTAACCCTTTAGGTGTTCCACAAGAATTCATGGAAAATGGAGATGAAATTTCAGAATTTCACTTTTTTGGCAGATTTTCAATTTTAATCATTTTTTTCCAGTTTCAAAGCAAGGGTTAACAGCCAAAAAAAACTCAATATTTATTGCCCTGATCCTTTAGTTTACAGAAACACCCCATATGTGGCCGTAAACTGCTGTATGTGCACACTGCAGGGTTCAAAAGGCAAGGACTGCCATATTGCTTTTGGAGGGCAGATTTCGCTGGAATAATTTTCAGGTGCCATGTCACATTTGAAGACACCCATTGGAAAACCCCAAGAAGTGACCCCATTTTGGAAACTACCCACCCCTAAGGAATTTTTCAAGGCATGTAGCGAGCACTTTGACCTAACAAGCGATTCATCAAATTTTTAAATATTTGGCTGCAAAAAACGAAGATTTTTATTTCTTACAAGAAAATGGCTTCTTAGGTCCACATTATTTATTTTCACAAGGGGTAACAGAGTAAATTACACCCACAATTTGTTACCCATTCTCTCCTGAATATGGCAACACTTCATATGTGGCCGTAAACTGCTGTATGGGCACACTGTAAGGTTCAGTGTACTGATAAGCAACAGCTTATGTATTTGTTATCCTACAAATTTTATATATATATATATATATATATAGTAGGGGGATCAGCTCTCTTTCGGGGGTCATTCTCACAGATATCTTCAGGACACCAAGTTTAAGGTCCAAACATGTGCTTTATTGTGGCACATCCACATAAACATAAACAATAATACAAAATAAGAAACACTCGCCCGGCTGGGCTCTAACTAAACAAACAGATCCCTGACTCACCTAAGTCCCTGTGAACACCCTGTGAACACATACGGCTTTCTGATCCAATGTCCCACAGCCTCCTGGCTGTACAGAGCACAGTACGCCCACTGTCTCCAATCCAGTGTCACTTGGGGAATCGTGGTCTCTCAGCCCTCCTGGCTTGGACCACACTGACAGAGCCTCCAGGCCTCTGTTCACAGGTAACACACTCCCCCCTTTCTGACACCCTGGGAGGTGCTTTGTGCCAGCCTGATTACTTCCAGCTAGTCTCGCCTGTGGTGGTATAGGGGTGTGGACCCAACTATCCACCCCTTCCTTGCCTCTACCCTGCGTGAGACCTGTCACTGTCTCACTATATATATATATATATATATATATATATATATATATATATACTTTATATGGTAGGGCATAGTCGCCAAATATAGCAGCTAAAAGAAACAAGGGTCTCAAATTATATCAAAGAAATATGTTGTATAATATATGTCATCACATTGCAGAGGCACTGAGCTACCAGAACATACAAAGTTCTAGTCCCCTTTTGTAAAACAGCACCCGTCAAGGTATTCATCTAGGGGTTTAACGAGAATTTTTAGCTTTGTTATGGGCTTTATTAGAATGCCAATTGAAAGTGGAGAAAAGGGAAATTAGAATTTTTACCAGCATACAGTTTCAAGGGGGTGTTTTATAAAATGATCAAAGGGGGTTTAGTTAAAAGTCAACAGAGGTGTGGTAGATTCTAAAACAATCATTTATGAAAAGACCCAGCTTTGAGGGACATGTCTCACAACGATGAATTGTGTCTTTCCTGATTCCAATTCTGGAGCATACCCGACACCTTTTTTGTGGCCTTCTCCGTGTCTCTGTGGGGGGAACTACCCCAGGAAAATGCTGTTCTCGTATTATTCTGCTTTCACTTCATGTGGCCCTGCTCCCTTCCCCTTCATGTTCCCCAATTAAAAATGTCTTTATTACTTTTTCTTGAAAGTGCAGGAATTTTCCTCTGTTTCCTGCACTTCTGTATATTACAAAAGCATTATAGAGGGCAATTTGCGTCAGGTGCAGTGCCAATTTTTTATACCATGCCCGAGTTTTGCGGAGGGCAGTGTATGGTTGCAGTACCTTGTCTGTAAGATCCACCCCTCCCATAAACTTATTATAGTCCTGGATGCACACAGGTTTGATGACTGATTCTGTGGATCCACGAACTGGAACAGGGGTGGATCTGTCAGCATGTATGTTAGTAAGTACAAAGACGTCATGCTTGTCTTTGTACTTAACAAGCATCATGTTATCACTGCAAACTGCCCTGCTTTCCCTCACTCTTATTCTTTGGTCCAAAAAAATTTTAGACACATGTTTTTGGTTTCGTCTGATAGTTCCGCGTGCAACAGGCATTTCAGTAGTGGGACACTTGTGTAGAAGTTGTCAAGGTACAAGTTGTACCCTTGACCTAGCAGGGGGTGAATCAAGTCCCATACTATTTTGCCTGCTATTCCAAGGAGAGGGGGGCACTCTGGGGGTTACATTTTTGAATCTTTTCCCTCATAAACTCTAAATTTATGTGTATAACCACTTTAGCTTTCACATAGTTTGTAGAGTTTGATGCCATATCTGGCACATTTGTTGGGCAGGTATTGGCAAAAATGCAGTCTGCCCTTGAAGTGCACAAGGGATTCATCAATGGACAGATGCTTTTCGGGGGTGTATACCTGGCCAAACTTCAGATTATAATAATCTATAATGGGCCGAATTTTGTATAAACAATCGTATCCAGGATCATTAGGGGGTGGAGAATCTGCATTATTGTTATAATGTAGAAATTTCAGGAGACCTTCGAATCGGGTCCTGGACATAATGGTGCGGTATATTGGCGTGTGATGTAAAAGGTCATTACTCCAATATGACCATAGTGATGTTTTTTTAATTATCCCCATATTAAGTATTATACCCCATTTTGTTTTTTGTAATTATGTTTGCTTCATGGATATGCACCTGTGATTCTGAAGGTTTTAGTCTAAATTTTCTTGCAATATATTGGGGGTGGCACCCCTTTTAGACTGGACACGCCCATCTACCTGGGACTTCTGAGCAGAGTATGTTTGTTGCTGGTTCCTACACTGCCCTGAATATTGTAGGCTTAAGTAAGTCCAAAGTGAGGCAGTATATTTATTGATAGGGACCCATCTGCAGAAGCCACCTTGACGCCTGGTAGATGGGCCTGACACGTATGTGCGCTAAGAGCTTCCATTATTCATTTATACTCATTTATAGTCGGTATTGTACCACTTTTATCTAGAATGACCCCCATTTCTTAGCTCTATTGTTTATATATATAATGGTGTGCAGCCATTTTGTTTTTTGTAAGTATTATACCCCTACATTTTTTCATTTCCAAAGGGGTCCTGGGAGTCCACTGAAGGGGTCTTGCATAGTATGAGTTGGGGTGGTCGGCTAAAAATTGATTGGCATAAAGATTAGTTTGCTCCACCATCATGTATATCAATTCATCAGAAAAAAAAAGTGGAAAAAATCAGCTTCCGTGAACACTGCAGTTTTTTACATGAATGCCTGTAGTGGCCGTAAAGTCCTGCACCTGAGGTACAAAGTTAGTAGCAGAAGTCCAGCTGGGGTCATTTGTAGAAGCTGATGCGCTGCTAACAGTACTGCGTCTGTGAGAGGGTTCGTCAACTGATGAATCAGAAGAAGAGCTTTACATAAGAAAAGATTATTCTTCTCCACTGTCAGTTAGACTCTGAGGCTAGTATGGCATAAGCCTCATCGGCGCTGTACACCTGTAGGAAGGCGCAGGGGTCCGTCATTGACGGAAGCTACGTGTCACGAGGTTCATGGCCTTGGTGAGATAAGAACCGGTCATTTTGTTTGTCAGCGGCAGCTATTGCTCGCTGACACTGTTTTGCTTAGTGTGGCTGTAAAGCCAATCCAGGCCGGTTCTTATTGGGAGCAGCCAAAGAGCAGGGTGGGTGGCTGTTCCTCACGTCCAGGCCAGGTTTTGGGCTGGGGTTTAAAAGCCAAGCCAGCAGCTCAGCTGGGTGTGAAATGAACCTCCAGGTGATAGTGGAGCTCTGTGTTTTGGGAGCTGAGGAGTTCTGCCATACTGCAAGGCTGAGAGCTGCCAGCTGGAAGCCAGGCGCCCTAAAGCCTGCTGTGGACTGCCAGGTGACGTGTTTTTGAGTTCTGTGGACTTTTGCTGTGTGAATTAACACAAGGATTCCTGTGGTGTGAATTAACACCAGGGCCCTGCCAAGTATTGTGTTTCTTTTCTGCCTTTTTGTGGGAATAAACACTGACTTTTTAACCGTGGTTTTGCCTCTGTATTGCGTCCGCTTATCCTGCCTACCAGAGCAAATCCCTACAACCCGTTGAGACATTTTGTAGCCCTAATACTAACTTGGAAAGTTTTATATATATATATATATATATATATATATATATATATATATATATATATTTTATTCAGAAAAAAAAAGTGCTCCAAAAGCAGTGGAACTTTATATTACTGGTGACAGAAATTTGTCACTGCTGGCAAAATGAGTGACAAGGACTGGTCACAGATAGAAGACAGAGGTTCAGAGGTATGGAGGGGGGTTTGAAACTGAGTATTTATATTCGGAGACAAGTACTGACGTCCCTATTTTTATATATTTTTTTTTTTTTACAATAAACGTTAGTCTAACTTACCCTAAAACTAGAGCTCTAACCCTGATAACTACCAAACTAACCCTACTGAATTTCCAAAAAGCTTTCTCTTTTTCATATCTCTTGCGCCTTTGTTAGAGAAACATTGTCAGTACTTGTTATCTTTTTGGGGGTAAGAAGAGAGGTGCGGTCACGGGCCTTTGCAGCCTGATAAGCTGATGTTAACGTGCCAATAGGGTAACCCCGATCCATGAATCTTTTTTTCAAGGTGGCTGCTTGTTTTTGAAATTCTGCGTCTTTGGAGCAATTCCTCCTTATCCTTAACTACTGACCCCGAGGGATCCCCCTCCTGAGGGGGAAAGGATGACAACTGTCCCACCTCAGGAGGGAATTCGTCGAGGTCGGCTTGCAGAATATTGTTGTCTCAAGACTACCGTCTTGATTTTTGGTAATGAGAATGTCCAAAAATGGCAACTGTTTCAAGAATTTCAAAAACAAGCAGCCACCTTGAAAAAAAGATTCATGGATCGGGGTTACCCTATTGGCACGCTAACACCAGCTTATCAGGCTGCAAAGGCCCGTGACCGCACCTCTCTTCTTACCCCCAAAAAGATAACAAGTAGTGACAATGTTTCTCTAACAAAGGCGCAAGAGATACGCCTGATTAGTACATTTAATGAGGCCTCTACTGGCATAAGAGAAATAATTGCGAAACACTGGCATATAATTAGAATGGATCCTGACCTTTGTGCTACCATAAAAGAACGTCCAAGCATAACATATAGGAGGGGTAAAAGTGTACGTGATTGGACGGTGAATAGTCATTTTTCCCCAATACCAGCACCTAAAACTTGGCTTGAAAGAGGAATCCATGGTAATTACAGATGCAGTGGATGCGTAGCCTGCAAGTACATGCAATGTGGAAAATCCTTTAGGAGCAGTAATACGGGGAAAACGTATGTCATTAGAGATCTGATTAACTGCAAGACTACAGGAGTTGTCTATAAAATCACATGCACCTGTAACAAGGAATATATTGGCAAAACAAAGAGGGAACTAAGAAGGAGGATCGGGGAACATATAGGCGATATTAATAATTGTAGGGACACCTCTGTCTCGCGCCATGTAAGGACTGAACATGGTGGGGACTCGAGGTGCCTCTCCTTTATGGGCATTGAAAAAGTGAAACCACCACTAAGATGTGGAGATTGGAATAAGAAAATCCTTCAATGCGAGGCAAGATGGATTTTTTATTTGAAAACTGTATACCCCAATGGCCTCAATGAGCAACAGAGCTTTACCTGTTTTATCTGAGTAGCCACTGATGACGTAATCCTGAATGGTCTAATGGATGTAAGACTATAGCTATCTGTTTTTCATATCCCTTCCATCTGCATCCCACAACTAACCTTGTGAGGATATATGTACTGATGAGAAACCTGTCAAACAAATTCATATTAAATGATTGTATTGAATAAATCTGCCGTCCGGCATTGGAGATGGCATACGAGCGTGCAGTGTCTGGACGTCATCCGGTTGCTTGGCAACGTGGGACGCACAGACACAGACGCACGGAGCTTCCGGCAGCCAGCTTCCGGTGGAAATGGAGCGCACAGTAACAGCGTGCGTTCCACATGCGTGCCACCGCGGTGAGTAGGCGGAAAAAAGGGGGGTGGTAACTGCCTGAGGTGCCGGATTTAAAAGGCAATATGGCGCATCATGCTGTATCTCCGCACTCCTTGCATCTTGCGGTGAGACGAGGGTATTTTTGGGGACACTTTCCCATACCCTGTAGGGACGAGTACCACTGACCGTCTGTACACCCTCCAAACTACAAGGAAGGAATACTTGTCCTGAAGTAGTAAGTAGAGGATACATACTCAATAACTTCTTTTGAATGTCTATATGATTAAGTACACTTAGTGACCGCGGTCTTTTTGCGTGTCCTTTTCATTTTTTTTTGTAGAAACCCTTTGACTTCAGTAAGCCCCTGATGAGTTCCAACTCTATGGAATAAAACATGGCATGTAGGGCTATATAGTAAGGGCTTTACAGGACTAGGCCCCATTATAGGGACAGGTTCCGTATGGGTTCACCCCTGTCGGGGCGGGTGCTCTGTGTTGGTGAGGCAGGTCAATGAGGATAGCCCCTTAACCACCTATACAGGGAGGGCTCTAGACCAGGGCACAATAGGAGTGTCCATACTGCCATTCCCACAGAAGCACCGGTCACCAGTGTCCGACTGTCATACCAGGGCACTGACGCCACCCACTGTTTACTGGTCGTGTGTCTACAGGACGGGGTAAGATCTACCCATAACTATCCTACCGCGGCCCCAGATGGTGGCAATATATGTGTATATATGTATGTATGTTTTTTGTTTCGTCTCACTGCTTTTAGAGATTTATTAGTAAAATATTTAAGACCAAGAAAAATCCAGCTTCCAAGATGCAAAAGGTGGAATCTTTATTGTGCGTTTAAAATCCAAATGCAAGACATCACAGGTTACAGTAACGCGTTTCAGACCGCAAGTAAATCAGGGTCCTTCATCATGACAATAAACTTGTGTACAAAACTCAGTTTAAAAAGGCTAATCCACACCTGCCACCCCAATCATTGAGTCACATGACCTGATTAGACTAACTCAGAGCATGTGTCAATCATGAAGGGAGGGGAGGGAGGAAAAGACACTTGGAATACACATGAAAAGATACACATGAAATATATAGAAAAACATAATAACAATGTTTAAAATTGGCAATGTGTAAAAAACATCAATGGCAGGCAAACATGAAATTAATATTGTAATATGAGATCATGTCTCTTGTTCAGACCTTCAGGATATCGCGTGGCGAGTAAAAACATCCAATAAGCCTCTCTATTAAGCAGCTTTCTCCTCAGGTCGCCACCTCTGGCTGGAATAAAGACCCTTTCAATACCTTGGGCTCTCAGATGGGTCACATCACCACCATGTATAACTGCAAAATGTTCACTAACTGCAGATACGTTGCGATTTCTGTAATGGGGAATATCCGATATGTGCTTACGGATTCGCGATTTTATTTGGTTGAAAGTGCAACCTACATACTGCAACTTGCACATTTGGCAGGTCACTAAGTAGATGGCATTTTTTGTGTTGCAATTCAAGTAGCTATTAATACTGTATTTTTTACCATTAGCCATAGAATAAAAAAACCGGCTTACTTGAAAATAATCACAACAAATGCACCTACTGTGCCCGCACTTATAGCTGCCCTTCGTTGAAAGCCAGGTCGGTGTCACATTGCTTTTCTCTTCATATAAACTGGGACTGATGAGACTGCCCAATGTGGGAGCTTTTTTTGCAGCACATCTAATGCCTCCCGCTATTATTTCTGACCACTTTTCATCAAAGCTGAGGACTGGTAGATGTTTTTTAATAATTTTGCATATTTCCCTGTATTCGCCACTGTACTGGGTGACAAACGTAATGGGAGTGTGGCTATTCACTTTGCTGTTGCCCGCTGTATCCGTGGGGTTTGTATCAGGAAAGATCAAAGATTTGCGGTCCAAACTCTGAACAGTTTTTTTGCTATTTAGCATATGATTCCGTGAATAGGCTCTAAGAGCCAATCTATTCACAATCTTATTACTTTCCTGTTCAAAGGACGAAATGTCCGAACAGTTACGCCTGGTACGGATCAGCTCGCCTCTTGGAATATTGTATATTACATGCGGTGGGTGGCATGATGATGCATGCAAAATAGTGTTACCAGCTAGCTCTTTCCTAAAAGTGGAGGTGTTCAAACTAGAACTAGCAGAATCACCGCTCAATTTTAAATCCAAAAAGGAAACCGACCTGGTATCAAAGTGCAACGTGAAAGAAATGGAGGGCACACATAAATCCATGTATTCGCCAAACAGTGGTATGGACGCCACATCCCCAGACCATACAAACAGCAGGTCATCGATGAAGCGCCCATACCACTGCAGGCGATCGCAGAAAGGGTGGGTGTCGATGAGGAGGAAGCTCCTCTCCCACCATGCCATGAATATATTAGCAATGGAGGGAGAGAACTTATCCCCCATCGAAACCCCAGATACCTGCAAATAATAACATCCGTTGAACATAAAAAAGTTATGTTTCAAGAGAAAGCTGACCGACATCTCCAAAAATTCTTGCAATTCACAGGTATAGTTGCTATAGGTATTAAGGAACCGACACAGAGATCGCAGCGCCAATTCATGTGGTATATTCGTATAAAGTGACACCACGTCTGCAGTAATCCAAACATAATCCTCTCTCCATTGGAAAGACGACATGGCCTGTAACACAGATCCAGTGTCTTTTATGAAACCAGGGATGAGATGAATGAGAGGTTGCAATAGCGAATCTACCCATTCAGATAAACGTTCTGAAAAGCTACCTATACCCACCACAATGGGCCGCATTGGTGGAGGAAACACATCTTTGTGAATTTTCGGCAGAGCATGAAAAATAGGGATGACCGGGCAGGTAACATAAATGTAATCCCTTTCTTTTTGCAATAAGCAGCCAGAAATAAGGCCAATGGATAATAAATCTGCAAGTTTCTTCTGAAAAGAGAGGAGCGGGTTGCCCTGGAGTGCCCTGTATACATCCGGATCACTCAGCATTAGTAATATTTAGGACTTATAAACGCCACTATCCAAAATGACAACCGCCCCCCCCTTATCAGCCTGCTTGATTACCAGGTCATCCCTATCTCGCAAAGCCCGTAAAGCAGCCATCTCTCCTTTCTGGAGATTAGAAAAAGGACTAATGTGCAGACCATCATGCATTGCATTCTCACTACGGTGAAGTTTAATATCATTATACAATGCACATAAATCCCTCTCTACCATTTCTTGGTACCTATCCAAAGAAGGTGAGCGAAACTGCAATGGATAGAAATCTCTATTATTAACTTTAAATGTGACAGAATTGTTCACCAAACAAAGATCATCATGTCTAGCGTGCATCTCCTGCAGTGACACTAGATGGGTTAATTCCCCAAAGGAAACAGCAGGTGGACCACGCAAGACAGAACAATCGTTGAGTGGAACAGCAGGATCAACCCTACCGGCAGCAGGACCAACCATCCAGACAGCCGGATCAACCCTACCGTCAGCAGGATCAACCCCGCCAACAGCAGGATCAACTCCACCCACAGCAGGACCAACCCTACCGACAGCCGGATCCACCCCACCGACAGCAGGATCCACCCCACATTGGGCAATCTCATCAGTCCCAGTTTATATGAAGAGAAAAGCAATGTGACACCGACCTGGCTTTCAACGAAGGGCAGCTATAAGTGCGGGCACAGTAGGTGCATTTGTTGTGATTATTTTCAAGTAAGCCGGTTTTTTTATTCTATGGCTAATGGTAAAAAATACAGTATTATTAGCTACTTGAATTGCAACACAAAAAATGCCATCTACTTAGTGACCTGCCAAATGTGCAAGTTGCAGTATGTAGGTTGCACTTTCAACCAAATAAAATCGCGAATCCGTAAACACATATCGGATATTCCCCATTACAGAAATCGCAACGTATCTGCAGTTAGTGAACATTTTGCAGTTATACATGGTGGTGATGTGACCCATCTGAGAGCCCAAGGTATTGAAAGGGTCTTTATTCCAGCCAGAGGTGGCGACCTGAGGAGAAAGCTGCTTAATAGAGAGGCTTATTGGATGTTTTTACTCGCCACGCGATATCCTGAAGGTCTGAACAAGAGACATGATCTCATATTACAATATTAATTTCATGTTTGCCTGCCATTGATGTTTTTTACACATTGCCAATTTTAAACATTGTTATTATGTTTTTCTATATATTTCATGTGTATCTTTTCATGTGTATTCCAAGTGTCTTTTCCTCCCTCCCCTCCCTTCATGATTGACACATGCTCTGAGTTAGTCTAATCAGGTCATGTGACTCAATGATTGGGGTGGCAGGTGTGGATTAGCCTTTTTAAACTGAGTTTTGTACACAAGTTTATTGTCATGATGAAGGACCCTGATTTACTTGCGGTCTGAAACGCGTTACTGTAACCTGTGATGTCTTGCATTTGGATTTTAAACGCACAATAAAGATTCCACCTTTTGCATCTTGGAAGCTGGATTTTTCTTGGTCTTGAATATTTCACAGCAATCAAGTCCAGAGGTTGCCATCCGTGCTCAAGGCAGGTGGACGGTGGGTGAGAGCTGCTTACTTTCCCTGTTTATTAGTAAAAGTTACATTTTATATGCTCAGTCCACAAGTGGAAATAAGTTAATTGGAGGTGTGACGTATATCTCTGCACATACACACCGAGTGCATAGAGGTATTTTTTGTATGTAAGGGGGAAGGTCCCTGAGGAGGTCACTGTCAAGGGAGTAGAGTGCTTTGAAACTCACTGTTAAAGGGGCGGGCTGATGTGAAGGTCAAAGTTAAGGGGATGGGCTGCTGTGGAGGTCCCATTTTAAAGTGGCGGGCCACTATGTGGTGGAAGTCAGTGCTAAGTAGTGGGGAACTGTGGAGTTCACTGTTAAAGGGGCGGGGTGCTGTAGAGATCACTGTTATGGGGGATACTGTCGATAATTTTTAACGACACACACAAACATTGAATGAAATAGATGAAATATACCCGTGCAAATCCGGGTCCTTTTGCTGGTTTTTATATATATAAGAGACTAGCAGAAGGACCCGGCTTCGCACGGGTATATTTAATCTATTTCATTTAATGTTTCTGTGTGTTGTTAAAAGATATCGACAGTATCCCCCATAACAGTGACCTCTACAGTACCTCGACTCTTAACTGACACCCCACAGTGCCCCGCCTCCTTAAAATGGGGTCTCCACAGCAGCCTATCCCCTTAACGTTGACCTTCTCAGCAGCCCGCCCCTTTAACAGTGAGTTTCACAGCACCCCACTCACTTGACATTGACCTCCTCAGGGGCCCGCCCCCTTAAGAGTGAACTATACAGCACCCTGCCCTTTAACACTGACCTCCATAGGGAATCGTCCCCTTATCTGTGACCTTCAATGTTCTCTGTCCCCTTAACCGAGACCTCCACAACACTCATTCGTCCCTTTAACAGTGGCTGACACCTGATGTACCTGTGTGCCAAATTGGGTGAAGATCAGTCTCGTCGTTTAGTCGCGCATAAAGAACATACAGACAGACAGAAACAAATATATATATATATATATATATATACACTCACCTAAAAAATTATTAGGAACACCATACTAATACGGTGTTGGACCCCCTTTTGCCTTCAGAACTGCCTTAATTCTACGTGGCATTGATTCAACAAGGTGCTGATAGCATTCTTTAGAAATGTTGGCCAATATTGATAGGATAGCATCTTGCAGTTGATGGAGATTTGAGGGATGCCCATCCAGGGCACGAAGCTTCCGTTCCACCACATCCCAAAGATGCTCTATTGGGTTGAAATCTGGTGACTGTGGGGGCCATTTTAGTACAGTGAACTCATTGTCATGTTCATGAGCTTTGTGACATAGTGCATTATCCTGCTGGAAGTAGCCATCAGAGGATGGATACATGTTCTCATTCTATTTACGCCAAATTCGGACTCTACCATTTGAATGTCTCAACAGAAATCGAGACTCATCAGACCAGGCAACATTTTTCCAGTCTTCAACAGTCCAATTTTGGTGAGCTCATGCAAATTGTAGCCTCTTTTTCTTATTTGTAGTGGAGATGAGTGGTACCCGGTGGGGTCTTCTGCTGTTGTAGCCCATCCGCCTCAAGGTTGTGCGTGTTGTGGCTTCACAAATGCTTTGCTGCATACCTCGGTTGTAACAAGTGGTTATTTCAGTCAACGTTGCTCTTCTATCAGCTTGAATCACTCGGCCCATTCTCCTCTGACCTCTAGCATCCACAAGGCATTTTTGCCCTCAGGACTGCCGCATACTGGATGTTTTTCCCTTTTCACACCATTCTTTGTAAACCCTAGAAATGGTTGTGCGTGAAAATCCCAGTAACTGAGCAGATTGTGAAACACTCAGACCGGCCCGTCTGGCACCAACAACCATGCCACGCTCAAAATTGCTTAAATCACCTTCCTGCCCATTCTGACATTCAGTTTGGAGTTCAGGACATTGTCTTGACCAGGACCACCCCCCTAAATGCATTGAAGCAACTGCCATGTGATTGGTTGACTAGATAATTGCATTAATGAGAAATAGAACAGGTGTTCCTAATAATTCTTTAGGTGAGTGTATATAGTGATGGACGAATCAAATGTTTGCGGCAGGTCCTATTCACTTTAAAGACAGGCGAACCTTAAAAATCTTCCGGCCATATTTGCAGCTAGCAGAGGGGAATCATTGGCAAAAATTCCCACAAAAAATATGTATTTTATTCAGGGACCATTTTTATTCTTAAAGGGAAACTCTCAAAAAAGTGCCCTGCTGGAGCCTAAATATTTTTTATCCTGTCGGTTTGATGTATACAAATGTGCAGCATTAAAAAAAATGCATACGTAAACATACAGTTTTTTTCTACCATGGAACTGTATGGTGAACGGACGCCACTGTACGGCATCAGTCTGAGGCATCTGTTAACGCATACATTTTTGGTATGCCTTAAATGGATGTCAAAAATAGGATGTGAATCCAGCCCTAGTGTCAGAATAAGCACCAGTACACAGCGGAGCAACGTGGCAGAGAGGGAAGGCAGGGCGCTACCTGGTCCTGGTGGTCAGGGATGAGGACTGTGTTTTCCAAGGATCATTTTTCTACTAGAAATACACGGCACAGTATAACTGTCGGCCAGTACAGACCCCAAAAATTAGGCAATGGGCATTCACCTGACAGCAAAGAACTTTGGATTCTGTGGCTGAAGGTACATTAGGCAGTCACAGGATAAATATGTAACTGTCGGCCAGTACAGGCCCAAAAATTAGGCAATAGGCATTCACCTGACAGCAAAGAACTTTGGATTCTGTGGCTGGAGGTACATTAGGCGGTCACAAGATAAAAATGTAACCGTCGGCCCCAAAAATTAGGCATTTACCTGACATGTAAGGCCTTTTATGCTGCTGTATATACATAAGGCAAGGACCATTCTATGTTCTGGGTGGTGGCGGATATGTGTGAGCTGGCATGAGGAAATTCAATGACACATGGTCATCACAGGTGTTGAATTCCTCTGAGATCCATGCCTCCGAGATCCATGCCTCATGAGGTAGTCCTCACTGTCGAGAACTAGGCGAGTACGCTTATTGGTCACGATCCCCCTGCTGCGCTGAATGTCTTTTCGGACAGGACACTCGACGAGGGGCAAGCCAAGAGTTCCATGGCAAATTGTGCCAGCTCTGGCCACAGGTCAAGCCTGCATACCCAGTAGTCAAGGGGTTCCTCGCTTCTCAGAGCGTCCACATCGGCCGTTAACCCGATGTAGTTGGACACCTGTCGGTCTAGGCATTCCCTGAGGCTGGATCCGGAGGGTGGCTGTCGATGGGTTGGCTGCAAGAATGATCTCATATCCGAAGTGACCAGCACATCTTCAAACCGCCCTCTTTTTGCAGGTGCGGTAGAATTGGTACCCACACCTGTTTCTCTATGGGTGGAAATTCCTCTGCCAGTGCCCACAACAGCAGAATGCAGCATCTCTCGCAGCAAGGCTTGGAAATGCTGCATTCTGACAGCCCTTTGTGATGCTGGTAACATGTCCGCCATTTTGTGTTTATACCGAGAGTCTAAGTACGTTGCCACCCAGTACAGTCCCTCTTCAAAAACTGGAACATGAAGGCCCTTATTTGCACTAAATTGGAAGCGGTGGAGCGCCCTGGCTCCTGCTTATCGCCCTGGAGAATGGCGACCTCGGTCTCCTCCCTCCAGCCATGGACAACACCAGGAATCCCTGAAAAGTTTAAAGCCTGCTCTTCTTGCTCCTTCTCCTTCTCTTCCCCCCAGCCACCATCCTCCTCTGACTCCAATTTAGTCTCCTGCTGACTTGTCTCAGATGGAGTAGCCCCCGGTCGGGCAGTCACAAATCAGACGTCTGATGGGCAAGTGGTGTCGCCGCTGAACATCAGCAAGGCGAGCCATAGCCTTGTAAGATCTTCTGAAATGGCCAGACATTTTCCTGGCCTGCCGCAAGACTTCCTGGACCCCGGGGTATTTGGCAAAAAATCGCTGCACGCTGAAGTTCAGGATGTGTGCCATGCATGGCACGTGTGTCATTTTGCCCTGTTTCAGCGCGCTCAGCAGATTGGCTCCGTTGTCGCACACCACTTTACCAACTGTCAAATTGAGCGGGGTTAGCCACTGATCGGCCTGTGACCGCAGAGCTGAAAGGAGTGCAGGACCGGTGTGGCTCTTGGCTTCCAGGCATAACAGCCGCAGCACAGCATGACAACATCTCACCTGGCATGTCGAATAGGTTCTGGGGAGTTTGGGGGGTGCAGCGGAAGGAGCGGTAGCAGTGGAAAAGGAGAAGTCAGCCAAGGAGGAGACGGAGGATGGAGTAGGAGGAGGAGAAGAAGAGGCAGGCCTGCATGCAATCCATGGCAGTAATACCAAATACACACAGGTGCCACGGGTTATATACTTGATGGCCGTCAGAAGGTTCACCCAGTGGGCAGTAGAAGTTATGTACCTTCCCTGCCCGTGTTTGCTAGACCACGTGTCTGTGGTCAGATGTATCTTGGCACCGTCACTGTGTGCCAGAGATATATTAACTTGCCGCTAAACGTGGCCATATTCAGGGATGCTGTGTGCCAATGGCCACCAATTTATATGGCAGTAGTTGGCGGGCTAGCAGTTCTGACGAGTCAGCGGTCAGCCGTTGGGCAAGAGGATTATCCAGCGTCATTATTTTTTTTTATGCTCAAACATTTGGGCCATGGAAGCCTGCCTTCTGCCAGATGAAGCGACGATGGCACGGTGGAAGGTGGAGTGAAGGACAAATGGGAGGAGAGAGGAAAAGGAGAAAGAGGCAGGACGCGGAGCACCGTGAGTGTGTCTTTGTGGGTTCTGACGGCGTTGCTCCCGCTGGACTCAGTGATTGGAGGCCAGGTGCCTTCTTAAGGTGGTCGTCCCTAGGTGAGTGTTGGGCTTAACACGACTTATGCGTTGACAGCACAGGCTGCAGATGGCAACACTATCGTCAGCAGCTGACACGTTAAAAAAGCCCACACTGCGGAGCCATGTGCCGGCGTCCTGAGATCGCAAGATGTGACCGTGCATGGTGGATGGCTTGCTCCAGATACATTTGCAGTCTGCTTTTTGCCTCCTGTGCACTGCAAGTTCTGCCTGCCTCTCCTCCTTCTCCTCCCTATCTGCTGCACCATCTCTCCCTCTGGACTCCTCCTCTTCATCTCTTGAGGGCACCCACGTGACGTTCATCGACACGTCATCATCGTTACCTTCACCACCACTGACATTTGAGATCTTGGAGTAGGCAGCAACAGCGGGGACCTCCCTCCTTGGGCTGATCTGGGTACTGTCGCCAGACCGCTGGGTGGCGGCCGTTGCTACCTTCTCTTCCTCATCTGATGCCAAGAATGGCTGCGCATCAGTAAGGTCTGGGAATGGATGGGAAAATAATTCCTCTGACTTCAGTGGAGGGGCTATGTGTCTTTGGGGTGGTGTCTTTGGCGGTGCACACAGCAGAGAGTGAGGAGGTTGCAGATACAGTGGATGAGGAGGGTGCAGAAGCGGAAGGCTGAGTGAGCCACTCAACCAACTCTGGGGCGCCCTTTGAAGTTATCGCACGCGCCTTCTCCAACTTCCCACTTAGGCTCCGGCCTGGTGCACCTACTTGACCCCTGAGACAGCTACTGAGGAAGGGGTACTTCTAAACCCCGAAAACGCGTCTAGCCTAGACAGGACCCAACATTTGGACCACTTGGGAAGCTGGAAATTTGACTGGAAAGTCGCAAAGTAAGAACCATCTGTCACACAAAAGGTATACTTGGAAAAGAATGTGTAAGGCCTGATTCCATGGTGAAGGCCTGAACACATGTGCCAAACAATTGCCGGTGTGCGAGTTTACTACAAGATATGGGCTGCAAACTCAGAGGTCCATAACTGCATCTTTGTTGACTTATCAAAGGAGACGGTAAGACCGTACGATTTTATACAGCAACTATTTTCCAGCGATTTAAATACTGCATTACTATTCCAGTGGGACGCTGCTGGTGGATGCTATTAGCGGGACGCCGCTTGAGTTTGTTCTTTGATTGCGCATTGGGACTTTGCTTATTTTCAGATATCCCTGTTATATATAGAAAGGGACGTATATAAAGGACATTGGATTATCGCCAAAAATTTTAAATATTAGACTTTCCCATAAGAAATATCTGCCGAATATTCGTACGAATTATTGAATATTCTATTTTATTCCTCGAATTTTAGTATTTTATATTTTAGTATTTGCCATATTAAACCACTGCATATTGTGTTTTATGGTGTAGTGGATAGGTATTTTAAATCACAGTTTTATATTATCATTGTCAGTAAGTACAGTTATTCATGCTATTATATGTTAATAAATTTAAAATGGTCCAGATATCCTGAGAGTGCCCAGTTACTTTTGTTCTATTATATTTCTCTTTTTGAGTGGACTGGGTTAGTCCACTCGACTGAGTGCACCTCTTGGGTCAATAGTTGGGTCAATATTCTCTTTTTTCATATATATATATATATATATATATATATATTTACTATTTGACAGATATATACAGATATTTATATATGTGTCATATATAAGCATCTGTATATTTATTGAGTAGGTGCTTATTATTCATATTCGTTGGTGGTATAGTGTTAATAATTGTACTCTTTATAAAATCATTTATTATTTTTTATTCGCATTTCGTTGGTGGTTTTTGGGCAGCATGCTTATTACCTACATACTTACCTGATTCGAGCATCCAGCGACGTCATCCAGACTCTCCGCCTCCTTCCAGCGATGCCGGCGTCTTCTCTTCCGGGTGTATGCGATGACGTCACCGACGCAGGCGCATTGAGGATGGAGCGGTCGAGCCAGCGGCCGCCTCTCAATGCGCCTGCGCCAATTGAAGACATGAACGGCGCAGGCGTGAGATTTGAAATTCTAACAGAGCCAGCAGAGAACGATTCCGTTCCCTGGCCCTGTCAATCACAATGCCGAGGGGGCGTCATTTCGATCGGAGGATGCGGCTGCTACCAGCAAGTAGCCGCCCTACTTGCTGGTAGCAAGGTAATTTGCATATTTTAAAAATCGATTTTTAGCAAATTCTACTGAACGAAAATCATTATTTTGCTTATGTATGCAGAGACCGCAGTGTAGGGATTATTAGTAACCAAAAAAAAAAAAACGGTTTAGTGGGGTGACAGAAGCCCTTTAAACAATGTAATAGAAAAAGAATCCTTTTCACTAAATTATAAAATACTGTGGTGAAAATTAAGACGTTTATGGTGTTAGGGTCAATTCTGACCCAGTTATAATATAGGATTATAGGACACTAATAAGTGCCAAAACTGAAATCATAAACACTCTCTCTGCTTAGTAACACTGACAGCCAATCACCTCTCAACCCTGTGAGCTGTAGTTAGGGAGGGCCCTATCTCTTTGCCTGCTTGTCTGCTTCTCTAAATAAAGTAAATATTCTATTGAGGTTTATTTTACCATTTTTTAAATTTGAAAATGAGAGGTATGCTATCAAAATAAAGGTCTAAGGGGTCACACCAAAAATATTAAAACCAATCTTTTCAAGGATAAAGCAGCCTAACAAGGTAACCAAGAGGTAAGAAACAAATTGGATGATAAATAATTGTTCAGAGGGTATTTTATGGCTGATTTAAGACACGGGTCAAAACCGACCCGTTAACATCATGGATAGTAACAGAAAGCTAACATAAGAGGAGGGTTAAAACAAGTCAAAATGAGGCTCAGTAGTGTGTGTGGCCTCCACGTGCCTGTATGACCTCCCTACAATGCCTGTGCATGCTCCTGATGAGGTGGCGGACGGTCTCCTAAAGGGATCTCCTCCCAGACCTGGACTAAAGCATCTGCCAACTCCTGGACAGTCTGTGGTGCAACGTGACGTTGGTGGATAGAGCGAGACATGATGTCCCAGATGTGCTCAATTGGATTCAGGTCTGGGGAATGGGCGGGCCAGTCCATAGCATCAATGCCTTCATCTTGCAGGAACTGCTGACACACTCCAGCCACATGAGGTCTAGCATTGTCTTGCATTAGGAGGAACCCAGGGCCAACCGCACCAGCATATGGTCTCACAAGGGGTCTGAGGATCTCATCTCGGTACCTAATGGCAGTCAGGCTACCTCTGGCGAGCACATGGAGGGCTGTGCGGCCCTCCAAAGAAATGCCACCCCACACCATTACTGACCCAATGCCAAACCGGTCATGCTGGAGGATGTTGCAGGCAGCAGAATGTTCTCCACGGCGTCTCCAGACTCTGTCACATCTGTCACATGTGCTCAGTGTGAACCTGCTTTCATCTGTGAAGAGCACAGGGCGCCAGTGGCGAATTTGCCAATCTTGGTGTTCTCTGGCAAATGCCAAACGTCCTGCACGGTGTTGGGCTGTAAGCACAACCCCCACCTGTGGACATTGGGCCCTCATATCACCCTCATGGAGTCTGTTTCTGACCGTTTGAGCAGACACATGCACATTTGTGGCTTGCTGGAGGTCATTTTGCAGGGCTCTGGCAGTGCTCCTCCTGTTCCTCCTTGCACAAAGGTGGAGGTAGCGGTCCTGCTGCTGGGTTGTTGCCCTCCTACGGCCTCCTCCACGTCTCCTGATGTACTGGCCTGTCTCCTGGTAGCGCCTCCATGCTCTGGACACTATGCTGACAGACACAGCAAACCTTCTTGCCACAGCTCGCATTGATGTGCCATCCTGGATAAGCTGCACTACCTGAGCCACTTGTGTGGGTTGTAGACTCCGTCTCATGCTACCACTAGAGTGAAAGCACCGCCAGCATTCAAAAGTGACCAAAACATCAGCCAGGAAGCATAGGAACTGAGAAGTGGTCTGTGGTTACCACCTGCAGAACCACTCCTTTATTGGGGGTGTCTTGCTAATTGCCTATAATTTCCACCTGTTGTCTATTCCATTTGCACAACAGCATGTGAAATTGATTGTCACTCAGTGTTGCTTCCTAAGTGGACAGTTTGATTTCACAGAAGTGTGATTGACTTGGAGTTACATTGTGTTGTTTAAGTGTTCCCTTTATTTTTTTTGAGCAGTGTATATAAGAGACTAGCAGAAGGACTCGGCTTCGCATGAGTTTATTTTATTTATTTAATTTCATGTTTCCATGTGTTGTAAAAAGATATCAACAGTACCCCTCATAACAGTGACCTTTACAGTACCCGCCCCTTTCACATTGACCTCCACAGTGCCCGCCCTTTAATAGTGATCTCCACAGTGCCCGCCCTTTTAACAGTGACCTGCACAGTGCCTGCCCCTTTAACAGTGACATCCACAGTGCCCGCCCCATAATAGTGACCTCCACAGTGTCCGCCCCTTTAATTGTGACCTCGACAGTGCCCGTCCCTTTTACAGTGACCTCCACAGTGCCCACCCCTTTAACAGTGCCAGCCACATTAACAGTGTCCTTCACAGTGCCCACCCCTTTAAAAGTAACTTTCACAGTACCCGCCCCTTTAGCAATGACCTCTCTACAGTGCCCACCCCTTTAACATTGACCACCCCTTTAACAGAGATATCAACAGTGCCCACCCCTTTAACAGTGACTTCTACGGTGCCCGCCCCTTTAATAGTGACCTCCACAGTGTCCGCTTTTTTAACAGTTACCCCCACATGACCTCCACAATGCCCGCACCTTTAACAGTGACCACGACATTGCCCGTCGCTTTAATAGTGACCGCCCCTTTAACAGTAACCTCCACAGTGCCCTCCCACTTAACAGAGACCTCACAATACCCTGCTGCCTTAACAGTGACCTCAACAGCAGCTGCTCCTTTAATAGAGGCCACTCCCCCTTAACAGTGACCTACACAGTGCCCACCCCTTAACAGTGACCTCCATAGTGAATGCCCCTTTGTCAGTGACATCCACAGTGCTCGCCCATTTAACAGTGACCTCCACAGTACCGGCCCCTTTAACTGTGACCTCCACAGTGCCCCCACATTAATATTGACCACCTCTTTAACAGTGACCTTTATACTGCCTGCCCCTTTAACAGTGACTTCTACAGTGCCCGCCCCTTTAACAGTGACTTCCACAGTGCCCACCCCTTTAACATTGACCAACCCTTTAACAGTGATGAATGGTTTGTGTGCTAACACACGGTGTGGGTACCTCTTTGGCGCACAGAGACGACCTCGAAAATTCGAAACCAAATTGATATCATTCTGGACAAATAATGATGCAACATCCGTACCTCCACAGTCTGAGGAAACTCCAACAGAGATGACGCCAAATATTGAAAGTAGAGATCTTCTCCATCTATTCTTTGGCTTGGAAAAATCACTAAAGGAGGAGATCCAACACCACATGGACTGGTTACTTCTCGAAATTTACCTTAAAGAGAACCTCATGCCTAGAGGCCTAGTTTTGTGAACGACCCTGCGTTTTCTAAGGAATGGGATGAGTATTTACTGAAATGTGCAAGTGGCATGCTCATTATGCTACTGACTAAAAGGAAAAAACTATGTGATACTCTTAAGGTACAGATTGATGAAAAAGCATGTAACCCACATAGATTTCACCAAGTACGACCGGTTAATCACTACAAGAGTACTCCAATATGAGAAAGAAATAATAGAAACCAAATTCACCAAACTTGATCATGACAGGACTGATTTCAGCACCAACAACATCAAATTTTGGCTAAACAGATTGGACAATCAGCCTTTGCCAATCCGCATAACCATCAAGGTACAACACCGTGACCACCCACAACCATAACAGGTAACATCACCAGTGGCCAATCCTGCCAACACCCACAGTTCACCAGGCAATCAGAGGCAGCTCAGTTTACAAATAGCTTACCTCACCCATTAACAAGACCCCCCCCCACCCATATCCCACTAGTAAACGATACCATAGAAACACGTTTCACAACAGCCATAGGTCAAAACCACCCAACCTAAACAATAAACCTAACCATCAAGCTGGAAGGGCTAACACCCCTCCCAAGAAACCGTTCTTACATCCCGCACCCATTAACAACCCTCACTCCATATCCCCCAGCCAGACTAGTCATCCCGAACCAGAACACCCTATCTCTCTCATTACTCAAAACCACATACAAAAAGGTCCTTTGGACCTGAGCCATAGACCACCATCCATCCAATGGTTCATTCCCAATGACCGTGGTCCAACCCCTCCCCTGGATTTATACCACCTATCCACCAATCGCCTACAATTTCCCCCTACCACTTTTTGTTCTCTACCAACCACTGCACCCCTGCCTCCCAATTCCAGCCCTCCGCCCTCCTCCAATACCGTATTACCCACCTCTAAACATGCAATTTTAATCCAAAACCACTCAGTTCTTTCTGAAGACTCTAATCACTATCCACAACAACAGTAATCATGGTATTACTGAACCTTCTGACCACCAGCCGAACGATTCTTCAATTACTGTCCATAACACTAGTAATCAGGACATCACCAAATCAATTAATCACCATTCTTTTTCTTTTTTACCCCTCCCCGGGGCCCTGACCCCAGAAGCAACATATGCCTTGAGGCATCCTTCAGGGACTACGATGATAACCGTTTTTTTCAGGCCAGTTCCGAACAAAGGAATCAAAAGACAAATAAACTTAGAAGAGGAAGAGAAGGAGGAAGAACAATAAAAAAAAGAAAAGAAATCCGGGACCCCTCAAAAACAGACCCTGAACCGGTTGAGCCCCAAAAGAAACAAGATGAAACATCAGTAAGGATTTTCAATCTTTCCTCACATAAACTGAATGAAGCTGAAAGGAGTCTCCTACGAAAAGGATTGTCATTCTGTCCGAGTGGAAAGTTCAACGAATTTGATGTTTTCGTCGACCTCAATTCCTATATCCGGAAACTAACACTAGAAAGGCATTTTGAAATACAGACCTCAAAACCAAAGATCACTGAACAATCAGCTACCGATATTATACAATCCGATGAGACCACGAAAGCCATCAATACGGGACTAAAACCTAAGTCCACCTTCAACCCAATACACCATAGGGGGAGCCACATTGAAACTTTTTCTGCCCTTGTAACAAAGGATCTCAGAGCCATTAATAAAGATTTTAAATTCCCGAACAACCTAAGCAAAAAAGAAAAAACTGCCCTTAAAGATCTCATGGATAACCATTCCATCGTTATCAGAAATGCTGATAAGGGAGGCGGCATCGTGATCCAAGACCGTGATGACTATTTGGCCGAAGCATGTAAAATCCTAGGGGATAAAGACTACTACCAGATCCTGACTCAGAACCCCCTAAAAGATGACATCAGAAAATTAATGACCTTTCTAGAAACGGCTGAATCTTAGAAAATACTAACCAAAAAGGAGAAGGACTACATTACCATGGACCACCCTAACCTAGCATTGTTCTACCACTTACCCAAAGTACACAAATCTATCAATAACCCACTAGGGAGACCTATTATTTCTGGAATTTCCTCATTAACATGCAATTTATCCCATTACATTGATATTTTTCTACAGAAATATGTGGTCCAGCTACTATCCTACCTTAAGGACTCCACCACTTTAATTACCCTCCTCAAAAAGGTAAATTGGAAAAAATCTTACATCTGGGCCACACTTGATGTTGCCTCATTATATTAAAACATCCCACATACAATAGGGATAGATGCTATGCAACATTTTCTACAACAAGATGTGAACCTCCTGGCCTCACAGGGACAATTCATTTTGGATGGCATTGACTTTATTCTTAACCATAATATCTTCACCTTCGATAACACAATTTACAGGCAGATAAGGGGACCGCAATGGGGACACGATTCGCGCCTAGTTTTGCGAATTTGTATATGGGGATTTTTGAAGAGCAATTCATTTACAACGAACACCCTTGGAAAAATAAACAGGTTTTCTATAAACGCTATATTGATGACCTATTACTAATCTGGGATGGCAGCCTAGATGAGGTCAACGATTTCACTGCCCACCTGAATAATAATAGTTTCAACCTCACCTTCACAGCCAACTACTCCATGACATCTATTGAATACCTGGACTTAGTCCTCTCCACCAGAAATAACGCCATTGAAACTAAGACCTATTTCAAAAAGGTAGATGGCAACAGCTATCTGGACTACGGGAGCGCGTACCACAAGAAGTGGAAAAACAACATCCCTTTCAGTCAGTTTAAGCGTATCCGCCGGAACTTCACAAAGGACGAAGATTTCAAACTACAAAGTCAGGTAATTGAAAAAAGGTTTTACAACAAAGGGTACCCAGGTGGTGTCGTCAAGGCAGCACTACGGCAGGCACAGGAATATACCCAGGAAGACTGTCTACCACCAGGAACTAAACAATCAGTGACTAAACAAACTAATCCAGATGTCACCAAGAAGTATAAGACTTCCTTCATAACCACGTTCAACACCAACCATACGATTCTGAGAGATATACTCAAGAAAAATTGGCAGATATTACAAGAGGATCCTTTCCTAATAAAACATATACAACCAGAGCCACACATAACCTTGAGAAGAGCGCAAACAATTAAGAATCTCATCGCCCCCAGCCGTTTGCGCTCTCAGAAGAAACATCCCTCTCCCAGTTTGAGTCTATTTCCCAAAGTGCTCGGCAGTTATAAATGCGGACATCGCCAATGTAAGTGCTGCCTCAACATTTCAACTCGGGTTACCAAGTTCTCCAGTAACGTGACAGGAGAAAACTTTGAAATAAAACACTTTTAAAATTGCTCATCAACATTTGTCATTTACTTATTAGAGTGCACTTGTGGACTGCAATATATTGGCCGTACCACCCTCACCTTAAGAGAGAGGATGAACAAACATCGCTTGAACATCACAAATGGCTTTCTTAAACATGGGGTTTCCCGACACTTCGTCCAGGCACACAATAAAGATCCAGGGGAACTTTCCCTGTTACCCATTGAAGAAATTCCAGTTACCCATGGAAACAGTTACCAGAAACTGAGGAGAAAAGAAATGTACTAGATATTCAAACTATAGAACCATACGGTTTAAATGAATCTCTAGAGACCAACTGTTTCTAAACCCCAATTTGCAGTTAATCTTCATCTTCTTCACTATACACTTCTACCAATCTCTCGATCTACATTTTCACTCATACCTGTCCAGTTAGGAAGCCCCTCTCGCCATCCCTCTGGTTAAGCTATTGGGATATCCAATCCCATACCCAAACCCCCCTTTGCCTTTTCACACGTGATCATACACTGACTCTTATCCCTTGACTCTTACCTAATACTCATCTACCTCACCTACTTCATTTGGTAAGTCCCCAACCTATCCATCCATCCAATACCTCCATTATCCCTTCATTCACCCGTTCCTATCAAGCCGTACTCCCCCACATTCAGCATCATTCCCTATGGCTCCCCCCCATCCACCCCCCATAGTATCAATGCTTTATTTCCCCTTCCAATCCTTCAGTTCATTTCCCCCAGCCACCTTGTCCACATAAAGATTATTATGTCATTTCAAAACTAAATGTCCTCAATCCCTATAATCTTTTATTTATTGTTTTATTCCACATATTTCCTCTGCCTGTCCACTGACTTTTCTCCTGCCATACAGCTCAACTACATCCCCTCAGTCCGTCATGCCCAATTGCGCTGTCTCAGTGCACCAGCCTTAAAACTTACAGCACACCACTCTTAGTACCGCAAATTCATAGCCCGATTAGATCCTGTCAGCCTGTCATGCCCAACTGCGCTGTTTCAGCGTATCAGCCTGAGAATCCCAGCGCACCAGCTTGACAGCGCTGCAGAGAGAGGATCCACTCTGACGTCACTGACCCTGCCTCCGCCTCCTCAGCTTTAGATAGCACGCGCGCTTACACATGTGGTGAGCGGCGCCACACACAGCAGCACGCACCAGAGGGAGTCTCCAGGTAAGCCGTCCACCAGCCTTGTACAGTATACATCACTGCCAGCCTTGCATTACACAAATTATTAATTTTTTTTCTGCTGCCAGCCATCAGTTATATAATTATTTATTTATTTATTTATATATTTCCTCCTGCAGCCATCTGGCCACTCTTGCTGTTGGCGTCCCCAAGGTAAACCCCATATTTCCTTTTTTCCAGTACAAACTAACACTAAAAGGCACAGACTGGTTCAATGAATAATTAAAGGCACAGACTGGGTTAATGAATCTTAGAAGCACCACCAATTTACTCTATTAATACCCATATTCACGCGCAACAATCTACTATACGTTGCTATACTATATTATACTACATAAGCATCATGTCCTACCATTTCAGGGACATCAGGATGATTTTAATGCATATCATGGTCCAGTAATTGGACTTCTTTTATGCTATATATCTTTATGAAAACGTTGTTCAATTAGGACATATTGGAGTACGCTAATTTTATGCCAGTAGAATTTATTGGAATACTCGTTTTACTGAGAATTTATTTTTGGGCTATTACTAGGTTTACTAGCTGCCCATGAAGTGTAATATTTAACATCAATTGACTTTATTTTAATTGATTTATTTATTTTATTTGCATTTTATTCTCTTCTATTTATCACAGTCCTCTTTTTTTGTATATATATTTCCCTCCAACTGTGTGGGGATCCATTTGGCTTCGGCCTTCTTGTTGTATCTTTTTAGACTTGACAAAGGAGTTATAAACTCCAAAACGCGTTGTCCACTGAACAATAAATAGCATTTATACCAAAAGTCTCTGAATCGAGGTCGTCTCTGTGCGCCAAAGAGGTACCCACACACAAACCATTCATCACTTCCTCAACAGTCCTCAGGAATTTTGGCAACTTCATCCAAAAGGATTGAACAGGTACTGGCAGCACCGACCCCCTCCCCTTGTGTGTCTGCCCTTACGGACGTTGTGCCCACACACGCACAACACCAACAGGTGAGCATACTCCATCCACTACACTAAGCTTACTACCCTATGAGCGCCTCTCCCTATTCTCTCTCTTGCCATAATTGCTGCAACCCTTTAACAGTGACCTTCATAGTGGTCGCCTCTTTAACAGTGACCTCCACAGTGACTGCACCTTTAATAGTGACCTCCTCAGTGTCTGCCCCTTTAACACTGACCTCCATAGAGACCTCCACAATGCCCGCCCCTTTAACATTGACCAACCCTTTAACAGTGACCGAAACTTAGTGGCTGCCTCTTTACAGTGACTCCACAGTACCCGCCCCTTTAACAGTGACTTCCACATTGCCCTCCCCTTTTACAGTGACCTCCGCAGTGCCTGCCTCTTTAACAGTGTCCTCCACAATGCCCACCCCTTTAAAAGTGACATCCACAGTGTCTGCCCCCTTTAACAGTGACCTCCACAGTGCCCGCCCCTTTGACAATGACCTCTACAGTGCCCACCCTTTTAACATTGACCACCCCTTTAACAGTGACTTTCACAGTAACCGCCCCTTTAATAACAGTGACCTTCACTGTGCCCGCCCATTTAACAGAGACTTCCACAGTGCCGGCCCCTTTAAAAGTTACTTTAACAGTGACTGCCCTTTTTAACAGTGACTTTCACAGTGACCAACCATTTAACAGTGACTTTCACAGTGACCACCCATTTAACAGTGACTTTCACAGTGACCGCCCCTTTAACAGTGACTTTCACAGTGACCGCCCCTTTAACAGTGACTTTTACAGTGACCGTCCCTTTAACAGTGGCTTCCACAGTGTCCGCCCCTTTAACAGTGACTTTCACAGTGACTGCCCTTTTAACTGTGACTTTTACAGTGACCGCCCCTTTAACTGTAACTTTCACAGTGACCATCCCTTTAACAGTGATTTTTACAGTGCCCGCCCCTTTAACAGGGACCATCACAATGCTCGCCCCTTTAATAACAATGGCCTCCACAGTGCCCGCCCCATTAAGCAATAAAGAAAAATGGCTTTGTTGTTATGGAAACCTAGAGTAAAACTTTGTTGATGGCATTTGGGATTTGAAGAGAAAGACTTGCAGGCTTTGCACGGGTATATTTAATCTATTTCATTTTATATTTCCGTGTGTCATAAAAAGATAGACAGTTTCCCCCATAACAGTTACCTCTACAGTACCCGCCCCTTTAACAGTGCCTGCCCCTTTAGCATTGAACACCCCTTTAAACAATGACCTTCATTGTGTCTGCCCCTTTAGCAGTGACCTTCACAGTGCCCGCCCCTTTAACAGTCACTTTCACAGTGCCCCCCGTTTAACAGAGACCTCAATATTGCCCGCCACTTTAAAAGTGACTTTTACAGTGACCGCCCCTTTAACAGTGACTTTTACAGTGACCGCCCTTTTAACAGTGACTGCCCCTTTAACAGTGACTTTCACAGTGACGGCCCCTTTATTAGTGATTTTACCAGTGACTGCCCCTTTAACAGTGACTGCCCCTTTAACAGTGACTTTTACAGTGACCGCCCCATTAATAACAGTGACCTCCACTGTGCCCGCCTATTTAACAGAGACCTCCACAGTGCCCGTCCCTTTAAAAGTGACTTTAACAGTGACCGCCCTTTTAACAGTGACTTTCACAGTGGCTGCCCCTTTACCAGTGACTTTCACAGTGTCCGCCCCTTTAAGTGTGACTTTCACAGTGACCGCACCTTTAAATGTAACTTTCACAGTGACCGCACCTTTAAATGTAACTTTCACAGTGACCGCACCTTTAACTGTGACTTTCACAGTGACCGCCCCTTTAAATGTGACTTTCACAATGACCGCCGCTTTAACAGTGACCTCACTGTGCCCGCCCTTTAAGCAGTTAGGAAAAATGGCTGGGCTGGAATCCTGGAGTAAAACTGTGTTCATGGCAGTTGGGATTTGGAGAGAAAGACTTGCAGGCTTGTAAACGCCCCTTTAACAGTGATTTTACCAGTGACTGCCCTTTTAACAGAGACCTCCACAGTGACCTCCCTTTAACAGTGAATTTCATAGTGCTGCCCCTTTAACATTGACTTTCATAGTGACCGCCCCTTTAACAGTGACCACCTCTTTAACAGTGACCGCCCCTTTAACAATGACTATCACAGTGACCCGCCCCTTTAACAGTGACTTTCACAGTGACCGCCCTTTAACAGTGACTTTTACAGTGACCGTGACCGCCCCTTCAATAGTGACTTTTCAGTAGCCACCAATTTAACAGTGAATTTCAAAGACACCGCTCCTTTAACAGTGACTTTTACTGTGACTGCCCCTTTAACAGTGACTTTCACAGTGACCTCACCTTTAACAGTGACTTTCACAGTGACCGTGACCGCCCTTTTAACCAATGACTTTAACAGTAACCGCCCATTTAACAGTTGCCGCCCATTTAAAAAAAACTTTCACAGTGACCGCCTACTTAACAATGACTTTCACAGTGACTGCCGCTTTAACAGTGACTTTTACAGTGACCATGACCGACCCTTTAACAGTGACTTTCACAGTGACCGCCTTTTTAACAATGTCTTTCACAGTAAACACCCCTTTAACAGTGACTTTCACAGTGACTTCCCCTTTAACAGTGATTTTACCAGGGACCGCCATTTAACTGTGACCTTTAACAGTGACTTACATAGTGACCGCCCCTTTAACATTGGTCGGCCCTTTAACAGTGACTTTTATAGTGACGGCCCCTTTAACAGTGACTTCCACAGTGACCTCCCCTTTAACTGACTTTCACAGTGGCTGACCCTTTAACAGTGAATTCAAAGACACCGCCACTTTAACAGTGACTTTTACTGTGACTGCCCTTTAACAGTGACTTCACAGTGACTGCCGCTTTAACACGGAGACCACACAGTGCCTGCCCTTTTAAAAGTGACTTTAACAGTAGCCGCCCTTTAACAGTAACATTCACAGTGACGCCCCTTTAATACAGCGACCTCCACAGTGCTGCCGATTAACAGAGTTCCACAGTGCCCGCCCCTTAAAAGTGACTTTAACAAAGCCCGCCCTTTTAACAGTGACTTTCACAGTGGCTGCACTTTTTAATAGTGACCTTTAACAGTGACTTTCCAGTGACCGCCCCTTTACCAGTGACTTCACAGTGATTCCCCTTGTAACAGTGACTTTCACATTGACCACCCCTTTACCAGTGACTTTCACAGTGATTCCCCTTGTAACAGTGACTTTCACATTGACCACCCCTTTGAACAGTGACTTTCACAGTAACCACCCCTTTAACAGTGACTTTTATAGTGATCGCCCTTTTAATAGTGACTTAAACAGTGTCCGAACCTTTAACAGTGACTTTCAGTGTCCACCCCTTTAACAGTGGTCGCCCCTTTAACTGTGACTTTCACAGTGACTGCCCCTTTAACTGTGACTTTCACAGTGACTGCCCCTTTAACTGTGACTTTCACAGTGACTGCCCCTTTAACTGTGGCTTTTACAGTGACTGCCCCTTTAACTGTGACTTTCACAGTGACTGCCCCTTTAACTGTGACTTTCACAGTGACCATCCCTTTAACAGTGACTTTCACCATGACCGTCCCTTTAACAGTAGCCGTCCTTTTAGCAGTGACTTTCACAGTGACCGCCCATTTAAAAGTGACTTTTACAGTGACTGCCCATTTAAAAGTGACTTCCACAGTGACCAGTCCCTTTTACAGTGACTTTCACAGTTCCCGCCTCTTTAAAAGTGACTTTTACTGTGACCGCCTTTTAAAAGTGACTTTTACAGTGGCTGCCCCTTTTCACATTGACTTTCACAGTGACCGCCCCTTTAACAGTGACTTTCACTGTGGCCGCCCCTTTAACAGTGACTTTCACAGTGATAGCCTTTTTAACAATGACTTACACAGTGACTGCCCCTTTAAACAGTAATTTTACCAGTGACCGCCCCCTTTAACTGTGACTTTTACAGTGACCGCGCTTTTAACAATGACTTTCACAGTGACCGCCCTTTTAACATTGGTCGCCCCTTTAACAGTGACTTTTACAGTGACCGCCCATTTAACAGTGACTTCCGCAGTGACCTCCACTTTAAGAATGACTTTCACTGTTACCGCCCCTTTAACAGAGACCTCCACAGTGCCCGCCCCTTTAAAAGTGACTTACACAGTGACGTCTCTTTAACAGTGACTTTCACAGTGACCGTCTTATTAACAGTGACTTTCACAGTGACCGCCCTTTTAACAGTGACTTTCACTGTGGCTGCCCCTTTAACAGTGACTTTCACAGTGACCGTGACCGCCCCTTTACCAGTAGCCGCCTTTTTAAGTTACTTTCACAGTGACCGCCCTTTTAACAGTGACTTTCACAGTGACCGCCCCTTTAACAGTGACTTTTATAGTGACCGCCTTTTTAACAGTGACCGCCCCTTTAACAGTGACTTTCATAGTGACCGCCTTTTTAACAGTGAGTTTCTCTGTGACCGCCCCTTTAACCACCTCAGCTCTCCTAGCTTAAAGAGGACCTTTCACCGATTATTACACTATGGACTAACTATACAGACATGTAGATCGGCGCCCGGGGATCTCACTGCACTTACTATTATCCCTGGGCGCCGCTCCGTTCTCCTGCTATGGTTTCTGGTATCTCCGTTCCCTAGGTTATGGTAGGCGGAGTCTGCCCTTGTTCTTCTGTAGCGCTGGCCAATCGCATTGCAGAGCTCACAGCCTGGGATAAAATAACCTCCAAGGCTGTAAGCTCTGCGCTGCGATTGGCCAGCGCTAGAGCAGAACAAGGGCTGACTCCGCCTACCATAACTTAGTGACTGGAATCTCTGCCTATTATAACTTAGTGAGCGGAGATACCGGAGGGCATAGCAGGAGAACGGAGCGGCGCCCAGGGATAATAGTAAGTGCAGTGAGATCCCCGGGCGCCGCTCTCCATGTCTGTATAGTTAGTTCATAGTGTAATAAAGCGGTAAAGGTCCTCTTTAAACACCCTTAATGACCAGACCACTTTTTACAATTCTGCACTACACTACTTTCACGGTTTATTGCTCGGTCATACAACTTACCACCCAAATGAATTTTACCTCCTTTTCTTCTCACTAATAGAGCTTTCATTTGGTGGTATTTCATTGTTGCTGACATTTTTACTTTTTTTGTTATTAATCGAAATTTACTGAAATTAGTGTAAATAAATGACATTTTTCACTTTCAGTTGTAAAATTTTTTAAAAAAAACTACATTTCTATATAAATTTTTCTCTAAATTTATTGTTCTACACGTCTTTGATAAAAAAAAAATGCAATAAGTGTATATTTATTGGTTTGGGTAAAAGTTATAGCGTTTACAAACTATGGTACAAAAATGTGAATTTCCGCATTTTGAAGCAGCTCTGACTTTCTGAGCACCTGTTATGTTTCCTGAGGTTCTACAATGCCCAGACAGTAGAAAACCCCCACAAATGACCCCATTTCGGAAAGTAGACACCCTAAGGTATTCGCTGATGGGCATAGTGAGTTCATAGAACTTTTTATTTTTTGTCACAAGTTACAAAGTCTCATATTCCACTAACTTGTGACAAAAAATAAAAACTTCCATGAACTCACTATGCCCATCACGAAATAACTTGGGGGGTGTTCTTTCCAAAATGGGGTCACTTGTGGGGTAGTTATACTGCCCTGGCATTTTAGGGGCCCTAATGCGTGAGAAGTAGTTTGAAATCCAAATGTGTAAAAAATGCCCTGTGAAATCCTAAAGGTGCTCTTTAGAATTTGGACCCCTTTGCCCACCTAGGCTGCAAAAAAGTGTCACACATGTGGTATCGCCGTACTCAGGAGAAGTATGGCAATGTGTTTTGGGGTGTATTTTTACATATTACCCATGCTGGGTGAGAGAAATATCTCTCTAAAAGACAAGTTTTCCCATTTTTTTTTATACAAAGTTGTCATTTGGCAGAGATATTTCTCTCACTCAGCATGAGTATATGTAAAAATACACCCCAAAACACATTGCCCAACTTCTCCTGAGTACGGCGATACCACATGTGTGACACTTTTTTGAAGCCTAGGTGCGCAAAGGGGCCCAAATTCCTTTTAGGAGGGCAGTTTTAGACATTTGGATTCCAGCTTCTTCTCACGCTTTAGGGGCCCCTAAAATGCCAGGGCAGTATAAATACCCCCATGTGACCCCCCATTTTGGCAAGAAGGACACCCCAAGGTATTCCGTGAGGGGCATGGCAACGTTCATATAAGATTTTTTTTTTTTGCACAAGTTAGCGGAAAATGATATTTTTTTGTTTTTTCTCACAAAGTCTCCCTTTCCGCTAAACTTGTGACAAAAAATAAAATCTCCCACGGACTCAATATGCCCCCTCAACGAATACCTTGGGGTGTCTTCTTTCCAAAATGGGGTCACATGTGGGGTATTTATACTGCCCTGGCATTTTAGGGGCCCCTAAACCTGAGAAGAAGTCTGGAATATAAATGTCTAAAATTTTTACGCATTTGGATTCCATGAGGGGGTATGGTGAGTTCATGTGAGATTTATTTTTTGTCACAAGTTAGTGGAATATGAGACTTTGTAAGAAAAAAATAAAAAAAAATTTCCGCTAACTTGTGCCAAAAAATAAATCTTCTATGAACTGCCATGCCCCTGAAAAGTGATACTTTTTTATAGCGCCGCAGCGATTTTACGGTGTGTTTGCAGTGATCAGAAAAAAAATTCTGTCCACTGCGGTGGGGCGGACTCTGACGCAAGTGTGCTGCACAGATCAGGCCTGATGGGAGAAGAACACAGCATTCTTTTGTAGAGCCTATAGAACATGTCCTTTTTTTGTCCGCAATTGCGGACAAGAAAAGGCATTTTCTATATATGTTCTGGCAATGTGCGGATCCGCCGACATGCGGAAAGTTACATTGCCGATGTCCGTGTTTTGCGGATCCGCGGTCGTCCGTGTTTTGCGGATCCATGGTGGTCCCGTGTTTTTTCGATCCGCCAAAACACATATAAGGATGGTCTAAATGGAGCCTTAACAGGGGGGTGATCAATGACAGGGGGGTGATCAGGGAGTCTATATGGGGTGATCACCCCCCTGTCATTGATCACCCCCCTGTAAGGCTCCATTCAGACGTCCGTATGTGTTTTACGGGCGGTCTGGAGGCGGTTAAAAAGCCGGTCACTGTAAAAGTCACTGTTAAAGGGGCGGCCACAGTGAAAGTCACTGTTAACAGTGACTTTTACTGTGGCCGCCCATTTAAAAATGACTTTCACAGTGACCGCCTCTTTACAGTGGCTTTCACTGTGGCCGCCCCTTTAACAGTGACTTTCACAGTGACCACCCCTTTAAAAGTGACTTTCACAGTGACCGCCCCATTAGTAAGTGACCTCCATTGTGCCCGCCCATTTAACAGAGACCTCCACACTGCCCGCCCCTTTAAAAGTGACTTTCACAGTGACTGCCCCTTTAACAGTGACTTTCACAGTTACCGCCCCTTTAACAGTGACTTTCACAGTGACCGGCTTTTTAACAGTGACTTTTACTGTGGCCGCCCCTTTAACAGTGACTTTTACAGTGACCGCCCCTTTAACTGTAATTTTCACAGTGACACCCCTTTAACATTGACTTTCAAAGTGACCGCCCCTTTAACAGGGACCGTCACAATGCTCCCCCATTTAATAACAGTGGCCTTCACAGTGCCCGCCCATTTAAAAACAGTGACCTCCACAGTGCCCGCCCCATTAAGCAGTAAAGAAAATGGCTATGTTGTTATGGAAACCTGGAGTAAAACTTTTTTGATGGCAGTTGGGATTTGAAGAGAAAGACTTGCAGGCTTTGCACGGGTATATTTAATCAATTTCATTTTATGTTTCCGTGTTTCATAAAAAGATAGACAGTTTCCCCTATATCAGTTACCTCTACAGTACCCGCCCCTTTAACAGTGCCTGCCCCTTTAACAGTGACCTCCATAATTCCCGCCCCTTTAACAGTGACTTCCCCTTTAGCATTGAACACCCCTTTAAACAATGACCTTCATAGTGTCCGCCCCTTTAGCTGTGACCTCCACCTTGCCCGCCCCTTTAACAGTGACTTTCACAGTGACGGCCCCTTTATTAGTGATTTTACCAGTGACCGCCTCTTTAACAGTGACTGTCACAGTGACCGCCCCATTAATAACCGTGACCTTCACTGTGCCCGCCCATTTAACAGAGACTTCCACAGTGCCCGCCCCTTTAAAAGTGACTTTCACAGTGGCTGCCCCTTTAACAGTGACCTTTTACAGTGACTTTTACAATGACCACCCCTTTAACAGTGACTTTCACAGTGACTGCCCCTTTACCAGTGACTTTCAGTGACCGCCCATTTAACAGTGACTTTCACAGTGTCCGTTGAGTGCGACTTTCACAGTTAGCGCCACTTTAAATGTGACTTTCACAGTGACCGCACCTTTAAATGTGACTTTCACAGTGACCGCACCTTTAAATGTGACTTTCACAGTGACCGCACCCTAGAAAAATGGCTGGGTTGTTATGGAGTCCTGGAGTAAAACTTTGTTCATGGCAGTTGGGATTTGAAGAGAAAGACTTGCAGGCTTGTAAACGCCCCTTTAACAGTGATTTTACCAGTGACCGCCCCTTTAACAGTGACTTTCACAGTGGCCGCCCCTTTAACAGTGAATTTCAAAGATACCGCCCCTTTAACCACTTCAGCTCCTGTAGGTTAAACCCCTGTAATGACCAGACCACTTTTTACAATTCTGAACTACACTACTTTCACGGTTTATTGCTCGGTCATACAACTTACCACCCAAATAAATTTTACCTCCTTTTCTTCTCACTAATAGAGCTTTCATTTGGTGGTATTTCATTGCTGCTGACATTTTAACTTTTTTGATATTAATCCAAATTGACCGAAATTTTTGCAAAAAAATGACATTTTTCACCTTCTGTTGTAAAATTTTTCAAATAAAACTACATTTCTATATAAATTTTTCTCTAAATTTATTAATCTACATGTCTTTGATTAAAAAAAAAATGCAATAAGTGTATATTTATTGGTTTGTGTAAAAGTTATAGCGTTTACAAACTATGTACAAACTATGGGGCAAAAAAATTAATTTACGCACTTTGACTTTCTGAGCACCTGTCATGTTTCCTGAGGTTCTACAATGCCCAGACAGTAGAAACACCCCATAAATGACCCTATTTCGGAAAGTAGACCCCCTAAGGTATTCGCTGAGGGGCATAGTGAGTTCATGGAAGTTTTTATTTTTTTTCACAAGTTAGCGGAAAAAAAAACTTTTTTCACAAGTTAGACATTTGGATTCCAGACTTCTTCTCACGCTTTAGGGCCCCTAAAATGCCAGGGCAGTATAAATACCCCACATGTGACCCCATTTTTTAAAGAAGACACCCCAAGTTATTCCGTGAGGGGCATGGCGAGTTCATAGAAGATTTTATTTTTTTGGCACAAGTTAGCGGAAATTTTTTTTTTTGTTTTTTTCTCACAAAGTCTCCCTTTCCGCAACTTGGGACAAAAAGTTCAATCTTTCATGGACTCAATATGCCCCTCAGCGAATACCTTGGGGTGTCTTCTTTCCAAAATCGGGTAATTTGTGAGGTGTTTGTACTGCCCTGGCATTTGAGGGTCTCCACAATTATTTCATGTATGGCCAGCATTAGGAGTTTCTGCTATTCTCCTTATATTGGACATATGAATAATGAGATTTTTTTTTTCCGTTCAGCCTCTGGGCTGAAAGAAAAAATGAACGGCACAGATTTCTTCATTCGCATCGATCAATGTGGATGAAAAAATATCTGCCAAAAAATGTGCAAAAAAAAGGAGGCGAAAGGCGTCTGCCAGGACATAGGAGCTCCGCCCAACATCCAAACCCACTCAGACCGTATGCCCTGGCAAACCCGATTTCTCCATTCACATCAATCGATGTGGATGAATAAATCATTGCCAGAATTTTTTATATTTTTTTTATATTTTTTTTATATATACAAAGTGTTTGCCAAAGCATATGAACACCGCCCCTCAGCTCATAAGCCTCGGCAAACGTATCTTTTTTACTGCAGAGGAGAAATCTCGTCTTGCAGCGCCGCATATGCAATGAGCAGGACACTGGGTCAGTGGGAATGCTATGCAGTGGGTCAGTTTATATGCATATAAGTTCGTGATGCCAGTGGCAGCTTGCGCAGGTACTGTAGCAGGGCCCTTTAAGATGGTATGAGCTCACGTACCAGGTGAGGAATGCCAGAGGGGGATATTGTCTCTGTATAGTAGATAGGGTAGTGTCAACGGTGTCTCCTACCAGTGTTACGGCTGGACTCCTGTATCCCGGCTCACATGCAACAAATTGAGTATGGTTAATAGGAGTAACTGAGGAATGATGGAAATCCACACAGCTAATAGAGTCCAACTTGTCTTTACTTGGTGGTATGATATGCAACTTTTGATCCATACAAGTATACAGCAATAGTCTAGAGTCCCAGCAGGTATTGGCAATATGTGGCAGGAATTTATAAGTATTCTGCATCTGATCATACGCCTATTAGAATCTGGCAGGTATCTATCTTCTGCTCTGTCTGTGGTCTGCTTAGTTTGGGTCTGACTAGCTAAAGAGGTACTTATCTTCTCTTTGGCTTAGGATCTTTACTTACAGGACTGCTCGCAGGGTATGATGGTGGCTTCCTGGAGATCTGATAGTTCTGTGAATGGCTGCTTTCTTTGTCCACCAGCTGAGGTAAGGGACTCAGGCTGGGAAGGTTGATCTTGGGCCTCAGCAGAGGCTTGAATACTTGGTTGGGGTCCCTGTTTCTGGGAGCTCCTACTAACACAGCCTACCCCAGCAGGGGGTGGCTCACACACTGCTCTAACTTCATTCTCCTCCTCATAAAGCATGGTATGGGACATCCCACTTCTGCTCATGTAGGGGAGACTAGATTGGAATGGTCTGTTCCAGGCTAGAAGCTAACTCTGACCTGTTGCATACTGCTGCCACCTGCTGGTGTACATTAAGAACTACAGCAAATATATATAACAGGCATAAAAATTTTCATTTTGGCAAATACACAGTTATATTACACAAGCTGGTAAAACACATTCGCATTACCATTATGAAGCAGGGGAACAGAAGTTTGGTGACATACTTCAGGATGTTACATACCCCGTTACTTTAACCACCTCCGGACCGCTGTACGCACAGACGCGTCCTGGAGGTGGTTGATTCATTCCTCCTGGACGCGCCGGCGCGTCCTCTCGCGAGACGCGAGATTTCCTGTGAACGCGCGCACACAGGCGCGCGCGCTCACAGGAACGGAAGGTAAGAGAGTTGATCTCCAGCCTGCCAGCGGCGATCGTTCGCTGGCAGGCTGGAGATGTGTTTTTTTTAACCCCTAACAGGTATATTAGACGCTGTTTTGATAACAGCGTCTAATATACCTGCTACCTGGTCCTCTGGTGGTCCCCTTTGTTTGGATCGACCACCAGAGGACACAGGTAGCTCAGTAAAGTAGCACCAAGCACCACTACACTACACTACACCCCCCCCCCCGTCACTTATTAACCCCTTATTAGCCCCTGATCACCCCTGATCACCCCATATAGACTCCCTGATCACCCCCCTGTCATTGATTACCCCCCTGTCATTGATCAACCCCCTGTAAAGCTCCATTCAGATGTCCGCATGATTTTTACGGATGCACTGATAGATGGATCGGATCCGCAAAACGCATCCGGACGTCTGAATAAAGCCTTACAGGGGCGTGATCAATGACTGTGGTGATCACCCCATATAGACTCCCTGATCACCCCCCTGTCATTAATAACCCCCCTGTCATTGATTACCCCCCTGTAAAGCTCCATTCAGACGTCCGCATGATTTTTACAGATCCACTGATAGATGGATCGGATCCGCAAAACGCATCCGGACGTCTGAATGAAGCCTTACAGGGGGCGTGATCAATGACTGTGGTGATCACCCCATATAGACTCCCTGATCACCCCCCTGTCATTGATTACACCCCTGTCATTGATCACCCCCCTGTAAAGCTCCATTCAGATGTCCGCATGATTTTTACGAATGCACTGATAGATGGATCAGATCCGCAAAACGCATACGGACGTCTGAATGAAGCCTTACAGGGGCGTGATCAATGACTGTGGTTATCACCCCATATAGACTCCCTGATCACCCCCCTGTCATTGATTACACCCCTGTCATTGATCAACCCCCTGTAAAGCTCCATTCAGATGTCCGCATGATTTTTACGGATGCACTGATAGATGGATCGGATCCGCAAAACGCATCCGGACGTCTGAATAAAGCCTTACAGGGGCGTGATCAATGACTGTGGTGATCACCCCATATAGACTCCCTGATCACCCCCCTGTCATTGATTACCCCCCTGTCATTGATTACCCCCCTGTAAAGCTCCATTCAGACGTCCGCATGATTTTTACGGATCCACTGATAGATGGATCGGATCCGCAAAACGCATCCGGACGTCTGAATGAAGCCTTACAGGGGCATGATCAATGACTGTGGTGATCACCCCATATAGACTCCCTGATCACCCCCCTGTCATTGATTACCCCCCTGTAAAGCTCCATTCAGATGTCCGCATGATTTTTACGGATGCACTGATAGATGGATCGGATCCGCAAAACGCATCCGGACGTCTGAATGAAGCCTTACAGGGGCGTGATCAATGACTGTGGTGATCACCCCATATAGACTCCCTGATCCCCCCCCTGTCATTGATTACCCCCCTGTCATTGATTACCCCCCTGTAAAGCTCCATTCAGACGTCCTCATGATTTTTACGGATCCACTGATAGATGGATCGGATCCGCAAAACGCATCCGGACGTCTGAATGAAGCCTTACAGGGGCATGATCAATGACTGTGGTGATCACCCCATATAGACTCCCTGATCACCCCCCTGTCATTGATCACCCCCCCCTGTCATTGATCACCCCCCTGTCATTGATCACACCCCTGTCATTGATCACCCCCCTGTCATTGATCACCCCTCTGTAAGGCTTCATTCAGACATTTTTTTGGCCGAAGTTAGCAGAATTATTTTTTTTTTTTCTTACAAAGTCTCATATTCCACTAACTTGTGTCAAAAAATAAAATCTCACATGAACTCACCATACCCCTCACGGAATCCAAATGCGTAAAATTTTTTAGACATTTATATTCCAGACTTCTTCTCACGCTTTAGGGCCCCTAGAATGACAGGGCAGTATAAAAACCCCACATGTGACCCCATTTCGGAAAGAAGACACCCCCAGGTATTCCGTGAGGGGCATATTGAGTCCATGAAAGATTGAAATTTTTGTCCCAAGTTAGCGGAACGGGAGACTTTGTGAGAAAAAAATTAAAAATATCAATTTCCGCTAACTTGTGCCAAAAAAAAAAAATTTCGATGAACTCGCCATGCCCCTCATTGAATACCTTGGGGTGTCTTCTTTCCAAAATGGGGTCACATGTGGGGTATTTATACTGCCCTGGCATTCTAGGGGCCCCAAAGCGTGAGAAGAAGTCTGGTATCCAAATGTCTAAAAATGCCCTCCTAAAAGGAATTTGGGCACCTTTGCACATCTAGGCTGCAAAAAAGTGTCACACATCTGGTATCGCCGTACTCAGGAGAAGTTGGGGAATGTGTTTTGGGGTGTCATTTTACATATACCCATGCTGGGTGAGCGAAATATCTTGGTCAAATGCCAACTTTGTATAAAAAAATGGGAAAAGTTGTCTTTTGTCAAGATATTTCTCTCACCCAGCAAGGGTATATGTAAAATGACACCCCAAAACACATTCCCCAACTTCTCCTGAATACGGCGATACCACATGTGTGACACTTTTTTGCAGCCTAGGTGGGCAAAGGGGCCCATATTCCAAAGAGCACCTTTAGGATTTCACAGGTCATTTACCTACTTACCACACATTAGGGCCCATGGAAAATGCCAGGGCAGTATAACTACCCCACAAGTGACCCCATTTTGGAAAGAAGACACCCCAAGGTATTCCGTGAGGGACATGGCGAGTTCCTAGAATTTTTTATTTTTTGTCACAAGTTAGTGGAAAATGCTGATTTATTTATTTATTTTTTCATACAAAGTCTCATATTCCACTAACTTGTGACAAAAAATAAAAACTTCCATGAACTCACTATGCCCATCAGAGAATACCTTGGGGTCTCTTCTTTCCAAAATGGGGTCACTTGTGGGGTAGTTATACTGCCCTGGCATTCTAGGGGCCCAAATGTGTGGTAAGGAGTTTGAAATCAAATTCTGTAAAAAATGACATGTGAAATCCGTAAGGTGCTCTTTGGAATATGGGCCCCTTTGCCCACCTAGGCTGCAAAAAAGTGTCACACATCTGGTATCTCTGTATTCAGGAGAAGTTGAGGAATGTGTTTTGGGGTGTCTTTTTACATATACCCATGCTGGGTGAGATAAATATCTTGGTCAAATGCCAACTTTGTATAAAAAAAATGGGAAAAGTTGTCTTTTGCCAAGATATTTCTCTCACCCAGCATGGGTATATGTAAAATGACACCCCAAAACACATTCCCCAACTTCTCCTGAGTACGGAGATACCAGATGTGTGACACTTTTTTGCAGCCTAGGTGGGCAAAGGGGCCCATATTCCAAAGAGCACCTTTCGGATTTCACAGGTCATTTTTTACAGAATTTGATTTCAAACTCCTTACCACACATTTGGGCCCCTAGAATGCCAGGGCAGTATAACCACCCCACAAGTGACCCCATTTTGGAAAGAAGAGACCCCAAGGTATTTCGTGATGGGCATAGTGAGTTCATAGAAGTTTTTATTTTTTGTCACAAGTTAGTGGAATATGAGACTTTGTAAGAAAAAAAAAAAAAATCATCATTTTCCGCTAACTTGTGACAAAAAATAAAAAGTTCTATGAACTCACTATGCCCATCAGCGAATACCTTAGGGTGTCTACTTTCCGAAATGGGGTCATTTGTGGGGTGTTTGTACTGTCTGGGCATTGTAGAACCTCAGGAAACATGACAGGTGCTCAGAAAGTCAGAGCTGCTTCAAAAAGCGGAAATTCACATTTTTGTACCATAGTTTGTAAACGCTATAACTTTTACCCAAACCATTTTTTTTTTACCCAAACATTTTTTTTTTTATCAAAGACATGTAGAACAATAAATTTAGAGCAAAATTTATATATGGATCTCGTTTTTTTTGCAAAATTTTACAACTGAAAGTGAAAAATGTCATTTTTTTGCAAAAAAATCGTTAAATTTCGATTAATAACAAAAAAAGTAAAAATGTCAGCAGCAATGAAATACCACCAAATGAAAGCTCTATTATTGAGAAGAAAAGGAGGTAAAATTCATTTGGGTGGTAAGTTGCATGACCGAGCAATAAACGGTGAAAATAGTGTAGGTCAGAAGTGTAAAAAGTGGCCTGGTCTTTCAGGGTGTTTAAGCACTGGGGGCTGAGGTGGTTAAGCGAAGCCGTCCTCGGCGTATGATAGGATAAGAGGAGAAAGCTCTGGGTACCCAATTAATACAGAGTGCTGCATAGCTATACATATAATGACATTACATAGACAAAACATTTAACGGTTTCCTCAAGGTTCCTGCACGCTAGCATAAGGTGTCCAACACACAGTTTCCTTATCTTGGTATAACCAGGTAACCTAAATACTGCACAAAGCAAACATCACTGACTGACTTTTTAGATATCGTCCACCAATACCAAAGAAAGCATGGGGGGGTCTTTACTCCGTAATCCCACCATTATGTAATGCAAAGCCCGCAAATAGAAGGGTGGCTTTATCCTGTATTCCCTTCCCTGCATCATAGCCTGAAGAAATTTGGCTTATAGCACGATCACTATGATGTCCATGAGGAAGCTAGAATATAAGGCTCTAAGGCTTGAGGTACCATACCTTAGGCAAACGCTCAGAAGGGGAGGTATTTATCGTCTCCGTGTCTTCTGGCAAATCACAGGAGGAGGGCAGTACGTTCCCATGGATCTCCTGGAAATGACACACCTCCAGATGGGAACAATCTAGAACATAAAACAAGCGGGAAGGAGCAGCCTAGGGCTTCTAATGATTCCCGAAGCAGCAAGGGTACCTGTGAAGTAACTAGACCTGTCAGGACTTACCATTTGGTCCTACCCTGGGTACCTATGGGTATACATCACCGGGTGTAGGCCATTAGTATTCAATGTGCCTATGATGACAGTCCGTATGAAGGGGGGAGAGAACAAGAGCTGTAAAAAGGGCACACTTTAAGCAAATTGCTACATTTCGTTAAGTGCAATGGTTAAGTGCAATCATTCTGAACAGTGCAAAAATTCACATTGTGGTACCTAGAAAGATACTACACACAATGGGCAAGTTACTTAAACATTACATAACTGTAAACAGGTACAATAGTGCAAAATATTAAATAGCATGAGGATTGAGTGCAAGCTTTTATGTTGCAAACATTTGATATAAAATAGTGCAAATTTTATAGGTGTAAGGATAGGCTCAACAATAACTTGAGTCCTTATTCCTGAAAGTGCTTGAAGTTTGTAGAATCCTCTGGAAATTGATAAAAGTCCTTTGCAATCCACAGGGCAAAAGTTAATTGTAATCCAAAGGGTTAAAAGTTAATAGCAGCAACAGGTTATCAAGTAACCTGAGAAAGGGGATAAAACGGTTAACTTGGAGATGAGGGGGTTAAGTGCTGATGGGGGGAGTCCTAACTGACATGACCATCTGGATGAGGACAAACAATGGCAACCTGGAACAAAACGGTTAAAAGCACACAAAAATGCCAACAGGTCCTCTCCCGTCCACGGCTCCCAAAACAATGTCAATTGTTGATTCTTTGTAGTGGGGACACCTTATAGGTAGGTGTCCAGCTCCTCATAGCTACTAGAGCTGCTAAACCTCATCAGAGGATGTTCTAGCCTCTGCTGGTAGCTGAGGGTAGTGTTGGTAGTGGTGCGCCACTGCCCTCTACCGGTTGCTGTAGGGGTTGGCTGTGCAGACAGCCTGGTGAATGCTGCAGTTGCTTGCCGCAGACCGGAATCCACAGCCGGTGTGGGAAGGGGCAGACTTGTATTCCCAAGTGGTCTGGGCAAAGGCCGTGATCTCATGAGGGACCTCCGGGTTAAGGCTCCTCAACTTCTCATAGTTGGGCGGCGGAGTGGAATCACCAGCCGCCTCCGCCGCACCAGTAGGTGGCTGTGGCTTTGCGGGCCTAAGACTGATGGCGGGTGCTGGAGTTTCTGGACTTGGCGGCGGGACGGACACGGACCGGGCCTGGGCCTCAGGGAGAGGGGTTGTCCTACCTGATGACGCGGCCGGGCGGTCGGTTCCGGTGTCCTCTGGTCACGATCCTGCAGCTCCATCTTCGTCTGCGCCGCAGGCTGCATGCTGGTTTCAGTATCAACGGTGGATGGCTCGACGTCCACTTCCATCTTTATGGCTGCATCGCCTTCTGCGGGGGTACTTGCGTCGGCGGAGGGATCCACGGCCTCCGGGAACTTAATCAGATCCTGGCTTTCCACATCAAGGATCAGGCTTCAGCGGCGGCCTTCTCAGACTCCTCAGGGTTGCTGGACAGGGCAGGCGAGACTGGGGCTTTGGGCACGGAGGGATCCACTGCTTCCACCCTGGTACCAAAGGTCGACGGTCCACGTTTCTGCATCAGCTGGGAAACCTGAATCTCCAGCAGCTGTTCTGGGTACACGTCCTCTCCGCCGATGGACATTTCGTTCCACCTGGGACGCGGGTAGGCCATGCTTGCTGCTCTCCTGCACACACTGATAGCCAGAACTAAGGGAGGGGCGCAGAGGATGGAGTCTTTATCACCTCGGGCCAGGTCAGTAACAAGTTCTTGGAGGGCGTTCTCTATTTTTCCCGATCCTGAAGGGGCGTATTTGACATCTTCGCGCCTTTCTTGAGGGGGTGTCGCTAGTTTTTCCCGCTTCTGGGGGGCGTAGACAGCATTTTCGTGCTCCTGAGAGGGCATTCTTTTGTTTCTTTGGCATGAAGATGAAGCGCCATTTTAAACTAATATGGCGAATTCCACAATATCGAATTAACACTTTGTATGCTGTAGCGCACGTGCAGCGCTTTCTTGGCACAACTATACAAGTAAGAAAGTCACTTTCCAGCACTCTTTGCACAAGCAGCAGCGCTTGCAATACTGTGAGACATGCGGTTTTAAGTCCGTTTTTTTTTGTGCACAATTAGATGCAGTTCTGTTTTTAGGGATGGACACACAATTCAATCCGATCCTGTTTGTGACGCCACTTGATGCAATGAGCAGGACACTGGGTCAGTGGGAATGCTATGCAGTGGGTCAGTTTATATGTATATAAGTTCGTGACGCCAGTTGCAGCTTGCACAGGTACTGTAGCAGGGCCCTTTAAGATGGTATGAGCTCACGTACCAGGTGAGGAATGCCAGAGGGGGATATTGTCTCTGTATAGTAGATAGGGTAGTGTCAACGGTGTCTCCTTCCTGTGGTACAGCTGGACTCCTGTATCCCGGCTCACATGCAACAAATTGAGTGTGGTTAATAGGAGTAACTGAGGAATGATGGAAATCCACACAGCTAATAGGGTCCAACTTGTCTTTACTTGGTGGTATGATATGCAGCTTTTGATCCATACAAGTATACAGCAATAGTCTAGAGTCCCAGCAGGTATTGGCAATATGTGGCAGGAATTTATATGTATTCTGCATCTGATCATACGCCTATTAGAATCTGGCAGGTATCTATCTTCTGCTCTGTCTGTGGTCTGCTTAGTTTGGGTCTGACTAACTGAAGAGGTACTTATCTTCTCTTTTTGTTAGGATCTTTACTTTCAGGACTGCTCGCAGGGTATGATGGTGGCTTCCTGGAGATCTGATAGTTCTGTAAATGGCTGCTTTCTTTGTCCACCAGCTGAGGTAAGGGACTCAGGCTGGGAAGGTTGATCTTGGGCCTCAGCAGAGGCTTGAATACTTGGTTGGGGTCCATGTTTCTGGGAGCTCCCACTAACACAGCCTACCCCAGCAGGGGGTGGCTCACACACTGCTCTAACTTCATTCTCCTCCTCATAAAGCATGGTATGGGACATCCCACTTCTGCTCATGTAGGGGAGACTAGACTGGAATGGTCTGTTCCAGGCTAGAAGCTAACTCTGACCTGTTGCATACTGCTGCCACCTGCTGGTGTACATTAAGAACTACAGAAAATATATATAACAGGCATAAAAATTTTCATTTTGGCAAATACACAGTTATATTACACAAGCTGGTAAAACACATTTGCATTAACATTATGAAGCAGGGGAACAGAAGTTTGGTGACATACTTTAGGATGTTACACATACACCGACTTTTGTGTAATCTGACAGCAGCGCAATGCTTCTGTCAGAATGCACATCAGTGCTGTAGCTGGTTGATCGGTTGGTCCACCTAGAAGGTAAAAAAAAAAAAAAAAAAAAACAGGCCGCAACGCAATAAATTTATTAACATTAGCTTTATATAACATTTGAAACAGAACATTAACTTTTATAAACTTTATTGAACTTTTGGAACATTGACTTTTTTGCTTACCTGTGATTTTTTTTTTTTACCTTTATAGGACAAACCTCTCCTTCCCCAATGGACAATGTGAAAAGCGCAAATCGCCCAGAGATGTGGCGAAGTACATTATGCACTTTGTCCCAGGTGAAAGGAGAGGTTTGCAGCAGCTGTGAGTGAAAGGGCCATAACAGCCCTGTGTGCCTGTCCTGTGTAACGCACTCCCTATGCTAAGTGTACCTGTGTGTGGTACTTCCGGAAACACTCCCCTAAGCATAGGGCAGGGTGGTCAGGGCAGTCAGAACAGAAATAGCGGGTGTCACGCCTTATTCCACTCCTGCTACAGACACAACATCTTTTTCAGGGTGGCGCTTGGTTTGAGGTAGCAGCAACGACATTGGGGAAATGTCGCTCGTGTAGACAGCTCACTACACTGGTGGTTGGGGCCACGGAACCTCCTGGATACAGGAAGTTCTCGATGATCTCTTCCTGAAATTTGAGGAAGGATCTTGTTCTCCCAGCCTTACTGTAGAGAACAAAACTATTGTACATAGCCAATTGAATTAGGTATACAGACACCTTCTTATACCAGCGTCTGGTCCTGCGGGAGAATAAATAAGGAGCCAACATCTGGTCATTGAAGTCCACCCCTCCCATGAGCAAATTATAGTTGTGGACACAGAGGGGCTTTTCAATGACTCCAGTTGCTCGTTCAATTTGGATTGTCGTGTCTGCGTGAATGGAGGAGAGCATGTAAACGTCACGCTTGTCTCTCCATTTCACCGCGAGCAGTTCTTCGTTACACAAGGCAGCCCTCTCCCCCCTTGCAAGACGGGTGGTAACGAGTCATTGGGGGAAGCCCCGGCGACTAGGTCGCGCGGTGCCACAGCAGCCAATCTGTTCTAGAAACAAATGCCTGAAGAGGGGCACACTTGTGTAGAAATTGTCCACATAAAGGTGGTACCCCTTGCCAAATAAGGGTGACACCAAGTCCCAGACTGTCTTCCCACTGCTCCCCAGGTAGTCAGGGCAACCGACCGGCTCCAGGGTCTGATCTTTGCCCTCATAGACACAAAATTTGTGCGTATAGCCTGTGGCCCTTTCACAGAGCTTATACAATTTGACCCCATACCGGGCGCGCTTGCTTGGGATGTATTGTTTGAAGCCAAGGTGCCCGGTAAAATGTATAAGGGACTCGTCTATGCAGATGTTTTGCTCAGGGGTATACAAATCTGCAAATTTGGTGTTAAGGTGGTCTATGAGGGGCCAAATTTTGTGGAGCCGGTCAAAAGCTGTGTAGCCTCTGGGACGAGAGGTGCTATTATCACTAAAGTGCAGGAAACGCAGGATGGTCTCAAATCGTGTCCTGGACATGGCAGCAGACAACATGGGCATGTGATGAATTGGGTTCGTGGACCAATATGACCGCAATTCATGCTTTTTTGTCAGGCCCATGTTGAGGAGAAGGCCCAGAAAAGTTTTAGATTCGGAAACTTGGACGGGTTTCCACCGACTGGGCATAAAAGCTTTCCGGGTTGGCGGCTATAAATTGAGTGGCATACCGGTTTGTTTCTGCCACGACTAAGTCAAAGAGCTCCGCAGTGAAGAACAGCTCAAAAAACCCCAGTGCCGATCCGATCTGAGCTGTCTCAACCCGACTCCAGACTGGGCGGTGAAAGGGGGAACTACTGGTGCGCTGAAGATGGGGGCTGCCAATCAGAGTTTGCCAGCACCTCAGGGACTCTACGGGCCTGTCTGTGCGGTGGCTGCGACGGGGAAACTACTGCACGTGCCACCGTACCAGCTTCAACTGCCCTTCTGGTGCTCGCCACTTCACCATGTTCTACAGCAGTGCTGGTACTAGGTCCAGAATGGGCTGCGCTGCTGGTGTATGCCTCACCACGTAATCCGACAGCGCCAGCCCCACTCTGCTGCCCTTGAAGCGGATCCTGCGCAACCTGTGGTCTAGCAACATGGGGCCGGGTACGCCAGGTGGTATCAGGGACCTCAACCTCATCGTCCGAACTTTGGGTCAGACTGCTACTGCTTTCTACAGGTTCGTATTCTGACCCGCTGGATTCGTCAGATGAGGGTTCCCATTCCTCATCCGACTGGGTCAGAAGCCTGTAGGCCTCTTCAGAAGAATACCCCTTACTTGCCATTTGGTCAACTAAATTTAGGGGGTATTCCCCGAGACTACCCAAGAAAAAAAGCAAGCCTGTCTTACAAATGGGAGGCTAGCGAAGTATAGGAAGCCGGTGCGATTGATAAAAAATATCAAAACTGATTTTTTTATCGCCGCAGCGCTTGTGTAGTGATTGTGCAGTGATTAAAAAAATAATAATAATTGGTCACTGCGGCGGGGCGGGCGTGGGTGAATGCACGTGTGGGCGACCGATCAGGCCTGATCGGGCAAACACTGCGTTTTGGGTGGAGGACGAGCTAAGGTGACACTAATACTATTATACATCTGACTGTGATCAGTTCTGATCACTTACAGATACTATAAAAGTACCAATGCTGATTAGCGATATGCTAATCAGCGAATCAGTGACTGCGGTGCGGTGGGCTGGGCGCTAACTGAAGCTAACTACCTACCAAAGGGGTCTAAACTATCCTAAACCTAACAGTCAATACTGGTGGGAAAAAAAAGTGACAGTTTACACTGATCACTTTTTTCCCTTTCACTAGTGATTGACAGGGGTGATCAAGGGGTTAAATGTGTTGTGCTTGGTGTACTCACAGTGATCTGTGCTCTCTGCTGGGACCAACCGACGAAAAGGAACCAGCAGAGAGCGCAGAAGCCATTTAACACATTATATTTATAAATATAATGTGTTAAATGGCTTGTGATTCGATTTTTTTAAAAGTCACCAACCTGCCAGCGCTGATCATTGGCTGGCAGGCTGGTGACGAACTTCTGCAACTTTTCCCGGCCCGCACTGCGCATGTGCGGGCCGGCTATGCTCGTAATCTCGCGTCTCGCGAGATGATGCGCAGTTGCGTCAAGGAGGAACAAACCGACCGCCCGCAGGACGCATCCCTGCGTTAGGCGGTCGGGAAGCGGTTAACAGTGACTTTTACTGTGACCGCCCTTTTAACAGAAACCTCCACAATAAGTGCCCCTTTAACAGTGAATTTCATAGTGACCGCCCCTTTTTTTTTTTAACTAGTTTATATTGAAAAAGAGTAACAAGGCACTTTCATGGTACAGACATACAGTACAGACCAAAAGTTTGGACACACCTTCTCATTCAAAGAGTTTTCTTTATTTTCATGACTATGAAAATTGTAGATTCACACTGAAGGCATCAAAACTATGAATTAACACATGTGGAATTAAATACATAACAAACAAGTGTGAAACAACTGAAAATATGTCATATTCTAGGTTCTTCAAAGTAGCCACCTTTTGCTTGGATTACTGCTTTGCACACTCTTGGCATTCTCTTGATGAGCTTCAAGAGGTAGTCCCCTGAAATGGTTTTCACTTCACAGGTGTGCCCTGTCAGGTTTAATAAGTGGGATTTCTTGCCTTATAAATGGGGTTGGGACCAGCAGTGGCGTTGAGGAGAAGTCAGGTGGATACACAGCTGATAGTCCTACTGAATAGACTGTTAGCTGCTTTTTTCTTGCCATAATACAAATTCTAAGTAAAGAAAAACAAGTGGCCATCATTACTTTAAGAAATGAAGGTCAGTCAGTCAGCCGAAAAATTGGGAAAACTTTGAAAGTAAGGGCTATTTGACCATGAAGGAGAGTGATGGGGTGCTGCGCCAGATGACCTGGCCTCCACAGTCACCGGACCTGAACCCAATCGAGATGGTTTGGGGTGAGCTGGACCGCAGAGTGAAGGCAAAAGGGCCAACAAGTGCTAAGCATCTCTGAAAAATCCTTCAAGACTGTTGGAAGACCATTTCAGGGGACTACCTCTTGAAGCTCATCAAGAGAACGCCACAAGTGTGAAAAGCAGTAATCAAAGCAAAAGGTGGCTACTTTGAAGAACCTAGAATATGACATATTTTCTGTTGTTTCACACTTGTTTGTTATGTATATAATTCCACATGCGTTAATTCATAGTTTTGATGCCTTCATAGTCATGAAAATAAAGAAAACTCTTTGAATGAGAAGGTGTGTCCAAACTTTTGGTCTGTACTGTATGTATACAAGATAATCTTATACAGCATACAATAACATGTATTTTGACATTTTCCCTGCTGGAAACACATTAAAATATAATAAAGCAGAGTTAGTTATGTCGAGTTTCTTCATATGTGTAATGCAGACACTCAGAATAATAAATTAAGCTATTAAAACCATGAGAAGAGTGTGAGGTTTGTTATTATATCACATCAAGGATCTATAGAAACCGCAGAACCGGAAGAGGTAGTTAAATTAGAATCACACCATAATGCCCATACTTTCTGAAATTTTTCAGGACACTTTCTATTCACATATAGTACTTTTTCAAAAGGGATGATCTGGTTCACTAGTCTTTTCCAAATTCCTATTGTAGGAAATTCCTCCGCCATCCATTTGAGGGCAATCACTTTGCGGGCCATAAACAGGGATTCACTTAGGAGTATTTTATGGTAGTGAGTCCACCCATCATTATCTAAAATACCCAACAGACATATCTTGGGACACAATGGTATAGGGCCCATACCTAATGATCATAATACTCCAAGTATATCTCGCCAATATGATCTGATATGGTTACAATCCCACATCATATGCCAGAAGTCATCATTATTATGAGTGCATCTAAGACAATTAGGCTGGGACATCCTCCCCATCTTATGCAATCTGGTAGGCGTTAAATAACTACGGTGCAGCATAAACAGTTGGATGAGTCTGTTATTGACCGAGGGGGACACATGAGTTACAGCCTCCAGCGCATCCGTCCATTCCTCTGCAGTAAGATGGGGAATGTTCCCTTTCCACTTGGTCTCAGCTAATATGGGCTGTGAGGACATCTGCAAACTTAACAGGTAAGTATAGAGAGCTGATATTATGCCCCTAGGTCCTTGTGACTTTATAACCCCGATTAAAGGGTAGGAGGAGATGGCCTTATTCTGGTCCTTAAACTGTTCCTGTAAGGCGTGTCTGATCTGAAAATATTTAAAAAATTGGGTACGTTCCAGACCAAATTTCTCTCGAATTTGGGAGAAGGAGCAAAGAATACCGTCCTGATATAAGTCTCGCAACGCAGTAATCCCTAAAGATGACCAGATGTGAGAACCCTCTATGGACTGTAAGTGTGGGAGTAGTGGATTATCCCATAAGGGTATATCATCTGCCCAGTCCTGGTATTGACGCAATTTGGTGTCTCTCCAAACCAGTTGTGCCAACCTGTGAATCTGTAGCAATTTCCCAGACAGAGACTCAGCCCTTTCCAACACTGGCCATAGATTGGATAATTCCAAATATTGCTGTAGATAATATTCTATGTTCATAAGGGGTTCCCCATTTACCCAGCTAGCCAGGAACCTCAACTGACCTGCAAGAAAGTACAAATGGAAGTCTGGTAATGCTGCACCACCTTGTATCTTAGAACGCTGCAGAGTATTTAAGGTGAGTTTATGTCTGGCCTTGCCCCAGATAAATTGGACCATTAGTGAGTGAAGGCAGTCGAAAAAACTCTGAGGTATTGGAGTGCAAGCATGTTCCAACAAATATAACCCTTTGGGTAAAAGGATCATTTTTATCAGGTTGATTCTTCCCATAATAGATATAGGCAGGGTTCTCCAAACTTTGAATTTGCTAGAAAAAATAGATTCTAAAAGGGGCAATATTTTTAGTATAGGCCTCTCTCGGCTCTCTAGTAATAAAAATCCCCAGGTATTTAAAATGGTCTACTATCCTAAGATTATGATAAACATTGGGCCAGTCAGAGCTCCATAATGGCATTAGGGTCGACTTAGACCAGTTGATATGCAGCCCGGAGAACCTTCCAAACAATTGGTCATCTGCATACAGGCCTACTCTGTCCTCTCTCCCTCCCAGCTCAACTCCTGTATATATTTGATCTCGGCGGATACGGATAGCCAAATGTTCAATGGCAATTGCAAACAAGAGAGGGGAGAGAGGACATCCCTGCCTCGTACCCCTCTGCAGATTAAAATAAGCTGAGGTCGTACCGTTTACTAGGATATTGGCCCTGGGACTTTTATAAATTATCCGGATCCATTGCATGAATCTAGGTCCAAAGCCAAACTTTCCCATGACTTTCATCAGATACGGCCACTCCAGTGAGTCAAAGGCCTTGGCCGTCTCTAACGAGGCGAGAGCCCAGTGCCTGTCATGTTGGGTTCCAATTTGGGCTATGACTTGTGTCCTGCGAATATTAGAGGTCGAACGTCCAGGTATAAACCCAGTTTGGTCACTGTGTATAATGCTAGCGATTGTCTTGTTCAACCTATTGGCGAAGATCTTTGTCAGAATCTTATAATCTAAGTTTAACAAAGATATCGGCCGATAGGATGCACAGTCCAATGGATCCTTATCCGGGTTTAGGAGTACAACTATGGTTGCTTCATATAGGGAGTCTGGTAGTCTGCCTATCCGCCATGCCTCCTGAAACATCCTCGGACCTCAACTTAAAGTGATATCTACATATTTGGAATATATCTCCAAAGGTAGGCCATCTGGGCCAGGGGCTTTCCCATTTGCCAGGTAGCCTATAGCTTCCTGTATCTCTTCTATGGTTATATCTTCCTCTAACCTATTGCTGTCCTCCATTGATAAAGTTGAATGCTCTATCTCATCTAGGTAGTGCTCAAGTTCTAATTCTGAGTGTTCCGCTCGTGTTTGATATAAATCTCTATAGAAGTCGGCGAAGTTTGATAAAATCTGATACAGAATCCCTAATCTCACCATTTGGGGCCCGTATTCGCAGAACTGGCGGAGCTGATGAGTTCTTATGGACAATATGAGCTAATACTCGCCCTGCCTTATCTCCCACCTCGAAAGTCTGTTGTTTGTAAAAGAATAGTTTACGATTGCTTTTTTCATGTAGGTGAACTAAATACATCCTGCCTTTCTGCATCCAATCTTGTCGGTTTGCCTCAGAGGGGTCTAATACAAATCTTGCCTCAGCCTCCCTAACCCAGGTATTGAGAGAATCCTCTTTCTTCCTGGTGTCCCTCTTAACAAAGGGGATAGATGACTTAACCTCTTAAGGACATAGGGCGTACAGGTACGCCCTTGTGCCCTGGTACTTAAGGACACAGGGCGTACATGTACGCCCTGTGTATTTTCGATCACTGCCGTGCTGCTGGCAGTGATCGGAACCCGGTGCCTGCTCAAATCATTGAGCAGGCACCTAGGCTAAATGCGCGGGGGGGTCCCGTGACCCCCCCATGTCGGCGATCGCGGCAAATTCAGACCTGCAGTTTGCTGCGATTTCTGCAGTTTCTCGTCCCCGCAGTCCCTGACCGCGGGGATCAGAAACTTTATATGCCTAAATTAACATTTTATTCACCCCCCCCCCTACACCCCCGAATGATTTTATGGTGGCGGGAGGTGCAGGGGGAGGGTTGCGGGCGGTGTGGGCGGTGCGGGAGGCGGGCGGTGCGGCAGGCGGGATCGTAATCCCCCGCCCGCCTCCCCTTGTATAATCGTTGGTTTCTAGTGGGTATACCAAGGTGCCAGCACATTGCTGGCACCCTGGTATAAACGGCTGACATCTGCGATGCGATGTCAGCCGTTTAACCCTTTCCATACAGCGGTCCGTACGGACCGCTGTATGGAAAAGGTTAACAGCACAGGGAGCTCCCTCCCTCTCCCATCGGGGGGCTGCTGTGCCTTTGCAGCCCCCCGATGGGGAGGGAGAGAGCCCCCAGACAGCCCCCCGACAGATCCCCTCCTTACCCTTCCCCGTCTGCGCAGTTCTGAGCAGACGGGGAAGGTTCCCATGGCAACAGGACGCCTGCTCAGGCATCCTGCTGTCCATGGTGCTGAACAGATCTGTGCTAAAAGGCATAGATCTGTTCAGACAAAGTGTAAAAATACAGTACAGTACAATATATATATTGTACTGTACTGTATTATACAGACATCAGACCCACTGGATCTTCAAGAACCAAGTGGGTCTGGGTCAAAAAAAAAAGTGAATAAAAGTGAAAAAAAAAGTAAAAATCAAAACACACATTTATCACTGATTAAAAATGAAAAAAATAAAATTCCCTACACATGTTTGGTATCGCCGCGTCCGTAACGACCTGATCTATAAAACGGTCATGTTACTTTACCCGAACGGTGAACGCCATAAAAAAAAAAATAAAAAACTATGATGAAATAGAAATTTTGCCCACCTTACTTCCCAAAAAAGGTAATAAAAGTGATCAAAAAAGTCGCATGTACGCCAAAATTGTAACAATCAAACCGTCATCTCATCCCGCAAAAATCATACCCTACCCAAGATAATCGCCCAAAAACTGAAAAAACTATGGCTCTTAGACTATGGAAACACTAAAACATGATTTTTTTTGTTTCAAAAATGAAATCATTGTGTAAAACTTACATAAATAAAAAAAAAAGTATACATATTAGGTATCGCCGCGTCCGTATCGACCGGCTCTATAAAAATATCACATGATCTAACCCCTCAGATGACCACCGTAAAAAAATAAAAATAAAAACGGTGTAAAAAAAGCAATTTTTTGTCATCTTACGTCACAAAAAGTGTAATAGCAAGCAATCAAAAAGTCATATGCACCCCAAAATAGATGCCAATCAAACAGTCATCTCATCCCGCAAAAAATGAGACCCTACTTAAGATAATCGCCCAAAAACTGAAAAAACTATGGCTCTTAGACTATGGAGACACAAAAATTTTTTTTTTGTTTTAAAAATGAAATCATTGTGTAAAACTTACATAAATAAAAAAAATTGTATACATATTAGGTATCGCCGCGTCCATGACAACCTGCTCTATGAAATTACCACATGATCTAACCTGTCAGATGAATGTTGTAAATAACAAAAAAAAAAAACGGTGCCAAAAAAGCTATTTCTTGTTACCTTGCCGCGCAAAAAGTGTAATATAGAGCAACCAAAAATCATATGTACCCTAAACTAGTACCAACAAAACTGCCAACCTATCCCGTAGTTTCTAAAATGGGGTCACTTTTTTGGAGTTTCTACTCTAGGGGTGCATCAGGGGGGCTTCAAATGGGACATGGTGTAAAAAAAAACTGTCCAGCAAAACCTGCCTTCCAAAAACCGTATGGCATTCCTTTCCTTCTGCGCCCTGCTGTGTGCCCGTACAGCTGTTTACGACCACATATGGGGTGTTTCTGTAAACTACAGAATTAGGGCCATAAATGATGAGTTTTGTTTGGCTGTTAACCCTTGCTTTGTAACTGGAAAAAAAAATATTAAAATGGAAAATCTGCCAAAAAAGTGAAATTTTGAAATTGTATCTCTATTTTCCATTAAATCTTGTGCAACACCTAAAGGGTTAACAAAGTTTGTAAAATCAGTTTTGAATACCTTGAGGGGTGTAGTTTCTTAGATGGGGTCACTTTTATGGAGTTTATAATCTAGGGGTGCATCAGGGGCGCTTCAAATGGGACATGGTGTAAATAAACCAGTCCATAAAAATCAGCCTTCCAAAAACCAAACGGCGCACCTTTCACTCTACGCCCCGCTGTGTGGCCGTACAGTAGTTTACGGCCACATATGGGGTGTTTCTGTAAACGGCAGAGTCAGGGCAATAAAGATACAGTCTTGTTTGGCTGTTAACCCTTGGTTTGTTAGTGGAAAAAATGGGTTAAAATGAAAAATTAGACAAAAAAATTAAATTCTCAAATTTCCTCCCCATTTGCCAATAACTCTTGTGCAACACCTAAAGGGTTAACAACGTATGCAAAATCAGTTTTGAATACCTTGAGGGGTGTAGTTTCTTAGATGGGGTCATTTTTGGGTGGTTTCTATTATGTAAGCCTCGCAAAGTGACTTGAGACCTGAACTGGTCCCTAAAAATTGAGTTTTTGTAAATTTCGGAAAAATTTCAAGATTTGCTTCTAAGCTTCTAAGCCTTATAACATCCCCAAAAAATAAAATATCATTCCCAAAACAATTCAAACATGAAGTAGACATATGGGGAATATAAAGTCATCACAATTTTTGGGGGTATTACTATGTATTACAGAAGTAGAGAAACTGAAACTTTGAAATTTGCAAATTTTTCCAAATTTTTGTTAAATTAGGTATTTTGTGGTGCAAAAAAAATAATTTTTTTGACTTCATTTTACCAGTGTCATGAAGTACAATATGTGACGAAAAAACAATCTCAGAATGGCCTGGATAAGTCAAAGCGTTTTAAAGTTATCAGCACTTAAAGGGACTCTGGTCAGATTTGCAAAAAATGGCCTGGTCCTAAGGTGTAAAAAGGCTGTGTCCTTAAGGGGTTAAGACATCCCCTAAGATAAGCCTTCAGCGTATCCCATAATAGCAGGGGATTCGTATCTACGTCCTGTACCTCCAAAAACACTTGCAATTGGTCAGGGATCCTATCTTGTTCTTTCAGAAGGGTGAGCCAGAATGGGTGTATTCTCATCCTCATGTTAGACCTACTTTCCTGCGTATCATTGAACCTTGCTATCAATGGCGCATGATCAGAAACGCTCTGGGGGCCATGTGAGATATCTGACAGTTCCAGGCATACATCAGGGGAACCAAATACATAGTCAATTCTAGACATTGCACCAGAAGAGGGAGTAAAACAGCAATATTCTATGGAGTCTGGGTGTTTCTCCCTCCATAGGTCCAGCCATCCCATCTCCTCGATCCAGGCCGCCTTAAACTGGGCAGGCCATGAATCGGGGATACAGGACTAGTGTGGAAGCAGTCTACCCGCGGATTCATGACCATGTTTAAATCCCCTACAACCTAGCATGCGGATATTGAGCTGCAAAGGTGGCTGCGGTCTGAAGAATTGACATATTTGCAGGAGGGGGACAGTAAATATTTAAAATTACAAACGGGATATTATTCACATGTGCATGTACAAAAATATATCTGCCGTCCGTGTCAGTCTCAACTGTGTGTGGTTCCCATCTAATGGAGCGGTTAATTACTAGGGACACTCCCTTAGAGTGAGAAGTACCAAACGAGTGACTGGACCATTGTACCCATGGCTTCTGTAGTCTAGCTGCTGTTTCGGCCATAAGATGAGTCTCTTGTAAGCTAAGTATGTGTGGCTTGTATCTACGAACATGTGCAAAAACAGATATTCTCTTGCCCGGATCCCCCAATCCCCTCACATTCCATGACATTAACAATATGGCAGCCATTTTATCAGTATCATCAATCTATGAATAGGGCTATCCTCTTTCTGGATTCTCCAGTGTCTGTATCTCCTCATCACTCCTAATACATATATACTGCTGCCCATATACATTGTTATACCATACAGTGCCAAAACATAATACAAACACTTAAATCTGAACCAACTATGCTGTGAATTAGCATTGATATACATAGTATGATGCCAAAAATCAGGCAATAATTTCCCTGTGGCTGAGTAATCAGGGACCAACATATTACTAAATGTAAAGAGAATATGCCGGTATCCGACCAGCTCCCTCTGCACGATATAAGTCGTGCCTGCAGCTAACTTTCTGTATGCATTGTAAACAGCAAAACTCACGCTGAGAGCACAGTATCATACCGGTGACCAGTGCGGGTTATGAAGCAACACCAATATTATCAACAATGCGTCCTGACCATTAAGGTCTTTGAAAAAAATAAAAAATAAAACTGGGTTGCTGACTTAATATACTTCAAGGAGGTGGCGGCATTCTCTGCAATTTTCTTGCAGCCCATTCATCCGCTTCTTTGGGATCCGTTTTAAAAAAATGTGATCTCTCCCCATCCACCACTCTCAGCCTGGCGGGGTATGGCATGGAATACGGTAAGTTCATGTCCCGGAGTCTCTTTTTAACAGCAACAAAAGTCGCCCGCCTCTTCTGAAGCTCGGCGGAGAAATCAGGGAACAAAGATACCTTGGCATTTTCATGCATAATGGTTTGTAACTTCCTTGCTTGAGTGAGGATTAAGTGGTGGTCCTTCCAATTTAGCATGCAAGCTAGGAGTGGCCTGGGTGGGGCTCCCGGAGGTGGTGGTCAAGCCGGGACCCTGTGGGCCCGCTCCACTGCATATGCCATAGAGAAAGACGCCTCTGGAAAAGTTGCCTTAAACCAGGCCTCGGGAAATGCTGCAGGATCGTGTCCCTCTGTTCTCTCAGGTAGGCCCAGTATGCGCACGTTATTTCTTCTGGCCCTGTTCTCCAGGTCATCGCATTTCTGCTATAAGGAGACAGAACCTTCCAGGGCTTGTATCTTAGCAGGTATGGGGCGAGTGAGGTCTTCCAGCTCAGAGATCCTGTCCTCTGTTCCCTGCACTCTTTCTCTGAGTTGTTGAACATCGTGCCTGAGGAGGCCCACATCCACACGTACCTCCTCTATCTTTGTGGTGAGGGAAGTTTGGCAAACTAATATCGCTGACATCAGCTGCTAGTGTGCCTCTTTCGGGGTGAGTTCAGCTGCCTCAGGTTCGTCAGTAGCTGCTTGCTGTGCCGCTTGGCCATGGGTATGCTGTGTATGAGGTGTGCCGGCTGCCGCAGCGCCATTTTGGTTTTCTTGGCGCGCAAATTCTTTCAGCCGTTCTGCAGCAGCTTGGGCTTTACTGGGTCCCATCTCCGGTTGCCGTGAGGGTTCGAGCTGCTGTGCACATTTAGTTCGGTCCAATAAGCTGCAATAGCACTCAGGATTGCTCAGGATTATAGTCGGGAGCCGGAGCTCAGATCAGATGCGGCCGTTCATGCCGGCCGCTAGCCACGCCCCCCATGACCACCCCTTTAACATTGACTTTCATAGTGACCGCCCCTTCAACAGTGACTTTTACAGCGACCGCCCCTTCAACAGTGACTTTTACAGCGGCCGCCCCTTCAACAGTGGCTTTTACAGCGGCCGGCCCTTCAACAGTGACTTTTACAGCAACCGGCCCTTCAACAGTGACTTTTACAGCGGCCGGCCCTTCAACAGTGACTTTTACAGCGGCCGCCCCTTCAACAGTGACTTTTACAGCGGCCGCCCCTTCAACAGTGACTTTTACAGCGGCCGCCCCTTCAACAGTGACTTTTACAGCGGCCACCCCTTCAACAGTGACTTTTACAGCGGCTGCCCCTTCAACAGTGACTTTTACAGCGACCGCCCCTTCAACAGTGACTTTTACAGTGACCGCCCCTTCAACAGTGACTTTTACAGTGACAGTGACCGCCCCTTTAACAGTGACTTACACAGTGACCACTCCTTTAACAGTAGCCGCCCCTTTAACAGTAACTTTCACAGTGACCTCACCTTTAACAGTGACTTTTACAGTGACCGCCCCTTTAACAGTGACTTTCACTGTGACTGTTTCTTTAACCGTGACTTTTACAGTGATCGCCCCTTTAACAGTAGCCGCCTTTTTAACAGTGACTTTCACAGTGACTGCCTTTTTAACAATGACTTTCACAGTGACCGCCCATTTAACAGTGACTTTCACAGTGGCCGCTCCTTTAACAGTGACTTTCACTGTGGCCGCTCCTTTAACCCCTTAAGGACTCAGCCCTATTTCTCCTTAAGGACTTGTCCATTTTTTGCAAATCTGACCAGTGTCCCTTTAAGTGCTGATAACTTTAAAACACTTTGACTTATCCAGGCCATTCTGAGATAGTTTTTTCGTCACATATTGTACTTCATGACACTGGTAAAATGAAGTAAAAAAAAATAAAAAATTTCCATAAAAAAATACATAATTTACCAAAATTTTGGAAGAATTTGCAAATTTCAAAGTTTCAGTTTCTCTATAAACTACACCCCTCAAGGTATTCAAAACTGATTTTACAAACTTCGTTAACCCTTTAGGTGTTGCACAAGAGTTATTGGCAAATGGGGATGAAATTTGAGAATTTAATTTTTTGCCTAATTTTCCATTTTAACCCATTTTTTCCACTAACAGAGCAAGGGTTAACAGCCAAACAAGACTGTATCTTTATTGCCCTGACTCTCCCGTTTACAGAAATACCCCATATGTGGCCATAAACTACTGTACGGCCACACAGCGGGGCGTAGAGGGAAAGGTGCGCCGTATGGTTTTTGGAAGCCAGATTTTGTTGGACTGGTTTTTGACACCATGTCCCCTTTGAAGCCCCCCTGATGCACCCCTAGAGTAGAAACTCCATAAAAATGACCCCATCTAAGAAACTACACCCCTCAAGGTATTCAAAACTGATTTTGCAAACTTTGTTAACCCTTTAGGTGTTGCACAAGATTTAATGGAAAATAGAGATACAATTTCAAAATTTCACTTTTTTGGCAGATTTTCCATTTTAATATTTTTTTTCCAGTTACAAAGCAAGGGTTAATTCACAGCCAAACAAAACTCATTATTTATGGCCCTGATTCTGTAGTTTACAGAAACACCCCATATGTGGTCGTAAACTGCTGTACGGGCACACGGCAGGGCGCAGAAGGAAAGGAATGCCATACGGTTTTTGGAAGGCAGATTTTGCTGGACTGGTTTTTTTGACACCATGTCCCATTTGAAGCCCCCCTGATGCACCTCTAGAGTAGAAACTCCAAAAAAGTGACCCCATTTTAGAAACTACGGGATAGGGTGGCAGTTTTTTTGGTACTAGTTTAGGGTACATATGATTTTTGGTTGCTCTATATTACACTTTTTGTGCGGCAAGGTAACAAGAAATAGCTTTTTTGGCACGTTTTTTTTGTTGTTATTTACAACATTCATCTGACAGGTTAGATCATGTGGTAATTTTATAGAGCAGGTTGTCACGGACGTGGCGATACCTAATATGTATACAATTTTTTTTATTTAAAAAAAATGTTTTAGTGTCTCCATAGTCTAAGAGCCATAGTTTTTTCCGTTTTTGGGCGATTATCGTAAGTAGGGTCTCATTTTTTGCGGAATGAGATGACGGTTTGATTGGCACTATTTTGGGTGCATATGACTTTTTGATCGCTTGCTATTACACTTTTTGTGAAAAAAAATGGCTTTTTTCACACCGTTTTTATTTTTATTTTTTTACGGTGGTCATCTGAGGGGTTAGGTCATGTGATATTTTTATAGAACCGGTCGATACAGACGCGTCGATACCTAATATGTATACTTTTTTTTTTATTTATTTAAGTTTTACACAATGATTTCATTTTTGAAACAAAAAAAATCATGTTTTAGTGTTTCCATAGTCTAAGAGCCATAGTTTTTTTCAGTTTTTGGGCGACTATCTTGGGTAGGGTATGATTTTTGCGGGATGAGATGACGGTTTGATTGGTACTATTTTGGCGTACATGCGACTTTTTTGATCACTTTTATTACTTTTTTGGGACGTAAGATGGGCAAAATTTTCTCATAGTTTTAATTTTTTTATTTTTATGGCGTTCACAGTGCGGGGAAAGTAACATGACCGTTTTATAGATCAGGTCGTTACGAACGCGGCGATACCTAATATGTGTAGTGTATTTATTTTTTATTTTTTTTTATTCAGTGATAAATGTGTTTTTTTTAATCTTTACTTTTTTCACATTTTTTTTACATTTTTTTTGACCCAAACACATTTGGTTCTTGAAGATCCAGTGGGTCTGATGTCTGTATAATACAGTACAGTACACTATATAGGGTACTGTACTGTATTTTACTTACACTTTGTCTGAACAGATCTATGCCTTTAGCATAGATCTGTTCAGCACCATGGACAGCAGGATGCCTGAGAAGGCATCCTGTTGCCATGGGAATCTTCCCCGTCTGCTCAGTTGTAGCCACAACTGCGCAGATGGGGAAGGGTAAGGACGGGGCTGTCGGGGGGCTGTCTGGGGGCTCTCTCCCATCGGGGGGCTGCAAAGGCACAGCAGCCCCCTGATGGGAGAGGGAGGGTGCTCCCTGAGCTGTTAACCTTTTCCATACAGCGGTCCGTACGGACCGCTGTATGGAAAGGGTTAAACGGCTGACATCGCATCACCGATGTCAGCCGTTTATACCAGGGTGTCAGCAATGTGCTGACACTCTGGTATAACCACTGTCCACCAACGATTATTCAAGGGGAGGCGGGCCGGGGATCGCAATCCCGCCTCCCGCACCGCCTGCGACACCCCCCCTGCACCACCCGCCCACATAATATCATTCAGGGGTGCAGGGGGGGTTAATAAAACTTTATTTAGGGCATTTTAAAGTTTGATCCTCACGGTCAGAGACCGCGGGGATCAGAATCGGCTAAAAGCGCAGCAAACCGCAGGTCTGAATTGACCTGCGGTTTGCTGCGATCGCCGATACGGGGGCGGTCACATGACCCCCCTGGCGTTGTGACAGGATGCCGGCTGAATGATTCCAGCCGGCATCCCGTTCGGATGAACCCCCGGGGCGCCGCAATCTTATTTTAAACTCATGCCGTACCGGTACGTCATTGGTCCATAAGGGGTTAACAGTGACTTTCACAGTGGCCGCCCCTTTAACAGTGACTTTTACAGTGACTGCCTTTTTAACAATGACTTTCACAGTGACTGCACCTTTAACAGTGACTTTCACAGTGACTGCCTCTTTAACAGTGACTTTCACAGTGACCTCCCCTTTAACAGTGACTTTCACACTAACTACCCATTTGACAGTGACTTTTATAGTGCTGCCCCTTTAACAGTGACTTTCACTGTGGCCTCTCCTTTAACAATGACTTTCACAGTGACCGCCTTTTTAACAGTGATCGGCTTTTTAACAGTGACTTTCACTGTGTCCGCCCATTTAATAGTGACTTTTACAGTGACTGCCCCTTTACAGTAACTTTCACTGTGGCCACCCCTTTAACAGTGACTTTCCCTGTGGCCGCCCCTTTAATAGTGACTTTCATTGTGGCCGCCTTTTTAGCAATGACTTTCACAGTGACTTTTACAGTGACCGTGACCGCCCCTTTAACAGTGAATTTCAAAGACACCGCCTCTTCAACAGTAACTTTTACAGTGACCTCTCCTTTAACAATGACTTTCACAGTGACTGCCCCTTTAACAGTGACTTTCACAGTGACCGGCTTTTTAACAGTAACTTTCACTGTGGCCGCCCATTTAATAGTGACTTTTACAGTGAACGCCCATTTAACAGTTGCCACCCTTTTAACAGTGACTTTCAAAGTGACCGCCCATTTAAAAGTGACTTTTACTGTCACTCTTTTTATTAAATTTTATACAAAAATACAAAACTTGCCATAGTAGAATACAAAACACAATGCAGCATTATACATAATGCATAAAACCCAAACTGGCCCAGCTTCATTCATACTCCTTGCACCCTTCTTCATACATGCCTAAGAAAGCTGAAAACAGAAACTTAACCATCCGGTCTGACTGAAACCCTATATACAATACAAAAGAAAAATAGAATAAAACTAAAGCAAAACTAAACAAAATTTAAGACAACTTGTCAAACAAAAATGTTTTTTTCTTTTTTTTTTTATATAACAGAATACACCTATAAGCATAGTCACTTATCCTACTCTATCCCTAACAAAATTGATTTATCTTTCAGCTCCCTTAAACACCCAGGGCTGACCTCCGCTTCATGTCCATTGCATGTCCGCATAGTCCGAGGCCAACCCTCCACCACCCACATCCAGCTCTTCGCCCCATGTCCTCCCATGTCCTCCCATGTCTGCATAGTCCAGGGCTGGATGCAGGCCTCCCCACACAAATAACCTCCCCCCTCCCCTGCCCACCCAACCTAACTACAACCCTCTTACCCTACTATAATACAGATTATACAATATATACAATATACCAATAATACAACTACAAATAACAACATTAATGACATTACCCAAAGGCCTAGGTTTAGTTCACCTGAAACCCTTCTTCAAAACTTTATCTTTTTCAAAACAAAAGTCTAATGTGCCAGCATTAGCCCACCACCGGGAAGGAGTACTACTTGACTAAGGCACATCAAAGGTGAAGCCTCTCTCGAGGTAAGAGACTCCATCCGTACCCAGTCTTTCGCACTCAAGAGAACGGACCTTCCTCAGGTCACCTAGGATGTTCCTACATACCTCTTCTACAGGGAGGACTTTGTCGGGTAGACACTAAACACAGTGCATTCCATGTGAAATAGCTAACCACTATACTAACTAAAAATGCAGTGCAAGGGTCCCTCCTACCCAGGCCTTTGAACATTCCATAGGCCCACTCCGCATAGGAGAAGTCGGCCAGTCTAGGCCAGCCGATGGAGGCTCCCACCCGTTTGTACACCTCTGTATTAAAGGGACACTGAAGCAGGAAGTGCTCCATGCTTTCCAACACAGAGCCACACCCCTCCCGGGGGCAACCCCTTTCCTCAGGGTTCCTATACTTCAAGTTGTCCCTTACATACAGTTTCCCGTGAAAGCAGCGCCAAGTCAAGTCCCAATACTTCAAGGGGATCCTTGCTGAATTTAACAACTGCAACCCCCCGTCTAGATCCCGACTTGGGCAATCCTTAAGGGCCAGGGGCTTTTGGAAGTGGGTCAACAAGACCCTCTCGTCAAGGGATCTCCTTGACAGGGTCCTGATCTCCCTCACCTCCAAACCCCACCGGCGGATCACCTTCAGAGTCGGGGTGACATAAGCCGGGAGATATCCATGCGGCGTACGCAAATCCTTCACACGCCCTCCAGTCTCCCATTGCTGGAAAAAAGGCTGAAACCAACCCCTGCAAGAGACTATCCACGGAGGAGCCCTCTCCTTCCAGAGGTCTGCTAGGTTGATCTTCACAAAGGTGTTCACAAGGAACACCACGGGGTTGACCATACCCAACCCCCGTAGTCTCCTCGTGTGATAAGTCACTTCCCTCTTGACTAGGTTCAGCCTATTCCCCCATAACAGTTGAAAGAACAGGCTGTAGACCCGAGTCGAGAGAGGCTCCGGCAGGATACATACACTGGCCAAATAGATCAGCAAAGGGAGAAGGTAAGTCTTGATCAGGCTCACCCTTTCCCTGAGGGTCAAAGACCAACCCTTCCACTGGTCGACCTTTTGAGCGACGATCTTAAGCCTGCCATTCCAATTTTGAGTGGGGTAATCCCAATGGCCAAAATGCACGCCTAAGATTTTAGCTGACGGCTGGGGCCCTGGAAGGGTGTCCGGGAGATCAAAAGATGGATCTCCACCTCCCAGCCAGAGACTCTCACACTTATCCCGGTTGATCAACGACCTGGAGGCCTCAGAGTAGTGCTCCACCTCAGACATCACATATTCCGCCTCCTCTCTCTCTCTCGAAAACAGTGACATTGTCAGCGTACGCCACAACCCTAAGAGTGGCTTCTGGCTCTGCCGGATCCATCCTGACTCCCGCCAACGGTCCACGATCAAGCCTCTTTAGAAGAGGATCAATTGCGAACACGTATAAAAGCGGGCTCAAAGGACAACCCTAGCGGACTCCAGACCCGACCTCAAAGGCGTTGCCCGACTAACCGTTCACCAGCGAGAAACTCTCTGCCCCTGAGTATAAGATCTTTAACCAATTGACAAACCCTTCCGGCAGGCCATATCTCAGAAGGACCGACCAGAGGTACTCGTGATTAACCCGATCAAAGGCCTTTGCTTGATCCAAGGACAGCAAGTAGCCCTTCCAGCCACCCGCCCTACTCTGCTCCACTGCCTCTCTGACACCGAGTACAGAACTGAAAGTGCTCCGCCCTGGAACAGAGCAATGTTGGGTGCCCGAAAGGAGCCGGGGTGCAAATTCCACCAACCGATTAAACAGTATCCTGGCCAGAATCTTCCTGTCCGTGTTGAGAAGCGCTATGGGACGCCAATTCTCAACACGGCTCAGATCCTTACCTTTTGACAGAAGGATCAGGGCTGACCTCCTCATTGACCTTAGAAAACCTACAAAGTCTCACACATATATAGTTAATCAATCTTTATTAGTTAAAAGACAAAAAATAAAGTAGTATAAATACAGCGGTTTCAATTAGTGGTAAAAGATGCAGGAGGATAAAGTGACAAGTGCACAGAGCCACCAACAGTCCTAAGCTGGTAAAGCAGATGGTACATAAAGGCTGAATGAGGCAAATTCTTGTCTATACTGATGTGCTAGATGGTAATAAATACCTATGAGTAACCACACAGGATACAAGCAATCTATATACACCACCACATGTCACAGAAATAGTATACATGAGTCGCAATGATATTGCAAGGAGGTCAACAGGGGAAGTGTGATCACAAGCTGTGACCAATTGCTGAACCGCTTGAAATAAGCAGTACAGGAAACAACCAACTGACAGTGGAACAGCCTATACTAACCAGAGGAGGATGAAGTGATGGCTCCTAGCCCGACGCGCGTTTCGCCTCGCTTCTTCAGGGGGCGTGTAGTTACTCCTAGTCACCGGTCAAGTATAAATACCATTGTTCTCTTCCCAACCCCCAAAAACTCCCACCAAATAGGACCAATAGCGGACTGTGTACTGAGAGCACCACCCAGTTGGGCGTCAGCTATACAACCAATGCCAGTGCAGTGAACGTTATCTCACAGGTGTGCTGGATAATCCTATAACAGGAAGGCGGACGCTCCGCAAGCATCCAAAATCTTGTGCGAGTAGGCCGCATAAGATCACACTAGGGAGGTGCGTACAATTGTAATAGAGAAAGAAATCATGACGGAGTGTCCCTGCACCCGTCCGAGATCTCGCAAGAATAGCGGCGTGAAGTCCCGCTTCCGGGGTTGCGTACAATGCAATGGCGCATGCGCACAATGTCATAGAATGTCCACAGTGATTCTGGCAGCATGAGGGTGATCACATGATTGATGGAGCGCAGCTAAGGTGGTGGGCCGCAACAACCTAGTCCCGGACCGCCCACACCAGCCGACAAGTCATGTGATCCGCCCATATGAAGACACCAGCGCCATATTGGATCGTGGCAATGATTGTCCCTAAACGCATCTACAACCTGACAGAGGCAATTAAATAAAATCCATACCTATACAGTAATAAACAGCAATTATACATATGAGACGCCGGTCAGTACATGGACCAACCCAGTGTGAACCGGCAGACATTTTATCTACAGATATTAGCTAAAAACAATTCATATAAGAAATCATGGGCACATACAGACACAAATGAATATTAAGGGTGAACACCGCTGGACCAAATTAAAGGTCCAGCGGTCCGCACCAACAAACACTATACAGTATTTAAATCATCTGCGGTCTCAGTATAAACGGTTCACTCCCGTAACTTACAAAATGACACAACAAGAAAGGAGTGTGCGACACACCAATATAAGGAAATAAGAATCAATTTTATTAAAGTATTGATAAAATGTACATAATATATAAAATATATAGGTAATTAGGCAGGGACAACCACAGTCCTACATTACCCTGTAATCGGCCCAGTCATATAAAATGTAAGAACAATATCTCAATATCTAAACATGTGGGTAACAATTTATCTGAAAGATATAATGCAGGAATAGGCAAGAGATATTTATAATAGACATCTAAGCCCTAACACTACTGAACGGCAAAACAGCCTGGATCAAGGTGAAACAAGTCAAAATGCCAGGTATTGCACTGAGTGGTAAGACAACATACCTATGAGGCTGGGACAAGAATCAGGGCAATGGCGCTCCTCGACGCGCGTTTCGCGTGTTGTTCGCTTCCTCCTGCCTTATTATGAAATAGCTGCAGTATCTATTACTTCTCATTAGTTACTTTGAACTAAATACCATATTTGGTATAATCAACAAAAACGCAAAAATATTCTAAATAACGCCCCAAAACCGCATATGAAAGTATCTATGGAAAATTGAACAAAAAATCGGGATTTGAAATCCAGACCATCTTTTGGGTCTTTCTGTGTGGTCTATATAAAGTCAGCCCAAATTTGGGAGATCAGCTGCCACTGAGGAAGGGGTAAGAGGTCCCTGAAATGCGTCTGGCGTAACCAGCTGATAACTCCCATTTCGACCAAGGCCTTCTTACAGATGACACAGATGATACAAAGTCTGTGAACAATCTTCTTTAAAATCTGGAGCGCTCCAGTGAAAATCCTTTTCATACAGGATCCGTCGAGCACAGTTCCCGCGACACTTTGCCATAACCACAGACCAGAAGCACATCAGTTCCCACGACACCTCGCTACAGTCTCGGACCAGAGGTACGTCACAGACCACGTGAGACGCGGGCGCTCTGGGATACAAGCAATTTGCTGCAAATTAAGTCAGAAGTACGCCACAGACCGCGCTACTTCGGCGTCCGGCTTCATTAACGCGGGACTACGCTCATTATAGGAGTCAAGTAAGCGTGAGTCACCCTGACCTTGAATCATTATCCGGGCTAATGTAAGACCCATCTCTCTTACCTCGGAGCACACAGCACTTTATTCACTCATTGAATTAGGTTGTGAGTTGTGACCAAAGACATCTTGGTCCGTGTTCAAACTGTGGATAGGACCCACAATTACAGAACTAAGCGGTATTTAGCCCTCTCTATACAGACACTGTCGAGAGAAAGGACATTATTTTGTTTTGTTTCCTATTCACGGAACTATACACAGAAAGAATATTCTTGAACCTATTTGATTACTAGAACCTAAAATAATTGGAACATTCTTATGAAGTACTATATATCATTGATACTATATGACATTTGATCACTAGAACCTAATATGATTGGAACATCTTTATGAAGTACTACATGTCAGTGCTGCTACAAATTTTTTGCTATTTTTATTACAGATTTTATTTTTAATCGTGTTTTATATACATATTTTTGTGCATTTTATTGTAATTTGAGTTTTTTGTGAATTCAATTGTGTGATCACCTTATATTGTATTTTAGTCCATTTTTATCCATATTCTACCACACATACAGAGTGCCAGTCCAATCCATCTATTTATTTTTAATACTTTTTTCTGGGTGATACAGATTTCCCGGCCTAGAGCACCTGGTCCCTATTCGCATCGGTGTGAGCTATTCCTATTACTTTTTCCTCCAGCCTTTTTAACAGTGACTTTCACAGTGACCGCCTTTTTAACAGTGACTTTCACAGTGACCGTGATTGCCCATTTAACAGTTGCCGCCCTTTTAACAGTGACTTTAACAGTGACCGCCCCTTTAACAGTAGCAGCCTTTTTAAGTTACTTTCACAGTGATCGCCCCTTTAACAGTGACTTTTACAGTGCTGCCCCTTTATCAGTGACTTTTACTGTGGCCGCCCCTTTAACAGTGACTTTCGCTGTGGCTGCCCCTTTAACAGTGACTTTCACTGTGGCCGCCCCTTTAACAGTGACTTTCACAGTGACTGCCCCTTTAACAGTGACTTTCACAGTGACTGCCCCTTTAACAGTGACTTTCACAGTGACTGCCCCTTGAACAGTGACCGCCCCTTTAACAGTGACTTTTACAGTGATTACCCATTTAAGAGTGACTTTCACAGTGACCTCCCCATTAAGCAGTAAAGAAAAATGACTATGTTGTCATAGAAACCTGGGGTAAAACTTTGTTTATGGCAGTTGGGATTTGAAGAGAAAGACTTGCAGGCTTTGCACGGGAATATTTAATCTATTTCATTTTATGTTTCCGTGTGTCATAAAAAGATATCGACAGTTTCCCCCATAACAGTGACCTCTACAGTAACCGCCCCTTTAACAATGACCTCCACAGTGCCGTCCCTTTAACAGTGCCTGCCCCTTTAACAGTGACCTCCATAGTGCCCGCCCCTTTAATAGTGACTGCCCCTTTAGCATTAAACTCCTCTTTAAACAATGACCTTCACAGTGCCCACCCCGTTAACAGTGACTTTCACAGTGCCCACCCCGTTAACAGTGACTTTCACAGTGCCCAACCGTTTAACAGAGATCTCCACAGTGCCCGCTCCTTTAAAAGTGACTTCCACTGTGACCGCCCCTTTATCAGTGACTTTTACAGTGACCGCCCCTTTAACAGTGACTTTCACAGTGACCGCCCCTTTAATAACAGCGACCTCCACTGTGCCCGCCCATTTTACAGAGACCTCCACAGTGCCCATCCCTTTAAAAGTGACTTTCACAGTGATTCCCCTTTTAACAGTGATTTTCACAGTACCTGCCCCTTTAACAGTGACCTTTACAGTGATCGCCCCTTTAACAGTGACTTTTACAGTGACTGTGATCGCCCCTTTAACAGTGACTTTCACAGTGACTTTCACAGTGACCGCCCCTTTAACCCCTTTAGGACACAGCCTTATTTCATCTTAAGGACCAGGCCATTTTTTGCAAATCTGACCAGTGTCACTTTAAGTGGTGATAACTTTAAAACGCTTTGACTTATACAGGCCATTCTGAGATAGTTTTTTCGTCACATATTGTACTTCATGACACTGTTAAAATGAAGTCAAAAATATTAATTTTTATTTATAAAAAAAATACCAAATTTGGCAAAAATTTGTAAAAAATTGCAAATTTCCAAGTTTCAATTTCTCTATGTAACGGGGTTCCGAAGGTGCACTCGGTCACCCATTGCCCGCAGAACTGTTGCTTAGCTTTGGGAATGAGGATCTGTGTTTGACCTCATTCCCAGGGCGGCTTTACTGCTGGGTGGCTACCTGCTCCTAAGTCTGCCTTGAGCACAGAGCTGATCACTCGGTGCTCAACTGGTTGGTCTGTCGGTCATGTAACGCTGGCCACGTCACATGACCCTCACTCCCCACTATAAATACAGGCAGCCTGCTAGCCACAGGTTGCCTGTTAATTTCTAGGTTCCTGGCTATTTGTTGGACTACTGAATACTCACCTGATTCCGTTCCCTGACGATCCTTTTGCCTGCTCCTCCTGTACTGCGCATTCGTCCTGGTATTGTGACCTCGGCTCCCACCTGACTACTCTCTTAGGACTCCTCTTGTACTTCTCTACTCTCCTGGTATTTGACCCCGGCTTCTCCTGACCATTCTTTGCTTAACCCTTTGTACTGCGTAGCTGTGACAAACTGCCATTTGCCACTGGGCATTGTAGAGGACTTATGGCTAGCCTCCTGCCCTACGACTATGGCCCCGGGACATGTTGCCCTTCAGGAACAGTGTGACAGAACTGTGTCGCATGTCTGGACTGTTGGTGGGACCGAACTGCGGTCAGCGGTGTATGCTGGGGATTCTGTGGAGCTGGAATCGGATGCGCAGATACACGAACGCCGCTGACCCTTACCTTCTTCCATACTGAACTTTCAGCTCCAGAGACTAAGTCCCGTTCGAAGATGGGACTTAGTCGTTTTCTGCATGAAATTGACCGACCGCACAGCCCAAATCTATGGAACTGTTTTGGGCAGGAAATTGTGCTTGCGGTCGGTCATAAAGGACTAAACTTTTGATCCGCTGGAGGGATTTGTGTGATTTTTGGAAGTGTTTATGTTTGATGTATGCTGAGTTTAAATATGTAATTTTTATGGAGATGGAATGTATGGTTTTAAAGTTACAGTGTATGTTTCAAAACTGTATTTTTACTGTCTGTGATAGTTATGTTAATCCATAATTATATCCCAGACAGAAGGGAGGATTTTGTGTATTCGGGTGGGGATTCCTCTCCTATTGTTCCCAAATGTGTATTGGTGATCTCCCTTTGTCCTGGGAGATAATTGAATTGCACTTCGGGTGTCTCCAGGGCAGAGAGGAGGAAACCATGATGCATTGTGGGGACCTGCATAAATACGGGCGGGTAGCCCTCAATAAAGAGTTCAGTTCAGTTCATGTTTTTCTAACCCTTCAAAACGCAGCCTTGTCTCGTTATTGGAGGGAATTGCTGTATCACGCTGGGGATTGCTATGCTCTGCATATTCCCTGGAGGAGAGATCTTTCCCACACGGTCCTGAATGCTGGAGGTTCATTCAGGGTGGAAGAAAGACGGCGCGGCTCCAGTTAAGCTACGGCGGTTGTGGAGTCTGCGGTGCTTGTGGTGTCCAGTGCGGTGCTTGTGGTCCTCGGCGCAAGCTAGGAAGCGTCCATTAACGTAAGCGGATCCGTTACAGTAGCTCTCTTGGTTCTGACCCGGTCCGTTCATGTTCCGTATTTTGTCTTGTCTGTCTTCCCTGCACGTATCCTAAGTTAGGGACTGTCGTCCAGTTGTCCCCTTTCATCAGGACTCGTGAGGCAAGTAGGCAGGGCCAGGGGTGAGGGTGGAGCGCAGTGGTCACTATCCTTCCCCCTGTGTGTGGACGTGACCGTTACAGATTAACAGGCCCAATAACCACTGTATCATGAATCCTCTTACTACCCTGACTGACCATGTCTCTAACTTGACACAGAGGGTGCAGGAGCTAGGAGAGAAACTCCATTCTTGTGAGTTAGGGCAAGGTTCTCCCACTCCTCTGTCCTCCAGTCCACATTTTGAACCCCAGATCAAGCTCCCAGAACCCTTTTCTGGAGACCGGAAGAGGTTTCTCTCCTTAAAGGAGAATTGCAAACTCTACTTCCGTTTGCGCCCCGTGTCCTCCGGTCCCGAGAGCCAACGCGTGGGGATTACCATTTCTCTACTACAGGGTGATCCCCAGGACTGGGCCTTTTCGTTACCTCCTGGGGCCAGTTGTCTAACTTCTGTGGAGGTTTTTTTTTTAGGCCCTGGGTACCGTCTATGACGAACCAGACAAGGCCCTGGTAGCCGAGACGGCTCTTAGGGCACTGGTTCAGGGCCATCTCCCTGCAGAGGAGTATTGCACCCAATTCAGACGGTGGTGTGTCCCCTCAGGATGGAATGAAACAGCCCTGAAGAGTCAGTTTAGGTCTGGTCTATCTGATAATTTAAAAAATCTATTAGTCAATTACCAAATTCCTGAGACCTTAGAGGAGATGATGACCCTAGTTGTCCGACTTGACAGACGAGTTAGAGAGAGACGACAAGAACGACAGTTCAGTTCTCAGATGGTGGTCCAGCCAGAGGCCTTTTCCAGGGACAACACTGAGGTCTCCACCGAGGAACCCATGCAGGTTGGCATGACCCGGGGTAATCTTCGTCGCAGACGCGGAGAGTTCTTCTACTGTGGAGATCCTGGCCATTGGATCAACAAGTGTCCTAAGAGGGTCCTCTCTGACAAGTCTCCTAAGGCAAGACAACCTAAAGACCAGGTACACCCTGATTTTTCTAAAGGTAAGCTTTTGGTACCCATAACAATTTCTCTGGGGGTAAATAAGTGGCCGGGTAAGGCCTTTATTGACTCCGGTTCAGCGGCCAGCTTTATTGACTTTGAGTTTGCTTGTAAATTGAGTATTCCAATGTTTGCTTTACCTACACCTATCCATGTCATGGCTATTGATGCTACTCCCCTGATTGGTGGTACGGTGAGGTCATATACCTCTGAAATTTCTCTGTCCGTGGGTGTGTGCCACTCTGAGAGATGTTCTCTTTTAGTCCTGGAGAAGCTACCGGTTGAGGGGGTACTAGGGTTGCCTTGGCTCCGTTTACATAACCCCACAATTGATTGGTCCAAAGGAGAGTTGGTGAAATGGGAACCTAGTGTGACTCTTGCTTGTCCGTGGTCCAGGCTGGGGTTTCAGTAAGGTCTAATACATTACCCTCTGTTATTAAGGAATATTCTGATGTGTTCTCGTCCCTTACTCTAGAGGTTCTACCCCCCCATAGACCTTATGATTGCGCCATAGATCTAATTGAGGGTGCCGAATTTCCTAAAGGTCGAATTTATAATCTTTCAGGGCCTGAACGCAAGGCTATGGAAGATTATATTAAGGAGAGCCTTGCTAAAGGGCATATTAGACCTTCAGTCTCTCCTATAGGAGCAGGGTTTTTCTTTGTTAAAAAGAAGGATGGTGGTCTTAGGCCTTGTATTGATTACCGGAGATTAAATAAAATCACTGTCCAAAATAGATACTCTCTCCCATTGATTCCGGATTTATTTAACCAGGTTTTGGGGGCAACCTGGTTTTCCAAGATTGACCTGAAAGGGGCATACAATCTAATCCGAATCAAGGAGGGAGACGAATGGAAGACAGAGTTCAATACTCCGATAGAACACTTTGAATATCAGGTGATGCCTATTGGATTCAGCAATGCCCCAGCTGTGTTCCAAAACTTAATGAACGATATTCTTAGGGAGTTCTTAGGTAAATTTTTTATTGTCTATCTTGACGACATTTTGATATTCTCTCCTGATTTCGAATCTCATGTGTCCCATGTCAAACAAGTATTAGAGGTGTTGAGGGAGAACCAGCTATCCGCTAAGCAAGAGAAATGTGTCTTTGGTGTACAGGAGATACTGTTTCTAGGGCATGTGTTGACTCCTCACGCCTTTAAGATGGACCCTGGTAGGGTTTTAGCAATTAAGGAATGGGTAAGGCCTTCATCCTTAAAGGCTTTACAACAGTTTTTGGGTTTCGCTAATTACTACCGTAAATTTATCATGAATTTTTCTGTAATTGCTAAGCCATTGACCGACCTTACTAAGAAAGGGGCGGATTTGGAGAATTGGTCTACCAAGGCCATTTCTTCATTTGAAACATTAAAAAAGGCATTTAGTAGCGCTCCCATTCTGATCCAGCCTGATCAGAAGAGACCCTTTATTGTGGAGGTGGATGCGTCCGAGGACGGCGCACGAGCAGTTCTTTCACAAGGTCCTGCTAGCCTCACTAACCTGAGACCGTGGGCCTTCTTCTCTAGAAAATTCTCTCCCACGGAGAGACACTACAACATAGGGAATAGGGAGCTGCTGGCTATTAAATGGGTATTTGAGGAGTGGAGACATTTTTTGGAGGGGGCAAGGCAGCGAGTAACTGTTGTCACTGATCATAAAAACCTAATGTTTCTCAAGTCCGCTAAGAGGTTGAATCCCCGACAAGCCCGATGGGCTCTGTTTTTTACCCGTTTTGATTTCTCCATTACGTTCAGGCCGGGAAGTAAAAATGTGAAGGCAGATGCATTATCTCAGAGCTTCCATGCTTTTCAACCCACTGAGACGCCGCCTGAATCCATCCTACCAGCAAACATCTTCTTAGCGGCTCTAACCCAGGATATCTCGGCTCGCATTAAGGCTGAACAACATCTGGCACTGGCATCCACCCCAACAGATAAGTTGTTTGTTCCAGTACAATTTAGTCTCCAGCTGTTGGGTGAGTGTCACGATTCTGCCTTTTGTGGACATCCGGGTGTTGAAAATATTGTTTCGGACAGGGGTGTGCAGTTTATGTCCAAATTCTGGAGGGCCTTCTGTCAAAGATGTAAAATTTTGTTGTCTTTTTCTTCCGCCTACCACCCTGAGAGTAATGGGCAGACTGAACGCCTTAATGTCACGGCTGAGGATGGGGGAAATCCTCAGCCGTGTGTAGCCAGGTGATGTTATGGCCTACTCGGCCAGGAGAACAGGATAGGGAGCAGGTCACCTCCTAACAGCGTCCCTACCCTGACCCTAACTCCTAACTGCATGGGCCGACCTTAAAGGTAGGAGGACCCATGCGCAGGAACCTCGGCTCCCTAACTCACCCTCCGTCCGGTCCCTGCGCTAGGAGTCAGGGTAAGACGACCTACTCCTCCTAGACACGGAGGAGCAGGAGTCTCAACGGCCAAGCTGTTGGGAAAAAGGGGAAACATAAACAGACTAATGGAAATGGCAGGTGAACTCAGTAGCTCAACCAACCTGCCACAGCCTTGCTGACTGGATCCCTGACACAAAGAATCCAGAACCATTAGCTGCACAAACCAACATAGGAAAATCCCAACAGACCATCACCCAGACATGACACATACAGGTAAGCATAAACTTAAAAATACATAAAACCTGAACTTAAACCTATGACCACAGTGGTGGCTCTCACAGAGGAATGGAAAGCACAGGAGGCTGCCTCAGCTAGCAAGACTGAAGCAACCTCCTGAGCCCTGCAAGAGAGAGGGTATATATAGGCCAAAGTGGCCACACCCAAAGGTTGGACACACCCAGTGACATCACACACACACTGGGAAGGAAGTTAACCCTTCCAATGCCACAGAAGGGAAAACACACATACATAAAGGGAAAGTGCACACAATAACATACCACACGGTGCACACAACACACACACACCTAACAAAAGGTTGCTAGGTGTGACCGCATGCCAGGGCAGCAAGCTGCCTAGGAACGCTCAGGCTGCTCTGCTGCAAAATGCAACACTGGTTGCCCGCGGCAACCACAAGTGAGGCCACAGACAAGCGGCCCTCACCCGTGGTTGAACGCCCATACAAACCCGCAGGCAACCGCTTGCGGTAAAGGAGTCACGGTCATGGGCATGGCCGTGACACTTAATCAGTCTGTGGAACAATTCCTGAGGTTGTATGTTGCTGATGACCAGCAATTATGGGTCAAATTCCTTCCGTTGGCTGAATTTGCTTTGAATAACCGTGTCAATTCTTCTGCTGGGGTCTCCCCTTTCTTTTGTAACCATGGTTTTCATCCCCGTTTTCATTCTGGGTCGTCCGTCTCCTCCTCTAACCCTGAATCTGATAAATTCTCCTCCGAACTGTGCACAGTTTGGGCCCGCGTTCAATCAAACCTAGAAAAAGCTCAAAGTTCTCAAAAACTCAAGGCCGATAGGAGACGTTCAAGGGGGGTGAACTTTCAGGTTGGGGATAAAGTATGGTTGTCCTCCAAGAATCTATCTCTCAAGGTAGCTTCTAGAAATTTTGCTCCTCGTTTTATTGGACTATATAAGATCACGGAGGTGATTAACCCGGTATCATTTAGGTTGGAGCTGCCCGAGTCATTCCACATTCATAATGTGTTCCATAAATCTCTACTTAAAAAATATTTTGAACCGGTAGTACCATCGAAAGCCTCGCCTCCGCCGGTTCTTGTTAATGATGCTGTCGAGTATGTTGTGTCTAAAATAGTGGATGTCAGGAAGGTGCGTAACTCCTTGCAGTACCTGATTCACTGGAAGGGGTATGGACTTAATGAGAGATCTTGGGTACCTGCCAGGGAGGTTCATGCTCCTAGACTGGTTCGTAAATTTCATTTAGAACACCCTGAAAAGCCATCGCCTGAAGTCTTGGGTCCGGTGGCCCCTCTTGGGTCCGGGGGGTACTGTAACGGGATTCCGAAGGTGCACTCGGTCACCCATTGCCCGCAGAACTGTTGCTTAGCTTTGGGAGTGAGGACCTGTGTTTGACCTCATTCCCAGGGCGGCTTTACTGCTGGGTGGCTCCCTGCTCCTAAGTCTGCCTTGAGCGCCGAGCTGATCACTCTGTGCTCAACTTTTTGGTCTGTCGGTCCTGTGACGCTGGCCACGTCACATGACCCTCACTCCCCACTATAAATACAGGCAGCCTGCTAGCCACAGGTTGCCTGTTAATTTCTAGGTTCCTGGCTATTTGTTGGACTACTGAATACTCACCTGATTCCGTTCCCTGACGATCCTTTTGCCTGCTCCTCCTGTACTGCGCATCCGTCCTGGTATTGTGACCTCGGCTCCCACCTGACTACTCTCTTAGGACTCCTCTTGTACTTCTCTACTCTCCTGGTATTTGACCCCGGCTTCTCCTGACCATTCTTTGCTTAACCCTTTGTACTGCGTAGCTCTCTTGGTTCTGAACCGGTCCGTTCATGTTCCATATTTTGTCTTGTCTGTCTTCCCTGCACGTATCCTAAGTTAGGGACTGTCGTCCAGTTGTCCCCTGTCATCAGGACTCGTGAGGCAAGTAGGCAGGGCCAGGGGTGAGGGTGGAGCGCAGTGGTCACTATCCTTCCCCCTGTGTGTGTGTGGACGTGATCGTTACACTCTACTTTTATAATACATAGTAATACCTCCAAAAATTGTTATTACTTTACATTCCCCATATGTCTACTTCATGTTTGGATCATTTTGGGAATGATATTTTATTTTTTGGGGATGTAACAAGGCTTAGAAATTTAGAAGCAAATCTTGAAATTTTTCAGAAGTTTTCAAAAACCCAATTTTTAGGGATCAGTTCAGGTCTGAAGTCACTTTGCGAGGCTTACATAATAGAAACCACCCCATTCTAGAAACTACACCCCTCAAAGTATTCAAAACTGATTTTACAAACGTCGTTAACCCTTTAGGTGTTCCACAAGAATTAATGGAAAATAGAGATACAATTTCTGAATTTCACTTTTTTGGCAGATTTTCCATTTTAATATTTTTTTTTACTTTTGCAAAGCAAGGGTTAACAACCAAACAAAACTCAAAATTTATGGCCCTGATTCTGTAGTTTACAGAAACACCCCATATGTCATCGCAAACTGCTGTATGGCCACACAGCAGGGCGCAGAAGGAAAGGAACGCCATATGGTTTTTGGAAGGCAGTTTTTGCTGGACTGGTTTTTTGACACCATGTCCCATTTGAAGCGCCCCTGATGCAACCCTAGAGTAGAAACTCCATAAATGTACCCCATCTAAGAAACTACACCCCTCAAGGTATTCAAAACTGATTTTACAAACGTCGTTAACCCTTTAGGTGTTCCACAAGAGTTATTGGCAAATGGAGATGAAATTTCAGAATTTACATTTTTTGGCAAATTTTCCATTTTAATCAATTTTTCCAGTAACAAAGCAAGGGTTAACCGCTAAACAAAACTCAATATTTATGGCCCTGATTCTGTAGTTTACAGAAACACCTCATATGTGGTCGTAAACTTCTGTACGGACACACGGTAGGGCGCAGAAGGAAAGAAATGCCATACGGTTTTTGGAAGGCAGATTTTGCAGGACAGTTTTTTTTTACACCATGTCCCATTTGAAGCCCCCCTAATGCACCCCTAGAGTAGAAACTCCAAAAAAGTGACCCCATTTTAGAAACTACGGGATAGGGTGGAAGTTTTTGTGGTACTAGTTTAGGGTACATATGATTTTTGGTTGCTTTATATTACACTTTTTGTGAGGCAAGATAACAAGAAATAGCTGTTTTGGCACTGTTTTTATTTTTTGTTATTTACAACATTCATCTGACAGGTTAGATCATGTGGTATTTTTATAGACCAGGTTGTCACGGACGCGGCGATACCTAAAATGTATACTTTTTTTTTATTTATGTAAGTTTTACACAATGATTTCATTTTTGAAGCAAAAAAAATAATGTTTTACTGTTTCCATAGTCTGGGAGCCCTAATTTTTTCAGTTTTTGGGCGATTACCTTGGGTAGGGTATAATTTTTGCGGGATGAGATGACGGTTTTATTGGCACTATTTTGGGGTGCGTGTGACTTTTTCTTTCAAATCTTTGTTTACTGCAAGCAAAAGATATCAAGTGTAAACAAAAAAGGGCAACACGCCCCCAAAACAATCATGAAGACAATGTGAGCATAAATAAGACATGGGTTACAGTAAGTTTTTGTAACAGGTGAAGGCATTTGAATGGCATATGCAGAGGCACAAGCATGAGATTGCAGGTCCACCAGAAGCATACCAAAAACACCTCTAGTAAAGAACTATAGTAGCAGAGAGAGCAAAGCTGATAGCCGCTAGGGTAGAGAAGGTAAGTCATATAGCTCCAAAGAGCATTAATCAGTGACAAAATTAGGCTTGGTTATGGGTTCTTATGCGAAGAGCCACCATACCACTCCAGCCATGGCTTCCACATAGTCATAAATTTATCATGAGAGAGTGTCTCCCAGCTGGATAGTTCTTCAAATCTATGAATTTCATTTACCTTCTGTACCCATTCATCCACGGAAGGGGCTTGCTGAGACAGCCAGTGAAGGGGAATTAATAGCTTCGCCGCCGAAACCAGGTGTGCTAACAGGGAGTGTTTGTGTAGAGGGAAACCACAGGTAGGAACATTCAAAAGCACTGAGGAGGAAGTAATAGGTGCAGAAGAAGGGCATATATGTTGGATGGTACCTGAGTATGGGGTAATTATCCTACAGGACCACCATATGTGGTATAATGTTCCCTTCTCCTCCTGACATCTCCAGCACAACCCAGATGAAGTTGGGTCTATTTTCTGAATGATATCTGGAGATCGATACCACCTGGTTAATAGCTTAAAAGAGTTCTCCTGTACTCTTATACACCTGGAGAACCCGTGAGAATTCTTGAGAATGATAGATACCATTTCATCAGACAGGGATAGGCCCAGATCCTCCTCCCATTTTTGTATAAAAGCCGGTCTATTGGGAGTCCCAAGACTAAGTAGCTTGTGATAGAGAAGGGATAAGATCTTCTTTAACGGTCTATCTGAGTTGACTAAGACATCTAACCAAGAAGGAATAAAGTTCCTAGGCGCAGCTTGTTTATACCTCTGGCATATTAGGGAGAAGTGCGAATAATGTATGGAGGTCCAGTTAGTTGCCAATTGCGAAGTCTGGAGGTCCCGCAGAGAGGGAAGTTCTTGACACTTAAATCTATCACCCGTTAAGGAAGCACCAAAGGCTGACCAGATGCCCAGAACATCTGAATAATTTGGGTCAAAAAAATAAGGTAGGAGGGGTAGAGGTAAGAAGGGAGATGGGGTAGTTGGGAAATTGAATTTAAGGGCTACTGCATGCCAAGCGCTTAACACCCCCTTAAGTGAGAGAGGGAAATCCACGCCACTAGTAAGTCCAGGCTTTATGGTCCAAAGTCGGGCCTGTTCAGATGGTGTGAGTATATGTCGGGCTATTTGGCAACCTAATTTAGTAACATTCGGATTTTTTAATTCAATGAGAAGAGTCAGCTGGGTTGATTTGTAATATGTTTTTAAATCAGGCAGGCCGAATCCCCCCTTGTTTTTGGGGAGTGTGAGCAAGGAGTAGGCCAATCTAAGCTTCGCCCGCTTACAAATAAACCCCGAGAAGATCCTACGGATGGCTAAAAAGTAGGAATCTGGTATATGCATGGGCAGAGTCTGAAAAAGATTTTGGAAGGATATACGTTTTCAGAATGTTTTTCCTACCGATCCAGGACACATATGGAATGTCCAGATCTTTTAGCTGTTGTCTAACATCAGAGAGTAACTAAAGATGATTTAGCTGGAAAGTCTCGTCAACACGAGCTGGGATGTTTACACCCAGGTAGTTAATATGAGAGGTCTCCCTTTAAAGGGGGATGTTCGCTTCAAGTCGGAGATCACATGTTCTGGGATCCTGATCCCCAAGGCCGTACATTTAGAGAGATTTATTTTAAAATTTGAGAGATAACCAAATGCGTCAAAAAGCGCCAAGATGCTTGGAAATACTACCACAGGGTCAGCCAGGAGAAGCATCATATCATCTGCAAAGGCGGCAACTTTATGGGTGCATGATCCTACCTGCAGGCCTTTAATGTTATCGTCCTGCCTGATCGCCTGCAATAGCGTCTCCAAGCAGAGGATAAAGAGGGAAGGGGACAAGGGGCACCCCTGCCGTGTACCATTAGCTATGTGAAATGAAGGGGAGAGAACTCCATTCACCCTAATACGTGGCGAGGAGTACAGGGACAGCACCGCACAGACAAACTGGGGTGGAAACCCAAATTTGTACAACGCAGCTTCCATAAATTTCCAATCTACCCGATCAAACGCCTTCTCAGCATCTGTGCCGAGAAGGGTAAGTTGTGAGCCAGTTTGCCAAGTATATTCAATGGCCTGCTGTACCCTGAAAGTGCCGTCCCTGCACTCCCTTCCCCCCACAAAGCCCGCTTGTTCCGGAGAGATTAATTTTTGCAGGAGGGGGCCTATTCTGTGAGCTAGAATTTTAGCCCAAAGTTTTGTGTCAGCATTTAGCAGGGAAATGGGACGGTAGCTAGATGGTAGGGAGTGATCCTTACCTTCCTTGGGAAGTACCACTATGTGCGCCTCCAAGGATTGTTCCTTCATAGGGGCGCCAAGAAGCAGGGCATTGAAGTACGAAACTAAGTGGGGACCAAGGACGGGGAGGAATTTTTTATAATAAGATATTTTGAACCCGTCAGGGCCCAGGCACTTCCCTTGAGGAATAGTGGAAAGGACCCGGCTAACTTCCTCTAGGGTGATCGTGGCAGTTAAGGAGTCTTGATCTTTTTTATTAATGATAGGTAAGTTAAGAGGCGCAAGGAAGTCAGATATCTTGAGGAGTCTTTCGGATGATGCCGTGGGGGTTTCGGGCAGGCGGATATTATATAAGGAGCGGTAATATGCCGTAAACGCCTCCGCAATCTCCGCGGTATTAGTAACAATAGGGCCTTTGGCCGACTTAATCTGGTTTATGTGAGATTGTTCTGCTCTTTTTTTGATCAAAGCAGACAGAATCTTATTCCCCCTATCCTCGTGTGCGTATTATTTGTGACGGAGTTTGAAAAGAGCATTCGCTGCCTTAGCATTTAGAAGCGTTTTTAGTTCGTTCCTTAGGGATATGAGGAGCTTATGGTCTTTAAGAGCAGAAGTCTTCTTGTGGGAGCATTCTATTACCGCGATTTTCGAGAGAAGGGAATTGATGTCAGCTAGCCTCTTCTTGTCACGGCTGAGGATGGGGAAAACCATCAGCCGTGCGATGCCAGAAGATGATGGTCGCTGAAAGGCCAGGACAGGAATCAGGGAGCAGGTCACCTCATATCACATCCCTAATTCTGACCCTGTCTCCTAGCTGTATGAGCCAACCCTGATGGTAGGAGGGCTCATACTCTGGAACCTAAGATTCCTACTAGCCCTCAGGGTGGCCCTGGACTAGGAGCAGAGTAAGACGACCTGTTCCTCCTAGATACGGACGAACAAGAGTCTCACTGGCCAAGCTACAAAGAAAGGGGAACATAAACAGCATATGGCAATGGCAGGTAAATGAAACAAGCACAACACCTACCTGCCACAGACACAAAGCCTGGAATCCATGTACAAGTGCTGCTGTCCACAAGAACACAAACGGACACAGCACACACCACACATCACACAGGAACCCAGGACCATAAGCTGCAATAAACAAAGAGACCAAAGAAACATCTTCATAACATCATGTATAACTTATGACCACAAGGGTGGCCCTCACTGGCAGATGGTATATAACCAGGAGGATGACTCCAGCTAACCATGGCTGAAGTACCCCTCAGATACTGGCATCCAGCAGGAGCTAAATAGCCCCATACTGGCATCCAGCAGGAGCTAAATAGCCCCAAGTAGCCACACCCACACACAGACACACCCAGTGTTCACACAGTAGGAAGGGAATTAACCCTTCCAATACCAGACAAGGGAGGGAAACTACTTAAAGGGGAAAAGCACAAAGAAGCACACACTTCACCTGTTACCACTGACAACGGCATGCATGGCAACCATGTCCTGGGGATCAGCCAGAAGGCCGAGACACTGCCACCACATGCACACAACACCACACGTTGCCACGGGCAACCACAAGTGAAGGAAAGTGTCACAGTGCACACATAACATAAACCCCGTGCACACCAGATATAGAAAGTGCATACATACACGCACACATAGGCAGAGGCAACCGCACACATCAACAGTGAGGCGCCTAGCAACCAGCTCAGGCTGCTACACTGCCAAATACACCTGTTGTCCACGGCAACCGCACTTGAGGCAAACTACTAACAGCCCCTAGCTGCGGTTGACAAAACTCCCAGACCGCGGGCAACTGTATGCGGCTCCCAAGGAGTCACGACCATAAACATGGGCGTGACACTTCTTTTTTACATAGGAGCCCAGGGAGATAAGCTCCCCTCTGATGACAGATTTATGAGCTTCCAAAATAGAAGCCGGAGGGGTTTCTGAGGAAGCATTTAACTCAAAGTATTCCCTTAACGTTTTTGTTAGGGAAGGTAGCTGGGAGGGGGTATTTAGGAGCGTAGGATTGAGACGCCACGTCCATTCCCTTGAGATAACCCCAGGGATAGACAGAGACATAAAAAGTGGAGCATGGTCAGAGATTGTTATGCTATGAATGTCGACCCTCCGTACCTGTTGTAGGCAGCGGTCTTGTAGGAACAGATAGTCTAGCCTCTGGTACGACCTATGCGGGGTAGAATAAAAAGTCTAATCTTTAGAGTCAGCATGCATGGACCTCCAGACATCATTGAAGCAAAGACCCCGCAAACAACTGTGAAGCCCCCCCCAATGCTCTATGTGAAATAGCCGACTTCCCGATAGAAGCATCTAGCCGTGGGTTTAAAACAAGGTTAAGGTCTCCACCTACAATCAGCAAGCCATTGGAAACCGCAGTTATATCTTTGAAGATTTTCCTGAGCCAAGCCACTGTCTGTTTATTAGGGGCATATAGGTTGCATAATGTGACCTCTGTGCTACCCAATTTACCAGAAAGAAACAGAAATCTACCCTCAGGGTCCGCGACTATGGAGGTGGAGGAAGGGAACATTCTTGTAAACCCCAATACTAACTCCTCTAGAAGAGCTGGTATGGCAGGAATGAAACCATTTGGAATAGTTAGAACGTGTCATATTTGGGACATGACCACTACGGAAGTGAGTCTCCTGCAACATCACTATATCGGCTTTCCCTCTCTTTAATATTTGACATACGCGGCTTCGCTTAACGGGGTTATTACACCCATTTATATTAAACAAAGCGATGTTAGGCTACTTTTACACTAGCGTTCGGAGCGGGTCCGTCTGATGTTTCATCAGACGGATCCGCTCCTATAATGCAGACGTTTGCATCCGTTTAGAACGGATCCGTCTGCATTATAACTTAGAAAAATTTCTAAGTGTGAAAGTAGCCTGAGCGGATCCGTTCAATGGGGGACGGATCCGCTTGAAGATTGAGCCATATGGTGTCATCTTCAAGCGGATCCGTCCCCATTGACTTCCATTATAAGTCTGGACGGATCCGCTCGGCCAGGCGAACACCCGAACGCTGCAAGCAGCGTTCAGGTGTCCGCTCACTGAGCGGAGCGGAGGCTGAGCGCTGGCAGACGGATGCATTCTGAGCGGATCCGCCTCCACTGAGAATGCATTGGGGCCAGACGGATGCGTTCGGGGCCGCTCGTGAGCCCCTTCAAACGGAGCTCACGAGCGGACACCTGAACGCAGGTGTGAAAGTAGCCTAAAGCGTCAAGTCAGCCATACTTGCAAATAGCAAAGAGAGAGCTGATACCTGCTATATGTCTTCATAAAGAAACCCAATGTCCACATTAGAAAGGTTTGTAAAAAGAACAGAAACAAGAACAAAAGGAAAATTCTGCGGTAAATTAACATACTATGCGATATATAAGCGCTCCGTAGAGCGAGAGAGAGGGAGGTGGGTCTCAACAACCTCGTAGCCTGATCTGCCCAAGCTGCCCCTGATTCAGGCAAATAAGTTGAGAACCAATTAACATTACATTGATCTAGCCCCGCATGACCACAATGGCAGATGTGAAACAAGAGGGGGATTGGAGGGGTTGGGGGGGAAGGGGGGGGGATAGGAGGGGGGATAAAGGTGGTAAGAACAGAGATTGAGGTAAGGTAATGTAGGTAAGGTAATGTTAGGCACGGGGAGGGGGAGAAAGTAACATGCAGCAGTAAGGTGACAGCCGAGCAACTGCTGGACAAAAGGACGCCTATGGAGGCAACAGCAGGCACGGTCTGTCATGATTAAAGATAACTATAAAGATAACTTATGCAGAGGAAGGGTGACTCCAACTATGCACTCTGATGCTTTATAGCAATCAGTCATTGGTGTCCATCCTCGGGGGTTTGCGTTTGCCGGATCTTTGCCTCCGGACGGTGGACCACGGGGTGGGAAGCGGAGGAGGATCGCCATCTTGCTGGACAGGAAGCCATGACGGAATATCTATAGGAGGGATCCGAAGAACACCCCACAATTCCTGCAAGTCCTCCGGGGTACGAACAGTGAGTCTTCTGTTCCCTGATGTGACCAGAATACCAAACGGGTATAACCACCGAAAAGGGATCCTTGCAGACCGTAGCACTTCTGTAAGGGGCTTTAGAATCCGCCGCTTCTGGAGGGTGGAGGGTGCCACGTCTTGAAGCAGTTGGACGACTGTGTCCGCTATCTTCACCTCCGGTAGGCTCCTGGCTTTATCTAGTATGGCCTCTGTGTCACGGAAGCTCAGAAGGCCACAAATAATGTCCCTTGGACCTTCTGTTGGAGGAGGTTTAGGACGCAGGGCTCTGTGCACCCGTTCCACCACTATGGATTTGGCTCTGTCTGACCCCCATAGGTAAGCAAACAATTCTTGCATAGTGGCAAAGAGGTTTTCTTTGTCTTGGGCTTCAGGGAGGCCTTGAATCCGTATATTCTTTCTTCGGCTACGATTCTCCTGATCCTCGATCATTAGGAGAGGGGTGTTAAGGGCAGCCCTATGTGAGTCCAGGCTGCTAGCCGTAGATGCCGCATAGGAGAAAACATCCTGGAATTGCTCAAGGGCCTCTACCCTGTTGCCTATCTGGCGGATATCAATCTTTATGGAGGACAGATCTGCTGCGATCGGGGCCAGTGCCCTATGAAGCGCAGAATCAAAGTAGTCCTTTGATAGGGGACAGGTATCGCTCACCCCCTGGATGATTTGGGTATCGGAGTCAGTGCTGAGGGGATCGTCATCTGATTCACCATCTTGCTTGCGGTGAGGTCCCTTCTCATTCAGCGCCATCTTGTCCACACGTGTGGGGAGCTGGGGAGACCGCTTGCTGAGGAATTTATCCATCTTTTTGCTGGATGTGTGAGCTGGTAGGGCACTAGCTGTGTCGCCTGTTCCAGGCTTCGGCTGAATTTTGACCATCTCACGGGGAGTAGAATGCTTTAGGCGCTGAAAGACAGCTTGGCAGCGGGAGCGCTTCTCTCAAGCAGCCGCCATCAAGCATGGTCAGGATCCGCCCCGGGGTGCGTGTGACTTTTTGATCGCTTGCTATTACACTTTTTGTGATGTAAGGTGACAAAAAATGGTTTATTTAGCACAGTTTTTATTTAAATTTTTTTACGGTGTTCATCTGAGGGGTCAGTTCATGTGATATTTTTATAGAGCCGGTCGATACAGACGCGGCAATACCTAATATGTATACTTTTTTTATTAATGTAAGTTTTACACAATAATATAATTTTTGAAACAGGAAAAAAAAATCATGTTTTAGTGTCTCCATAGTCTGAGAGCCATAGTTTTTTCAGTTTTTGGGCGATTATCTTAGGTAGGGTCTAATTTTTTGCAGGATGAGATGACGGTTTGATTGGCACTATTTTGGGGTGCATATGACTATTTGATCGCTTGCTATAACACTTTTTGTGATGCAAGGTGACAAAAAATGGTTTATTTAGCACAGGTTTTTTTTTTTTTTTTTTACGGTGTTCATCTGAGGGGTTAGGTCATGTGATATTTTTATAGAGCCGGTCGATACGAACGCGCCAATACCTAATATGTAAACATTTTTTCCCCCCCTATTTTACCAATTGTTTTTAACTTTATTTGGGGAAAATGAAGTTTTTGTTTATTTTTACTTGAAACCTAAAAATTTTTGGGGGGATAACTTTATTTTTTAAACTTTATTTTTCACTTAATTTTTTGTCCCACTTTGGGACTTGAACTTTTGGGGGTCTAATCCTTTACAATGCATTCCAATACTTCTGTATTGGAATGCATTCGCTGTATATGTAATACTGTGAATTACTCATACAGCTTCCGGGGCCTGTGAGATCCAGGGGGCTGGATCTCACAGACTCCTCACCGGAAGGCAGCGCAGATGCCTCAGGAAGGCATTGTGCTGCCTTTCATGCCATCGGGTCCTCCTAACAGCCCCATGGGGACCCGATGGCACCGCCCCCCGCAGCCGCCGCAATAGGTAAAAGCCGCAAACCGCAGGTCTGAATTGACCTGCGGTTTGCTGCGATCGCGGACATGGGGAGTCACGGGACCCCCCCGGGCATTTAGCCGAGGTACCTGCTCAATGATTTGAGCAGGCACCGACTTCCGATTACCGCCCGATGCGCTGCGGTGATCGGAAATACACAGGGCGTAGAGGTACGCCCTGTGTCCTTAAGTACCAGGACATAAGGGCGTACCTGTATGCCCTGTGTCCTGAAGAGGTTAACAGTGACTTTCACAGTGACCGCCCCTTTAACAGTGACTTTCACAGTGACCGCCCCTTTAACAGTGACTTTCACAGTGACCGCCCCTTTAATAACAGTGACCTCCACTATGCCCACCCCTTTAAAAACAGTGACCTCCACAGTGCCTGCCCATTTAAGCAGATAGGAAAAATGGCTGGGTTGTTATGGAATCCTGGAATAAAACTGTGTTCATGGCAGTTGGGATTTGAAGAGAAAGACTTGCAGGCTTGTGATCGCTCCTTTAACAGTGATTTTACGAGTGACCGCCCCTTTAACTGTGACTTTCACAGTGACCGCCCCATTAACTGTGACTTTCACAGTGACCATCCCTTTTACGGTGACATTCACAGTGACTGCCCTTTTATCAGTGATTTTACCAGTGACTGACCCTTTAACTGTGACTTTAACAGTGACTTTCACAGTGACTGCCCCTTTAACATTGGTCGCCCCTTTAACAGTGACTTTTACAGTGACTTCCACAGTGACCATCCCTTTAACAATGACTTTTACAGTGACTGCCCCTTTAATAGTGACTTTTACAGTGACCGTGACCGCCCCTTTAACAGTCACTTTCACAGTGACCGCCCCTTTAACAGTGACTTTTACAGTAGCCACCACTTTAATAGTGATTGCCCCTTTAACAGTAACTTTCACAGTGGCCGCCCCTTTAATAGTGACTTTTACAGTAGCTGCCCCTTTAACAGTGACTTTCACAGTGACCGCCCATTTAACAGTTGCCGCCTTTTAACAGTGACTTTCACAGTGACCGCCAATTTAAAAGTGACTTTCACAGTGACCGCCCCTTTAACAGTGACTTTCACAGTGACCGCCCCTTTTCACAGTGACCGCCCCTTTAACAGTAGCCGCCCCTTTAACAGTAACTTTAACAGTGACCGCCCCTTTAACAGTGACTTTCACAGTGGCCGCCCCTTTAATAGTGACTTTCACAGTGGCCGCCTCTTTAACAGTGAATTTCAAAGACACCGCCCCTTTAACAGTGACTTTTACGGTAATCGCTCCTTTAACAGTGACTTTCACAGTGACCTCCCCTTTAACAGAGACCTCCACAGTGCCCGCCCCTTTAAAAGTGACTTAAATAGTGATCGCCACTTTAACAGTAGCCGCCCCTTTAACAGTGAATTTCAAAGACACCGCCCCTTTAACAGTAACTTTCACAGTGACCTCCCCTTTAACAGTGACTTTCACAGTGACCTCTCCTTTAACAGTGACTTTCACAGTGACCGCCCCTTTAACAGTGACTTTTACAGTTACCGCCCCTTTAACAGTGACTTTCACAGTGACCGCCCCTTTAATAAAAGCGACTTCCACTGTGCCTGCCCTTTTAACAGAGACCTTCACAGTGCCCGCCCCTTTAACATTGACTTTCACAGTGATTCCCCTTTTAACAGTGACTGCCCCTTTAATAACAGCGACCTTCACTGTGCCCGCCCGTTTAACAGAGACGTTCACAGTGCCCGTCCCTTTAAAAGTAACTTTAACAGTGACCGCCCTTTTAACAGTGACTTTCACAGTGGCTGCCTCTTTAAGAGTGGCCTTTAACAGTGACTTTCACATTGACCACCTCTTTAACAATGACTTTCACAGTGGCTGCCTCTTTAACAGTGACCTTTAACAGTGACTTTTACAGTGACTGCCCCTTTAACGGGGACTTTCACAGCAACCACCCCTTTAACAGTGACTTTCACTACCCCTATAACAGTGACCGCCCCTTTAACATTGACTTTCACAGTGACCCCCCCTTTAATATCAGCGACCTTCACTGTGTCCGCCCGTTTAACAGAGATTTCCACAGTGTCCGCCCCTTTAACTGTGACTTTAAGAGTGACCGCCCTTTTAACAGTGACTTTCACAGTGACCTTCCTTTTAACAGTGACCACCTCTTTAACAATAACCTCCACTGTGCCCGCCCCTTTAAAAAGAGTGACCTCCACAGTGCCCGCCCCTTTAAGCAGTTAAGAAATATGGCTGGGTTGTTATGGAATCCTGGAGTAAAACTGTGTTCATGGCAGTTGGGATTTGAAGAGAAAGACTTGCAGGCTTGTGACCGCCCCTTTAACAGTGACCTTTACAGTGACCGTGACCACCCCTTTAACAGTGACTTTCACAGTGACCACCCCTTTAACAGTGACTTTCACAGTAATTACCCATTTAACATTGACTTTCACGGTAACCGCCCCTTTAACAGGGACCGTCACAGTGGCTGCCTATTTAATAACAGTTAACATTCACTGTGCCCGCTTCTTTAAATACAGTGACCTCCACAGTACCCGCCCCATTAAGCAGTAAAGAAAAATGGCTATGTTGTTATGGAAACCTGGAGTAAAACTTTGTTTATGGCAGTTGGGATTTGAAGAGAAAGACTTGCAGGCTTTGCACGGGTATATTTAATCTATTTCATTTTATGTTTCCGTGTGTTATAAAAAGATATCGACAGTTTCCCCCATAACAGTGACCTCTACAGTACCCGCCTCTTTAACAATGACCTCCATAGTGCCCGCCTTTTTAATAGTGACTGCCCCTTTAGCATTAAACTCCACTGTAAACAATGACCTTCATAGTGTCCTCCCCTTTAGCAGTGACCTTCACAGTGACCACCCCGTTAACAGTGACTTTCACAGTGCCAACCCGTTTAACAGAGATCTCCACAGTCCCCGCCCCTTTAAAAGTGACTTTTACAGTGACCGCCCCTTTAACAGTGACTTCCCCTTTAACAGTGAAATTACCAGTGACCGCCCCTTTAACAGTGACTTTCACAGTTGCCGCCCCTTTAATAGTGACTTTCACAGTGGCCGCCCCTTTAACCATGAATTTCAAAGACACCGCCTCTTTAACAGTCACTTTTACTGTGACCGCCCCTTTAACAGTGACTTTCACAGTGACCGCCCCTTAAATAACAGTGACCTCCACTGTGCCCGCCCCTTGAACAGTGACCGCCCCTTTAACAGTGACTTTTACAGTGATCGCCCCTTTAACACTGACTTTCACAGTGACCGCCCCTTTAACAGTGACTTTCACAGTGACCGCCCCTTAAATAACAGTGACCTCCACTGTGCCCGCCCCTTTAAAAACAGTGATCTCCACAGTGGCCGCCCCTTTAAGCAGTTAAAAAAAATGCCTGGGTTGTTATGGAATCCTGGACTAAATCTGTGTTCTTGGCAGTTGGGGTTTGAAGAGAAAGACTTGCAGGCTTGTGACTGCCCCTTTAACAGTGATTTTACCAGTGACCGCTCCTTTAACAGTGACTTTCACAATGACCGCCCCTTTAACAGTGACTTTCACAGTGACCGCCCCTTTAATAACAGCGACCTCCACTGTGCCCACCCATTTAACAGAGACCTCCACAGTGCCCGCCCCTTTAAAAGTGACTTTCACAGTGACCCCCCTTGAACAGTGAGCGCCCCTTTAACCACCTCAGCCCCCAGTGCTTAAACACCCTGAAAGACCAGGCCACTTTTTACACTTCTGACCTACACTACTTTCACCGTTTATTGCTCGGTCATGCAACTTACCACCCAAATGAATTTTACCTCCTTTTCTTCTCACTAATAGAGCTTTCATTTGGTGGTATTTCATTGCTGCTGACATTTTTACTTTTTTTGTTATTAATCGAAATTTAACGATTTTTTTTGCAAAAAAATGACATTTTTCACTTTCAGTTGTAAAATTTTGCAAAAAAAACGAGATCCATATAGAAATTTTGCTCTAAATTTATAGTTCTACATGTCTTTGATAAAAAAAAAATGTTTGGGTAAAAAAAAAATGGTTTGGGTAAAAGTTATAGCGTTTACAAACTATGGTACAAAAATGTGAATTTCCGCTTTTTGAAGCAGCTCTGACTTTCTGAGCACCTGTCATGTTTCCTGAGGTTCTGCAATGCCCAGACAGTACAAACACCCCACAAATGACCCCATTTCGGAAAGTACACACCCTAAGGTATTCGCTGATGGGCATAGTGAGTTCATAGAACTTTTTATTTTTTGTCACAAGTTAGCGGAAAATGATGATTTTTTTTTTTTTTCTTACAAAGTCTCATATTCCACTAACTTGTGACAAAAAATAAAAACTTCTATGAACTCACTATGCCCATAACGAAATACCTTGGGGTCTCTTCTTTCCAAAATGGGGTCACTTGTGGGGTAGTTATACTGCCCTGGCATTCTAGGGGCCCAAATGTGTGGTAAGGAGTTTGAAATCAAATTCTGAAGAAAATGACCTGTCAAATCCGAAAGGTGCTCTTTGGAATATGGGCCCCTTTGCCCACCTAGGCTGCAAAAAAGTGTCACACATCTGGTATCTCCGTACTCAGGAGAAGGTGGGGAATGTGTTTTGGGGTGTCATTTTATATATACCCATGCTGGGTGAGAGAAATATCTTGGCAAAAGACAACTTTTCCCATTTTTTTATACAAAGTTGGCATTTCACCAAGATATTTATCTCACCCAGCATGGGTATATATAAAATGACACCCCAAAACACATTCCCCACCTTCTCCTGAGTACGGAGATACCAGATGTGTGACACTTTTTTGCAGCCTAGGTGGGCAAAGGGGCCCATATTCCAAAGAGCACCTTTCGGATTTGACAGGTCATTTTTTTCAGAATTTGATTTCAAACTCCTTACCACACATTTGGGCCCCTAGAATGACAGGGCAGTATAACTACCCCACAAGTGACCCCATTTTGGAAAGAAGACACCCCAAGGTATTCCGTGAGGGGCATGGCGAGTTCCTAGAATTTTTTATTTTTTGTCACAAGTTAGTGAAAAATTATGATTTTTTTTTTTTTTTTTTTTCATACAAAGTCTCATATTCCACTAACTTGTGACAAAAAATAAAAACTTCCATGAACTCACTATGCCCATCAGCGAATACCTTGGGGTCTCTTCTTTCCAAAATGGGGTCACTTGTGGGGTAGTTATACTGCCCTGGCATTCTAGGGGCCCAAATGTGTGGTAAGGAGTTTGAAATCAAATTCAGTAAAAAATGACCTATGAAATCCAAAAGGTGCTCTTTGGAATGTGGGCCCCTTTGCCCACCTAGGCTGCAAAAAAGTGTCACACATCTGGTATCCCCGTACTCAGGAGAAGTTGAGGAATGTGTTTTGGGGTGTCTTTTTACATATACCCATGCTGGGTGAGATAAATATCTTGGTCAAATGCCAACTTTGTATAAAAAAATGGGAAAAGTTGTCTTTTGCCAAGATATTTCTCTCACCCAGCATGGGTATATGTAAAATGACACCCCAAAACACATTCCCCACCTTCTCCTGAGTACGGAGATACCAGATGTGTGACACTTTTTTGCAGCCTAGGTGGGCAAAGGGGCCCATATTCCAAAGAGCACCTTTCGGATTTGACAGGTCATTTTTTTCAGAATTTGATTTCAAACTCCTTACCACACATTTGGGCCCCTAGAATGCCAGGGCAGTATAACTACCCCACAAGTGACCCCATTTTGGAAAGAAGACACCCCAAGGTATTCGCTGATGGGCATAGTGAGTTCATGGAAATTTTTATTTTTTGTCACAAGTTAGTGGAATATGAGACTTTGTATGAAAAAAAAATAAAAAAAAAAAATCATCATTTTCCACTAACTTGTGACAAAAAATAAAAAATTCTAGGAACTTGCCATGCCCCTCACGGAATACCTTGGGGTGTCTTCTTTCCAAAATGGGGTCACTTGTGGGGTAGTTATACTGCCCTGGCATTCTAGGGGCCCAAATGTGTGGTAAGGAGTTTGAAATCAAATTCTGAAAAAAATGACCTGTCAAATCCGAAAGGTGCTCTTTGGAATATGGGCCCCTTTGCCCACCTAGGCTGCAAAAAAGTGTCACACATCTGGTATCTCCGTACTCAGGAGAAGGTGGGGAATGTGTTTTGGGGTGTCATTTTACATATACCCATGCTGGGTGAGAGAAATATCTTGGCAAAAGACAACTTTTCCCATTTTTTTATACAAAGTTGGCATTTGACCAAGATATTTATCTCACCCAGCATGGGTATATGTAAAAAGACACCCCAAAACACATTCCTCAACTTCTCCTGAGTACGGGGATACCAGATGTGTGACACTTTTTTGCAGCCTAGGTGGGCAAAGGGGCCCACATTCCAAAGAGCACCTTTTGGATTTCATAGGTCATTTTTTACTGAATTTGATTTCAAACTCCTTACCACACATTTGGGCCCCTAGAATGCCAGGGCAGTATAACTACCCCACAAGTGACCCCATTTTGGAAAGAAGAGACCCCAAGGTATTCGCTGATAGGCATAGTGAGTTCATGGAAATTTTTATTTTTTGTCACAAGTTAGTGGAATATGAGACTTTGTATGAAAAAAAAAAAAAAAAAAAAAAATCATCATTTTCCACTAACTTGTGACAAAAAATAAAAAATTCTAGGAACTTGCCATGCCCCTCACGGAATACCTTGGGGTGTCTTCTTTCCAAAATGGGGTCACTTGTGGGGTAGTTATACTGCCCTGGCATTTTCCAGGGGCCCTAATGTCTGGTAAGTAGGTAAATGACCTGTGAAATCCGAAAGGTGCTCTTTGGAATGTGGGCCCCTTTGCCCACCTAGGCTGCAAAAAAGTGTCACACATCTGGTATCTCCGTACTCAGGAGAAGGTGGGGAATGTGTTTTGGGGTGTCTTTTTACATATACCCATGCTGGGTGAGAGAAATATCTTGGCAAAAGACAACTTTTCCCATTTTTTTTATACAAAGTTGGCATTTGACCAAGATATTTATCTCACCCAGCATGGGTATATGTAAAATGACACCCCAAAACATATTCCCCAACTTCTGCTGAATACGGAGATACCACATGTGTGACACTTTTTTGCAGCCTAGGTGGGCAAAGGTGCCCAAATTCCTTTTAGGAGGGCATTTTTAGACATTTGGATACCAGACTTCTTCTCACGCTTTGGGGCCCCTAAAATGCCAGGGCAGTATAAATACCCCACATGTGACCCCATTTTGGAAAGAAGACACCCCAAGGTATTCAATGAGGGGCATGGCGAGTTCATTGAAAAAAAAAAAATTTGGCACAAGTTAGCGGAAATTGATTTTTTTGATTTTGTTCTCACAAAGTCTCCCTTTCCGCTAACTTGGGACAAAAATTTCAATCTTTCATGGACTCAATATGCCCCTCAGCGAATACCTTGGGGTGTCTTCTTTCCAAAATGGTGTTATTTGTGGGGTGTTTGTACTGCCCTGGCATTTGAGGGTCTCCGCAATCATTACATGTATGCCCAGCATTAGGAGTTTCTGCTATTCTCCTTATATTGAGCATACGGGTAATGAGATTTTTTTTTTCCGTTCAGCCTCTGGGCTGAAAGAAAAAAATGAACGGCACAGATTTCTTCATTCGCATCGATCAATGTGGATGAAAAAATCTCTGCCAAAAAAAGAAAAAGGAGGGGAAAGGCGTCTGCCAGGACATAGGAGCTCCGCCCAACATCCATACCCACTTCAGCTCGTATGCCCTGGCAAACCAGATTTCTCCATTCACATCAATCGATGTGGATGAATAAATCATTGCCGGGATTTTTTTTTTTTATATATACAAAGTGTTTGCCAAAGTATATGAACACCGCCACCTCCTCAGCTCATATGCCTCGGCAAACGTATCTTTTACTGCAGAGGAGAAATCTCGTCTTGCAGCGCCGCATACACCGACTTGCGTGTAATCTGACAGCAGCGCAATGCTTCTGTCCGAATGCACATCAGTGCTGCAGCTAGTCGATCGGTTGGTCCACCTGAAAGGTAAAAAAAACAAAACAAAAAAGAAAAAACCAGGCCGCAAAGCAATAACTTTATTAACTGTTGAACAGAACATAGAAACTTTTTTTAAACTTTTTTAACTGAACATTTAACTTTTTTACTTACCGGTATTTTTTTTTTTGTTTAGTTTTTTTTACCTTTTATAGAACAAACCTCTCCTTCCCCATGGGACAATGTGCAAAGCGCAAATCGCCCAAAGATGTGGCGAAGTACATTATGCACTTTATCCCAGGTGAAAGGAGAGGTTTGCAGCAGCTGTGAGTGAATGGGCCCTAATAGCCCTGTGTGCCTGTCCTGGTGAGATGTGATCCCTATGCTAAGTGTACCTGTGTGTGGTACTTCCGGAAACACTCTCCATAGCATAGGGCAGGGTGGTCAGCACAGTCAGGACAGAAATAGCGGGTGTCACGCCTTATTCCACTCCTGCTACAGACACGACATCTTTTTCGGGGTGACGGTTGGGTTGAGGTACCAGGAACGACACTGGGGAAATGTCGCTCGTGTAGACGGCTAACTACACTGGTGGATGGGGCCACGGAACCTCCTGGGTAAAGGAGGTTCTCGATGATCTCTTCCTGGAATTTGAGGAAGGATCCTGTTCTCCCAGCCTTACTGTAGAGAACAAAACTATTGTAGAGCGCCAATTGAATTAAATATACAGACACCTTCTTATACCAGCGTCTGGTTCTGCGGGAAACTAAATACGGAGACAACATCTGGTCATTGAAGTCCACCCCTCCCATGAGCGCATTATAGTCGTGGACACAGAGGGGCTTTTCAATGACACGGGTTGCTCGCTCAATTTGGATTGTCGTGTCTGCGTGAATGGAGGAGAGCATGTAAACGTCACGCTTGTCTCTCCATTTCACCGCGAGCAGTTCTTCGTTACACAAGGCAGCCCTCTGCCCCCTTGCAAGACGGGTGGTTACAAGCCGTTGGGGGAAGCCCACGCGACTAGTTCGCATGGTGCCACAGGCGCAAATCCGTTCTAGAAACAAATGCCTAAAGAGGGCCACACTTGTGTAGAAATTGTCCACATAAAGATGGTACCCCTTGCCGAATAAGGGTGACACCAAGTCCCAGACTGTCTTCCCACTGCTCCCCAGGTAGTCAGGGCAACCGACCGGCTCCAGGGTCTGATCTTTTCCCTCATAGATCCGAAATTTGTGGGTATAGCCTGTGGCCCTTTCACAGAGCTTATACAATTTGACCCCATACCGGGCACGCTTGCTTGGGATGTATTGTTTGAAGCCAAGGCGCCCGGTAAAATGTATTAGGGACTCGTCTACGCAGATGTTTTGCTCAGGGGTATACAAATCTGCAAATTTCAGGTTGAAATGGTCTATGAGGGGCCGAATTTTGTGGAGCCGGTCAAAAGCAGGGTGGCCTCTGGGACGGGAGGTGGTATTGTCGCTAAAATGCAGAAAACGTAGGATGGTCTCAAATCGTGTCCTGGACATAGCAGCAGAGAACATGGGCATGTGATGAATTGGGTGCGTTGACCAATATGACCGCAATTCATGCTTTTTTGTCAGGCCCATGTTGAGGAGAAGGCCCAAAAAAATTTTAAGCTCGGAAACTTGGACTGGTTTCCACCGGAAAGGCTGGGCATAATAGCTTCCCGGGTTAGCGGTTATAAATTGTGTGGCATACTGGTTGGTCTCTGCCACGACTAAGTCCAAGAGCTCCGCAGTCAAGAACAGCTCAAAAAATCCCAGGGCCGAACCGATTTGAGCCGTCTCAACCCGAACTCCAGACTGGGCGGTGAAAGGGGGAACTACTGGTGCGGCTGAAGTTGGTGACTGCCAATCAGGATTTGCCAGCACCTCAGGGACTCTAGGGGCTCTACGGGCCCGTCTTTGCGGTGGCTGCGACGGGGTAACTATTGCACGTGCCACCGTACCAGCTTCAACTGCCCTTCTGGTGCTCGCTACTTCACCAGGTTGTACGGCAGTGCTGGTACTAGGTCCAGGAAGGGCTGCGCTGCTGGTGTATGCCTCACCACGTGATCCGGCAGCGACAGCCCCACTCTGCTGCTCTTGAAGCGGATCCTGCGTAACCTGTGGTCTAGCGACATGGGGCCGGGTACGCCTGGTGCTGCCAGGGACCTCCACCTCCTCGTCCGAACTTTGGGTCAGAGAGCCACTGCTTTCCACAGGTTCATATTCTGACCCGCTAGATTCGTCAGATGAGGGTTCCCACTCCTCATCCGACTGGGTCAGAATCCTGTAGGCCTCTTCAGAAGAATACCCCCTGTTTGACATTTTGGACTACTAAATTTAGGGGTATTCCCTGAGACTACCCAAGAAAAAAAGCAAACCTGTCTTACAAAGGGGAGGCTAGCGAAGTACCGGAGGCTGCTGCGGTTGATAAAAAATATCAAAACTGATTTTTTTATCGCCGCAGTGCGTGTAAAATGAATGTGCAGTGATCAAAAAATAATAATTTTTTGTCACTGCGGAGGGGCGGGCGTGGGTGAACGCACGTGTGGGCGACCGATCAGGCCTGATCGGGCAAACACTGCGTTTTGGGTGGAGGGCGAGCTAAGGTGACACTAATACAATTATAGATCTGACCGTGATCAGTTTTGATCACTTACAGATACTATAAAAGTACAAATGCTGATTAGCGATACGCTAAACAGCGAATAAAAGTGACTGCGGTGCGGTGGGGTGGGCGCTAACTGACGCTAACTACCTAACCAAGGGGCCTAAACTATCCCTAAAACCTAACAGCCAATACCAGTGAAAAAAAAAAAGTGACAGTTTACACTGATCACTTTTTTTCCTTTCACTAGTGATTGACAGGGGCGATCAAAGGGGTGATCAAAGGGTTAATTGGGGTGCAGGTGGGTGATCTGGGGCTAAGGTGTAGTGTTTGGTGTACTCACAGTTCAGTCTGCTCCTGTGCTGGATCCAACCGACGAAAAGGACCAGCACAGGAGCAGACAAGCCATATAACAGATCATATTTACTAATATGATCTGTTATATGACTTTGGATTGGATTTTTTGAAAATCGCCAGCCTGCCAGCCAATGATCGTTGCTGGCAGGCTGGTGACGAACTTGTTCTTTGAATTTTGCCGGCCCGCGATGCGCATGCGCGGGCCGGCTTGGAGCGAAATCTCGCGTCTCGCGAGATGACGCGTATATGCGTGACTCTGCGCAGCGCTGCCACCTCCGGAACGCAATCCTGCGTTAGGCGGTCCGGAGGTGGTTAACAGTGACTTTTACAGTGACCGCCCTTTTAACAGTGACTTTCACAGTGTCCGCCCCTTTAACAGTGTCTTTCACAGTGACCGCACCAATAACTGTGACTTTCACAGAGACCGCCCCTTTAACTGTGACTTTCACAGTGACTGCCCCTTTAACTGTGACTTTCACAGTGACTGCCCCTTTAACTGTGACTTTCACAGTGACTGCCCCTTTAACTGTGACTTTCACAGTGACTGCCCCTTTAACTGTGACTTTCACAGGGACCACCCCTTTAGCAGTGACTTTCCCAGTGACCGCCCCTTTAACAGTGACTTTCACATTTACCGCCCCTTTAACCACCTCAGCCCCCAGTGCTTAAACACCCTGAAAGACCAGGCCACTTTTTACACTTCTGACCTACACTACTTTCACCGTTTATTGCTCGGTCATGCAACTTACCACCCAAATGAATTTTACCTCCTTTTCTTCTCACTAATAGAGCTTTCATTTGGTGGTATTTCATTGCTGCTGACATTTTTACTTTTTTTGTTATTAATCGAAATTTAACGATTTTTTTGCAAAAAAATGACATTTTTCACTTTCAGTTGTAAAATTTTGCAAAAAAAACGACATCCATATAGAAATTTTGCTCTAAATTTATAGTTCTACATGTCTTTGATAAAAAAAAAATGTTTGGGTAAAAAAAAAATGGTTTGGGTAAAAGTTATAGCGTTTACAAACTATGGTACAAAAATGTGAATTTCCGCTTTTTGAAGCAGCTCTGACTTTCTGAGCGCCTGTCATGTTTCCTGAGGTTCTACAATGGCCAGACAGTACAAACACCCCACAAATGACCCCATTTCTGAAAGTACACACCCTAAGGTATTCGCTGATGGGCATAGTGAGTTCATAGAACTTTTTATTTTTTGTCACAAGTTAGCGGAAAATGATGATTTTTTTTTTTTTTCTTACAAAGTCTCATATTCCACTAACTTGTGACAAAAAATAAAAACTTCTATGAACTCACTATGCCCATCAGCGAATACCTTGGGGTCTCTTCTTTCCAAAATGGGGTCACTTGTGGGGTAGTTCTACTGCCCTGGCATTCTAGGGGCCCAAATGTGTGGTAAGGAGTTTGAAATCAAATTCTGTAAAAAATGACCTGTGAAATCCGAAAGGTGCTCTTTGGAATATGGGCCCCTTTGCCCACCTAGGCTGCAAAAAAGTGTCACACATCTGGTATCTCCGTACTCAGGAGAAGGTGGGGAATGTGTTTTGGGGTGTCATTTTATATATACCCATGCTGGGTGAGAGAAATATCTTGGCAAAAGACAACTTTTCCCATTTTTTTATACAAAGTTGTCATTTGACCAAGATATTTATCTCACCCAGCATGGGTATATGTAAAAAGACACCCCAAAACACATTCCTCAACTTCTCCTGAGTACGGGGATACCAGATGTGTGACACTTTTTTGCAGCCTAGGTGGGCAAAGGGGCCCATATTCCAAAGAGCACCTTTCGGATTTCACTCCTCATTTTTTCCTGAATTTGATTTCAAACTCCTTACCACACATTTGGGCCCCTAGAATACCAGGGCAGTATAACTACCCCACAAGTGACCCCATTTTGGAAAGAAGACACCCCAAGGTATTCCGTGAGGGGCATGGCGAGTTCCTAGAATTTTTTATTTTTTGTCACAAGTTAGTGGAAAATGATGATTTTTTTTTTTTTTTTTTTTTTTTCATACAAAGTCTCATATTCCACAAACTTGTGACAAAAAATAAAAACTTCCATGAACTCACTATGCCCATCAGCGAATACCTTGGGGTCTCTTCTTTCCAAAATGGGGTCACTTGTGGGGTAGTTATACTGCCCTGGCATTCTAGGGGCCCAAATGTGTGGTAAGTAGGTAAATGACCTGTGAAATCCGAAAGGTGCTCTTTGGAATGTGGGCCCCTTTGCCCACCTAGGCTGCAAAAAAGTGTCACACATCTGGTATCTCTGTATTCAGGAGAAGTTGAGGAATGTGTTTTGGGGTGTCTTTTTACATATACCCATGCTGGGTGAGATAAATATCTTGGTCAAATGCCAACTTTGTATAAAAAAATGGGAAAAGTTGTCTTTTGCCAAGATATTTCTCTCACCCAGCATGGGTATATGTAAAATGACACCCCAAAACACATTCCCCAACTTCTCCCGATTACGGAGATACCAGATGTGTGACACTTTTTTGCAGCCTAGATGCGCAAAGGTGCCCAAATTCCTTTTAGGAGGGCATTTTTAGACATTTGGATACCAGACTTCTTCTCACGCTTTGGGGCCCCTAGAATGCCAGGGCAGTATAAATACCCCACATGTGACCCCAATTTGGAAAGAAGACACCCCAAGGTATTCAATGAGGGGCATGGCGAGTTCATAGAAATTTTTTTTTTTTGGCACAAGTTAGCGGAAATTGATATTTTTAATTTTTTTCTCACAAAGTCTCCCGTTCCGCTAACTTGGGACAAAAATTTCAATCTTTCATGGACTCAATATGCCCCTCACGGAATACCTGGGGGTGTCTTCTTTCCGAAATGGGGTCACATGTGGGGTATTTATACTGCCCTGGCATTCTAGGGGCCCTAAAGCGTGAGAAGAAGTCTGGAATATAAATGTCTAAAAAATTTTACGCATTTGGATTCCGTGAGGGGTAGGGTGAGTTCATGTGAGATTTTATTTTTTGACACAAGTTAGTGGAATATGAGACTTTGTAAGGAAAAAAAAAAAAAATTCCGCTAACTTGGGCCAAAAAAATATCTGAATGGAGCCTTACAGAGGGGTGATCAATGACAGGGGGGGTGATCAATGACAGGGGGGTGATCAATGACAGGGGGGTGATCAATGACAGGGGGGTGATCAGGGAGTCTATATGGGGTGATAACCACAGTCATTGATCACGCCCGTGTAAGGCTTCATTCAGACGTCCGGATGCGTTTTGCGGATCCGATCCATCTATCAGTGCATCCGTAAAAATCATGCGGACATCTGAATGGAGCTTTACAGGGGGGTAATCAATGACAGGGGGGTAATCAGGGAGTCTATATGGGGTGATCACCACAGTCATTGATCACGCCCCTGTAAGGCTTCATTCAGACGTCCGGATGCGTTTTGCGGATCCGATCCATCTATCAGTGCATCCGTAAAAATCATGCGGACATCTGAATGGAGCTTTACAGGGGGGTGATCAGGGAGTCTATATGGGGTGATCACCACAGTCATTGATCATGCCCGTGTAAGGCTTCATTCAGACGTCCGGATGCGTTTTGCGGATCCGATCCATCTATCAGTGCATCCGTAAAAATCATGCGGACATCTGAATGGAGCTTTACAGGGGGTTGATCAATGACAGGGGTGTAATCAATGACAGGGGGGTGATCAGGGAGTCTATATGGGGTGATCACCACAGTCATTGATCATGCCCCTGTAAGGCATCATTCAGACGTCCGGATGCGTTTTGCGGATCGGATCCATCTATCAGTGCATCCGTAAAAATCATGCGGACATCTGAATGGAGCTTTACAGGGGGGTAATCAATGACAGGGGGGTGATCACCACAGTCATTGATCATGCCCCTGTAAGGCTTCATTCAGACGACCGGATGCGTTTTGCGGATCCGATCCATGTATCAGTGCATCCGTAAAAATCATGCGGACATCTGAATGGAGCTTTACAGGGGGGTAATCAATGACAGGGGTGTAATCAATGACAGGGGGGTGATCAGGGAGTCTATATGGGGTGATCACCACAGTCATTGATCATGCCCCTGTAAGGCTTCATTCAGACGTCCGGATGCGTTTTGCGGATCCGATCCATCTATCAGTGGATCCGTAAAAATCATGCGGACGTCTGAATGGAGCTTTACAGGGGGTTGATCAATGACAGGGGGGTAATCAATGACAGGGGGGTGATCAGGGAGTCTATATGGGGTGATCAGGGGTGATCAGGGGCTAATAAGGGGTTAATAAGTGACGGGGGGGGGGTGTAGTGTAGTGTAGTGGTGCTTGGTGCTACTTTACTGAGCTACCTGTGTCCTCTGGTGGTCGATCTAAACAAAGGGGACCACCAGAGGACCAGGTAGCAGGTATATTAGACGCTGTTATCAAAACAGCGTCTAATATACCTGTTAGGGGTTAAAAAAAACACATCTCCAGCCTGCCAGCGAACGATCGCCGCTGGCAGGCTGGAGATCAACTCTCTTACCTTCCGTTCCTGTGAGCGCGCGCGCCTGTGTGCGCGCGTTCACAGGAAGTCTCGCGAGATGACGCGTATATGCGTGACTGTGCGCAGCGCTGCCACCTCCGGAACGCGATCCTGCGTTAGGCGGTCCGGAGGTGGTTAACAGTGACTTTAACAGTGACCGCCCCTTTAACAATGACTTCCACAGAGACTTTCCCATTTATCAGTGACTTTCACAGTGACTGCCCCTTTAACAGTGACTTTCACAGTTGCCGCCCCTTTAATAGTGACTTTCACAGTGGCCGCCCCTTTAACCGTGAATTTCAAAGACACCGCCTCTTTAACAGTCACTTTTACTGTGACCGCCCCTTTAACAGTGACTTTCACAGTGACCGCCCCTTTAACAGTTACTTTCACAGTGACCGCCCCTTTAACAGTGACTTTCACAGTGACCGCCCCTTTAACAGTTACTTTAACAGTGACCGCCCCTTTAACAGTGACTTTCCCATTTATTAGTGACTTTCACAGTGGCCGCCCCTTTAATAGTGACTTTTACTGTGACCGCCCCTTTAACAGTGACTTTTAGAGTGACTGCCCCTTTAACAGAGACCTCCACAGTGCCCGCCCCTATATTGGTGTTTTTTTAATAACAGAATATAACAGCAGCATCTAACGCTTGTATTTCACACTGACAGATGCAGCAAAGGCCGCAAATTTAGTATTTTGCCCAAAATGGGTGTTTTTTTAATAACAGAATATTATTGCAGTATTTCAAGCTTGTATTTCAAGCTTTGCAGCCCTCAGACAGGATGGGGTCAGAGAGGGAGGGAGCCCCCCTCCTTACCCTTCCCCGTCTGCAAAGTTGTGGCCACAACTGAGCAGACGGTGAAGGTTACCATGGCGTCCTGCCTTCTCGGGCATCACTGAATAAAAATTTAAAAAATAAAATACACTACACATATTAGGTATCGCCGCGTCGGTAACGACCTGATCTATAAAACGGTCATGTTACTTTCCCTGCACGGTGAACGCCATAAAAAGTGAGGGTGCCGGGCGCATGCGCTGAAGATGAGCCGGAGGCCGATGCCCATAGGATTGTATTGGGCATGCTCCAAATCTTGCGTCGGGGACACTAGTAGCGCTTCAAACGGCAGTTGGGGCGAGGCTGGCTGGGCGCAAGTGGAGATGAAACGCCGCCCCTTGGGCAGATTGAAGACGATTCAAGCAGGTTATAAAACTTCATTTTACTGTATTTATAAGGTGGACAGGGGGGATACTTAGATGATTCTAATAGACTTTATAAGACCTGTACTGTCATATATATATATATACCTAAATATGCTTATTGGGCCTGTCAGTGTCCCTTTTAGGTGAAATAGGGCTGAGTCCTTAAGGGGTTAATAATAGAATATAACAGCAGTATCTAATGCTTGTATTTCACCCTGACAAATGCAGCAAAGGCCGCTAATTTAGTATTTTGCTCAAAATGGGTGTTTTTTAATAACAGAATATTATTGCAGCATTTCCAGCTTGTATTTCACACTGACAGATGCAGCAAAGGTCCCAGATGTAGGGTATTGCCAAAAATGGGTGTTTTTTTTAAACCCAGAATATTATGGCAGTATTTCAAGCTTGTATTTCACACTGACAGATGCAGCAAAAACCGCAAATTTAATATTTTGCCCAAAATTGGTGTTTTTTTAAACCAAGAATATTGTGACAGTATTTCAAGCTTGTATTTCACACTGACAGATGCAGCAAAGGCCGTATATTTAGTATTTTTCCCAATATGGGTGTTTTTTTAATAGAATATAACAGCAGTATCTAACGCTTGAATTTCACAATGACAAATGCAGCAAAGGCCGGTAATTTAGTATTTTGCCCATAATGTTTTTTTTTAAACCAAGAATATTATTGCAGTATTTCAAGCTTGTATTTCACACTGACAAATGCATTAAAGGCTCCAGATGTAGGTTTTTGCCAAAAATGGTTGATTTTTTTTAAACTCAGAATATAATTGCAGTATTTCAAGCTTATATTTGACTGTCACAAAAGCACATATGCTGTGCTGGTGCACTGAACTTGCATAAAATGGCCAGCGATGCCTACCTAACGAACAGACGGATAAAAGTTATTTTTCTGTGTCACTGGGCTCATGGCAGGGTAAAAAAATTGTGCACTGCGCCCACAAAACAAAATCGATGTAGATCGCTGAGTTAAACAAGCACTTCTGATATAGGATTTTTTCCTATTCTCTCCCTCACAGCAGCCGCATTCCTTCCCTACTCTAATAAGAGCATCCTTCCCTCTCCCTTGGACAGGGCCTTCTGTTTTCCCTCCCTTTGCGTCACGTATGCCGGTCGTGATATTATATCTGGCCCTTATTTTTCTGCCTATTTAGAATCCAGCATGGATCCTATTGCCGCTTTGACAAAGCAACTTCAAGGCCTGTCTTTGGAGGTGGCAGGATATGAGACCCCCTTTTCCCTTGATGCTGTTATGTCCCTTTCTATCAGAATAGATAGATGTTTTAGGGACAGATTGAAAGATCCTGAGCAATTAGTAACCCCTCCCAAGCAGCAGCTAGTCTGTACGGACCTAGAAGAGCCTATGCAGCTAGGAGGAACTACTCGTCAGGTCCGTCCTCCTGAGGCTCGCCGTAGGCGTGGGGTTTGTTTTTTCTGTGGGGGGAGGGGTCATTTCATTAATGTCTGTCCTTCCATACTCAAAAACAAAAGACCGTCGGAAAACTACTAACCCCAGGCTGTGTGGAGGATGTCAGCCGGGGTATTTATACTGCCCTGGCATTCTAGGGGCCCCAAAGCGTGAGAAGAAGTCTGGTATCCAAATGTCTAAAAATGCCCTCCTAAAAGGAATTTGGGCCCCTTTGCGCATCTAGGCTGCAAAAAAGTGTCACACATCTGGTATCGCCGTACTCAGGAGAAGGTGGGGAATGTGTTTTGGGGTGTCATTTTACATATACCCATGCTGGGTGAGAGAAATATCTTGGTCAAATGCCAACTTTGTATAAAAAAATGGGAAAAGTTGTCTTTTGCCAAGATATTTCTCTCACCCAGCAAGGGTATATGTAAAATGACACCCCAAAACACATTCCCCAACTTCTCCTGAATACGGCGATACCACATGTGTGACACTTTTTTGCAGCCTAGGTGGGCAAAGGGGCCCACATTCCAAAGAGCACCTTTAGGATTTCACAGGTCATTTACCTACTTACCACACATTAGGGCCCCTGGAAAATGCCAGGGCAGTATAACTACCCCACAAGTGACCCCATTTTGGAAAGAAGACACCCCAAGGTATTCCGTGAGGGGCATGGCGAGTTCCTAGAATTTTTTATTTTTTGTCACAAGTTAGTGGAAAATGCTTTTTTTTTTTTTTTTCATACAAAGTCTCATATTCCACTAACTTGTGACAAAAAATAAAAACTTCCATGAACTCACTATGCCCATCAGCGAATACCTTGGGGTCTCTTCTTTCCAAAATGGGGTCACTTGTGGGGTAGTTATACTGCCCTGGCATTCTAGGGGCCCAAATGTGTGGTAAGGAGTTTGAAATCAAATTCTGTAAAAAATGACCTGTGAAATCCGAAAGGTGCTCTTTGGAATATGGGCCCCTTTGCCCACCTAGGCTGCAAAAAAGTGTCACACATCTGGTATCGCCGTACTCAGGAGAAGGTGGGGAATGTGTTTTGGGGTGTCATTTTACATATACCCATGCTGGGTGAGAGAAATATCTTGGCAAAAGACAACTTTTCCCATTTTTTTATACAAAGTTGGCATTTGACCAAGATATTTATCTCACCCAGCATGGGTATATGTAAAATGACACCCCAAAACACATTCCCCACCTTCTCCTGAGTACGGAGATACCAGATGTGTGACACTTTTTTGCAGCCTAGGTGGGCAAAGGGGCCCATATTCCAAAGAGCACCTTTCGGATTTCACAGGTCATTTTTTACAGAATTTGATTTCAAACTCCTTACCACACATTTGGGCCCCTAGAATGCCAGGGCAGTATAACTACCCCACAAGTGACCCCATTTTGGAAAGAAGACACCCCAAGGTATTCGCTGATGGGCATAGTGAGTTCATGGAAGTTTTTATTTTTTGTCACAAGTTAGTGGAATATGAGACTTTGTATGAAAAAAAAATAAAAAAAAATCATCATTTTCCACTAACTTGTGACAAAAAATAAAAAATTCTAGGAACTTGCCATGCCCCTCACGGAATACCTTGGGGTGTCTTCTTTCCAAAATGGGGTCACTTGTGGGGTAGTTATACTGCCCTGGCATTCTAGGGGCCCAAATGTGTGGTAAGGAGTTTGAAATCAAATTCTGTAAAAAATGACCTGTGAAATCCGAAAGGTGCTCTTTGGAATATGGGCCCCTTTGCCCACCTAGGCTGCAAAAAAGTGTCACACATCTGGTATTGCCGTACTCAGGAGAAGGTGGGGAATGTGTTTTGGGGTGTCATTTTACATATACCCATGCTGGGTGAGAGAAATATCTTGGCAAAAGACAACTTTTCCCATTTTTTTATACAAAGTTGGCATTTGACCAAGATATTTATCTCACCCAGCATGGGTATATGTAAAAAGACACCCCAAAACACATTCCCCACCTTCTCCTGAGTACGGAGATACCAGATGTGTGACACTTTTTTGCAGCCTAGGTGGGCAAAGGGGCCCATATTCCAAAGAGCACCTTTCGGATTTCACAGGTCATTTTTTACAGAATTTGATTTCAAACTCCTTACCACACATTTGGGCCCCTAGAATGCCAGGGCAGTATAACTACCCCAGAAGTGACCCCATTTTGGAAAGAAGAGACCCCAAGGTATTTCGTGATGGGCATAGTGAGTTCATAGAAGTTTTTATTTTTTGTCACAAGTTAGTGGAATATGAGACTTTGTAAGAAAAAAAAAAAAAATCATCATTTTCCGCTAACTTGTGACAAAAAATAAAAAGTTCTATGAACTCACTATGCCCATCAGCGAATACCTTAGGGTGTGTTCTTTCCGAAATGGGGTCATTTGTGGGGTGTTTGTACTGTCTGGCCATTGTAGAACCTCAGGAAACATGACAGGTGCTCAGAAAGTCAGAGCTGCTTCAAAAAGCGGAAATTCACATTTTTGTACCATAGTTTGTAAACGCTATAACTTTTACCCAAACCATTTTTTTTTTACCCAAACATTTTTTTTTATCAAAGACATGTAGAACTATAAATTTAGAGCAAAATTTCTATATGGATCTCGTTTTTTTTGCAAAATTTTACAACTGAAAGTGAAAAATGTCATTTTTTTGCAAAAAAATCGTTAAATTTAGATTAATAACAAAAAAAGTAAAAATGTCAGCAGCAATGAAATACCACCAAATAAAAGCTCTATTAGTGAGAAGAAAAGGAGGTAAAATTCATTTGGGTGGTAAGTTGCATGACCGAGCAATAAACGGTGAAAGTAGTGTAGGTCAGAAGTGTAAAAAGTGGCCTGGTCTTTCAGGGTGTTTAAGCACTGGGGGCTGAGGTGGTTAATCAGATTGCGGGTGCTAGGTGGTTCTCCAAACTTGATCTTAGGGGGGCCTACAATCTGATTCATATCAAGGAAGGGGATGAGTGGTGTAACGGACCGTTTCCGCAGACAAGGGGTTAAAATCCGTTTAGGCGATAGCCCCTTTCTGAGAGACAGGCACAGCTACTGCAGAATACACCAACTCCCGGACTGGATACAAAGTAGCACTCCAAATTGGAACCTCACGAATAGCTGCTAGCAGACGAACAGGAATCAGCTTACACCTCTGGCAATCGGTCTTCTAACAGCATACAGTGAATCCCCCCAATAACGAGACAAGGCTCCGTGTTGAGGGTCAAACAGTGGTCTGACTGTACTTCACGTACAGCCTCTTTTATTCATAAACCACAAACATAGTACTGCCCACAGGGGTTTGAAATGCAACCAATCAGTAATTAACAACACATACAATGTAACTACAGCAACCAATCGTTCACGCCCCCAGAGGACCAGAATGAAGACTGTGACATAGGACAACATATCCCCACAATGCATCATGGTCTCCTCCCCTCTGTCTGGAGACAACCTGAGGAGCAATCCAATTATCTCTCAGAACAAAGGGAGATCGCCAATACACATGTAGATACAACAGGACAGACATCCCCATTTAAACACACAATGGGACAACGGCACAATAGAAACACACCCAGCATTTTCCTCCCAAGCTGACAAGTTACACTTATTATAGATTGTTACAACTTTGTGAGTTTACATTGGCCATACATATAACTTACATTAATTCAAACAGTATAACGTGGGGACAAACCTATCCAAAATTCACTTGAATCGGTTCAGGGGTTTAAAAGTTAGTATATGGCCCATAATCCTGGGGCAAGAGGCCAGCAGCCAGTCCTCTCCAAAACCCAGTGGCGAGGTCGGTTTCGCCACACATCTCCCCCCCCCAGGGAAGACTAACCAGATACCTGACCTCACGCCGGTCGGTACCTGAGTTAGTCTGGCAGCCCACCCACAACCAACTACTGGACCTGTTGACTTTAGTAGCCTGTCTCTGTCCAGTGAGTCCACCAAGGTTATGTTGGAAGCTGGTACTCCCAGTCTCTGTGTTGCTCCCTGGCTTGGAGTGGAGGTTGCTTTGTGGGCAGGTATCAGCGGTACTCTGCCCTGGTGTCAGCGCTACCACGGAAGAAACCTGGTTGGAGCCTGGTTGTTGGAGGGGGAGACCGACTGTCTCTACCCCCTGTGCTGTAAGTGCAGAGACCACGGTCCCATCTGCACTGTTGTGGGGCTTACTTTGTCCCCCTGGTGCGATAAGCTGCCGCTGGGGAGAGGGGGTAATGAGCTCCTCTCCCATACATACTTCCAGCCGCTGGGGAGGGCGACCGACTGTCTCCGCTCTCAATACAGTGTCCTGCTGCTGGGGAAAGGAGACTGGGCTCTCTATTCCCTGCTGGACACTCTGCCGCTGGGGGACAGGACCGACTGTCTCTGCCCCCTGTAACTCCGCCTGCCGCTGGGGACGGGAGACTGGGCTCCCAATTCCCAAAAAATCATGCTGCTGCTGGGGGGCAGGAACAACTACCTCTGCCCCCTGTAACTCCGCCTGCCGCTGAGGAGGGAGGACGCTGCTCTCCTCTCCCTGCATTTCACACTGCCATCCCGGCATATCACTCTGCTGCTGGGGGGCAGGAACTACTACCTCTGCCCCCTGTAACTCAGCCTGCCGCTGGGGAGGGAGGACGCTGCTCTCCTCTCCCTGCACTTCACACTGCCGCTGGGGAATGGAGACTGGGCTCCCAATTCCCTGCAATTCACACTGCCGCTGGGGAATGGAGACTGGGTCTGTCACCTTACTGTCCTGCTGAGCCTTCTCACTGGCGTGGAACAGCTGCTGGTAGCCCTGTTCCAGCTCCATCTCCCGGGTCACCAGGTGGACCAGGTCCTGCTCAATCTCATGAGTGTCGTCCCAGTCATACCTGCTCTCCCTCCATTCCAAGAGATCATGGAACCGGGCTTGTGTGGGGCTCCCAAACTCCAGCTCTGAAAAGGTCTCCCATAACAAGCCAGGACCATCAAACTCCTCTCCCTCCGGCTTGTCATGCTCAGCTGTCCTGGGTAGGTACTGTGCCCCATACCACCAGAGCGCCTGGTAGGCATCTTCCAGCCACAGCTCCCGCCATGCTAGGAGTTCCAATTCCTTTACCCATTCCTCCCGGGGCTGCTCTCCCAGGAAGGGCATCCGCAGGGCTACTCGCTTCTGCAACCGCTGGTCTTCCGTGGGGAGTCTCTCGTCCTGCATATACTCCACAATACCCAGTACCTGGTACCAGATGCCTTTGCGGACTGCATCTCGGTCATCCATGACACCCTCATCGTACTCCACTGCTGTTTCCATTCTGGTGCTGTCAGGGTCGCTGTACTGGGACATGCGTTGCCCTCAAATTGTAATTCCAGGGAATGATGTTTCTTTGTAGCTGTCCTTCTGGCTGTAGGAACGATCCCGCTGCTTGCCACCAATGTAACGGACCGTTTCCGCAGACAAGGGGTTAAAATCCGTTTAGGCGATAGCCCCTTTCTGAGAGACAGGCACAGCTACTGCAGAATACACCAACTCCCGGACTGGATACAAAGTAGCACTCCAAACTGGAACCTCACGAATAGCTGCTAGCAGACAAACAGGAATCAGCTTACACCTCTGGCAATCGGTCTTCTAACAGCATACAGTGAATCCCCCCAATAACGAGACAAGGCTCCGTGTTGAGGGTCAAACAGTGGTCTGACTGTACTTCACGTACAGCCTCTTTTATTCATAAACCACAAACATAGTACTGCCCACAGGGGTTTGAAATGCAACCAATCAGTAATTAACAACACATACAATGTAACTACAGCAACCAATCGTTCACGCCCCCAGAGGACCAGAATGAAGACTGTGACATAGGACAACATATCCCCACAATGCATCATGGTCTCCTCCCCTCTGTCTGGAGACAACCTGAGGAGCAATCCAATTATCTCTCAGAACAAAGGGAGATCGCCAATACACATGTAGATACAACAGGACAGACATCACCATTTAAACACACAAAGGGACAATGGAACAATAGAAACACACCCAGCATTTTCCTCCCAAGCTGACAAGTTACACTTATTATAGATTGTTACAACTTTGTGAGTTTACATTGGCCATACAAGACCTTAAATCCCTGTAGGGGTCCCTAACTAATGTTAAAAATTTGTACTTTATTTTTATTCGAAAATACACACTACAAATAAGAAATGAATTGTTAAAATTTCCAGTGTCACAGTGTTGTATGGGATAATATCGGAGTGGTGTGATGGCAATACACAAGGTGTGATTACGTGCACAGTCATTTATTAGGATCCCTTGGTAGGGTATACCTGATCCCACTATTTTCTGTGGGATGGTGTTGACGCTGGCAGTTATTAAGCAGATTCCTGGCAGTGGATGACTACGGAACGCTGGTGCAATTTTCTCTCCTGCCACACTTTCTTTGCTAAATGGTCCCTATGTGCAGGGTTAGCAACCAGCTAAGGTTGTTGCTGGTCTAATGTTTGTAGCTACTTTGTATACAACGCAGGGCTGTCAGTGAGTCACCAGTCTTCCTAACCACTATCTGCCCTCCTCTCTAAACTCTGCCTGACACTGCACTGCGTCCTCTATTACTGTCTCATAGACCGTATGAGTGGCCGCTGCAATCTACATTCATGTGGCCTCACACTCTCTCTCCTTGTCTATTAGGCTGCTGACCGCAGCGTTGTGTTAGCAGTTTCCCTTTTCACTGTTCACTGTGTTAAAAGATCGCCCTATACCACCCCTCCCAGTGAACAGTGAAAAGGGAAACTGCTAACACAACGCTGCGGTCAGCAGCCTAATAGACAAGGAGAGAGTGTGAGGCCACATGAATGTAGATTGCAGCGGCCACTCATACGGTCTATGAGACAGTAATAGAGGACGCAGTGCAGTGTCAGGCAGAGTTTAGAGAGGAGGGCAGATAGTGGTTAGGAAGACTGGTGACCCCAGGGGTTTAAAAGTTAGTATATGGCCCAAAATCCTGGGGCAAGAGGCCAGCAGCCAGTCCTCTCCAAAACCCAGTGGCGAGGTCGGTTTCGCCACAAGTGGGAAACAGCCTTTAACACCCCGGAGGGGCATTATGAAAATCTAGTCATGCCTTTCGGTCTGACCAATGCTCCTGCTGTCTTCAAACATTTTGTTAATAATATTTTTAGTCATCTTATTGGCAGGTTTGTGGTGATATACCTAGATGATATTTTAATTTACTAGTCTGATCTGAAGACACACGAGGTACATGTCAGACAGGTACTGCAGGTCCAACGGACGAATAAATTATATGCGAAAATTGAAAAGTGTGTTTTTGTTGTTCAGGAAATACAGTTCCTGGAATATCTATTATCTGCTTCATGTTTCCGTATGGATCCTAGGAAAGTCCAGGCAATTTTAGATTGGGATATTCCTGAGAACCTTAAAGCACTGCAATGGTTCTTGGGTTTTGCAAATTTCTATAGAAAATTCATTAAAAATTAATCTGTGATTGTCAAACCCCTTACTGACCTGTCCACTACTAGTGGCAGTAGTAGGTAGCAGGTGTTTTTCTTGGAATGCTGTGTTCTTTTTCCTCCATGCATAATGACCCTTGTTATGGCCAAATAACTAAATTTTAGTTTCATCAGACCACAGCACCTTATTCCAAAATGAAGCTGGCTTGTAGAGTTGAGCGAACACCTGGATGTTCGGGTTCGAGCAGTTCAGCCAAACTTCCCGGAAATGTTCGGGATCCGAACTTGACCCGAACTTCGCCCCGAACCCGAATCCCATTGAAGTCAATAGGGACCCGAACTTTTCGGCACTAAAAAGGCTGTTAAATAGCCCAGGAAAGGGCTAGAGGGCTGCAAAAGGCAGCAAAATGTAGGTAAATCCCCTGCAAACAAATGTGGATAGGGAAATTAATTAAAATAAAAATAAAATAAATTAAAATTAACCAATATCAATTGGAGAGAGGTCTCATGGCAGAGAATCAGGCTTCATGTCATAGCAGAGAATCAGGCTTTACGTCGCCCACCACTGGAACAAGCCATTGTCAGATATTTAGGCCCCGGCACCCAGACAGAGGAGAGAGATCCCATAGCAGAGAATCAGGCTTCATGTCATAGCAGAGAATCAGGCTTCAAGTCATAGCAGAGAATCAGGCTTTATGTCATAGCAGAGAATCAGGCTTCACGTCACCCACCACTGGAACAGGCCATTGTCAGATATTTAGGCCCCGGCACCCAGACAGAGGAGAGGGGTCCCATAGCAGAGAATCAGGCTTCATGTCATAGCAGAGAATCAGGCTTCAAGTCATAGCAGAGAATCAGGCTTCATGTCATAGCAGAGAATCAGGCTTCACGTCACTCACCACTGGAACAGGCCATTGTCAGATATTTAGGCCCCGGCACCGAGACAGAGGAGAGAGGTCCCATAGCAGAGAATCAGGCTTCATGTCACCCACCACTGGAACAGGCCATTGTCAGATATTTTTAGGCCCCGGCACCCAGACAGAGGAGAGAGGTCCCATAGCAGAGAATCAGGCTTCATGTCATAGCAGAGAATCAGGCTTCAAGTCATAGCAGAGAATCAGGTTTCATGTCATAGCAGAGAATCAGGCTTCACGTCACCCACCACTGGAACAGGCCATTGTCAGATATTTAGGCCCCAGCACCCAGACAGAGGAGAGAGGTCCCATAGCAGAGAATCAGGCTTCATGTCATAGCAGAGAATCAGGCTTCAAGTCATAGCAGAGAATCAGGCTTCAAGTCATAGCAGAGAATCAGGCTTCAAGTCATAGCAGAGAATCAGTCTTCATGTCATAGCAGAGAATCAGGCTTCACGTCACCCACCACTGGAACAGGCCATTGTCAGATATTTAGGCCCCGGCAACCAGACAGAGGAGAGAGGTCCCATAGCAGAGAATCAGGCTTCATGTCATAGCAGAGAATCAGGCTTCAAGTCATAGCAGAGAATCAGGCTTCAAGTCATAGCAGAGAATCAGGCTTCAAGTCATAGCAGAGAATCAGTCTTCATGTCATAGCAGAGAATCAGGCTTCACGTCACCCACCACTGGAACAGGCCATTGTCAGATATTTAGGCCCCGGCACCCAGACAGAGGAGAGAGGTCCCATAGCAGAGAATCAGGCTTCATGTCACCCACCACTGGAACAGGCCATTGTCAGATATTTTTAGGCCCCGGCACCCAGATAGAGGAGAGAGGTCCCATAGCAGAGAATCAGGCTTCATGTCATAGCAGAGAATCAGGCTTAAAGTCATAGCAGAGAATCAGGCTTCATGTCATAGCAGAGAATCAGGCTTCACGTCACCCATCACTGGAACAGGCCATTGTCAGATATTTAGGCCCCGGCACCCAGACAGAGGAGAGAGGTCCCATAGCAGAGAATCAGGCTTCATGGCATAGCAGAGAATCAGGCTTTACGTCACCCACCACTGGAACAGGCCATAGTCAGATATTTAGGCCCCGGCACCCAGACAGAGGAGAGAGGTCCCATAGCAGAGAATCGGGCTTCATGTCACCCACCACTGGAACAGGCCATTGTCAGATATTTTTAGGCCCCGGCACCCAGACAGAGGAGAGAGGTCCCATAGCAGAGAATCAGGCTTCATGTCATAGCAGAGAATCAGGCTTCATGTCACCCACCACTGGAACAGGCCATTGTCAGATATTTTTAGGCCTCGGCACCCAGACAGAGGAGAGAGGTCCCATAGCAGAGAATCAGGCTTCATGTCATAGCAGAGAATCATGCTTCATGTCACCCAACACTGGAACAGGCCACTGTCAGATATTTTTAGGCCCTGGAACCCAGACAGAGGAGAGAGGTCTCATAGCAGAGATTCAGGCTTCATGTCATAGCAGAGAATCATGCTTCATGTCACCCAACACTGGAACAGGCCACTGTCAGATATTTTTAGGCCCCGGCACCCAGACAGAGGAGAGGTTCATTCAACTTTGGGTTGCCCCGCAATATAATGGTAAAATGAAAATAAAAAAAGGATTGAATGAGGAAGTGCCCTGGAGTACAATAATATATGGTTAAGGGGAGGTAGTTATAAATGTCTAATCTGCACAAGGGATGGACAGGTCCTGTGGGATCCATGCTTGGTTCATTTTTATGAATGTCAGCTTGTCCACATTGGCTGTAGACAGACGGCTGCGTTTGTCTGTAATGACGCCCCCTGCCTTGCTGAATACACGTTCAGACAAAACGCTGGCCGCCGGCTAGGCCAGCACCTCCAAGGCATAAAAGGCTAGCTCTGGCCACGTGGACAATTTGGAGACCCAGAAGTTGAATGGGGCCGAACCATCAGTCAGTACGTGGAGGGGTGTGCACGCGTACTGTTCCACCCTGTTAGTGAAATGTTGCCTCCTGCTAACACGTTCCGTATCAGGTGGTGGTGCAGTTAGCTGTGGCGTGGTGACAAAACTTTTCCACATCTCTGCCATGCTAACCCTGCCCTCAGAGGAGCTGGCCGTGACACAGCTGCGTTGGCGACCTCTTGCTCCTCCTCTGCCTTCGCCTTGGGCTTCCACTTGTTCCCCTGTGACATTTGGGAATGCTCTCAGTAGCGCGTCTACCAACGTGCGCTTGTACTCGTGCATCTTCCTATCACACTCCAGTGCAGGAAGTAAGGTGGGCACATTGTCTTTGTACCAGGGATCCAGCAGGGTGGCAACCCACTAGTCCGCACACGTTAAAATGTGGGCAACTCTACTGTCGTTGCGCAGGCACTGCAGCATGTAGTCGCTCATGTGTGCCAGGCTGCCCAGAGGTAAGGACAAGCTGTCCTCTGTGGGAGGCATATCGTCATCGTCCTGCGTTTCCCCCCAGCCACGCACCAGTGATGGGCCCGAGCTGCGTTGGGTGCCACCCCGCTGTGAACATGCTTCATCCTCATCCTCCTCCTCATCCTCGTCCTCCTCGTCCTCCAGTAGTGGGCCCTGTCTGGCCACATTTGTACCTGGCCTCTGCTGTTGCAAAAAAACTCCCTCTGAGTCACTTCTAATAGACTGCCTGAAAGTGCTAAAAATGACCCCTCTTCCTCCTCCTCCTCCTCCTGGGCCACCTCCTCTTCCATCATCGCCCTAAGTGTTTTCTCATAGAAGTGGTATTGTAACGCTGATAACAGCGTGATCGCCACTGGCCATGTTGGTGGAGTACTCGAAACAGCGCAACAGGGCACACAGGTCTCGCATGGAGGCCCAGTCATTGGTGGTGAAGTGGTGCTGTTCCGCAGTGCGACTGACCCGTGCGTGCTGCAGCTGAAACTCCACTATGGCCTGCTGCTGCTCGCACAGTCTGTCCAGCATGTGCAAGGTGGAGTTCCACCTGGTGGGCACGTCGCATATGAGGCGGTGAGCGGGAAGGCCGAAGTTACGCTGTAGCTCAGACAGGCGAGCAGCGGCAGGATGTGAACCCTGGAAGCGCGCACAGACGGCCCGCACTTTATGCAGCTGCTCTGACATGTCGGGGTAGTTGTGAATTATCTTCTGCACCACCAAATTCAGCACATGCGCCAGGAAAGGGATGTGCGTCAAACCGGCTAGTCCCAGAGCTGCAACGAGATTTCGCCCATTATCGCACACCACCAGGCCGGGCTTGAGGCTCACTGGCAGCAACCACTCGTTGGTTTGTTGTTCTATACCCCGCCACAACTCCTGTGTGGTGTGGGGCCTTTCCCCCAAACATATGAGTTTCATAATGGCCTGCTGACGTTTACCCCGGGCTGTGCTGAAGTTGGTGGTGAAGGTGTGTGGCTGACTGGATGAGCAGGTGGAAGAGGAGGAGGAGGAAGCCGAGTAGGAGGAGGAGGCAACAGGAGGCAAAGAATGTTGCCCTGCGATCCTTGGCGGCGGAAGGACGTGCGCCAAACAGCTCTTCGCCTGGGGCCCAGCCGCCACTACATTTACCCAGTGTGCAGTTAGGGAGATATAGCGTCCCTGGCCGTGCTTACTGGTCCACGTATCTGTGGTTAGGTGGACCTTGCCACAGATGGCGTTGCGCAGTGCACACTTGATTTTATCGGATACTTGGTTGTGCAGGGAAGGCACGGCTCTCTTGGAGAAGTAGTGGCGGCTGGGAACAACATACTGTGGGACAGCAAGCGACATGAGCTGTTTGAAGCTGTCTGTGTCCACCAGCCTGAATGACAGCATTTCAAAGGCCGGTAGTTTAGAAATGCTGGCATTCAGGGCCAGGGATCGAGGGTGGCTAGGTGGGAATTTACGCTTTCTCTCAAATGTTTGTGAGATGGAGAGCTGAACGCTGCCGTGTGACATGGTTGAGATGCTTGGTGACGGAGGTGGTGGTGTTGGTGGTACATCCTCTGTTTGCTGGGCGGTAGTTGCCAATGTTCCTGGTAGCAGGGGGAGCCTGAGTGATTTCCTTGTTTTTAAGGTGTTTACTCCACTGCAGTTCATGCTTTGCATGCAGGTGCCTGGTCATGCAGGTTGTGCTAAGGTTCAGAACGTTAATGCCTCGCTTCAGGCTCTGATGGCACAGCGTGCAAACCACTCGGGTCTTGTCGTCAGCACATTGTTTGAAGAACTGCCACGCCAGGGAACTCCTTGAAGCTGCCTTTGGGGTGCTCGGTCCCAGATGGCGGTGGCCAGTAGCAGACGGACTCTCTTTGCGGCGAGTGTTCTGCTTTTGCCCACTGCTCCCTCTTTTGCTACGCTGTTGGCTCGGTCTCACCACTGCCTCTTCCTCCGAATTCTGAAAGTCAGTGGCACGACCTTCTTTCCATGTGGGGTCTAGGACCTCATCGTCCCCTGCATCGTCTTCCACCCAGTCTTCCTCCCTGACCTCCTGTTCAGTCTGCACACTGCAGAAAGACGCAGCAGTTGGCACCTGTGTTTCGTCATCATCAGAGACGTGCTGAGGTGGTATTCCCATGTCCTCATCATCAGGAAACATAAGTGGTTGTGCGTCAGTGCATTCTATGTCTTCCACCGCTGGGGAAGGGCTAGGTGGATGCCCTTGGGAAACCCTGCCAGCAGAGTCTTCAAACAGCATAAGAGACTGCTGCATAACTTGAGGTTCAGACAGTTTCCCTGATATGCATGGGGGTGATGTGACAGACTGATGGGCTTGGTTTTCATGCGCCATCTGTGCGCTTTCTGCAGAAGACTGGGTGGGAGATAATGTGAGCATGCTGGATCCACTGTCGGCCACCCAATTGACTAATGCCTGTACCTGCTCAGGCCATACCATCCTTAGAACGGCATTGGGCCCAACCAAATATCGCTGTAAATTCTGGCTGCTACTGGGACCTGAGGTAGTTGGTTCACTAGGACGTGTGGCTGTGGCAGAACGGCCACGTCCTCTCCCAGCACCAGAGGGTCCACTAACACCACCATGACCATGTCCGCGTCCCTTACTAGATGTTTTCCTCATTGTTACCGTTCACCACAATAAGAAAAAAATTATTTGGCTCAATGTATTGAATTCAAATTCAGGCCCTTTTTTTACAGGCACCTAACACTATCTGGCTATCTATTTAGGTACCGTATTACACTAATACAGGCACAGCAGTAACGACAGATTTAGCTGAATATAAATTGTAGGCCTAGTATTTAGGCGCTGGATGACAGGTATCCCTTTTACGGACAGAATTAGACTTGGAAATGCACGGTAGCGTGTGAAGTTATTGAGGATGACCCTATCCGCACCTTCAATCTAATATACCCTTTTATGGATAGATTTAACCTTGGCCTGATAGAGCAGAAACCACTAATTTAGGGAATTGCTAAGTTGGGAATTGTATTCAACCCAGAACAAAAACTGTGCTTCGGCAGACAGCAGACAGTATTACAATTGGCTAGCCACAGCTGAAACACCAGATTTAGGGTACTGCTATTTTGGCAATTGTATTTTACCCCTCAATAAAATGGCAAGCACAGCCAAGCCCCTGATGTAGGATATAGCAAAAAACAACAACACACTATTGATGGTTAAAAATGGACTTGGTGGCAGCTTGTGCTGGCGCACCACAAGACACAAAATGGCCGCCGATCACCCCAGAAAAAAGTGACTGAAAAACGCTCTCGGCAGCCTTAAAACAGTGAGCAATTGAATAGCAGAGGTTGTATGATACACAGCTGTATATCGATCACTTCAGTAAATAAATCCCTGCCTAATCTCGCCCTAACAGCAGCAGCTGCATCCTCTCCCTACACTGATCAGAGCAGAGTGACGTGCGGCGCTACGTGACTCCAGCTTAAATAGAGGCTGGGTCACATGCTGCACTGGCCAATCACAGCCATGCCAATAGTAGGCATGGCTGTGATGGCCTCTTGGGGCAAGTAGTATGACGCTTGTTGATTGGCTGCTTTGCAGCCTTTAAAAAAGCGCCAAGAAAGCGCCGAACACCGAACCCGTATCCAGACTTTTACGAAAATGTTCGGGTTCGGGTCCGTGTCACGGACACCCCAAAATTCGGTACAAACCCGAACTATACAGTTCGGGTTCGCTCATCCCTACTGGCTTGTCCAAATGTGCCTTAGCCCACCTCAAGCAGCACTTTTTGTGCTGTGGGCGGAGAAAAGGCTTCCTCTGCATCACTCTCGCGTACAGCATCTCCTTGTGTAAAGTGCGCCGAATGGTTGAACGATGCACAGTGACTCCATCTGCAGCAAGATGATGTTGTAGGTCTTGAGTGCTGGTCTGTGGGTTGACTCTGACTGTTCTCACCATTCGTCGTTTCTGTCTATCCGAGATTTTTCTTGGTCTGCCACTTCGAGCCTTTACTTGAACTGAGCCTGTGGTCTTCCATTTCCTCAATATGTTCCTAACTGTGGAAACAGACAGCTGAAATCTCTGAGACAGCTTTCTTCCCCTAAACCATGATGGTGAACAATCTTTGTCTTCAGGTCATTTGAGAGTTGTTTTGAGAGCATGGCCGTGAGTCAGCAGGGTGGCAGCAGTGGGAGGCCCCGTGCCCGGGGTAGACCACCCGCTTCGCAGGAGCCTACCAGCCTGGAAAGTAGTGGTGTAGGGTTTCACAGAGACAGGTAGTCAGCACAGAGCGTTGGGAAAAAATGCCATACTCGGCAGTGTGGCAATTTTTTGTTAGGCCGCCAGAGGAGGTAAACATGGCCATTTTCCGGATTTGTGGGCAGAAGGTGAAGCGTGGCCAGAGTGCCAATGTTGGCACCACTGATTTATTATCCATAAGACAAGCAAATGTCTTTTAACTCCATGTGCTACTTTCTATTTATAAAACGTAACATTTATTGAATCCATATTATAAATACCTACTGACTAAATAATAAAGATTTAAAAAAATCAGCTGTGTCACACAGTTTCTTTTTGTCTTTATATGCCAGTAAACTCTGTTTCTTTCACAGTATGAATAAATAGCTAAGGGATATAGTGAAGCTTACCATCAAGCTCATGTAGGTTCACTCATATTCTGTCCCTACGCCATATATCATTTTCTTTCTGCTGTTTATTCGTTTTAAAACTATGTGCACTGAACACTGCCCCTGACATGTTTCGCCAGCTAATCTGGCATCCTTAGGGGTTTGGGCCACACTGTAGTCTCCTCATGCTGCTGCCACATCACCAATCTGTGGTCTCTTTATGCTGCTGCCACCTCAACACTATGTCACTGGGCCACTCTGTGGTCTTCTCATGCTGCTGCCACCTCACCACTCTGAGGTCTCTCCATTTTGCTGCCACATCGCCACTCTTTGGTCTCCTCATGCTGCTGCTACCTCAACACTATGTCACTGGGCCACTCAGTGGTCTCCTCGTGCTGCTGCCACATCACCACTTTTTGGTCTCCTCATGCTGATGCTAACTTAACACTATGTCATTGGGCCACTCTGTGGTCTCCTCATGTTGCTGCCACCTCAACACTCAGTGGTGAGGTGGCAGCAGCATGAGAAGACCACAGAGTGGTGAGGTGGAAGCAGCATGAGGAGACCACAGAGTGGCCCAGTGACAGAGTGTTGAGGTGGCAGCAGCATGAGGAGACCACAGAGTGGCCCAATGACATAGTGTTGAGTTAGCATCAGCATGAGGAGACCACAGAGTGGTGAGGTGGAAGCAGCATGAGGAGACCACAGAATGGCCCAGTGACATAGTGGTGAGGTGGCAGCAGCATGAGAAGACCACAATGTCACTGGGCCATTCTGTGGTCTCCTCATGCTGCTGCCACCTCACCACTCTGTGGTCTCCTCATGCTGCTGCTACCTCAACACTATGTCACTGGGCCACTATTTAGCCTTTTTGGTCTGGTTGACATCATCATTTATTTGACCCTTCTTCTGATCTGTCAAAAGGAAGGAAAAATAAGGGGCGGAGCCTGGCCGTGGACTGGTATGGCTGCGTGAGTCTGAGCTCTCCCGCCTTACACACACTCTTATAGCCTGAAATACCTTTTTTTTTCGCTTGAAAATGGGCAAAGTCGGCCGGTTCCAACAGGGAGAAGGCAGAGCTCCTGTAAAACCAACAGTAAACCAGGCAGACGTCGCTGAATTTTTTGAAAAGCGCTACAAACATACCACTGCGTCTCCTTCCAAGATGGCGCAGGACCCCAGCTCGCAGCCAGAGTGGGAAGAGGAGAGAACCTCGAGCGAGGATGAGCACTCAAGTCGAGAACAGACACTCACGGCAGCCGTGCTGAAGGAAACCCTGCTACAGGCTCTCAAGCTGGTAAGAGATGACCTCGCCGATATCAAAGCAGATCTCCAAGCCATAGGCGCCCGTACAGAGGCCCTGGAAAATAAGTGCCTCAGCATCACCTCACATGCAGAGACTCTGGCTGCTAGATCAAACCAGCTAGAGGTGCACGTTAATACTGCTCTCACCCTGATCGAAGATCAAGAGAACAGAAGCCGCAGGAGAAACATCAGATTCAAGGGGATACCAGAGTCCTGGGCCAGGGATGCTCTCCCTAAAGTGGCCCTGGAAATATTTGCTAGCCTGCTAGGCCAAGAACCCGCAGACAGGATTGTTATCGAGCGCATACATAGGTCTCTTCGACCCAAGCCTAAGCCAAACGAGGCACCCAGGGATGTCATATGTGGCTTATTGTCTTATGTGGACACTGCCCTGATTCTGCAAAACGCAAGAGAACAAGCACCCATACACTATGGGGACGCGGAAATCGCTCTACAGTATATCAAGATATAGCACCATCAACACTGCGGAAACGCAGCATGCTAAAACCACTGCTAGATCAACTAAGGTCAAGAGACTTGCAGTATTCATGGCTATTTCCCTTTGGGCTTTCGGTGCTTAAAGGTAATAGGCGCATTGTAATAAAGACCCCCATCGGACCTGGAAGAAGCATGGCAGAAGCTGGAGATTGATCCGATGGACATTCCCTCTTGGTCACTTGAGATGGACGCGGCGGCCTTACCCCCACTGCCAGCCAGGGAAGAGTGGACCACCATTACCCGTCCTAAACCACAGATATCCAGGCCTTACAGAGGCGCTCCGTCTACGCCACATCGCTGAAAGAGTTCCAGATAGGCGTCCTTTTATTTCTCCACACCTGGGATGGACATCCTCTCCTTGAGCTAACACCTGAAAGTTGACTTGAATTGTCCCCCAACTAGGACATAGCTTGTGGGGCTGATATATGAAGACGCAGAGCCATCCATCTTATTGAACCCGGGTCACGTATAGTATTATTAATGATATGCTGTATTGCAACCTATACATTGCTCCGCTCTACACCCCCCCACCTTCCCCGGAGCATATAATGTAAATCATGAGGATAAACGTGCAGGCAAGTGATGGCCTAACCTGCGTGGTTCCCGTCCGATCTACACAAAATAGTTATTAGATTTTGTTAGTATCTCATGTGTCTCATCTGTTACTCCATAGTAGACTCCGCATGAGATAAGATCCTAAACATGCTCACCTATTTCCTTTTTCCCATTTGCCTTTCCTTCTCCTTTTCTGTCGTCCTCATGCTAGATTTCACCAGCCACTTCAAAATAAGTGACCTGATGACCTTTAGCTAAACCTGACAGAGGTGTTAATAGATAGACACTGACCTGTTCGGATGTGTTTAACATGGCATAATATGCAGGAATGTTTTAAAGTAATTCAGTTCGAGTGGATCATTTTGAACGGTGGGCTCACTTACCTATCACTTAACAAACATACTTGATTTCGTGGTTCTGTTGCAATTTAACTACTAAGCCCACACCAGGTGATTTTGTTGGACAAGGGTAGTCCCTAATCTGCCCACCAACTGACTTTAAGCGGTTAACTTTTCTCCCCCCCTTCCCCCCCTTTGTGCGATATAAGCCATAGTTCCCATTAATCTAGGCGTTAGCTCTTTGTTGGAGCGCTATACGAGTGGAGTTCAAAACTTAAAAAGGACAGGCAAAAAGAAGTCGACCCTCTGTTGAAACAGATAGCAGAACTAGAAAAGGAACATAAACGCACTAGACTACTAAGTACCCAATCTGAACTTAAAGCCTTAAGAGAAACTTATTTCGGCCCTTCAAAATAAGTCAGCGAAGGCTTACCTCCACTATAGGTATAAACTGTATGCACATGGAAACAAGGGTGGAAAACTTATGTCCTCCCTTCTGAAAAAAGAAAGAGCCAAACAACATATCCATGAAATTAAGGACAGCTTAGGGTTAAAGACCTCATCTCCCCTAGAGATAGCGGAGGCATTCTGTCAATATTACTTAGCCTTATACAACCTTGAGAAAGAATCTCCCCCAGACACTACCCCTTCAAAGCAAGAGTTAATTGATAGCTTCCTGAAGGACCTGAACATGCCAGGCCTTGATCAGGCAATGGCCAGTTCTCTTCTAGCTCCAGTAAATGAGGAAGAAGTACAGTCGATTGTCTCCTCCTTTCCCCCAGGCAAGAGCCCTGGACCAGATGGTTTGCCTTTGCCATATTACAAAAAGTTCAGTAAAATCCTGATACCCCAGCTCACCAAATTATGTGAATCCCTGCTGAAAGGAGAATCCCTCCCTAAACAATCTCAAGAAGCACATATTACACTCATTGCTAAGGAGGGTAAAGACCCTGTGGAATGCGGAAGCTACAGGCCTATTTCCCTCCTTAACCTAGATATTAAAATATGGGCTAAACTCCTTTCAACCCGGATTAAAGTCCTACTTCCACATCTTATAGGGGAGGAGCAATCAGGTTTCATCCCAGGCAGAGAGGGAAGAACTAATACGGCTAAACTCTTGACAGCTATACAGCATGCCCATCTAACACACATGCCAATGGTTCTTCTTGGAGTGGACGCCGAGAAGGCGTTTAATAGGGTAAGTTGGGCGTTCCTGAAATCTGTTCTCCTCAAATTTGGATTCCCAATTCCTTTCCTGGAAGCGATATTTACTTCATATTCCCAACCATCAGTTTCTATAATAGTTAATGAGCACCTATCTGCTCCTTTTTTAATTACAAATGGCACACGTCAAGGGTGCCCTTTGTCCCCTTCACTATTCATACTAGCAATGGAAGCAACGCCCCCTTATAAATGGAATACCTACTCTCAAGGGCGAGCTCAAGATGCTAGCATTCGCTGATGATTTGCTTTTTCTCCTCCCTGACCCCATGAAGGGACTCACAGAGCTTGTGGAGATTTTTGACAGATTCAGTGGGGCCTCAAACTTCAAAGTTAACATCTCAAAATCAGAGATTTTAAATATAACACTAAATAAAAGACTCGTCGGTCTACTCAAAAATGCCTCTCCTGTTGCTTGGGCCACGTCCACTATAAAATATTTAGGGGTCCACATTCCACCCAAGATATCTAAAATATATGATACCAACTTTAAACCCCTCCTGAAAGAAGTAAAATCAATCCTGACATAGTACGATATACCACTAATTTTGTGGATAGGAAGGAAGAATGTTATACAAATGTATGTAATACCCAAGATAACCTATAAACTACAGATGCTCCCAATTGCGCTGCCTCAATCCTTCTTCAAGGCTATGAGAACTACCTTCTCGAGATACCTGTGGAAACTAAAAAGACTGCGGTTAGCTCACTCTCTTTTAACCAAAACTAAAGACAAGGGGGACTGGGCCTACCTGATGTTCAGACCATATATAAAGCAATACAACTAGGTCAATGGTTGAGCCTAGCCTTGCCTCAAGATTATAATCCCAGTAGAGCAGAGATGTCAGATACTCTAAAAGGCGACTCGCTTAGAAACCTATGGATCCCCCCTAAACCCAACAACCGGAATAATAAATCTGAAGCGGAGTTGTTGGTTAGAGGGGCATCACAAACCTGGGGTGCTTTTGCCCCACATCTGGCTCTAACGCCCTCACCGTTACTACCTGCAAGTCTGATACCTGTGGTTGTAGAGAAAGACTCACCATCCTTCCGGCCAATGTAGGAACATTTGAATCATATATCGGTCGCGGAGTTCCTTGTTGGCGGAGTGGTTCCTGATCTAGTGAAGTTGATGGAATACTTACCAAAATTCTCACTCACATTCTTACATATAGTGCATTTTAATAGCTGCTGTAAGGATTTTATTGGTAGATTTTATCCACTTAGGGAGCGGACAAATTTAGAGTTATCCATATCTACACCTGAAGGCCGCAGGAAAAAGCTGTTGAAACTGTTGCGCACATGCAGAGATGTCATGGATACTGGCACACCAGGGTATATAGCCTCATGGGAAAAAGAACTAAATATTACCATGTCAAATGCGGAAAAAACCCACATACTTCAAAATTCACATGGGTTCTCCAGGTGTGTTCGGTTACAGGAAACCCATTACAAAATTGTCTCTGGATGGTATAAGACACCTGAGTTCCTTTATACACATGGTCTATCACCCACAAACTTATGTTGGAGATGCAAAATACAGATTGGGTCACTCACCCACCTATGGTGGTCCTGCTCCATGATTAGACCTTTTTGGGATGAAGTGGAGCGAGTGATAAATGAATTCAGGGGTAAACATCTAGTTTTAAATTCATCTATTGCTCTTCTAGATTGTGTCTCAGAAAATTATAGACCTTCCTCTTCAAACTTAACAACCCATTTGCTGATGGCGGCTAGGTCACTGATCCCCTTGAGATGGCTAGATACATCACCTCCCACGACAGATCAGTGGTTGGAAAAAGTAGGCCAAATATGCAGATTCGAGGAGATGTGTAGCAGATCATCTAGGTCCCATCACAAATACCTCTTGATTTGGAAACCCTGGTTATCCTCCTCCTATTGCACATTGAATAAGTAATATGCTTAGAAGCCAGAGAAGAGCAATTTTGAAGCAAACCTACTTTGAGATGACACCCCCCCTCCCCTTATCTTTTCCTTATCGTGTCTATTTTTCTTGTCCTCAAATCATCATCATATTTTTTTTCACCTGTTGATTACGGATTATTGACTTTTATTACTCTGATATGGCTCACATGTACCCAGCGATGGACTGGCCATCGGGAGTACCGGGAGAATCCCGGTGGGCCGATCGAATTATGGGCCGGCCAGGGCCGCCATCAGGGGGGTAAAGCTCCAGTAACAGCAGGCAGTGTGGGGGCGGCGCTCACTCACTGACGTCACACGCCTGCTCCTCCCACTAGGCGGGGCAGGCGCGTGACGTCAGTGAGTGAGCGCTGCCGCCCGCACTTGTTACTGGAGGCTGGAGGCGGGAGCTGAATGTAAGGTAGTAAAGACTCTTTACTAAAGAGATGAGCGCTGTGCCCCCACGTGTAGTAGAATACCTACCTGGAGCCAGACTGTGCACAGAAAGGGCACTTTGTCACTGTGGACAAAGTATGGCACTTTCTGTGCACAGATTGGCTCTAGGTGGGTACAGTGTGGCACTGCAGTCACTAAGGGCACTATTTATCTGGGCATAGTAGGGCACTATCTGCCCACATAGTCAACATATGGCGCTCTGGGCACTGCCATATAATAGTGTGGGTACGGCGATATTTGGTTCTATGTGGGCACTGTATGATTGTGGGCAGATAGTGCCATACTATCCACAGATAAATGGCACATTTAGTGCCTGTCGTGCCCACATAGTGCCATATAGAACCCATACTCGGAAAGCGCCATACTTGTGTAGACAGAGTATAATTATAGGCAAAGTATGGCACTTTCTGCCCACGTTTTAGCTCTAGGTAGGTATGATATGGCACTTTGTGGGCACTGTAGACACTAAATACACAACTTATCTGAGCATAGTATGCCCAGGTCTTCCCACGGTCATACAGTGCTAAGATAGCGCCATGTTATGCACAGATAAATGGTGTATTTCTTGCTTATGGTGCCATACAGTACCTACCTAAAGTGAAAACCTACAGTACTTTGGCCACAGTCATACAGTGCCGACATAGAGCCAAAGTATGGCACTTTCTATGCACCTAGGTAGGTACTATATGGGTACAAATGCACTATTTTTCTGTGAATAGGAGGGCACTATCGTGCTCTATGTGGGCACTGTATCACTATTAGGGCAGATAGTGCCATAGAGACAAAATGTCTCCCAGCACATTATACATGGCTCGTCATCATGGTTACGACCTCCCTGTAATCCAGCATTGGTGGTCGAAAAAAGCACCAAACTATGTGCACTCCCACAATCCCGGCTACTCCTATAGTGTGCAAGCATGACCACCGCTGCTGGATTACAGGGTGGTCAAAACCATGGAAACGAGCAGTGCATAATGTGATGGAAAAATGACTCCCGCCAGCAAAGGAAGCAATATGGACAATCACAATACATTAGTAAGTGCCTTGTATTAACTTTCTCTACAAGATAAATGCCACTTGCTGAAGAGACATAACCCCTTTTTTGAGTGTGTTTGGGAAAAATAAAGTGGGCCGGTCTGGCTGAAGTCCAGGGCCACTTTATTGTCCCAGTCCATCCCTGCATGTACCTGTAGCTACATCTGTTATTTGTGAGTGCCGGATTTGTCGGTGACTCAAATGTTAATTCACCTGTATTTCTTTGAAAATGATAGACACTGTTATATTGGAGTATGTAACTCCCTTATTCATTTTGATGTAACTAAAGCTATAACTGTCAACTTATGAAAATTTTTGTCAATAAAAACATAGTTGATAAAAAAAAAGGAAGGAAAAATAAGACGCACAATGGATCATGTCTATATTGCAACTGTAAGGCCTGTATGACATGGTCCCTATTTTGCATCAGAATTGGCTTATGATTTGGTAGCCAAAAGCAGGAGTGGGTACAAAACACAGAAGACATGCAAATATTCCATTCACGTGTCATCTCTGTTTTGGATCCACTGCTGTTTTTTTTGTTTTTTTGCTTTAGCAATACATCAGTATTAGTATTAATACATCAGGATTACTGACCAAATGCTGTTTTTTAACGTGATTCACCACAAATAAATTCAGATCCAATCAATTTTTTTTAGAAATTTCGGCGAACCGACCGAATAAATTTTTTTGAAATTCGCTCCTCTCTAGTTGGAAATGACTATGTACAAATCAGTCTCCAAGGGACCTCCCCTTTCTTTAGGTTATAGACGGATAATTTGGGGTGACCTCACAGATATCTGGGTCCATTCTGAGCTGATCCTTGTATTTAGACAGGATTCTCCTCACATTTTTGCTATGGTCATCAAAGGTCCTTATAATGCGGATGGGACTAGTCCCGCTTAAATATGTCTTGTTTTTCTCGGGGGTCAAAAGGTTATATCTGTCCACAGATAAGCCTCTCCCAAAAGCTGTTGAGGGTAGCCCCTTCTCTGGAATCTTAACTGGAGGTCCCTTGCTTGACGGAAATAGTCAATCTGGCTGGAACAATTTCTGCGAATAAGCAGGTATTGCCTTTTGGGTACAACACTTTTCAAGCTCATTAGGTGGTGACTTTCCCATCTGAACAAGCTGTTGATAGCAGTGAGTTTTCTTCATGTTTTTGTCCACATGTCCACAGCATTCCATTTTCTCCCAGGCAGATATCCAAGTCCAGAAAAGCTATATGCTTAGGATTAATCTCAAAAGTGAAATGCATGCAGATTTTGTTATAATTGAGTTCATATATAAAGTCAGAAAAGGGGTCTATGGGGCCGTCCCACAGTAACAGTATACAGTATCATCTATGAAACGGCCCCAGAATATGATCCTGAGGATCCAAACACTACCCTCAACAAAGACCATTGTGTCCTCCCACCACCCCAGGAACAAATTGGAATGCGTGGGAGCACAAGAACTCCCAATTGCCACACCCCTGAGCTGGTGAAAGAACTTAGAGTTTTTTTTTAGCGCAAGGTGTAGAATTGGTCAGTCCCCCCATTATAGGGGAAAAAACTACTCAGCCACATGGGCGTCACTAGGTTAAAACATTTGGGGCCTGGGCCCCGGATGTACTGTCTGCTAGTGTAACGCACCTAGTTGATCAGTTAGGATCTCAACTGCGGAAGCAATGGACATGCACTATTATCCCACTGCCCTTGTTCTTGGCTGTGGGATTCGCGGTTACTCAGTATGTACCCCAGGCGTCTCTCTCAGTCTTGGGCGGAGAGTTTGGGGTAACAAAATCATTTACCGCTATCCATCTATTTAGTATTACTGCTGGAGAGGAAGGTCTCCCAGTATTACAGGAGTCACAAGTTAGTATAAGCTTGTGCACAGTTCAGAGTTAGTATCTAGTATGCAATAGGTTCAGGGTTAGTATATAGCATGTCCTCAGTTTAGTATATTGTATGCCATAGGTTCAGAGCATGTCCACAGTTTAGTATGTAGTATGCAGTAGGTTCAGAACATGTCCACAGTTTAGTATATAGTATGCAGTAGGTTCAGAGTTAGTATAGCATGTCCACAGTTTAGTATATAGTATGCAGTAGGTTCAGAGTTAGTATAGCATGTCCACAGTTTAGTATATAGTATGCAGTAGGTTCAGAGCATGTCCACAGTTTAGTATATAGTATGCAGTAGGTTCAGAGTTAGTATAGCATGTCCACAGTTTAGTATATAGTATGCAGTAGGTTCAGAGTTAGTATAGCATGTCCACAGTTTAGTATATAGTATGCAGTAGGTTCAGAGCATGTCCACAGTTTAGTATATAGTATGCAGTAGGTTCAGAGTTAGTATAGCATGTCCACAGTTTAGTATATAGTATGCAGTAGGTTCAGAACATGTCCACAGTTTAGTATATAGTATGCAGTAGGTTCAGAGTTAGTATAGCATGTCCACAGTTTAGTATATAGTATGCAGTAGGTTCAGAGCATGTCCACAGTTTAGTATATAGTATGCAGTAGGTTCAGAGTTAGTATAGCATGTCCACAGTTTAGTATATAGTATGCAGTAGGTTCAGAGCATGTCCACAGTTTAGTATATAGTATGCAGTAGGTTCAGAGTTGGTTTGGGAGTATCGTCTCACACCAGTCAGGAACCACCCCACTCAGAGTTCCAGGACATTAATCAGAGCAGGTAACAGGCATATACTTGTGGTTAGTTGGTCCTGGCTAGGAAGCCAGCAGTGGGGAAGCCAGTGGCAAGAAGGTAGGCAGTCCTTCACAATGTTGTTAGGGATCCAGGTCTGGATATGTGGACAGAGTCCTCAGATGCAGTGGAGCTAGCAGGGTGCGCACTCCATTAGTGGAACCCCCTGCTTAGCACCTGTCTTCTATTTAAGGGCCGGACGGTAAGTGGGCGGAGTCACAGGAGGGCCCAGCAGCCACTGCGTTCCACGCTGGAGCGCAAGCCAGCGTAACAACACAGGCGGTCGCTGCGTTCCACGCTGGAACGCAAGCCAGCGTATCATCGCAGACGGCTGGTGCGTTCCACGCTGGAGCGCAAGTCAGCGTATCGTCACAGGGAGCTGCTGTGATCCAGGCTGTACTGTTACAGTACCCCCCCCTTAAGGGACCCCTCCGGGGTACCCCACTAGGAGAGGGTCGGTTGGGAAATCTTCTATGGAACAATCTTTGGAGTCTGGGAGCATGAACGTTTTGCACATCTTCCCAAGAGTCATCCTGGGGACCATACCCCTTCCATCTAATGAGATACTGGATCTTCCCCCGTCTTCTTCTGGAATCAATGAGCTGCTCAACTTCAAATTCTTCTTCTCCTTGGACCTCTATCGGAGGCAAGGGTCGAGGATCACTTGATGGGAACGGCCTAGATCTAAACGGCTTCAGTAGTGACACGTGGAATGTGGGATGTACCTGTAATCGCGGAGGAAGGGTGAGTCTCACCGTGTTGGGGTTAATAATCCTTTCTATCGGAAAAGGACCCAGGAATTGTCTTCCCAATTTCTTGGAAGGTACCCCCAACCGAAGGTTTTTTGTTGATAACCAAACCGAGTCCCCGACCTGGTAGGGAGGACTTTCTCTCCTACGACGGTCGTAGTAACACTTCTGTCTTTCTTTTGCCCGTTGAAGGTTGTCTTTTAGCGTCTTAAGGGTAGTTTGCAAAGTGGTCAGATAATCGTCTGTGGCTGGAACGTTTGTGGGAAGGCTGGTTTGAGGAAGAGACCTAGGGTGAAATCCGTAATTAGCAAAGAATGGAGTATGTAATGTGGAGGAATTCGTAGAATTATTATAGGCAAATTCAGCGAGAGGAAGTAGGCCCTCCCAGTCATCCTGGAGAAATGAGCAGTGACATCTGAGATACTGTTCCAGACACTGATTCACCCTTTCAGTCTGCCCATTAGTTTGGGGGTGATAGGCGGTAGACATTCTGTGGTCGATTTGAAGTCTGGAACAAAGTGCTCTCCAGAATTTGGATACGAATTGCGAACCCCTGTCTGATATGACCTGGCTAGGAATTCCATGTAACTTAATAATATTAGACAGGAATACCACGGCCGTTTCCTTGGAGGAGGGTAACTTCTTGAGGGGCACGAAGTGTGCCATCTTAGTCAGCAAATCCACTACCACCATGATGGTGTTGTTTCCTCTGGAAAGGGGAAGTTCAACTATGAAATCCATCGAGACCCATTCCCAGGGTCTGTTGGCGATGGGAAGACTCATTAGGAGACCATAAGGTCGGTTTCTGTCAGTTTTACATGAGGCACAGGTCTCGCACGTGGAAACGTATTCCTCAATTTGTTTGGTCATCTTTGGCCACCAGAAGTTCCTGCGTATCAGGATTGTGGTTTTAGCAATGCCGGGATGTCCCGCGAGGGGTAAATCATGGCAAAGTTTGATCACCTGATTGGTGAGGGAGGGTGGTATGTACAGTTGGCTGTCCTTGTAAAGGAGACCCTGTTGGTTCTGCGAAAGACCAGGGGGGGTATTAGCATGGTCATTAATTAGAGCATCCTTGAGCTGGGTTTCCAACGTTATGGTGGCAAGGACGAGTTTCTTCGGTGGAATGATCCATGTGGGGGCCGTGTCTGAGGTGTGAATTTCAGCCAGTCGTGACAAGGCGTCGGCCTTCCCATTTTTTGAGCCTGGTCGGTATGTAATTTGGAAGTTAAACCTGTCAAAAAAAAAACTCCACCGCACTTGACGGCCTGATAATGTTTTATTGGTTTTCAGGTATTGTAGATTACGGTGATCCGTATAAATTGTGATGGGGTGTATTGATCCTTCAAGTAAATGCCTCCAATTTTCCAGGGAGCACTTTATGGCGAGGAGTTCCTTTTCGCCTATGGGGTAATTGAATTCGGCGGTATTTAGCGTCCGGGAGTAGAACCCGATAGGATGTAACGTAGTCGAAAAAGAGCTTCGCTGGGACAGAACAGCTCCTATGGCTGCCTGGGATGCGTCTACTTCCAGCACGTAGTGATGGTTCGGATTTGGGAGAGTCAGTATCGGTGCCGTAGTGAACCTGTTCTTTAATAACTCAAACGCTGATTGGGCGTCCTTGGACCAAACGAACTTCGTGTTGACACTAGTTAAGCGGGTTAGTGGTTTAGTGGTAGCGGAGAAATCTTTAATGAATTTCCTATAGAAGTTTGAGAACCCCAGGAACCGTTGAAGAGCTTTCCTGGAATCCGGAATCGGCCAATTTTGGATGCAAGTGATTTTTGAGGGATCCATCTGGATACCTTTGGGTGAAATTATGTATCCGAGGAAGGGAAGAGAGGTAGTCTCGAATACACATTTTTCCTGTTTGACGTATAAGCGATGAACACTTAACCGTGCGAGAACCCAACGGACATGTTTCCTGTGATCGTGTAAGTTATCGGAATACACTAGTATATCATCAAGATAGATGATTACACATACGTCCAGTAGATCCCTAAAGATGTCGTTAATAAAATTTTGGAATGTGGCAGGTGCGTTGCACAACCCGAAGGGCATCACTGTATACTCGAAGAGACCATACCGAGTACGGAAAGCTGTCTTCCATTCATCACCTTTTCTGATCCTAATTAAGTTGTATGCGCCTCTCAAATCCAGCTTGGTGTAGATTGTTGCTGTTTGTAATCTTTCTATGAGTTTGGATATTAGTGGCAAGGGGTACCGATTTTTGATTGTTACTTTGTTCAAGGCTCTGTAATCTATAATGGGCCTTCGGCTTGAGTCTTTGTTTCTCACAAAGAACATCCCTGCTGCTGCCGGGGAGGTTGAAGGCTGAATAAAACCTTTTCGTAAGTTCTCTTCTAGGTACTGTTTGAGGTGAACAAGTTCTGGTTGTGCCAATGGATAAATTCTACCCGTGGGTATCTCACTACCCGGCAGCAAGTCTATGGGGCAATCGTAAGATCTATGGGGCGGAAGAGATTCTGCCTTCTTTGCGCTGAATACCTCAGCAAAGTCTGCGTATTGGCTGGGGACCTGGTTCACTCCCACGTGCATGAGAGATTTGAGAGGAAAGCAGGTCTCCATACAATAAGGTGACGTAAACTGAACTCTCCCCTGTTTCCATAGGAGGGTTGGCTGGTGTATTTGCAACCATGGCAACCCAAGAATCACGGGAAACAATGGAGAGTGTATGATATCAAAGGATAAGAATTCTGTGTGGTTATTTTCACATGTCACCATGAGGGGTTGAGTCTGACTGTGGATAGGACTAGAAGTGGTACCATCAATGAAACTCACGGATATCGGAACGTTTTTTCTCATGTGGGGAATTTTATTTCGCTCAACCAGATGCATATCGATAAAATTCCCCGAAGCTCCCGTGTCCACCATGGCTTCAACGATAATCCGGTTTTGGTCCCACAGTAAGGTGAGAGACGTGTATATGTAACCACCAGTACTATTTTTTGTACTGCCTAAGGTACAAGACGTGCCGCTCTTACCTTCGCACTTCTTACGTATCGCGGGGCATCCGTCAACGGTATGGTCAGCAGACGCACAATATAAACAGAGGTTGAGGTTACGTCTCCTGGCTTTCTCTCTCTCGGTCAGAGGACCTCGGATCGCCCCAATCTCCATCATCTCTACAGCAGGACCCTGGCTGGACGGTCTTGGGTTGGGTGTGAAGCCTGAGACTCTCTCGGCTCTGCGTTCTCTCAGCCGTCTGTCAATGGTGGTGGCCTTCTGCATCAAGGCATTAAGTGTAAGTGGTAATTCTCCTCGGGCTAATTCGTCCTTCAGGGCCTCGGAAAGACCTAGGCGAAACTGATTCCTAAGGGTGAGGTCATTCCATTCAGTCTCCCGGGCCCAGCGAGTGTATTCCGCAATAAAGTCCTCTACAGGTCGTCTCCCTTGTTTAAGGCTGCGTATAGCGGTCTCAGCGGTCAGCTGTTTACTATGGTCCTTGTAGAGAAGGGCCATTTTTTCAAGGAACAGAGGGAAGGATTCCAGGCCTGGGTCTTCTTTTTCTAAATAAGTATTGGTCCATGCTCTGGGCTCCCCCCTGAGGTATGAGATCATGGTAAGTACTTTTGTTCTGTCAGTTGGGTAAGTCCGGTGCTGCAGCTCAAACATTAGTTTGCACGCGTTCAGGAAATCCCTGAACTGCCTTCGGTCACCCGCGAATATCTCAGGTGGGCTGACCTTGGGTTCTGGTCCATCACGGGGGTGTCCTGGCCCCTGAGTGACAAGTTGCCGTATTGCCTGGTTGTCTAGCTGGAGATGTTGTATAGTCACATTGAGGGTCTCCACCCTTTTAGTGAGGGTGACGAGGTGACCTGCAACCTCCGCTGGATCCATGTGGGGTTCCACTAATATGTAACGCACCTAGTTGATCAGTTAGGATCTCAACTGCGGAAGCAATGGACATGCACTATTATCCCACTGCCCTTGTTCTTGGCTGTGGGATTCGCGGTTACTCAGTATGTACCCCAGGCGTCTCTCTCAGTCTTGGGCGGAGAGTTTGGGGTAACAAAATCATTTACCGCTATCCATCTATTTAGTATTACTGCTGGAGAGGAAGGTCTCCCAGTATTACAGGAGTCACAAGTTAGTATAAGCTTGTGCACAGTTCAGAGTTAGTATCTAGTATGCAATAGGTTCAGGGTTAGTATATAGCATGTCCTCAGTTTAGTATATTGTATGCCATAGGTTCAGAGCATGTCCACAGTTTAGTATGTAGTATGCAGTAGGTTCAGAACATGTCCACAGTTTAGTATATAGTATGCAGTAGGTTCAGAGTTAGTATAGCATGTCCACAGTTTAGTATATAGTATGCAGTAGGTTCAGAGTTAGTATAGCATGTCCACAGTTTAGTATATAGTATGCAGTAGGTTCAGAGCATGTCCACAGTTTAGTATATAGTATGCAGTAGGTTGAGAGTTAGTATAGCATGTCCACAGTTTAGTATATAGTATGCAGTAGGTTCAGAGTTAGTATAGCATGTCCACAGTTTAGTATATAGTATGCAGTAGGTTCAGAGCATGTCCACAGTTTAGTATATAGTATGCAGTAGGTTCAGAGTTGGTTTGGGAGTATCGTCTCACACCAGTCAGGAACCACCCCACTCAGAGTTCCAGGACATTAATCAGAGCAGGTAACAGGCATATACTTGTGGTTAGTTGGTCCTGGCTAGGAAGCCAGCAGTGGGGAAGCCAGTGGCAAGAAGGTAGGCAGTCCTTCACAATGTTGTTAGGGATCCAGGTCTGGATATGTGGACAGAGTCCTCAGATGCAGTGGAGCTAGCAGGGTGCGCACTCCATTAGTGGAACCCCCTGCTTAGCACCTGTCTTCTATTTAAGGGCCGGACGGTAAGTGGGCGAAGTCACAGGAGGGCCCAGCAGCCACTGCGTTCCACGCTGGAGCGCAAGCCAGCGTAACAACACAGGCGGTCGCTGCGTTCCACGCTGGAACGCAAGCAAGCGTATCATCGCAGACGGCCGGTGCGTTCCACGCTGGAGCGCAAGTCAGCGTATCGTCACAGGGAGCCGCTGTGATCCAGGCTGATCTGTTACAGCTAGACACATATGTCCAGAGCTAATGAAAAAACAATGGTGACTACAGACCAGGATGCACTGCAGGAGCTATAGGACCTGTGATGACATCACAGTCAGGTGATCTGTGCTGGAATCAGAGCAGGTGGTGAAGAAGGACCTGCGATGATGTCACTGTAAAAAAATAGAGCCATAAATACTCTCATTAGAGTCCCCTGCAGATCCAATGCAGATGCTGTGAAGGGCTGTCCAGTCTTTATTAACAAGCACTTGACATGTGATCGCTGCAGACAATCAGTGGTCTCGAACCTAATTTAGTGGAATCTATCATCACTGCTACAAGATGAGCCATGATAACACCTTTAATGCTTAAAAGTAATAATTGGTGTTACAGACCCCCCAAGTGTCCCTCTTTTGGAAGGACAGTAGCAATCATGACCCAAGTCCCTCTGTCCTTCTTTTCTCCTTAAATGTCCCTCTTTTTGATCTGAGGGATAGATTTGCAATTTTACAATATTGATCTAGAAAGTGTTTGGTTACTCTCTGTATATTAGGCCCCATCTTGTGTATTATTTTATAATTTGATTATTTACAATTGGTCACTAGGACCAGTGATTGTCTCTAGGTTGACACGTGTTACTTAATTTTATATCTAAAATATAACATTTATTTCTTGTCATAAAAATTACCACTAGAACTAACATAATTAAAATTATCAGCCATGTCTGCACTACCGCTATTGATAGCCTGAATTTGACTGTGATGCTAGCTGGAGGACTGCACTTCACTTTAAACTGCCTAGCTCACTCCTCTATTTCCACACGGAGTCCACCGTGCTCTGTTCGGTGCACACTGTTAGTGTCACAGTACACTACCCTAGGATTAGTGAGTGCCCTCCTAGCGCTCCCTGTTCGCTCGTTTATATTGCATGACTATAGCTTTTGCAGTACACTAGCTGGCTAAAAAGTATACATAGATCACACTCTGCCCCCCGACATGTTTCGCCAAACACTTGGCATCCTCAGGGGTTTGGGCAGTGAACTGTCAATGGGGCGGGACCAGGCTTTTAAAACCTCCCTGTTGGCGTCACGATTCCGCCGGCTATTGTGTATTTCTTTTATTGCTGAGTTAGTTATTCGGCCTATCTGTATCCACTTCTTAGGATTTTCTTATCTAGTAGTACCTCCCACTGGTCTGTTATCCAATCCGCATTAGCTATGCTATTACGCTTGCGTTCGACCTTGGTGCACATCGGGACTAGTGGCTATTAATGCGCATGTCCGGGCACTTGTATATGCATTGCGATCTCATGACTCAACTACGCATGTGTACACTGTTAGAATTGGGGACCATCAGTACCTACAGCGCATGCGTGTACTAGCCTTGCTGGTTGAAAGATGGCTGAGTATTGTACCTTCAGTGCGCATGTCTAAACACTTATATATATCCGATGGAGGCTTCCTGCCATTCTGCGCCTGCGCAAGGTGACAGAGCAAAATCATACTATCTCCTTCTACGCCTGCGTCGGGACATTATCACCCGATAGGCGCCGTAATTGCCAATGCGCATGTCTAAGCACTTGTATATCTGGTGGAACCTCACCACTACACGACACGATATATTAACTCAAGGGCGCATGCGTACAATATTAGAGTGGGAGACTGTCACCTCCTTCTGTGCATGCGCATGTTTACCTTGCCGCTTGAGAATTGGCCGGATACCGTGCCTCCAATGCGCATGTCCAAACACTTATATATCCGATGGGTAATTCCTTCTATTCTGCGCATGCGTGAGGTGAT